>NC_134235.1:143418883-144618883 GCF_965152275.1 Natator depressus | reverse complement strand
GGCAAATATAGTGCCCGTCTTTAAAAAAGGGAAGAAGGAGAACCTGGGAAACTACAGACCAGTCAGCCTCACATCAGTCCCTGGAAAAATCATGGAGCAATCAAAAAACCATTTTGAAGCACTTGGAGGAGAGGAAGGTGATCAGGAACAGTCAACATGGATTCAGCAAGGGCAATTCATGCCTGACCAACCTGATTGCCTTCTATGATGAGATAACTGGCTTGGTGGATATGGGGAAAGCAGTGAATGTGATGTACCTTGACTTTAGCAAAGCTTTGGATACAGTGTCCCACAGTAAGCTAAGAAAGCATGGATTGAATGAATGGACTATAAGGTGGATAGAAAGCTGGCTAGATTGTCGGGCTCAACAGGTAGTGATCAACAGCTGTATGTCTAGCTGGCAGCTGGTATCAAGTGGAGTGGCCCACGAGTTGGTTTTGTTCAACATCTTTATTAATGATCTGGACGATGGGATAGATTGCACCCTCAGCAAGTTCACAGATGACACTAAGCTGCCAGGAGAGGTAGATACACTGGAGGGTAGGGACAGGGTCCAGAGTGACCTAGACAAATTGGAGGATTCAACCAAAAGAAATCTGATTAGGTTCAACAAGGACAAGTGCAGAGTCCTGCACTTAGGACGGAAGAATCCCATGTACCACTGCAGTCTGGGGAACGACTAGCTAAGTGTCAGTTCTGCAGAAAAGGACCTGGGGATTACAGTGGATGAGAAACTGGATATGAGTCAACAGTGTGCCCTTATTGCCAAGAAAGCTAATAGCATATTGGGCTGCACTAGTAGGAGCATTGCCAGCAGATCAGGGGAAGTGATTATTCCCATCTATTCAGCACTGGTGAGGCCACATCTGAAGTCTTGCATCCAGTGTTGGGCCTCCTAGTTCAGAAAAAATGTGGACAAATTGGAGAAAGTCAAGCAGAGGGCAACAAAAATGATCAGGGGGCTGGGGCACATAACTTACCAGGAGAGGCTGGGGGAAACTGCGCTTGTTTAGTCTGCAGAAGAGAAGAGTGAGGGGGGATTTGATAGCAGCCTTCAACTACCTGAAGGGGGATTCCAAAGACAATGGAGCTTGGCTGTTCTCAGTGGTGGCAGATGACAGAACAAGGAGCAGGACCTTGGGGAACCCCAATCCCCTCAGCCCACCTCCCCTCAGTGACCCACTGCCAGTCTTCATCTAGCCCCTTCCCTCAGGGGCAAACTACAGTCTGAAATAGCCACTCATCATCGGCAAGGGGGGGTTGAACCTGCTGCCTCTTTCTTCCCTGGCTGCTTCCCCACAGCCCTAGTACCTCCTCCGGCCATAAAAGCAAGGCCTCTGCCTGCTTCCCTAGCTCCTCCTGCTCTTTCCCAGCACTGGACTGTCCAAGGTACCCTTTTCTCAATCTGGCAGCTAGGTCTATCTCTCTCCCAGGCTGGAGAGAGACTGACTGCCCCGTCTGGTCTTCCCTCTTTTATACTGGCTTGGCCAGCCCTGACTGGCTGCCTCCTGCCTCTTTCAGATTGGCTGTCAGCCTCAGCCCCCTCCAAGGGCTGGGTTTTATCCCTTTCTGAGACAGAGCAGGGTAACTGCCTTACTACATAGTCATCATACAAACCGATAGTATCCCCTTAGCTGGAATACTGTTTTCAATTTTGGTCTCCATCTCAAGAAAGATATAGCAGAAATAAGGTTTAGAGAATAGCAGCAAAATGCTAGAACACATGGAAACACTTCCACACGACAACATATTAAAAACATACTTAATTTAGATAGTTTCATGAAAAAGTGACATAATCTAGATACATAATTTAATAAAGGTTATTGAAAAGGTCAGTTGGGTGCACTTATTTAACTTTTTTCATAATACAAGAGGGGTGGTACCTAATTAGCTTTAAAGTAACCAAATTTTAAACTAATAAAAGCCCCTTTTAACATGATTCATAAGTAACATGTGGAACTCACTGCCACAAGATAGCATTGAGTGAAAGAGTTTAGCAGAATTCAAAAAGAATTAAACGTTCATATAATTAAAAGGAATGTAGTTATGTTAAACAGATATAAATTTACAAGGCCATCAGACAACAATTAACTGCCTAGAATTAGAAGAACCCTTCCCCATGGCATGACACTGCATATTAGTTCATCATGGAGACATACAACTTCCTCTGAAGCATCTGGTACTGATGAATGTGAGAGACAGGATACTGGATAGATATGTATCATTGGTCTGACACAGTTTGGAAAATCCTATGTTCCTATGAAAATAAATTGAATCTAATATCTTTCTGATCAAAACGCTAATGATTTTTTTTAATCCTACTGCAGACAAACTTTCTTGCAGAAGTAAGCAAGTAGACAAGCAGATATAGGTGAGGAAATGGAAGGAAAGGTTTTAATATG
Organism: Natator depressus; assembly: GCF_965152275.1. NCBI lineage: Eukaryota > Metazoa > Chordata > Testudines > Cheloniidae > Natator > Natator depressus. The sequence goes on along the minus strand of NC_134235.1, from coordinate 144,616,481 downwards.
GATACAAGCAGCAGAGGAAATTTTAGGGACTGGTTAAGACAAAAACATAATGGAGGAGTGGACAGGGTTGAGGTAAGCAAGACATAGAAAAGAAAAATTCCAAGAGTTTCTGTTGTCCCATAACAAAGAATGAAATGTCCATGGAGTACAACTTTTTACATTACTATCTTAATAAAAATATATCAGAACAATCCAGTATATATTTAACACAAAACAAAACAAAAGAACATTTCTTCACAAGTATTCAACATCTTTCCAACAGCATGGAAACAAACCATTACATTTTATTCTAAGATTTTTTTCTATTAAACCAACAAATAAGTGATAAAATTCTGGTTTGTTTCAGCCCCTTACACATCTCTTTGTAGCTATGTATGCCTCTTGCATTTACATCTGTACACATTTTAAAGGCTCTTTTTATACTGGCTTTTGTTAAATACACTCTGTGCTGAGAGTTCAAATAGATCATTGTTGATCAAAGTAATCTAAAATCCATTAGAAGTGGTGTCTAAATCCTTGTTGCTTGATGTAATTTCAGATTATACAATCAATGTCCCATTCTGGCTACGTCTTTCAGTTCAGGTCCAGCAAATATGGAGCAACAGATTTGACTGTCAATACAAAATGTTCTTTTCTGGTACAGTGATGGCAAGCTGCCCAGCCTTCAGAATTGCAGGGATGGTCCTCACTTTAATTCTGTCTCATGAAATTACTACATTCTTCTAAGTTCTAAGCTTGTCATGTTCTAGGGATCTCTGAATAGCTGTAGACTTGTTTTAGCAGCTGCAGCATTCACACAAGGTAATGCACAAACCAGTGGTTGAGCCCAGTGGCAGATACTAATAGTAGCAGCCTCTTTCCATTTCTCAAGTCCATTTTAAATTAATAAGAATGTCCCCCTTCTGTTTTTCATCCACAAAGAGACCCCCTTTGCATATTAATTTAATGTTAAATTGATGGATTAAATTATACCAAGCTCAAAATCAATTCTGCACGTATTCATTAGACTGAACTAAATCCCTTAGTAAGGATAAAGCACAGAAAATGCATTTAGAGACACTGATAAGTCCAGGTCCATTATATGTCATTTTAAACAAAGAGCAAAAAAAGCCCCTTTGGAGACACTCTATCAGCTATTAAACAGAGACGTTGCATGCACAGGGAGATTGATGATTAGCATTTCCATTCTCAGAATGGTTCTCTCTGGGCTGATGATAACAAGTAAATGCCTCTTCATGTCTTTGTCACAGTTCACAGGCAAGCAGATGCCTAGACTGAGATTCTCTCCTTTGTCTTTCTTCCTGTACAATCAGTTAACAAGTGTAGAAGCAGAGTGCTCCACAATTTGCTGGAATTTCAGAGTTCTTTGATCTTCTGAAGTATCAGATGACATTTATCTTTTTATTGGCTGTTTCATTTTTGTAGGCCTTTATTTTGTAAGTTGTTACATTACTCACTAGCATGGAAGGTGTCTCACTTGGTAACATGGGACGGACTATCTTTAAGGTGGCTGGCAGCTAGGAGAATCTTTACATTGAGGATGTTTTCAAACAAAACCCATGATCCAAACACCTGTAAACTTTTGGGATATCAAAATTCAAACCTGGATCAGGACTCAATTTTCACATCTGACTCCCTGCTCTTAAAATGAATCCAAATACTCCCTCTCTCTCAGAGTTTCAAATTCCGGATGCAAATCTAAATTTGCATTCAAGGTCCATATTTACCTTACATCCAGTCCACTGTATAAAAGGGCATTATTGCAGCCTCTGAGCCACCCCGCAGTAACAAATTGTGGGTGCTGTTTTCCAGTTATAGCATGTGCTTATTTTTATTGTGTGTGTTGAACCTGAGCAGTTGAGAAGAAAAATCATAAGTTAAAAAATAGTTGACTTGCTAATACTGATGGGAAACCTCCAAAAGATATTTAAAGCTATCTGCAGGTTTATAAAATATTGTATATTTTCAGAAATACTCTATTATTATTAAAATTGACCCCATTTCCCAGAGGCAGACACTCAATATATTTTCCATACCAAAAGAGCAGCCACATACTTTCATCCAGAATACACTTTATTTGATATTGAAAGAAACAATAACAAAAAATAAAAATCTAGACGAGCACACAGCCTATGTGCACATAGTATCCCACAGTAGACTGCATCTGAATTGAACTGCTCTGCTCGAGGACAGACAGTGAGTGAAGTTAAGATTCCAAAAAGAAATGCAGGCTATACCTTCAGGATGGGGGGGGAAAGTCTTGTCTAGTGACTCAGAGAAAGACTTAGGGGTTGATAAAGAGTAGCTGGCACTTTTGGAGGAGATGGTTCTCAGCCCCACATGTAACATAGCCAACTCCTCTTCAGGAAGGGAAAATGAAGGTTTTGTGACCCAGTCAGGCTCTGGGGTAGATAAGGAAGAGGCTCGTGGAGAGACTTTGGAGGTGAAGCAGAGGCCTGAGCCAGAGGAGTGCAGGGGCCATTGGAGGGGCCTTGGGCATTGGTGGCACCTTGGTTCTCTGCAGGTGACACACACAGACACCCGAGGACTGAAATGTTTTAGTCTAACCCAAGTTATTGGGCTAACTACAGTGGTAACAGTGAAATTCAATAGCCTGTGATTTACAGGAGTCAGACTACATGATAAAAAGAAAAAAGAAAAGGAGTACTTGTGGCACCTTAGAGACTAACCAGTTTATTTGAGCATGAGCTTTCGTGAGCTACAGCTCACTTCATCGGATGCATAGCATATCGTGGAAACTGCAGAAGACATTATATACACACAGAGACCATGAAACAAAACTTCCTCCCACCCCACTGTCCTGCTGCTAACAGCTTATCTAAAGTGATCATCAAGGAAGGCCATTTCCAGCACAAATCAAGGTTTTCTCACCCTTCACCCCCCACACACACACACACATACAAACTCACTCTCCTGCTGGTAATAGCCCATCCCTCTTTGAAACCTCTCTTTATAATGCGCATGATAATCAAGGTGGGTCATTTCCAGCACTAATCCAGGTTTTCTCAACCCCCCCTCCCCACACACCCCCCTCCAAAAACCACACACACAAACTCACTCTCCTGCTGGCAATAGCTCATCTTACAATGTGCACAGCAATAATCCAAGTTTAACCAGAACGTCTTGGGGGGGGTTTGTAGGAAAAAAACAAGGGGAGATAGGCTACCTTGCATAATGACTTAGCCACTCCCAGTCTCTATTCAAGCCCAAATTAATAGTATCCAATTTGCAAATGAATTCCAATTCAGCAGTTTCTCGCTGGAGTCTGGATTTGAAGTTTTTTTGCTTTAAGATAGCGACCCTCATGTCTGTGATTGCGTGACCAGAGAGATTGAAGTGTTCTCCGACTGGTTTATGAATGTTATAATTCTTAACATCTGATTTGTGTCCATTTATTCTTTTACGTAGAGACTGTCCAGTTTGACCAATGTACATGGCAGAGGGGCATTGCTGGCACATGATGGCATATATCACATTGGTGGATGTGCAGGTGAACGAGCCTCTGATAGTGTGGCTGATGTTGTTAGGCCCTGTGATGGTGTTCCCTGAATAGATATGTGGGCACAGTTGGCAACGGGCTTTGTTGCAAGGATAGGTTCCTGGGTTAGTGGTTCTGTTGTGTGGTATGTGGTTGTTGGTGAGTATTCGCTTCAGGTTGGGGGGCTGTCTGTAGGCAAGGACTGGCCTTTCTCCCAAGATTTGTGAGAGTGTTGGGTCATCCTTCAGGATAGGTTGTAGATCCTTAATAATGCGTTGGAGAGGTTTTAGTTGGGGGCTGAAGGTGACGGCTAGTGGCGTTCTGTTATTTTCTTTGTTAGGCCTGTCCTGTAGTAGGTGACTTCTGGGAACTCTTCTGGCTCTATCAATCTGTTTCTTCACTTCCGCAGGTGGGTATTGTAGTTGTAAGAATGCTTGATAGAGATCTTGTAGGTGTTTGTCTCTGTCTGAGGGGTTGGAGCAAATGCGGTTGTATCGCAGAGCTTGGCTGTAGACGATGGATCGTGTGGTGTGGTCAGGGTGAAAGCTGGAGGCATGTAGGTAGGAATAACGGTCAGTAGGTTTCCGGTATAGGGTGGTGTTGATGTGACCATCGTTTATTAGCACTGTAGTGTCCAGGAAGTGGATCTCATGTGTGGACTGGACCAGGCTGAGGTTGATGGTGGGATGGAAATTGTTGAAATCATGGTGGAATTCCTCAAGGGCTTCTTTTCCATGGGTCCAGATGATGAAGATGTCATCAATATAGCGCAAGTAAAGTAGGGGCGTTAGGGGACGAGAGCTGAGGAAGCGTTGTTCTAAATCAGCCATAAAAATGTTGGCATACTGTGGGGCCATGCGGGTACCCATAGCAGTGCCGCTGATCTGAAGGTATACATTGTCCCCAAATGTAAAATAGTTATGGGTAAGTTCAAAGTCACAAAGTTCAGCCACCAGGTTAGCCGTGACATTATCGGGGATAGTGTTCTTGATGGCTTGTAGTCCATCTTTGTGTGGAATGTTGGTGTAGAGGGCTTCTACATCCATAGTGGCCAGGATGGTGTTATCAGGAAGATCACCAATGGATTGTAGTTTCCTCAGGAAGTCAGTGGTGTCTCGAAGGTAGCTGGGAGTGCTGGTAGCGTAGGGCCTGAGGAGTGAGTCTACATAGCCGGACAATCCTGCTGTCAGGGTGCCAATGCCTGAGATGATGGGGCGTCCAGGATTTCCAGGTTTATGGATCTTGGGTAGTAGATAGAATATCCCAGGTCGGGGTTCCAGGGGTGTGTCTGTGCGGATTTGATCTTGCGCTTTTTCAGGAAGTTTCTTGAGCAAATGCTGTAGATGCTTTTGGTAACTCTCAGTGGGATCAGAGGGTAATGGCTTGTAGAAAGTGGTGTTGGAGAGCTGCCGAGCAGCCTCTTGTTCATATTCCGACCTATTCATGATGACAACAGCACCTCCTTTGTCAGCCTTTTTGATTATGATGTCAGAGTTGTTTCTGAGGCTTTCCCTGTTTGCTGTAGAGGATGTTGATCAGGTGATTCCGCAGTTTCTTTGAGAGCGTGTGGCACAAGCTGTCAGCATAGTCTGTGTGGTATGTAGATTGTAATGGATTTTTTACCTTCAGTCCTTTTGGTACGATGTCCATCTGTTTGCATTTGGAAAGGAAGATGAAGAAACTGCGGAATCACCTGATCAACATCCTCTACAGCAAACAGGGAAAGATTAAGAATGAGCTCTCAAAAATGGATACTCTCATAAAAAACCAACCTTCCACACAAACTTCCTCGTGGCTGGATTTTACTAAAACTAGACAAGCCATTTACAACGCACACTTTACTTCTCTACAAAAGAAAAAGGACACTAAACTTTCTAAACTACTACAGGCTACAAGGGGCCACAGCAATGGTCCCCTCAACCCACCCAGCAATATTGTTAACCTATCCAACTATACTCTCAGCCCAGCAGAAGCAGCTGTCCTATCTCGGGGCCTCTCCTTCTGCCCCTCCACCCCCTCGAACATGATACAGTTCTGTGGTGACCTAGAATCCTATTTTCGACGTCTCCGACTCAAGGAATATATCCAAGATACCTCTGAACAACATAATGATCCACAGAGGCCTGCCTACCAACATTACAAAAAGAAGGATTCTAGGTGGACTCCTCCTGAAGGTCGAAACAGCAGACTGGACTTCTACATAGAGTGCTTCCGCCGACGTGCACGGGCTGAAATTGTGGAAAAGCAGCATCACTTGCCCCATAACCTCAGCCGTGCAGAACACAATGCCATCCACAGCCTCAGAAACAACTCTGACATCATAATCAAAAAGGCTGACAAAGGAGGTGCTGTTGTCATCATGAATAGGTCGGAATATGAACAAGAGGCTGCTCGGTAGCTCTCCAACACCACTTTCTACAAGCCATTACCCTCTGATCCCACTGAGAGTTACCAAAAGCATCTACAGCATTTGCTCAAGAAACTTCCTGAAAAAGCGCAAGATCAAATCCGCACAGACACACCCCTGGAACCCCGACCTGGGATATTCTATCTACTACCCAAGATCCATAAACCTGGAAATCCTGGACGCCCCATCATCTCAGGCATTGGCACCCTGACAGCAGGATTGTCCGGCTATGTAGACTCACTCCTCAGGCCCTACGCTACCAGCACTCCCAGCTACCTTCGAGACACCACTGACTTCCTGAGGAAACTACAATCCATTGGTGATCTTCCTGATAACACCATCCTGGCCACTATGGATGTAGAAGCCCTCTACACCAACATTCCACACAAAGATGGACTACAAGCCATCAAGAACACTATCCCCGATAATGTCACGGCTAACCTGGTGGCTGAACTTTGTGACTTTGTCCTTACCCATAACTATTTTACATTTGGGGACAATGTATACCTTCAGATCAGCGGCACTGCTATGGGTACCCGCATGGCCCCACAGTATGCCAACATTTTTATGGCTGATTTAGAACAACGCTTCCTCAGCTCTCGTCCCCTAACGCCCCTACTTTACTTGCGCTATATTGATGACATCTTCATCATCTGGACCCATGGAAAAGAAGCCCTTGAGGAATTCCACCATGATTTCAACAATTTCCATCCCACCATCAACCTCAGCCTGGTCCAGTCCACACATGAGATCCACTTCCTGGACACTACAGTGCTAATAAACGATGGTCACATCAACACCACCCTATACCGGAAACCTACTGACCGCTATTCCTACCTACATGCCTCCAGCTTTCACCCTGACCACACCACACGATCCATCGTCTACAGCCAAGCTCTGCGATACAACCGCATTTGCTCCAACCCCTCAGACAGAGACAAACACCTACAAGATCTCTATCAAGCATTCTTACAACTACAATACCCACCTGCGGAAGTGAAGAAACAGATTGATAGAGCCAGAAGAGTTCCCAGAAGTCACCTACTACAGGACAGGCCTAACAAAGAAAATAACAGAACGCCACTAGCCGTCACCTTCAGCCCCCAACTAAAACCCCTCCAACGCATTATTAAGGATCTACAACCTATCCTGAAGGATGACCCAACACTCTCACAAATCTTGGGAGAAAGGCCAGTCCTTGCCTACAGACAGCCCCCCAACCTGAAGCGAATACTCACCAACAACCACATACCACACAACAGAACCACTAACCCAGGAACCTATCCTTGCAACAAAGCCCGTTGCCAACTGTGCCCACATATCTATTCAGGGAACACCATCACAGGGCCTAACAACATCAGCCACACTATCAGAGGCTCGTTCACCTGCACATCCACCAATGTGATATATGCCATCATGTGCCAGCAATGCCCCTCTGCCATGTACATTGGTCAAACTGGACAGTCTCTACGTAAAAGAATAAATGGACACAAATCAGATGTTAAGAATTATAACATTCATAAACCAGTCGGAGAACACTTCAATCTCTCTGGTCACGCAATCACAGACATGAGGGTCGCTATCTTAAAGCAAAAAAACTTCAAATCCAGACTCCAGCGAGAAACTGCTGAATTGGAATTCATTTGCAAATTGGATACTATTAATTTGGGCTTGAATAGAGAATGGGAGTGGCTAAGTCATTATGCAAGGTAGCCTATCTCCCCTTGTTTTTTTCCTACAAATTCCCCCCCCAAGACGTTCTGGTTAAACTTGGATTATTGCTGTGCACATTGTAAGATGAGCTATTGCCAGCAGGAGAGTGAGTTTGTGTGTGTGGTTTTTGGAGGGGGGGGTGTGTGTGGGGGGGGGTGAGAAAACCTGGATTAGTGCTGGAAATGACCCACCTTGATTATCATGCGCATTATAAAGAGAGGTTTCAAAGAGGGATGGGCTATTACCAGCAGGAGAGTGAGTTTGTATGTGTGTCTGTGTGTGGGGGGGGGGGGGGGGGGAAGAGTGAGAAAACCTTGATTTGTGCTGGAAATGGCCTTCCTTGATGATCACTTGATGATCACTTTAGATAAGCTGTTAGCAGCAGGACAGTGGGGTGGGAGGAAGTTTTGTTTCATGGTCTCTGTGTGTATATAATGTCTTCTGCAGTTTCCACGATATGCTATGCATCCGATGAAGTGAGCTGTAGCTCACGAAAGCTCATGCTCAAATAAACTGGTTAGTCTCTAAGGTGCCACAAGTACTCCTTTTCTTTTTTCTTTTTACGAATACAGACTAACACGGCTGTTACTCTGAAGACTACATGATGTAATGGTTCCTTCTGGCCTTAAACCCTCTGCAACCTAAGTCTCCTTACTACCAGTTTTATATCTAATCCCATTTTCCACATTCCTAAACCTGCAAATTACACAGGGACAGATTCTTCCAGCACAACCCTTTACTCACATCAAGTAATGTTTCACTGCTTGAGTAGTTCCATTGAAATTAATAGATCTATTCATGGAATAAGGTGTTGTTCAGTGTAAGGGTAGTAGAATCTTGCCCTTAGTTTGTCTGAATCTCAAATTCTGAATCTGTAAAATTGTTCTAATAATACTTATTTACCTGCCTACCTACCTGAGGGTGCAGACAACTTAAGTCCAATATATTTTCAGATTTCACTTATGGTAAATACAGTTGCCTGCATATACAGATAGAAAAAAATATAAGATATACATAAAGGATGTCTAGATGGCTAGATCATCGGGCTCAAAGGGTAGTGATCAATGGCTCCATGTCTAGTAGGCAGCTGGTATCAAGCGTAGTGCCCCAAGGGTGGGTCCTGGGGCCGGTTTTGTTCAATACCTTCATTAATGATCTGGAGGATGGTGTGGATTGCACTCTCAGCAAGTTTGCAGAGGACACTAACCTGGGAGGAGTGGTAGCTACACTGGAGGGTAGGGATAGGATATAGAGGGACCTAGACAAATGAGAGGTTTGGGCCAAAAGAAATCTGATGAGATTGAACAAGGACAGTGCAGAGTTCTGCACTTAGGATGGAAGAATCACATGCACCCCTACAACCTGGGACCAACTGGATAAGCAGCAGTTCTGCAGAAAAGGACCTGGGGATTACAGTGGATATGAGTCAGCAGTGTGCCCTTGTTGCCAAGAAGGCCAATGGCATATTGGGCTGTATTAGTAGGAGCATTGCCAGCAGATTGAGGGAAGTGATTATTCCCATCTATTCAGCACGGGTGAGTGCTGAATAGACGGGAAATACAGCACCTGCAGTATTGCATCCAGTTTTGATCCCCCCACTACAGAAGGGATGTGGACAAATTGGAGAGAGTCCAGCACAGGGCACCAAAAATTATTAGGGAGCTGGGGCACATGACTTATGAGGAGAGACTGAGGGAACTGGGGTTATTTAGTCTGCAGAAGAGAAGAATGAGGGGGGGATTTGATAGCAGCCTTCAGTTACCTGAAGGGAGGTTCCAAAGAGGATGAATCTAGACTGTTCCCAGTGGTACCAGATGACAGAATGAGGAGTAATGGTCTCAAGTTGCAGTAGGGGAGGTTTAGGTTGGATATTAGGAAAAACTTTTTAACTAGGAGGGTGGTAAAGCACTGGAATGGGTTACCTAGTGAGGTGGTGGAATCTCCTTCCTTAGAGGTTTTTAAGGTCAGGCTTGACATAGCCCTGGCTGGGCTGATTTAGTTGGGGATTGGTCCTGCTTTGAGCAGGGGGTTGGACTGGATGACCTCCTGAGGTCCCTTCCAACCCTGATATTCTCTGATTCTATGTCTTAGGCACAGGCATAGGCAATCAAGAGATCTCTTCTAATCCTGATTTCTAACATTGGTTTGCTGTGTGACAGGATGACATGGACAAATCTGAGCCTTGATTTCCTCTTCAGTAAAAATTGGTATCTGTTTCACAACTAAGCAAGGTTTGTAAACTGCTAGCACTAAATACTGTTTGTGGCAAAGGTGGGACTAGAAATCAGCTAATCCTAGATTTCAGTTTCATACTTAATTCTCTAGACCAGTGGTTCCCAAACTTGTTTCGCCACTTGTTCAGGGAAAGCCCGTGGTGGGCCGGGCCAGTTTGTTTACCTGCCGCATCCGCAGGTTCGGCCAATCGCGGCTCCCAGTGGCCGGGGTTCGCTGCTCCAGGCCAATGGGAGCTGCTGGAAGCAGCGCAGGCAGAGGGACGTACTGGCCGCCTCTTCCAGGAGCTCCCATTGGCCTGGAGCAGTGAACCGCGGCCACTGGTAGCTGCGATCTGCCAAACCTGCAGACGCGGCAAGTAAACAAACCGGCCCGGCCCGCCAGGGGCTTTCCCTGAACAAGTGGTGGAACAACAAGTTTGGGAACCACTGCTCTAGACCACATGGCTTTCATGGGGAGTTTGTTCTTACTGAAATGTTGCACTTCCCCTCCTGGGAATATTTTATGTACAAAGTGCATTCTAAGTTTTTCAATGCCTCACTACAAAATATTTCTTGCACTCTCTCAAATTGTTGAAAACAGTCAATACTTTGGGAAGGCAAAATCTTGCATCGTGAATAAGCAACAAAAATTGCACACATTTTTATGAGAAGTTTGCACCAATTTTTCTCATTCCTGTGTCCATGGGGTGTTCCTGCCTATTTGTAAACATCTAATGGCTAGCTGGTTCCCTCTCTTCTCATGGTATTCTCAATGCCAAAGAAAGCACTGTACACTTTGTATCCTGTATAATTGAAGTCAATATATTTGAAAATGTAGAAAAACAGCCAAAAATATTTAATAAATTTAATTGGTATTCTATTGTTCAACAGTGCAATTAAAACTGATTAATCATTATTAATTTTTTTAATTGCAATTAATTTGAGTTAATTGCATGAGTTAACTGCAATTTATCAACAGCTCTAGTTTTTTAGATATATATTTTATATTACCCCTGTTTCAAATAGCTTCAGATAATTTTAAAATGTAACCAATCATTTCATCTAGATTTTGGAGTCTCCTTTTTTGAAAAATGCCAGACTGTGTGCAATGGGGTGGCAGTCACCTTTTGTGAGCACCCTTTTGGCCAAGTGCATGTTGTCTGTCTCTGTCTCTCTCATATATTGTGGTAGGTCTTCAGTGACTCAACCCTCAGGCTGAATCACACACAGCCTGAATGTGAAAAACAAACAAACCCCTTCCTGGGAAAACAGTGCAACAGGGACCTATCCCAGGACCCCTCAGTTGGAATGTCTCTGTAGCCCTCCCTGGGCTTGGCTCACAATCAGTCCAATAGTCCCCCAACCCTGGTATGGGGCCTTGCCTGCATGGCTTTCTTCCTGGAGACTCTCCGCCTTTCTGGCCCCATCTCTCCAGCTGAGCATTAGACAGTTCGGTTCCCCTTCCGGAGGCATGTATAAAAGTCCAATATCACTGACACTCTTCAGGGGTTTTCAATCCCCTCTCCTGGGCCTGGTCCAACTTTGTTTTTCAGGTCTTAAGCCACCTCCCCAGTGGCTGGTGAAGGGGACCCAGGCCCTCCCACTACTCCAGGCCCCAGCCCAGGGACCCTACATATGGCAGCCGCCTGCTGTGTTCCTTTGACTACTCATGATGTTGCGGGTTTCCCTGGACCACTTCCCCATGGCCCCTTCCACCCTCTTCGCCCTTACCTTAGGGCTTCCAGCTACCAAGTCCCAGCAGCCAGTCAGGAGTTCCTTCTCTACTCCCCCAGCCCCTGTCAGCAACTGCTCTGTCTATGGTCCTGTAGCTTCTTAAACCAGCCAGAAACATCACTCACACTCCTCCAGCTCCAGGCAGCAACTTCCCTCTGTGCTGCACTGTAGCTCGTTTTATATGGAACTGCCGGACATGGATTGGCTACGCCCTGAAGCCTCTCTCTGATTGGCTGCATCCCACGCAGCCTCTCTAGGCCGCTTGGAGGGCTCATCTCCACTGCTCCTTTCTGTGATGAGGTGTGGTCTCAGAGTGTTTCAGGAACTGGTACACCCTGTCACACTGTGCAATAATCTTTTCCCCAGCCCTTTAGTCTTTGCACATTCCTGATAAGATGCTATTATATTAATTAACAAAGAAGTATACCGTAATGATACATTTGTTTTTACACAGTTACCAAATTTAGCTATATTCCACTGACAAAGACTTAAAGCTACAGGTATATGAATGAACTCACTTTGTTCAATAATATGCAGTTTAAATAACAGTTAGACCTGGCCAAGCTAGTGTTTTTATAACATCTTTATAGACTATTGCATACTCAATTTCTCCATATATGGCTGACTGAAGTGTAGTTGATCAGTATTTTATTTATGAAGCACTTTATCTTTTCTTTTTCTAATGTCTGGGGTTTCTTCACTGTGCAGAGATATCTTTGTGTGTCTTTGGTCTGTGCGTTGCATCCTTAAACAGGTTAAACTGGTTAACATGATAACATTTTTGTTTGCTTTACATTTTTCTTGTTTCCAGTGATCCAAATTATATACAAATTACCTTAGTTTATTTATAATGTAATAAGGACCAAGTCATTAATAACACAAGCTATGCTTTTGTTCTTATTTTCCCAGTTCTTTAGCACAAATATACCTTTTTTAGATGCTTTTACAATTTTTGCATAGACAAGGTGGTAAAAAAATTAACTTGTGCATTACTAGTTTTCGATTATAAATATGGTGCCGGATTGCTAAAATAGATGCTTATAATCGTCTATGAGATGGTATGTTGTTCTTCCCCACTCAGCACTCTGTTTTAGCAAAACAGTTGGCAACAGAATTTTTACCCAAGTTTTTTTAGTTAATTTGGTGGTGGTAGCAATAAATTTTTTGTTAAATATTTGAAAGCATACACTTTAATAACCAATACTTTTTTAACATAACACAAGAAAATAATATAAAAATTAAAGCAAACTGAAGTCTAAATGCAGGTCTGTGCAAACACTTTGATGGTATTACATTTTTGACATTTGTTTGTGCTTGGGAGACAAAGGTAGAAACCTGTTGAAATTGTTTGATTAGTCTTAACATTTTGCAACATAAACAGATATAATATATATTTTTAGACATTTTTGCTATAATTTTACATAGCATATTAAAATATAGTTAGCTGTATTTTAATATTTAATAGTCACAAAAAGAAGTTTTTAATAACCCCAAACAGAAATTGACCTTTGTCAATATTACCTTTGCATTAATGTTGAGATTTTTCCCTATAGTGTTTTTTAATAAAAATCCTTTGATTAATAACAGAAAAACCTTTTTGTTTGCAATTGCATTATTTACTGAAGCAGAAGTACATATACATACATATAAAACTGAGGCCTTTTTGAGTTTTGCAGAAAAAAATTAGTTGGTAATATTTTTACTGAATTCAGAGAGGGTTGAGGGAGAAACTCAGAATGAGTCCAGAAGGTAAAAAATTAGTTCAGAGGGCTGACTGGGAGGTTGAGGCCTGCGTGTTCAGGAAGGTCATGTTGCAAGTTGGATGCAAGAATGAACTTGGATGATTTTTGTTTGTTTTTGCATTATATATTCCTGTCAAATTTATCTTTTACATAATATTTTCTATCTTATTGATCTTTTTCTTCCTTCTAGACTTAATCCCTATCTATACGGGGGTCGGCTCTTCGAGTCCATCTTCTCCATTCCAGTCTGTCTTGAAGCAGTTCCTTGAAAACTCCTCAGCTAATCAAATCCTTTTGTATGGCGTCCATCTATGTAATTTTGGGTCTTCCGACCCTTCTCTTTCCCTTCACTTCTAAGTTTAACATCCTGTTTCCTATATATTCTCCAATCTTCTTTTCAATCTTATTGGTCCAGATTAATTGTAATTTGATGCTGAGGGCTGTATGTTCAGGAAGAATTAATTATCTCCTCCAAGTATAAGAAAGAGAAAAGAGACTAATGCTTTGTCATGAAGAACAGGATTATGTCAAGGAAGTAACATGGATTAGTTAGATGGATTCTTCTCTCTAACTTAAAAATCTGTATAGGAATGTCACTAACTATCACAAAACTTTTGAACAAGAATATAAAATTTGAATCTGTGAAACAAAATAGGGATCTAGAACTATGAAAATTTTCAAAAAGATAAGGCTAACAAATTCTATCAAACACCTTTTGTCCATTAATTTGTAATTGCATATTGGCAGTTCTTCGGTTTCAGGTCTGGATTAAGTGGATTTTATTAAAATTGATTAAAACCTGAATTCCTAAAGTTTTTGAATGAATTTTCAAATCCAAATTAATTAGAAAGTGGACAAAACTAAGCAAATTCTTCAGGGTCCTTACCAGTTTCAAGAATGAAAGAAATGGAAGCTATGCCTGAGAAGCCTGAAAAGGCTCCATCTTCTGTAGAACCAAAAAAATATCTTTTAGGGAGTGGAGCAGAGCGGGGGGGATTGGGGTGAGAGGTATTTGGGAATGCATCAAGGGGAAGTAGATAAATAGGGATGGGTGATGGCGAGGTGAGAGAGGCTGGGGTGCTCAGATGATGGGGAGGGACACTGGGACAGGGACAGGAGGATGAGTATCAGGGGTACAGGAGAGAGAAAGGGTTGAGGTGCTGGTAAACCCCTTTTGTGTGTGTCAGAATCTGTGGTGGGAGGGGGTTCTGAGTTCCTGTGCTACCTCCCATGTGCCCTGCGATCTGAGGTTATCCCTGCTCTCCCGGGATGTCTGAGCTCACTCCCTGCTCTGCTGTGCACCAGGCTCTGATGTCTCTTTGCCCCTCTAGAGCAGTCTGAGCCCCTTTTCCTCTCCCCCCTTCATGTGAGCTGAGATATGGGGGGCCTGGCCTCTTTGGGGGTTTCTGAGTCCTGCCCCTTGCTCCCCTGTGTGTGTGCCAGGATCTGCCCATCTATGGTGTGCGGCCACCCTCCATGCGCCCCTTTATGTGAGCCAGGTTCAGAGGGGTGCTTGCCTTACTGTGGGGAGTCTAAACCCCATTCCCTACACCCCTTCCTATGAGAGGGCATATGAGGTGCCTTGTCCCTCTAAGGGGATCTGAACCCATCTCCCTACCCCCATTATATCCCATAATTTTGCACCTTTTTAAAAAATAATACAAACCCGTCAAACACTTCCTGTTGTCTGCCATCTCTAACAGAAGGGTGGAGCCCACAGAGCTCTGCACTATTTTTATGAGCATTGCAAACAAAGGACAAACAATCGACTGGTATTTGCAGAGCTGCAGGAAGAACTGCAGCAATGGGCGTCATGATAATTTCTTGGAGCCAGATTGTTGTGGGACATAATGAAAAACAATTCAAGGTTGTTGGTGGCATTCATAGAACAGCTGTGGAAGGTGGAGCACTGGTTCTGGGCCTGAGAAATAAGAACTGACTGGTGGGATCACATTGTGATGCAGGTTTGGGATGACAAGCAGTGGCTGCAGAACTTTCAGATGAAAAAGAACAAATTCTTGGATCTGTGTGCTGAGCTCACCCCAGCTTTCCAGCACAAGAACATCAGAATGAGAGCTGCACTGACAGTTGAGGAGTGAGTGACAATCACTCTGTGGAACCTTGCAAAGCTGGATTGCTACCGATCAGTGGGAAACCATTTTGGAGTTGGAATATCCACAGTGAGGACCATTGTCATGCAGGGCCATTAATCGTCTCCGGCTCTACAGGATTCTGACTCTTGGTAATGTGCAGGACATAGAGAATGGATTTGCAGCAATGAGGTTCCCAAACTGCAGTGGTGTGATAAATGGCATGCAAATCTCTATTTTGGCACCAGCCAGCCTTGCCCCAGAGTGCATCAAAAGAAAAGGCTACTTTTCTATTGTTATGCAAGCATGTGTGGACCCCCGGGGCACTTCACTGACATCAGTGTTCACTTAGCAGGGAGGGTGAATGACACTTGCATGTTTAAGAACACAGGACTGTTCAGAAAGCTGCAAGCGAGGACATTCTTTCCCAACCATAAGATTCCATTGATGTTGAAATACCAGTAGTGAACCTAGCCTTCTCCTGGCTCATGAAGCTGTACATAGGCCACCTCAGAAAGGTTCAACTAGCAGCTCAGCAGGTAAAGAGGGAGAGTTTGAATGTTTAGTAGATTGAAATGAGGCTGGCGTTGATTACTTACAAGATTGGATCCAAGTGAGAAAAATATCCCAGTGGTTTTAGTTGCCTGTTAGTTGCCGGCTTCCTCCTTGCCCCAGGGGTGCTCAACCGCCACTCCACCCCTTCCCCCAAACCATCTCTCCTCTTCCCTGTCCTGTTCCGCCCCCTTCCCCGAGTGCGCCCCATCCCCACTCCTCCCCCTCTCCCCAGCGCCTCATGCACACTGCAGAACAGCTGATCCATGGTGGGTGGGAGGTGTTTGGAGGGAGGGGGAGAAGTTGATGGGTGGGGGCACCAGTTTGCAGGGGCACTTGTGGGGAGGTTCTGGCTGCCACTGCATGCTAAGCACCCACTTACTGAAAATAAATCTATTATCCAATTTCCCACAGATGGATAAAAGTTGCATTTAAGATTTTGCTTGTGTTACAAAGCGTATTAGTTTTTGCTGTGTTTTATGTATTGCTGCTTGCACAGATTGTTAAAATACTTTAAATCACATATAATTCACACAGTAATTTGGCAAGGGTGTCACCTTGACTATAACAATCATCAAGGTGACAATTGATCAATTGACAATAAGCCTGTTGACTAATATATACTGATATCATATTAATATGTATTTTCCACGTCATATATATACATATATAAGTAGGTATTAAGCACCAATAACATTAAGCACAAATATTTGTAACAGTGATATAGTCTAAATTGGCCTATACTGTACTATTCTCTTCATGTATGCTAAGTATCCAATAACACCTTCCATTTGCTGAAGTAAGTATCTGGCACAAGCAGCTGGGAACCTTGTCAAAATTAAAATATATTTGTTCTGTCTTAGTACAAGCCAGGGAAGGACCTTCACTGATCAGTACCTGGAATGCTAGTATCCAAAACAAAGATAAGGAAGGAACAGAACAACAAGTTAGGGAACCAGGATAAACTGATGTGTTACTGCAGTGATTCTAGTGATCTGTAATTTGTAAAATCATATAAATAATACCAGCTGAAATTTATAACTTGGGGAGCACAACTTCTGCATAAGGTAAATGTAACCACTTCATGGGACTGCTCTTCAGAGACTGGTATTGTATAGTACCTTTTTCTTGTACCATACTAATAAACCTGACTGTCACTACTTATTTGGTCTCTTGTATATTTCACAATTAAAGTGTGGTCAAACAGTTGACTATTCAATTTGTCAACATATTCATCCTCTTCTTACCAATTGCACTGCAGAGTGGTTCTGTGAGTGTTGTGGTGCACAGTCCACTCTAGATATTGATAGCATGCTCTGTGTACCATGAGCATGGAGGCAAGTGCTATAGGTGCTCCATGAACTAAGCTTTTGGTGGGACCCAACTAACATATGTCATATAAGCAACATAGACTATACTTTACTAGGACTGTCAGGAAATAAAGGTATGTACTGTTGCTGTAGTTGTGTCAGTCCCAGGATATTAGAGCGACAAGGTGGGTGAGGTCAGATTACCTAACCTACCTTGTATCATGACATAAAGACACAGCAAATTTTACAATAAAAGAACTGCTCAACAGTTCCTAAACCAGCCCCTAGGCTCAATCCAATACAGAGTGTAAAAGTAAGAGCCTAAATAAGGGCAATCATTACTACTTCCTGCTTTTGGCCATATCCTTTATTATATTTCTTATTTTTCTTATATTTTACTTATATTTCTTCACATTGGGCTTGATGTTGAAAAGTGCTGAGCACTCTAGCCCTGATCCAGAAATGCACTCAAGAACATGCTTACCTTTAAGTACCTGAATGTTGAAGTCAAGGCAACTACTCATGTACCTACATGACAACCACCATTTTGGTCAAAACACCAGGGATTGAACTGAGTTTAAAAAAATTACTTGCCACAGCTCGAGATAAAGAACCAGCCTGTGCAGCTGACTCACATCATCTATTGAATAAGAATAAAGGAGAATAAACATTGACAAGTGTGTTACGTCCTTTGGCTAAAGAAAGTTCATCCCAAAGATCTAAGTTGACAGCAGTTTAAATCACAGATGTCAACCACCATACTTTTCAACCCTGGGAATAGAACGAGTAACCTCTCTAGCAGTAAGCGTTCTTATGGGATATTGTGATTCTCTTGTGTTGAAACTGTTCCAATTTGTATTAAAAAATTGAATATGCATTGGAACAGAGAAAGTGAAAATGAATCTGTAGTCTAGTGGTTGAGGCAGTTCTTGAGACACAGGAAAAGAAAGTTCACATGCCTTCTTCCACATCAGGCAGCACAGGGAATTGAATATGGATCTCTCACCTCCTGCACAAACATGCAAACCAGGGGTTACTCGTCATGAGGTAGCAGTACTTTCTCCCTTGGGCATTTTGTAAATGAACATAATTGCATCAGAAAAACACTTGACTCCATCATCAATTTCTCCACCTAACTGGAACAATGCACAAGATCCCAAACTTTTGGATGCCCACTCAGGTCAAAAGGGGTAGCAGTATTTGAGAAACAGTATGTGATCATGTGAAAAAAAGAGACTATCATAACATATATATGAGAGAGTAGTGTTGGGGCATATTCAGACATCATGATTTAGTTGGGGTTGGTCCTGCTTTGACTAGATGACCTCCTGAGATCTCTTCCAACTCTAATTTTCTATGATTCTGTGATCATGTTGGCATTTTCTGGCTTTTAAGCATTTAACTGTGTAAACATGCAATAACTAATTCTATTTTTGTGCATACAACACAAAATTTTAAATGTATAAATAAAACTATTTTAAATCTAGAAACTGTAATAGTTTAAAGGTTTGCCCATGTGGAATTTTTTCAGTATTTGTGATTTATGAGCTGCATCCTCAACTGAAGTATATTGGCCACTTTACTTCCACTGAGGATCTGGCCCTAGATGTTTTATTTAGGAAAAAAATAGCATGTGAAATATCTCTATAAGTGTCTCAGAGACCAAAGAAACATAAACCATGGGTTACAGAGGCATGACTAATTTCGTTTGACAGTATAACCATCCTATAACATGCCTACGGTATCCCCTCAAGAAGTAGTTGATTTCAAAATCAACATCCTTGAGTGAGTTTTAGTATAAGCTTTCCTCTTCTCCACCTATGTGTTCTTTTTTTTAAAGTCTGTAAAAGCAAATAAAGAGAAATATTAAGGGTAGATGAAGAGAACCCAAACTTTGTCCCCAGATGAAATATGAAAGAAAATTACAAGAGAATCTTTCTATATGCAAATAGGACTTGAAGTCAGTCTGGTTTAATTACCTGCAAGGGCAGCTGGTGCCCAAAACAAGTGGTAAGAACCTAGATTCCACCACTACTGCCTGTTAAAATGTGGTACCATTCTGTCTGTTACTGAGAAATAAAGGGGAGACTAATAAACATTCTCATACACACAGTTAGGATAGAAATGGATTTTTGGGAAAGTTACAAGGACATACTTTGAGGCGTTTGGGAATTCTAAACAGTTAAAATTGACATTTTGATTCTGAGTGTGTCTGGCAGTTCTTTGGATTCCTCTAGCTAATAAATGGCTTCTTACTAACCCTTAGCTGACAATATAGTTAGATCTCATTGAGAACACATGCACAGGCTACATTTGAAGAAATGTGAAATTAGGTAACATTTTGACTGTTGTTGCATTTCATTATTATAGTCAGTGCCAAATAAGAGGCTGAGCTCATTCTTAAAATGTGTTATAGTGATATTAGGGGTAACTTAACCAATCTTAATGCAGCCTCTGAGTTAATTTGCAGTTGTATTGGTTGAAACAAATGATTTGATATGCCAAGGCTACTGTGGATAAGAAATCAGACCTGAAAGTATATGTCTGAGACAGTCTCAAAAATAATGATAAAACATACTTCAGTTTAACATAAATTACTTTTAATCAGATTCCATACTGCATAATTCCCAGATTTAAAGTACAGGGCTGGAGGGAAAAAAATCTCTGGACAAAAATTTAGTCTGGGTTTCTTTGATGGCAGATAATGGATGGTGTCAAGCCACCTTGAGTGGCTCACAAGCATGAGTGCTAACCTCAGGGCAGATTTTGAAGAAACAGAGTACAAACCCCAAACTGGTTGTGTGTTCCATACTTAGATTTCATTTAGATCCTGTTTCCAAGTATCATGTGTGATCTACTCCTCAAGCACTACAACAGCCTTAACCCGGAACCACAGATAGTCCCTCGGATACTCCAATCTATCTTGCCACCTAGGAAAGCTTACCTCTGTGATAGATGGTCCCTTACAACAATATTCAGGTTCCTCTGAGTCCCAAAGAACCAGTCACTTACCCCGGGTCAATTGTACCTCAGATCCCAAACCAAAGATAATATTTGTAGCCAATCCTATAACACTAACTAAAGATTTATAACTAAGAAAAAGAAATGAGTGTTATTTACAAGGTGAAAGCAGGTAAACATACACAAATGAGTTACAGTCTTAGGTTCGAAAAGGTTATAGTAGCTGCTATATATGCAGGCTCTATATGTTCTTTAGGGCC
Organism: Natator depressus; assembly: GCF_965152275.1. NCBI lineage: Eukaryota > Metazoa > Chordata > Testudines > Cheloniidae > Natator > Natator depressus. The sequence continues at coordinate 144,596,000 of NC_134235.1, read as the reverse complement.
ACTAGGCAGTTTGGGGATCCCTTACTTATGCTTAGAAATATTTCCCTCTCTGAATTTCAAGCAGCATAGTGAGACAGTTACTTCTTCTCAGACATTTTTATTCCCTTCCCCCAGAGTTCAGGCTGATGGGATGAGTTCAGTCTAAACTAAATGGAAGGATAAACAAAAACAGATCTGCAACTAGGGTCCTTGGTTTCAAAAGGGCAATTTAAAAAAAAAATAAGGGAATTAGTTAGGGAAGTGGACTGGACTGATGAATTCAAGAATCTGAATGTGGAGGAGGCTTTGATTTACTTTAAGACAAAATTGCAGAAACTATCTGAAGCCTGCATCCAAAGCAAGGAGAAAACATTTGTAGGGAAGGGTTTCAGACAAGCTGGATGAGCAAGCACCTCAAACGGGTCCTTAAGGGACAGCAGAAAGTTTTCACGGGATGGATCAGCAAGGAAAACTACCTCTTGGAGGTCAGAAAGTGTAGGGATAAAGTGAAATAAAGGGATAAAGCCAAGCAGAGATGGGCCTTGCAAAGGAAATTGAAGCCAGTGATAAAAGGTTCTATAGTCATATAAATAAAAAGAAAACAAGGAAAGAAGAACTGAGGATGGGGTGGAGATTAAAGATAATCTAGGCATGGCCCAACATCTAAACAAATACTTTACCTCAGTTTTTAATAAGGCTTAAGAAGAGTTTAGGCATATTGGCAGGGTGGCTAATGGGAATGAGATTATAGAATTAGCAAGTACCATATCTGAGTTGGAAGTCAAACTCAAACACCTTAATGGGACTAAATCAGGGGGCCCTGATAATCTCCATCCAAGAATACTAAAGGAACTGGCACGTGACATGTTAAACCAGGGGTGGCCAACCTGAGCCTGAGAAGCAGCCAGAATTTACCAACGTACATTGCCAAAGAGCCACAGTAGTACGTCAGCAGCCACCCATCAGCTCCCCCGCCCCCGCTCCCAGCACCTCCCACCCACGAGCAACCCTGCCAATCAGTGTCTCCCTCTCCCTCCCTGTACCTCCCAATCAGCTGTTTCATGCCGTGCAGGAGGCTGGGGGGGTAGGAGCGAGGGCACTGCAGGCTCAGGGGAGGGGGTGGGAAGGAATGGAGTGGAGTGGGGTCAGGGCCTGTGGGAGAACCAGGGGTTGAGCAGTGAGCAGCCCCCAACACACTGGAAAGTTGGCGCCTGTAGCTCCAGCCCTGAAGTAAGTGCCTATACAAGGAGCTGCATATTAACTTCTGAAGAGACGCATGTGGCTCCGGAGCCACAGGTTGGCCACCCCTGTGTTAAATGTAACTATGACATAGTTGGTATCACAGAGACTTGGTGGGATAATACACATATTGGTGGAATATTGGTATAGAAGGCTACGGCTTATTCAGAAAGGACAGACAGGGGAAAAAGGGAGGAGGTGTTGCCTAATATATCTAAAATGAATCATAGAATCATAGAATAACAGAGTTGGAAGGGATCTCTGGAGGCCATCTAGTCCAACCCCCTGCTCAAAGCAGGACTGATCCCCAATTAAATCAGCCCAGCCAGGGCTTTGTCAAGCCTGACCTTAAAAACTTCTAAGGAAGGGGATTCCATCACCTCCCTAGGTAACACATTCCAGTGTTTCACCACCCTCCTAGTGAAAAAGTTTTTCCTAATATCCAACCTAAACCTCCCCCACTGCAACTTGAGACCATTACTCCTTGTTCTGTCATCTGCTACCACTGAGAACAGTCTAGAGCCATCCTCTTTGGAACCCCCTTTCAGGTAGTTGAAAGCAGCTATCAAATCCCCCCTCATTCTTCTCTTCCGCAGACTAAACATCCCCAGTTCCCTCAGCCTCTCCTCATAAGTCATGTGTTCCAGTCCCCTAATCATTTTTGTTGCCCTCTGCTGGACTCTTTCCAATTTTTCCACATCCTTCTTGTAGTGTGGGGCCCAAAACTGGACACAGTACTCCAGATGAGGCCTCACCAGTGTCGAATAGAGGGGAACGATCATGGAAGTATGGTAAGAGACTACTCTGGCTTAACCAGGAGACTTTCATTGATCTGAAATTCAAAAAAGAATCCTACAAAAAATGGAAACTAGGACAAATTACAAAGGATGAATATAAACAAATAACACAAGTATGTTGAGACAAAATTAGAAAGGCCAAGGGACAAAATGAGATTAAACTAGCTAGAGACATAAAGAGCAAAAAGAAAACATTCTACAAATATATTAGAAGCAAGAGGAAGATCAAGGACAGGGTAGGTCAGTTACTCAATAAGGGTGAAAAAACAATAAGAGAAAATGTGGAAATGGCAGAAGTGTTAAATGATTCTTTTTTTCAGTTTTCACCAAAATGTTTATCAGCAATTGAATGTCTAACGTAATGAATGCCACTGAAAATGAGGTAGGATCAGAGGCTAAAACAAGAAAAGAACAAGTTGTGGAAGAAAAATCTAGTAGGCCTAAATTAATAGGCCTAAAACTATGGTCAAGCTAACTGTGTGTATAAAGCATAAGAAGAGGGTGAGGAAAATTCCATTAAGAGGCAAATAGCAACAGCTAAGCTTAAAAATGTAACCACACTGCTAGGAGTTAGAAAAGACCATTAACCACAAAGGAAGCACCTGTCAATAACAGGTAAAACTTGTTTTGCTATATTCCAGATAAGGCAAAGCTACCATTGAAGCTTGCACTATATGCCAAATAAGGAAAAATGCTGTTGAAGGAAGTGTGCTTAACAGATTGTGGTTTTCAGCTATATAAGCTCTTGTATTTTCTGTTCACGGCACAGCAGCTCTGACTGGCTCTCCCTGTATGCGCATGCTTGAATAAAGATGGCATCAGGCTTGTTCTGAACCAAACACAACGCGTGGTTGATTTTTCCACCACAAAGTTAAGAATTACTTAGACAAGTTAAATGTCTTCAGGTCACCAGGACCTGATGAAATACATCTAAACCCCTTCATTTTCAGTTTAAACTGATTTTTGCAAAAAAAAATCCCAGGTTTTAGAAAAAGTATTATTCTTTTACTTTTGTACTATTGAAATATATAAAAAATAACTGCCTGTTCAAGTAAGCCTATGTATTAGTCTAGAACAAGGGTGGCCAACCTAAGCCTGAGACGGAGCCAGAATTTACCAATGTACATTGCCAAAGAGCCACAGTAATACATCAGCAGCCCCCCGTCATCTCCCCCACTCCCGATCCAAGCACCTCCTACTCACTGGCAGCCCTGCCAATCAGGGCCTCCCTGCACCTCCCGATCAGCTGTTTCATGGCTTGCAGGATACTGTGGGCAGGGAGGAACGAGGGTACTGCAGGCTCAGGGGAGAGGGCAGGAAGGAATGGAGTGGGAGCAGGGCCTGTGGCAGAGCCAGGGGTTGAGCAATGAGCACCGCCCGGCACATTGGAAAGTTGGCACCTGTAGCTCCAGCCCTGGAGTCAGTGCCCCTATACAAGCCACATATTAACTTCTGAAGAGCCGCATATGGCTCCGGAGCTACAGGTTGGCCACCCCGGTCTAGAAGATACACTCAATAAACAGGCATGCATGCAAGCTCTGAAATGCATGTGCATCTGAACATACTGATGAATCTCATGCCCACCATGTACACATTTCAAGCTGTTAGGAGATAATAGGTTAAAGATTTGACACACTAAAATGGGAAGAAAATGAAAAGCTGTATCAGAATACATTTCAGAATGCAAGGAAGTATTCGAAAATTTAAAAAAAAAACATGACAAAAGGATTAAGTTGAGTATATGCGCTGCCAATGATGTGGCATTGAAGCTGACACTCGGGCTGACCAGATTAAAAAACATTTGGAGAGCAAACGACACCAAAAAGGCAAAAATAGAAAGCAAACATTGGAATTTTCCAATTGGAAAGCAATCATTATGTGTGCAGGCAAGGCAGAAAGAGTGAGATCAACATGATGTAGTAAGTGAATTTGTACTTGCCCTCTGTTTTTCAGAGTGCTAGGCCTTGCTGATGGTCCTCTGTGGGACTTTGTATGACATTTCTGTCCAGCTGCAAAATCCTTGCAAAATTCAATCAATCTGGCCAAGAAATATTTCGGAAAGAATGATGTTGCTCTGACCAAGAAAATTAAAGAGAGGTTGTCAGGAAATATAATTAGTTCTTTGATTTTTGATGAATCACCAGATGTTCTCAACCACCCCACTCTGGTGATTTTGTTTTCATTTTTTTATTTTATTGTGGAGAAGCCTGCATTCCTTTTTGCAGATTTGGAGTTTGTAAAGTCAACAAACAGTCAAACAGTTGCAGCTTGTGTCAGTAAAACTTTAAATGAATATGTACTTACCTGGAAGGATGTGGCAACAGTGAATTCTGACTCGGCTTCTTACTGCGTGAAGTTCACACAAGATGTAAAGCTGAATGAAAAACCTGAATTGCTTCATTTGTCTTGCCCAGCTCACCTGCTGCACATGTTCCTGTCTCTCATGCAAATAGGTGTTCCCAAAATGGCTGATTTTTAAACATTCATAATAGATGCTGGTGCAGTTTTCATGCATTCAAGTATAACAAAAAACTTCTTCTATGGTGTTTGCGAAGAGATCGCATTTGAATGCAGCAATCCAGTTCTAGTTGTACCAACAAGATGGTTTAGTCTGTATTTGGCTGCACAGAGTGTTCAGAAGGCATGGGGTGTCTTAATGTGACTTTTAGATCACAAAGAGTTCAACAGTGGAAAAGCCAAAAAGCTGAAATCTCAAGTGTCTACACAAGAAATTAGGCAAAGCCTTGACACAAAACTTGAATTCCTGACTGAAACACTTCAACCACGACATGAAGCATAGAAGAAATGGGAATCCAATTCTTTAACAAATGGCACATTTTCTAATACAAAAGTGTATGGCACTCTGGTTAACAATATTTCTGCAGAACTTTCACACAAAAGCCAATCTGGGAAGATTCCAGAAAAAAAACAGATCCTTTCATGTCTATGTTGCCAGTCACTAAGCAGGACAACCTTACAGAAGCTTCCAAAAGTTTTTACGGAGAGTTATTAAAGAAGTGGGAAGCTACTGTCACTTTCAGTATGTCCCCTGAATCTTTTCACAGCGAATCATCATTCTGGAAAGTCATTGTGCTGTTTGACCCTCATTGTAAAGGTATGGCCTCATCTGATAAATTTAAAGATTATGCTCCTATAATTTCCCCTGTTGTGGCTTCTAATGAAGAAAGGGCAAAACTGGAAAGTGAATTCCACACCTACAATGCAATGCCTTCCCTGGACAACCACTCCACCATACCTCTTGAATTATGGAAAATCCACTGCACCAACTTTTCAACTTTGAGCCTTGCTGCCTCTCGCATCCTATGTGTTCCAGATGGCTCAACTGATGTGTTGAGACTATTTTTGAAATTCAGCTACATCCAAGACTGTAGGAGAAGGGGCCTTAGAAAAGATGCTTTAAAAAGATTGCTGCTATGCTACGCAGAACTTTTGGAAATTACACTGAAGGACTTCACATAAGACAGTCAGTGTTTATAAATATTTTAAAATATTGGGCCCAATTATTAAATGTAAATATTTACAGGGTAATAGTTCTAAATCTACAACAGTAAATTGATTATTCAAATGAAAAAATTTATTTCGGGATTAGAGATATATTGGTTTATTAAACTCAGAGGTAGCATTGTGTTTTGAGTTCTGTTTTAGTTCTTCAGCATATCACATTGATTTCCATTTTTCAAAGCATTAATCTACTGAATACTTTTTCACCTGTTCTTCCATCCACCAAAATAAACCCTGATATTTACCCAGAAAAATTATTAATATTTTTTGCAACAATTTTCAGCTGATTTTGTTGTAGTAGTAATAAACACTGATAAATTCCAGGGAAAACTTAAATAAAATAAAAACTGAAAATGTAGGGTCCTAAATACATCCTAGAATACTCAAGGAGCTGACTGAGGAGGTATCTGAGCCATTAGCAATATAGAGGTATGTGGTATTTGGGATAAAATTTAACATGGTTTTACAAAAGGTATATCGTGCTAGATCAACCTGATCTCCTTCTTTGAGAAGGTACCTGATTTTTAAACAAAGGAAATGCAGTAGGTCTAATCTATCTGGATTTCAATAAGACATTTGAAACAGTTCCACATTATTAGTTAAATTGGAGATGATGGGGATTAATGTGGGAATTGAAAGGTGGATAAGGAACTGGTTAAAAGGGAGACTACAACAGGTCATACTGAAAGGTGAACTGTCAGGCTGGTGAGAGGTTACTAGTAGAGTTCCTCAGGGAGCAGTCTTGGAACCTATCTTATATAACGTTCTTATTATGAAAGCTTATGCTCAAATAAATTTGTTAGTCTCTAAGGTGCCACAAGTACTCCTTTTCTTTTTGCGAATACAGACTAACACGGCTGCTACTCTGAAACTTATTAATGACTGTGGCCCAAAAATTGGGAGTATGCTAATAAAATTTGCAGATGACACAAAGTTGGGAGGTATTGCCAATATGGGGGAGGACCGGAATATCACACAAGACGTTCTTGGCAACCTTGAAAATAGTTATAGAAATCGGATGAAATTTAGTAGTGCAAAGTGCAAGGGTATGCACTTAGGGACTAACAACAAGAATTTTTGCTATAAACTGGGGCAGTGACAGTTGGAAGTGACAGAGGAGGAGAAAGAACTGGTTGTATTAGCTGATCACAGGATGACTATCAGCTGCTAGTGTGATGCAGCTCTGAAAAAGGCTAATGCAGTCCTAAGAAGCATCAGATGAGGTATTTCCAATAAAGACAGGGAAGTGTTAGTACTATTATACGAGGCATTGGTGAGTCCTCATCTTGAATACTGTGTATAATTCTGGTCTCCCATATTTAAGAAAGATGAATTCAAACAGGACCAGGTGCCTCATGAGAGGAGACTCAAAGAGCTTGGCTTGTTTAGCCTAACCAAACGAAGGTTAAGGGAGATTTGATTGCTTTCTATAAATACATCAGAGGGATAAATATGAGGGAGGGATAGGAGTTATTTAAGTTAAGCACCACTGTGGACACAAGAACAAATGGATATAAACTGGCCATCAACAAGTTTAGGCTTGAAATCAGATGAAGGTTTCTAATCATCAGAGGAGTGAAGTTCTGGATCAGCCTTCCAAGGGGCGCAGTGGGGGCAAAAAACCCAACTTGTGTTAAGACTGAGCTTGATAAGTTTATGGAGGGAATGCTATGATGAGACTGCCTACAGTGGCATGTAGCCAATCTGTGATTGCTAGCAGGCAAATATCTCCAACAGCCAGCGATGGGACACTAGATGAGGATGAGTTACTACAGAGAATTCTTTCCCAGGGGTCTGGTTGGTGGATCTTGCTCACATGCTCAGGGTCTGATTGCCATATTTGGGGTTGGGAAAGAATTTCCCCCCAGGTCAGACTGGCAAAGACCCTGGACACTGGAGACCTTGAAGGGGTTGCCTTCCTCTGCAGCATGGGGCACGAATCACTTGTAGGTTTAAACTAGTGTAAATAGTGGATTCTCTGTAACTTGAAGTCTTTAAATCATGATTTGAGGACTTCAGTAATTCAGCCAGAGGTTATGGGCCTTTTACAGGAGTGGCTGGTGGAGGTTCTGTTGCATGCAATGTGCAGGAAGTCAGACTAGATGATCATGGTGGTCCCTTCGTGTCTTAAAGTCTATAAGCCTATGAGCTGCCCACTTCATGTGGGGAAGCAATCACCATAGTTTTTGTCCTTTGATATTTCACAATGGCTCATTTGGTTTCAATGGACCTTCTTATGTGCAGGACCAGCACTTTACACTAATTAATGCTTGTTTCCTGTTTGGTGAGTTAAACAATTACAGAGGTTTACAATGCAAACACTCAATATAATTTTATACAGATGTTATAAGTGAGATCAATACATGTAGCATCCTACAAACATTTCATCAAGTCTAAACACTGAACGCATTCTTATCATCTTGACATCTATATTAAAAATGTCTACGCACAGGTTAGCCAGACTGGTTTCTAGCTTTGCATTTGTCAGGGTTCAGTGAGGCCTGGGGCCTTGGCTTGAGCTGGCACCTGGTCTGTCAGCATCACAGATGGTAAGGAGATAAATGCTTCCTTCCAAACCACTGACTCTAATGAAGATCCCAAATCCCATCCCCACTTCAATCTAAGGGATCTCCTATTAGAATTTAGATTGACTTTCAAGGCTTTACATAAAATAGATATTAGAAATATCATTATAGAAGATTGTCTTATAAATCTATCAAAAGGAGTATGCAAAAATGTAATCCAGTCTGCTAGAAAAGTGGATTTTGAAAAATTAGAAACTTGTAAATACAAAAACCAGGAACACTGGGGTATCCTGAAATAAGTGACCAAGACCCAAATTCAGCAAAGTACTTAACTCCTGACTAAGAGTAAGCCACTGGTCAAGGTGTTATGTGTGGAACTCAGAACAAACATTAAGGTTTGTACAAGTGGGTATTTGCAGAAAAGGGGTCTTAATAGTTCTAAAATTGCTTCAGGCTGTGAAATAATGAGTCTTTGTCATCACTTCAGTTTTAAAGGGAGACTATCAATTTGAAATATAGTCAGTTTTTAAAACTGATTCAAACATAGTTTCCAGATATTACACTTGCCCCTGAGGCCTTGTGCCAATATTTTGATTTTAAAAGTCATTCTCCTATTTTTATTAACAGTTTTCTCTCACCTTTGGTGAGTGAAAGACCACACAAAAAGTTGAAATGACTGACTGAATAGAGAAACCAGAGAAATACAGTAAGTTGTCAAATGCACAAGGTAAGACAAACTGCAAAAATGCACATGCATCCGACGAAGTGGGTATTCACCCACAAAGCTTATGCTCCAATACGTCTGTTAGTCTATAAGGTGCCACAGGACTCTTTACTGCTTTTACAGATCCAGACTAACACGGCTACCCCTCTGATACTTGCAAAAATAAAGAAAAATATACTTTCTCTAATCTTTCAGTTAAAGTAATTTTATAGGTACTTATAAAAATACTCAGGACAAATTATCATGGGTAGTCATTTTCAGCTGTGTGAAATATTACTAGATTTATATGAGATCATTTTGAACACTTGGCACAAGTTTCAATGTTATACTAGATGATGGAGAATCAGGCCCTACAACTGTGACCTATTTTCCCCAATTTCATGTGAAGTTCCTAATCTTACAGATTTAGAATATTAAAATTACAATTAAGAACATAAGAATGGCCCTACTGGGTCAGACCAAAGGTCCATCTAGCCCAGTATCCTGTCTTCTGACAGTGGCCAGTGCCAGGTGCCGCAGAGGGAATGAACAGAACAGGTAATCATCAAGTGATCCATCCCCTGTTGCTCATTCCCAGTTTCTGGCAAACAGAGGCTAGGGACACTATCCCTACACATCCTGGCTAACAGCCATTAATGGACCTATCCTCCAGAATTAATTTGGATCCCTTGTGCAATCATTATGACACAATCTTTAATTATATGATCACATACTATGTTTTCCCACAGGGCCCCTGCCTCATTCTGTGCACAGAATGGACAGTATGTATTTAATGAACAATATTTGTTTGATCATTATTGTTGTGGCCCTAGGCCTTATTTATTGCACGTTATTAAAATTCCGTTCTGAAGGATTATTAATTGATTCATGGGCTTTTCTATGGCTCTCATCACTATAGTATGAGTGATTCACAAATATTATATTTTCACAACCCTGTGAGATGAGGGGGTAGTATTCCCATTCTCACAATTGGGAACAGAGGCACAGAGATATTAAGGTAAAAAGTATCAGCTAATTTTCAGTACCAAACCTGAGATTGCAAGAACATGATTTTTCAGAATACCTAGCATTATATAACACTTTTCCCTCCATTTTTAAAAAAGCAAACTGAAAAAACAAATTCCATCAATTGGTATCATACTGACATCCATCTGGGTCATCAGCAGTGTTGGAACCTTTAGATCTACTGCACCACCTGAACTAATAGAGTAAGTGACAGATGTAGTCAATTGTTGTCTTCTATGTGGACCAGCACTAGAGGAGGGATGAGTCACATACTTTGCCAGAGGATAGCAGAGCAATGGTGAGACTCAGGAACCTTGGGTTCCATTCCAGGCTCTGGAGGGGAGTGTTCACTAGTGGGTAGACTTCCGCCACTGCCCCCAAACTAGACCCATTCTGCCCTATCCCCTTTAATCTGCCCCGTCCCAGTCCTGTCTCTTCCTCATCCCCAGCTCCTTGCCTCAGTCCCATTCACCTCACCTACCTAGTCGCAGTCTGGTCCTAGTCCCAACTTCCCCCTCTCCCAGCTTTTCTTATCTGTCAATTCCTGCCCATGGCCTCCAGTTGCCACCAGCACGGCCATATTCCCTATCACCACCAGCTCTCATGCCCAGTATCCCTCCACAGACTACTTGTCCAATTCCAGGGTCTCCTTCCCATGCATCTAACTCTTTGTTCCCATCTCCCTGCCCAACAAGCAGGGGTGCTGGAACAATTTTTTATAGTAGGGGTGCTGAGAGCCATTGAATCAAACTGTAAAACCTGTACATAATGGAAACCACTCCAAGCCAGCATGTTTGGCAGCACCCCCTGAACCTCTAGTTCCAGCACCTATCCCAACAAGTTCCTTTCTCCCCTTCTCCCTGAACTCTGGATCCTTATATCTGTCTGCCACCCAGCCCCGCTGGTCTTCACCCCACCATAGGTTTCCAATATGCATCCAGTTTTCCTTCCCAGCCCCCTGCCCCAGACTTCTTGCCCTGCTAATCCCTGTCTCCCCTCCATACATGTTCCTTGTCCCAATCTACTGCCTTCGTTACCCCTTTCTAGCTCATAATGACTCCAAGATCTCTTTCTTGAGTGTTAACAGTTAATTTAGACCCCATTATTTTATATGAATAGTTGGGATTATACTTTACAATGTGCATTATTTTGAATTTATCAACATTAATTTTCATCTGCTATTTTGTTGCCCAGTCACCCAATTTTGAGCTATCCTTTTGTAGCTCTTCGCATCTGCCTGGGTCTTAACTATCTTTAGTAATTTTGTATCATCTGCAAATTTTGCTACCTCACTATTTACCCCTTTTTCCAGATCACTGATGAGTATCTTGAATAGGACTGGTCCCAGAACAGACCCCTGGGTGACACCACTATTTACCTCTCTCCATTCTGAAAACTGACCATTTATACCTACCCATTATTTCCTATCTTTTAACCAGTTACCAATCCCTGAGAGCACCTTCCCTCTTATCCCGTGGCAGCTTACTTTGCGTAAGAGCCTTTGACGAGGGACCTTGTCAAAGGCTTTCTGAAAATCTAAGTACACTATGTCCACTGGATCCCCTTGGTCCACATGCTTGTTGACCCCCTCAAAGAATTCTAGTAGATGGGTGAGGCATGATTTCCCTTTACTAAACTATGTTGACCCTTCCTCAACAAATTATGTTCATCTATATGCCTGACAATATTGTTCTTTATTATAGTTTTAGCCAGTTTGCCTGGTACTGAAGTCAGGCTTACAGACCTGTAATTGCTGGGATCACCTCTGGAGCCCTTTTAAAAAATTGGCATCACATTAGCTATCCTCCAGTCATCTGGAACAGAAGCTGATTTAAAAGATAGGTTACAGACTACAGTTAGTAGTTCTGCAATTTCACATTTGAGTTCCTTCAGAACTCTTGGGTGAATACCATCTGGTCCTGGTGACTTATTGCTGTTTAATTTATCAATTTGTTCCAAAACCTCCTCTAATTATACCTCAATCTGGGACAGTTCCTCAGATCTGTTACCTAAAAAGAATGGTTCAGGTTTGGGAATCTCCCTCACATCCTCAGCCGTGAAGACTGATGCAAAGAATTCATTTAGTTTCTCCGCAAAAAAGTAAAATAAGTCATATGCTGTTTCAAATTCAAGTGACTTTGCAATGATGTTTACAGGCCATTTGAGACTTATTAGAAGAAGTCATATCATAGAATCATAGGACTAGAAGGGACCTCAAGAGGTCTTCTAGTCCAGTCCCCTGCACTCATGACAGGACTAATTATTTGACATGGTCAAGCACTCCACCCACCAGACAGTATAAGCAAGGTAAGACTTTCCTTACTCTAACTGGGGGATAATGGAGTTGTTCTTATTTTACCAAGACCAGTGACCACTCCTAAGATGAAAAAATGAAAGAGAGTGAAGGGAGAAACTGGTGGTTAAGGCTTTTCTGGTTAGGTAGCTTCTAAAGAGTACAAGGATGAATTTTACTTTAATTTGTTGTTGTTTTAAACTGAGTATAATCTTGATTGAAAGCTAGAAAGTGTGGCTTGGGGACCCTGGGGGTTTTTTTAGTATGGAATTATCTATAGCCAGACTGAATCAACACCGTGCTACATGGAAAGGCCAAAAATTAGACCCTGATCCCCCCAAATGGGTATATGCAAATAGATCCTTGTGCCCATGCCTTCAATAGGATGCTATATCGTTCAGGGGTCCCTGGAGTACACCTATTTGAATCTGATTGTAGGATTAGGGTCTTAAGTAGTCAGCATTAAATGGTGATAAATCCTAAGCACCACTGAAAGGACTAAGAAATTGCACAGATTTTTCCAGCTGCAAATTCAGTTAGTGTAAAGACTGGCTGTGGATTACAAGGGTGGAGCTAACTGCCACACTTTCTCTATTTGTTGTTGTGGGGGAGGTTGTGTTTGGCATACATTTTTGTTTTTCTTACTATTCTATGTAGGCATACTTGGGAAATGAGGGGGCTTGGGCTTTTTGATGTAACATTCTATTTTTCATAGAAGTTTTAAAAGCTTAATCAGCCATACTATATTTTTATACTTTCTTGTCCAAAAGATGATCATAGTGAATGCTTGTCCATACAAGGGAATAAATATTTTATATCACTTATATTTCTGTGAGAAAGTACTCATTTATTAGGAAGAGCTGTTTGAACATCTTTTGATAAAGATAAAGGCAATTTTGGGGAAATTGAGACTGAAATTCTAATTCAAATTACACAGAGTATTCTCACAAAGGTTGTTATTTTTATTATCCTTTTTTATATCTTATGTACAGTTTTATAAAAATGTATCAGCTAACCCAAATGCTGCTGTTCAAAAGACTAAAAAATACCTTATCTCAGCAGAGCTGTGCCATATTTTTTCTTTATATTCAAAAGAAATGAACATGTTTGTTTTCAGAAATTTAAGACCACTAACTGCTATACATCAAGATATTTTAAAAGAAAAAAATAATCATACGTATGTATGTTAAAATCTATTTTCAACCAATTTTAGAATGCTAAGTACAATTCTATTTCAAAAACATAATTTTAATATATTTTAACCCATGTTTTTCTATATAACTGCCCTGTGGAATCAGTAATTTTGTTTATCTCTTACAGAGAGGTGTATTCTAGCTATAGCTTACTGCCATGGCAGCATCCCACTAGCCCTACAATTTAAAACATGTATGTGCTTTGGATGGTCCAATTTCTGCATCAGTTTTTCAGCAGTGTGTATCATGGTCATTTCTCAAAGCAACAGCTCCACCGTTTGTTGACTGAGAACAATGCATTCTGGTTGCACAAGGGGCTGATAAGCTGCAGCTTCAATGGCTTCCAAAAATATCAGAAAACTAGCATGTGGAGGTTGCGTCCATATGTTTTGTGGGGCTGTTTTAAAATTAACATTACTGCTGTAGAACTATTTAACACCACACCAGACCACAATGGTGTATCATGAAGCCACATTTTTAAAGTCATGGGGGAGGAAGGGGAACATGGCACTAACACTCGTCTGCTGTTAAGTAGCACATCACGAGCACATCACAAGTACAAGTATAGGATCTTCTAGCACCAGGCAAACACAACACAAATGCGCATACACATACACTCAAACTCAGCCCCACTCTGGGGAGAGTGCTGCTACATTTTGTTAGGTAGTGACAACATGAGCACAAGCATTCCATCACAGGACAGATGTGTGATGCCCTATTCATGCAATGGGGGAGGGATGGGAATCAGCTGGTAATTGCTGGTGTTGTGGAATTTTGAAATACATGAAAAGAGCAAAAAGGAAGACAGTGAATATTTCTAGTTCTCCGGTAATTTCTTTTCATTTATCCATTCATCTTTCACTGAAACATATGCAAATTGCATTACATTGCAGAAAACTGAAGATGAGTATATTTCAGAATATTTCTGAATATTCACAAATTGTCTTCCATCCTATACATTAACTGCACATTAAATGCTATGTTTATTACATAGAGAGACAAGGTGGGTGAGGTAATATCTTTTATTGGAGCAACTTCTGTTGGTGAAAGACACAAGCTACCCAGCTACAAAGAGCTCTTGCTCAGGTCTTAGGGAAAGCTCATCTCTTTCACCAACAAAAGTTGGTCCAATTAAAGATATTACCTCACTCACCTTGTCGCTCTAATATCCTTGGAGTAACATGGCAACAACACTGCAAATAATGTTTATCATGTGTAATTTTTCACTTAAATTATTATTTGGTCTGTGGTACCATCAAAATATCCAAATGAGGATCAGGGCCCCATTGTGCTCGGAGCTGTACAAAGACATAGGAAGATATGATTCCTTGCCCTAGAGAGCTCACAATCTAAGACCTGATGCAATAAGTGAGCATAACACATAAAAAAGGGTAGATGGAAGAGACCAAGAGGTTAACAGTAATAAGAAAACACTTCAGCTAGCTTTATATATAACTCAATGGTTCCAAATCGTATAAAAGTTAGTCATTGTCATTGATGATTTCCTGTAGGTCTTGAGGAGGAATTTGAAGGAGGAGAGGGTAATGATTTTACAGACTAGTTCAGAGAGATCATTCCATGCATAAAGGGTTCCATGCTTTTGGGAGAAGTGGACAAGTAGATAGCTGAGGCTGGTATCACTGATGAAACAGACAAGGAAGGAGGACAACCTGATAAGATGAAAGAGGAGATAAGTAGGGAGAAGCAGAATTGTGATGAGCCATCAGAATCTTGAACCTGATGCAATAAAAAAGATCAGACCAAGGATTCCTGGAGACAGGTGACAATGAGAAGAAAAGCCAGAAAAGAAAGTCTTAACAGCTATGTTGTGCATGGGCTACCGGGAGGCAATTGTGATGTCAGGGAGGCCAGAGAGGAAGGGGTTGCAACAGTCAAGATGGGCAATGATGAGGGCCTGCCCAAGAGTTCTAGTTGTGTGAACAGAAGGAAAGACAAAGTATTAAAGATATTAGGGAAGAAGCAGCAAGATTTGAGCACAGCCAGAGTGTATGGAATAAGAGAGAGAGATGAATGAAAGGAGACACTCAGGTTGGGGGCTGGGTGACAAGCAAAATGGTGGTGCCGTCAACAGTAAAAAAGTAGGAACAGAGAGATCGTATAAAGGAAATGACAGAGTTCAGTTTCCATCATTCACAAAGAGATGTCAGGGCAAGCCAAGATGGGTGACCAAATGGAGAGAAAAAGTTGCATGGTATGGCTTCAGTGAACACAAAGTGTGAGCCTGATCCTGGAATCTTTACTGAAGTAGTCCCTACTCCAAGCAAGTAAGCCCTCTGTTCTCAGTCAGACTACTTGGATTAGTTAGTCTGGGGCCTGAGCTTGCTTTGTCTTTCAAATTTAGCATCATATCATCTTGTTTTAAGAACTGAAGTGGCTATTAGTGATTTCTTAATCAATTGTAGGCTTACATATACTATGTTCTTAAATATATTGCTCTTTCTTGTGCAAAAGAGACAAGGTGTAAAGTTCCATAAAATTCCTTTGGTCTATTAACTCTCCCTTCCTAAAGTGCTCCCCTTCCATCCTTCCTTTTGAAAAATTCAAGAGCCAAATAATTTGTTCAGGCATGTCTGTGTATAAAGCTTAGGCGATTCAGCCGGGTAACAGAAGCCAGCTCTGCAGATATGAGAAGCTAGTAACATGCTACTCAGAGAAGATCACTTGCATCCAGGATGACCTCTGAACAGCAACAACCAAATAGCAGCCCTAGAATATTCAGCTGTCACTCACAATTTTGGCACATTCATGGACCTAGACACTCCAGACTCACCCAAAGAAATTCAAGTCACCACCTGTTATTCAGATCCATTGTGGCTAGTGATAGATTGTCAACTGCACTAACATGGCTCTGTTGCTTTATTTAAGGTCATCACAAAGAGCTGAAATGGGTATCTGCTCTTCTACCTTCTACCTCTTCCACTCACCAGTGGAGTGCCACACAGCTCATTTATCTTCAGCCATCCTCTTTAATATCTATGTGACACTACTGAGGAGGTTATGACACATAATTTCCTCAAATATCAACAGTATGCAGCTCTATATCACAGTTGCCAACTTTCACATGGTTAATAAGCACCCCAACTTTCACTATAAGCCAAAAATCAAGCTAATCCCATTTCAAAACAAGACCAATCCCGAAGAACCCCAACACTCTATGTGACTAGATCCCCCCCACCGTGCAGTCTGGGACTGTGGTGGGCCCGGCTGTGCACCCCTGACTCTCTCCACCTCTTGCCCCTGCTTGCTGGGAGCCAATCAAAAAGAAAGAAGCAACAAGCTAAAACAAGCAACAAGCTACAAGCCAAACAAGCAACAAGCTACAAGCCAAAAACTAGCCAACAAGCAACTCAAAAGCCAATTAAGCCAAAAACAAGCCCAATTTCTACCGTTTTTTTTCACGGGTTTGGCGTGTCGGCTCTCTATCTTTTTTTACCCCTGATATAAAAGGCTTATCTGCTCACCACTCTTCACATGGCTCCAGCTGAACATGGGCAAAACAGAGGTGAGTGATACTCATGTGAAGGAACAAATACTGAGAACTAGCAATCAGTTCCTAGCATTTGGCATAGAAAATGGTTTTGGACACAAAGTTTTCTACAGAGCCAGTTTCTTGAGCTTTTATGGAGCGGGGGGATTTGTGCTGAGGAATTCACTAACTTTCTCCTGCAATATTCCTAAACTATACCAGAAAGCAGATTAATGATGTTTTCATCCCTCATGGTCAGAACTGTAACATTGTATGTTCCCACCTGAGCCTTCCACGGTTTCTGAGATCTAATGACTGTATTCAGAGGTTTTGATGTTCTCCCACAATACTGAAACACAGACATACAACTGATCATTTTCAGCTTTCTTTATATGGGATTAACATGTCAGAATTAATGTTTATTTTTTAAAATGTATGTACCTATAAAGTAATTTTGAAGGAATGATAGAGGAAACAGGGTATGTTAGAGGGCTTATTCCTTCACCCTCCCACTTCCCTGGTCCTTCTCACGTGAATAGAGATCAACACTACCCGAAGTCCGAAGGTCCAAACAATTCAATGTTTATTGGGGTGAACTTCCAGCAAGTTTAAATCCAAGTTTCTTTTTCCTTATTTTCAAAAAGAAAAGGCGTACTTGTGGCACCTTAGAGACTAACCAATTTATTTGAGCATGAGCTTTCATGAGCTACAGCTCACTTCATCGGATGCATACTGTGGAAACTGCAGAAGACATTATACACAGAGACCATGAAACAATACCTCCTCCCACCCCACTCTCCTGCTGGTAATAGCTTATCTAAAGTGATCATCAAGTTGGGCCATTTCCAGCACAAATCCAGGTTTTCTCACCCTCCGCCCCCCCACACACAAACTCACTCTCCTGCTGGTAATAGCCTATCCAAAGTGACCACTCTCTTTACAATGCCATTTACAACACACACTTTGCTTCTCTACAAAAGAAAAAGGACACTAAACTTTCTAAACTACTACATGCTACAAGGGGCCACAGCAATGGTTCCCTCAACCCACCCAGCAATATTGTTAACCTATCCAACTATACTCTCAGCCCAGCAGAAGCAGCTGTCCTATCTCGGGGCCTCTCCTTCTGCCCCTCCACCCCCACGAACATGATACAGTTCTGTGGTGACCTAGAATCCTATTTTTGACGTCTCCGACTCAAGGAATATTTCCAAAATACCTCTGAACAACATACTAATCCACAGAGGCCTCCCTACCAACATTACAAAAAGAAGGATTCTAGGTGGACTCCTCCTGAAGGTCGAAACAGCAGACTGGACTTCTACATAGAGTGCTTCCGCCGACGTGCACGGGCTGAAATTGTGGAAAAGCAGCATCACTTGCCCCATAACCTCAGCCGTGCAGAACACAATGCCATCCACAGCCTCAGAAACAACTCTGACATCATAATCAAAAAGGCTGACAAAGGAGGTGCTGTTGTCATCATGAATAGGTCGGAATATGAACAAGAGGCTGCTCGGCAGCTCTCCAACACCACTTTCTACAAGCCATTACCCTCTGATCCCACTGAGAGTTACCAAAAGCAACTACAGCATTTGCTCAAGAAACTTCCTGAAAAAGCACAAGATCAAATCCGCACAGACACACCCCTGGAACCCCGACCTGGGATATTCTATCTACTACCCAAGATCCATAAATCTGGAAATCCTGGGCGCCCCATCATCTCAGGCATTGGCACCCTGACAGCAGGATTGTCTGGCTATGTAGACTCCCTCCTCAGGCCCTACGCTACCAGCACTCCCAGCTACCTTCGAGACACCACTGACTTCCTGAGGAAACTACAATCCATCGGTGATCTTCCTGAAAACACCATCCTGGTCACTATGGATGTAGAAGCCTTCTACACCAACATTCCACACAAAGATGGACTACAAGCCGTCAAGAACACTATCCCCGATAATGTCACAGCAAACCTGGTGGCTGAACTTTGTGACTTTGTCCTTACCCATAACTATTTTACATTTGGGGACAATGTATACCTTCAGATCAGCGGCACTGCTATGGGTACCCGCATGGCCCCACAGTATGCCAACATTTTTATGGCTGATTTAGAACAATGCTTCCTCAGCTCTCGTCCCCTAATGCCCCTACTCTACTTGCGCTATATTGATGACATCTTCATCATCTGGACCCATGGAAAAGAAGCCCTTGAGGAATTCCACCATGATTTCAACAATTTCCATCCCACCATCAACCTCAGCCTGGTCCAGTCCACACAAGAGATCCACCTCCTGGACACTACAGTGCTAATAAGCGATGGTCACATCAACACCACCCTATACCGGAAACCTACTGACCGCTATTCCTACCTACATGCCTTCAGCTTTCACCCTGACCACACCACACGATCCATCGTCTACAGCCAAGCTCTGCGATACAACCGCATTTGCTCCAACCCCTCAGACAGAGACAAACACCTACAAGATCTCTATCAAGCATTCTTACAACTACAATACCCACCTGCGGAAGTGAAGAAACAGATTGATAGAGCCAGAAGAGTTTGTTCCCAGAAGTCACCTACTACAGGACAGGCCTAACAAAGAAAATAACAGAACGCCACTAGCCGTCACCTTCAGCCCCCAACTAAAACCCCTCCAACGCATTATTAAGGATCTACAACCTATCCTGAAGGATGACCCAACACTCTCACAAATCTTGGGAGACAGGCCAGTCCTTGCCTACAGACAGCCCCCCAACCTGAAGCAAATACTCACCAACAACCACATACCACACAACAGAACCACTAACCCAGGAACCTATCCTTGAAAGAAAGCCTGTTGCCAACTGCGCCCACATATCTATTCAGGGGACACCATCACAGGGCCTAATCACATCAGCCACACTATCAGAGGCTCATTCACCTGCACATCCACCAATGTGATATATGCCATCATGTGCCAGCAATGCCCCTCTGCCATGTACATTGGTCAAACTGGACAGTCTCTACGTAAAAGAATAAATGGACACAAATCAGATGTCAAGAATTATAACATTCATAAACCAGTCGGAGAACACTTCAATCTCTCTGGTCACGCAATCACAGACATGAAGGTCGCTATCTTACAACAAAAAAACTTCAAATCCAGACTCCAGCGAGAAACTGCTGAATTGGAATTCATTTGCAAATTGGATACTATTAATTTAGGCTTAAATAGAGACTGGGAGTGGCTAAGTCATTATGCAAGGTAGCCTATTTCCCCTTGTTTTTTTCCTACCCCCCCCCATGATGGATGAGCTATTGCCAGCAGGAGAGTGAGTTTGTGTGTGGGGTGGGGGGGAACATGGATTTGTGCTAGAAATGGCCCACCTTGATTATCATGCACATTGTAGGGAGAGTGGTTACTTTGGATGAGCTATTACCAGCAGGAGAGTGAGTTTGTGTGTGTATGAGGGTGCGGGGGGTGAGAAAACCTGGATTTGTGCTGGAAATGGCCCACCTTGATTATCATGCACATTGTAGGGAGAGTGGTCACTTTGGATAAGCTATTACCAGCAGGAGAGTGAGTTGTGTGTGTGTTTTTTGGGGGGGGGGGGTGAGAAAACCTGGATTTGTGCTGGAAATGGCCCACCTTGATTTTCATTCACATTGTAAGGAGAGTGGTCACTTTGGATAAGCTCTTACCAGCAGGAGAGTGAGTTTGTGTGTGTGGTTTTTGGAGGGGGTGGGGGGGGGGTGAGAAAACCTGGATTTGTGCTGGAAATGGCCCACCTTGATTATCATACACATTGTAAGGAGAGTGGTCACTTTGGATAAGCTATTACCAGCAGGAGAGTGAGTTTGTATGTGTGGTTTTTGGAGGGAGGTGGGGGGGGGGTGAGAAAACCTGGATTTGTGCTGGAAATGGCCCACCTTGATTATCACTTTAGATAAGCTATTACCAGCAGGAGAGTGGGGTGGGAGGAGGTATTGTTTCATGGTCTCCGTGTATATAATGTCTTCTGCAGTTTCCACAGTATGCATCCGATGAAGTGAGCTGTAGCTCACGAAAGCTCGTGCTCAAATAAATTGGTTAGTCTCTAAGGTGCCACAAGTACTCCTTTTCTAGTTCCAAGAAGGTGGCTTTTCACATCCAAAAGTTCTGCAGCCACTGCTCATCATCCCAGACCTGCGTCACACTGTGATCCCACCACTCAGTGCTTGTTTCCCGAGCCCAGAACCACTGGTCCACCATGTTTAGCTGCTCCACGAATGCCAACATCAGTCTTGAATTGTTTCTTTCCATGGCACACGGCAGGGCAGACACCATGGATTCATTCTCAGATTCACAGCTCATGAAATACTGCAGGATTAGCTGCATTGTGTTCATAACACTGATCACAAGACTGGAGAGCAGTGCGGGATCCATGCTTTCCGGCAGAGATGGCAGGTGCAAAGTTTACAGGGGCAGTTGAAAAACAGTGTAAAACATAGTCAGAAGCCCATGGAATGATTGAATGGAGAAAACTGCATCATGCGATGATGAGCCTGTCCCCATGGTGCACTGCAATCCATTCCCAGAACTCCTAGTGGCAGAAGATGGTGAATTGCATAGTGGGATAGCTATTCATGGTGTATTGTTTTCTCTATCGATGCTAGAGCACCAACTGTGGACGTGCATCGCCATCACAAGGAGTGTTGTGTGGACATGCAGAAGTGATGTAATTACAGCAGTTTATGACCATTGACATAAATGAAATCAATTTATCTCTGTAACGTAGACATAGCTTTAAAAATATGAACATATACAAATTAGTTACTCCCATGAAAAATGAATATGAAAGTTACCTAACTATAGTTAGGCAAACATACTTCAAAAACCATTGTTTTTGAAACATACTGGAAAATTGGGGAGGCACTGGAAAGGTGGTTAAGCCAAATGTAGTAACAATTTTACAAAAAAGAGAGAAAATGAAGCCTGGTAAATGTGGTCCCATATATCAAACTTTTCTGCCTGGCACACTAGAGAAATATATACCACAAAAAAGAAACCATTAATCTGCATGGTGACAGAACCCTAAGTAATAGGAAGCATGGTTTTATAAAGGATCAGTCTTGCTTGGCAAATATAATTACTTTTTCCTTTTTTGGATAGGTGGACCTATGAGTCATAGGAGCAAAGATGGTAGCTGAAACTTTATCTCTACATCAACTAGAGAAGGGAGGCATCACCTAGAAAGAGAACAGAAGAGAAGACCAAGGATGGAGCCCTGTAAGATGCCACAGAGAGTGGGAGAGGAATGAAGGATCCACTAAAAGACATACTGAAGGCATGATTAAGGAGGCAAAAGGAGAGCAAAGAAAGGACAGTCACAGTAACTAATGGAGGACAAGATTCCAAGAAAGACATGTGATCAGTGGTATCAAAAGCAGCAGAGAAGTCAAGGAAGATGGAGTTGGAGAGAAACCCCTGGGATTTGGCCAGGAAAAGGTAGTTAAAATCTTTGGTGCAGTGGAAAGGGTGGTGCAGTGGGAAGGATGAAATCTAGACTAGACTGCTAGACTAGGGATAGTCAAGTTTTGTTTTTTTGAGGATGTGTGAGACCAGAGGATGTTACTGTTTTGAGGGGATCCAGTCAGAAGAGAGTGAAATGCTAAGAAGAAATGATGGGAGTTAAGGCAAGGGAAGATAGTAGCTAGGAAGAGATGGGATTGGGTGTCACCATGCCTCAGTGGGTCACAACTGAGAATGCCAGATTCAGGACAAACTGCTGAAAAATAGGGCAGACTCACTCTAAATTGATGGTTATTCTAGCATAAGATTATGCCAAGCCAGTAACAAAAGTAAATTTCTGTCTCACCACTAGTTAACAATAAGTCAGAAATGCAGTTTCCTTAGGCATCTCAGCCCTTATCTCACCATTACTATAATCATACACTGAATTCTATCATGAGTAGTTATTGAAAACCAATTTCATCACATATAAAGTCCTTCTAATCTCAAGAGATCAGTCACATAGCCAGGTCAATATATAACTCAGATCCTACCCAATAATCATGCTACTGCCAATCCTTTAGTAACTAAAATCTAGAAGTTTATTAATAAAAGAAAAGAAGAAGAGAATTAAAATGGTTAATAGATCCTATACATACAATAATTGAAATGTTCTTATATCAGGTTTCTAGCAGTGATATTATAGACTGCTGGCTTGTAAAGTCTCTGGTAATTTCCAAAATATTGGAAGGGCCTCAGTCCATAGTCCAATATGCTCCTTTTAGTTATAAATCCACAGTCCAGAGAATCAGAGCAGGAAAGAGGCAAAATGCCGTTTGCCATGTGCCTGGAAATTTACTGATTCAAAACACAATTCACAGCCTCTGTTTGTGGAAAGTTACTGGCACAAGATGGATTCCAGGGTCACATGAGCATATCACATGTCCTTGCATGACTTGCTGACTCACAGGAGGTAGACATTGGCCTCTTGAAGGCTGACGCATCAGCAAGAAGAGCCATTTGGGCAGAATGAGTTTCTTCTATGGTCCATTGTGAGAGATAAGTGTCTTTGATGGACCATCAACATAAAGCTGTCTAGCCTAAATGTAAATCTTATCTGTTATGTGTTGCCCAGGAATACAGCACATATGTAAGATACCAGAGCATAGCCAATATTCATAACTTCAGATACAAAAATAATACATGCATATAAACAGGAAATCATACTTAGCAAATCATAACTTTTCATTGACACCTCACATACAATGCTTTGTACAAGATTTGTTGCAACTGCGTAACAGTGGCAATATCACTGATATACATGGTCATATTTATCATACAGCATCATGGGGGGATAGGTGGAGCAGTTACAGAGGGTAGATGAGAAATCTCTGTGTCAATGGCCATCAGAAAAAGAGGGTGTTGCAAGGGGTGGTGAGAGGATGAGCGAAGGGGAGATTGGTCATGGCAGATCTTGTTAATTTTCAAAAATGCAGTGATTTCTTGATTGCAGAGCTAGAGAGTGGAGGGCCAAATTTTAGAAATGACAGAAGTAACAAAAGTATCTGTGTATGTAGGCATGGGAGTCAATATGTCTGGAGAAACAGTGCTGCTAGGCAAGGGATATATAGCAGAACAAACAGATAAGAGTTGTGGGTTATGGGACTTTCTCCATGGGACTCAGACAGATAGGAAGCTGGAGTAGAGGAAGTGGACCTGGGAATGTTAGGCCCAGGACCATGACTGAGGCGTGGGGTGTAGAGTTGCACTTTGATAACCTGTAGGTGAAATGAGGAGGCCTTTATATTTAGTTTGTGATTGATGAGATGGGCTGTGGTCAGGATTATAATAATATGCGTACGTGTATATGGGTATATATGTATAGTATGTATGTGTATATATGGCACCACCTTATATTCAAGCATAACAATATTTTTCCAATTTGATGTTGTAGTGTGGCCCTTTTACTTTGGTGTCACAGATAGCAACACACTCCTATTAAGGCAATTACAGTTACCACCTGTATTAGCATTAGTAGTAGGCAAAATAAAAGTATTTTGAAATACTGGGATAGGCATTGTTATAGTGTGTCCCACAGAGCTATGTATATGAGAAGTAAAACAGGAGTGTGGAGTAGTGACATTACAAATAAGGACTCCGTATATAAATTTTCTTGTGTTTAGTTAGTACACAGTACTGTCCATCCATGTTATAGGTTACCCTTACTGCTGGTTGTCACCTTCGGGTAAGCTTTGCTGGGCAGAAAACAGGAACTGCTAGCTACTTTGTTCCGTCAGTTGCATTGCTCTGTATACATCAGTAGCTGGTGTAGATCCAGTTGTTTCTTATAGATGCTGTCTTCCAGATAACCTACTGAATGGACAGTAACCAATTTATCAAATATTGCTGTGTCAGCATTTAGTACCCAGACACTGAACAAGTTTGTTTTGTGCCCTTCTTAAGTAGTGTCACTGACCCCAAAATATGACTGGTACTACCAGGGAATTTGTTTACCCAATTTGTAGTTACTATGTAACTTAATTTTTTTTACCAATTTGTTTTTTCTTGCCTTCATGTTGTTTGCTGCCATTGGCATGTTGATTTTTACCTGTGTTGGTTAAACAGTTTAGCAATGTTATGTACATTGTAAATGGTTTACGGCAATAACACCGCAGTAATACAGCAATAATACAGTTGCTTTTACACAGTAGCCAAATTCAAATTAAATGACGGTTTAACCTGGTCCAGCTAGTGGTTTGTAGGTGATTGCCAACTTAATTGTCCAAATATGGTAGATTGAGGTGTAGTTGATCAGTCTCTTATTTTTAAAACACTTTTCTTGATGCTTGGGGGTTTCTTCACAATATAGTAATATCTTCTGATGTTTTTCTGGTGTGATATCTTCTGGTGTCTTTGGTCTGTAGGATGCAAACTTAAACAGCTAGTTAGTTAACATGTTTTTGTTTGTTTGTTTTACATTTCTTCTTGTTTTCAGTAATCCAAATTTAATACACAGATTAACTTAGTTTGTTTACAATGTAATGGGGACCAAGTCTTTTATAACACAAGCTATACTTTTGCAATTGTTGTATAGACAGTAATTTTAACTGGAGCTGCATTACTAATATTTTATACTAAATGTAATGCTTAACTGCTAGAATAGATGCTCACAATCTTCTATGAGAAGGTGTATTGTTTTCCCCTGCTGAGTACTCTGTTTTAGCAAAAGAGTTGGTAACCTAATTTTAGAGTTAATTAACTCTAAGCCTTTTAGAGTTAATTTGCTTGTGATATCAATTCCACTTTTAACTATTTAGAAGCACAATGACTTTAACAACAACTACTTCCCTTTAACATAACATAAAAGAAAAGTATATAACAATTAAAAAAGGGAAGAAGGAGGATCCTGGGAACTACAGGCCAGTCAGCCTCACCTCAGTCCCTGGAAAAATCATGGAGCAGGTCCTCAAGGAATCAATTCTGAAGCACTTAGAGGAGAGGAAAGCGATCAGGAACAGTCAGCATGGATTCACCAAGGGCAAGTCATACCTGACTAATCTAATTGCCTTCTATGATGAGATAACTGGCTCTGTGGATGAGGGGAAAGCGGTGGACGTGTTGTTCCTTGACTTTAGCAAAGCTTTTGACACGGTCTCCCACAGTATTCTTGCCAGCAAGTTAAAGAAGTATGGGCTGGATGAATGGACTATAAGGTGGATAGAAAGTTGGCTAGATTGTCGGGCTCAACGGGTAGTGATCAATGGCTCCATGTCTAGTTGGCAGCCAGTATCAAGTGGAGTGCCCTAAGGGTGGGTCCTGGGGCCGGTTTTGTTCAATATCTTCATTAATGATCTGGAGGATGGTGTGGATTGCACCCTCAGCAAGTTTGCAGATGACACTAAACTGGGAGGAGAGGTAGATATGCTGGAGGGTAGGGATACGATACAGAGGGACCTAGACAAATTAGAGGTTTGGGCCAAAAGAACTCTGAGGTTCAACAAGAACAAGTACAGAGTCCTGTACTTAGGACGGAAGAATCCAATGCACTGCTACAGACTAGGGACCGAATGGCTCGGCAGCAGTTCTGCAGAAAAGGACCTAGGGGTTACAGTGGACGAGAAGCTGGATATGAGTCAACAGTGTGCCCTTGTTGCCAAGAAGGCCAATGGAATTTTGGGCTGTATAAGTAGGAGCATTGCCAGCAGATCGAGGGACGTGATCGTTCCCCTCTATTCGACATTGGTGAGGCCTCATCTGGAGTACTGTGTCCAGTTTTGGGCCCCACACTACAAGAAGGATGTGGAAAAATTGGAAAGAGTCCAGCGGAGGGCAACAAAAATGATTAGGGGACTGGAACACATGACTTATGAGGAGAGGCTGAGGGAACTGGGGGGATTGTTTATTCTGCAGAAGAGAAGAATGAGGGGGGATTTGATAGCTGCTTTCAACTACCTGAAAGGGGGTTCCAAAGAGGATGGATCTAGACTGTTCTCAGTGGTAGCTGATGACAGAACAAGGAGTAATGGTCTCAAATTGCAGTGGGGGAGGTTTAGGTTGGATATTAGGAAAAAAATTTTCACTAGGAGGGTGGTGAAACACTGGATGCGTTACCTAGGGAGGTGGTGGAATCTCCTTCCTTAGAAGTTTTTAAGGTCAGGCTTGACAAAGCCCTGGCTGGGATGATTTAGTTGGGAATTGGTCCTGCTTTGAGCAGGGGGGTTGGACTAGATGACCTCCTGAGGTCCCTTCCAACCCTGATATTCTATGATTCTATGATTCTATGAATTAAACCAAAATAAATTTTAAATGTAAGTTCATCTAACCACTTTGAGGGTATTAAATTTTTATGATACTTTTTTGTGTTTGGGAGCCAAAGGTGGAAACCTGCTGAAAAGGTGGACACCTATTGACATTGTTTGTTTAGCTTTAGGTATAAATTGTTATTTTTACACATTTTTATATGACATTTATAAAGTTCAAACAAGTTCATAAAAACCCAAACAAGAAATTGACATTTTTTTAATATTACCTTTATCTTAATGTTGAGGTTTTCCCTCCTTTTTTTTTCTTTGAATAAAAAATAAAATAAAAATAAAAAACAAAACTGTGATTAATAAAAGAGAATTGTCTTTGTTTTCAATTGCATTATTTGTTGAGGCAGAAATATATGTACATATATTTATAACTTAGACATTTTTGAACATTAGAAATATGGTATTAAAAATATTATGATGGTTATACCCCAACCATAATATTAAAATAGTGTAGTACCACTTTTTTTTTAAAGGTATAAAATTGACTTTTGTTGCAACAAAATAAAAATAATAAAAAAGTAGTCACGTCACATACACAACATACAATATAGGACAACATACATGATATACAGGACAAACAAGTGGCACCAGAATTATTTTTATAACTATACAAAATAAGGTAAATACAAATAACAAAATAAAAAATAAAGGGTTAAATGTTTAAATAAACAAGTCATTACCTTATTATTGAAAACATTTATTAAAAATTGATAAAAATTTGTGTTATTTGCCAAAGTTAATTTAGTAACTTAAGGCATTTTCCAATACTTCATATTAACTTTATTTTAAAACTCTGCTATGTGGTAACAAGGAAAGCCTATATTTCAAATATTAATTAGTGGTTAGTATTAGAAGCAGAGTCTGCATTTCTGTTGTTTGGCAACCATATCCTCAAGAAAATTAGGAGTAATTCCAGCTGCTGCATTTCTGAAGAGTTAAAATAATTAAATTCTTGTATTTATTTAAAGTAAAAATTTTACCTTGTTTTTTCTTTGTTTGATTGTTGTTTTGTTCTATTTTCAATTGCTTTATCTTTTGGGAGTTTCTGTAAATATTGTAACTTTTAACTTTTAAAACAGAGAGAGAGAGACGAAATGAAGAGAGACGGGGAAAGTGGGGAGGGGTGAAGAGCAATCTAGGAAGGTAGGGAGATCTGAGCCAAGAGAGATTAACTCTATAAAGTTATCTTAAGGTACAGACAGCAGAGCAGCAAGTTTAGCAAACTGAGAAAGGTTACAAAGGAAAACTTAACTGGTATGTAAAAAATATTTGAGAAAGAAAGTTATATTTTTAGCCATGAGCAAGGAGAGTGGCTCCGGGGTTTAAACCACCTGGGAACCTGCACAGTTGGGAACCCGCACCGCACCTGGTTTTTATCATGAAAGGAGAGTGAGGGTCATTACCTGCTCTTGCAAAACCTGATTTTGTTCCCCCAGTGTCTGTTGCTTTTGTTTGCATGCCAAATGGATTGTGGGAGTGACCTTACATGCTTCAGATAACTGTTTTTGGGCAACTCCATCTGTTAATGCATCAATTCTAGGTGTTAACCCACTCAATTTTGGTTTTTCACTTTGAAGTTCTTTTTTATACACTCTCCTGTGATTGAGTCACAGCTCCTGTCTCCTAATGTGCTTTCTGAACTGTTCCATTTTTCCCTTCATCTGATTTACCAATTTAGTGAAAATATTGTTTGCTACTTCTCCCTCCTGTGCACTTATTTCTCCCATTCTGACAGGCACCAGTCTAGGTCTCGGCTTAAGTTTTAATGGACTTTTATCATATGGTGGTGATTGCAATGCAGTGGTTACAATTTCATCTTTTAATTTTGCTAGGGCCACCTTCTTCCATTTCCTTCAGGCACAGGGTAGCTACCTGAAGCCTGCTGCTGTTGACCACAAATATTTATAACAGGGGACAGCACATCTCTTTTTTGTAGGTTTTTTACAGCTGTTTCCAGTGTTTTATTCTGTTCCCGTATCTGCTGTCTCTGGACTGCTTGCCATCCTGCAAGGTGAGCGGGAGCATTCCAAGGCTCTGGGGCTTCTCCTGCTTCTTTTAACTCTTTCTTTGGTTCTGTTACTTGCCCCACCAATTTTGTGGCATGTTGTCTTAACCATTTAACAGCCATGGTTATAGTTTGCAATATTCTATATTTCAAGGCTACAGTCTCTGCCCTAGCCTTACAGATTTTATTCCATGTTTCTTCCCCACTATATTTTTAAATGCATATGGGCCCCCTTGCTGACAATCGAGTGGATGCAAATTTCATGAACTTCTGTGGGGAGGGGAGGGAGTTCCCTAGCTTTTGGTTTTCTGTCATGTTAGATCGTGATTCCTACTGAGGACAGCTTGCTTACTTACCAAATCAGAGGTCGTGGGTCACCAGTGTGGTTAGACGTTGAAAGATGTTTGGCTGCATGTGTGTGTCCCCTCTGTGTGCCACCCCAGCTCTGCGCAGACAGCTGGCACAGCAGACCTCGAGTGAACTGCCCAATGACCACAAGATCCATTAAGGGACGAAGGCACCCTGCCAGGTTTATTGTCAACGAAGTACGGTACTAGTATCCCACAGACTCTACTGGACAACTAATACATGTATGCCTGTAACACTGGACCACACAAGCAAAAAATATGTGCTTAAATACAGCTAAATGTCAATAAATCTAGGAACAAAAAATGTAGGCCCTGCTTACAGGATGTGGGACCTTCTCCTGGGAATCAGTGACTCTGAAAAAGATTTGGGGGTCGTGTTGGATAATCAGCTGAACATGTGCTCCAAATGCAATGCTGTGGCCTGTTGTTAGTGCTGTAGAAAGTTGTTGCTGATGCTGCAAAGTTATTACTGTTGCCAGTGTTGCTGTTCTTGGAGCTCTGATGTCAGCCGCACTAGCAGACAGTGCAGCATGTTAACTCAGCAGACATTGATGTTATTCATAAGAAAGACCACAGGCTCAGTTCCGTGGTGAAGGTGCTCGGCCAGCTTTATGGTCAACAAAGCACTTCAGGTTCACTAATACATGTATGCCTGCGACAAGATACCTGCTCAGTCAGCACACCAGAATGCTGTCCCCTCGGTAAGTATAAAGTTGCCCTCCTGTGACTTCTCCTTTTATACATTGATACGAACAAGTTACATATTACACTCCAGATGTTGTTAGTTAACACCTTTATCCTTGTATCTGCTAGTTCAAACAAACTATCCTTATCCATTGTCCTGTCATTACATCCTTATCTTACAAGGGGTGTTTTTGTAGCATCTCCTAGGAATGTGTTTACATAGTTACCCAAGAGATCTGTGTGGTTTTAGTACCAACCTCTCCAGTCTGGAAAGTGCTTATTTGGTGTTAGCTAATACCTAGTATGTTGTTATTGTGTCAAGGACAGGCCTACTCTGGTTCACAGCCTTTGGTTCACACTGGCTGCATAAACAGGGGAATCTTGAGTAGAAGTAAAGAGGTTATTTTACCTCTGTATATGGAACCACTGTGACTTCTGCTAGAAAGCTATGTCAATAATTCCAGAAGAGGAACTGACAAATTGGAGACGGTTCAGATAAGAGCCACAAGAATGATTAAAGGATTAGAAAACATGCCTTATAGTTATAGGAGCTCAATCTATTTAACTTAACAAAGAGAAGGCTAAGGGGTGACTTGATCACAATCTATAAGTGCCTACATGGGGAATAAATATTTGACAATGGGCTCTTCATTCTAGCAGATAAAGGTATACCATGATCCAACGGTTGGAAGGTGAAACTAGATAAATTCATACTGTGAAGGTAATTAACCATTGGAACAATGTATCAAAGGTTGTGGTGGAATTGTCATCACTGGCAACTTTTTAAACAAGACTGGATGTCTTTCTAAAAGATATGCTCTGCAAAAAAAAGAAATTATTTTGGGGAAGTTCATTGACCTGTGTTATACAGGAGATCAGACTAGATTACAATGCTTCCTTCTGGCCTTGGAATCTATGAATCTGTACATTAACTTTATGGCGGGTGGGAGGGGGGGCAGGGTGGCTATGAATTACATTCTCAGAAATCTCAACCAGGGACTACAAATGAGCATGCAATTCACAGCCAAAAAACCATAAATTAAAAATTTGTAGATTCCATGCAATATGTGCCTAGATCCCTCTGGACTGCTTTGAAAATCTCAATCAATGGAAACTAATAAAAGTAATAGTAATGGTATATATATTTGTACCATGATTAAGTGGATGGTTCATGTGGATATGAAGTTAGAGAAATGGGGTATTATAGCACCTTATCTCTGCATTTTCTAACATTCATGCATTTAGTTTCATAACTATAACATTGCAATGACATTTTTATTTAACGTATTACTTATTCTATCTTAAAGATTTTAATTGGGATTTGTCACTCTTGCCTTTTACATCTTAGGTCATAAGAGAACATATGTTCCCATGGATGAGGCACTGAACTGGGAGTCAGATGACATGACTTCTGCCATTTAATGACTCACAGTGTTATCATGACCAGGTTGCTTTACTGTCCCTCAGTTTTCTCAGCTATCAAATGGGGATAATTATGCTTACTCACCTTTATAAACTTCTTTGAGGTATATGGATAGGGCCCTACCAAATTCACAGCAATGAAAAGCACATCATGGACTGTGAAATCTGGTCTCCTCCCATGAAATCTGGTCTTTGGTCCTATACTATACAGATTTCACAGGGGAGACCCGCATTTCTCAAATTGGGGGTCCTGCCCGAAAAGGAGTTGCAGAAGGGGTCATAAGGTTATTTTAGGGGGGTTGCAGTATTGCCACCCTTATTTCTGCACTGCCTTCAGAGCTGAGCAGCCAGAGCGTGGCAACTGTTGGCCGGGCACCCAGCTCTGAAGGCAATGCCCTACCAGCAGCAGCATAGAAGTAAGCGTGGCAATACCATACCATGTGCTGCTGCCTGCAGAGCTGGGTGGCTGGAGAGTGGTGGCTGCTGACTGAGGGCCCAGCTCTGCCAGCATCAGCACAGAGGTAAGGGTGGCAATTCCATACCTTACCAGCTGCCCAGCTCTGAAGGCAGCACCGCTGCCAGCAGCAGTGCAGAAGTAAGGGTAGCAGTACCACAACCCCCTTATAATAACCTTGCAAACCCCCCCCCCACACACACACACACACACACCTCCTTTTTGGGTCAAGACCCCTACAATTACAACACTGAAATTTCAGATTTAAATAGCTGAAATAATGAAATTTACTATTTTTAAAATCCTCTGACCATGAAATTGACCAAATGGACTGTGAATTTGGTAGGGCCCTATATATGGATGACGACGATGAGATTAGGGCACTCAGCTGAGAGGTGGCAGATCCCTGTTCACATCCCTTCTTCTCAGCAGGCAGAGCAGGGAGTTGAACTGGTGGTCTCCCACATCCCAGGTACATACCCTGGTTGCTAAAAGTTCTGAGGGAGGTCCTTCTTCTTTATTTTGTGTGGAGATAGGGAGCCACCGAGCATGCTTACCGGATCAGGCCCCACAGGGGAGTTAGTCAGAGAACTCCTATCTTCCCCCAGTTTGTGCATCATTCTGGGGCTTAGGCATCTGGATGCCTAGAGTAAGGCAGTAGTGTGCATTCCCAAAGACAGAAGCATAGGCACTTAGGATATTTACTACAAAAACATTGGCACTGAGTGAGTTTAAGCACCTACAGTATTAGGTGGCAGCTGCTCAGGAGTTTTGTGAATACCAGTGGGGCCTAAATATTGGACTTAGGTGCCTAAAGTAGTAGTTAGGTACCTAAGTTCCTTTGTAAATTTAGTCTTTGGAAAAGTTGATAAGGAAATATCGGAGGGGAAATCACAACAGAAGCGGTTTTAGAAATATCAAAATATGCAGTGTCCAGTTATGCCCACTGGACACTGCAAGCTTCTTTGAGTTCTTCAGTTTAAAATAGAAACTGATATGCACCAGGCTTGTTATCCCAAGGGGAGTCTCTGACATGCTTCAAACCAAACGCAATGCTTCCGATAGAATAAACAAACAAATTTATTAATTACAAAGATAGATGTTAAGTGATTATAAGTCAAAGCATAACAAGTCAGATTTGGTCAAATGAAATAAAAGCAAAATGCATTCTAAGATGATCTTAACACTCTCATTGCCCTTAGCAAACGTCTCTCCTTTTACCGTGTTCTTTCATCCCTCTTGGCTTTGCCCCCCACCCTTCAGAGTCAGGTGAGCATTACCTCACTGTGGTTCCAAATTGACCAACGGAAGCGGGGTGACTCACTCAAGAGTCCAACAGATCCTTTGTTGCTGCCTAGACCAGTGTCCTTTGTTCCTGTGAGGCTGGGTTTGTCCCATACATGCCCTGATGAGGTGTGAAAAGCTATGAGGACACATTTTCAACCTCATAACTATATACATGAAATTACAACCTATAACATTACTGTAACAATGATTACTATAACATCACTATAACAACAATGCTCAGTGCATCATGAGCCTTCCAAAGACACCTGACATGACAAACTTTGCATTGGATACCACACAATCATTTTACAAGGATGAACATGCGGGTGCTGGGTGTTCCCCCAAGGTACAGAATGTCACACCTCCCCTCCTTAGTTTACTGCAAGAGGGTTAGTCACTGACTAGCTCAAAGGCAGTTTGTGTTATAGTTCTCTTGGCACCTAGCCATCAAGGTCATGAGGCAGTGTGCCTCAGTTTCCCCATTCACACACAGCAAATCAGGTTTGTTATGGTTTCTCTGCTGTGATCAGCTTTAAATCTGTTTACAGGTATTAACTGAGAACTAGCATTACCCTAAGGTTTAACATCAGTAACTAAATTCTTATGCCAAAATTTAACATTAATACCAAAACATTTTATCACAGATGGGTGTTTACAAGTATCTTTATGATACCATGCCCTCTGTTCAGATAGTGTAGTTTGAGGTTAGTTTGTTCATTACCCATAGTGTCCTTTGACTCTCTCCCATGTAGTCAGTCACTGGCTTTTCTTTCCCTCCAGTGTTCCCCTCTGTGTGGGCTCTTAATTTAATCATGTTTCTGGAATTTTGGAGTCTTGAGGTCTGGCAAGATAGGTGTTGAGGGGACCCTCCACATTGGTTAGCCCTTTGGGGAGCGGTCTCCCAACCCTAGGACTGTACATATGCAGAAAATCCAGCTTCCCTTTTGGGGATACCCTCTGTTTCCCCCTCCCAGCACTGAGTCTTTCCTTGCCCGCTTTTCCTAGAGGGCTGTGATCTGTGCTCTCTGGGCTAGGTGTGTTTACCCTTTGATCAGCTTCACCTTTTCCCAGCAGCTTTCCCATAACTGCTCCCTGTCTCTTACCAGCCTGGAGGAAAACACCCCCTTCTCTGTCAGTTGGGCCATTTGTGTTCTCACAAACTACCACCTGCCAATTTCCTGGTCTCAACTCCTCTGCTGTCCCAGGTCTTGGAGCTGCATCTTGATGTTAAGAGACACAGTTACGTTTCAAAAACTTATCAGAAATCACATCCGGAAAAAATGGGACCCCTGCTGTAGAAGAATCAAGAAACTCTCTCCCATTCTCCACCACCCCTTTCTCTGTCCCTGAGAAGTCAGCTGTGTGACTGCTCCCCTCCAGGAGGTCAGTCATACAGTTCCTTCTCAAAACCTGGGACACAGGCTGACCCAGCCATCCTCCTAGTGTCCCAGGCATCCTGCCCCAAATGACCAGTGAAGAGACATTCCTGTGCCCCCACTATTCCTTCCCCAGTTTCCTCCTCTGGGCCCCCTCCTAAGACACATTTCTCTGTGCTCCCTAAGAAGGGTTCTATCTCTTGTTCAGCTGCAAAACTCTGTCAGCTAACAACTGGGACAGTTTCCTTAATCACTGACAACACCTCTCCTGGCCCTGTGAAGGAACAGTAACCCACATCATGTAGAGTCAAGCACAGGAGTTTATTAGGCACAGCATTGGCTGAGTGTTACTTTGCTTATTAGGCTCAGAGACACTGCAGAACAATTAATTACAATAGATTATATAGGGTGCTCATTGGGCAGAGAGAAGCGATGGGGATGGGTTTTCCCAAGCCCCTGGATAGGTTCTAGCAGCAAGACAAGATAAACACAATAGGCCAATGGTCTAAAAGATTACATAATGTCTCCGCCCATGGTCCAAATTAACATATTGCTGACACACAGGTAATTACCCCCAAACTATGTTTATTAAAGTATATAGGTTAAATCCTAATTTGGGGATCCAGGGGAATGAGGTAGCAGCTCTCCTGGTTGACCAACAGGTACATTCCTAGAGATTTAAAGCAAAAAAGCAGTAATTAAAAACTTTTGTACATGCTAGGGATGGTGACAAGATAGCCCCACAAGCATGTTACTCTTCAGACTATACCTGTAAACAGACTGGAAGCTTGGCACAGCAGCAAAAGCATAACAGGCTCATGCGGCTGTGTAGAAGGGGGAACTGAGGTACACCGCCTCATGGCATTGGTGGCTAAATGCCAAGACACCTACACTTTAACAGATATTGCTGTCTGCATTCTGTTAGCCATACTACACCCCAACCTGTTTTCAGGCATCCGGGGACCAAGAACCCCAGAACCGGCTAGAACACTTATGAAAGACATCATATGGTTTAAAAGTACTGAAAAGGAGTGTTACCAAAGACAAACAGGGATATTACATGTACTGCCTCCACCATGGACAGTGTCCAAGTCTCTGGCAGAAAGTTCAGGAGGAGGGAGTGACGGTGCCCCACATAAGGCTTTATGGAAATATGCTTATGAATGTGTATATGTATATATGATATAACTGGAATATGTTTTATGCTAAATATGTCATGTAACACAGCTCTGTGAAGGTTATGATCTACTGAATCTATTCACCCTATTTGTATGCATGTATCATTTTTGTATTCGAAGTTATGAATATTGGCTGTGGACTTGCTTGATTTCTAAGTAGCCTTAGTAAGCATTTGGTCAGCTTCTTGAGAAAGGAATGTGCAAGTTAAATGCCCAGTCAAGAAGCACTTAACGGACAATGGATCTTGAAGACACCAATCCACATCTGAGCTTTCCCAGGAATGTAGCTTGGCTGGTAAGAAACTCAGTCATACATGGACATGTGACTTGCCCACGTGACTCCAAAACTCCATTTTGTAGCTGGATTCTATACAGGGGGAGGGAGGGTGTCCACCCACAGGAGAAAGTCTATTTAAACCCCTGGGAGGCCCCTCCATCTTGTCTTCAGCTGGCTCAAGAGATAGTCTCTCCACTCCCAAGGATACCTGAAAGAAACTGGAACAAAGGACAGTAACTACAGGGGGTGTGAGTGATTGCTGGACCCAGACTAGAAGGAGACTAGTCTGTAAAAGGAAGCTTATTGGAATTCCTCTAAGGGTGGAGTTTTTATCTGTTTTCAGTTTTCTTAGACATAGACTTGTGTGTTCTATTTTATTTTCCTTGGTAATTCACTTTGTTCTGTCTGTTACTACTTGGAACCACTTAAATCCTACTTTCTGTATTTAATAAAATCACTTTTTACTTATTAATTAACACAGAGTACGTATTAATACCGGGGGAGGGGGGGCAAACAGCTGTGCATATCTCTCATCAGTGTTATAGAGGGCGAACATTTCATGAGTTTACCTTGTGTAAGCTTTATACAGGGTAAAATGGATTTATTTGGGGTTTGGACCCATTGGGAGTTGGGCATCTGAGTGTCAAAGACAGGAACACTTCTTAAGTTGCTTTCAGTCAGTCTGCAGCTTTGGGGCACGTGGTACAGACCCTGGGTCTGTGTTGGAGCAGACTGGCGTGTCTGGCTCAACAAGACAGGGTGCTGGAGTCCCAGGCTGGCAGGGAAAGCAGGGGCAGAAGTAGTCTTGGCACATCAGTTGGCAGCCCCAAGGGGGTTTCTGTGATCCAACCCATCACAATTAGTACTTAACAATAACAATTGTTTGTAAGTTTACCCTTGCATTTCTGTGGGCTAGGATTGGCATACATCTGTGAGGGGAGGGTGTCATAACTCATGTCAATCATATTAGGCCTCTCCCCGACCTCTGTCTGGAATCTGAGGGGTATTGTACCACTATCTCCTCCCTGCATTAGGGAGTAACCGTGAGGCCTTTCTCAGAGCTTTATGTGTCTATAACTCATGATAAGAACATCCAATTACATTCAGAGTTTTGCTGGCTCTGCTCACTGACTTGAAACACACAAGGTTATCTGTTTACCCTAGCTTTCTCTTAGCTATGTATTGTTCTTTGTTAGCTAGTCCTCATCCGGGCCTATATGAAAAGTTCTTAGCAGAAACTGTAGTTAAGATTTTACATCCACAGCAAATGGATTTTGGCCCTTCACCCTGCACCTGAGGACATGTTGCCTTTTGCTGGAAAGGAGCTAGTCTCAGCCCTTCCTATACTTGGAAGTACATTGCTTCCCTGTGTGACAGAGTCACAGGAATCCTCACCCACCTCAGTGGTTTCTAAGATTCTCTGCTCCTTCTCTGGGCTCTCCTCTGGGACACATTTCTCTGTGCTCCCTAGAGCCGGGTTTATCTCTGGTTCAGCTGTGACCTGCTGGCAGCTAACAACATAGACAGTTCTCTCCCTGGCAGGCATTACACCCCCATACCTTCCTGATGTGGTGTTGCCTCCAGCTGCAGTGCAAGAGCTGGGCTCAACCAACCTGCCACTTGGAAGCATGTGGCTTCCTCCTGCTGCAGAAGAATCAAGGAAACTCTCTCCCATTCTCTCAGCAGTTCCTGAGACCTTACCCTTTCCCTCAAGGGTCTCAGCATAAAACTCCCTCCTGCTGCAGGCAAATACTTTAACCTAACCTACACGGAAAAAATCATTACCAAGAAGCAGGTCGACTAGGAGGTGTTCCATTGCCCCCACAGTCAAAACACTTTCCAAACCTTCCCACACCACATGGATTTTAGCTAGTGATATGAGGAAACTGCTTTCGCCCACCCCCACAATCTCTGCCATTTGGCCAGGTAGCATACTGGCCTTTGGGACCACACTCTGCTTAACCAGAGAGATCTGGGCTCCTGTATCCCTCTGCCCCAAGTACTCCTTGCCATTAATTTGGACAGTCTTAATGTGCTCCATATCTGTTTCTGCAGAGGCTAACCTCACAGAACCAATATGGTATGTTTCAATTGCTTGGGGGATTTCTGTGTTGAGGACAGCAGAACTAACATGAGCTATTGTTTGTCTGCTTCCTCCTAGCACGGGACATTTATTCCTCAGGTGATCAGTGGAATTACACTGATAGCACCTTTGGGCTCTTCTGCTTTTACAGGAGATTTGGTATTAGGGTTAGCAGTAGAGGGATGTTCTGGGGTAAGAGAATGTTTAGGCTCCTGTCATAAATATAAAGGGAAGGGTAAACCCCTTTAAAATCCCTCCTGGCCAGAGGAAAAATCCTCTCACCTGTAAAGGGTTAAGAAGCTAAAGGTAACCTTGCGGCACCTGACCAAAATGACCAATGAGGAGACAAGATACTTTCAAAAGCTGGGAGGAGGGAGAGAAACAAGGGGTCTGTGTCTGTCTGTATGCTGCTTTTGCCGGGGATAGACCAGGAATGGAGTCTTAGAACTTTAGTAAGTAATCTAGCTAGGTATGTGTTAGATTATGATTTCTTTAAATGGCTGAGAAAAGAACTGTGCTGAATAGAATGACTATTCCTGTCTGTGTGTCTTTTTTTGTAGAGGGATTCTCTATGTTTTTAATCTAATTACCCTGTAAGGTATCTACCATCCTGATTTTACAGAGGGGATTTCTTTACTTCTATTAAAAGTCTTCTTGTAAGAAAACTGAATGCTTTTTCATTGTTCTCAGATCCAAGGGTTTGGGTCTGTGGTCACCTATGCAAATTGGTGAGGATTTTTACCAAACCTTTCCCAGGAAGTGGGGTGCAAGGGTTGGGAGGATTTTGGGGGGGAAAGACATATCCAAACTACGTTTCCCAGTAAACCCAGTTAGAGTTTGGTGGTGGCAATGGAGATCCAGGGACAAAGGATAAAATTAATTTGTACCTTGGGGAAGTTTTAACCTAAGCTGGTGAAAGTAAGCTTAGGAGGTTTTCATGTACCCTAGAGTTCAGAGTGGGGGAGGAACCTTGACAGCTCCCAACCTCCTTCTCTGTTTCCAGGGGCCAAATGGGATCCTCCTTTGCCACCAGTTTAAACCCCTCTTTCTGTGGCCTGCCCTCAATATATGCCTGATTCTGTTTGAAGGCATCAGCCAAAAAATCCATCCCATCCACAGACTTTACATTTTTATCCCATAGACACTGCTTTATTTTGGCCTTATATATGCTTAAGAAATGCTCTTCAGCAACAAGATCCAACATTCCTTCAAAACTTGCCACCTCTTTACCCCTCACCCATTTTCCCAACAAATCTTTCATTTTGTTTACATATTCCCCATTCCTCATACCAATATCCCTCTTAAGATTCCTAAATTTAACTCTATATGTTTCAGGGGTAATCTGAAAACTTCTCAAAACAGTATCTTTAAATTTACAATAGTCTAGAGCACCTTCAATAGGCATTCCATTTAATACATTTTGAGCTTTACCATTTAATTTCAGAATCAGGGTAGGAACTCTCTTATCATCAGGGATTTCATGTATTACACACAGCCTTTCGAAGGTAGTCAGATATGCAGCAATATCATCCTCCTCACTGTATGCAGGACATAAGTGCTCCCATTTGTGGATTTTTGGAGTGATGGGAGTCGTTGGGGTTGGGGGCTTCTGGTTCTGCTTCTCTAGCAGGTCCATTTGGTGTTTTCACTTGCTCTCTCTCTTTCTGTTTCTTCCACTCTCTCTCTCTCTTTTTCTTCCATGGCCCTTCTGTGTGCTGCCTCCCTGGCACCCTCTGCCTTCATAGTTTCCCTGGCTGCAGCTGCTTCTTTGAGCCTCATTTCCGCCTACCACATTTGAAACTCACGGTCCTTTTCCTTCTTTGCCGCTACCACTCTGGCCAGCACTAGTTTGGTAGCTGCCTCACTGGTAGTCATTTTCCTGCTTTCTTGTGCTTATTTCCCTCACGCGAAATAAACAAACAGAAAATAACAAAACTCTGACCTCCTTCTGACTATTCTTAGCCACTGCACTTAAGACTCACTTAAAATCACAAATATCAGTGCTTAAAGTTTGAACTCCACTTGGAGAAACAAGCTGCACATACACCCTGCTTGCTGTGCCACTGTGACGTTCCCCTGGTGTTATATGGACCAGTGATCTGTTAGGTCACTCCAATCCTTGATTCTGGAAGCCAGCCTTACCCTGCTCTGCTGTGAGAACCCCCACTCCTGGGCTGTTCACGGACAGCCTCTGACATGTAAGCTGCTCCTTGGATTGTGCAACCAAATGACACTAACCAATATCTCTGCTCCCAGACGCAACACTAGGAACCTCCATCTTGCAGTGTCCAGTTATGCCCACTGGACATGGCAAGCTTATATGCGTTCGTCAATTTAACAAATAAATTGATATGCACCAGGCTTGTTATCCCAAGGGGAGTCTCTGACATGCTTCAAACCAAACGCAATGCTTCAGGTAGAATAAACAAATAAATTTATTAATTATAAAGATAGATTTTAAGTGATTATAAGTCAAAGCATAACAAGTCAGATTTGGTCAAATGAAATAAAAGCAAAATGCATTCTAAGATGATCTTAACACTCTCTTTGCCCTTGGCAAATGTCTCTCCCTTTTATCATGGTCTTTCGTCCCCCTTGGCTTTGCCCTCCACCCTTCAGAGTCAGGTGAGCATTACTTCATTGTAGTCCCAAATTGACCAAAGGAAGGGTGGTGACTCACTTGAGAGTCCAACAGATCCTTTGTTGCTGCCTAGGCCAGTGTCCTTTGTTCCTGTGAGGCTCGGTTTGTCCCATACATGCCCTGATGAGGTATGAACTACCCCTGTGCTCTTGGAGAGTTTTTGCCTGGGCTTGTTTAAAGCCATGAGGACACATTTTCAACCTCATAACTATATACATGAAATTACAACCTATAACATTACTTATCATAGAATCATAGAATCATAGAATATCAGGGTTGGAAGGGACCCCAGAAGGTCATCTAGTCCAACCCCCTGCTCGAAGCAGGACCAATTCCCAGTTAAATCATCCCAGCCAGGGCTTTGTCAAGCCTGACCTTAAAAACCTCTAAGGAAGGAGATTCTACCACCTCCCTAGGTAACGCATTCCAGTGTTTCACCACCCTCTTAGTGAAAAAGTTTTTCCTAATATCCAATCTAAACCTCCCCCATTGCAACTTGAGACCATTACTCCTTGTTCTGTCATCTGCTACCATTGAGAACAGTCTAGAGCCATCCTCTTTGGAACCCCCTTTCAGGTAGTTGAAAGCAGCTATCAAATCCCCCCTCATTCTTCTCTTCTGCAGACTAAACAATCCCAGCTCCCTCAGCCTCTCCTCATAAGTCATGTGCTCTAGACCCCTAATCATTTTTGTTGCCCTTCGCTGGACTCTCTCCAATTTATCCACATCCACTTTAACATTAGTGTAACAAGGATTACTATAACATCACTATAACAACAATGATCAGTGGATCATGAGCCTTCTGAAGACACCTGATGTGACAAACTTTGCATTGGCTACCACACAATCATTTTACAAGGATGAACATGGGGGTGTTGGGTGTTCCCCCGAGGTACAAAGCGTCACAACCTCCAAACTGAAAAATGTAATATTCTCTCAGACCTAATCATGATAAAACCATTAATATATGTATAAAGTTTTATTCTGTAAAGTGAGGAAATTATTCTAGCAGTGCTTGGGGGAAAAATTGTTTTCTCTAAACCAGGGAGAGACCTATCTAAATGCATACAAACCACACTCATTGGTGAATGCAGGTATCTACACTCATTAAGTTGGGGGTTGGTCCTTCTTTGAGCAGGGGGTTGGACTAGATGACCTCCTGAGGTCTCTTCCAACCCTAATCTTGTATGATTTTATGATTATCAAGTACTGAGCAGCAGACTGAACACTATACTTGCTGATTGTATTAAGAGGGACCAGATGGATTTAATAAAAGACAAATAAGTAGTGGAAGCACGGAGAATACTTGATCCCAGTTGCATAAAGAGCAATGGGATCTGATTTTCAAAAGAGCCTAATGAATTTAGGAACACAATTCCCATTTATTCAATGAGAGTTGTACTCTTAAATCCCTTTCATGCTTTTGAAAGTAGAAGTGGTGGGGCTGGTGGGGATTTAAAGGGCCCCGGAGCTCCAGCCCCCGCTGCCGTCCCAGCCTTTTAAATCCCCACCACCGCTACCCCAGGGCTCGGGCAGCAGGGCTCAAGCGGGGATTTAAAGGGCCCCGGAGCTCCAGCCGCTGCTACTGCCCCAGGGCCCTTTAAATACCCACCTGAGCCCTGCTGCCAAAGCCCTGGGGTAGCAGCGGCGGGTCTCCGGAGTGGATTTAAGGGGTCGGGGTGGTAGCGGCGGCTGGAGCCCTGGGGTCCTTTAAATCCCCAATGGAGCCCTGCTGCCTGAGCCCTGGTGTAGCAGCGGCAGGGCTCTGGTGGGGATTTATAGGGCCCGGGAGCTCCAGCTGCCGCTACCCCAGGGCTCGGACAGCAGGGTTCCAGAGTGGATTTAAAGGGCCAGGGCGGTAGCAGCGGCTGGAGCCCTGGGGCCCTTTAAATCCCCGATGGAGCCCCAGGCCCTTTAAAGCTCTGCCAGAGCCCCAGGGTAGCGGTGGCAGCCAGGAGCCCTCAGGGCTCCTCAATGATTTAAAGAGCCCGAGGCTCTGCTGCAGTAGCAGCAGCTGGAGCCCTGGGCCCTTTAAATCACCCCCAAGACCCCAGCCACCTCTGCAGCTGGTAGCTTGGGGGTGATTTAAAGGGCCCCGGGCTCCCAGCTGGCACTACCACAGCTGGAGCCCTGGCCCTTTTTGGCCCTTTAAATCAAGATTTAAAGGGCCCGGGGGTTTATGGCCCTGCCTCTTCCAGTTAAGGCCACGCCTCTTCCAGGTAAGGCCACGCCCCCTGCTCAGGACTCCAGCGTACCGGTAAATCTTCTAATTTACTTTCACTCCTGGATGCAGGTCAATGAAAAATTTGGCTCTGAGAGTTTAGACTTCAGTTCTATATTATCCTCTAAAAATGTTAATCTGAGTACTCTCAGAAATTAAGCTGAACTTTCAAATTTGTAAAGTAAGAGTTGTTATACATTGAGTGCAACAAATATTTGATACTGACTCCAGATGGAGCAGGTAGAAAGCCAAAATTTAGGACTGCATACAATAATTATGTCTGGATCTAAAGGATTGGAAATGGAATTTAAATTGTGGGGGAGGAGGTTGAAGAACAATTGCCAATAACAATGAAAATAGAAAAATTAGAAGGACACCTTAGGTGTGAATTTTAGGTCCTCAATGATTCCTCGGAAGCCTTTGGGAGATGAAAAACAATTCCCTCAGAATACTATATGCCTTTAGTTACATTCAGGTGTCTGAGGGAAGAGACCCTGCTCTCTGATAACTGTCTTCTCCTTAACCAAATAAATGAATGGGGTGAGCATGGCAGGGGAATCCACACCGAGAGATTAATTTAAAGAAAACAGTGTAAAAACAGCAAGCATGTGTAAAAGTACCATGAGACTGCCCAAATATGACATTTTCCTCTACTTTTGTGTAGCTGGTTTAGGCTCCCCAGAAATGATGGACAATTACGGCTATATAGGTAATCATTTACACGTCTCGGTTTTGTGTATTCAGAAAAATTCTCCTTCAAAATTAGTTTTGCACCAACACCATCAGTAGTGAGTGTGGTTAGATGTTGATAGATGTTTGGCTTCATGTGTGTGTTCCCTCTCTGTGCTGCCCCAGTCCTGCGCAGACAGCTGGCACAGCAGACCTCAAGCGAACCACCCAATGACCACAAGATCCATTAAGGGACGAAGGCACCAAGCCTGGTTTATTGTCGACAAAGTATGG
Source organism: Natator depressus (assembly GCF_965152275.1). Classification (NCBI taxonomy): domain Eukaryota; kingdom Metazoa; phylum Chordata; order Testudines; family Cheloniidae; genus Natator; species Natator depressus. Next base: position 144,551,992 of record NC_134235.1, on the reverse strand, counting down.
TACTAGTATCCCACAGACTCTACCAGACAACTAATACATGTATGCCTGTAACACTGGACCAGCTCAGTGAACAGCAGGACTTTCCATTCCTCCCTAGGCCAGAAAAAGATATTCCCTCTGAGATACAGCTTTATACTCTGATACAAGCAAGTTAGTACTGTCCCTCTGACACAGTCAATTACTGCCCCGATGTGGCTAGTTAGCACCCATCACCTTGTACATATTGGTTCGATCTCTATTATGTACTGTCATCTTTTAGGATGGGTCAGTGTGTTCCTATTATTCTTGGGGAATGTTTTCGTATCATCCTTGATTATTGAGATGTTCTGGTACCACTTGATAATGGGATGTGTTTGCGTGAGTACTCTGGGCTTAGCACTTCTTAGGAATGTGTATTTCTGCAATATCAGCCCTGTTCTTGCCAGATTCTGTGAGCAGGTCCTGCCTCATACCAGGCCTCTGAGACAAGAGCTCTCTTCCTACTACACTTATTACCATAACTTAATTGTATATTATACCATAATACTCCTATGGTGAAATTCTGGCTCTTTTCTCCAAGGAAGACAGAAAGGGTGGAATGGCACTCTAGTGACAAGTGAAGATGCCCTGAGCTATCATGACCTGTCAATAGCTTTGTGATAATATGATGCCCCATAATGGAACAAAATATTCCAAGTGCATTGTGTGCACCACAGAGCTATAGAGAAAAAGATTATTAGCTTCCTGCTGCATTATGTGATGACAGGATGCCTTTGTGTATGCAGCCCAAAATCACATTGCCCTTTTCTTGCAGCCACATCACATTGGAAACTCATGTCCAATTAGCTGTCCACTATCTCTTGGGACTTTTAAAATTAGACTGGAAAAAGGTCCAGAAAAATTGCTCTGTGGAACAATGCTGTGTTGGCAGGTCAATAGACTGGCTATTCTAATGGATCTTTTTCATGTTTAACTTCTATCATTTCTATGAAAATATTTTTTCAAGTAAAAAGAGTAGTCATAAACAAAATACACATTGGATGAATTTTTTATTTTATTTTCAGTGCAGTACTTCATAAATCCTGCTCACCTTACTCATGTGAGTGGCTGCCTGGAAATCAGTGAGATTACTCATGTGAGTTAAGTAAGCAGGAGTTGGCCTGACTCCTGCTAGGAATCCTTGGATATAAGCAGTGACAGACTGATTTTTCCACTAAGAAACTAAAGTAATTAATCATTCTGTTGATTTCATTTGTATTAACTGCAAAGTGATATATTTAAAGAGATGATTTTATTACTAAATTTAATCAGCTCAAAGAGTTTTTTAATGTCCTTTATCCAAATGAGTTTTCATCACAGTTAACTGTTATCACTGAATTTGAAATAAATTACCTTGTTTAATGTAATAGGAGACTACTGCCCTAACTTTCTCTTTCAGTCAAGAGGAGTATGTAATATGGTTGGAATACTAATGAATGACATGTTGCAAGAAAGAAGAAGCAGGTTATCACTTCCAGGACATTGACAACTCAGAGTGCTATATCAGTAGCTCTCAAACTTTTGTACTGGTGACCCCTTTCTCGTAGCAAGCCTCTGAGTGCAACGCCCCTTATAAATTAAAAACACTTTGTCATAAATATAAAGGGAAGGGTAATCAACTTTAAAATCCCTCCTGGCCAGAGGAAAAATCCTTTCACCTGTTACGGGGTAAGAAGCTAAAGGTAACCTCGCTGGCACCTGACCAAAATGACCAATGAGGAGACAAGATACTTTCAAAAGCTGGGAGGACGGAGAAAAACAAAGGGTCTGTGTCTGTCTGTGTGATGCTTTTGCCAGGGACAGAACAGGAATGGAGTCTTAGAACTTAATAAGTAATCTAGCTAGATATGCGTTAGATTATTATTTCTTTAAATGGCTGAGAAAATAGCTGTGCTGAATAGAATGAATATTTCTGTCTGTGTGTCTTTTTTGTAACTTAAGGTTTTGCCTAGAGGGATTCTCTATGTTTTGAATCTAGTTACCTTGTAAGGTATTTACCATCCTGATTTTACAGAGGTGATTCTTTTTTACTTCTATTAAAAGTCTTCTTGTAAGAAAACTGAATGCTTTTTCATTGTTCTAAGATTCAAGGGTTTGGGTCTGTGGTCACCTATGCAAATTGGTGAGGATTTTTACCAAACCTTTCCCAGGAAGTGGGGTGCAAGGGTTGGGAGGATTTTCGGGGGAAAGATGTTTCCAAACTATGTTTTCTCAGGAACCCAGATAAAGTTTGGTGGTGGCAGTGGAAGTCCAAGGGCAAAGGGTAAAATAGTTTGTACCTTGGGGAAGTTTTAACCTAAGCTGGTAAAAGTAAGCTTAGGAGGTTTTCATGCAGGTCCCCACATCTGTACCCTAGAGTTCAGAGTGGGGAAGGAACCTTGACACACTTTTTTTATATATTTAACACCATTAGAAACGCTGGATGCAAGGTAGTGTTTGGGGAGGAGGCAGACAGCTTGCGACCCCCCACCCCATGTAATAACCTCGTGACCCCCTGAGGGTCCCGACCGCCAGTTTGAGAACCCTTGGTTCTATATGATACTAGACAATAACTTTCACTGGAGTGGCACAATAATGTTAGAAAAGCAAACTTTTGACCTGTAACCAAGCTTTATTCACACTACGTAAGTCAATAGGTTCATAAGAAATGTCCTGAATATATAAAAATAGACAGATTTAGACTATTTATAACAGAAGTGGAATAATAACCCAGAGAACAGCTCTTATCTTTACATTATGAGTGTAATTGTACTCTACTATCTATCTACATATATACTGTTGAAATCATGCAATCCTTACAGGTATTTTTCTTTCAGTAAATAGAAAATAAAAGGAAAGATTCTGCAATTTATACAGAGTTCTGGGATGTGAGTGGTGGGGAGCTACATCACTGCAGAAGTGGCTCCTGGAGGCTTCAGGTCAGTGGCATAGCTACAATGGCACATTTGGGTGGGCCCTGACTTCAGGCAAGCGGGCAATGATGGGGGGCGGGGCAGCAGAAGTGATTTGGGGGGGCCTGCCTCCATCCACTTCCTCCAGTCCAGTTGGCCTTGCAGGGGGAAATGGACACTCTGGCCAGGGGCCCCCGGGGGCCCCATGAGCGCACCCAGCTCCGGGAGGAGATGTTGCTCTCCAGCACGCATGGCTCCCAGCACTCGTCCCCATCGCACTGCCCCACGCCGGGCCTGGCTCCCCGAGACAGCAGGCTTACATATTTTGATGATCGCTGCCGCCAGGCAGGCAGGCTGGCTGCCCTCCTCCTGTTGCGGCTTGCATGCATGTGCAGCACACTCAGTGGGCGCTCTGCTGCTGCGATCCCTCCCCATCTGGTCAGGCCAGGGATGTGTGCACCTGGCGTGCAGTGTCCCCCAGGTCTGGGCAGGGATAGCACTGGGGCTGGAGCAGAATTGGGGCTGGGGAGTGGGCCTGGAGGCTAAGTGGATGGGCCACCCAGGCCCACCCATAGCTACGCCTCTGCCTCAGGTGCGCAGGAAAGTGCATCTTGCACCATCCCTTAGGGGCCAACAGCCCCATCCCAGCCTACTTCCTTTGAGATGACTTGCAGCTTTGTAGATGTTAGGTAGGAGCAACCCCCAAAGCACAGCAGGGAATGCAATTGTTCATGACCCTTCTGGGTGGTGAAGGAACCTTGCACCCTCTCCACTAAGCAACTGTGCAAGGGCCAAAACAACTTTAAGGTATGTCTAGTCTGACCTCCTGCACAATGCAGGCCACAGAATCTCACCCATCCACTCCTGTAATAAACCCCTAACCTGTGTCTGAGTTATTGAAATCCTCAAATCGTGGTTTAAAAATTTCAAGGTGCAGAGAATCCTCCAGCAAGTGACCCGTGTCCCATGCTGAAGAGGAAGGCAAAAAACCCCCAGGGCCTCTGCCAATCTGCCCTGGAGGAAAATTCCTTCCCGACCCCAAACATGGCCATCAGCTAAACCCTGAGCATGTGGGCAAGACTCACCAGCCAGACATCCAGGAAAGAATTCTCTGTAGTAACTCAGATCCCACCCCATCTAACATCCCATCACAGGCCATTGGGCATATCTACCGCTAATAGTGGAAGATCAATTAATTGCCAAAATTAGGCTATCCCATCATATCATCCCTTCCATAAACTTATCAAGCTTAGTCTTGAAGCCAGATATGTCTTTTGCCCCAACTGCTTCCCTTGGAAGGCTGTTCCAGAACTTCACTCCTCTGAGGGTTAGAAACCTTCATCTAATTTCAAGTCTAAACTTCCTGATGGCCAGTTTATATCCATTTGTTCTTGTGTCCACATTGGTACGGAGCTTAAATAATTCTTTTCCCTCCGTGGTATTTATCCCTCGGATATAATTATAGAGAGCAATCATATCTCCTCTCAGCCTTCTTTTGGTTAGGCTAAACAAGCCAAGCTCTTTAAGTCTCCTTTCATAAGACAGGTTTTCCATTCCTTGGATCATCCTAGTAGCCCTTCTCTGTACCTGTTCCAGTTTAAATTCATCCTTCTTAAACATGGGAGACCAGAACTGCACAAAATATTCCAAAAGAGGTCTCACCAGTACCTTGTATAACGGTACTAACACCTCCTTATCTCTATGGGAAATACCTTGCCTGATGCATCCCAAGACCGCATTAGCGTTTTTTCACGGCCATATCGCATTAGTGGCTCATAGTCATCCTCTGATCAACCAATATTCCGAGGTCCTTCTCCTCCTCTGTTACTTCCAAGTGATGTGTCCCCAGTTTATAACAAAAATTCTTGTTATTAATCCCTAAATGTGTGACCTTGCACTTTTCACTATTAAATTTCATCCTATTACTATTACTCCAGTTTACAAGGTCATCCAGATCTTCCTGTATGATATCTCGGTCCTTCTCTGTATTGGCAATACCTCCCAGCTTTGTGTCATCTGCAAACTTTATTAGCACATTCCTGCTTTTTGTGCCAAGGTCAGTAATAAAAAGATTAAACAAGATTGGTCCCAAAACAGATCCCTGAGGAACTCCACTCATAACCTCCTTCCAGCCTGACAGTTCACCTTTCAGTGTGACCCATTGTAGTCTCCCCTTTAACCAGTTCCTTATCCACCTTTCAATTTTCATATTGATCCCCATCTTTTCCAATTTAGCTAATAATTCCCCATGTGGAACTGTATCAAATGCCTCACCGAAATCAAAGTAAATTCAATCCACTGCATTTCCTTTGTCTAAAAAATCTGTTACCTTCTCAAAGAAGGTGATCAGGTTGGTTTGACACAATCTACCTTTTGTAAAACCATGTTGTATTTATCCCAATTACCATTGACCTCAATGTCCTTAACTACTTTCTCCTTCAAAAATTTTTCCAAGACCTTGCATACTACAGATGTCAAGCTAACAGGCCTGGACTTACCCGGATCACTTTTTTTTTCCTTTCTTAAAAATAGGAACTATGTTAGCAATTCTCCAGTCTTTCCAAGACCTGAAACTCAAGCGTAGAGTTCCATACAGCATTATGAAATCCCAAATCAGAATTGACCAATAGCCACCACTTCTAAGAGGTAACAGGGTGTTTTTTTTAAAAAAAGAGCTTCAGTTTTCCAGTGTGGTGGCTTCAAATGGTTCCTGGTAGGAAAAGGCCTGATTTTTCAGCTACATCTTTTGAAAAACATGAATCATACTAAAAGTAAAAATATTGAACATTTTTTTTTATGATTTCCTGTTAATAGTGACACACTGTTGGCTCATTTTATAACTGCAGTAAGACACTCCAGAGTGTGTTGTGCTGAAATATCACCATTTCTTGGGTGATTTCAGTCAGCCTCATGCCTAATAAATGGGGCCTTACCAAATTCACAGTCCATTTTGGTCTATTTCATGGTCATGAGATTTTAAAAATCGTAAATTTCATGATTTCAAATATTTAAATCTCAAATTTCACAGTGTGGTAACTGTAGGGGTCCTGGCCCAAAATTAGGTTGTGGGGGGTGGGGGGGTCGCAAGGTTATTGTAGGGAGGTCGCAGTATTGCCACCCTTGCTTCTGCGCTGCTGCTGACAGTGGCAGTGTCTTCAGAGCTAAGCAGCTGGAGAGCGGTGGCTGCTGGCTGAGAGCCCAGCTTTGAAGGCAACTCCACTGCCAGCAGCAGCACAGAAGGATGGCATGGTATGGTATTGCCACCCTTATTTCTGTGCTGGTGCTTTTAGAACTGGGCCCTTGGCCAGCAGTCACCATTCTCCGGCCGCTCAGCTCTTAAGGCAGCAGCGCAGAAGTAAGGGTGGCATGGTATGGTATTGCCACTCTTACTTCTGCGCTGCAGCTAGCAGGGTGATGCCTTCAGAACTGGGCACCTGGCTAGCAGCCGCCGCTCTCTGTACACCCAGCTCTGAAGACAGCACAGAACTAAGGGTGACAATACATGACCCCCCTTCAGCTCTTTTTTGGGTCAGGACCCCAAGTTTGAGAAATGCTGATCTCCCCCCATGAAATCTATATAGTACAGGATAAAAGTACACAAAAGACCAGATTTCACAGGAGAAGACCAGATTTCATGGTCCGTTTTTCATGACCATGAATTTTGTAGGGCCCTACTAATAAACCCAAACCAAGCTTGGCAATATGTAAGCACAACACACCCAGTTATGTCTTGGGCACCAGTCTTACATTCCTTGGATACCCTACACTACCAAGGAATGCAGGATCTGACCCTTATTGCTTAGTTCACCTTAGCACTAGTTCATATTATTCAGTTAGCTGTGGCTATGTTAATTAATTATGTATTAACACTACCTGTAAAGTTCTCTTGGAAAATTCCCAATAATTTTTAACGGATATTTAGTTGGCAGAAAGTACTAGTTCCTCTGTGTAGCAGTAAGGAATTTTCTTTCAACCTGAGTTATGGAGCAAATACAAAAAATGTTGCTATCCTTTCCCTTTGCTCACTTTCTTTTTACAATGGTTATAACTGAGGAAGACTCTTTTGTCAAAATATACTATTTATAGTTTGATTTGTTGACAAATCCTGTCCAATACCAGATTCATATCCCACCTACTGGGTTTATGAAATATGAGGCTAATTTAGAAGTCATGCCACTTGGTGTGTTATTTCATTCATTGAAAAGATGTTCAAGTGATTTATAGCTCGTGCCTCTGAATTATAAATCACATCTTTGATATATACTTCCTGTATCTTATTTTTAATCTGGCACTCTTTACTTTGAGTATAATCTTTGATTTACTAACTTCTATGTGAAAATAGAAAAAGGTGATTTGATTGAAATATTCATACTTCAGGAATTTGTTAACCCCAAATCCTGGGGTTTAAGGTCAGATGCTGCAGCATTACTGATAGTGAAAGTTTTGTCACTGACTTGAACATGTGCAGGATCAGGCCCTTACTAATAATTGTTTAACTGAAAACAGGTTTATCCTAAAACTGTAATACAGCTATTACAGTGAGGGCTATACAACACTGAGTTTCTGGGAGACACAGGGTTGCCTGGTGGGGAGAATAAGAGACTGAGAGTCATGAATCCTGGCTTATAGTCAAAGATCTGCCATTAACTTGCTGTCTGACCTTGGGTAAATCAGTTAGGCCCAGATCCTCAAAGATGTTTAGGTGTCTAAGTCCCAGTTTTAAGCATGACTGCAATCCACAAAATTCCTGCTCCATTGCCACCTAAACTTGTAGTACCCTAAATTTTCATTGTGAAAATCCCCTGAGTGTCTATGTTTCTACCTCTGGGCATGCACATGATGCTTCACTCTAGATGCCCAGATGCCTTAAATAGTCATTGAATAATCACTGTAGCAGGGGGATTTGACCCTTGGCCTCCTAGGGGAGTATCCTACCCAACAAGTGACAGAATCATACTCATTCTTTTGATGGTCTAATAACTATTTAAGCATTTATCCATAGTGGAACAGCTTCAAAAGGAGAGATTGAGGGCTTCCCTGTGTTAGAATATCCTATATCTCAGTAATCAGGGCAGTCTCCTGAGAGGTGTGGGAGACCTACATTCAAGCTGCTGCTCCAAATTAGGTGTGAAAACAGGTCTCCTACATCCCAGGTGAGTGCCCTAATGGTAGGTATGTTAGCTATAATGTTAGTGGAGCTCTCTTTCTTCCCCCTTCTGGTTTTTGTTGTTGTTGTTTTTGTTTTGTTTGTTTTTGTGAGAAAGAGTGGACCTAATTTAGGTGCCTAACACCAGGAAAGGGTTCACAGCTGATAATCCTGAGCAGAGGGAGGCACCTCCCTGTGGCTTGTCAGTCAATCACCTAAATTCCTTTGCGGATGTGACCTTAAATGCTGCCTCTTTCCTCTGTATTTTACTCCTGGCTAGCTCAGGCGGCTTCCTGATCAGCCTGCTGGATTCTGAGAGTCCCTTTCTTAGATGCCTAACTCTCCCAATGCATTGTATAGGGAGCCAGGGTGCCTAACTCATGTACTGCTGTGGAATTCACAGTCCCAGAGCAGGATACCTAGCTGTTAGTCCCCTTTGTTACTCTAGCCCAAAGTAACTACAACACTCTTAAGGACTGAGCCTTTAGCACTCAATTCACTGAAGAAATTCGGTACAATCTGAGATAGAATTTCTTCCAGGTTGTGGAAGAAGAAAGGCTCAGTCCACAGAAGAAGAAAATATGATCATCCCTCTCAGAGAGCATTAGCAAACCAGATGGATTTGTGTTTCCACTTTCTCATTGATTGTAAGCTGCTGCATTGTTTCTTCAAGTTGCATTTCAAGAACTCTGTTCATTACACTTTGGATTTTATAGGGGGTTGAGTTCTGCTGGCTTTCAGGAGTAAGCTGCCATTTAAATTTCTGTTTGTGTAATTTGTTACAGGAGTGCCAAAACCTTGAATAGGTGCCCTTTTTATTATTGTATGAATCCACAGAAGTAAAAAAGTAAAAACTAAAATAAGAGGGAACATGCTGAATAGACCCGTTACAAACTACCACAATGCAGAAAAGCAAACATTAAGAAGTCGGCACTGACTACTGAAGCACCAAACTAGATTGTCTACTAAGCATAGACTTTAAGGCAAGAAGGGACCATTATGATCATCTAGTCAGACCTCCTGTATAACACAGACTGCAGAATTTCAGCAAGTGATTCCTGCATCAAACACCATCAACTTCTGGTTGAGGTAGTTCATCTCTTTGTAGGAAGACACCCAACCTTGATTAAAGACTTCAGGTGATGGAGAATCCACCACATCCTTAGGCAAGTTGTTCCAATAGTTAATTACCATCACAGGAGCACAGGATGATCTACTGCAGCTTGTTATCCTGCTTCCCAGAGCCTATATGAATGCATAACATTCAGCATGGACTTTGTGAATGCATGAGTGACCTGTATGTGAGTGTTGCAGAAGATAAGTTACTTGGCAAGTTTGCAAAGGGCACATAGCACCATCATGGTCTTCTATGCAGCTGTTCAAGGAAAGGAATTAATCCAGTTACAGTATGGCTTCTTCTTCTGCCCAGTCTATAGTACCCTGATGTTCTTCCCCTGAGGGGCAGCATCAAAATACAACTCTGCAAGGTCATAGAATATCAGGGTTGGAAGGGACCTCAGGAGGTCATCTAGTCTAACCCCCTTGCTCAAAGCACGACCAACCCCCAATTTTTGCCCCAGTTCCCTAAATGGCCCCCTCAAGGATTGAACTCACAACCCTGGCTTTAGCAGGCCAATGCTCAAACCACTGAGCTATCCCTCCCCCCAAGGTGACTCTTATGCCTCGTTATTTTGGCCACATGTGGTGTATTCCTCTCTTGTGACAGTTCATAAAGACTATAAGAGGTTACTACCGCTACCACTAAGGAATTTATTTCTTTGAACTCAAGTGGTAGAAGCACATATTTGCAGATTGAATCTGAGATTTCAAGCTCCTACTGTGCCCTATTACATTTATAGACCCACCATTAAATTATACAAGGATATTTTAACGTTTGATTTGATAATGCAGAGACTTTTTAAAGTCACCGGACAAAACCCTCAGTAATAATTTCATATTTAATTTTAGTCTTCTAGTTGCCAAACTGCTTTTTCTCAGTTGTACTGCCAACCACCTTAGAAAGTTTCCCAATCTTTTCTCTTCTAGCTGTGGTCACCTGACTGCAGCACCTCAGCAGATGTCGCAGCTTTCCTCTTTCACTTACATTCTTCATTTCTTTGGATGGAGCTATATTTGTTCTGGATAAGCCTTATATAAATATCTGAGTCCTCTGTCTATGCACACAGGCACCACTAACTATTTCCCCAAGCCAGACTCCCAATACAATCAGTGGGAGGTGAGCATGGGTTGTCAGGACTGCAGAGTCTGTCCCATGGTGACTCCAGGCACTGCCGCTATTGCCACCAGCATGGTGAATCCTCCAGCCAATCACCAAACTGCTCTTCCATATTCTGCAAGCTGGCTTCACTAGCTGATTGTCTAGGACAGTGGTTCTTAACCTTTACTGTAGCCTGCACCCCTTTCGTTCTCAAAATATGTTCTCGCACCCCTTATCAAAAATCGTTGAAGTAGCATGGCGGTACACTGTATTTTGTAGCGAGATAATTTCACTAGAATTAGCTTCAAAACTTGAAAATAATGTTTTGTTTGTATATTACAGTAATCATTAAAAATGGTGTAATGTTAATAAATACATAGGTTTGATGACACAAAGCAGTTGTACTTACGTGCCTGTGCTTAATTTGCGTTTTCGATGATTTACCTTCTAAAAAAATCTGGCATGTCTCGCACCCCCAGAAAGGGCATCTCGCATCCCCAGGGGGTGCGTGCACCCCAGGTTAAGAACCACTGGTCTAGGAGAACAGAAACCCCTTGTTATAGAAGGAAAAAGCTCTTCAATCAAACAGTTTACATGGCTTCCAGAGGCTTCACAGTGAAAACATGATTGGGCACCCCCTCAGATTCTCTCAGAGGAGGAGCCAGCCAGTGACAGAGGAACCTGCAAACAGAGCTGAAAATAGAGGCGTTTGGGTAGGAGTTAGGAAGAGGGTGTGTGATGTTTTGTCAGGAGTGGGGTTGCTTTTGTTTTTTTCCTTCTTGGCAGGAGCCGGGGAGGGGGAGGGATAGCTCAGTGGTTTGAGCATTAGCCTGCTAAACCCAGGGTTGTGAGTTCAATCCTTGAGGGGGCCATTTAGGGATCTGGGGCAAAAATTGGGGGATTGGTCCTGCTTTGAGCAGGGGGTTGGACTAGATGACCTCCTGAGGTCCCTTCCAACCCTGATAATCTATGATTCTATGAGCTTAGGCGGGAAGACTATGACAGCTACAGAGGGAGTAGTGGTATTGACCTGAAGAATGGAAGATACAATGAAGATGACTGGATGTGGAAGCTGCACAATGCCCATTATCTTGGCGCAGGTACCTGAAAGGTTCTTTGTTTGTATGAAGTCCCACCTGACAGATCTGATGGAAGAGAAAGTCCAAGGTCTGGAGATGCAGCTAGAAATTATGGTTGAGTTTCAAAGGGATAGGATGATGGAGGGAAATAGAGAGGAGGCTGACAGGAAACCTCAAAACTTGCAGATGAATGCTGGGCCAGCAACTGTGAGGGTAAACTGCTGGATGAGGAAAAGACTGGCAAGCGAAGAAGAAATGGAGCAGAGGAATAGGTTCACTGACCTGGAAAATGAAGGAGAGAGGCAAGCAGTAACAGAAGATGGGAAAGCAAGGAACAAGATAAGAGCAGGTAGTCCTGCAAGAAGAGGGCAAGAGACAATGAAGATAGCCAGAGTTTAAAGCTCCAAAGGGATAGAGGATAACTCTCAGAAGATTGCAAGTGAAATCAGAACACAAGAAGACTTGCAGCCAGAAATAACAGAAGGGAGAAGGCCAAAGAATAACACCAACATCAGGCACAGGCAGATCTACTTGACTGGGGACTCCCTACTAAGAACAGACAAGCCTGTTCCCAGAACTGATCCTGAGAATGGAAGGTTGTCCTGTTTGCTAGGAGCTAAGATACAGAATGTGGATGTGAGGCTGAAGAGTATCCTAAAGGGAGCAGGAAAAAATCCATTGATTGCCCTTCACATGGGAACACATGACCATAGAATCATAGAATTGTAGGACTGGAAGAGACCTCGAGAGGTCTTCTAGTCCAGTCCCCTGCACTCAAGGCAGGACTAAGTATAATCTAGACCATCCCGGACACCTATTTGTCTAACTACCCTGACAGTTAAGAAATTTTTCCTAATGTCCAAACTACACTGTCCTTGCTGCAATTTAATCCTGTTGCTTCTTGTCCTATTCTCAGAGGTTAAAGAGAACAATTTTTCTCCCTCCTCCTTGTAACAACCTTTTATGTACTTGAAAACTGTCATCATGTCCCTCCTCAGTCTTCTCTTCTCCAAACTAAACAAACCCAATTTTTTTCAATCTTCCCTCATAGGTCACCTATGATAGATCTTAATCATTTTTGTTGCTCTTCTCTGGACTTTCTCCAAGTTGTCCATATCTTTCTTAAAACGTGGTGCCCAGAACTGGACACAATACTCCAGTTAAGGCCAAATCAGCTTGGAGTACAGCAGAAGAATTACTTCTTATGTCTTGCTGACAACACTAATAATAATAATCAGCTAATAATGTTTGCTTTTTTTGCAACGGTGTTACACTCTTGACTCATATTTAGCTTGTGATCCACTATGAACCCCAGATCCCTTTTTTCAGTACTCCTTCCTAGGCAGCTGTTCCCCATTTAGTACGTGCACAACTGGTTGTTCCTTCCTAAGGTGGAGTACTTTGCATTTGTTCTTATTGAATTTCATCCTATTTACTTCAGACCTTTTCTCCAGTTTGTCCAGATCATTTTGAATTTTAATCCTATCCTCCGAAGCACTCGCAACCCCTCCCAGCTTGGTATTGTCCGCAAACTGTATAAGTATAACTCTATGCCATTATCTAAATCACTGAGGAAGATATTGAACAGAACCAGACCCAGAACTGATCCCTGTGGGACCCCACTTGATATACCCTTCCAGCTTGACTGGGAACCACTGACAACTACTCTCTGAAAATGATTTTCCAAACAGTTATGCACCCACCTTTATAGTTGTTCCATCTAGGTTGTATTTCCCTAGTTTATTTATGAGAAGGTCATGCGAGACGGTATGAAAAGCCTTACTAAAGTCAAGATATATCACACCTACTGCTTCCCCCACCCCGCCATCCACAAGGCTTGTTACCCTGTCATAGAAAGCTGTTGTTTGATTTGACATGATTTGTTCTTGACAAATCCATGCTCACTGTTACTTATCAACGTATTATCTTCTAGGTGTTTGCAAATTGATTGCTTAATTATTTGCTCCATTATCTTTCTGGGTACTGAAGTTAACCTGACTGGTCTGTAATTCCCCAGGTTGTCCTTACTCGCCTTTTTAGAGACTTGCACTGTATTTGCCCTTTTCCAGTCCTCTGGAATCTCTTCCATCTTCCATGACTTTTCAAAGATAATCACTAATGGCTCAGATATCTCCTCAGTCAGCTCCTTGAGTATTCTAGGATGTATTTCATCACACCTTGGTGACTTGAAGACATCTAACCTGTGTAAGTAATTTTTAATTTGTTCTTTCCCTATTTTAGCCTCTGATCCTACCTTATTTTCACTGGCATTCATTAAGTTATATGTCCAATTGCTGCTAAACATTTTGGTGAAAACTGAAACAAAAAATCATTTAACACTTCTGCCATTTCCACATTTTCTGTTATTGTTTTTCCACCCCTCATTGAATAACGGGCCTACCCTGTCTTTGGTCTTCCTCTTGCTTCTAATGTGTATTTGTAAAATGTTTTCTTGTTATCCTTTATGTCTCTAGCTAGTTTAATTTCATTTTGTCCCTTAGCCGTTCTAATTTTGTCCCTACATACTTGTGTTATTTGTTTATATTTATCCTTTGTAATTTGTCCTACTTTCCACTTTTTGTAGGACTCTTTTTGACGTTTCAGATCATTGAAGATCTCCTGGTTAAGCCAGAGTGGTCTCTTGCCATACTTCCTATCTTTCCTATGCAGTGGGATAGTCTGCTCTTGTGCCCTTAATAATGTCTCTTTGGAAAAACTACCAACTCTATAGAACTGTTTTTCCCCTTAGACTTGCTTCCCATGGGATCTTACCTACCAACTCCCTGAGTTTGCTAAAGTCTGCCTTTATCTTTATTGTGCTGTTTCCTTAGAATCATGAACTCTACCATTTCATGATCACTTTCACCTAAGCTGCCTTCCACTTTCAAATTCTCAACCAGTTCCTCCCTATTTGTCAAAATCAAATCTAGAAAGTCTCTCCCCTAGTGACTTTCTCCACCTTCTGAAATAAAAAATTGTCTCTGCTACATTACAATAACTTGTTGGATAATCTGTGCCCAGCTGTGTTATTTTCCCAACAGATGTCTGGGTAGTTGAAGTCCCCCATCACCACCACGTCCTGTGCTTTCGATGATTTTGTTAGTTGTTTATAAAAATCCTCATCCAGCTCTTCTTCCTGGTTAAAGGTAGTCTGTAGTAGACCCCTACCATGACATCACCCTTGTTTTTTACCCCTTTTATCCTTACCCAGAGATTTTCAACAAGTCTGTCTCCTTTTTCCATCTCAACTTCAATCCAAGGGTATACATTTTTTATATATAAGGCAACACCTCCTCCCCCTTTCTCCTGTCCTTCCTGACCAAGCTATATCCTTCTATAACAATATTCCAGTCATGTGTATTATTCTGTCAGCTATATCATAGTTGTGTTTATTAACTAGCATTTCTAGTTCTTCCAGCTTATTCCCCATATTTCTTTCATTAGTATACAGACATCTAAGATACTGATTTGATTTCCCCATAATGTTCTTGTCTCTCCCTTATCCCTGCTGTAATGGCCCTTGTTCCCCCCAGATTCAGACCCTTCTCCCAGGTTTCCATATTTTTGACTTACCTGTGGGCTTTTGTCTCCTGGCCCCATCAAACATAGTTTAAACCCCTCCTCACTAGGCTAGCCAGTCTGTATACAAATATGCTCTTCCCCTTCCTTGATAGGTGGACCCCATTTCTGCTTAGTTGTTCTTCTTCCTGAAAAACATCCTGTGGTCAAGGACGGGGAGCAAGCAAATACCGGACACAGAGTTGGTATATAATACTCTAAATGCTCTTTATTGATTACAAAACAAACCTTACTCATGGCATATTGGGCTGCTTTAGTAGACACATTGCCAGTAGATCGAGGGAAGTGATTATTCCCCTCTGTTCAGCAGTGGTGAGGCCACGTCTGGAGTATTGCGTCCAGTTTTGGGCCCCCCACTACAGAAAGGATGTGGACAAATTGGAGACAGTCTAGCAGAGGGCTACAAAAATGATTAGGGGGCAGGGGCACATGACTTACGAGGAGAGGCTGAGGGAACTGGGCTTGTTTTGTCTGCAGAAGAAAAGAGTGAGGTGGGATTTGATAGCAGCCTTCAACTACCTGAAGGGGGGTTCCAAAGAGGATGGAGCTCAGCTGTTCTCAGGGGTGGCAGATAACAGAACAAGGAGCAAGGCCTGGCTTGACAAAGCCCTGGCTGGGATGATTTAGTTGGTGTTGGTCCTGCTTTAAGCAGGGGGTTGGACTAGACCTTCTGAGGTCTCTTCCAACCCTAATCTTCTATGATTCTATGACCTCGTAAATAATTCCATTAATAATTACCTCTGTTACATTACATTTATATGACTCAATTGGGCCTTTTCTGTCGTACATCTCCAAAATGCATGTTTTTCAGTGGTTACCACACAGATACACCCATTGCCTAAATCAAACACTCCTGTACCATTCAAGGCTAAATATTGCAGGGTACATTGTCCGCTTGAATGGTTCAAATGATATCCCTCTAGGGCCAAGTTAGTTGTGGGCATACCCATTTGTTTCATCCCCACTCTTCACAATGTTTTGTTAATTATACTAATTTATAATTCCCTTCTTCTTGAGGCAAGTGTGTCCCACCTATTTCTATTTGCCATAATTCTCTATTAATAATTTTTGGCAACACTCAGGCTATTGCTGCTTTTCTTTGCTTCCCTGTGTTATATAACAGCATTCTGCCGTTCTCAATTAAACTCCATATATTTCTTCCATCCTGTAATTCACTGATTCCATATATGAGGATCTTTGAACCATTCAAAAGGCCATTGCCCATTACTTAACAGATTAACCCTTCTTTCTATGTACTGTATCCCATAAGTTTGCATCTGTACACATCGTATTGCTAGTACAGTTTTATTGTCAATTTCAGACACACCAAATAGATTTACATTTAGAGACATTTTCAAGGCTTGGGCTTGTTTCAACTGGAGTTCCACACTTCTTATTCCTTGTTCCTATAATGCACCAAAATTTTGTGTCACGTGTCTGTATAGCTCCCAAAATCTTATCCAAAGCTGACATTTTCCCTTGTAACGTCTCAATATCAAATGAGTTTAAAACTCCAGCTCCAGCTCCAATACTACCTACCATATATTCTCCTATATCTCTCTTATTTCGTATAGTCCCGTCTCCCCATTGTCGTTGCCATGCTTGAAATAGAGGCAAGGCATATGGCATACACTCTGGATGTTTCAGAGAAGCAGCTGTGTTAGTCTGTATTCGCAAAAAGAAAAGGAGTACTTGTGGCACCTTAGAGACTAACCAATTTATTTGAGCATAAGCTTTCGTGAGCTACAGCTCACTTCATCGGATGCATTCCTCTGGATGTTGTGCACTTATGTTTACTTGCGCTCCTTCCATCCAGATTGTTTGATCCACAGTAGTTGGAGCTTCGATTACTTTCCCCCTCCTATATGGGTGCTCGTCTGCCATGATTCTTGGTGCAATCTTGTTTACTGGTATCTGATTAATAAATATAAAAAAACCGACCATGTCCCTGAAAATATATTCCCCCATTAATTTTCCTAAAGCAACTCAATCTTATCATTATGGAAGGATTTGCTATTACACCATATTCCCATAATTTAAGAGCCATTAACTCATTCCTTTCCACATGAGTATTAGCCAGTTCTTGTTCATTTCTCACATACAGGATGACTACATCAAATCCCAAACTCCAGAAGGTACAGTTCACAGTACTCATATTCAGATTGTTCTCATCATAACTAAATCTAAATCTTAGGTGGCCTTCCCCTCTTAGTATGTACAAATATCTTCATTGCTCCTCCAAATCTCTTGGCTTTAGATATTCCCATGTCACATTTTTGCCATCTTCCCACCATATTTCAAATTTTACCTCAAAAGGTTTTTCTTTACATCTGATTTTGTTTGATCTTGTTTTTCCCATTCTGTCCCACGAATAGTCGAATGTACTTTGAGCCTTTGAGCCATACCTCCATCCTAGAGGTGCTCCCATATGTATATCCATGTATCCCTAAATTTCCCCAAATATTCAAAAAACATAAAAGCCAAAAAACATATTTCAACTACCATATTACAACATTTAGACTCCAGGACATGATTTTTCTATATTAATTTCAAATACATTACTCTATCTCCAATTTTCCATAATTTACTGTCCTGAGCCACATGAGAATCCACATAGTCTCTTGCTTTTTCAATGGCATAGGTCAGTTTAAATTCTATTTTCTTATGTTCCATTGGTAACTCCCTTACCCATTGGGTAACTGATACCTCCTCTTCTTCTTCTTCTTCTGGGTACAATAAATAGCTTCACAATCTCATAGGCCTTCCAAAGAGAATTTGATAAGGCTGGTAGCCAGTACCCAATCGATCACTACTTCGGATTGCCGCCTACACCATTGGCAATTTATCATCCCAGTCTTTGCCAGCTTCTTGTACTACTTTACGTAGAGCTTGTTTAATAGTTTGATTCATTCTTTCTACTGTCCCTGACTATTGAGGATGATAGAGGATATGTAGTTGTTGCTTTATTACTAAAGCTTTTAATAAACTTTTAATTACTCCTCCTTCAAAATGTGGCCCATTATCTGAATCAATTACTTTTGGAGTTCCATGTCTACTAAACACTACTTTCCACAACTTTTTGGCAGTGGTCTCTGCACTATGATTTCTGATGAGAATCACCTCCACTCATCCAGAAACGGAATCTACTATCACAAATAAATACTGACAGGTTTCAGAGTAGCAGCCGTGTTAGTCTGTATTCGCAAAAAGAAAAGGAGTACTTGTGGCACCTTAGAGACTAACCAATTTATTTGAGCATAAGCTTTCGTGAGCTACAGCTCACTTCATCGGATGCATACACATGAAGTGTATGCATCCGATGAAGTGAGCTGTAGCTCACGAAAGCTTATGCTCAAATAAATTGGTTAGTGAAGTGTATGCATACATATGAAGTGAAGTGAAGTGTATAGTATGCATAGTGAGCTGTTTGCATATACATGAAGTGTATGCATCCGATGAAGTGAGCTGTAGCTCACGAAAGCTTATGCTCAAATAAATTGGTTAGTCTCTAAGGTGCCACAAGTACTCCTTTTCTTTTTAATAAATACTGAGTCCCCTTTTGGGTCTTAGGCAGTTTATCAATATAATCAACCTGTATTCTACTCCATGGCCCCACAATTCTTTGGTGCAACAAGGGTCCCGAATTTGGTGGTCTATTTCTGTCTGTTGCACACCTTATGCAGTTTTTAACAAAGTTTTCTACATCCTTTTGCACCTTAGGCCATATTCCAATTAGTTTTAATTTAAGGAGGTATTCTCTATTCCTTGGTGGGCCATAGAGTGTTAATAATCTCTTCTCTTTGAAGTTTGTCAGGTACCCAATTTACCTCTCCTGTTTTCTTATTCACCACGTAGCCACCTTGTATATTCTAGTTTCCCCATCTTTCCTCAGGTTTAACCTCCTGTTTTATGGCTTGAACTCTAGTAACTACCATAACTCCCAAAGGTTCCTTTGCTGCTAATTTAGCTAAAGCATCTGCTTTATCGTTCCAATATTTGTAATTTCCTTCTTGCTTTTGATGACCTTTAATATGTCTTACACTTAACTTTCCTGAGTATTTCTTCAGCCAATCATATATAGGTTTCCAATCCTCCTTTTGGACCAAATTTTTCCCCTCAGCTGTTTCCCAATGATTCTTTTTCCAAATCCCAAACAAGTATAACAGTCCTTGTACCACAAAGTCTGAAATCATATAGACATAAAGACAGTCTGCAACATTATTTTTCTGTTTAAGCAGATCACTAAGATCTCTGACCTCTGCTCCCTGAGCTGAAGCCATACTCACAGAACCAGAAATAGTTTCCTCATCAATTTGTACAGCTGCATATCCCATATATTGCGTAGAGTCCTCATGGTATGAACTACCATCTGTAAACCAAACCTTTTATTCTCCGAGGCTTAACACTTCAACTACCGGGAGTGCTTCTTCAACTAACTTTGGTTCAGTTTCTGGAAGAGGGCATTCATGCTCCTCTCCTTCCATCCAGAGAGCATAAGGTAACATCATTGCTTGTTTGTTATTTTCATAAGTAACATCTCTGCTAGTTAACATCAAGGTCCATTGGGCCATCCTGGTATTTGATACTCCTTTCCCCTGCTATTTCCCTGATAAAATATACTTCAGGGGAGAGTGAGGTGTTTGTATTATAATAGGGGCTGTGCCAGTAGTCAAAGCAAAAGCTTCAATTGACCCACACAGCAGCTAAACATTCTCTTTCACAGATCCCAAACTGTTGCTCCATAGGGGTTAATCTTCTAGACTCGTATGCTATTAACTTCCTGTCAATTTCCTGCATCAATATCACTGCTAGACTTCCTTGGGTTGCTGCCAACTTAATCACAAACAGTTTGTTTATTTCTGGGAATTTCAATGCTGGAGCTTGCATCAAGGCTTGTATTAAATTAGAGAGCTTTTTCTTGTTCAGGCCCCCACTCCCATTCTACTTTCTTTTTTAGTAAATGCCACAAAGGTCCAGTTATACTGGCAAAATTCCAGATGTGTTTCCTTAAATAGTTAAACCATCCTAACATCACTCTCAACACATGAGAATCCTCTGGCCTTGGTAAATTCATTAATGATTTCACCTTTTGTTCATCTACCTGAATTCCTTGTTCCCCTAGGGTCACCCCCAAATAATTCACTCTCCTCTGCACTAGTTGGGCTTTCTCTTGATTAGCCTTGAACTCGTTTCCTGGATGAGTCTCAACACTTTTTTAGTCATCTAGATATGAGATGACATTCTCCCGATCCTCTTTGGATAATTGATCCAGCATTTGCACCACATGCTGGTGTGCAATAGCTGGAGCACAATGTAGACCCTGGGGAATTCTTTTAAATAAGTACTGTTGTCCCTTAAAAGTAAACACAAAGCGGGCCCCAGAATCAGGATGCAATGGGATGGCGAAAAAACAATTTGCCAGTCTATGACAGAGAACCATTTAGGGGCCCCCTGTATTCTTGCCATTACTTGAGGTGGATCTGCTACTATTTGTGGGGGGGAGCGGGGGGAGCTTTATTAATTTGTCTAAAATCCACTGTCAATCTTCAATCTCCTGAGGCTTTTAATATGGGCCAAATTGGGCTATTGTATGCGGAATTCCCTTTTTCAATCACTCCCTGTTGTTCTAATGATTCAATTATTTTCTCAATTCCTGCCTCTGCTTGCACAGGATATTTATATTGTCTCTGTGGTGGCACTTCATCCCCCACGATTTTAACACATGCTTCGATTTTACCACATTCTGCTTTATTCTTAATCCATACATCAGGAAACTCCTTTACTCACACATCCTGTTGATCCAGAATAATCTCCTCCACTGCTTCTGCAGCACATATTCTTGGAATGTACCCTGCTGTCAGGACGCTTTCCGTCCAGCCGGGCACATGCCACAGAACTCCATTAGTTAAATACAAAACTAACCAATTCTTCTTCAAAAAAGGAGTCCCCAGTATTACTGGCTCAGCCACCTGATCTATCTGAAGCATTTGTTCTTTACAACAAAAATCCCTTCCCCCCGGTATAGCTGTTTCTACTGAATGATACATTTTTCCTGTCACTCCTTCCCCAATAAAGGAGGCTGCTGTAATAACCTCTGACACATATTGAGTCAAATCACAACTTCTATTTATAATATTTACACCAGCCCCATTATCCAATAGGGCATCTTTGGGTCCATTATATCCCACAATGACAGTTGTCCTAGACCTCCCATTTGAATCCCATCTTAATCTAGTTACCATCTCCCACTCCTGAGAACCCATTTCCAGTGGAAGCAACTTGTCATCAGGGCTTCCCTATAGAGCAGGTTTCTCTGAACCCTCAGCTTGCATAGCTGCAACCTTTTTCTGTTCCTTAAACATTTTTTCTTCTATCCTTTGCATTTCTTTGATCAATTCATCAGTACATCTCCCATTCCACTTATCCATATCTACTCCCCTCAATTTCAAATACCTCCAAGCAATATTCTGAATCACATCTACTCCCTTCTGGGGCTCATTTTGATAATTCCACCCTCTACCTCCTTCGGGTGGGGTGTTTTGTCCTCTACCACAACCTCTTCCTCTCTCACGGAATCCTGATCTATAAGCACTCTCATTTTAATATGTTATTGCTTCAACAAAAGATACTCCGGGTTTCAATCCTTCTACCTGGCTTCCCACTTTCATCATTTGTTGGTCTACTATCCAGTGCATCCATAACAGTTAACCACTCATTCTGGGCTGCTTAGTTCACCAACTTAGTAGACATCACTAATAAATTTCTGTCCCATCCTTCAAACACAGCATTCCAAAATTCCCTCCGATTCAAATCAACTGCCATCAAAGAATCAGCTGTGACATGTCTGGCGACCTCCACCCTGGGATTAGTCACTGGTTGTATTTCATAGAATCATAGAATATCAGGGTTGGAAGGGACCTCAGGAGGTCATCTAGTCCAACCACCTGCTCAAAGCAGGACCAATCCCCAACTAAATCAGCCCAGCCAGGGCTTTCTCAAGCCTGACCTTAAAAACTTCTAAGGAAGGAGATTCCACCACTTCCCTAGGTAACCCATTCCAGTGTTTCACGACCCTCCTAGTGAAAAAGTTTTTCCTAATATCCAACCTAAACCTCCCCCACTGCAACTTGAGACCATTACTCCTTGTTCTGTCATCCGCTACCACTGAGAACAGTCTAGATCCATCCTCTTTGGAACCCCCTTTCAGGTAGTTGAAAGCAGCTATCAAATCCCCCTTCATTCTTCTCTTCCGCAGACTAAATAATCCCAGTTCCCTCAGCCTCTCCTCATAAGTCATGTGCCCAGCTCCCTGATCATTTTTGTTGCCCTCCGCTGGACTCTTTCCAATTTTTCCATATCCTTCTTGTAGTGTGGGGCCCAAAACTGCACACAGTACTCCAGATGAGGCCTCACCAATGCTGAATAGAGGGGAATGATCACGTCCCTCGATCTGCTGGCAATGCTCCTACTTATACAGCCCAAAATGCCGTTAGCCTGCTTGGCAACAACGGCACACTGTTGACTCATATTCAGCTTCTCGTCCACTGTACCCCTAGGTCCTTTTCTGTAGAACTGCTGCCTAGCCACTCGGTTCCTAGTCTGTAGCAGTGCATGGGATTCTTCCATTCTAAGTGCAGGACTCTGCACTTGTCCTTGTTGAACCTCATCAGATTTCTTTTGGCCCAATCTTCTCATTTGTCTAGGTCCCTCCGTATCCTATCCCTACTCTCCAACATATCTACCACTCCTCCCAGTTTAGCGTCATCTATAAACTTGCTGAGGGTGCAATCCACACCATCCTCTAGATCATTTATGAAGATATTGAACAAAACCGGCCCGAGGACTGACCCTTGGGGCACTCCGCTTGATACCGGCTGCCAACTTGACATGGGGCCATTGATCACTAACTGTTGAGCCTGATGATCGAGCCAGCTTTCTATCCACCTTATAGTCCATTCATCCAGCCCATACTTCTTTAACTTGCTGGCAAGAATACTGTGGGAGACTGTATCAAAAGCTTTGCCAAAGTAAAGGAATAACACGTCCACTGCTCTCCCCTCATCCACAGAGACAGCTATCTCATCATAGAAGGCAATTAGGTTAGTCGGGCATGACTTGCCCTTGGTGAATCCATGCTGACTGTTCCTGATCACTTTCCTTTCCTCTAAGGGTATGTCTACACTATGGAATTAGGTCGAATTTATACAAGTCGTTTTTTTAGAAATCGGTTTTATATATTTGAGTGTGTGTGTCCCCACAGAAAATGCTCTAAGTGCATTAAGTGCATTAACTCAGCAGATTGCTTCCACAGTACCGAGGCTAGAGTTGACTTCTGGAGCGTTACACTGTGGGTGGCTATCCCACAGTTCCTGCAGTCTCCGCTGCCCATTGGAATTCTGGGTTGAGATCCCAATGCCTGATGGGGCTAAAACATTGTCGCGGGTGGTTCTGGGTACATATCGTCAGGCCCCCGTTCCCTCCCTCCCTCCATGAAAGCAAGGGCAGACAATCGTTTCGTGCCTTTTTTCCTGAGTTACCTGTGCAGACGCCATACCATGGCAAGCATGGAGCCCGCTCAGGTAAGCGTCACCGTATGTCTCCTGGGTGCTGGCAGACGTGGTACTGCATTGCTACACAGTAGCAGCAACCCATTGCCTTGTGGCAGCAGATGGTGCAATACGACTGGTAGCCGTCATCGTCATGTCCAAGGTGCTCCTGGCCACGTGCCAGGAGCGCCTGGGCAGACATGGGCGCAGGGACTAAATTTGGAGTGACTTGACCAGGTCATTCTCTTTAGTCCTGCAGTCAGTCCTATTGAACCGTCTTATGGTGAGCAGGCAGGCGATACGGATTGCTAGCAGTCGTACTGTACCATCTTCTGCCGGGCAGGCAAGAGATGAGGATGGCTAGCAGTCGTATTGTACCATCTTCTGCCGAGCAGCCATGAGATGTGGATGGCATGCAGTCCTTCTGCACCGTCTGCTGCCAGCCAAAGATGTAAAAGATAGATGGAGTGGATTAAAACAAGAAATAGACCAGATTTGTTTTGTACTCATTTGCTTCCCTCCCTCCCCTGTCTAGGGGACTCATTCCTCTAGGTCACACTGCAGTCACTCACAGAGAAGGTGCAGCAAGGTAAATCTAGCCATGTATCAATCAGAGGCCAGACTAACTTCCTTGTTCCAATAAGAACAATAACTTAGGTGCACCATTTCTTATTGGAACCCTCCGTGAAGTCCTGCCTGAAATACTCCTTGATGTAAAGCCACCCCCTTTGTTGATTTTAGCTCCCTGAAGCCAACCCTGTTAGCCGTGTCGTCAGTCGCCCCTCCCTCCGTCAGAGCAACAGCAGACAATCGTTCTGCGCCTTTTTTCTGAGCGGACGCCATACCAAGGCAAGCATGGAGGCCGCTCAGCTCACTTTGGCAATTAGGAGCACATTAAACACCACACGCATTATCCAGCAGTATATGCAGCACCAGAACCTGGCAGAGCGATACTGGGCGAGGAGGCGACGTCAGCGCGGTCACGTGAGTGATCAGGACATGGACACAGATTTCTCTGAAAGCATGGGCCCTGCCAATGCATGCATCATGGTGCTAATGGGGCAGGTTCATGCTGTGGAACACCGATTCTGGGCTCGGGAAACAAGCACAGATTGGTGGGACCGCATAGTGTTGCAGGTCTGGGACAATTCCCAGTGGCTGCGAAACTTTTGCATGCATAAGGGCACTTTCATGGAACTTTGCGACTTGCTTTCCCCTGCCCTGAAGCGCATGAATATCAAGATGAGAGCAGCCCTCACAGTCGAGAGGCGAGTGGCGATAGCCCTGTGGAAGCTTGCAATGCCAGACAGCTACCGGTCAGTTGGGAATCAATTTGGAGTGGGCAAATCTACTGTGGGGGCTGCTGTGATGTAAGTAGCCCACACAATCAAAGATCTGCTGATATCAAGGGTAGTGACCCTGGGAAATGTGCAGGTCATAGTGGATGGCTTTGCTACAATGGGATTCCCTAACTGTGGTGGGGCCATAGACGGAACCCATATCCCTATCTTGGCACCGGAGCCCCAAGCCAGCGAGTACATAAACTGCAAGGGGTACTTTTCAATAGTTCTGCAAGCACTGGTGGATCACAAGGGACATTTCACCAACATCAACGTGGGATGGCCAGGAAAGGTACATGACGCTTGCATCTTCAGGAACTCTGGTCTGTTTCAAAAGCTGCAGGAAGGGACTTTATTCCCAGACCAGAAAATAACTGTTGGGGACGTTGAAATGCCTATAGTTATCCTTGGGGACCCAGCCTACCCCTTAATGCCATGGCTCATGAAGCTGTACACAGGCAGCCTGGACAGTAGTCAGGAGCTGTTCAACTACAGGCTGAGCAAGTGCAGAATGGTGGTAGAATGTGCATTTGGACATTTAAAGGTGCGCTGGCGCAGTTTACTGACTCACTTAGACCTCAGTGAAACCAATATTCCCACTGTTATTACTGCTTGCTGTGTGCTCCACAATATCTGTGAGAGTAAGGGGGAGACGTTTATGGCGGGGTGGGAGGTTGAGGCAAATCGCCTGGCTGCTGGTTACGTGCAGCCAGACACCAGGGCGGTTAGAAGAGCACAGGAGGGTGTGGTACGCATCAGAGAAGCTTTGAAAACCAGTTTCATGACTGGCCAGGCTACGGTGTGAAAGTTCTGTTTGTTTCTCCTTGATGAAACCCCCCGCCCCTTGGTTCACTCTACTTCCCTGTAAGCTAACCACCCTCCCCTCCTCCCTTCGATCATTGCTTGCAGAGGCAATAAAGTCATTGTTGTTTCACATTCATGCATTCTTTATTCATTCATCACACAAATAGGGGGATGACTACCAAGGTAGCCCAGGAGGGGTGGTGGAGGAGGGAAGGAAAATGCCACACAGCACTTTAAAAGTTTACAACTTTAAAATTTATTGAATGCCAGCCTTCTTTTCTGGGGGGCAATCCTCTGTGGCGGAGTGGCTGGTTGGCCGGTGGCCCCCCCACCGCGTTCTTGGGCGTCTGGGTGTGGAGGCTATGGAACTTGGGGAGGAGGGCGGTTGGTTACACAGGGGCTGTAGTGGCAGTCTGTGCTCCAGCTGCCTTTGCTGCAGCTCAACCATACACTGGAGCATACTGGTTTGGTCCTCCAGCAACCTCAGCATTGAATCCTGCCTCCTCTCATCACGCTGCGGCCACATTTGAGCTTCAGCCCTGTCTTCAGCTCGCCACCTCTCCTCCCGGTCATTTTGTGCTTTCCTGCACTCTGACATTATTTGCCTCCACGCATTCGTCTGTGCTCTGTCAGTGTGGGAGGACAGCATGAGCTCAGAGAACATTTCATCACGAGTGCGTTTTTTTTTCTTTCTAATCTTCACTAGCCTCTGGGAAGGAGAAGATCCTGTGATCATTGAAACACATGCAGCTGGTGGAGAAAAAAAAAAAAGGGACAGCGGTATTTAAAAAGACATTTTATAAAACAGTGGCTACAGTCTTTCAGGGTAAACCTTGCTGTTAACATTACATACATAGCACATGTGCTTTCGTTACAAGGTCGCATTTTGCCTCCCCCCACCGCGTGGCTACCCCCTCAACCCTCCCCCCTCCCCGTGGCTAACAGCGGGGAACATTTCTGTTCAGCCACAGGCAAACAGCCCAGCAGGAACGGGCTCCTCTGAGTGTCCCCTGAAGAAAAGCACCCTATTTCAACCACGTGACCATGAATGATCTCACTCTCCTGAGGATAACACAGAGAGACAAAGAACGGATGATGTTTGAACGCCAGCAAACATACACTGCAATGTTTTGTTGTACAATGATTCCCGAGTACGTGTTACTGGCCTGGAGTGGTAAAGTGTCCTACCATGAAGGACGCAATAAGGCTGCCCTCCCCAGAAACCTTTTGCAAAGGCTTTGGGAGTACATCCAGGAGAGCCGTGAATGCCAGGGCAAAGTAATCCTTTCACATGCTTGCTTTTAAACCATGTATAGTATTTTGAAAGGTACACTCACCGGAGGTCCCTTCTCCGCCTGCCGGGTCCAGGAGGCAGCCTTGGGTGGGTTCGGGGGGTACTGGCTCCAGGTCCAGGGTGAGAAACAGTTCCTGGCTGTCGGGAAAAGCAGTTTCTCCGCTTGCTTGCTGTGAGCTATCATCATCATCGTCCCCAAAACCTGCTTCCGTGTTGCCTCCATCTCCATTGAAGGAGTCAAACAACACGGCTGGGGTAGTGGTGGCTGAACCCCCTAAAATGGCATGCAGCTCATCATAGAAGTGGCATGTTTGGGGCTCTGACCTGGAGTGGCCATTCACCCCTCTGGTTTTCTGGTAGGCTTGCCTCAGCTCCTTAAGTTTCACGCGGCACTGCTTCGGGTCCCTGTTACGGCCTCTGTCCTTCATGCCCTGGGAGATTTTGACAAAGGTTTTGGCATTTCGAAAACTGGAACGGAGTTCTGATAGTACGGATTCCTCTCCCCATACAGAGATCAGATCCCGTACCTCCCGTTCAGTCCATGCTGGAGCACTTTTGCGATTCTGGGACTCCATCATGGTCACCTCTGCTGATGAGCTCTGCATGGTCACCTGCACCTTGCCACGCTGGCAAAACAGGAAATGAGATTCAAAAGTTTGCAGTTCTTTTCCTGTCTACCTGGCCAGTGCATCTGAGTTGAGAGTGCTGTCCAGAGCGGTCACACTCTACCGTCGAATTGTGTCCACAGTACCCCAGATTCGACCCGGCAAGGCCGATTTAAGCGCTAATCCACTTGTCAGGGGTGGAGTAAGGAAATCAATTTTAAGAGCCCTTTAAGTCAAAATAAAGGGCTTCATCGTGTGGATGGGTGCAGGTTTACATTGATTTAACGCTGCTAAATTAGACCTAAAGTCCTAGTGTAGACCAGGGCTTAGTGCTTCAAAATTGATTCCTTGAGGACCTACTCCATGATTTTTCCAGGGACTGAGGTGAGGCTGACTGGCCTGTAGTTCTCTGGATCCTCCTCCTTCCCTTTTCTAAAGATGGGCACTACATTAACCTTTTTCCAGTCATCTGGGACTTCCCCCGATCGCCACAAGTTTTCAAAGATAATGGCCAATGGCTCTGCAATCACATCCGCCAACTCCTTTAGCACCCTCGGATGCATTGCATCCGGCCCCATGGACTTGTGCTTTTCCAGCTTTTCTAAATAGTCCTGAACTGCTTCTTTCTCCACACAGGGCAGGTCACCTCCACCCCATGCTGTGCTGCCCAGTGCAGTAGTCTGGGAGCTGACCTTGTTTGTGAAGACAGAAGCACAAAAAAAAAAAAGCACTGAGTACATTAGCTTTTTCCACATCCTCTGTCACTAGGTTGCCACCCCCATTCAATAAGGGGCCCACACTTTCCGTTACCTTCTTGTTGTTAACATACCTGTAGAAACCTCTCTTGTTACTCTTAACATTCCTTGCTAGTTGCAACTCCAAATATGATTTGGCCTTCCTGATTTCACTCCTGCATGCCTGAGCAATAATTTTATACTCCTTCCTGGTAATTTGTCCAGTCTTCCACTTCTTGTAAGCTTCTTTTTTTATGTTTAGGATCAGCAAGGATTTCACTGTTAAACCAAACTGGTCGCCTGCCATATTTACTATTCTTTCTACAGAGCGGTTTGGTTTGTTCCTGCAACCTCAATAAAGATTCTTTAAAATACAGCCAGCTCTCTTGGACTCCTTTCCCCCCTCATGTTATTCTCCCAGGGTATCCTGCCCATCATAGAATATCAGGGTTGGAAGGGACCCCAGAAGGTCATCTAGTCCAACCCCCTGCTCGAAGCAGGACCAATTCCCAGTTAAATCATCCCAGCCAGGGCTTTGTCAAGCCTGACCTTAAAAACCTCTAAGGAAGGAGATTCTACCACCTCCCTAGGTAACGCATTCCAGTGTTTCACCACCCTCTTAGTGAAAAAGTTTTTCCTAATATCCAATCTAAACCTCCCCCATTGCAACTTGAGACCATTACTCCTCATTCTGTCATCTGCTACCATTGAGAACAGTCTAGAGCCATCCTCTTTGGAACCCCCTTTCAGGTAGTTGAAAGCAGCTATCAAATCCCCCCTCATTCTTCTCTTCTGCAGACTAAACAATCCCAGCTCCCTCAGCCTCTCTTCATAAGTCATGTGCTCTAGACCCCTAATCATTTTTGTTGCCCTTCGCTGGACTCTCTCCAATTTATCCACATCCTTCTTGTAGTGTGGGGCCCAAAACTGGACACAGTACTCCAGATGAGGCCTCACCAGTGTCGAATAGAGGGGAACGATCACGTCCCTCGATCTGCTCGCTATGCCCCTACTTATACATCCCAAAATGCCATTGGCCTTCTTGGCAACAAGGGCACACTGCTGACTCATATCCAGCTTCTCGTCCACTGTCACATCAGTTCCCTGAGGGAGGCAAAGTCTGCTTTTCTGAAGTCCAGGCTCCGTGTTCTGCTGCTCTCCTTTCTTCCTCGTGTTAAGATCCTGAACTTGACCAACTGCCTCCCAGGTTCCCATCCACTTTTGCTTCCCCTACTAATTCTTCTCTGTTTGTGAGCAGCAGGTCAAGAAGAGCTCTGGCCCTAGTTGTTTCCTCCAGCACTTGCACCAGGAAATTGTCCCCTATACTTTCCAAAAAACTTTCAAGCTCATTTTCTTCTGAGTTATCAGTGACTCTGAAACAGAAATGCCATTTTTGACAGGGCACCAAGCCCCCCCCCCCCCAAACCCCTTTTGCTACTCAATCCTTCCTAAATAGGTTGTAACAATTAATTTTAACATTCAATTTGTGTGAATCATCCCACCATGTTGCAGTAATATCAGCTAGATTAAATTTATGCTCATAAGTGAGCCATTCCAGTTCCTCCTGTTTCTTATCCAAGCTCCTACCACTGGTGTTTAAGCAATTCAAGAATCTTTTCTTCATGTCATTTTATTCCCTTAATCAATTCTGTTCTCAACATCTCCATTTTGTGCTTAGTGCTCATATCTTCCCTCTTTTTACCCTCACCTTTTGTTTTTAGTTTAACTCCCTCCTAACTACTGTAGTCAGCCTGTCCCTAAACAGATTGGTCCCCCGCCATCCACATGGAAGGTGGACCAATGTTCCACAAAACCAAAGCCCTCCACCTTGTACCACTTACCTAGCCAGTGATTCACTTCCAGATAACTTGAGCTTATGGAGTAACATATAGCGATAGTAGGTTGTAATCATTAGCACTAAAGGGGAATGACACTTCACAAGTGGATTTTACAGATATTTGCTGACATCAGAGTCATGGTGAGACCGGGGAATCTTGGATTCCATTCCAGCCTCTGTAGGGGAGTGTTATCTAGTGGTCATATGCTTTTGCCTGCTCCTCTTTTAAGTTTGACCTCTTCAGTACTGTCTCCTGTCTTTTGCCCACCACTGGCTCCTTGTCCCAGTCTCATTCTCTTTGCCTATCCAGTCTGTCTCCACTCCTCTGACTTTTCATCCCAGTATCAGTCTCTTTGCCCAGACAATCCCAATTTCCCCTCCTGTCTCCTTATTTGATCTGTCTGTTCACACAGTCTCCAGCCCCAATATCTCTCTGTGCTCCTCATCCAATCTGTGTCATCCATCTGGGCTACTTGTCCCAGTCAGTCCTAGTTCTCCCCCAGCTCCTTGCCAGATCTGCCTCCCAATCTCCCTCACACTCCTTCCCTCTCTACCCCAATACATTTCAGTCCTAGTCTCCCCTTTGGCTCCCAGTCTCAGCCTTCCCCCCCGCCACCCCAATACCCAGTCCCAGTTTCCCTCCCTACTCTACCAGCATTTAGTCCCAGTTTCTGCCATCCGCACAGGTGTCTTCTCCCAGTCTACTCCCCACACCTTCCACAGGTCTGGCTCTTGTTCCCTCTGCATTTGAATTAGCCAGCTATTTCCTCCTTGTTGTGTGAGCCCTGCAGAGTGTGAGGGGGAGTGATTATAGAGAGACAGGCTCCCTGCTCTCAATTCAGGTGCCTATTCCTGGCCTATCCTACCACAGTCCAGAGCTTCAGTTGCAGGGAAAGTCCTTCTCAGCCCTAGGCTGGAACATGCCCAGTGCAGATGCCATCTTTGGGGAATGTAGCTTAACTTTCATCTACTGAGCATGCGTAAACTGAGATTTTTCAAAGGCTTCTAACTTCACCACATTTGGGTGGATTTTCATGGGGATGGCAAAAGACTCATCCCTAACACAAAGGCCATTCCTTGCCAAATTTCAACTGCCTGCTCCAAAGTGTGGGGGTACAAGACCCTTTCAAAGAAAAAGTCCATTTTTAATAGGGGTATTTTTCCCATACCCTAGCCTCATTCTCAGAAACAGCTGAACCATTGTGTCTGAAATAATAAAAACGCTGAGACAGACATGGAAAATTTCAGACCAAATTATTAAAATTTGAAAGTGTACAAGCAGCCAAAAACAGGATCTTAAAAGGGGAAGCGTCAGGCAACCTTAATAGTTGGTATTGGTACCAGCCCTGCTTATAAAAGTACAATTCAATTTTTAAAATAACATATGTACAATTTAATTATATTTGTTGTTACTTCTGTTTTGGGGTTTAATTCTATGTATTCAAGCATTAGAGAATAGTAAATAAATAATAAATAGAAACCAAAATGGATGTTATCGCATTTTTTACTTATCTTCCCTAAATAATCTGTTCAGCATAGAAGTCCCTCTATTCCCTGCCAAACTTTACAAAACTACTCTCAGATGTGTATGTAGTCTAAGGTTACACAGTACAGGTGTCTCTCAATGACAGGGTCTGAAAGACAGGCAGGCAAAGTACTTGTAGCTAAAACAAAGATCTCTTTTGTCTTACACTGAGTTTCTGTAATGATCAGACATTTTCTTTTAAGGAACTTTTGGCTTGTGTAATTCATATGCAACTTTATCAAGTCTGGCTTATTTTGAAACATTACCTGATCATGCTGACAGCAGAGCATAAAACAGGTTCAACTGCAGCAGCTCATGTTCAAGGTGAAGAAAAGGAAACAGATTGGACTTTAGGCCTAGCAAAGCACCATCTGTCACCATGCTTCAGCAACATCTGGGCAGATCCATTTGTAAAGCTGTTGCATGTAAAGATTATTTTTTAAAAGTATGCATGACAATCTCCTCTCTCCTGATGATGATTAGTCTTCATCTAATGAAAAAGCTTGATTTGTAATACATGGAGCTAGATTCTGATCTCACTTGGTATAAATCAGGAGTAACACCACTGGAGTCAATGGAGTTATACAAATACAAAGAGGTAGGGATTGGGCTCATGATTTCTTAGGTTATTTGCTGTTGCTTGACATTACAAATTATCTTTCTCCTTCTAGAAATCAAAATTTGTTACAGAACTAATACTTTAGGAAAACAGTTAAACAATTATATTCTCACCCTATTGATTTGGAAAATGGGGTAAGTCACATCATTTTGCACTGCATTTTAAATCTAATTTCCATCCAGTGTTACCCCATCCACATTTTCAGATAAGCAATCAGCTGTGTCTCATGGTGAATTAGTGACACCTGCTGGGAGAAACGGACTTGAGTAACAAAAGATTTGAACCTTACTGGTCACTGCAAGCAACTTTCCCTGCTCCTAGAGTAAAACAGACCAAAGTCTAACAAAGATAAAAGATTAATAATAAATTATAGTGCTTGTCTACACAGGGAAGTTAGTGTGCAGTGAGCTGGGTGTGAATTTAAAGCACACTAGCTACTCTGCACTAAACTCCCTGTGTGGACACTCTTACAGAACATTAAGAGTGACCTTAGGCAATTGAGCTTAATACACTTCCAAAGTGAGTTAAGATAACGTATGCAAAGGCATTCTTAGTGTACTGCAAGGGTATGTCTACACTGCAATTAAAAATCTGCAGCTGGCCCCTTGCCAGCTGATTCAGGCTAAAGGATTGTTTCATTGCAGTGTAGACTTTCAGGCTTGGACTGGAGCCCAGGGTCTAGGGACTTGCTAGCTGTAGTGGTCCCAGAGCTTAGGCTGCAGCCTGAGCCTGAACATCTACACTGCAGTTACACAGTCCCTTAGTTTGAGCCCCGCAAGCCTGTAACACCCCTGCTTTATTCATGGCACAATTTGGATGATGCGTAATAAATGAGGCATGGTCTGCAGGAAGAGGAAGGATGGTCTTGTGATTAAGACTCTGGGCTTGAAACTAGAGTTTTATTTCTGTCAGTGACATGGACATCCTGTGCAAGCCTCTGCAAATCACTTAAAGTCTTTGTCTCAGCTCTCCATCTAGCATAAATAGGTTTTGTGAAAATAGATTCATTAATGATTTGGGGGCACTCATATAATAATAAGTGCTATAGAAAAGCTTATAAGGAAAATAATCCTTATTCTGTGCAGCGTTCAGGTACTGTACACTCAAGGAGACAGGGGACCACTGATTGAACAGCTGCCTCATTCACCAAGTACTGTCCATTTTTGCGAGGGGGTTAATGATGAAACAATATGCAATCCTAGAGACTCTAGTTGCAGCTCCATAGTTAAGGTTCAGTTCTCCACTTCAAGCAGGGATTCTCCTTGTTATGTATGAAAAAGACACTGTCTCCTCCCCAGCACTGCTGCCTGTACTCTGAGCACTGAATGCATTTTCTGAGAATTTGTAAGTAAATCTGCTAATTATCTTCTAGATTAAAACTAATTTATAAATGGGTCTTTTAAGAAATGTACCACTCATTGTTTGACCTTTTCTTTGTCCTGAATGATCCCATCTCATGCACTGTCTACACAGAAATTGAATGTTGAACTGCTCCCATGCAATAGTTAGATTTTTAAAAAAAACATTAAGGATGAATGATTGGTTGATCGATTTTTCTTTATAAATGCATATTTATCCTTCCATAGAGACTGAAGAATAAAGTTTTCCTTCAGAGAAACTCCGCAAGAATTGCCCTCTATCAAAATGGCTGCCATCTCTTATTGTTCTCAATGGGACTGGGAACAGAGGCTGTTGTCTGGTTAAATGGCCTTCTCAAACTGAATACCATCTGTTATTGTTTTTATTAGAAGTGAAGCTACAGAATGCCCATGGAAAAGATGGCCACCACCTCCAATCACCTGATCCGTATAGTGGTCCTCTCTTCATCCTGGCAATATAGAGTTACTGTCTTCACTGAGAGCAGCTTGCCTTCATCGATATTAGAGACAATGGGAGGCAATGGCCATCTTTACTAAGGGCAGCCATTGAGAATATTGGGAAATGGTGGCCATTATGAAAGGACCATCTTAAATGGTATCTGGGCTTTATTGGTCTGTGAAGCTTTTTACCAGTGGAAGAGCCATCACAGTAATATCCTTAACCTCTATTTATTAATAGAGGTGTTGTGGTCTGGCAGTTCTGATCTTAGGCTGTGTGCTGGAGTTAGGTTCCAAAGAACTTCTCTTTGGACCCCAGTCTATATAGTTAAAACTTGGGTCCTACCTTAACCAATCATTTTAAACTAGAGTACTACAAAACAGTTTACCAATCCTAGCCCCTTATGAAACAATTCTGTACCCAGACCCCACCACCTTAAATCTTGAAAAATTAGTTATGCAACAGACAAACAATTGAAGAATCAGACAGAGCCCATACAGTTAAAGTATAGAGAAGTGGGGACCATAAAGGTAAAATATTAGAAGTATAGCTTTCATAATCACAACTATTGATTAGAGGTTTCTTG
Source organism: Natator depressus (assembly GCF_965152275.1). Classification (NCBI taxonomy): domain Eukaryota; kingdom Metazoa; phylum Chordata; order Testudines; family Cheloniidae; genus Natator; species Natator depressus. The sequence goes on along the minus strand of NC_134235.1, from coordinate 144,517,353 downwards.
CCAGACAGAATGTTATCAAAGTTTTCTTTAAACATCTTAAGCTCTGTTTCTTTATGTGGTGATGGTGGGTACTATTAGGACAGGGGTGCCTTCTTAACAGCCTGGAATAACATTGTTTTGGTGCAACAGATGGAACATGAGGATGTGACTCTCAGCACCTTAGCTCATGGCTGCTGTTTCTCACTCTGTCTGCAGTTCTTACTGCAGAAAGAGGCCTCAGACCTTACAATTGGACCTCCCTGGTATATCAGGTTGCAGTGAAAGAAGTTAAATTGCATGCTGGGGATGGCCTGCCAGAGCAAGCCATATCACAATGGGTATTCCCAATTGTAATTATGAAAATGCCAGAGATTTAAGGATATCCACTGACTACAGAAGACTTATTTCACACACAGTTCAAGATAGCTACTCACTTCCTCCACATAGCAAAACACTCTGGATAAAATGTCAAGAGCAAAATATTTTAGTAATCTCAGTTTGGTATCTGCATACAATCAGACTAAAATGGTAAATTTTCTATGCAGGTATTTAGACCATGGTGATCAAATCACCTCTTAACCTCCTCTGATATAGTGATCCATGCAATAGAAAATCCCATACGAATTAATCAAACAAAAACCTTATTGTGTGCAGGGTTTGGATGGTGCACAATAAATGAAACTAGGCACCATACATTTTATCCTTGTGATTAAAAATATATATATTGAACCGAACCTCATACATGGAGCACCATCAATCTTTTGCACTGAATGAAGTGAGGGTCCTGTTGCAAAAAAAAAAAAAAAAAAAAATAGCAGGTGTTCACATTATCTATATTTTGGTGCAACCTTAAATTGGCAAATTATGGCCATCCTTCATTTAGCATTTCCTTAACTTCTACAAGTTACGCATATTGTAGGGAAAGCAATGCCCATATTTAGGTTGCCAATGATTTCCACTATAGGAGGCCTCTGGAATTGTCTGAGAAGCTCTTGCATCTCCGTTGTTTGCAGCAGACTTGATATTCAGCAGGGGAAAGCCCTTAGGTCACAGAAGTTCTTTTTCTTAGTTCCATTAAATTCTATTAAAACTTGGCTGAGATTTACAATTTCTAGAATTTTCATTTCCCTTCTCTCACTGGCATTCCTCAGGAAAAGTTTAGAAGCCTCCCCTGCCAAAAATAATAATAATAATTAATTACTGAGTAATCTAAGCGCATGGCTACACTTGCAGATGTAGACCGCTTTGAGTTAAACCTGCCTTCGGAGAGTGCAGTAGGGAAAACACTGCAGTCTCCACACCGACAGCTGCAAGCACACTGGCGTGGCCACATTTGTGGCACTTGCAGAGGCATTGGGAGTGGTGCATTATGGGCAGCTATCCCACAGAGCACCTCTTCCCATTCTGGCGCTGTGGCTTGTGGGAAGGGGGTGGGGGGCATTCTGGATCCTGTCTCAACGCCCCGTGATGCATTGGTTCGCATCCCTGCGCTTCCATCCACATTTGGCGCCTTCTTTCAACTTTTTTTCTCCTGAGAGCTCTGTCTTCCCTTTCAGTCTGCAGGAACTGAACCCAAACAGCTGAGGAGTATGCTGACGAGTCTTGCCAGCACGTCATGTTTGGCAGTTGAGTTATTCCTTATTATCCAAAGTGACAGTGAGGGCTCCAATGATGATAGCGACTCAAGTAACGCATATGACACGAGCTTGTGGCATTCACAGACATGCTCACCACCATGGAACACTGCTTTTGGGCTCGGGAAACAAGCACTGAGTGGTGGGATCATATTGTCATGCAAGTCTGGGATGACGAGCAGTAGCTGCAGAACTTTTGGATGAGAAAAGCCACTTTCATGGGACTCTGTGATGAGCTCACCGCCACCCTGTGGCGCAAGGACACGAGAGTGAGAGCTGCCCTGATGGTGGAGAAGCAGGTGGCTATTGCAATCTGGAAGCTGGCAACTCCAGATAGCTACCGATCTGTTGCTAACCAGTTTGGAGTGGGAAAGTCGACCGTTGGAAACATGTTGATGCAAGTTTGCAGGGCCATTAATTGCATCCTGCTCAGAAGAACCGTGACTCTGGGTAACGTGCATGACATTGTGGCTGGCTTTGCACAAATGGGTTTCCCTAACTGCGGAGGGGCGAAAAATGGAACACATATTCCATCTCTGACACCCGCCCATCTAGCCTCTGAGTACGTTAATCGGAAGTGGTATTTCTCGATGGTTCTCCAGGCGCTTGTGGATCACTGTGGGCGCTTCATTGACATTAACACAGGCTGGCCCGGAAAGGTGCATGGCACATGCATCTTTTGGAACACTGACCTGTTCAGGAAGCTGCAAGCCTGGACCTTTTTTCCCCTAGACCAGAAGATCACCATAGGGGAAGTTGAAATGCCCATTGTGATCCTTGGAGACCCCGCTTACCTTTTAATGAGGTGGCTCGTGAAACCCTACACAGGGAGCCTTGACAGCAGCAAGAAGAGGTTCAACAACAGGCTGAGCTGGTGCAGAATGACTGTGGAGTGTGCTTTTGGCCATTTAAAGGGCCGCTGGCACTCTATGTATGGGAAGCTGGTCCTGGCCAATGACAGCATCCCCGCAGTTATATCCGTGTGCTGTACCCTCCATTACATTTGTGAAGCGAAGGGTGAAAGATCCACTCAGGCATGGAACTCAGAGGTTCAACACCTGGAGGCAGAATTTGAACAGCCAGAGAGCAGGGCTATTAAAGGGGCCCAGCACAGGGCTGCAAGGATTAGGGATGCCTTCAGGGAGCAATTTGAGGCTGAAAACCACCAGTAATGTCTGGTGCCCTGTACGGGAGTGAAGTACAGTGCAGAGGTTCCAATGTTAGTAGGAATCTGTTTGCTACGCTGACTTGCAGTGCCTGTTTCTTTCCTGCGTTATGGTATCTTTTACTTTATGCAATAATAAAGAATTTTTTCAAAGCCAAAAAATCCATTTATTGAAAAGAAACACAACGGCTTGGGAAACAGAAAGGGCAAGGGGGTGGGAAATGGTACAATCACAGATTTGAGTATGTCCTGTCTGGAGTGCTGTGTAATGAGTGCTGCACTTCAGGATGGCTATGCTGCCTGGTGATGGGGGTTGAGTGCAGTGGGTAAGGGTCGTAGTTTTCAGGGTTGGGTGGTGAAGCTACAGGTGTTGGAGGCAGCTGGTGGTGGTAAGAACCCGGATGTTGGGGAAAGTAGGTTGGAGGTTACATGGGGGCACAAGGGAAAGAGTTTTGGGACAAGGGCTGTAGGGGGGGATACGTGCACAGTAGTACTCCACCTGTATGGCTACGAGCGCCTGGATCGAGTCCGCTTGGCACTCCATTATGCTTATCAGCTGATCCGTGCTTTGCTGCTGGAGCACCGCGCTTTTGTGCCAATGCTCCTCATTCTGCTGGCGGATCCTCCTTTCACTGTACCGCCACTCCTGCACTTTTTGATTTTCATTACCTGAATTCTGCATTGCTTCATGCAACATGTCTTCCTTGCTTCTGTGTGGCCTCTTTCTGATTCTTTGGAGTCTTTTGGCTGGTGATAACACAGACGGCTGAGATCTCAAGGTTGCATTTGTAAAAGCAAAATGCAACACTTAACAGAGGCAGCATTGTTCACACCAGACAGAGCAATGATTCCCCCGTACTTAAGGGCAAGCACAGTCTACACAATAGCATCATTTGCCCATCCCAAAGCAAGCACACAACCCACGGGAGCCACAGAATGGTGAGTAACTGGTCAAGCATGACTGATTGTTTCATGGCTGTACTGTCCTCTGGGTTTCTGTGCCTTGGGGAGAGCCAACAGTGGCAGGGAGCCCCTATACTGAACACTGTTCCCACATTTTCCACAGGAGTTCATCCTGGAAGATCTCACTGCTGAGGGTGACCTGGGAAGCAAGGGAGGGTCTTCTACTGCAATGCGGCTTCTGCCCTGGCCCATATGCAGCTTGCCTATGTGCAGCAATGGTCCCCCCGTTCCTCATGGCACAGTGGCACGGACAAGTTAGCCTAAGTGGGACTAGGACCACAGTGGCTCTCCCGAGAAACCTGCTCAAGCACATTGCCCAAGTTCTGGATGAGACCTTTGAAGAGATCACGGAGGCCGATTACCGTGATATGTGAGAGCACATCAATGCCCTACTCTGCATCTAGGCATGCATGCAGCCCTAACCCTCATCGCCCCAAGAGCCCGCACCGAACAACTTCTTTCCCAAAATAAAAGCAGCTTACCAGGAACCTCCTCTGGTGTTTGTCCTTCCCCAAGCACCGGCCGCCACGACTGTCTACCTTCCTCCTGGCTTGAGAACAGCTCATGGCTGCATGTATCTAGGGATTCCTCCGCCTTAGCGCCCTCGCTCCTGCTTTGCTCCTCCTCCCGCCTTGTTGTACTGTGCTCTGAAGTGTCCACGGTGGTCTTCGGAATGGAGGGGGGTTGCCCCCAAGTATTGCATCTAGCTCTTCGTAGAAACGGCAGGTCGCAGGGGCAGCACTGGAGCGGCGGTTTGCCTCATGGGCTTTGCGATAGGCATTCCGCAGCTCCTTCACTTTAATCCTGCACTGCAGTGCATCCTGGTCATGGCCCCTTTCCATCATGTCCCTTGATATCTGCCCGAAGGTATTGTAATTCCTACAGCTGGAGTGCAGCTGGGACTGGACATAAGATTGTTTTATCTTTCTTTTTAAGAGAAAAAAAAACTTGGAGTGCACACAAAAACCCTACATTGCAAACTAAATGTTCTTGTAAAGTCAAGCACTTACAAGTTAGGAAGTGCTGAATATCAAAGGCCCCCTGAAAACACTGGAGGTGTGAGAGCGTCTCTAAGAAAGAGTTGCAAAAATTAGGCAATCTAAATATAAAAATCACTATGAGCTCCCCTAATATATGTTGTACTTTATGATAATACTAACTGTGTATAGATCAGATTCAGTCCACGAGCCCTTCCTGGTGGATGGAGGAGGGCAAACGATGACGACACCTTCCCACAATAGGTTTGGCCTGATGTGACAAATGTCTGAATGCTTTGTGAAAGTTGGTCTTATAAAAAAAAGGGGGGGGGAGATGGTTTTGGGGCTAACAGAACATTTCTACAATGTAAGAGGCTGGGGAGGGTAGGACTGGACTAACAGGAGGATCTGGCTGCAAGTGGAACATCAGATAATATTGTGATTCATTGGCAAGGAGGTGGGTTTCCCTCAACAAGTAAATCAAAGATATTAATTTACATGACTACAAATTCCCTTTCTGTCCCACTTAAACACACCTCATCTAATACTGCTTGACAGAAAATATCCAATAAAAATAAGGTGTTGTTCTCTATTATACATGCTGTTAACCAAGTCAAACTGAATTTGAAATTGGTAACTGTTATTGAGACCAGTGCACTGACAGTCAATATTGCTCTAACTTAGTTCAAAATTCTTAATTTAGACAATTCTATTTAACTTTTTGCCATAAGGTTGTCAGCCAAAGGCATTTGGTAAAAGTGTGAGCATATAAGGGACAGCATTCTCAAAAAACTGCTACCAGAAGATTGACTACATTGTGTTGCTGAACAGGGCAGAGCACGGTTGGTTACAGATACATAATGGCTATTAATGTTGTTAATGCAAAGAATATAGCTGATTCATAAGAAAACCCTGCAGCAACACAGTTAATAACACTGTGTAAACATTTTCCACACAGAGGTCACATTTGACTGACATACAGCAGCACTGATTTGATCAAATATTTTTGTAGACTCAAACACAAGCCAGACTGTCAGTTGGTTGAGCCTTAGCCTAGGGGCTTATTTAAGATATAGAAATGAAAACGAAGAGATTTTACTGACATTCTCTCCTGTTTCTCTTCCACTAGAGCTGGAAGGACCAGTAGGAGTTCAGTACATGTTGGAACAAATTGTGGTGCTATTGGTGAATGACACAGTTATTTGTACTTTGTGCTCTACATGACCCAATCAATTCCATATTGCAATAAACACCACTACCTGACTAAAGAATTTAACCTGAGAAACACTGGACCTAAAACAAATGTCATTTGACCTAGATTGGATTTTGTTTTTTAGTTTGTTCATTAAAATTGTTCATAAAGCTCCATTTCCTGAGGCATATCCAGGGTAACAGAATACAAGAGAAAAAAAGCATATTAAATATAATCCTTAAATTGAAACTTGTATGTTCAAGTACTACTGTACATCTCAACTATTGTGTAGTAAAACATACCTCAGTCTAACAAACATGCTTAAAGTAAATCTTCCAGATACATACACTTTCTACACTTAATCTTTCCAAAGAGTCCTACTTTCCATTTTTACTTTTACAGCATGTCATATGTACCCAAGGGTATATTGCCTGCTACTAACCCACGGACTGGAAAACATGGTCTCCCACCTGTTCTGAGAAGTAGATATTATGGATGAGGCATGGAGAGGCTAGAATAGCAGGCCTTTAGTATGGAAGACCCATTCTCCTGCCCCATAAGGGAGAGGGAAAAGTGGTGCTACGTAGTCTGAGGGAAGCAGACACCCTGTACATGTGGCAGACCTCATTTATTATTTCCATGACAACCAACTTCTCTCTTCTTCTGGTGCTTTGCCCATTCAAATACCGTATCTCAGAGAAGTCCGTAGAATCATTGAGCTGCCAACTGGCCAGAGGATGACATTGGGCCATGGTCTCAATCTGTTCTGAAGCAAAGATCTAGAAATGGCTGTTTATTGCAGCTTGTAGAAGTGCTGGCTAAACTCCTTCACTACAGAATGTCAGCCAATGCCAAGCTAGCATTAAGAGCCCAAAGGTAAGCTACAACGCTAAGGTGCTGGGGGTGGGGGAGAAAGTGGAGAAGAAGAGACACAAGACACACCTCTTAGAAGAGGAGTTAGATCAGATACTGAAGACTTGTGCCTCCTCCCACACAGTAATAATCATGGATAGTAGCAAGGAGCTGGGGGTTTTGATCCAGGACAACAGCAAGGAAAAGGCCACACCCAGTTAGGCAAAGGTCTGCAAGACAGTGATTTGGAGCTACAGGGCTTCTGAATATTTATGGGGGAAAACCCCTTCCAGAGGTCTCCGTAGCAGACAGGTTAGCCATGCTGCTGCCACAAGAGGAAGAGGAGGAGGAAATAGAGTTTAGAGCAAATCTCTCTTCCTCTACCAGCTAGGAGTTACAGAGAATGCCCCCAGCAAGCCCCTATTCTAGGAACCAAAGGGGGAAAGTAGTATGAGCACTAGTTATACTATCTCTTTGCCAGTCCTGGACTTTCCCCAAACTGAAGTCACTGGTTGGGGAGATTCAATTGCCTTCTGACCCCTTTGCAACACAGCAGGAGCATAAGGGGACCAACGCAAGGCTGAATATTCAACCTATTGTCTCCAAAAACAGTCATATCCAGCCATTCAACACAATCTCGTCAGCATAACAGCGACCATAGTATTTCACACAGTAATTCTTGCATGAAGCCAGTAACTTCTGATTAAACCTCTTCGGGGGGGGGGGAGGGTTCTATGGATTGAAGATGGGGATGGTATGGCTAAAAGGAAGGAGAGAAGGAAGAACAAAAAGGAGAGGAAGGGGGGATAAGGAAAAGAGGAGATGAAGGATTAAGGGAAGGAAAGATAAGGAAAGGGATGAGAGCCCTGGTGCTGACAGTTTTTATAGTGGTGGTGCTGAAGACAGAAACCATATATTTGGGTTGTTACTACTACCGCAAGCCAGGAGGTGCAGTAGCACCCCTAGTTCAGATGAGAGAGAGAATGATCATTGAAGGCAGGGAGCATGAGGCAGCAGGCATTGCAGAGTAGTTGGAAAAGTGCAACAGCTTTGAACTTTGTCCTGAGTTCAGATAGTCAAAAGTGTCTTACGCAGGCAGGAGATTACTGGGAATGTGAAGGGCTGCTGCTGTTGGCCATGACAAGAGGTTGGGGGCTTTTTAGGCAGCCCTAGAGCTCCTCTCCGGTAGTGCTCAGCCCTCTCCTAGAGTACGGGGTACGTATGCTGTTTCAGTAATTGGCACTATTCATAAGACAACGAGACGAGGAGTACCCTTTATATCCTTTAGCCTGGTGATTAGGGCACTCATTTGGGATGTGGGAGAGCTTGATTCAAATTCCCACTTTGAAGCAAGAATTTGATCCCAGGTTTCCCCTCACCCCCAGATGAGTGCCCTAACCACCAGACAAACAGCTACTCTGGGATGGGTCTCTCACTCTCTCCTACTGAAGCGGTTTTCCTTTGAATAAATATAGTCTTTGGAACAAGGACTTGAACCTGGGTCCCCTACATAAGCGCCCTAACCACCAGGCTGCAGAGTCAGACTCACTCTCTCCCTAGCGCAATGACTGTATAAGTAGTTCTTGCTCTGCCTGCCGTTTTTTTACTCCACCCTTGAAAAAGTGACCAGAAAATATATTTCGGGTTGAACAAAACTTTTAGTTCAACCTAAAAAAGATTTTTTTCAATTTCCCAAAAATTCTCTGATTTAGTTCAAGTTGAACTGAAATTGTTTGATTTTTTCCTGGACTGCCAGCAAACAAACAAACAAACAAAAATCCATTATTTCCCCAGCTCTAGTCCTTGTACAGGTCCTGGCTTATCCAACAGAGCAGGGGTTCTCAACCTTTTTCTTTCTGAGGACCCCCACTCCCACCACATGCTAGAAAAACTGCATGGCCCACCTGTGCCACAATAATTGGTTTTCTGCCTATAAAAGCAAGGGTGGGCATTGAGGAATAGCAACCAGGGCAATTGCCTGGACCCCAATGCCACAGGGGCTCTACCAAAGGTACAGTGCTCAGACTGACTTCAGTCCTGGGTAGCAGGGCTCAGGGTCCTGGGCTTCAGCCCCACGCAGTGGGGCTTCAAATTTCTACCCCGGACCCCAGCAAGTCTAATGCTGGCCCTGTCTGGCAGACCCACTGAAACCTGCTCGTGGCCTCCCAGGGGGCCAAGCACCCCTGTTTGAGAACCAGTGCAATAGAGGGAAAGGAAGCAGGCATGCCCTTTGACAGTTTAATAATGTTATCAAAAATATTATATTTTACATTAAAACTAATAAAAGCGAAAGTAAAATAGAACTCCCAGCACTTACAATTCCTTGGATTTCAAGGCCAGAAAGGACCATTATGATTATCTAGTCTGACCACCTGTGTAGCAGATCATAGAACACCCCTAAAATTATTCCTAGAGAAGGTCTTAGAAAAAGATCCACTCTTGATTTAAAATTTGTGAGTGATAGAGACTTCACCACAACCTTGATAAGCTGTTCCAACAGTTAATATTCAATTATTTTATACAAATTACATATGATATTATGGAAAAAATATTTAAGTTAGCTGCCACTTCTTTAAAGGATGAAGCCAATATTTTATTGAAGACTTAAAATAGGTTTGCTGGGCAGGGGGTTAAAAAGTAAACCCAACAAATCCAAATATAAAACAAACACCATTGGCAAGTAGTAGTGAATGCTCTAAAGCAGCTTTGAAAGTGGATTCAATATTAAGTTTTATTTTTTAGTAATTAGAAGAGATCTGCAACTTATCCAAATTAGTTTGGGTTAAGATATCAATTATTCCTCAGAACTGCTGTCTAGCACCCTGGACTATTATAGTCCAGAAAGCAGTAATTAACATTCAGAATGCAGGTTGTCTTATGTCATTGAAACGAAGTTGGATTAAGCAGGGTGAAGGAGTTCCTTTTGTCTGGGAAATACTGAGCTAACTTCCTTTCATGGTATAAATCTGCTTTAACTTCACTGACTCATTGGACTCACTCCACTTTTACAATGACAAAAGAAAATGGGCCAGATTTTGCTCTTATCAGGATTAATGCATTACAACCATTGATCAAATTTTTCACTTCCAAAATTTTTAATACAAGACTAAGCAGTCACTGCCTGCAAGTGACGTTTGAAAACTGAAAAGCATTTTTCTTGGACATGGTACATCCATATCATCCAGTCTTCTGTGCATATAAAAGACCAAATATACTCTAATATGGGACTTTGGACGTATTTAAATTTGTTATTAAACTCCTCTGATTCTAGACAAATACTTGTTCTTGAGAAAATTAGACTGACTGCAACAGAAACACATCTGATAATAGACCAGATGGAGCAGGATTAACATTCAATTCTGTCCTTTTGAGACTCAAAGGGGATCAACAAAACCATAAGTTGATGTCATGTTGTGTCAGTTTGGGATTCTCCAGGGTAGGCTACCTGATTGTTACGGACAAATTCTGGCTTTATTGTTAAAGACAAATTTTCTTTTGTTTGAAATGGTATGGTGAAGATAAGATGTTACAGTAGATCCATATATGTTTTCCCAAACAGTTCCTCTACGGAAATATTGCTCTTTCAAAAAGTCAGTTCACACAAGACTCCAATCAACTTCACTGTTCTCTATAGCAGTCCCTAAAAAAACTAAAATATTTACAAACATCTGTGTTAATAGTTATTTCTGAAGACAATTCTGTGGAAATATTTTTCATTTGAGTATAAAATTGTAACAGCAAAACTATTCATTAAAGAATTCACAACCAATGTAGGTTATTTTAATCAAGTTAAATAATCTTTTCCAACCCTAGTTAAAGCGTGAGAAAACATACACTAGTGATATTGCCAGGTGCATCCTGAAGATGAATGCATGACTGTGCAGATGGTGTCGACAGAAGGGCTTTGACTTCAACCGTTAGAGGCTGTTCTGGAAAGAAGGACTGTTGGAAGAGATAGGCTCCATCTGACCTAGAAAGAGAACAGCATCTTCATGCAGCAGTTTGCCAACCCAGTGAGGAGGGCTTTAAAGGTTCAAAGCGGGCAGATGACAAAAGCCCACAGGTAAGTATAAAATAGACAACCTTAACAGGGTTAGATACTGCGGGGGATTGGTGGGGGGAGCTAAGAATCAGACTCATGATATCAAAAGTATTAAAACAAAAAAGTACTCATTCATCTCTCTCATCCTCCCTCTTCCCCCCCCCCATCCATCACTCATGCATAAAAACTAGCTCACTCACATTCCCTCTCCATCACACTCATCCATCCCCTTTGCACAGATACACATTTGTTCATTTTATCTTCTCCCTCATCACAGAGGAGAGCAGCCTGATGCTTCAGCCCAGCAGTTTAGAGTGCTGGACAGACTGTATCTGATTTAGTTCCTTCACTGGTCTGTCTCCCTAGCCAAACAGTCCTGTGGCCTGATTACTTCTAGATTCCAGGACCTGGAAAAGTGAGGGAAGGAGCAGTGGGTGGGAAGGGGCTCTGTACAGGACTCTGTGATGCCAGATGGGAATGGAATGAGGCCAGAAGAGGATTTAAATCAGTGAGTCCCAAAGATAAGGTTGCCAGCATAAGCTTAACTCTGCCTTCTTGTGCATATGGTTTTGATTTAGCGCAATATGTACAGAAATCATAAGATGCAAGTAAAGGGAACTAGAGGTGATAAAGTGAGGTGAATAAATCAAATGGCCAGCTAGAGGATGGCCGTGAGGTGATGTCACAGATGGAACAAAAGAGAAAAGTGGTGATGTTGATGTAAAGGTTGAATAGATGAAGTCCCTAGTATTAGTTTTTCTTAATTTTGCTCCAATTGTTCTGCACCCTGCTGTTAGGATACAGATATTTAGGCCTGCCTGTAAAGGCCTATACTTTAAGAATTTAGTTGTGTGTTTATCATTTGGCTAGTTATAGAGGTATACAAGAAAGAATCTGTGTAAGGGCCTTCTCTCACTGTGACAGTCTGAGGCCCTGTTCTTAGGCCAATGCCTTTGGCTAAGCAGCAGAGGCAGCCATATGCTGGGAAGCAAACAGTCACATCCTCACATTCCAAACTAGTCAATATGGGGCTGTTAGGAAGGTGATCCAATCCATCACCTCCAAAGAAAGGGAAGAGCCTAGAACATGTAAAAGGAAATTTAGTTTGATAGTTTTCTGTCTGTCACTTACCAATAGACATAGCTGGGAAACCCTTATGTCTTTATAGATGTAGTTGTGAAATCCTCACTTCTGTATTGTTTTGTCATTATAGTTCCCACTTTGCTATTGTTTATTTGCATGGTCTCTGTCTGGTTCTGTAATTGTTTCCGTCTGCTGTATAATTAATTTTGCTGGGTGTAAACTAATTAAGGTGGTGGGATATAATTGGTTAGCGAATCATGTTACAATATGTTAGGAAAATTTCAATAGAAAGATTGGTTAAGGTATAGCTAAGAATATTACTATATAGATTAGGGGAAAACAGGAAGTAAGTTGGGATTTGAAAAAGGAACTTGGATTTAAGCTTGCGGGAAGTTCACCCCAATAAACATCAAATTGTTTTCACCTTCGGACTTTGGGTATTGTTGCTCTCTTTTCATGAGAGAAGGACCAGGGAAGTGGGAGAGTGAAGGAATAAGCTCTAACGCCTGCAAGTAGCCACAAGCTTAGGTTAGCACTGTGGGCAGAGCAGTTGCAGGATGAAGCCATACTAGCATTCTTAAATGCTGTAACTGTTGCCTGAACCCTTGTGGAAATACCTTTCCTTGCAGGATACCGCAGGCTCAAGTGGAAGTCTGGTGATTATTATATACAACAGATGAAGCTAAGGCCTGTGAAGGAATACATTTCGGGATACTATAGTCTTGTGAAGATGACAGGGGAAACAAGAGAGCTGGGTTCTGTCCACAGCTCTGCTCTCTGTCCTTTGGGAATTTGGTTAACCTCTCTATGCCTCAGTTACTTTTTCTTTCAAGTTGGCTATAAAATATTTCCATGTGCCAGAACAGATTATAAACAATCCAGAACTCAAATTTTATAACCAGCTTTAAAATTTAGTAAAGCATGTGCAGGCCTTACTGGAGTCTTAGGCATAACTATCAGTATGACCCAAAGGCAGAATAGTAACACACTAGGTGTCAGCTAACCAAGTAAGCACTTTCCTGACTGGAGAGGATGGTACAAACACAGATCTCTCAAATAACTACGTAAATGCATTCCTAAGAGATGATACAAGAACACTCTGACCCCTTGTAACAATAAGGAAGGGGTGACAGGAAAATGGATAAGGATCTTTTGTTCAAACCAGCAGGTACAAGGATAAGGGTGGTAAGTAGCAACATCTGGAGTATAATAAGTAACTTGTTTGTATCACTATACAAAAGGAGAAATCATAGGATGGGCATCTTTGTCTAGTCTAGTGGACAGCATCACATTATGCTGACTGAGCTGGTATCTTGTTGCAGTCTGTGAACAGATCCACCACCTAGTGGTTGCAGTACGGGGGTAGGGGAACCAGGGCTCTCCCGCTCCATTGGGTTCTAACTCAGGGCCCTGTGAGGCCTCTCCAGTGCTTTTCATCTTGGGATGCCTCAAATAAATCTCCATGGATCACTTCCTATCTCCCCCTTTCCTGCAGTTTGTCTAGCAAGCACTATCATGGGTTGCCTACCCATCTCCAGTCCATAAGAGCTGCACTTTCCAGTGCTTCTCCTCGTCTGGCTGCACGCCTCTCCTCCACCCTCAGCGCTCAGATTCAGTCCTTCTCCTTGCGCACCCCAATTGAGCCGGCCGGCTCCTTTTTAAGCCTTCCCCAAATGGAGCACACTCGGCACAGGTGGAGAGGCAGAGCCTCCTGAGGCCAGAGCTGCTCTTCGATCCTTTCCTGTCCAGTGCAGGTTTTATACACCCCATCACATGGGCACTCATGTGTTAGTGTACCTGTAGCTCCTATGGGGCACTAGGACCATGTTTTGTTGACTGTAAACCTGTCCAAGAATGTTCACCACTGAACTGAGCCTATGGTCTCTCTTATGAAGATTTAGGTCTGCTGAATCAATATATTGCACTGTCTGCTAGTGCAGCAGACATCAGAAAGCCAGCAGCAGCAGCACAAGCAGCATTAACAACTCAGTAGCCTTAACACTCCACAGCACTAACAGCATGAACTTAGTACTCATTTTGGCTTGTGCACAGGACCAATTTCAAATTGTAAAGGTCACTCATTTCTGTGCAACTCTCCTGCAAAAAAGTGGTTGCAGCCATTTTTTTTAAAAGGATAAAATTGTAAGTTATATCAAGTCTCATATAACCCACAAAAGATACTTCTCAATCTTTCCAAAATATTAATGATTCATAGATTTCAAGGCCAGAAGGGACCACTGTGATCATCTAGTCTGACCTCCTGTCTAACGCAGGCCATAGAACTTCCACTGGATAATTCCTGTCTGAATTACAGCATATCATAGAAGATTCGGGTTGGAAGAGACCTCAGGAGATCATCCAGTCCAACCCCCTGCTCAAAGCAGGGCCATCCCCAACTAAATCATCCCAGACAGGGCTTTGTCAAGCTGGGCCTTAAAAATCTCTGAGGATGAAGATTCCACTACCTCCTTAGGTAACCCATTCTAGTGCTTCACCATCCTCCTAGTGAAATAGTATTTCCCCCCCAATAGCCAACCTAGACCTCCCCCACTGCAACTTGAGACCATTTCTCCTTGTTGATTTAACGATTGCCAGTGATTTAAAAAAAAAAATCCACCACAACCTTTGTCAAATTGTTGATTACCCTCACTATTAAAAACTTATTCCTTATTTCCAATCTGAGTTTGTCTAGCTTCAACTTCCTTCCATTGGATCTTGTTATAACTTTATCCACTAGATTGAAGAGCCTGCTTTCAAATATGTGTTCCCCACATAGCTACTTATAGACTGTGATCAAGCAGGTTTTTAATCCTTTAATCATTCTCATAGCTCTTCCCTGACCCCTTTCCAATTTATCAAAATCTTCCTTGAATTGTTAACACAATAACAGTGTAGCCAAGCGAGACTCACCAGCATGGAGACTCACCAGCCTCCTGCTGGTCATCTTGGGAATTAGCTCTTTCCAGCTCTGGAGCACGCTCTGCTGGCTGGTGTCTTACCTGCCTCAGGCCTCAGGTCCCTCCCAGACCCCAGTGCCCCTTTAGCTCAGTGTTCTGCCCCAAGTAGTACCCCCTTACTCTGGGTCTCCCCTCTCAGGGGAACCCCCAACCCTCTAAACCCACCTTGCCTCAGTAGCTACTACCAGTCATCATCTAGCCCCCTGCTCACCGGGGCAAACTGCAGTCTGTCATGGCCACTCATTAGCAAGGAGGTTGAACCAGCAGCCTCTACCTATCTCTGGGCTGCACCTCCCAGCTCCAGGACCTGCATAGCCCTTTATTAAGGCCTCAGCCTGGGGAGTTGCCAGGCTGGAGCTCCCCAGCTCCTCTGGCCTTTCCCCAGCCCTGCTCCATTCCAGGTACCCTTTTCTCCCAGGCAGCCAGGTCCTCCTCTCTCTACAGCCAGAGAGAGACTTCTCCCAGCTCCTGGCCCACAGCCCTTCTTATCAGGGCCAGCTGGGCCCTAATTGAGCTGGCCAAAGCTGTGGTTGCTTCCCCCAGCTGTTATCACTCCTCTTATTTCAGGAGTGGGGTAACCACCCAGATACAAACTGGACACAGTGTTCCAACGATGGTCACACTAGGGCCAGTTCCAGAGGTAAAATAAACTTTTTACTCCTACTGAAGATTCCCCTGTTTATGCATCCAAGGACTGCATTACCCTTTTTGGCCACAGGATTACACTGTGAGCTTGTGCAGCTGATTATCCACCACAACTTAGGCAGCTTGAAAAATTTCAGCTTGAAAGTTTAAAAATGGCAAAGTTATAAGCAAATGAAAGCAGGAAATTGGACTCATGATGAAAATTGTTAGCCAGCTTTAATTATAGGCAACACTACCTGCTTTGCATCTAATTTAATTCATCCTTCTCAAATCTCTTTTTTTCCTTTAACTCTGAACAGAAGCTCTGGTAAAGACTCGCTCCCCAGTCCCCAGCAATAAGCAAACCCTTGATTTACTATCAGGAGCTGATCACTGATAACGTAACTTTTTCACCATGAAAAATTTAGGTATTCCTTTTTAGTTTCCATAAGCCCATGATCAAGAAACATAATTTTTCATTTAGACTTTTTACACTCTAGTCCACAACATAATGTGCAGTGGAAGCAAAAATGAATAGCTAATCATGAATAGTTTCAATGAGTTGTGACAAAGTTCCTCCTCTACCTTGACAGAGTTTCAGAGTAGCAGCCGTATTAGTCTGCAAAAAGAAAAGGAGTACTTGTTGCATCTTAGAGACTAACAAATTTATTTGAGCATAAGCTTTCATGAGCTACAGCTCACTTCATCAGTCTTGTGCTTATTGGCGGATTTGCTCCCCTTGGAGCTTCACAGCAGCCCTCAGTTTGGCTGTTTTTGTGAACCCACAGTCCAGGTCAACTCCTCCTGTGTCTGACCAGAAGTTGGGAGGTTTGGGGGGAACCTGGGCCCGCCCTCTACTCCTGGTTCCAGCCCAGGGCCCTGTGGAATGCAGCTGTCTAGAGTGCCTCCTGGAACAGCTGTGTAACAGCTACAACTCCCTGGGTTACTTCCCCATGGCCTCCTCCCAACACCTTCTTTATCCTCACCATAGGACTTTCCTCCTGGTGTCTGACAATGCTTGTACTCCTCAGGCCTCCAACAGTATGCATTTGCATTCTCACTCTCAGCTCCTAGCGCCTCTTGCTTCCAGCTCCTTATACACGCACCACAAACTGAAGTGAGCTCCTTTTTGAACCCAGGTGGCCTGATTAGCCTGCCTTAATTGATTCTAGCAGCTTCTTGATTGGCTGCAGGTGTTCTAATCAGCCTGTCTTAATGGTCTCCAGAAGGTTCCGGGTTGTTCTAGAACCTTCCCTGTTGGGAAACGGGACCATCCCTCGCTTGCTCCTCAGCTATCTGCTTTCTATTCTTTCCTAAAGCCCCCTGGCCTGGATTTTTCTTACTTTTGGACCCTGCCTTAGTTCTCCCCCCCCCCCGACCGGGCCAGACGCTTTTTTGTTTTGTTTTTATTTTTGCCGTTTTTTTTTTTTTGCTGCCGTTTAAGTGCTGGTCAGCCTCCAGCTTGCCGCCAGCACCCGCCCCCCCCCCCACGCCTGCTTTCGGGCGCAGCTATTTGCCTCAGCTGAAACCCCCGGAGGAGGGGGGGAAGATTGCCGATTTTGCTACCCGGACGGGGGAGTGGAAGCCCCCAGACCCAGCCATTTTGCTGTCTGTTTGGAATTCCTTTCTTATCTTTTGCAACATTCTCGGCATGCCGGAAGCCTTGGTACACAGCCAACAAGCTGGAGAAGACATCACCCAGGGAAACTACAAATCATCGTGGAGGGGGCTGTAAGACTGAGCAATTTTTTGAATTATACTCTCGTGGGGGGGGAGTTTGACTGTAGTTTAATTACGTTTGTGGCGGCACGGGGGGTGTGGCACGGAGCTGCCCCCCGATCCATCGGTGCCCCCCCCAATATTATTACAACTATTACGGCCCCCCCGCCGTCCGTCCCTGCTGGCAACCTGCCATCTGCCTTCGGATCCAGCTGTTCGCTTTGAACTTTGCCTTTCGGACCAGACATAACAGCCTACCAAACGAGACTCTCTGGACAAATGTGCGTGGGTCTACACCCACCCCCTCGGACTGCTTATCCCACAGCTTGCCCCTATTACCAGACCCCGATTTCTGTTTTCCCCCCCTCCCAGTCCAACCCATTTGGCATTCCCCCCCCCGCCTGCAGCCCAGCAGGGAGGAGCGGTTAATCTGCTTCCCCCTCCCCCCTCCTCCTTCTGGTGTCTCCCCGTCTCTCCCTGCTCACAATGGCGGGGAATGAGAGGGGCGAGGCCCCTCTAACAATATCAGTTGTCCCTCCCCCACCTATCCCCCTGCCCAACCCTCAAGCCCCCCCCGCACCGCCACTGTCAAAACACCTGCCACCGCCACGGCACCGGCAGCAGGAGGCACCGGAGCGATTACTGCCGCTGCTACGTCCACCGTCCCGCCAGATTCTAGGAACCCCCTCCCAGTTGGCCGGAAAGGCCAGGGCGGGAAGAAAGGAAAGGGCCCCGCTAAAACCACTAGGCCCTCCATAGCAGGGGCTGCCCCCACCGCTGTGGCCTCGTCATCGACCATGGCGTCCCTCCCTGCTGGTCCCTCTACCAGCTTTGCGAACGTCCCTCCCCCAGCCCCCAGGACGTATGCCCGGGTGGTGGCGGGCTCCCCCCTGCCTGCTGCCTCATCATCTCGCCCACCCACTGCCTCCGCTACCATCACCAGCGGCCAGGGCCCTTTCCCCACCTTGACCAGGAGGCACGGTGTCCGTTGCCTCCTGGTGCCCACCTCGCCCCACGTGGAGACATACGTGCAGGCGTTGGCGAAGGTGGTAGGACCCACGGCTATTGTGGCGGCCTCCAAAATGTATGGGAAGGTCGTTCTTTTCTTGGCTTTGGAGGCTGCCGCCCAGGAGGCGGTGGAGAAGGGCCTGGTGGGGGGGGGGGTGTTTGTCCCCCTAGAGCTGCTAGAAGACCTGGGCGTTCGCCTCGTCCTCACCTCCGTTCCTCCCTTTTTACCCAATGCTGC
Organism: Natator depressus; assembly: GCF_965152275.1. NCBI lineage: Eukaryota > Metazoa > Chordata > Testudines > Cheloniidae > Natator > Natator depressus. Next base: position 144,498,920 of record NC_134235.1, on the reverse strand, counting down.
CCTGTTACCCGCTCTCTCCACCCTGGGGAAACTTGTCTCTGTCATCAGCCCTCTCCCGTTGGGCTGCAAGGACCCCACCCTCCGTCACGTCCTTTCGTTCCGCCGGCAAGTGCAGCTTCTACCGCCGGCCGGGGCGCGTGACGGAGAGGCGCTCGAGGGGTCCTTCCTAGTCCCCTACCAGGGAGCCCGCTATCGGGTCTTTTACTACACTGGAGAGGCCCGGTGCTACCTCTGCCGCTCATCGGGGCATGTCTGCAGAGACTGCCCTTTGGCCCAGGGGGGAGGGGCACCCGAGAACCCCGAGACCTGGCAGGACATCGGCCCCGTCGTTGCCGACGCCCCTGGCCGTCCGGCACCTGAAACCAACCCTCCTCCTACTCGACCCATCGCTGCTCCCATCCTGGCCCAAGAGACACCTTCCCTACAATGCCCGGGCGAGCAAGGGAGTCCCAACCTTGCTATTACCAATTCGGCAGAGCCTATGGAGGAGGGTGTGGCAAAGATATTACTGGGTACAGGAGAGGGCCCGCCCCAAGGAGAACCCCCCGCCCCTCATGCTGCCTCACCGCTACCCCCCCGAACCCCTGAACCATCGCCTCCGCCCCCCGACACGACCCCTGCTAACCAACCCCCAGATGACGCTATGGAGGGCTGGACCCTAGTCCAGGGGAAGCGAGGCAAGCGGAAGGCTAGAGCTCCGCTGCATCCATCCGACGCGGAAGCCCCCCGGAAGACCAGGAAGGGAGGCATTGATATTGAGCCTTCCGCTACGGCCACGAGTGAGATCCATCCGCTGGTATCAGGAGAGGAAGACAGACTGACATTGGAGGGCAGAATCCCCCCTCCACGGGAGACCCTCCCCTCTGAGACCCCTGAGGACGCCCCTTCTGCCGGATACCACCCGAACCCTCCGCGAACCCCGAAGCGATCATTGAGGCGGGCTCTAGAGGAGAGGCCCCCGGGGTGGCAGGAGTTGGCCTCTCCTCCGTGTATGAGGAGATTGACGCCCTAGATTTGAACCCGGTCACCCAGGGAGAGGATGATTTACTGCCGGCTGGCCTCGAGCTGGGCAACCTCACCCCAGCCCCCTTTTCCCCATGCTCCCTCCCCCTAATTGCCTTCCCGGGCGAGCACCCTGCAGAAGGTGGTCCACCACCTGATGCCATGGCCGCCAAGACCACCACGGAGCCAGCGCCTAGCATCACTGGGAGCCCCCTCCCTTACCCCTTAACCCTTGACTCTGCTCAGGAGGCACCTTCCTTTAGCTGCTTGCCTCCTGCACCCCAGAGCCTTACCTCTGCCCCTGCCCCCTCCCCTGCCCCCGCCCAGTTTACCCCCTCCTGCAATGCTATTGCCGCCCCTGGGGTTATTTTTTTCCCGCCTTTTGCAGATTCCCCCCAGGGAGCAGTTTTTGCATTTTCTAGTCGCGACCCATTAGGAGTTGCAATTTTTCCCCCGCCATCCCCTTCCACCCCAAGGCGTGAAATGGATTTACTAACCCCAGCCTGTCAGACGCCCCGTCGGCGGTCCGCACCCTGCCTACCCGCCTTAGCGGACCTCGAGGCTGTATTAAGAACCCCATCGGGGAGTACCCCGGAAACCGTAGCCCCATCCCCCCATGAGTTGCGGCATGCACTACGGCAGTTCTTAGAGCACACCCGTGGTGCCCGCAATAGGGCACAGCTGGCTCTCCAGCGATGGGGGGACTTCGATCAACTTGTTCAGGCCGCAAGGGCCCTTATGAAGGAGGGCAGAGGGCAAGGGAGGCACGGTGCTGCGGCCTACGAGCGGGCCCGCGGCTTCCGGAAAGAGCTACTTACTTATGGGATGGGACACGGGTTGCTACGCGACCCGCCGGGGGCCATGAGCACCCCCACCAATGAGAACTCCCCACCCCCCCGGCCCTCCGCATGACACCTCTCATTATTGTAACCCTGAATACCAGGGGCTGTAGGATGGCTCTCCGCAGGTCCCAGGTGCTCTCCTACCTTCGGGAGGGGGGGTACTCTGTGGTTTTCCTGCAGGAGACCCACACGGACCCAACCGCCGAGGATAGGTGGCGGCTGGAGTGGGGGGACGGGGTGTACTTCAGCCATTGCACGACCTGGCAAGCTGGAGTGGCGACCCTGTTCTCCCCCGCCCTGCGGCCCGAGGTGCTAGGGGTCACTGAGGTCGTACCGGGCCACTTGTTGCACCTCCGAGTTCGTCTGGAGGGGCTCGTGGTCAATCTTGTTAATATCTATGCCCCGCAAGTGAGTTCACAGCGGCCACAATTCTACCAGCAGGTGTCCGATTTTCTCGGCACCCTAGACTCGCACGAGTGCCTGATCCTGGGAGGGGACTTTAACACTACCCTCGAGGAGCGGGACCGCTCGGGGGCCGAGCCGAGCCCGGCCGCCGCGACCATTCTCCGAGACATAGTCGATTATCACTCCCTAGTGGACGTCTGGCGTGACCATCACCCAGATGACACTTCCACGTTTACCTTTGTCCGGGTGGAGGCCCATCGGTCACACCGCTCTCGGTTAGACCGTATTTACCTATCCCGTTTCCATCTTTCACAGGCCCACTCCTCCACCGTGCGGCCGGCCCCTTTTTCCGACCATCATTTAGTTACCGTCACGGTCTCCCTCCGTGCGGAGGGACCGGGGCCGGCCTACTGGCACTTTAATAACAGCCTGCTGGAGGACGAGAGCTTTGTGATGTCCTTCCGGGAGTTCTGGCTGGCCTGGCGGGAGCAGTGGCGTGCCTTTCCCTCGGTGCGGCGCTGGTGGGATCTGGGGAAGGTGCGCGCCAAGCTCTTCTGCCGCAACTACACTCGGGGCGCCAGCCGACGGAGAAATGCAGCGATAGAGCAGTTGGAACGGGAGGTCTTAGAGCTGGAGAGGCGCCTGGCCGCCAGCCCCGGGGACCCGTCCCTCTGCGGAGCGTGCCGGGAGAAGCGGGAGGAACTTCGAGCCCTCGAGGACCACCGGGCCCGAGGTGCCTTTGTCCGGTCCCGCATCCGCCTCCTTCGGGAGATGGATCGCGGCTCCCGCTTCTTCTATGCCTTGGAGAAAACGAGGGGGGCCAAAAAACACGTCACCTGCCTTCTAGCGGAAGACGGCACCCCCCTCACGGATCCGGAGGAGATGTGTGGGAGGGCCCGTGACTTCTACACAAGCCTTTTCTCCCCGGATCCGACCGATCCTGGCGCTCGCGGGGTGCTCTGGGAGGAACTCCCCACGGTCAGCGTGGGCGACCGAGACCGGCTAGAGCTGCCTCTCACCCTGGCCGAGTTCTCGGAAGCCCTCCGCCGCATGCCCACCAATAAATCTCCGGGCATGGACGGGCTGACCGTGGAGTTTTACCGCGCGTTCTGGGACATCCTCGGCCCAGACCTAGTCACTGTCTGGGCTGAGTCTTTGCAGGGCGGGGTCCTCCCTCTGTCGTGCAGGCGAGCGGTGCTTGCCTTGCTGCCGAAGAAGGGGGACCTCCGCGACTTACGAAACTGGCGTCCCCTCTCACTCCTTAGCACGGATTACAAAATCGTAGCGAAAGCAATTTCGCTGCGGCTAGGGTCCGTGATGGCGGACGTGATCCACCCAGACCAGACCTATACTGTCCCGGGTCGCAGCATTTTTGACAACCTCTTTCTAGTCCGAGACCTTTTGGAACTCGGGCGGAGAGACGGTCTGTCGTTCGCCCTCCTGTCTCTCGATCAGGAGAAGGCGTTCGATAGAGTGGATCATGGGTACCTCCTGAGCACCCTGCGGGCGTTTGGATTCGGACCTCAGTTTGTGAGTTTTCTCCGGGTGCTGTACGCCTCCGCGGAGTGTTTGGTTAGGCTCAACTGGACCCTGACCGAACCGGTCAGCTTCGGGCGAGGGGTGCGGCAGGGGTGCCCCCTCTCAGGCCAGCTGTACGCTCTGGCGATCGAGCCTTTCCTCTGTCTCCTCCGCAGGAGGTTGACGGGGTTGGTGCTGCGGGAGCCGGAGCTGCGGCTGGTCCTGTCGGCGTACGCCGATGACGTCCTCCTCGTGGTCCAGGACCCGGGCGACTTGGCGCGAGTGGAGGCATGCCAAGCCATTTATTCAGCAGCCTCCTCCGCCCGAGTCAACTGGGTCAAGAGCTCTGGCTTGGCGGTGGGGGGCTGGCGGCAGGTAAGCTCCCTCCCACCCGCGCTTCAGACCATCCGGTGGAGCGCCGGCCCTCTGCTCTATCTCGGCGTTTACCTTTCTGCCACGCACCCTTCTCCGCCGGAGAACTGGCAAAATTTGGAAGGCGGCGTGATTGAGCGGATCAGGAAATGGATGAGGCTACTCCGATGTCTCTCCCTTCGGGGGAGAGCACTGGTGCTCAACCAACTAGTCCTGTCCACGCTCTGGTACCGGCTCAACACCCTAGCCCCGGCCCCGGGTTTCCTGTCCCACCTCCGGAGATTGATTCTGGAGTTCTTTTGGTCAGGATTGCACTGGGCCCCTGTTGGAGTTCTTCATTTGCCCCTGAAGGAAGGAGGGCAGGGCCTGAAGTGTCTGTACACTCAGGTCCGCGTTTTCCGCCTCCAGGCCCTGCAGAGGCTCCTTTATGGTGCAGGTAGTTCGACGTGGAGCATATTGGCGCACGCCTTCCTACGCCGCTTCCATGGGCTCCGATATGACCGGCAGCTCTTTTATCTTTGTTCGAGAGGTTTTCCGCGAGACCTCTCCGGGCTGCCGGATTTCTACCAGGACCTCCTCCGGACCTGGAAACTGTTTTCAACCACCAGGTCTGTGGCGGCCATCGTGGGGGCAGATCTCCTCACGGAGCCCCTGCTACACAACCCCCAACTTCGTGTGCAGGCGGCGGAGTCCCGCACGGTGCGCCAGAGGTTGGTCCTGGCGGGAGTTACGAGGGTCGGGGACCTCCTGGACTACGACCGGGGAGACTGGCTGGATCCCCTGACGCTCGCTCGACGCATGGGGCTCTCCAGCCTTCGCACCCCCCGGCGCGTGCTTCAGGAGGTGGAGGCCGCTTTGACCCCCGCTGCTCGGGCTTATGTCAGCCGAGCCTTGCGCGAGGGTGCACCCCGCCCATCCCTTACCCCAGGCCCACCGGACCTTTCCATCGGGCCCCTACCCTGCCGATCCCAACACACCCCTCATCCTTTCACTGCAAGCCGGCTGCATGAATTGCAACCGGTCGGTTTTCAAGTTGCATCGCGGCAATATCTATATACACTCACGCTCCATACCCTTCACGCCCGCACCCTGGTGTCCCGCCCCGACACAAAGTGGCGAGATCTCCTGCCACCCTTGGAGGGGGAGCAACCTCGGTGGGCCAGCCTGTACTCCACCTTGGTCCCGAGGCCCGTCGGGGACATCAGTTGGCGGCTCCTTCACGGGGCCGTGAGCACGGGCGTGTTTTTGACACGTTTTACCTCCGTTCCGGAGACTTGCCCCTTCTGTAATGTGAGGGAAACCCTGGCGCACGTCTATTTAGAGTGTGCCAGATTGCAGCCTCTTTTTCGGCTCCTCACAAACATTCTTTTGCGCTTTTGGCTTCATTTTTCCCCTCACCTCTTTATCTATACACTCCCCATCCGTGGCCCCACCAAGTCGCGGGATCTCCTGGTTAGCCTCCTCCTAGCCTTGGCTAAGACAGCCATTTATAAGACCAGAGAGCGGAGGTTGGCTCATGAGGCGTCCTGCGATTGTAGGGCCGTTTTCCGATCCTCAGTACATTCACGCATCCGGGCGGAGTTCCTCTGGGCGGCGTCCACCGACTCCCTTGACACCTTCGAGGAGCGGTGGGCGCTGTCCGGGGTTCTCTGCTCGGTGACCCCGTCCGGTTCCCTCCGTCTGACCCTCTGATTGAGGGACAGAGCGAGAGACGCCAGCCACAGCCGTTAGCTGCTGTGAATACCATCATTATTGTTATTTAGGAGGGGTCTTATAATACATGGATGTGCCCCCCTCCCTCCCAGCCACCCACCCCGCAGCCGTGCCCATCTTGTCGGGCACTCTCAGGAGAGGGAGGGTCGGTGACCCTGGGCGCGGCACTAGGTAACTCGAGGGGGTGGAAGACCACGAGTGTCGAGGAAGCCCCCCCGCTCTAGGCCACCAGGTAACTCAGGAGGGTGGAAGACCACGAGTGTCGAGGAAGCCCCCCCGCTCTGGGCCTGGGCTAGCCTGACCACCTCTCCCTCCTGAAAGCTGTTGTGTTATACCTTCTGATTGCGTTGTTTTGTTGCTAAGTTTTTCTTTATCTTTTTGTAATTTCTGTAACTGTTACAAATAAATTTCTTTTCTGTTTCAAAAAAAAAAAAAAAAAAAAACCTTCCCTGTTGGGAAACGGGACCATCCCTCGCTTGCTCCTCAGCTATCTGCTTTCTATTCTTTCCTAAAGCCCCCTGGCCTGGATTTTTCTTACTTTTGGACCCTGCCTTAGTTCTCCCCCCCCCCCGACCGGGCCAGACGCTTTTTTGTTTTGTTTTTATTTTTGCCGTTTTTTTTTTTTTGCTGCCGTTTAAGTGCTGGTCAGCCTCCAGCTTGCCGCCAGCACCCGCCCCCCCCCCACGCCTGCTTTCGGGCGCAGCTATTTGCCTCAGCTGAAACCCCCGGAGGAGGGGGGGAAGATTGCCGATTTTGCTACCCGGACGGGGGAGTGGAAGCCCCCAGACCCAGCCATTTTGCTGTCTGTTTGGAATTCCTTTCTTATCTTTTGCAACATTCTCGGCATGCCGGAAGCCTTGGTACACAGCCAACAAGCTGGAGAAGACATCACCCAGGGAAACTACAAATCATCGTGGAGGGGGCTGTAAGACTGAGCAATTTTTTGAATTATACTCTCGTGGGGGGGGAGTTTGACTGTAGTTTAATTACGTTTGTGGCGGCACGGGGGGTGTGGCACGGAGCTGCCCCCCGATCCATCGGTGCCCCCCCCAATATTATTACAACTATTACGGCCCCCCCGCCGTCCGTCCCTGCTGGCAACCTGCCATCTGCCTTCGGATCCAGCTGTTCGCTTTGAACTTTGCCTTTCGGACCAGACATAACAGCCTACCAAACGAGACTCTCTGGACAAATGTGCGTGGGTCTACACCCACCCCCTCGGACTGCTTATCCCACAGCTTGCCCCTATTACCAGACCCCGATTTCTGTTTTCCCCCCCTCCCAGTCCAACCCATTTGGCATTCCCCCCCCCGCCTGCAGCCCAGCAGGGAGGAGCGGTTAATCTGCTTCCCCCTCCCCCCTCCTCCTTCTGGTGTCTCCCCGTCTCTCCCTGCTCACAATGGCGGGGAATGAGAGGGGCGAGGCCCCTCTAACAATATCAGTTGTCCCTCCCCCACCTATCCCCCTGCCCAACCCTCAAGCCCCCCCCGCACCGCCACTGTCAAAACACCTGCCACCGCCACGGCACCGGCAGCAGGAGGCACCGGAGCGATTACTGCCGCTGCTACGTCCACCGTCCCGCCAGATTCTAGGAACCCCCTCCCAGTTGGCCGGAAAGGCCAGGGCGGGAAGAAAGGAAAGGGCCCCGCTAAAACCACTAGGCCCTCCATAGCAGGGGCTGCCCCCACCGCTGTGGCCTCGTCATCGACCATGGCGTCCCTCCCTGCTGGTCCCTCTACCAGCTTTGCGAACGTCCCTCCCCCAGCCCCCAGGACGTATGCCCGGGTGGTGGCGGGCTCCCCCCTGCCTGCTGCCTCATCATCTCGCCCACCCACTGCCTCCGCTACCATCACCAGCGGCCAGGGCCCTTTCCCCACCTTGACCAGGAGGCACGGTGTCCGTTGCCTCCTGGTGCCCACCTCGCCCCACGTGGAGACATACGTGCAGGCGTTGGCGAAGGTGGTAGGACCCACGGCTATTGTGGCGGCCTCCAAAATGTATGGGAAGGTCGTTCTTTTCTTGGCTTTGGAGGCTGCCGCCCAGGAGGCGGTGGAGAAGGGCCTGGTGGGGGGGGGGGTGTTTGTCCCCCTAGAGCTGCTAGAAGACCTGGGCGTTCGCCTCGTCCTCACCTCCGTTCCTCCCTTTTTACCCAATGCTGCCCTGTTACCCGCTCTCTCCACCCTGGGGAAACTTGTCTCTGTCATCAGCCCTCTCCCGTTGGGCTGCAAGGACCCCACCCTCCGTCACGTCCTTTCGTTCCGCCGGCAAGTGCAGCTTCTACCGCCGGCCGGGGCGCGTGACGGAGAGGCGCTCGAGGGGTCCTTCCTAGTCCCCTACCAGGGAGCCCGCTATCGGGTCTTTTACTACACTGGAGAGGCCCGGTGCTACCTCTGCCGCTCATCGGGGCATGTCTGCAGAGACTGCCCTTTGGCCCAGGGGGGAGGGGCACCCGAGAACCCCGAGACCTGGCAGGACATCGGCCCCGTCGTTGCCGACGCCCCTGGCCGTCCGGCACCTGAAACCAACCCTCCTCCTACTCGACCCATCGCTGCTCCCATCCTGGCCCAAGAGACACCTTCCCTACAATGCCCGGGCGAGCAAGGGAGTCCCAACCTTGCTATTACCAATTCGGCAGAGCCTATGGAGGAGGGTGTGGCAAAGATATTACTGGGTACAGGAGAGGGCCCGCCCCAAGGAGAACCCCCCGCCCCTCATGCTGCCTCACCGCTACCCCCCCGAACCCCTGAACCATCGCCTCCGCCCCCCGACACGACCCCTGCTAACCAACCCCCAGATGACGCTATGGAGGGCTGGACCCTAGTCCAGGGGAAGCGAGGCAAGCGGAAGGCTAGAGCTCCGCTGCATCCATCCGACGCGGAAGCCCCCCGGAAGACCAGGAAGGGAGGCATTGATATTGAGCCTTCCGCTACGGCCACGAGTGAGATCCATCCGCTGGTATCAGGAGAGGAAGACAGACTGACATTGGAGGGCAGAATCCCCCCTCCACGGGAGACCCTCCCCTCTGAGACCCCTGAGGACGCCCCTTCTGCCGGATACCACCCGAACCCTCCGCGAACCCCGAAGCGATCATTGAGGCGGGCTCTAGAGGAGAGGCCCCCGGGGTGGCAGGAGTTGGCCTCTCCTCCGTGTATGAGGAGATTGACGCCCTAGATTTGAACCCGGTCACCCAGGGAGAGGATGATTTACTGCCGGCTGGCCTCGAGCTGGGCAACCTCACCCCAGCCCCCTTTTCCCCATGCTCCCTCCCCCTAATTGCCTTCCCGGGCGAGCACCCTGCAGAAGGTGGTCCACCACCTGATGCCATGGCCGCCAAGACCACCACGGAGCCAGCGCCTAGCATCACTGGGAGCCCCCTCCCTTACCCCTTAACCCTTGACTCTGCTCAGGAGGCACCTTCCTTTAGCTGCTTGCCTCCTGCACCCCAGAGCCTTACCTCTGCCCCTGCCCCCTCCCCTGCCCCCGCCCAGTTTACCCCCTCCTGCAATGCTATTGCCGCCCCTGGGGTTATTTTTTTCCCGCCTTTTGCAGATTCCCCCCAGGGAGCAGTTTTTGCATTTTCTAGTCGCGACCCATTAGGAGTTGCAATTTTTCCCCCGCCATCCCCTTCCACCCCAAGGCGTGAAATGGATTTAATAACCCCAGCCTGTCAGACGCCCCGTCGGTGGTCCGCACCCTGCCTACCCGCCTTAGCGGACCACGAGGCTGTATTAAGAGCCCCACCGGGGAATACCCCAGAAATCGTAACCCCACCCCCTCCATGAGCTGCGGCATGCACTACGGAAGTTCTTAGAACACACCCGTGGTGCCCACAATAGGGTACAGCTGGCTCTTCAGCTATGGGGGGACTTTGATCAAATTCTTCAGGCCACAAGGGCCCTTATAAAGGAGGGCAGAGGGCAAGGAAAGCGCGGTGCTGCGGCCTACGAGCGGGCCCGCAGCTTCCGGAAAGATCTACTCATCCACGGGATGGGTCACGGGTTGCTGTGCAACCCGCCGGGGGCCGCGAAAACCCCCACCAATGAGAAATCCCTACCCCCCCAGCCCTCCGCATGACGCCTCTTATTATTGCAACCTTGAACACCAGGGGCTGTAGGATGGCTCTCCGCAGGTCCCAGGTGCTCTCTTACCTTCGGGAAGGAGGGTACTCTGTAGCTTTCCTGCAGGAGACCCATACGGACCCGACTGTCGAGGACAGGTGGCGGCTGGAGTGGGGAGACGGGGTATACTGTAGCCACTTCACGACTTGGCAAGCTGGAGTGGAGACTCTGTTCTCCCCTACCCTACAGCCCGAGGTGCTAGGGGTCACTGAGGCCGTGCCGGGCCACCTGCTGCACCTTCGAGTCCGTATAGAGGGGCTTGTGGTCAATCTTGTTAACATCTATGCCCCGCAAATGAGCCCAAAGCGGCCACAATTCTATCAGCGGGTGTCCGACTTTCTCGGCACCCTAGATTCGCATGAGTGCCTGGTCCTGGGAGGGGACTTTAACACCACCCTCGAGGAACAGGACCGCTCAGGGGCCGAGCCAAGCCCAGCCGCTGCGAACATTCTCCGAGGAATAGTCGAACATCACTCCCTAGTGGACCTCTGGCGTGACCATCACCCAGATGACACTTCCACGTTCACTTTTGTCCGGGTGGAGGCCCATCGGTCACACCACTCTCAGTTGGACTGTATTTACTTATCCCGTTTCCATCTTTCACAAGCCCACTCCTCCACCATTCGGCCGGCCCCTTTCTCCGACCATCATTTAGTCACCATAACGGTCTCCCTCCATGCAGAGAGACCGGGGCCGGCCTATTGGCACTTTAACAACAGCCTGCTGGAGGACGAGAACTTTGTGACGTCCTTCTGGGAGTTTTGGCTGGCCTGGCGAGAGCAGTGGCGTGCCTTTCCGTCGGTGCGGCGATGGTGGGATCTAGGGAAGGTGCGCGTCAAGCTCTTCTGCCGTGACTACACTCGGGGCACCAGCCGACGGAGAAATGCAGCGATAGAGCAATTGGAACGGGAGGTCTTAGAGATGGAGAGGCATCTGGCCGCCAACCCCGAGGACCTGTCCCTCTGCGGAGCGTGCCGGGAGAAGCGGGAGGAGCTCTGGGCCCTCAAGGATCACTGGGCCCGAGGTGCCTTTGTTCGGTCCCACATCCGCCTCCTTTGGGAGATGGACCGCGGCTCCCGCTTCTTTTATGCCCTGGAGAAAACGAGGGGGGCCAAGAAACACGTCACCTGCCTTCTAGCGGAAGACGGCACCCCCCTCACGGATCCGGAGGAGATGTGTGGGAGGGCCCGTGACTTCTACGCAAGCCTTTTCTCCCCGGATCCGACCGATCCTGGCGCTCGCAGGGTGCTCTGGGAGGAACTCCCCATGGTCAGCGTGGGCAACCGAGACCGGCTAGAGCTGCCTCTCACCCTGGCCGAGTTCTCAGAAGCCCTCCGTCACATGCCCACCAATAAATCTCCGGCCATGGACGGGCTGACCGTGGAGTTTTACCGCGCGTTCTGGGACATCCTCGGCCCAGACCTAGTCACTGTCTGGGCTGAGTCCTTGCAGAGCGAGGTCCTCCCTCTGTCGTGCAGGTGAGCGGTGCTCGATTTGTTGCCGAAGAAGGGGGACCCCCGCGATTTACGAAATTCACGTCCCGTCTCACTCCTTAGCACGGACTACAAAATCGTAGCGAAAGCAATCTCGCTGCGGCTAGGGTCCGTGATGGCGGACGTGATCCACCCAGACCAGACCTATACTGTCCCAGGTCGCAGCATTTTTGACAACCTATTTCTAGTCCAAGACCTTTTGGAACTCGGGCGGAGAGACGGTCTGTCGTTCGCCCTCCTGTCTCTTGATCAGGAGAAGGCGTTCGATAGAGTAGACCATGGGTACCTCCTGACCATTCTGCAGGCATTTGGATTCGGATCTCAGTTTGTGAGTTTTCTCCGGGTGCTGTATGCCTCCCCGGAGTGTTTGGTTAGGCTCAACTGGACCCTGATCGTACCGGTCAGCTTCAGGCGAGGAGAGCGGCAACGGTGCCCCCTCTCGGGCCAGCTGTACGCTCTTGTGATCGAGCCTTTCCTCTGTCTCCTCCGCAGGAGGTTGACGGGGTTGGTGCTGCGGGAGCCGGAGCTGCGGCTAGTCCTGTCGGCGTACGCCGATGACATACTCCTCGTGGTCCAGGACCCGGGCGACTTGGCGTGAGTGGAGGCATGCCAGGCCATCTATTCGGCAGCCTCCTCCACCCAAGTCAACTGGGTCAAGAGCTCTGGCTTGGCGGTGGGGGACTGGCGGCAGGTAAGCTCCCTCCCACCCGCGCTTCAGACCATTCGGTGGAGCGCGGGTCCACTGCTCTATCTCGGCGTTTACCTTTCCACCACGCACCCATCCCCGCCGGAGAACTGGCAAAATTTAGAGGGTGGGGTGATAAGGCGGCTCCGGAAATGGACGAGGCTACTCCGATGTCTCTCCCTCCGAGGGAGAGCACTGGTGCTTAACCAACTAGTCCTGTCCACGCTCTGGTACCGGCTCAACACCCTGGCCCCGGCCCCGGGTTTCCTGACCCACCTCCGGAGGTTGATTCTAGAGTTCTTTTGGTCAGGAACGCACTGGGCCCCTGTTGGAGTTCTTTATTTACCCCTGAAGGAAGGAGGGCAGGGCCTGAAGTGTCTGTACACTCAGGTCCGTGTTTTCCGCCTCCAGGCCCTGCAGAGGCTCCTTTACAGTGCAGGTAGTTCGACGTGGAGCATATTGGTGCACGCCTTCCTGCGCCGCTTCCAAGGGCTCCGATACGACCGGCAGCTCTTTTATCTTTGTCCGAGAGGTTTTCCGCGAGACCTCTCCGGGCTGCCGGTCTTCTACCAGGACCTCCTCCGGACCTGGAAACTGTTTCTAATGACCAGGTCCGTGGCGGCCACCGTGGGAGCAGATCTCCTCACGGAGCCCCTGCTACACAACCCCCAACTCCGTGTGCAGGTGGCAGAGTCCCGCTCGGTGCGCCAGAGGTTGGTCTTGGCGGAAGTCACGAAGGTCGGAGACCTCCTGGACTATGACCGGAGAGACTGGCTGGATCCCCTGACGCTCGCTCGGCGCATGGGGCTCTCCAGCCCCCGTACTCCCCGGCGCGTACTTCAGGAGGTGAAGGCCGCCTTGACCCCTGCAGCTCGGGCTTATGTCAACCGAGCCTTGCGCGACGGCATACCACGCCCATCCTCTACCCCGGGCCCGCCGGACCTTTCCATTGGGCCCCTACCCTGCCGATCCCGACAAACCCCTCACCCTTTCACCGCGAGCCGGCTGCATGAACTGCAACCGGTCAGTTTTCAACTTGCATCACGGAAATATTTGTATACACTCATGCTTCACACCCTTCACGCCCACACCCTGGTGTCCCGCCCCGATACAAAGTGGTGGGACCTCCTGCCACCTTTGGAGGGTGAGCAACCCCAGTGGGCCAGCCTGTATTCCACCTTGGCCCGAGGCCCGTCGGGGACATCAGTTGGCAGCTCCTTCATGGAGCTGTGAGCACGGGCTTGTTTTTGACACGGTTCACCCCCATCCCGGATACTTGCCCTTTTTGCAACGTGAGGGAAACCCTGGTGTATGTATATTTAGAGTGTGCCAGACTGCAGCCCCTTTTTCGGCTCCTCACGAATATTTTATTATGCTTTTGGCTACATTTTTCCCCTCACCTTTTTATCTACACACTCCCCATCCATGGCCCCACAAAATCGCGAGATCTATTGATTAACCTCCTCCTAGCCCGAGCTAAAACAGCCATTTATAAAACCAGAGAGGGGAGGTTGGCTAATGAAGCATCCTGCGATTGTAGGGCCGTTTTCCGATCCTCAGTACATTCACGTATCCGGGCGGAGTTCCTCTGGGCGGCGTCCACCGACTCCCTTGACACCTTCGAGGAGCAGTGGGCACTGTCAGAGGTTCTCTGCTCAGTTACCCCATCCGATTCCCTCCGTCTGACCCTTTGATTGAGGGGAAGAGCCAGAGACCCCAGCCCCAGCCATTGCCGCTGTGGATACCTTCATCACTGTCACCTAGGAGGTGTCCTATCACACGTGGGTGTACGTACCCCCCACACTCCCAAACCGCCCACCCCGCAGCTGTGCCCATCTTGCCGGGCACTCTCAGAAGAGGAATAATCAGTGACACTGGGCGTGGCACTAGGTAACTCGAGGGGGTGGAAGACCATGAGCGTTGAGGAAGCCCCCCCCGCTCTGGGCCCAGGCGAGCCTGAACACTTCTCCCTCCTGAAGGCTGCTTTGTTATACCTTGTGTTTGCTTTTGTTTTCTTGCATAGTTTTGCTTTATCCTTTTTGGTGATTCTTTGTAAGTGTTACTCAAATAAAAATTTTTTTCTGCTTCAAAAAAAAAAAAAAAAAATTACTCTCCTGTAGCCATCTGGCCCGACCCTGTCCCAGCGTCTATATAGTGCTTGTAGTTTTTTAGATTTACTATTTAGTATCAAAATGCAATTTTTATTAGATTTAGAAAAATTATTCCATTTTTTTATCTGGAGAAGATCACTAACATTTCCCAAGTACTCAGTAAGTGTAATCCCAAGATAATTATTTAATATGTTGTTTACAGAAGGAGAAATCTGAAAAGAAACATAAATCTAAAGATTTGAATATGCAAATACAGACTTTCTTGGGTGTTTTCAAAGTTTTTTTTAAAAAAATCTGTTTTCTCAAAAGACGTCAGTTTTTTTTCATCAGTGTAGTTCCAGTTAAAATGCATTGTGCCCTTGAGCTATAAAAAATTAGACACAATTCTGCATGAGGATTTTAAACCCACACATATGCATGCACACACATATGCACACACACCCACTGATTGCATAGACGTAGTATCTGGGGGTTGACTTCATATCTGAAAATTATATTTTTTTCTAAAATTCAACTATGGGCCTTATTAGATTTCACACTTATTATAAACCTGGAAGCCCTTTCCCCTCTCTTTCTTGGTTGTATACTTCTGACCTGATGCAATCTGCCTGCAGGGGCAAATACAGTTATCTCCTTCTAAATTAAAATTGTAACTCATTTGGTACAGTTTACACAAGGCTTCTGCTTTGACACATGCAATTACTATGAACATAGGAGGAACATGATTGCTGTGCGCCACCAGAAATAGAGTTTAATCAGAAAACATGGAGTTGTTCCAACAGATTTATAATTTCACTACTTGCTATTCGTTTATGTTCTTGAGTGTTCAGATAATTAGATACACTAGTTCTTGCTTCTCAAGAGGCCAGAAAGGGCAAGATTCCTATTTTTACATTAAAATTAAATTATAATATCAACAATCTATAACTTTTCGTTGAGGTGACAAATTCACACTACACTAATTTTAGTGCTTATAAAATGTTACAAATAATTTATTTTGTAGTACTTGTATATTTCCCGCAATGTAGGCATTTGTGAATTAATTACTTATCCAAATTTACGGCCCAGTCTGGCAACTTTTACTCACAAGAGAATCCTTATATAGGTCACCTATTCTAAATTTGTTTTCTTAAATAACCCTTAAATGAACATAAGGTTTACCTTCTGTTCTATTGCTATACTTAGTTTATAAAATGTACTACAGTTATTAAAGCAAAATTACAGATCTGGACAACCTCTCAAACTCTGAGATGTTCTAAATCTGGAGCTGAAACCAGATCTGAATTTTGGGCCTCAAGCCCATCTCTAAAAGGACATTTAAAATGAATTTAACTGAGTTAAATGAAACTCTTTAAGTTGAAAGAACAAAGCGACACTAAACATTGCATTTAGGAAGTAATGGTGTAAATTTCAATTACAGGATACTCTGCAATGTGCATCAGTACATTCTCCTGAGAGTGGAGAACATTCATGAATTGACTCCTGCTGCCAATAAAACATCTGAATGGTAAATATTAACTAATTAATGAAATATAAATGTGTGACTTCATGGAATTATACAGTCTGTATAAATTGGGTTCAATAATATGTTCATGTTAATTATATTTTAATGCAAAGTTTTCCAAACTTATGGGTGGGACCCATGTGAGGCCTACAGACCAAGTTGAAGATTGGGGGGTGACACAGGGCAGTTTAAAATAGTGTGGGTGGAGAAAGTTGCATGACTCCAGATACCAATATGCTCCTGCAACTCTGGCTAAAATTGTGGGTGCTTCTTTGAAACTCACCGGCTTTCTATTCCTGCTCCTATTTTGGCCATTAATGAAGTTGACACAGGAACAATTCATATTTGCAGGACTGCAGGCTCAAGCACCAGCCAGTTGTTTCAGACGTATCTCCTCTGCTCCTATAATACTCTGCTCAACTGCAAGAGCATACATGATCTGTCCCTGTGACAGGGTGCTGAGCAAAGGCTTGCTGATTCATCCCTCTGTTACACCAGTTCCCATTTAAGGGAATAAATTAGAGCTGTCTGGAGGTAACCTGGCCCTAATTGGGAAAGCAGAGACAGCTGTCACCAAATTAGCCTGGGACTGTATAAAAGCCTGGCGGGGGAGGGCAGAAAAAGGGAAAAGGCAGGGAGTAGAAGCAGGGAGGTAGCTCTTCCCTGTCTGTAAATAGTGAAGGGCCAACTGTATATAGTGATATGGTGGCAGGAACAAGCCTGTGAATAAACTGCACCGGTGGTTACTAATCCCAAGGTCTTAGAGTAACTTTGTGGACCTAGCAGAGGAAAGAGCTAAGGGGGCCCTGCCATGCTCTGCTACATGTGAGGGCTTGTCCAGGATCCCATGACAGAGCAAGTGTTTAGCAGCCTAGAGATAGAGAAGAACCTGCAATGGCTGATCAAGCAGTAGGAGGAGGTATAGAAGGTAATGCAGAGTTTTCAGCAAGCCCACCCGCTGGAGAGACAGGCCTTGCTCACCTGGCTGGCAGAAGAGTGCAGCAGGGACAGAAGGACGGTGAAAAAATTTGGCAGCATGTGACCTCCAGAAGAAGAAAGGTAAAGGTAAGCAACCATTTTCATGTTCTCTCCACAGGTACTAATGTGGAGAGTGGACAGATGATACATCTGAGGGAAGGGAACAGAAGGAGACTCCGCCGATTGGAAGGCATGAGATGCACTGTCCTAGGGATGGGGGTTCCATGACCACCACTCCCAAGAGAAGGAGGCGGGTGGTGGTGGTCAGGGACTCTCTACTCAGGGGGAATGAGTCATCTATCCGCCACCCCGACCGGGAAAACAGAGAAGTCTGCTGCTTGCCAGGAGCTAGGATTCACGATGTGACGGAGAGACTGCCGAGACTCATCAAGCCCTCGGATCGCTACCCTTTCCTGCTTCTCCACGTGGGCACCAAATGATACTGCCAAGAATGACCTTGAGCAGATCACTGCAGACTACGTGGCTCTGGGAAGAAGGATAAAGGAGTTTGAGGTGCAACTGGTGTTCTTGTTCATCCTCCCCATGGAAGGAAAAGGCCTGGGTAGAGACCGTCGAATCGTAGAAGTCAAAAAATGGCTACGCAGGTGGTGTCGGAGAGAAGGCTTTGGATTCTTTCACCATGGGATGGTGTTGCAAGAAGGAGGAGTGCTAGGCAGAGACAGACTCCACCTAACGAAGAGAGGGAAGAGCATCTTTGCAAGCCAGGCTAGCTAACTTAGTGAGGACGGCTTTAAACTAGGTTCACCGGGGGAAGGAGACCAAAAGCCCTGAAGTAAGTGGGGACGTGGGATACCGGGAGGAAGCACAAGCAGAAGAGCACAAGAGGGGAGGGCTCCTGCCTCATACTAAGAAAGCAGGACAAACAGCAAGTTATTTCAAGTGCCTATACACAAATTCAAGAAGTCTGGGAAACAAGCAGGGTGAGCTTGAAGTCCTGGCACAGTCAAGAAATTATGATGTGATTGGAATAACAGAGACTTGATGGGATAACTCACATGACTGGAGTACTGTCATGGATGGATATAAACTGTTCAGGAAGGACAGGCAGGGCAGAAAAAGGTGGGGGAGTTGCATTGTACGTAAGAGAGCAGTATGACTGCTCAGAGCTCCAGTATAAAACTGCAGAAAAACCTGAGAGTCTCTGGATTAAGTTTAGAAGTGTGAGCAACAAGGCTGATGTCATGGTGGGAGTCTCCTATAGACCACTGGATCAGGGGGATGAGGCTTTCTTCTGGCAACTAATGGAAGTTACTAGATCGCAGGCCCTGGTTCTCATGGGAGACTTCAATCACCCTGATATCTGCTAGGAGAGCAATACAGCGGTGAACAGACAAACCAAGAAGTTTTGGAAAGTGTAGGGGACAATTTCCTGGTGCAAGTGCTGGAGGAACCAACTAGGGGCAGAGCTCTTCTTGACCTGCTGCTCACAAACTGGGAAGAATTAGTAGAGGAAGCAAAAGTGGATGGGAACCTGGGAGGTGGTCGAGTTCAGGATCCTGACGCAGGGAAGAAAGGAGAGCAGCAGAATACGGACCCTGAATTTCAGAAAAGCAGACTTTGACAACCTCGGGGAACTGATGGGCAGGATCCCCTGGGAGAATAACATGAGGGGGAAAGGAGTCCAGGAGAGCTGGCTGTATTTTAAAGAATCTTTCTGAGGTTACAGGAACAAACTATCCTGATGTGTAGAAAGAATAGTAAATATGGCAGGCGACCAGCTTGGCTTAACAGTGAAATCTTGCTGATCTTAAACACAAAAAAGAAGCTTACAAGAAGTGGAAGATTGGACAAATGACCAGGGAAGAGTATAAACATATTTCTGAGGCATGCAGGAGTGAAATCAGGAAGGTCTAATCACACCTGGAGTTGCAGCTAGCAGGAGATGTTAAGAGTAACAAGAAGGGTTTCTTCAGGTATGTTAGCAACAAGAAGAAAGTCAAGGAAAGTGTGGGCCCCTTACTGAATGGGGGAGGCAACCTAGTGACAGAGGATGTAGAAAAAGCTAATGTACTCAATGCTTTTTTTGCCTCTGTCTTCACAAACAAGGTCAGCTCCCAGACTACTGCACTGGGCAGCACAGCATGGGGAGGAGGTGACCCGCCTTCTGTGAAGAAAGAAGTTGTTCAGGACTATTTAGAAAAGCGGGACGAGCACAAGTCCATGGGGCCGGATGCGCTGCATCCAAGAGTGCTAAAAGGAGTTGGTGGATGTGATTGCAGAGCCATTGGCCATTATCTTTGAAAACTCATGGCAATCACGGGAGGTCCCAGATGACTGGAAAAAGGCTATGTAGTGCCCATCTTTTAAAAAAAGGGAAGGAGGAGGATCCTAGGAACTACAGGCCAGTCAGCCTCACCTCAGTTCCTGGAAAAAATCATGGAGCAGGTCCTCAAGGAATCAATTCTGAAGCACTTAGAGGAGAGGAAAGTGATCAGGAACAGTCAGCATGGATTCAAGGGTAAGTCATGCCTCACTAATCTAATTGCCTTCTATGATGAGATAATTAGCTCTGTGGATGAGGGGAAAGCAGTGGACGTGTTGTTCCTTGACTTTAGCAAAGCTTTTGACATGGTCTCCCACAGTATTCTTGCCAGTAAATCAAAGTAGTATGGACTGGATGAATGGACTATAAGGTGGATAGAAAGCTGGCTAGATTGTCGGGCTCAACGGGTAGTGATCAATGGCTCCATGTCTAGTTGGCAGCCGGTATCAAATGGAGTGCCCCAAGGATCGGTCTTCGGGCAGGTTTTGTTCAATATCTTCAATGATCTGGAGGATGGCATGGATTGCACCCTCAGCAAGTTTGCAGATGAGAGTAAACTGGGAGGAGAGGTAGATACGCTGGAGGGTAGGGATAGGATACAGAGGACCCTAGACAAATGAGAGGATTGGGCCAAAAGAAATCTGATGAAGTTAACAAGGACAAGTGCAGAATCCTGCACTTAGGTCAGAAGAATCCCATGCACTGCTACAGACTAGGGACCGAGTGGCTAGGCAGCAGTTCTGCAGAAAAGGACCTAGGAGTTACAGTGGACGGGAAGCTGGATAGGAGTCAACAGTGTGCCCTTGTTGCCAAGAAGGCCAATGGCATTTTGGGATGTATAAGTAGGGGCATAGCAAGCAGATCGAGGGACGTGATCGTTTCCCTCTATTCGACATTGTTGAGGCCTCATCTGGAGGCCCATGTCCAGTTTTGGGCCCCACACTACAAGAAGGATGTGGAAAAATTGGATAGAGTCCAGCGGAGGGCAACAAAAATGATTAGGGGACTAGAACATATGATTTATGAGGAGAGGCTGAGGGAGCTGGGATTGTTTAGTCTGCAGAAGAGAAGACTGAGGGGGGATTTGATAGCTGCTTTCAACTACCTGAAAGGGGGTTACAAAGAGAATGGATCTAGACTGTTCTCAGTGGTAGCAGATGACAGAACGAGGACTATTGGTCTCAAGTTGCAGTGGGGGAGGTTTAGGTTGGATAGTAGGAAAAATTTTCACTAGGAGGGTGGAGAAACACTGGAATGCGTTACCTAGGGAGGTGGTGGAATCTTCTTCCTTAGAAGTTTTTAAGGTCAGGCTTGACAAAGCCCTGGCTGGGATGATTTAGTTGGGGATTGGTCCTGCCAGGAGGTTGGACTAGATGACCTCCTGTGGTCCCTTCCAACGCTGATATTCTATTATTCTATTCTATGATTCGGGAGCAGGCTAGTATTCAATAGCAGCTCCTGCACAAAGTGGTGAGTCCCACCAGAGGGGATGGTGTTTGGGCATTGGGCTTAGTACTATGTAAAACTGGCCCAACAGATGACCCCAAGACCTTCCTACACATCTTTGAGCGGGTAGTTGTGGGGGCAGGATGAAACAAGGTAACTTGTGACTGGCTCCCTATCTAGCCAGTGAAGCCCAAGCAGCCTACGTGGTCCTAAGTGAAGAGCAGGCCAGCAATTATGAAGCAGTAAAAGCATCCCTCCTGGATAGGGTGAGGCTCTCTGTGGAGAAGTACCGCCAGAAGTTCCAGTTGGTGAGGTGGACAGGGGGTTTGTGGCCCCAGACATTTGCCCAAAAGTTAATGGACTGGACCACCCACTGGCTGAGGCCAGATGCCCAGACAGTCGGGGAGATTATGGACAGGCTCATCCTAGAGCAGTTTTTACAGGGCCTCCCAGAGAACATAAAGGTGTGGGTGAGGAGGCACCAACCAAATATGGTTGAGGTGGCCCTAAGGCTTACAGAGGAATATGCAGAGGCGGACTTCCCCAGGAAGCAGGGACAGCCAAGCAAGGAAGTGAATACCAGGAGAAGGTCCAGAGAACCCATGCCCAGAAAGGCCCTGGAGAATAAATGGGAGGACACCTGTGGGGCTCCCATGGCGTCCAGACTGGTTGTCTGCTGGCAGTGCAGACAACCAGGACACAAGAAGGAGGACTGCCCGCACATGGATTGTGGGTGGGCAGAGTTTTTTGGCTGGGCAAATGCTGGAGGGCATGGGAAGGGGTGGAAGCTATCCACCATTCCAGTTATGGTGGGGAGGACATCCAAGCAAGGCCTGATGAACTCTGACTCGGCCTGCTCTCTGGTACAAAGGAAGCTGGTGAGGCCGCACTGGTGGATTCACGGTGCGAAGATAGACATAGAATGCATCCACGGGGATCGAAGGCAATGCCCTATGGCCCCTTGAAGATTGGGGAAGGTTTAAGTGGCAATGGGTTGGGGTAGTAAAGGGCTGCCTTATCTAGTGGTAGTTGCTACAAACTGGGACCATTTCCCAGGAGGGAACCTGGACAGAGGGAGAAAACCCAAGATAAGAAAAGGGGAGGTTCCCCAAGGATGAGCAGAAAACACCTAGACAATAGAGCCTGAGAAGGAAGAGGGAAGCTATGCTAAATCCATCCACCCCAGGTCCTTGACCGGAGTGCAAGGCCCGGCAGAGGTCCTTATTAGAAGACCCCAAAAGGAAGCGACCCAGGCCCTGCTGGATGAGCTTGGGGCACAGGAAGCCCTGAGGGTCTGGGAGAGGGCCAGGACCAACCCCAAGCTCATGACGGAAGCAGGAAAAACAGCGGAACACCTGAGGATTGTGAATGGTGCAAGGACCTGTGGGTTGTGGTGGAGCCTTCCACCCCTCACCTGTGGGTTGTGGTGTGCCATCCACCCCACACACAACGTAGATTCTGTGGGTGGGGGATGGAGGAACTCCACACAGCAAAACCTGGGACTGACCCGAAAGAGAGGGAAAGACTCCCCAGTAGACCCCCCCCCAGTAGAGGGAGGAGAGGAGCAGAGGGATGAACCTGGCAATTGAGGAAGGTGTGAGACAGGGTGCTAGGCAAAGGGTTGCTGATTCAGCCCTCTCTCATGCTAGCTCCCATTTAGGGAAATAAATTAGAGCTGGCTGGAGATAACCTGGCCCTAATTGGGGAAGCAGAGACAGCTGTCGCCTAATTAGCCTGGGGCTGTATAAAAGCTGCAGGGGAAGGAAGCCAAAGGAAGAGCAGAAAGAAAGGGAAAAGGCAGGGAGTGGAAGCAGGGAGGTAGCTCTTCCCTCCCTTCCTCCCGCCTGCAGACAGTGAAGGGCCAACTATACATGGTGAAGCAATGGTGGGAACAAGCCTATGAATAAACTGCACCAGTGGTTACTAACACCAGGGTCTCAGAGTGACTTTGTTGACCTAGCAGAGACAGGGCCAAGGGAGCCCTGCCATGCTCTGCTACAGGCCCCATGGAGCCACAAAAGGATTTTCCCCAACTGCTCACTTGCTGACTGGGCAAAAAAGCCACAAAAGAATAAAAATTGCAAGCAAAACAAAATTACAGCAGAAAAGACAGACTACGGGGGGGGGAGGGCGGGGCAAGAATGCAAGAGCATGACACCAAGGGATGTAAGGGAAGTGCTCATCTCCATTGCAAGTGAGTTTTTTTTTCCTGTGAAGAGGCCTGTACTGTCAGATGTCCAATGAAACAAAAGCCCAGCTTGTTACATAAAATTGTGACAGTCATTGAAAGTGGGAGAAAATAGGCTGGTATTACCTGAATTGTTTAAGTTAAAACTATGATAAGGGGATCATGGTAAAGTCAAGGGTTAGCATAAGAACAAGCTAAAAAGACTCCAGAAAAGGAAGAAAACATTTATACGTGAAACCACCAAAATTTGTTTGGTTAATTCTTATGGAATAGAGGTACTGCCTCTTCCAGAAGACTGTTTATCTAAATGGGAGCTGTGGGACATGTGGACTGGAAGGATCAGACTTTACCACTATGGCTATCACACCCACCATTCCCTGGAGCCACAGAATCCACCATTGGGCCTCTGTCTTCCTGATCCTATAAGGCGCATTTTCTAGACCTGCCAGAGAGAGGAAAACAGATGACATTGACCTCTTCTTTGGCTTCAGCTAAATCCTGAACAATACCTGGGATCCTGCTCTCACCCTCTCCTTTGTCTGTCAGTTTCCCTTCTTACTTTATTTCTCCCCTTTTCTAATTCTTCCTTTTTGTCTTTGGGTTTAAATGGCAACACTACTGTGAGCTTTTGTTGAACAGAAAGGGAACTAAAAGCAATGCCTTAAATGGCCCAATGCAGATACAAATTTGCCATTTCTTGGAGTTGATGATTAGACCAAGTTCTGGGCCTCTATTTCTCTAGCAGCAACTGAAAGTCAATATTAGAAACAGAAGCTACATTTTCTCTTTGCTGTTCTTTTCTCTCCCATTTGTGTTTTGTCTTAAAACAAGATTGGATTCCAGTACCACAACAGCAAAAACAATTCCAGACTATCTACATTAATTGTCCTTTTATGGGAGAAAACAATGCCACCTTTAATACTATCTTACAGGCTTTTTTTAAATAGGGAAAATTCCTGTTTAGAGAGAACCAAATAAGGAGTGTTAAAACATTTGAAATGTACCGTTATTTATTTTAACTGTTTTTCCTTTTTTTCTGTCTTTAATAGAAAATTGTCAAGGTTCCTTCCCACTCTGAACTCTAGGGTACAGATGTGGGGACCTGCATGAAAACCTCCTAAGCTTACTTTTACCAGCTTAGGTTAAAACTTCCCTAAAGGTACAAATTAATTTTACCCTTTGCCCTTGGAATTTCCACTGCCACCACCAAACTTTAACTGGGTTTACTGGGAAACGTAGTTTGGACACATCTTTCCCCCCCAAAATCCTCCCAACCCTTGCACCCCACTTCCTGGGGAAGGTTTGGTAAAAATCCTCACCAATTTGCATAGGTGACCACAGACCCAAACCCTTGGATCTTAGAACAATGAAAAAGCATTCAGTTTTCTTACAAGAAGACTTTTAATAGAAGTAAAGGAATCACCTCTGTAAAATCAGGATGGTAGATACCTAACAGGGTAATTAGATTCAAAACATAGAGAATCCCTCTAGGCAAAACCTTAAGTTACAAAAAAGACACACAGACAGGGATAGTCATTCTATTCAGCACAGTTCTTTTCTCAGCCATTTAAAGAAATCATAATCTAACACATACCTAGCTAGATTACTTACTAAAAGTTCTAAGACTCCATTCCTGTTCTATCCCCGGCAAAAGCAGCCTACAAGACACAGACCCTTTGTTTCTCTTCCCTCCTCCCAGCTTTTGAAAGTATCTTGTCTCCTCATTGGTCATTTTGGTCAGGTGCCAGCGAGGTTACCTTTAGCTTCTTAACCCTTTACAGGTGAGAGGATTTGTCCTCTGGCCAGGAGGGATTTTAAAGGGGTTTACCCTTCCCGTTATATTTATGACAAATTCTATCTCCCCTCAGCCTTCTTTTGGTTAGGCTAAACAAGCTAAGCTCTTTCAGTCTCCTCTCATAAGGTAGGCTTCCCATTCCTTGGATCATCCTAGTAGCCCTTCTCTGCACCTATTCCAATTTAAATTCATCTTTCTTAAACATGGGAGACCAGAACTGCACACAGTATTCCAGATGAAGTCTCAGTGCCTTGTATAAATGGTACTAAACACTTCCCTCTCTCTACTAGAAATACCTCTCCTGACGCATCCTAGGATTGCATTAGCCTTTTTCATGGCGCATCATATAGGCAGCTTATAGTCATCCTGAGTTCAACCAATACAGCCAGGGCTTTCTCCTCCTCTGTCACTTCCAACTGATAAGTTCCCAGCTTATAGCAAAAATTCTTCACGAAGCATTCTCAAAACTACGGTACCCGCACGAGGAAATAAGGAAACAGATCAACAGAGCCAGACATGTACCCAGAAGCCTCCTGCTGCAAGACAAGCCCAAGAAAAAAAACCAACAGAACTCCACTGGCCATCAAACACAGTCCTCAGCTAAAACCTCTCCAGCGCATCATCAGTGATCTACAACCCATCCTGGACAATGATCCCTCACTTTCACAGGCCTTGGGAGGCAGGCCAGTCCTCGCCCACAGACAACCCACGAACCTGAAGCATATTCTCACCAACAATGACACACCACCCATAGTAACTCTAACTCAGGAACCAATCCATGCAACAAACCTTGATGCCAACTCTGCCCACATATCTACACCAGTGACACCATCACAGGACCTAACCAGATCAGCCACACCTTCACCGGTTCATTCACCTGCACGTCCACCAATGTAATATATGCCATCATGTGCTAGCAATGCCCCTCTGCTATGTACATTGGCCAAACTGGACAGTCCCTATGTAAAAGGATAAAGGGACACAAATCAGATATTAGGAATGGCAATATACAAAAACCTGTAGGAGAACACTTCAATATCCCTGGACACACAATAGCAGGTTTAAAGGTAGCCATCCTGAGGCAAAAAAACTTCAGGACCAGACTTCAAAGAGAAACTGCTGAGCTTCAGTTCAGTTCATTTGCAAATTTGACACCATCAGCTCAGGATTAAACAAAGACTGTGCATGGCTAGCCAACTACAAAAGCAGTTTCTCCTCCCTTGGTGTTCACACCTAAACTGCTAGAAGAGGGCCGCATCCTCCCTGATTGAACTAACCTCGTTATCCCTAGCCTGATTCTTGCTTGCATATTTATACCTGCCTCTGGAAATTTCCACTACATGTATTCGATGAAGTGGATATTCACCCATGAAAGCTTATGCTCCAATATGTCTGTTAGTCCTGTGGCACCTTATAGACTCTTTGCCACTTTTACAGATCCAGACTAACATGGCTACCCTTCTGATACTTGAGGGGACTGTGACTCAAGTGTAAGACTGGTATAGTGATCCACGAGTTCACATTTGTTACTGGCTTGATGAAAACTAATTCATACACCAGTTTGGGGTATCTGCCCTTGTTTTCTGATGGTCTGCTCTGAGATAGGCACATACAGTTGAGCCACTCCAGATAGTGTTTCAGAGTTGCAGCAGTGTTAGTCTGTATCCGCAAAAAGAAAAGGAATACCTGTGGAACCTTAGAGACTAACAAATTTATTTGAGCGTAAGCTTTCGTGAGCTACAGTTCACTTCATCGGATGCAGAAGAGTGTGAGAGCTTCCACTTTGCCCAATAGTAAGCCCCTTCGTTTTCAGTTTAAACTGATTTTTTACTGAAAAATTCCTGGGTTTTCCAAGAAGTAGTATTTAGCTTTTTCCAATTTTCACCCTATTTTTGTATCAAATATGTAAAACATAACTTGTTTTATCAGGAAAATACAATAGATTGGATGAGATATATGTATTACGATAAATACATTAGTCTTTGTGTATATGCAAAGCTGCCTGTTGAAGTAAGGCTATGTGTTAATCTAGAAGATACACACAATAAACAAACAGGCATGCACGCAAGCTCTGACATGCATCTGTATATGAATGTACTAATGAATCTCATGCGCACCACATACACATTTCAAGCTGCTAGCAGATAACGGTTTAAAGGTTTGACATACTAAAATGGGACAGAAATGAAAATCTATCAGAATACATTTCAGAATGCAAGGAACTACTCAAAAGTTTTAAAATAATCAAAACCAGGAGAAAAGGATGAAGTTGTGTGTATGCACTGCAAATGGCATTGCCCACTTATTAAATGTAAATATTTATAGGCTAATAGTTCTAAGTCTACAACAGTAAACTGTTTATTCAAATAAAAAGTTTTTGGAGGGAATAGAGATATATTGTTTTCTTAAACTCAGAGGTGTCATGTTTTGAGTTCTGTTTTAGTTCTGCAGCAAACCATATTGATGAACAGAATTCAAACCATTTATCTACTGAAGACTTTTTTGCCTGTCTTTCTATTCACCAAAAGAAACCCTGATATTTACCCAGAAAAATTAATAGTTTTTGCACTGATTTTTTCACTTGATTTTGTGGTTGTACTAATAAACATTGAAATTTCTGGGAAAAATTAAATAAAATAAAAACTGAAAAACAAAGGTCCCCACCAATAAGCTATCCTGGTAGAGGATATTCTACCACTGAGTAAGACCTGTCAAATGGCTACCAAACATCCCTCTTCCTCCTCATTCACTCACGAAGCCTCCATACCATGAGATGCAAGGTGCTGAGCATGGTATGGAAGTGTGGCCATTATTCTGCATGAGCAAGTCAGGATGGAGAGGAAGGTATATGGGAAGCTGAATAGCAGCACAAGGTCAGAAAACCAGCCCTATTTCAGCCACACGGGAGTGATGAGGATGAGCTTGGCCCAATCTGCTTTCAGTTTGAGGATAACCTGTGGCGTGATTGGGATTGGAGGAAAAGCATACAGGAGAGCCAATTGCCAGCTAATGTAGAAGGTGTCCCACAGGGAGCCCACACTGAGGCCTCCTCAAGAGCAGAACAGATGGCATTTCCTGTTGTAGTGAACAGGTCGATCATTGGAACATCCCACGCTGCAAAGCTCATAGAATCACAGAAGATTAGGGTTGGAAGAGACCTCAGGAGGTCATCTAATCCAACTCCCTGCTCCTCCCAAAGCAGGACCATCACCAACTAAATCATCCCAAGCAGGGTGTTGCCGGCACCCAGTGCCAGAGGCGAGCAACAGCAGGGGGTTCGCTGCCCGGTATGCGTCACCCAATGATCACAACGGGGTGGAGAAGCAGAAAAGTTTATTTGAAGCTTCAAAGAAGGTACAGGGAGATTAGAATCTCAAATCCTGCACACAGAGCAGGAAGTTACACAGGCTTTTATACATCCTTTCTTCAGCATACTTATCCAATAGCAAGCTGCCCTAAGTATCCATATAGCCAGCCAATCTAGTTACCAGCTAGTTCCCTTGTTCTCTGTACCAGCTGTTAAATTATACATAAAGCTGCTTTATTCAGCATTGTTCTTCCATATCTGTCTTGTTTGGCCTTGTTTAGTTTCAGGCAGTCTGACTCTGCAACATATTGTTGCAGATCCTCAGCATAACTGCTGCGAGTGCCTCCCGGTGGGGGGGGGGGCAAGGACACTTGGGCCTAGTGCGAGGGGGCTTCATCGACACTCATGGTCTTCCATCCCCTCGAGTTACCTAGTGGCCATGCCCAGTGTCCCCAACAAGGGCTTTGTCAAGTCGGGCCTTAAAAACCTCTAAGGATGGAGATTCTACCACCACCTCCCTCGGTAACCCACTCCAGTGCTTCACCACCCTTCTAGTGAAATAGTTTTTCCTAATAGCCACCCTAGACCTCCCCCACTACAACTTGAGACTATTGCTCCTTGTTCTGTTATCTGCCACCACTAAGAACAGCCTAGCTCCATCCTCTTTGGAATCCCCCCCTTCAGGTACTCTTCTCTTCTGCAGGCTAAACAAGCCCAGTTCCCTCAGCCTCTAATAAGCCATGTGCCCGAGCCCCCTAATCATTTTCATTGCCTTCCACTGGACTTTCTACAATTTGTCCACATCCTTTCTGTAGTGCGGGGCCCAAAACTGGATGTAATACTCCAGGTGTGGCTTCACCAGTGCCGAATAGAGGGGAATAATCACTTCCCTCAATCTGCTGGCAATGCTCCTACTAATGCAGCCCAATATGCCATTAGCCTTCTTGGCAACAAGGGCACACTGTTGACTCATATTCAGCTTTTCATCCACTGTAATCACCAGGTCCTTTTCTGCAGAACAGCTGCTTAGCCAGTCAGTCCCCAGCCTGTAGCAATGCATGGGATTCTTCCGTCCTAAGTGCAGGACTCTGCACTTGTCCTTGTTGAACCTCATCAGATTTCTTTTGGCCCAATCCTGGGACACTCTGAACCGTATGCCTTCCCTCCAGTGTATTCACCTCTCCCCCCAGCTTAGTGTCCTCCACGAACTTGCTGAGGGTGCAATCCATCCCATCATCCAGATCATTAATGAAGATGTTGAACAAAACCGGCCCCAGGACCAACCAACTCACTGAACACCGGGCTTCAGAGACCACTCATGGTTTCGGAAAAAATTCCTGATGAGATGGTCCATGAGATGTGTCTGGACTGTGACAAGTGACCAGCTACCACAGTGATAGCTCATCAATCCGGAGCTGCCACAACCTGATCGACTCTTGGCAGAGCGCCCTGGAGTGTGCGCCACCTTGCCTGTTCACATAATACTTCAAAATGTAGGATGGCCTAGGATCCTTGAAGGAGTGTAGGGTCTTGTCCGTCTTGTCTTAAAACAACAACCCAGCCATCAAAAAGCAAATCCTCTATGGCTTGCTGCACGTCAGGAGCAAAGCCTGAATTCTGCAGCCATGACACCATTCTCACCTAACTCTGGTCTATGATGTCCAGCTCAGACTGCAATGTTGTCTTGGCCACCAAACAACCTTCGTTGATAAAGGCCCAAAATTCCTCTCTGGAGGCATGGACGAATCATGACTCCCTATACTGTGGGGGGCACAATCCAAAGGGGAGACATGTGACTACCCTATGTGTCTCCTCTGCCCAACAACACCCCCCCAACCCTGTACCCAGTATGGGGCTTCTTCGTTCTCCCTGCCCCATCAGAGTTACCTGGGGGGGGGCTCCGTCCTTCTCCCGCCATGCCTGCCCCCTGGCACTTTTGGCTGGTCTCCCTGGCAGCTGGGCTCAGGTGGGGAATGGGAGAGAGCCGCTTCTCACGTGTCTGAAGCTGGCCGCTCTGGGTCACTGTTCTGTGCAGCTCAGCAGCTGCCTGAGAGGGACTGGCTGGGGAGGTAGCAGTGGCGGCCTGCTCCCTGCCCAGGCCTGGTTGAGGCCAAGTGTGCCAAGGGAGACAGGAGACTCCAGCTCACTCAGCCCCTGTCCCTGGCAGCCAGGCTTGGGCTGGGGGCAGCCCTCTGCCACCCCAGCCAGGCTGTCTCTCAGCAGCCACCACACTGCACAGAGCAGTGAGCAAGTGGTCTGCATGAGAAGTGACTGATCCTGCACCTTCCACTCCTCGCTCGGGCCCAGCTGTTAGGGACAAGGGACAAGTATGCTGGGGGGCAGGCACAGTGGGAGAAGGACAGACAGAAGTCTGTCGTCCTCCCCAGCAAGCCAATCAGAAGTCTGGGGGGCACTTGACTCCGCATGACCCCCCTACATGTCACCTCTGTCTGGAGGTTTCAAGCAGCTGGTCCACAAACTTGGACATAACAGTCCAAAGTACAAAGTCATACATGGACAGCAATGCCTGCTGGTTGGCAATCCATATGTGGACAGCTAACAGTTTCACAGAATTGTTTTATTGTGAATATGCAAAGTTAGCAAAGCATTTATACATTGAAAATTATGTCCATGTCAATCTTTCCTGGTCTTATGGACTATACATTAATCTTGTGAAATGGTCACATGTCTGTCAAATGGCTATTGCTGCCTCTTAATTGCTCTGTTGGGAGAACGCTTGCCAGTTAAATGCAGAGGCAACAGAAGAACTAACCCTAATGTTTGCCCCTGCTCATATTCTAAAATATACACATTCGAAGATGCACATGACGGTGTATTGTGTGTCTTCAGATGTGACTATTTATCAATTTAACAGAACTGCGGTGCATACTTAAGCCACAGCCCTGATAAGATTTATATGGGTGCTTAATTTTAGACACTGAGTAGTCCTGTTGAAGTCAATAAGCTTACGCATAGCCCACAAAGTTAAGTATTTGCATGAGCCTTTGCAGGATTAGGGCCTCAGATGGCACATGTTCATAAAACAAAACCAAATTTAGTTCCAATTTCTTAATTTTTAAATATCTCCATGTGAAATTTCAAGTTCAAACTTCACTTATATTTTGCTGCAATCTTGTTAAAAAAACTTGTGGGTAGTTTTTTTAAATTTATTTTTAATGGGGAAAAATATAATTTTGTACCCACACCAAATTTTAGCACAGCCAAAATATTTTTACTCAAATTTCCAACAAGAAGACAGCTTTGGGCAAAAAAGAAGAATGGAAAATTTCCTACAGAAATAGAAATGTTTTTGTAAATTATGAGCATGTTTATAACAGAAAATTAGTAGGTCATGGTCACAACTGGGTGCATCGTATACTAACCTTAAATTGATAGAAAAGGACACATTTTCATTAACCCAAAGCAAAACTACTCTGCAGTCATCTAGTGATGTTATGCACCTTAAAAAACAGCTTTTAGAGCTTTAACAATAACTCTAGTATAGATACAATATATAGAAGAATTAAAATGAGATATTGATAGTTATTTTTATAGCTACTTTGCAATTTCTGTTATCACTCTTCCATTGTTTCTAGGTTGTTTTAAATAAAAACTGGTAAATTTTACAACATCCCTTTTTATATCTAAAATGGACACCACTGTAATGGCATAAGAACACATTTTGTTTTTTATATAATAGACTTTATTCTGTATTCCTTTTGTGACTTGAACTAATCTCCTTTAATCTTTGGAAACAATAGAACTAACACTAAATTACTATATTCGCTTTTTTAAAATTGCCAAGTAGAGCCCTCTGTCTTATCATCCTGTTGCTTGCATTGTTTGCTGGTTTAGCAAATACAAAATATTAGATGGCCACCAGGTGGTACTATTAGCTTTATAAATGTCATATGCAGGTAGAAATATGAACTGGTGAGATGGAGATAAAAAACATCAGTAGATAGCATAAAGCTCACTTTTATACACTCCCAGTCTTTGGCAAAGCTGTGTGCCAGGCTGCTCCCCTAATTTAAGTTAGAGCAGCGTTCAGTGCTAGTTCTCCAGCAGCCAACAGTCCCAAGCAACCAAAATGGCAGCAAGGGTCTGGCAAACTGTAGGGAAGCCCCAGACATACTCCTTTGCTCTGTCCAGCAGCAGAGAGGGATGAGGTTTAAGAGCCATCATACCAGGTCTGTGTCATCAGAAGATCCCCTGGAGTGATTTTCCCAAGGCCAGATGCACTAGCTTTATCTTCAGATTCTACCAGTGGCACCAGAAAGTCACATTCCACCCAAGAAGTTGGCCCAAAGTGTCTGTAAGTGCACTAGAGCACTGGCCAGGTTTCCTGACTAGTAAACAACTTTTAAAATGCATCTAACACAGTAAGAGAATGTATTATTAATTATTGTAATTACTATTATTTGTATTGCAGTGGGACCCAGGGGTACAATCACAGATCAGGGTCTATGCCCTGTTAGACACTGTACAAAGAATTGTTTACTGCACATACATCTCTCCTGTTAAATGTGTAAAGCCACTAAAAGTAATAGTGAGGTGGTGTGGGCTGCTTTCTACAATATGCAAGTTACAGCCAGATCTGTCTCCGTTAGACTCAGATACTGAAGATAAGTGACTTTCCCAGTAGCTAGCTGCGGCTTGGTCGACATTACAAACTTATGCTGATATAACTACGTCGCTCAGGGGAGTGGATGGAGAGCTTCTCCCATCAACATAGCTACTGCCTCTCGGGGAGGAGGAGTACTTATGTCAATGGGAGAAGCTCTCCCTTTGGTATTGGTAGCATCTTCACTAAGTGCTACAGCAGTGCAGCTGTAAGTGTAGACAAGCCCTAGAAGCTTGCATAAGAAATGGCTGATTGAAGGATCTGCAATGACATTGAGATTGTCCTGATAACATGAAATTATGGAAGCATTGTCCATGACTCCACAGTTAAGGCTGAACTAAATTTTGTACTTAAAGCTGGAATTCAAACTCTTTATTAGATATTAGGAATATACTTTATCTCCCTAAAAATTATAGCACATGCTCTCTCACACAATTTTGTGAGAATTTACTAGTTCCACAAATAGTTTATTATTTTACACTAATTTAAAAATTTGGTACATTTAACTCCAATTATCTCCGTAATGGATAAAACACATTGAAATCTTGTGCATAAACCACATTTGAATAAAATAGATTGTAGCTAAACTAAGTTTGTTGTATCTCATTGTTATGACTATAAACTACATCGAGGGGCAGGACAACAACTTAAGTCACTTAACTAGAGCTGATCAAAATTTTTCACATATTAATTTTTTCTGTTGGAAATTACAGTTCTATCAAAATGTGGAAAAATGTTGCTTTGAACAAAATGTTTACATTTTCTGATTGGCAGAACTGAAACAAAGAACTTTGTTTCAAGTTGACCATTTTAAAATGAAATATTTTTCCTTTTGAAATATTGATTCAAAACAACATTTTTCATTTTGATCAAAATTGTTTAATTGTTCATTTTGATCAAACGTTACATTATTTTTGACATTTCCTATTTGAAATTTTTCAGTTTTTTGTTTTGTGAAAATGTTTAATATTTCAAATTTTTGTTCAGATTTAAAACAAACTAAATTTCAAAATATCAAAAATTCTCAAAGGAAGAAAATTCCATTTTCAAAACATGGATGGGGGAGGGATAGCTCAGTGGTTTGAGCATTGGCCTGCTAAACCCAGGGTTGTGAGTTCAATGCTTGAGAGGGCCATTTAGGGATCTGGGGCAAAAATTGGGGATTGGTCCTGCTTTGAGCAGGGGGTTGGACTAGATGACTTCCTGAGGTCCCTTCCAACCGTGATATTCTAGGATTCTATGATGCATAGACAGGAAAATATTGAGTAGGAGTCGGGAGTGTATATTACCTTTGTACTTGGCGCTGGTGTTGCCCCTGCTGCAATACTGTCTCCAGTTCTGAGGTCCACAATTCAAAAGTAAGTTGATAAATTGGAGCATTGGAGAAAAATCACGAGAATGATGAGAGGATTAGGAAACAAGCCTTATAGACTTAAGGAACTCAATCTATTTACCTTAACAACGAGAAAGTTAAGGGGGGACTTGATTAGTAAATATGGCAGGCGACCAGCTTGGCTTAACAGTGAAATCCTTGCTGATCTTAAACACAAAAAAGAGGCTTACAAGAAGTGAAGATTGGACAAATGACCAGGGATGAGTATAAAAATATTGCTCAGGCATGCAGGAGTGAAATCAGGAAGGCCAAATCACATCTGGAGTTGCAGCTAGCAAGAGATGTTAAGAGTAACAAGAAGGGTTTCTTCAGGTATGTTGGCAACAAGAAAAAAGTCAAGGAAAGTGTGGGGCCCTTACTGAATGAGGGAGGCAACCTAGTGACAGAGGATGTGGAAAAAGCTAATGTACTCAATACTTTTTTTGCCTCTGTCTTCACGAACAAGGTCAGCTGCCAGACTACTGCACTGGGCAGCACAGCATGGGGAGGAGGCGACCAGCCCTCTGTGGAGAAAGAAGTGGTTTGGGACTATTTAGAAAAGTTGGATGAGCACAAGTCCATAGGGCCGGATGCGTTGTATCCGAAAGTGCTAAAGGAGTTGGCGGATGTGATTGCGGAGCCATTGGCCATTATCTTTGAAAACTCATGGCGATCCGGGGAAGTCCCAGACGACTGGAAAAAGGCTAATGTAGTGCCCATCTTTAAAAAAGGGAAGAAGGAGGATCCTGGGAACTACAGGCCAGTCAGCCTCACCTCAGTCCCCAGAAAAATCATGGAGCAGGTCCTCAAGGAATCAATTCTGAAGCACTTAGAGGAGAGGAAAGTGATCAGGAACAGTCAGCATGGATTCACCAAGGGCAAGTCATGCCTGACTAATCTAATTGCCTTCTATGACAAGATAACTGGTTCTGTGGACGAAGGGAAAGCAGTGGACATGTTGTTCCAAAGAGGATGAATCTAGACTATTCTCAGTGGTAGCGGATGACAGGACAAGGAGTAATGGTCTCAAGTTGCAGTGGGGGAGATTTAGGTTGGATATTAGGAAAAACTTTTTCACTAGGAGCGTGGTGAAACCCTGGAATGCGTTACCTAGGGAGGTGGTGGAATCTCCTTCCTTAGAAGTTTTTAAGGTCAGGCTTGACAAAGCCTTGGCTGGGATGATTTAATTGGGGATCGGTCCTGCTTTGAGCAGGGGGTTGGACTAGATGACCTTCTGAGGTCCCTTCCAACCCTGATATTCTATGATTCTATGATTATGGTCTGTAAATACCTAAATGGGAAACAAAAATTTAACAATAGAGGGCTTTGCAATCTTACAGACACAGGTATAACATGATCCAATGGCTGGAAGTTGAAGCTAGACAAATTCAGACTGGAAATAAGGCATACATTTTTAACTCTGAGTATATTCAACAACTGAAACAATTTACAAGGGCTCTGGTAGATTCTCCTTAACTGGAAATTTTTAAATCCAGATTGGATGTTTTTCTAAAAGATCTGTTCCAGTTCAAATAGGAATTATTTCAGAGAAGTTCTATAGCCTGTGTTATACAGGAGGTTAAATGAGATTATTGCAGTGGTTTCTTCTGGCCCTGAAATCTAGGAATCTTTGCAGCTAATTGACATGTTACAATTGTATTGGTTGTAATGAGTCCATAAACTGGACTCACATCAAGAGTTCTCACTGGTAGGTTACTTGGTCCATCTTTCGCTGCTCTATAAAGGTGCTATAGTCACACACTCGCTTGGGCAGCACTGCTTGAAAGGCTCCCTGTGCATTGTTGCCTTAGCTCCACTGAGGTAACAGGGAACTGGGAACTGAGGCAGTAGCACTAGGAGAGCCCTTAAGATAAAAAGTCATTAGGACTTAGTGACTGGGGTGCCCTATCCACAGACCACCCCTTCTTGTAGTGTCATTTAGTCTCCTTAACACAGCTACCTTTCTTAAAGACAACCATATTCTTCCAGGGTGATCCACAGACATCCCAGCTTCGCTCTACCCCTCTCACAGCCATACTTTCTCCCCTGGTGATGCAAAACAACAGTCATTGCAGTTTAACTGCCCTGTTAAAGTAACAGAGCATACCAATTAATCTGGCCCTAAATACTCAAATTTAAAAATAATGTAGTTGTTGATCTTTCGGGGGGTCTCCAGCTTGCCATGGTACCAAACTTTGTCTGACGCCTCAGCTGCAGTGCTCCCCAAACTGCAAGTGCTTCAGGGGCTGAGACTCCTTTGCCTTTAACAAGGACTGGTGGGTCCCAATGTGCACTCCCCAACTGTCTTCAACACCACGATCATCCCATGTACCCAGACACCCTGCTTCTGTGACTCATTTTTCCCCACCATCCCCCTCATTGCCATGGAATGTTCCCCTAATGGCCACCTCTCGCCCCTCTGAGCATGAGAGACAGACCATTAGCAGCTTTGCCCTTAGCAGATTCATCACTCTTCCCTCTGCTGACAGATCACTGCTGAGGTGGTTTCTTACATGTTCCTCCTCCTGAAAAGTATCTATCATCCCATCCATTTTTAGATAAAAGAGTTTTGGTGCAAACAAAGAACTCTGCACTGTTCCTGCAGTCTCTGTAGCCCCCTTGGTTCTCGGTCTCTTTCTTTTGACAACCTCTATTGTGGTATACTAAGGACTGTGTTGGATTTGCAAGCTATCACTTTAAGAGTGTGGGGTTGGGGGGGGGACTTCCTGTTTCTGCTAACAGATAACAGGGCTCCATAGGGAAGCATGTGATCAGTCAGTCTACAGACTGTAACAGGGTCGGGCTACGGGAAAGCTCGGGTTTACCTCGACCGGGTCCTGCACGAGGGCGCGCCCCACCCACCTTCCACTCCAGGCCTGCCAGACCTTTAAATTGAGCCCCTGCCCCGTGGGCCCAACCGACCCCCCTGTCCATTCACCCGGGCGGAGGAGGCTGCCAAATAGATGGCCTGGCATGCCTCCACCCGCGCCAAGTCGCCCGGGTCCTGGACCACGAGGAGCACGTCATCGGCATACGCCGACAGGACCAGCTGCAGCTCCGGCTCCCGCAGCACCAACCCTGTCAACCTCCTGCGGAGGAGACAGAGGAAAGGCTCGATCGCCAGAGCTTACAGCTGGCCCGAGAGGGGGCACCCCGCCGTACTCCTCGCCTGAAGCTGACCGGTTCGGTCAGGGTCCAGTTGAGCCTAACCAGACACTCCGCGGAAGCGTACAGCACCCGGAGAAAACTCACTGATGTCCGAATCCAAATGCCTGCAGAGTGCTCAGGAGGTACCCATGGTCCACTCTATCGAACGCCTTCTCCTGATCAAGAGACAGGAGGGCGAATGACAGACGCAAAAGTTCTCGGACTAGAAATAGGGTATCAAAAAGACTGCGGCCTGGGACAGTGTAGCTCTGGTCTGGGTGGATCACATCCGTCATCACGGACCCTAGCCACAGCGAGATTGCTTTCGCTACGATTTTGTAGTCCGTGCTAAGGAGTGAGACGGGACGCCAGTTTCGTAAATCGCGGAGGTCCCCCTTCTTCGGCAACAAGGTGAGCACCGCTCGCCTGCACGAAAGAGGGAGGACCCCGCCCTGCAAAGACTCGGCACAAACAGTGGCTAGGTCTGGGCCAAGGATGTCCCAGAACACGCGGTAGAACTCCACGGTCAGCCCGTCCATGCCCGGAGATTTACTGGTGGGCATTCGACGGAGGGCTTCCGAGAACTCGGCCAGAGTGAGAGGCAGCTCTAGTCGGTCTCGGTCACGCACGCTGACTGTGGGGAGTTCCTCCCAGAGCACCCTTCAAGCACCAGGATCGGTCGGATCCGGGGAGAAAAGGCTTGTGTAGAAGTCACGGGCCCTCCCACACATCTCCACCGGATCCGTGAGGGGGGCGCTGTCTTCTGCTAGAAGGCAGGTGACGTGTTTCTTGGCCCCCTTCGTTTTCTCCAGGGCATAGAAGAAATGGGAGCTGCGATCCATCTCCCGAAGGAGGTGGATGCGGGATCGAACAAAGGCACCTCGGGCCCGACGGTGCTCGAGGGTCCGGAGCTCCTCCCGCTTCTCCCAGCACGCTCTGCAGAAGAACGGGTCCTCGGGGCTGGCGGCCAGATGCCTCTCCATCTCTAAGACCTCCCATTCCAACTGCTCTATCACTACATTTCTCCGCCGGCTGGTGCCCCGGGTGTAGTCACGGCAGAAGAGCTTGGCGCGCACCTTCCCTAGATCCCACCATCGCCATGCCGAGCGAAAGGCACGCCGCTGCTCTCGCCAGGCCAGTCAAAACTCCCGGAAGGACATCACGAAGCCCTCATCCTCCAACAGGCTGTTGTTAAAGTGCCAATAGGCCAGCCCCGGCCTCTCTGCAGGGAGGGAGGCTGTTATGGTGGCTAGATGATGATCGGAAAATGGGGCTGGCCGAATGGTGGAGGAGTGGGCCTGTGAAAGATGGAAACGGGATAAATAAATACGGTCCAACCGAGAGTGGTGTGACCGATGGGCCTCCACCTGGACAAAGGTGAACGTGGAAGTGTCATCTGGGGTGGTGGTCATGCCAGACGTCTACTAGGGAGTGATGTTCGACTATTTCTCGGAGAATGTTCGCGGCGGCCGGGCTCAGCTCGGCCCCTGAGCGGTCCTGTTCCTTGAGGGTGGTGTTAAAGTCCCCACCCAGGACTAGGCACTCGTGAGAATCTAGGGTGCCGAGGAAGTCGGACACCCGCTGATAGAATTGCGGCCGCTTCGGGCTCGTTGTCGGGGCATAGATGTTAATGAGGTTGACCACGAGCCCCTCCATACGGATTCAGAGATGCAGCAGGTGGCCCGGCACGGCCTCAGTGACCCCTAGCACCTCGGGCCGTAGGTTGGGGGAGAACAGGGTCACCACTCCAGCTTGTCGAATCGTCCGTATGGGTCTCCTGCAGGAAAACCACAGAGTACCCCCCTTCCCGAAGGTAAGAGAGCACCTGGGACCTGTGGAGAGCCATCCTACAGCCCCTTGTGTTCAAAGTTGTAATAATGAGAGGCGTCATGCGGAGGGCTGGGGGGGTGGGGGTTCCTTGTTGATGGGGGTGTTCGCGGCCCCCGGCAGGTCGCACAACAATCCGTGACCCATCCCGTAAGTGAGTAAATCATCACGGAAGCTGCTGGCCCGCCCGTAGGCTGCAGCACTGTGCCTTCCTTTCCCTCTACCGTCCTTTATAAGGGCCCTTGTGACCTGGAGGATTTGATCAAAGTCCCCCCATAGCTGGAGAGCTAGCTGTACCCTGTTGCGGGAGCCACGGATGTCTTCTAAAAACTCCCACAGTGCTTTTCTCAGCTCATGGGGGGGTGGGGTTGCGATT
Source organism: Natator depressus (assembly GCF_965152275.1). Taxonomy (NCBI): domain Eukaryota; kingdom Metazoa; phylum Chordata; order Testudines; family Cheloniidae; genus Natator; species Natator depressus. The sequence continues at coordinate 144,459,813 of NC_134235.1, read as the reverse complement.
TCCGGTTATTCCCTGGTGGGGCTCTTAATGCAGCCTCGTGGTCCGCTGAGGCGGGCAGGCAGGGTGCAGACCACCGACGGGGCGTCTGACAAGCTAAAGTTATTAGGTCCGTCTCAAGCCTTGGGGTAGAACGGGATGGCGGAGGGAAAATTGCAGCTCCTAATGGGTCGCGGCAGGAAAATGCAAAGGCTGCTCCTTGGGGGGAATCAGTAAAAAAGGGGAAAGAAATAACCCCAGGGGCAGCAATAGCATTGCAGGAGGAGGTGGATTGGGCAGGGACAGGGGTGGGGGCGGGGGCAGAGGCGAGGTTCTGGGCTTCGGGAGGCAAGCAGCTGAGAGGTGGCGCCTCCCGAGCAGATTCAAGGGTTGGTGGGGGAGAAGGGGGCTCCCAGTGATGCTAGGTGCAGGCTCTGTGGTGGATTTGGCAGCCACGGCAGCAGGTGGTGGACCACCTTCTGTAGGGTGCCCGCCCAGGAAAGCTGTTAGGGGGAGGGAGCATGGGGAAAGGGGGACTGGGGTGAGGTTGCCCAGATCGAGGCCAGCTGGCAGTAGGTCATCCTCTCCCTGCGTGACCGGGGTCAAACCTAGGGCCTCGATCTCCTCATACATGGAGGAGAGGTCGTCTTCTGCCCCTCCCCCGGGGGCTCCCCTCTGGTGCCCGCTTCGCTGATCGCGTTGGGGTTCACGGGGGGTTCGGGTGATATTCAGGAAGAAGGGGCTTCCTCAAGGGTCTCGGAGGGGAGGGTCTCCCGTCGAGGGGAGATCCAACCCTCCAGTGCTATTTTGTCTTCCCCCCCCGACACTGGCGGATGGATCTCACTCGTGGGCGTAGCGGAAGGCTCAGTATCAGTGCCTCCCTTCCTGGTCTTCCGGGAGGCCTCCACATCAGATGGGTACAGTGGAGCTCGAGGCTTCCGCTTGCCTTGCTTCCCCTGGACTAGGGTCCAGCCCTCCATAGCATCATCTGGGGGCTGTTAGCAGGGGTCATGTCGGGGGGTAGAGGCGATGGTTCAGGGGCTCGGGGGGGTAACGGTGAGGCAGCATGGGGGGGCGGTTCTCCTTGGGGTGGGCCCTCTCCTATGCCCGGTAATATCTTTGCTGCACCTTCCTCCATGGGCTCCGCCGGATTGTTAACAGCAAGGGCGGGGCTCCATCGCTCGTCTGGGCATTGTAGGGGTGGTGTCCCTTGGGCCCAGGCGGGATCCAGCGGTGGATGGAACAGGAGGAGAGGTGGTTTCAGATGTCGGGCGGCGAGGGGCGTCGGCAACGACGGAGCCGATGTTCTGCTGGGTCTTGGGGGTCTCGGGTGCCCCTCCCTGCCGGGCCAAGGGGCAGTCTCTTCGGACATGCCCCGCTGAGCGGCAGAGGTAGCACCGGGCCTCTCCCGTGGAGTAGTAAACCGGATAGTGGGCTCCCTGGTAGGGGACTAGGAAGGACCCCTCGAGTGCCTCTCCATCACGAGCCAGCGCCGGAGGTAGAAACTGCAGTGGCCAGCGGAATGAGAGGATGTGACGGAGGGTGGGGTCCTTGCAGCCCGACGGGAGAGGGCTGATGACAGAAACGAGTTTCCCCAGGATGGAGAGAGTGCGTAACTGGGCGGCATTGGGTAGAAAGGGAAGGACGGAGGTGAGGACTAGGCAAACGCCCAGGTCCTCTAGCGGCTCCAGGGGGACAAACACACCCCCCCCCACCGCCAGGCTCTTCTCCACCGCCTCCTGGGCGGCAGCTTCCAATGCTAAGAAAAAGATGACCTTTCCGTACATTTTGGAGGCTGCCACAATAGCCGTGGGTCCTACCACCCTCGCCAACGCCTGCACATATGTCTCCACGTGGGGCACGGTGGGCACCAGGAGGCAACGGATGCCGTGCTTCCTGGTCATGGTGGGAAAGGGGCCCCGGCCGCTATTGATGGTAGCGGAGGTGGTGGGTGGGCGAGATGACGAGGCGGCAGGCATGCGGGGGGCTGCCACCACCCGGGCATACGTCCTGGGGGCCAGGGGAGGGACGCTCACAGAGCTGGTGGAGGGAACAGCGGAGAGGGATGCCATGGTCGATGACAAGGCCAAAGCGGTGGGGGCAACCCCTGCCATGGAGGGCCTGGTGGTTTTAGCGGGGCCCTTTCCTTTCTTCACACCCTGGCCTTTCCGGCCAACTGGAGGGGGTTTTCTAGAATCTGGGGGGCAGTGGGCGTAGCAGTGGCAGTAGTCGCCCCGGTGCCTCCTGCTGCCGATGCCCCAGTGGGGGCGGTGGCAGGTGTTTTGGCAGCAGTGGTGGGTGGGGGGCTTGGGGGTTGGGCAGGGGGGTAGGTGGGGGAGGGGCAACTGAGGTTGTTAGAGAGGCCTCACCCCTCTCATTCCCCGCCATTGTGAGCAGGGAGAGACGGGGAGATACCAGAAGGAGGAGGGGAGAGGGGGAAGCAGATTAACCACTCCTCCCTGCTGGGCTGCAGGCGGAGGGGGGATGCCAAATGGGTCGGACTGGACGGGGGAGGAAACAGGAGTTGGGGTCCGGTAATAGGGGCAAACTGTGGGGTAAACAGTCCGGGGTGGAGGGGGGGACGTGGACCCATGCGCGTTTGTCCAAAGAGTCTCGTTTGGTCGGCTGTTGTGTCTGGTCCGGACGGCAAAATTCAAAGCAAACAGCTGAATCCAAAGGCAGATGGCAAGCTGCCAGCAGGGACGGATGGCGGGAGGGCCGTGAAGGTTGTCGTATTGTTGGGGTGGGGGGAACTGATGGATCGGGGGGCAGCTCCGTGCCACACCCCCTGTGCCCCTTCAAACGCAGTTAAAACACAGTCAAACTCCCCCCACACGAGAGTACAGTTCAAAAGTTACTCAGTCTTACGGCCCCCTCCATGATCATTTGTAGCTTCCTTGGGTGATTTTTTCTGTCAGCTATCTTCTCTTCCGGCTTTGTAATGAGGCTTTCAGCAGGCCAGAAATGTTGCAAAGATAAGAAGAATCTTCCTAGCTCGGTACGGGTTCAGAAATAACAGCAAAACGGCTGGGTCTGGGGCTTCCACTCCCCTCCTCCGGGTAGCGGGACGGCAGTCCTCCCCCGGCCCCTCTGGGGGTTTCAGCTGGAGCAACAGCAGCGTCCGAGAGCAGGCGTGGGGAGGGCTGGCAGCAAGCTGGCAACCGACCAGCACTCAAACGGCAGCAAAAAAAACAGCAAAAAACAAAACAAAACGCGGCTGGCCCGGTCGCGGGGGGGAACTAAAGCAGGGTCAAAAAGTAAGAAAAATCTGGGCCAGGGGGCTTTAAGAAAGAAATTTTTTTGAAGCAGTAAAGAATTTTATTTGTGTAACACTTACAAAGAATCACCAAAGAGGATAAAGCAAAACTAGGCAACAAAACAAGAGCAAACAGAAGGTATAACACAGCAGCCTTCAGGAGGGAGAAGTGTTCAGGCTAGCCTGGGCCCAGAGCGGGGGGGCTTCCTCGACACTCGTGGTCTTCCACCCTCCTGAGTTACCTGGTGGCCTAGAGCGGGGGGGCTTCCTCGACACTCGTGGTCTTCCACCCCCTTGAGTTACCTAGTGCCACGCCCAGTGTCACTGATTATTCCTCTCCTGAGTGCCCGACAAGATGGGCATGGCTGCGGGGTGGGCGGTTTGGGGTGGGGGGGTTACACCCACGTGTTATAGGACCCCTCCTACATGACAATGATGATGGTATCCACAGCGGCAACGGCTGGGGCTGGGGTCTCTTGCTCTTCCCCTCAATCAAAGGTTCAGACAGAGAGAACCGGACGGGGTCACCGAGCAGAGAACCTTGGACAGCGCCCACCGCTCCTCGAAGGTGTCAAGGGAGTCAGTGGATGCCGCCCAGAGGAACTCTGCCCGGATATGTGAATGTACTGAGGATCGGAAAATGGCCCTACAATCGCAGGACACTTCATTAGCCAGCCTCCCCTCTCTGGTTTTATAAATGGCTGTTTTAGCTAGGGCTAGGAGGAGGTTAACCAGGAGATCTCGCAATTTTGTGGGGCCACGGATGGGGAGTGTGTAAATAAAAAGGTGAGGGGAAAAGTGAAGCCAAAAGCGTAATAAAATATTCATGAGGAGCCGGAAAAGGGGCTGCAATCTGGCACACGCTAAATATACGTGCACCAGGGTTTCCCTCACGTTGCAAAAAGGGCAAGTATCCGGGATGGGGGTGAACCGTGTCAAAAACACGCCCATGCTCACAGCTCCGTGAAGAAGCCGCCAACTAATGTCCCCGACGGGCCTCAGGACCAAGGTGGAATACAGGCTGGCCCACCGAGGTTGCTCACCCTCCAAAGGTGGCAGGAGGTCCCGCCACTTTGTAGCAGGGCGGAACACCAGGGTGTGGGCGTGAAGGGTGTGAAGCGTGAGTGTGTATAAATATTTCCGTGGCGCGATTTGGAAGCTGACTGGCTGCAGTTCATGCAGCTGGCTTGCAGTGAAAGGGTGAGGGGTTTGTTGAGATCTACGGGGTAGGGGCTGAATGGAAAGGTCCGGCGGGCCTGGGGTAGAGGGTGGGCGGGGTGCGCCCTCGCGCAGGGCTTGATGAAGATAAGCCCGAGCAGCGGGCGTCAAGGCGGCCTTCATCTCCCGAAGTACGCGCCGGGGGGTACGAGGTCTGGAGAGCCCCATGCACCGGGCGAGCGTCAGGGGATCCAGCCAGTCTCCCCAGTCGTAGTCCAGGAAGTCTCCGACTCTCGTGACTTCTGCCAGGACCAAACTCTGGCGCACCGAGCGGGACTCCGCCACCTGCACACGGAGCTGGGGGTTGTGTAGCAGGGGCTCCGTGAGGAGATCTGCTCCCACGGTGGCCGCCATGGACCTGGTCGTTAAAAACAGTTTCCAGGTCTGGAGGAGGTCCTGGTAGAAGACCGGCAGCCCGGAGAGGTCTCGCGGAAAACCTCTCGGACAACGATAAAGGAACTGCCGGTCATATCGGAGCCCTTGGAAGCGGCGCAGGAAGGCGTGCGCCAATATGCTCCACGTCGAACTACCTGCACTGTAAAGGAGCCTCTGCAGGGCCTGGAGGCGGAAAACGCGGACCTGAGTGTACAGACACTTCAGGCCCTGCCCTCCTTCCTTCAGGGGTAAATGAAGAACTCCAACAGGGGCCCAGTGCATTCCTGACCAAAAGAACTCTAGAATCAATCTCCGGAGGTGGGTCAGGAAACCCGGGGCCGGGGCCAGGGTGTTGAGCCGGTACCAGAGCGTGGACAGGACTAGTTGGTTAAGCACCAGTGCTCTCCCTCGGAGGGAGAGACATCGGAGTAGCCTCGTCCATTTCCGGAGCTGCTCTATCACCCCACCCTCTAAATTTTGCCAGCTCTCCGGCGGGGAAGGGTGCATGGCGGAAAGGTAAACGCCGAGATAGAGCAGAGGACCCGCGCTCCACCGAATGGTCTGAAGCGCGGGTGGGAGGGAGCTTACCTGCCGCCAGTCCCCCATGGCCAAGCCAGAGCTCTTGACCCAGTTGACTCGGGTGGAGGAGGCTGCCGAACAGATGGCCTGGCATGCCTCCACTCGCGCCAAGTCACCCGGGTCCTGGACCACGAGGAGTACGTCATCGGCGTATGCCGACAGGACCAGCCGCAGCTCCGGCTCCCGCAGCACCAACCCTGTCAACCTCCTGCGGAGGAGACAGAGGAAAGGCTCGATCACAAGAGCGTACAGCTGGCCCGAGAGGGGGCACCCTTGTCGCACTCCTCGCCCGAAGCTGACCGGTTCGGTCAGGGTCCAGTTGAGCCTAACCAAACACTCCGGGGAGGCATACAGCACCCGGAGAAAACTCACAAACTGAGGTCCGAATCCAAACGCCTGCAGAGTGCTCAGGAGGTACCCATGGTCTACTCTATCGAACGCCTTCTCCTGATCAAGAGACAGGAGGGCGAACGACAGACCATCTCTCCGCCCGAGTTCCAAAAGGTCTCGGACTAGAAATAGGTTGTCAAAAATGCTGCGACCCGGGACAGTATAGGTCTGGTCTGGGTGGATCACGTCCGCCATCACGGACCCTAGCCGCAGCGAGATTGCTTTTGCTACGATTTTATAATCCATGCTAAGGAGTGAGACGGGACGCCAATTTCGCAAATCGCGGAGGTCCCCCTTCTTCGGCAACAAGGCGAACACCGCTTGCCTGCACGACAGAGGGAGGACCCCGCCCTGCAAGGACTCAGCCCAGAAAGTGACTAGGTCTGGGCCGAGGATGTCCCAGAAATGCGCGGTAAAACTCCACAGTCAGCCCGTCCATGGCCGGAGATTTATTGGTGGGCACGTGACGGCGGGCTTCCAAGAACTCGGCCAGGGTGAGAGGCAGCTCTAGCCAGCCTCGGTCGCCCACGCTGACCATGGGGAGTTCCTCCCAGAGCACCCTGCGAGCGCCAGGATCGGTCGGATCCGGGGAGAAAAGGCTTGTGTAGAAGTCACGGGCCCTCCCACACATCTCCTCCGGATCCGTGAGGGGGGTGCCGTCTTCCGCTAGAAGGCAGGTGACGTGTTTCTTGGCCCCCCTCGTTTTCTCCAGGGCATAGAAGAAGCGGGAGCCGCGGTCCATCTCCCGAAGGAGGCAGATGCGGGACCGGATGAAGGCACCTCGGGCCCGGTGGTCCTCGAGGGCCCGAAGCTCCTCCCGCTTCTCCCGGCACGCTCCGCAGAGGGATGAGTCCTCGGGGTCGGCGGCCAGGCGCCTCTCCATCTCTAAGACCTCCTGTTCCAACTGCTCTATCACCGCATTTCTCCATCGCCCCGAGTGTAGTCACGGCCGAAGAGCTTGGCGCGTACCTTCCCTAGATCCCACCATCGCCGCACCGACGGAAAGGCACGCCACTGCTCTCGCCTGGCAAGCCAAAACTCCCGGAAGGACGTCACGAAACTCTCATCCTCCAACAGGCTGTTATTAAAGTGCCAATAGGTCGGCCCCGGTCTCTCTGCACGGAGGGAGACCGTTATAGTAACTAAATGATGGTCGGAGAAAGGGGCCGGCCGAATGGTGGAGGAGTGAGCCTGTGAAAGATGGAAACGGGATAAGTAAATACGGTCCAACCGAGAGTGGTGTGACCGATGGGCCTCCACCTGGACAAAAGTGAACATGGAGGTGTCATCTGGGTGATGGTCATGCCAGACGTCCACTAGGGAGTGATGTTCGACTATTCCTCGGAGAATGTTCGCGGCGGCTGGGCTCGGCTCGTCCCCTGAGTGGTCCTGTTCCTCAAGGGTGGTGTTAAAGTCCCCTCCCAGGACCAGGCACTCGTGCCAAGAAAGTCAGACACCCGCTGGTAGAATTGTGGCCGCTTTGGGCTTGTTTGCGGGGCATAGATATTAACAAGATTGACCACGAGCCCCTCCATACAGACTCGAAGGTGCAGCAGGTGGCCCGGCATGACCTCAGTGACCCCTAGCACCTCGGGCCGTGCGGGAGCACAGGGTCGACACTCCAGCTTGCCAAGTCGTGAAGTGGCTAAAGTAGACCCCGTCCCCCCACTCCAGCCGCCACCTGTCCTCGATGGTCGGGTCCGTATGGGTCTCCTGCAGGAAAACTACAGAGTACCCCCCTTCCCGAAGGTAAGAGAGCACCTGGGACCTGCGGAGAGCCATCCTACAGCCCCTGGTATTCAAGGTTGCAATGATAAGAGGCATCATGCAGAGGGCTGGGGGGGTGGGGGTTTCTCAGTGGCGGGGGTGTTCGTGGCCCCCGGCGGGTTGCGCAGCAACCCATGACCCATCCCGTAGACGAGTAGATCGTTTCGGAAGCCGCAGGCCCGCTCGTAGGCCGCAGCACCGCGCCTGCCTTGCCCTCTGCCCTCCTTTATAAGGGCCCTTGTGGCCTGAAAAATTCGATCAAAGTCCCCCCAGAGCTGAAGAGCTAGCTGTACCCTATTGCGGGCACCACGGGTGTGTTCTAAGAACTTCCGTAGTGCATGCCGCAGCTCATGGGGGGGTGGGGTTACGGTTCCCGGGGTATTCCCCGGTGGGGCTCTTAATACAGCCTCGTGGTCCGCTAAGGCAGGTAGGCAGGGTGCAGACCACCGACGGGGCATCTGACAGGCTGGGGTTATTAAATCCATTTCATGCCTTGGGGTGGAAGGGGATGGCAGGGGAAAAATTGCAACTCCTAATGGGTCGCGACTAGAAAGTGCAAAGACTGCTCCCTGGGGGGAATCTGCAAAAGGCGGGAAAAAAACGACCCCAGGGGCGGCAAGAGCATTGCAGGAGGGGGTAAACTGGGCGGGGGCAGGGGAAGGGGCAGGGGCAGAGGTAAGGCTCTGGGATTCAGGAGGCAAGCAGCTGAAGGAAGGTGCCTCTTGAGCAGAGTCGAGGGTTAAGGGACAAGGGAGGGGGCTCCCAGTAATGCTAGGCGCTGGCTCCGTGGTGGTCTTGGAGGCCGTGGCATCAGGTGGTGGACCACCTTCTGCAGGGTGCTCGCCCGGGAAGGCAATCAGGGGGAGGGAGCATGGGGAAAGAGGGGCTGGGGTGAGGTTGCCCAGCTCGAGGCCAGCCGGGAGTAGATCATCCTCTCCCTGGGTGACCGGGGTCAAATCTAGGGCCTCAATCTCCGCGTACACGGAGGAGAGGCCAAAGCCTGCTACCCCGGGGGCCTCTTCTCTAGGGCCCGCCTCAGCGGTCGCCTCGGGGTTCGCGGGGGGTTCGGATGGTATCCGGGCAGAAGGGGCGTCCTCAGGGGTCTCGGAGGGGAGGGTCTCCCGTGGAGGGGGAGTTCTGCCCTCCAAAGCCAGTCTGTCTTCCCCTCCCGACACCAGCGGATGGACCTCACTCGTGGTCGTAGCGGAGGGCTCGATGTCAGTGCCTCCCTTCCTGGTCTTCCGGGGGGCTTTCACGTCGGATGGATGCAGCGGAGCTCGAGCCTTCCGCTTGCTCCGTTTCCCCTGGACTAGGTTCCAGTCCTCCATAGCATCGTCCGGGGGCTGGTTAGCAGGGGTCGTGTCGGGGGGGCGGAGGTGATGATTCAGGGGTTCGGGGGGGCAGCGGTGAGGCAGCATGAGGAGGGGGGGGTTCTCCTTGGGGTGGGCCCTCTCCTATGCCCGATAATATCTTTGTCGCACCCTCCTCCATAGGCTCTACTGAGGTGGTAGTAGCAAGGGTGGGACTCCCTTGCTCGCCCGGGCGCAGTACGGAAGGAGTCTCCTGGGCCCGGGCGGGAGCAGCGATGGATTGAGTAGGAGGAGGGTTGGTTTCAGGTGCTGGGCAGCCAGGGGCGTCGGCAACAACGGGGCCGATATCCTGCCGGGTCTCGGGGGTCTCAGGTGCCCCACCCCTCCGGGCCAAAGGGCAGTCTCTGCGGACATGCCTGGCCGAGCGGCAGAGGTAGCACCGGGCCTCTCCGGTGGAGTAAAAGACCCGATAGCGGGCTCCCTGCTAGGGGACTAAGAAGGACCCCTCGAGCGCCTCCCCGTCACGCACCCCCGCCGGCGGTAAAAGCTGCACTTGCCGGCGGAAAGAAAGGACGTGACGGAGGGTGGGGTCCTTGCAGCCCAACGGGAGAGGGCTGATGACAGAGGTAAGTTTCCCAGGGTGGAGAGAGCGGGTAACAGGACAGCATTGGGTAAAAAGGGGGGAACGGAGGTGAGGACGAGGCGAACGCCCAGGTCTTCTAGCGGCTCTAGGGGGACAAACACCCCCCCCCACCGCCAGGCCCCTCTCCACCGCCTCTTGGGCGGCAGCCTCCGTAGCTAAGAAAAAAACAACCTTCCCATACATCTTGGAGGCCGCCACAATAGCTGTGGGTCCTACCACCTTCGCCAACGCCTGCACGTATGCCTCCACGTGGGGCGAGGCGGGCACCAGGAGGCAACGGACACCGTGCTTCCTGGTCAAGGTGGGGAAAGGGCCCCGGCTGCTGGTGATGGTAGCGGAGGCAGTGGGTGGGTGAGATGACGAGGCGGCAGGCAGGGGGGAGCCTGCCACCGCCCGGGCATACGTCCTGGGGGCCGGGGGGGGGACATATGCAGAGCTGGTGGAGGGAATTGCGGGGAGGGGCGCCGCGGTCGATGACGAGGCCACGGCTGTGGGGGCAGCCCCTGCCATGGAGGGCCCAGATGTGGGGGAGAAACAGCTAAATTTATTAAAGGGGCCTCGCCTCTCTCATTCCCCGCCATTGTAAGCAGGGAGGGACGGGGAGACACCGGAAGGAGAAACGGGTGGGGGGAAGCAAATTAACCACTCCTCCCTACTAGGCTGCAGGAGGGGGGAAGGGGGGGAATACCAAATGGGGTGGACAAGGGGGGGGGGAAAAATCCAATAATAGGGGCAGGCTGTAAACTAAGCAGTCCGGGGGGGGTGTAAACCCACGCACGTTTGTCCAAAGAGTCTCATTTGGTCGGCTGTTATGTCCGGTCCGAAAGGCAAAGTTCAAAGCAAACAGCTGGATCCGAAGGCGGATGGCAGATTGCCAGCAGGGACGAAGCGGCGGGGGGCCGTGACAGTTGAAGTAATGGTGGGGGGGGTGGAGCAGGCACCGATGGACCAGGGGGCAGCTTATTGCCACACCCCCTGTGCCACCACAAATGCAATTAAAACACAGTCAAACTCCCCCCCACGAGAGTAGAATTTGAAAAATTACTCAATCTTATGGCCCCCTTCACGATGATTCGTAGCTTCTTGAATTATTTCTCCTGTCTTCTGAAATCCTTCTTCTCCGGCCGTGTTGGCTGTGTTCCAAGGCTTCCGGCATGCTAAGAATGTTGTAAAGATAGTCCGAGCTGCCAGCAAAGCGGCTGGGTCTGAGGGCTTCCACTCCCCACTCCGGATAGCAGAATCGGCAATCTTCCCCCCCCTCCTCCGGGGGTTCAGCTGAGACAAATAGCTGCGCCCGAAAGCAGGCGAGGGGGAGGTGTGGTGCTGGCTGCAAGATGGCAGCCTGTCAGCACTCAGAAAAAAAACAAAAACAATAGAAAATCAAACCAAATCAAGAAAGCGTCCGGCCCGGTCGGGGGGGGCGAGACTAAGGCAGGGTCCAAAAGTAAGAAAAATCCAGGCCAGGGGGCTTTAGGAAAGAATAGAAAGCAGATAGCTGAGGAGCAAGTGACGGACGGTCCCGTCCTCCAACAGGGAAGTTTTTTTGTTTGTTTTTTTTTATTGAAAAGAAAAAAAAATTTTATTGTGACAATTACAAGAATTATCAAGAACCAAATCAAAGTATGCAACAAAACAAGGCAAACAGAAGGTATAACACAGCAGCTTTCAGGAGGGACAAAGTGTTCAGGCTAGCCTGGGCCCAGAGCGGGGGGCTTGGTCTTCCACCCTCCTAAGTTACCTGGTGGCCTAGAGCGGGGGGGCTTCCTCGACACTTGTGGTCTTCCACCCCCTCGAGTTACCTAGTGCCGCGCCCAGTGTCACCGATAATCCCCCCCCGAGAGTGCCCGGCAAGATGGGCACGGCTGCGGGGTGGGCAGTGTGGGGGTGGGGGGGTAGACACCCACGTATTATAGGGCCCTCCTAGCAAAGGGTTAGACGCAGGGAACCGGATGGGGTCAGCGAGCAGAGAACCCCGGACAGCGCCCACCGCTCTTCAAAGGTGTCAAGGGAGTCGGTGGACGCCGCCCAGAGGAACTCCGCCCGGATACGTGAATGTACTGAGGATAGGAAAAAGGCCCTACAATCGCAGGACGTTTCATGGGCCAACCTCCTCTCTCTGGTTTTATAAATGGCTGTTTTTGCCAAAGCTAGGAGGAGGTTAACCAGGAGATCCCGCGACTTTGTGGGGCCATGGATGGGGAGTGTATAGATAAAGAGGTGGGGAGAAAAATGAAGCCAAAAGCGCAACAGAATATTTGTGAGGAGCCGAAAAAGGGGCTGCAATCTGGTACACTCTAAATAGACGTGCGCCAGGGTTTCCCTCACATTACAAAAAGGGCAAGTATCCGGGATGGAAGTAAACCGTGTCAAAAACACGCCCGTGCTCACAGCTCCGTGAAGGAGCCGCCAACTGATGTCTCCGACGGGCCTCGGGACCAAGGTGGAATACAAGCTGGCCCATCGAGGTTGCTCACCCTCCAAAGGTGGCAGGAGGTCCCGCCACTTTGTGTCGGGGCGGGACACCAGGGTGTGAGCGTGAAGGGTGTGAAACGTGAGTGTATACAAATATTTCCGTGATGCAAGTTGAAAACTGACCGGTTGCAGTTCATGCAGCCGGCTCGCAGTGAAAGGGTGAGGGGTTTGTCGGGATCGGCAGGGTAGGGGCCCAATGGAAAGGTCCGGCGGGCCCGGGGTAGAGGATGGGCGTGGTACGCCCTCGCGCAAGGCTTGGTTGACATAAGCCCGAGCAGCGGGGGTCAAGGCGGCCTTCACCTCCTGAAGTACGCGCCGGGGAGTACGGGGGCTGGAGAGCCCCATGCGCCGAGCGAGCGTCAGGGGATCCAGCCAGTCTCTCCGGTCATAGTCCAGGAGGTCTCCGACCTTCGTGACTTCCGCCAAGACCAACCTCTGGCGCACCGAGCGGGACTCCGCCACCTGCACACGGAGTTGGGGGTTGTGTGGCAGGAGCTCCGTGAGGAGATCTGCTCCCGCGGTGGCCGCCACGGACCTGGTCGTTAGAAACAGTTTCCAGGTCCGGAGGAGGTCCTGGTAGAAGACCGGCAGCCCGGAGAGGTCTCACGGAAAACCTCTTGAACAAAGGTAGAAGAGCTGCCGGTCGTATCGGAGCCCTTGGAAGCGGCGCAGGAAGGCGTGCGCCAGTATGCTCCACGTCGAACTACCTGCACTGTAAAGGAGCCTCTGCAGGGCCTGGAGGCGGAAAACGCGGACCTGAGTGTACAGACACTTCAGGCCCTGTCCTCCTTCCTTCAGGGGTAAATGAAGAACTCCAACAGGGGCCCAGTGCATTCCCGACCAAAAGAACTCTAGAATCAATCTCCGGAGGTGGGTCAGGAAACCCGGGGCCGGGGCCAGGGTGTTGAGCCGGTACCAGAGCGTGGACAGGACTAGTTGGTTAAGCACCAGTGCTCTCCCTCGGAGGGAGAGACATCGGAGTAGCCCTGTCCATTTCCGGATCCGCTCTATCACCCCGCCCTCCACATTTTGCCAGTTCTCCGGCGGGGAAGGGTGCGTGGTGGAAAGGTAAACGCCGAGATAGAGCAGAGGACCCGCGCTCCACCGGATGGTCTGAAGCGTGGGTGGGAGGGAGCTTACCTGCCGCCAGTCCCCCATGGCCAAGCCAGAGCTCTTGACCCAGTTGACTCGGGCGGAGGAGGCTGCCGAATAGATGGCTTGGCATGCCTCCACTAGCGCCAGGTCGCCCGGGTCCTGGACCACGAGAAGTATGTCATCGGCGTACGCCGACAGGACCAGCCGCAGCTCCGGCTCCCGCAGCACCAACCCTGTCAACCTCCTGCGGAGGAGACAGAGGAAAGGCTCAATCGCAAGAGCGTACAGCTGGCCCGAGAGGGGGCACCCTTGTCGCACTCCTCGCCCGAAGCTGACCGGTTCGGTCAGGGTCCAGTTGAGCCGAACCAAACACTCTGCGGAGGCATACAGCACCCGGAGAAAACTCACAAACTGAGGTCCGAATCCAAACGCCTGCAGAGTGCTCAGGAGGTACTCATGGTCTACTCTGTCGAACGCCTTCTCCTGATCAAGGGACAGGAGGGCGAACGACAGACCATCTCTCCGCCCGAGTTCCAAAAGGTCTCGGACTAGAAATAGGTTGTCAAAAATGCTGCGACCCGGGACAGTATAGGTCTGGTCTGGGTGGTTCACGTCCGCCATCACGGACCCTAGCCGCAGCGAAATTGCTTTCGCTACGATTTTGTAATCCGTGCTAAGGAGTGAGACGGGACGCCAGTTTCAAAAATCGCGGAGGTCCCCCTTCTTCGGCAGCAAGGCGAGCACCGCTCTCCTGCACGACAGAGGGAGGATCCCGCCCTGCAAGGACTCAGCCCAGACAGTAACTAGGTCTGGGCCGAGGATGTCCCAGAACACGCGGTAAAACTCCACGGTCAGCCCGTCCATGCCCGGAAATTTATTGGTGAGCATGCGGCGGAGGGCTTCTGAGAACTCGGCCAGAGTGAGAGGCAGCTCTAGCCGCTCTCGGTCGCCCAATTTGACCGTGGGGTGGTCCTCCCAGAGCACCCCGCAAGCGCTAGGATCGGTCGGATCCGGGGAGAAAAGGCTTGTGTAGAAGTCGCGGGCCCTCCCACACATCTCCTCCGGATCCGTGAGGGGGGTGCCGTCTTCCGCTAGAAGGCAGGTGACGTGCTTCTTGGCCCCCCTCGTTTTCTCCAGGGCATAGAAGAAGCGGGAGCCGCGGTCCATGTCCCAAAGGAGGCGGATGCGGGACCGGACGAAGGCACCTCGGGCCCGGTGGTCCTCGAGGGCCCGAAGCTCCTCCCGCTTCTCCCGGCACGCTCCGCAGAGGGACGGGTCCTCGGGGTCGGCAGCCAGGCACCTCTCCAGCTCCAAGACCTCCCATTCCAACTGCTCTATCGCCACATTTCTCCGTCGGCTGGTGCCCCGAGTGTAGTCACGGCAGAAGAGCTTGGCGCGGACCTTCCCTAGATCCCACCATCGCCGCACCGAGGGAAAGGCACGCCATTGCTCTCGCCAGGCGAGCCAAAACTCCCGGAAGGACGTCACGAAGCTCTCGTCCTCCAACAGGCTATTATTAAAGTGCCAATAGGCCGGCCCCGGTCTCTCTGCACGGAGGGAGACCGTTATAGTAACTAAATGATGGTCGGAAAAAGGGGCCGGCCGAATGGTAGAGGAGTGGGCCTGTGAAAGATGGAAACGGGATAAATAAATACGGTCCAACCGAGAGTGGTGTGACCGATGGGCCTCCACCCGAACAAAAGTGAACGTGGAGATGTCATCTGGGTGATGGTCACGCCAGACGTCCACTAGGGAGTGATATTCAACTATTCCCCGAAGAATATTCGCGGCAGCCGGGCTCGGCTCGGCGCCTGAGCGGTCCTGTTCCTCGAGGGTGGTGTTAAAGTCTCCTCCCAGGACCAGGCACTCGTGCGAATCTAGGGTGCCGAGAAAGTCGGACACCCGCTGGTAAAATTGTGGCCGCTTTGGGCTCAGTTGTGGGGCATAGATATTAACAAGATTAACCACGAGCCCCTCTATACGGACTCGAAGGTGCAGCAGGTGGCCCGGCACGACCTCAGTGACCCCTAGCACCTCGGGCCGTAGGGTGGGGGAGAACAGGGTCGCCACTCCAGCTTGCCAAGTCGTGAAGTGGCTAAAGTAGACCCCGTCCCCCCACTCCAGCCGCCACCTGTCCTCGATGGTCGGGTCCGTATGGGTCTCCTGCAGGAAAACTACAGAGTACCCTCCCTCCCGAAGGTAAGAGAGCACCTGGGACCTGCGGAGAGCCATCCTACAGCTCCTGGTATTCAAGGTTGCAATAAGAATAGGCATCATGCGGAGGGCTGGTGGGGTGGAGGTTTCTCGGTGGCGGGGGTGTTTGTGGCCCCCGTCGGGTTGCGCACCAACCCGTGACCCATCTCATAGATGAGTAGATCGCTTTGGAAGTTGCGGGCCCGCTCGTAGGCCGCAGCGCCGCGCCTGCCTTGCCCTTTGCCCTCCTTTATAAGGGCCCTTGTGGTCCGAAAAAGTTGCTCAAAGTCCCCCCAGAGCTGAAGAGCTAGCTGTACCTTATTGCGGGCACCACGGGTGTGTTCTAAGAACTTCCGTAGTGCATGCCGCAGCTCATGGGGGGATGGGGTTACGGTTCCCGGGGTATTCCCCGGTGGGACTCTTAATACAGCCTCGAGGTCCGCTACGGCGGGTAGGCAGGGTGCGGACCACCGACGGGGGGTCTGACAGGCTGGGGTTATGAAATCCATTTCATGCCTTAAGGTGGAAGGGAATGGCGGGGAAAAAATTGCAACTCCTAATGGGTCGCGACTAGAAAGTGCAAAAACTGCTCCTTGGGGGGAATCTGCAGAAGGCGGAAAAGAAATGACCCCAGGGGCAGCAGGAGCATCGCAGGAGGAGATAAACTGGGTGGGGCTAGGGGAGGGGGCAGGGGCAAAGGTAAGGCTCTGGGATTCAGGAGGCAAGCAACTGAAGAAAGGTGCCTCCTGAGCAGAGTCGAGGGTTAAGGGGTAAGGGAGGGGGCTCCCAGTAATGCTAGGCGCTGGCCCCGCGTTGGTCTTGGCGGCCGTGGCATCTGGTGGTGGACCACCTTCTGCAGGGTGCTCGCCCGGGAAGGCAATCAGGGGGAGGGAGTATGGGGAAAAAGGGGCTGGGGTGAGGTTGCCCAGTCTGAGGCCAGCCGGAAGTAGATCATCCTCTCCCTGGGTGACCGGGGTCAAATCTAGGGCCTCAATCTCCGCGTACACGGAGGAGAGGCCAACGCCTGCTACCCCGGGGGCCTCTCCTCTAGGGCCCGCCTCAGCGGTCGCCTCGGGGTTCGCGGGGGGTTCGGATGGTATCCGAGCAGACAGGGCGTCCTCAGGGGTCTCGGAGGGGAGGGTCTCCCGTGGAGGGGGAGTTCTGCCCTCCAAAGCCAGTCTGTCTTCTCCTCCCGACACCAGCGGATGGACCTCACTCGTGGTCGTAGCGGAGGGCTCGATGTCAGTGCCTCCCTTCCTGGTCTTCCGGGGGGCTTCCGCGTCGGATGGATGCAGCGGAGCTCGAGCCTTCCGCTTGCTCCGTTTCCCCTGGACTAAGTTCCAGTCCTCCATAGCGTCGTCCGGGGGCTGGTTAGCAGGGGTCATGTCAGGGGGCGGAGGTGATGGTTCAGGGGTTCGGGGGGGCAGCGGTGAGGCAGCATGAGGAGGGGGGGGTTCTCCTTGGGGTGGGCCCTCTCCTATGCCCGATAATATCTTTGTCGCGCCCTCCTCCATAGGCTCTACTGAGGTGGTAGTAGCAAGGGTGGGACTCCCTTGCTCGCCCGGGCGTAGTAGGGAGGGAGTCTCCTGTGCCCAGTCGGGAGCAGCAGTGGATTGAGTAGGAGGAGGGTTGGTTTCAGGTGCTGGGCAGCCAGGGGCGTCGGCAACAACGGGGCCGATATCCTGCCGGGTCTCGGGGGTTTCAGGTGCCCCTCCCCTCCGGGCCAAAGGGCAGTCTCTGCGGACATGCCTGGCCGAGCGGCAGAGGTAGCACCGGGCCTCTCCGGTGGAGTAGAAGACCCGATAGTGGGCTCCCTGGTAGGGGACTAAGAAGGACCCCTCGAGCGCCTCCCCGTCACGCATCCCCGCCGGCGGTAAAAGCTGCACTTGCCGGCGGAAAGAAAGGACGTGACGGAGGGTGGGGTCCCTGCAGCCCAACGGGAGAGGGCTGATGACAGAGGTAAGCTTCCCCAGGGCGGAGAGAGCGGGTAACAGGGCAGCATTAGGTAAAAAGGGAGGAACGGAGGTGAGGACGAGGCGAACGCCCAGGTCTTCTAGCAGCTCTAGGGGGACAAACAACCCCCCTACCACCAGGCCCTTCTCCACCGCCTCCTGGGTGGCAGCCTCCAAAGCCAAGAAAAGAACGACCTTCCCATACATCTTGGAGGCCGCCACAATAGCCGTGGGTCCTACCACCTTCGCCAATGCCTGCACGTATGCCTCCACGTGGGGCGAGGCGGGCACCAGGAGGCAACGGACACCGTGCTTCCTGGTCAGGGCGGAAAAAGGGCCCCGGGCGCTAGTGATGGTAGCGGAGGCAGTGGGTGGGCGAGATGAGGAGGCGGCAGGCGAGGGGGAGCCTGCCGCCGCCTGGGCATACGTCCTGGGGGCCGGGGGAGGGACGGTCGCAGAGCTGGTGGAGGGAACAGCTGGGAGGGGTGCCACGATCGATGATGAGGCCACAGTGGTGGGGGCGGCCTCTGCCATGGAGGGCCCAGCGGCATTAGCGGGGCCCTTTCCTTTCGGCCCGCCCCGACCTTTCCGTCTAACTGGGGGGGGGTTCCTAGAATCTAATGGGGCAAGAACCAAAGCAGCAGTAGTAATTGCCCCGGTGCCTCCCACTGCCGAGGCCCCAGCGGGGGCGGGGGCAGGGGTTCTAACAATGGAGGCGGTGGGAAGATCTTGAGGGGTGGGCAGGGGGGTAGATGGGGAAGGGACAACCAATTTCGTTGGAGGGGCCTTGCGTCTCTCCATCTCTGCCATTGTAAGCAGGGAGAGACAGGGAGACACCGGAAGAAGGGGGGGGGGGCAAAAATCGGGGTCCGGTAGTAGGGGTAAACTATGGGATAAACAATCCGGGGGGTGGGGGTGGAGGGAGGACGACCCACCACAATTGTCCAAAGAGTCTCGTTTGGTTGGTTGTTATGTCCGGTCCGAAAGGCAAAGTCCAAAGCAAACAGCTGGATCCGAAGGCAGATGGCAGATTGCCAGCAGGGACGAGGCAGCGGGGGCCGTGATAGTCGTAGTAGTGGTGGGGGGGTTGGGGGCACCGGTGGATCTGGGGGTAGCTCCCTGCTACACCCCTGTGCCGCCACAGACGCAGCTGGAACGCAGTCAACTCCCCCCCCCGAGGGTATAATTCAAAGGAAATCCCTCAGTCTTACGGCCTCTCTCCACGATGATTCATAGCTGCTCGGGCGAGTTCTCCAGCCTCTGGCATCTGTTGCAGCTGTTGGCTCTGTCCCAAGGCTCTCGGCAGCTAGGAATGTTGTAATGATAAGAAAAAAGTCCAGGCAAAAAACAAAACGGCTGGGTCTGGGGGCGTCCACTCCCCTCTCTGGACAGCGGGTCGGCAGTCCTCCCCCCCTCCTCTGGGGGTTTCAATTAAGCAAAGAGCAAAGTCCAAAAGCAGGCGTCTGGGGGGGGGTGCTGGCGACCGGCCAGCACACTGACGCAGCTCAGAAAAGCGGGAGAAAACGAAACCAAAAAAACAAAGCGTCCGGCCCAAACGCGGGGGGGGAAACTAAGCGAAAGGAAAAGTGTGAAAAATCTGGGCCAGGGGGCTTCAGGAAAGAAAGGAAAGCAGATAGCTCAGGAGCGAGCGAAGAAACGATTCCGTCTCCTAACAGGGAAGGTTCCAGAACAATCAGGAACTTTCTGGAAACAATTAAGGCAGACAGGCTGATTAGAACACCTGCAGCCAATCAAGAAGCTGCTAGAATCAATTAAGGCAGGTTAATCAGGGCACCTGGGTTTAAAAAGGAGCTCACTTCAGTTTGTGGTGTGTGTGAGGAACTGAGAGTGAGAATGTGAACTGTTGGAGAACTGAGGAGTACAAGCATTATCAGACACCAGGAGGAAGGTCCTATGGTGAGGATAAAGAAGGTGTTGGGAGGAGGCCATGGGGAAGTACCCCAGGGAGCTGTAGCTGTCACACAGCTGTTCCAGGAGGCACTCTAGACAGCTGCATTCCACAGGGCCTTGGGCTAGAACTCAGAGTAGAGGGCAGGCCCGGGTTCCCCCAAACCTCCCAACTTCTGGTCAGACACAGAAGGAGTTGACCTGGACTGTGGGTTCATGAAAATGGCCAGACTGAGGGCTACCGTGAATCTATGAGGCAAGCAAATCCACCAATAAGTGCAAGACCCACCAAGGTAGAGGAGGATCTTTGTCACACGACAGATAGTCTAAAGCAGTGATACTCAGACTGAGGCTCACAAGCCACAAGTGGTTCTTTGCAGCACATGATATTAAAACTCTGTGATTTAATTATCAACCAATCCAAGTTGGTTGATAACTGGTTGGAAAATCATTTCTAGAGAGTAGTTATCAGTGGTTCTAATTGCAAAAAACTGAACACCCTAACCCCGCCACTTCCTTGAGGCCCCACCCCCTGCTCACTTCATTCCCCCTCGCTTGGTGGCTTGCTTTCCTCACTCACTTTCAATGGGCTGAGACAAGGGGGTTGGTGCGGGAGGGGGTGAGGGCTCTAACTGGGGGTGCAGGCTCCAGGGTGGGTCCTGAAATGAGGGATTCAGGGTGTGGGAGGAGGCTCCAGGCTGCGAAGGGGAGTTGGGGCTTGGGGTTGGGGCACAGGATAACCTCGGGCATCTCCCAGTCAGTAGCACAACAGGGCTAAGGCAGGCTCCCTGCCTCTCCTGGCTCTGTGCTGTGCCCCAGAAGCAGCCACCTAGTCCAGCTCCTATGCAGGGGGGCCAGGAGGCTCCACACGCTGCTCTCACATGCAGGCACCGCCCTGCACTCCACGGCCAGCTCCCACTGGAGTGTGGAGCTGATGCTCACGGCAGGGGCAGCGTGCAGAGCCCTGTTGCCCCCCGCCTAGGAGCTGAACCTGCTAGCCACTTCCAGGGCTCAGCGTGGTGCCAGGACAGGTAAGGACTAGCCTGCCTGAGCCCTGCAGCACCACCAACCAGACTTTTAATGGCCCAGTTGGCGGTGCTGATCAAAGCTGCCAGGGTCCTTTTTCAACCAGGAGTTCTGGTCGAAAATCAGATACCTAGCAACCCTAGGGCAAGTGCTTAGCACCCTCTTCACCTGCCCACCCCTCCCCCTGCCCTCCCTGAGTCCTGTCCTGCCCCCAGGGAGCACAGGACTGCTCCGTCTCCAAGGCACCCTCTCCTGCTGAGCCAATTCTCCGGCTGGGATCACTGAAGCCCTTGGAATCAGGTTCCCTGGGCCCTGATGCACAATACATCCTTAGGGCTTAACATCTTCCTGCCCACCCTATAGCTGGGAGACAGGATGCGGCCAGGATATATCGGTGGCCAGCAGTAGCAGGTGTTAGCTGTCTTTCAACACTGTGTGGGCAAGAAGGGACAAGCTACTTCCAGCCACTGGAGAGCAAGGGAGGGGAGGAGGGGAATGAGATGAGTTCTGCAAAGACATGGGCCAGGTCATCCCTTCGCCCATCTCCTCCTCCCCTGCAGCTGGAAGCAGCTCCTGTCCCTTCCCTCCCACACAGTGCCAAAAGGCTGCTGCTGGCCACATTCTGGTGTGAATACTGGCAGAAATCTGGGGAGGGGACGCACGTGACCCTGCTTTTTCCCTCCCACATCTTGCCTCGGGAAGATGCAGCACCAGGAAACAGGAGAGGAGTGTCCATCCCAGGGGCCCAGCCAGGCATGGAGGGCAGAGAGCACCAGGCAGGGAGGGTCAGGTCGGATGGGTCAGCCCTCTTGTGTGAGAGAGGTGTACAGGAGTGCGTGTGTCACCTCGCCCAGTGTGAACCATAAAGCCTTAAAGATAAGAAGGTAAATAAAATGACTCCAACTACACATTATTTCTGTTTAACAGAGGTTCAGTCAACTTGATGTTAATTTGAACATTTGTACTGCATAGTTCTGGTTGATTGCCGTTAAACTTGCTTGAATCGGAGTAATTTTACCAGGTGTCCCATATTCAGCATAGGGAAATATGGGTCACCCTAATTAATGATCACTAATAGCAAGATATTTGCCCCTTTTGGTATTGGCATGCATTACTGTTATAGGTGGAGCCTAAATAGCATGACTGGAATTCAGTTCCTGTAAATTCCCTTCTCACGAGACTTTACAAGACCACAGAGCAAGAGTTGCAGATGCTTGACATATTTTAATAGCAGAGTAGCAGTTGCTATGCTATATTGTCTAAATGATTTCTTACGATAATTGGGTTTGTCCTGCCTATGGATCCATCCTTTTATATGGAAGGGTGACACCATCTTACAATGCCAGATGATCATGCCATGCTATACCATACCACTGCCTGAATAATCATAAAGGCATCTTACTCGCTCTGCTGCTTGGTCACTCACACACTACACATTTTTTGGCTGGTGTGGGATCCCCAGTTTCCTTGTTATTGGGGCAAGAGTAACAAAGCGTTGTTATCCTTGTTGTGCGAATCAAGGGTAGCAGAACTATAGTTGGCAGTTCATGATTGAGGGACTTACCCTCAACTAAATGGCACTTGCTAGGAAGGGGACATGGGTTCCAAAGCCCAGTGAGTTGAGAGAGGGTGGAGATAGGTACTTGTTCTGTGGGTCTTGTCTAAGGGCCCCAGTAACCTTTGACCCTTCTGGTCTCCACTATGTAATAACAGAGCTAATTTCAACTCAGTTGTGAGTCTTGTTAAACATTGCAGACCTGAAGTCAGTGATACCTAGGCCTGAGTATTAAACCTGATTTGAGACAGTGTCTCTGATGCAAGAGACTGCCCAGTGTGCACCAGCAGTGAGGCTCCCCCACTAACAGCTGAAATAAGTGAGAGCTGTGTTAAGTGGGGGGCCCTGAAGACATCTTGATGCACAGCAGTGCAGCTGGCAGAGAGTCATGGGCTGCAGGGTGGCTGGCAGAAAGGTGTGGCCAGCAGGGTGGCTGGCAGAGAGTGCCAGAGCAGAGTTAATAAGACACATGCACCTCTAAATATACTACCAAGTATATAAAGACTAACAATATTTTCCACATCTCAAGGACAATTTTAACCAGTTGATTCTGGGAAACTTTCATGGGAGAGTGCATCAGCCACTTTGTTAGAAGCTCCTGAGATGTGTTGGATGTCGAAATCAAAATCTTGGAGAGCTAAACTCCACCGAATAAGTTTTTAGTTATTTCCCATGGCTGTATGAAGCCACTGTAGCACAGCATGGTCGGTTTGCAGGTGGAAACGCCGTCCCCAAACATATGGGCGTAGCTTTTCCAGAGCGTAGACAATGGCGTAACATTCTTTTTCACTGACTGACCAGTTGCTTTCCCTCTCAGACAGCTTCTTGCTGAGAAACACTACAGGGTGGAATTCTTGATCTGGTCCTTCCTGCATTAAAACTGCTCCCACACCATGCTCGGACGCACCTGTGGTTACTAGGAATGGTTTGTCAAAGTCTGGGGCCCTTACTATAGGGTCAGACAGGAGTGTCGCTTTAAGATGGTTAAAGGCCTTCTGACACTTTTCGGTCCACTAAACGGCATTTGGCTGTTTCTTTTTGGTTAGCTCTGTCAGTGGGGCAGCGATTTGGCTGTATTGCGGTACAAATCGTCTGTAATAACCGGCCAAGCCTAAGAAGGATTGAACCTGTTTCTTTGACTTTGGGACAGGCC
The DNA here is from genome assembly GCF_965152275.1 of Natator depressus. NCBI lineage: Eukaryota > Metazoa > Chordata > Testudines > Cheloniidae > Natator > Natator depressus. The sequence continues at coordinate 144,436,945 of NC_134235.1, read as the reverse complement.
ACTTTTGGATAGCATCCACTTCGGCCTGTTCCTTGACCCATCTGCTGTCCAAGGTAAGTCACTCTGTTTAGGCCTATTTGACACTTCTTAGCCTTAACAGTTAGTCCTGCCTCCCTTATGCGCTCAAGGACTTTTTGTAGATGTTCCAGGTGGTCTGCCCAGGAATCCGAAAATATGGCCACATCGTCAAGGTAGGCGACTGCATATTCTCCTAATCCCGCTAGGAGACCATCTACAAGTCTTTGGAAGGTGGCGGGTGCATTTCGCAGCCCGAAAGGGAGTACATTAAATTCATACAGCCCAAGATGTGTGGTGAAGGCTGACCTTTCCTTGGCAGATTCATCTAGTGGTACTTGCCAGTACCCCTTGGTTAAGTCCAAGGTAGAGATGAACTGGGCCCATCCCAGTTTCTTTAATAGTTCATCTGTGCGTGGCATTGGATACTAGTCTGGGCGAGTTACAGCATTTAGCTTATGGTAGTCCAAGCAAAAACGTATCTCCCCATCTGGTTTGGGAACTAGAACCACTGGAGATGCCCATGCACTTCCAGAGGGGCGGATTACACCCATCTGTAACATATTCTGGATCTCCCATTCTATAGCAGTTTTAGCTTGAGGAGACACTTGGTAAGGTTGGACTTTAATTGGGTAAGCATTACCTGTGTCAATGGAGTGGTATGCCCATTCAGTCAGTCCTGGGGTGGCTGAGAACGTTGGCGCACAGCTAGTGCACAGCTCCTTGATCTGCTGTTGCTGCATACGCCCAAGGGTCATGGAGAGGTTCACCTCTTCCATGCCACCAGCACTTTTCCCTTCGTAGTAGACACCTTCAGGCCACTCAGCATCCTCTCCTCCCTGGGCTGTAAACTGACAAACCTTTAATTCTCTGGAATAAAAAGGCTTTAGAGAATTAATATGGTATACCTTAGGCTTTTGGTTGGAGGTGGGGAATGCTATGAGATAATTAACAGCTCCCAGGCGCTTCTGGACCGTGAATGGCCCTTCCCACGATGCTTCCATTTTATGGGCCTGGAGCACCTTTAAGACCATGACCTGGTCCCCTACTTCGAAGGAACGCTCTCTGGCATGTTTATCATACCAGGCTTTTTGCTCTTTTTGAGCATCCTGTAAGTTTTCTTTAGCAAGGGCTAAAGAGGTTCGGAGGGTGTTTTGTAGGTTGGTTATGAAGTCCAGAATGTTAGTTCCTGGAGAAGGTGTAAATCCCTCCCATTGCTGCTTCACCAACTGTAATGGCCCCTTAACCTCATGGCCATATACAAGTTCAAATGGGGAAAACCCTAAACTGGGATGTGGTACAGCTCTGTAGGCAAAGAGCAACTGCTGCAACACTAGGTCCCAATCATTGGAGTGCTCATTTAAACTCAAGAGCTCGACACGGTACTTAGTTGGAACTACCAACTGTCTCTGAGGATGCCAGTCTTCCTGGTGTCCACCAGAAAGAGTTTCCTTGTATAAAAGTCCTCTTTCTACAACAAACCTGGATCGATTAGAAGAGCTGAGAGGTTGTGGGTTGCTCCATGCCGCCGTCCAAGCTCTCTGGAGGCTTTCATCTGCTTTCTGTTGGGTCTGGAACTGTTCCCTTGATGCTGGAGACATCAGTTCCTCATTGGATTGTGGACCTATGCTTGGTCCCTCTGGAAGCAATGTAGGGGATGGGGGTGTTTCCGTTGACTGTGAACCGCTCTCCGCTGGGACACTATGTTGGGGTTCAGGCTCCGGCTGAGCCTCTTGTGTAGGGTTATGGGCTGCTGCCGGTTCAGGTTCGGTGGGGCCTCTGGTGTTGGGGTTGCAAGTACTGGATTCAGTGCTGGCAATGGGTCTGGTGCTGGTTGTTCCGCTGCTTCTGGTTCTGGGACTGGTTCCATCTGGGTCTCTGGGACTGGATCAGATAAAGGCTCAGCAGAATATACCAACAAACCCTAGCAATCCTTCTCCAGGTACCACTCCCCATCCCAGAAAGTTCCCCACCTACAAGGCAGGCGATGATACTGAGACCTTCTTAGAAAACTTCGAAAGGGCCTGCCTTGGGTACAGCATCTCTACCAACCAATACATGGTAGAGCTGAGGCCGCAGCTCAGTGGACCCTTAGCTGAGGTGGCGGCTGAAATGCCTAAAGAACACATGAACAAGTATGAACTGTTTAAATCCAAGGCGAGAGTCAGAATGGGGATAACACCCGAGCATTCTCGTCAGAGGTTCAGAGCCCTAAGGTGGAAACCAGACATGTCATTTACCCGACATGCCTACCACATTGTGAAACATTGGGATGCCTGGATATCAGGAGCAAGTGTTGAATCTCCAGTAAATTTGCCCTTCCTAATGCAAATGGAACAATTCTTAGAGGGTGTTCCTGAGGAAATAGAAAGATACATCCTAGATGGGAAGCCCAAAACTGTAATAGAGGCAGGAGAGATTGGAGCCAGATGGGTGGAGGTGGCAGAGAAGAAGAAAACTGGTCGCAGTTGGAGCGGAGACCAGAAGGGACAACCCCAGACCACAGCCTATTACCGGGGGCCGCCCAAGGCCCCACCTACCTCCACACACCTTATCGTCCCACCACCCCGTTCTCCAGCAACCCACCTCGCCCCAGAGATCCGTCAGCTGGACGACATTTTAAATGTAACGAGCTGGGGCATGTAAAGGCCAACTGCCCCAAGAACCCCAACAGATTACAGTTCATTGCACCGGAATCACACCAGAGGTCCGCAGGCCCAGATACCTCCCAGATACCCTTGGAGCGGAGGGAAACTGTGAGTGTGGGCGGGAAGAAGGTCACCGCGTGGAGGGACACCGGAGCACAAGTGTCAGCTATCCATGCTTCCTTAGTGGACCCCAATTTAATCAACCCAGAGATCCAAGTGATGATTCAACCCTTCAAGTCCAACTCTTTCAATTTGCCTACAGCCAAGTTGCCTGTCCAGTACCAGGGCTGGTCAGGAACGTAGACTTTTGCAGTCTATGATGATTATCCCATCCCCATGCTGTTGGGGGAAGACTTGGCCAATCATGTGAAGCGGGCCATGAGGGTGGGAATGGTCACCCGCAGCCAGGCTAAACAAGCCGTGAGGCCTAGCTCTGTTCCGGAAACTTCTATCAGGACCCGGTCAGAGGTGATGGACCCGGACCCCAGTCCAATGTCTGCAACAGCAGTAGTGGATCCAGGGGCAAAGATAAAATTAATCTGTACTTTGGGGAAGTTTTAACCTAAGCTGGTGAAAGTAAGCTTAGGAGGTTTTCATGCAGGTCCCCACATCTGTACCCTAGAGTTCAGAGTGGGGAAGGAACCGTGACCGAGGTGAACTCTGCAGATGCACCTCTGGACTCTGGGTCTGCCCTGTCCAAGGACAGCAACTATGAGTGGGGTTCACAGAAGGGATGGGCACATTAAAGGGACTTTTGGGTTGCTGGACTTAAGAACGTGAGGGGAAAAGGACACTGCCCAGCTTACATGGTGGTGGGTTTTTTGCTCATGGTTTGTTTATAAATCCTGTTTGTGATGTTTCCCCAAATTAATGCTGCATTATCTCCCTCCTTTTATTAAAAGCTTTTTGCTACACTCAGTGCTTGCAAAAGGGAAAGTATTGCCTCTTAGAGGCACTCAAGGGGTGGTGTGTAATTGTCCAAGGTCACTGGGTGGGGGCTCGAGCCAGTCTTCTGTTGTATTGTTGAAAAGGAACCTGTAGATACTGAACCCAGCCCTTGTTGCTGCCAACTCTGACTGGCAGAAGGGTTACACAAATATAGTGCCCATCTTTACGAAAGGGAAGAAGGAGAATCTGGAGAACTACACCCTCACCACTGTTCCTGGAAAAATCATGGAGCAGGTCCTCAAGGAATCTATTTTGAAGCACTTGGAGGAGAGGAAGGTGATCAGGAACAGTCAACATGGATTCACCAAGGGCAAGTCGTGCCTGACCAACCTAAATTGCCTTCTATGATGAGATAACTAGCTCTATGGATATGGGGGAAAGGATAGATGTGATATACTTGACTTTAGCAAAGCTTTTGAAACAGTCTCCCACAGTATTCTTGCCAGCAACTTAAAGAAGTATGGATTGGATGAATGGACTATAAGGTGGATAAAAAGCTGGCTAGATCATGGGGCTCAACAGGTAGTGATCAACGGCTCAATGTCTAGTTGGCAACCAGCATCAAGCGGAATGCCCCAGGGATCAGTCCTGGGGCTGGTTTTGTTCAACATCTTCATTAATGATCTGGATGATGGGATGGTTTGCACCCTCAGCAAGTTTGTGAATGACAGTAAGATGGGGGGAGAGGTAGATACACAGGGAGCTGTAAGCAGGGAAGTTTGAGTGGGAGTTTTTAAGGGGAGTTTGTATTGTGGTGCTTGTTTGGGGTTTGTTTTTGCTGTGGGTGGTGTTTTGGTGTAGTTTGTGTTTCCCAGATTAACAGGATTTAGGTGGAAAGGCTATGACAGATACAGAGGCAGAAGTGGGAGTGACTCATGTAGTGGAAGACAAAATGAAGATGACTGGATGTGGAAGCTGCAGTATGTACATGATCCTGGAGGGGGTACCTGGTAAGAGTTTTGTCTGCATGAAATGCCATCTGATAGAGCTGATGGAAGAAAATATCCGAGGTTTCGAAATGCAGGTGGAAAGTCTGGTTGAGTTTAGAAGGGGGTTCGAGCAGATTATGCAGCAAAGACATGAGGTATCTGAAGGGAAAAGCTCAGATTTGCAGATGGAAGCAGGACTGAGGAATTCTGAGGGGAGACCGTGTGAGGAAAGTGGTCAGTGGAAGCATGTGACTAAAAGAACCAGGCAGAGGAAAAGACGGGCTAGTGAAGGAGAAATAGAGCTTAAGAACAGGTTTGCAGAGTTGGAAAATGAAGAAGGGGTTCAGCAGGTAGTCACTGAAGGTGGAAGGGCAAGGAAGAAGAGAAGAGCGGCTAGTCCTACAGGAAAAGGGGAAGAGTCAATGGAGACAACACCAAATATGAGCCCCAGGAGGATACAGGATGGGTTGAAGAGGATTACAAGGGAGAATAGGAATGGAAAGAACTTGCAGCCAGAGGGAACAGGGGATAGACTGGAGAATAGCACCGTCACCAGGAAAAGGCAGGTCTATGTGATCGGGGATTCTTTACTGAGAAGAATAGACAGGCCTGTAACCAGAGCTGATCCAGAGAACAGAAAGGTGTGCTGTCTTCCAGGTGCTAAGATACGGGATGTAGACCTGAGGTTGAAAAGGATCCTAAAGGGAGCAGGAAAGAATCCCCTAATTATCCTTCATGTGGGAACAAATGATACGGCTAGATTCTCACTGGAAAGTATTAAGGGAGACTATGCTAGGCTGGGGAAGACGCTTAAGGAAATCGAGGCTCAGGTGATCTTTAGTGGGATTCTGCCTGTTCCTAGAGAAGGGCAACAAAGGTGTGATAAGATTATGACTATCAACAGATGGCTTAGGGAGTGGTGCTATAAAGAGGGTTTTAGGATGTATGGCCACTGGGAGGCATTCATGGACAGAGGACAGTTCTCTCGGGATGGACTTCATCTGAGTAGGGAAGGAAATAGACTTCTAGGATGGAGGCTGGCATAACTGATCAAGATAGCTTTAAACTAGGAATTTGGGGGAGATGGTTGGGACATGTCCAGGTAATCGCCATGCCGGATTTTAACACTGAGAGGGAAGAAAACGAAGTAAGAGAGGATACAGCCGTGGGTAGGAGAATGGACATAAGGAGGAAGGGCAGTGTGGATTCCAGTCTAATAGGTTATACTGGCTGTAGAATGACCGTGCCTAATAGGGTACAGAATGTGAGCGAGGCCAAACAGCAAAAATTAAGATGTTTGTACACCAATGCGAGGAGCCTAGGTAACAAAATGGAGGAACTAGAGCTACTGGTGCAGGAAGTGAAACCAGATATTATAAGGATAAGAGAAACATGGTGGAATAGTAGTCATGACTGGACTACAGGTATTGAAGGGTATGTGCTGTTTAGGAAAGACAGAAATAAAGGTAAAGGTGGTAGAGTAGCATTGTATATCAATGATGAGGTAGACTGTAAAGAAATAAGAAGTGATGGAATGGATAAGACAGAGTCTGTCTGGGTAAAAATTACATTGGGGAAGAAAACTACTAGAGCCTCCCCTGGGATTGTGCTTGGGGTATGCTACAGACTGCCAGGATCTAATTTGGATATGGATAGAGCCCTCTTTAATGTTTTTAATGAAGTAAGTACTACTGGAAACTGTGTGATCATGGGAGACTTTAACTTCCCAGATAGAGACTGGAGGACAAGTGCTAGTAATAATAATAGGACTCAGATTTTCCTAGATGCGAGAGCTGATAGATTCCTTCATCAAGTAGTTCCTGAACCGACTAGAGGGGATGCCATTTTAGATTTGTTTTGGTGAGTAGTGAGGACCTCATAGAAGAAATGGTTGTAGGGGACAATCTTGGTTCAAGTAATCATGAGCTAATTCAGTTCAAACTGAATGGAAGGATAAACAAAGATCTGCAACTAGGGTTTTTGATTTCAAAAGGGCTGACTTTCAAAAATTAAGGAAATTAGTTAGGGAAGTGGATTGGACTGAAGAACTTATGGATCTAAAGGTAGAGGAGGCCTCGGATTACTTTAAATGAAAGCTGCAGAAGCTATCGGAAGCCTGCATCCCAAGAAAGGGGAAAAATTCATAGGCAGAAGTTGTAGACCAAGCTGGATAAGCAAGCATCTCAGAGAGGTGATTAAGAAAAGCAGAAAGCCTACAGGGAGTGGAAGATGGGAGGGATCAGCAAAAAAAGCTACTTATTGAGGTCAGAACATGTAGGGATAAAGTGAGACAGGCTAAAAGCCATGTAGAGTTGGACCTTGCAAAGGGAATTAAAGCCAATAGTAAAAGGTTCTATAGCCATATAAATAAGAAGAAAACAAAGAAAGAAGAAGTGGGACCACTAAATACTGAGGATGGAGTGGAGGTCAAGGATAATCTAGGCATGGCCCAATATCTAAACAAATACTTTGCCTCAGTCTTTAATAAGACTGAAGAGGATCTTAGGGATAATGGTAGCATGACAAATGGGGACGAGGATATGGAGGTAGATATTACCATATCTGAGGTAGAAGCGAAACTCGAACAGTTTAATGGGACTAAATCAGGGGGCCCAGATAATCTTCATCCAAGAATATTAAAGGAATTGGCACAAGAAATTGCAAGCCCATTAGCAAGAATTTTTAATAAATCTGTAAACTCAGGGCTTGTACCATATGACTGGAGAATTGCTAACATAGTTCCTATTTTTAAGAAAGGAAAAAAAAGTGATCCTGGTAACTACAGGCCTGTTTGTTTGACATCTGTAGTATGCAAGGTATTGGAAAAAATTTTGAAGGAGAAAGTAGTTAAGGACATTGAGGTCAATGGTAAATGGGACAAAATACAACATGGTTTTACAAAAGGTAGATCATGCCAAACCAACCTGATCGCCTTCTTTGAGAAAGTAACAGATATTTTAGACATAGGAAACGCAGTGGATCTAATTTATCAAGATTTTAGTAAGGCGTTTGATATCATGCCACATAGGGAATTATTAGTTAAATTGGAAAAGATGGGGATCAATATGAAAATTGAAAGGTGGATAAGGAACTGATTAAAGGAGAGACTACAGCGGGTCATACTGAAAGGTGAACTGTCAGGCTGGAGGGAGGTTACCAGTGCAGTTCCTCAGGGATCAGTTTTGGGACCAATCTTATTTAATCTTTTTATTACTGACCTTGGCACAAAAAGTGTGAGTGTGCTAATAAAGTTTGTGGATGATACAAAGCTGGGAGGTATTGCCAATTTAAAGAAGGACCGGGAAATCATACAGGAAGATTTGGATGACGTTGTAAACTGGAGTAATAGTAATAGGATGAAATTTAATAGTGAGAAGTGTAAGTTTATGCATTTAGGGATTAATAACAAGAATTTTAGTTATAAGCTGGGGACGCATCAATTAGAAGTTATGGAGGAGGAGAAGGAACTTGGAGTATTGGTTGATCATAGGATGACTATGAGCTGCCAATGTGATATGGCTGTGAAAAAAGCTAATGCGGTCTTGGGATGCATCAGGCGAGATATTTCCAGTAGAGATAAGGAGGTTTTAGTACCATTATGCAAGGCACTGGTGAGACCTCAGCTGGAATACTGTGTGCAGTTCTGGTCTCCTATGTTTAAGAAGGATGAATTCAAACTGGAACAGGTACAGAGAAGGGCTACTAGGATGATCCAAGGAATAGAAAACCTGTCTTATGAAAGGAGACTCAAGGAGCTTGGCTTGTTTAGCCTAACGAAAAGAAGGTTGAGAGGAGATATGATTGCTCTCTATAAATATATCAGAGGGATAAATGCCGGAGAGAGACAGGAATTATTTAAGCTCAGTACCAATGTGGACACAAGAACAAATGGATATAAACTGGTCATTGGGAAGTTTAGACTTGAAATTAGACTAAGGTTTCTAACCATCAGAGAAGTGAAGTTTTGGAATAGCCTTCCAAGGGAAGCAGTGGGGGCAAGAGACCTATCTGGCTTTAAGATTAAATTTATCGAGTTTAATCTTAATGGAGGAGATGGTATGATGGGATAACATGATTTTGGTAATTAATTGATCTTTAAATATTCATGGTAAATAGGCCTAATGGCCTGTGATGGGATGTTAGATGGGGTGGGATCTGAGTTACCCAGGAAAGAATTTTTTGTAGTATCTGGCTGGTGAATCTTGCCCATATGCTCAGGGTTTAGCTGATCGCCATATTTGGGGTCGGGAAGGAATTTTCCTCAAGGGCAGATTGGAAGAGTCCCTGGAGTTTTTTTGCCTTCCTCTGTAGCATGGGGCACGGGTCACTTGCTGGAGGATTCTCTGCTCCTTGAAGCCTTTAAACCATGATTTGAGGACTTCAATAGCTCAGACATAGGTGAGAGTTTTTTCACAGGAGTGGGTGGGTGAGATTCTGTGGCCTGCGTTGTGCAGGAGGTCAGACTAGACTATCATAATAGTCCCTTCTGACTTTAGTATCTATGAGTCTATGAGGAAGGTAGGGATCGGGTCCAGAGTGACCTAGACAAATCTGAGGATTGGGCTCAAAGAAATCTGATTAGGTTCAACAAGGACAAGTGCAGAATCCTGCTCTTATGACAGAAGAATCCCGTACATTGCTGCAGGCTGGGGACTGACTAGCTAAGCGGCAGTTCTGCAGAAAAGTCCCTGCGGATTACAGTGGACAAGAAGCTGAATCTGAGTCAACAGTGTGCCCTTGTTGCCAAGAATGCTAATGGCATATTGGGCTGTATGAGTAGGAGCACTGCCAGCAGATCGAGGGACGTGATTATTACCCCCTATTCAGCACTGGTGAGGCCACATCTGGAGTTTTGGGGTCCCCACTATGGAAAGCATGTGGACAAATTGGAGAGAGTCCAGCTGAGGGCAACAAAAATGATTAGGGGACTGGAACACATGACTTATGAGGAGAGGCTGAGGGAACTGGGATTATTTAGTCTGCAGAAGAGAAGAATGAGGGGGGATTTGATAGCTGCTTTCAACTACCTGAAAGGGTGTGGGGCGGGAATTCCGAAGAGGATGGAGCTAGGCTGTTCTCAGTGGTGGCAGATAACAGAACAAGGAGCAATGGTCTCAAGTTGCAGTGGGAAGGTCTAGGGTGGCTATTAGGAAAAATTTTTACTAGGAGGGTGGTGAAGCACTGGAGTGGGTTACCTAGCGAGGTGGTGGAATCTTCATCCTTCGAGATTTTTAAGGATGACAAAGCCCTGCTTGGGATGATTAAGTTGGTGTTGGTCCTGCTTTGAGCAGGGAGTTGGACTAGATGACCTCCTGAGGTCTCTTCCCATCCTATTCTTACTCCTGAGGGCATTCTGCTCCAAAAAATTAAAATTCTGCTCACAATATTTTAAATTTCTCAAAAATTCTGCTAATTTTATTTGTCAAATAAATGTGGAGGCTACAGCATGGCAGTGGGGAGCACAGGCCACTGGCTGCACAGAGGTGGGAGATCACTGTGCAGCTTTCCCCCTCCCCCAGGACACAGAGTCTGGTGATGCTGCCCCCAACCCTGACACAGTACAAGGATGGTGCCTGCCCCAGAAACACCCCAGGGCCTTGCCCCTCTGAGCCAGGTGCACCAGGTGTGGGCAGGCAGGCTCAGAAAGGCAGGATCCAAGTTTGGAAGGGCTTAGTGCGGGGGGGGGGATCCAGGTGTGGGATGAGAGGGTTCTGTGTGGGGCAATCTGGATGCAGGTGGCTCTGTGCGGGATCCAGGTGTGGAAGGGATCTGGATGCAGAGGGGTTTGGGGGGGATTGTGGGTGCAATGGTAATGTGACTCTGCAGGGGGGTCTAGTGAAGGTGGTTGGGGCAATGGGGGGGGTCTTGGTGTGGGAGGGATAGAGCTTGGCAGGGAATGTGGGGAGGGGGCTCAGTGGGGGCTCCAGATACTGGGGGAGTGGGGTGGGGATCAAGATGCAGCTGGTTGGGGCTCAGTGGGGTGGGGAGCTGGGTGTATGTGGCTTCTCAGGGTGGTCCAGGTACAGGGGAAATGGGATTCATCAGGGGGGTTTCTGAATGCGGGGATGAGGCTCGGTGGAAGGGTCTGAGTATGAGGGGGTCTGGATGCATGGGGGTTGGGCAGATGGAGGAGCAGCTTCCTGTACAGGGATCCCTCCCCCTGCAGGTGAGGAGCGATAGGTGCAGGAAGTGGAGGGGGGAGTTTTCAGAGCTTCCTGCAGCCAGGGGATAAATCTGGGGTGGGTCTGACCCAGCCTCAGATGCTGTGCAGGGATAGAGTAAGTCCCATTCTCCCCAGCCCAGCCCGGACTAGCAGCTGATCCCGGCACAGGGTAAGAGCCACCAGCCAGGTCTTCCCCAGTTCCTCCTCCTGCCCCATTGTGATTTACCTCTCCTCTGGCTGCTCTGGGCACCCGAAACATACTGCTGGGGAGGGTCACATGACCGTTCTTGTGGCTTCCCTTTGCTTCCACATCATAAAGTCATTTTTCTGCAGGGAACCAAAGAAATCTGCGGGGGACATATATTCTGCATATGTGCAGTGGTGCAGAATTCTCCCAGGAGTAGATTCTATGATACTGTGTCCAGTTCTGGTGCCCATAATTCAACAAGGATGTTAATAAATTGGAGAAGGGTTCAGAGAACAGTGACCAGAATGATTAAAGGAATGGAAAACATGCCTTACAGTGACTGTCTATTTAGCTGAAAAAAGAGACAGTTAAAGGCTAATTTGATCATAGTTTATAAATATCTATGTGAGGAAGAAAAATATTATTAATAGGCCCTTCAATCTCTAGCAGACAAAGACATAACAAGATCCAAAGGCTGGAAGTTGAAGTTAGACAAATTCAGATTAGAAATAATACATGTTTAAGCATGAGGGTAATTAACCACTGGGAACAACTTACCAAGGGTTGTGGTATACTCTCCAAAGCTGGCAATTTTTTTTAATTTAAATTGGATAGTTTTCAAAAAGATATGCTGCAGTTCAAACGGGAATTCAAGAAAATCCCATGGCCTGTGTTATGCAAGAAATCAGGTGAAATGATTACAGTAGTCTCTTTTGGCCTCATAAGCTATGCTTTTTATAAAACCATTTTATATAAATCCTTTCTATGGCCCCAAATACAGTGTTTACTATATATGTCTTGCAGATTTTTTTTTTTCTCCATACCTCCCACATTGCATTTTCTCAAGTTTTTCAATCCTATTTTGTTATTTTCTCTTCACTTTTCTAAATCACTCTATCATAGAATATCAGGGTTGGAAGGGTCCTCAGGAGGACATCTAGTCCAACCCCCTGCTCAAAGCAGGACCAATCCCCAATATTTGTCCCAGATCCCAAACGGCCCCCTTCAAGGATTGAACTCACAACCCTGGGTTTAGCAGGCCAATGCTCAAACCACTGAGCTATCCCTCTCCCACTTATTTCTGAGCCCTGACTGGTGATGTTTACAGCTTCTTCCAATTTAGTGTAATCTATGAATTCCAACCATATACAGTTTACTCCCTCTTCCAAATCATTCATGAAGAGTCGATCCTGATCCCTATTAACAACACTAGACATCTTACCCCCAATCTGATACACTGTCTTGTATCATTACCTAATTTTTATTGTCTTTTATCCAGTTTTTACTTCACCAGGCAATGTGTTTACCAAAACTAATCTGCATTAATTATTAAATTTGCGTAAGACATTGTTTTACTGAAAGACAAATCTACAGGATTCTGTAGTTGCACTAACATTGTAATTCTATCAAGAAAGTAATCAAGTTTGTCTGGCAATTTTTTCCCCATAAAGTTCATGGTTATACCTATTCTTCATGGTTAGGTTGCCCTTACCCTCTAGATATGTAATGTTATTTCTAGGACTGTCAAGCAATTTAAAAAATGAATCACTGTTAATCACCATTTTAATCACACTGTTAAACAATAATAGATTACTCAATGCTTTTTTTGCCTCTGTCTTCACAAACAAGGTCAGCTGCCAGACTACTGCACTGGGCAGCACAGCATGTGGAGGAGGTGACCAGCCCTCTGTGAAGAAAGAAGTGGTTCGGGACTATTTAGAAAAGCTGGACGAGCACAAGTCCCTGGGGCCGGATGCGCTGCATCCGAGAGTGCTAAAGGAGTTGGCAGATGTGATTGCAGAGCCATTGGCCATTATCTTTGAAAACTCATGGCGATTGGGGGAGGTCCCGGATGACTGGAAAAAGGCTAATGTAGTGCCCATCTTTAAAAAAGGGAAGAAGGAGGATCCTGGGAACTACAGGCCAGTCAGCCTCACCTCAGTCCCTGGGAAAATCATGGAGCAGGACCTCAAGGAATCAATTTAGAAGCACTCAGAGGAGAGGAAAGTGATCAGAAACAGTCAGCATGGATTCACCAAGGGCAAGTCATGCCTGACTAACCTAATTGTCTTCTATGACAAGATAACAGTCTCTGTGGATGAGGGGGAAGCAGTGGATGTGTTATTCTTTGACTTTAGCAAAGCTTTTGATACTGTCTTCCACACTATTCTTGCCAGCAAGTTAAAGAAGCATGGGCTGGATGAATGGACTTGTCATAAATATAAATCCCTCCTGGCCAGAGGAAAAACCCTTTCACCTGTAAAGGATTAAGAAGCTAAGATAATCTCACTGGCACCTGACCAACATGACCAATGAGGAGACAAGATACTTTCAAAGCTGCCTGGGGGGAACAAAGGTTCTCTCTGTCTGTGTGATGCTTTTGCCAGGACCAGAGCAGGAATGCAGGTCAGAACTCCTGTAAAGAGTTAGTAAGCAATTTAGTTAGATATGCGTTAGATTCTGTTTTGGTTAAATGGCTGATAAAATAAGTTGTGCTGAATGGGATGTATATTCCTGTTTTTGTGTCTTCTTGTAACTTAAGATTTTGCCTAGAGGGATTCTCTGTTTTGAATATGAATACCCTATAAGGTATTTACCATCCTGATTTTACAGAGGTGATTCTTTTACTTTTTCTTTAATTAAAATCCTTCCTTTAAGAACCTGACTGCTTTTTCATTGTTCTTAAGATCCAAGGGTTTGGGTCCATGTTCACCTATGCAAATTGGTGAGGATTTTTATCAGGCCTTCCCCAGGAAAGGAGGTGTAGGGCTTGGGGGGATATTTTGGGAGGGGGAGATGTTTCCAAGTGGGCACTTCCGCTGTTATTATCGTTAGACACTTTGGTGGTGGCAGCTTTTTACCTAAGCTGGTAAGAATAAGCTTAGGGGGTCTTTCATGCAGGTCCCCACATCTGTATCCTAGAGTTCAGAGTGGGGAAGGAACCTTGACAGGACTATAAGGTGGATAGAAAACTGGCTAGATCATCGGACTCAACAGGTAGTGATCAATGGCTCTATGTCTAGTTGGCAGCCGGTATCAAGCGGAGTGCCCCAAGGGTCAGTCCTGGGGCCGGTTTTGCTCAATATCTTCATTAATGATCAGAAGAATGGCATGGATTGCACCCTCAGGAAGTTTGCAGATGACACGGGACTGGAAGGAGTGGTAGATATGTTGGAGAGTAGTGATAGGATACAGAGGGACTTAGACAAATTAGAGGATTGGGCCAAAAGAAATCTGATGAAGTTCAACAAGGACAAGTGCAGAATCCTGCACTTAGGACGGAAGAATCCCATGCACCGCTACAGACTAGGGACCGAGTGGCTCGGCAGCAGTTCTGCAGAAAAGGACCTAGGGGTGACAGTGGACAAGAAGCTGGATATGAGTCAACAGTGTGCCCTTGTTCCCAAATAGGGTAATGGCATTTTGGGCTGTATAAGTAGGAGCATTACCAGCAGGTCGAAGGACGTGATTATTCCCCTCTATTTGGCATTGGTGAGGTCTCATCTGGAGTACTGTGTCCAGTTTTGGGCCCCACACTACAAGAAGGATGTGGAAAAATTGGAAAACGTCCAGCGGAGGGCAACAAAAATGATTAGGGGACTGGAACACACGACTTATGAGGAGAGGCTGAGGGAACTGGGATTGTTTAGTCTGCGAAAGAGAAGAATGAGGGGGGATTTGATAGCTGCTTTCAACTACCTGAAAGGGGGTTACAAAGAGGATGGATCTAGACTGTTCTCAGTGGTAGCAGATGACAGAACAAGGAGTAATGGTCTCAAGTTGCAGTGGGGGAGGTTTAGCTTGGATATTAGGAAAAACTTCTTCACTAGGAGGGTGGTGAAACACTGGAATGTCTTACCTAAGGAGGTGGTGGAATCTCCTTTCTTAGAAGTTTTTAAGGTCAGGCTTGACAAAGCCCTGGCTTGGATGATTTAGTTGGGGATTGGTCCTGCTTTGAGCAGGGGGTTGGACTGGATGACCTCCTGAGGTCCCTTCCAACCCTGATATTCTATGATTGGCCAGTGCAGTCAGTCCCAGAAGAGATGAATCCATCGCTTACACCCCAGCTCTGCACCCCCCTAGGGACGGTCCTGCCAGCAGACTCCTTCCTTCCCCCACTATGTCTGGCTGGCCAATGCCCCGGGAAAGCACAAGACTCTCCAGCCCAGGGCACTGGCCAGTGTTAGAATATAGATATTCAGGCCTGCCTGTAAAGGCCTGTACTTTAAGAACTTAGGTGTATTTTTATCACTTAGCTAGTTATAGAGGCATAAAACAAAGAATCAAAATCACAAGTCTGGCTGTGTATGGGCCTTCTCTCACTAGGATAGTCTGAAGCCTTGTTCTTAGGCTAAGGCCTTTGGCTAATTAGCAGGGCAGCCATAAGCTGGGAAGCATATGGTCACATCCTCACATCCCAAACCAATCACATTGAAATAAAGTGGTATTGGGCTGTTAGGAAGACTATCCTGTCCTGATACTGCCCATCACCACTGGATAAAGAAACAAATCTTAAGATGGTTAAAGAAAACTTAGTTTGATAGCATCCTGTCTGGCAAGAAATCACTTATCAATGGTTGTGGTTGTGAAACACTCATTTCTGTATTGTTTTATCTTTATGGCCCCCACTTTTCTATTGTTAATCTGTCTGGTTCTCTAATTGTTTCTGTCTGCTGTGTAATTAATTTTGCTAGGTGTAAATTAATTAGTTAGATAATTATGTTACAATATGTTAGGATTGGTTAGTTAAATTTCAGTAAAATGATTGGTTAAGGTATAGCAGAGAATATTACTATATAAACTGGGGGGAGGGGAATCCATGGCTCAGCTTGTGGGGTGAGAGGGTGTGGGTACGTGGCGGGACGGGTTGTGGGTGTCTGGCTCCCCCAGCTGGCCTCGGGGCGGAGGTGGGGGAGGAAGGGAGCAGAGAAAACTGGGTTGTCATAGGGGTTTTTTTAACTCTCTACTCCTGCAGGAATTTTTGTATGTGTGTCTGTCTGCATTTTTACAGACATACTTGCTGACAGGTACTTTGAAATAAATTACCAAACTATTAAAACTCGTGTAATTTTATAGTGTTATTTTGACAACTAAAATTTGCAGAATTTTGCAAATATTGTGCACAGAATTTTTAATCTTTTGGTGTGGAATGCCCCCTAGAGTAATTCTCAAATAATAAGATTATAGCAATAGCGATATATTGCTGCCCACCTGACCAGGATGGTGACATTGACTGTGAAATGCTCAGGGAAATTAGAGAGAATATTAAAATAATAAAATTCAATAATAATGGGGGATTTCAGCTATCCCCATATTGACTGGGTACATGTCACCTCAGGACAGGATGCAGAGACAAAGTTTCTTGATGCCTTAAATGACTTCTTCCTGGAGCAGCTAGTCCTGAACACGCAAAAGGAGAGGCAATTCTTAATTTAGTCCTAAATGGAGCACAGGATCTGATCCCAGAGGTGAATATAGCTGGACCGCTTGGTAACAGTGACCAGAATATAATTAAATTTAACATCCCTGTGAGGGGGAAAACACCACAACAGCCCAGCATAGTAGCATTTAATTTCAGAAAGGGGAACTACACAAAAGTGAGGAAGTTAGTCAGGGCCGGCCTTACGGAAAATGGCACCCTGGGTGAACTTGCATTAGAATCATAGAATATCAGGGCTGGAAGGGACCTCAGGAGGTCATCCAGTCCAACCCCCTGCTCAAAGCAGGAACAATCCCCAACTAAATCATCCAAGCCAGGGCTTTGTCAAGCCTGACCTTAAAAACTTCTAAGGAAGAAGATTCCACCACCTCCCTAGGTAACCCATTCCAGTGCTTCACCACCCTCCTACTGAAAAAGGTTTTCCTAATATCCAAGCTAAACCTCCCCCACTGCAACTTGAGACCATTACTCCTTCTTCTGTCATCTGTTACCACTGAGAACAGTCTAGATCCATCCTCTTTGTAACCCTCTTTCAGGTAGTTGAAAGCAGCTATCAAATCCCCCCTCATTCTTCTCTTCCGCAGACTAAACAATCCCAGTTCCCTCAGCCTCTCCTCATAAGTCGTGTGTTCCAGTCCCCTAATCATTTTTGTTGCCCTCCGCTGGACGTTTTCCAATTTTTCCACATCCTTCTTGTAGTGTGGGGCCCAAAACTGCACACAGTACTCCAGATGAGGCCTCACCAATGTCGAATAGAGGGGGATGATCACGTCCCTCGATCTGCTCGCTATGCCCCTACTTATACATCCCAAAATGCCATTGGCCTTCTTGGCTACAAGGGCACACTGTTGACTCATATCCAGCTTCTCGTCCACTGTCACCCCTAGGTCCTTGTCTGCAGAACTGCTGCCGAGCCATTCAGTCCCTAGTCTGTAGCAGTGCATGGGATTCTTCCGTCCTAAGTGCAGAACTCTGCATTTTTCCTTGTTGAATCTCATCAGATTTCTTTTGGCCCAATCCTCTCATTTGGCTAGGGCCCTCTGTATCCTATCCCTACCCTCCAGCGTATCTACCTCTCCTCCCAGTTTAGTGTCATCTGCAAACTTGCTGAGGGTGCGATCCACACAATTCTCCAGATCATTAATGAAGATATTGAACAAAACCAGCCCCAGGACCGACCCTTGGGGCACTCCACTTGATACCGGCTGCCAACTCGACATGGAGCCATTGATCACTACCGGTTGAGCCCGACAATCTAGCCAGCTTTCTATATATCCACTTTATAGTCCATTCATCCAGCCCATACTTCTTTAACTTGCTGGCAAGAATACTGTGGGAGACTGTGTCAAAAGCTTTGCTAAAGTCAGGAAACAACACGTCCACTGCTTTCCCCTCATCCACAGAGCCAGTTATCTCATCATAGTAGGCAATTAGGTTAGTTAGGAATGTCTTGCCATTGGTAAATTTATGCTGACTGTTCCTGATCACTTTCCTCTCCTCTAAGTGCTTCAAAATTGATTCCTTGAGGACCTGCTCCATGATTTTTCCAGGGACTGAGGTGAGGCTGACTGGCCTGTAGTTCCCAGGATCCTCCTTCTTCCCTTTTTAAAAGATGGGCACTACATTAGCCTTTTTCCAGTCGTCCAGGACCTCCCCTGATCGCCATGAGTTTTCAAAGATAATGGCCAATGGCTCTGCAATCACATCAGCCAACTCCTTTAGCACTCTCGGATGCAGCGCATCCGGCCTCAGGGACTTGTGCTCTTCCAGCTTTTCTAAATAGTCCCAAACCACTTCTTTCTTCACAGAGGGCTCATCACCTCCTTCACATGTTGTGATGCCCAGTGCAGCAGTCTGGGAGCTGACCTTGTTTGTGAAGACAGAGGCAAAAAAAGCATTGAGTACATTAGCTTTTTCCACTGCCTCTGTCACTAGGTTGTCTCTCATTCAGTAAGGGGACCACACTTTCTTTGACTTTCTTCTTGTTACTAACATACCTGAAGAAACCCTTCTTGTTACTCTTAACATCTCTTGCTAGCTGCAACTCCAGGTGTGATTTGGCCTTCCAGATTTCACTCCTGCATGCCTCAGCAATATGTTTATACTCTTCCCTGGTCATTTGTCCAATCTTCCACTTCTTGTAAGCTTCTTTTTTGTGTTTAAGATCAACAAGGATTTCACTGTTAAGCCAAGCTGGTTGCCTGACATATTTACTATTCTTTCTACACATCGGGATGGTTTGTTCCTGTAACCTCAATAAGGATTCTTTAAAATACAGCCAGCTCTCCTGGACTCCTTTCCCCCTCATGTTATTCTCCCAGGGGATCCTGCCCATCAGTTCCCTGAGGTTGTCAAAACCTGCTTTTCTGAACTCCAGGGTCCGTATTCTGCTGCTCTCCTTTCTTCCCTGTGTCAGGATCCTGAACTCGACCATCTCATGGTCACCGCCTCCAAGGTTCCCATCCACTTTAGCTTCCCCTACTAATTCTTCCCGGTTTGTGAGCAGCAGGTCAAGAAGAGCTCTGCCCCTAGTTGGTTCCTCCAGCACTTGCACCAGGAAATTGTCCCCTACACTTTCCAAAAATTTCCTGGATTGTCTGTGCACCGCTGTATTGCTCTCCCAGAAGATATCAGGGTGATTGAAGTCTCCCATGAGAACCAGGGCTTGCGATCTAGTAACTTCCGTGAGTTACCGGAAGAAAGCCTCATCCACCTCATCCCCCTGATCCGGTGGTCTATAGCAGACTCCCACCAGGACATCACCCTTGTTGCTCATGCTTCTAAACTTAATCCAGAGACACTCAGGTTTTTCTGCAGTTTCATAACGGAGCTCTGAGCAGTCATACTGCTCTCTTACGTACAATGGAACTCCCCCACCTTTTCTGCCCTGCCTGTCCTTCCTGAACAGTTTATATCCATCCATGACGGTACTCCAGTCATGTGAGTTATCCCACCACATCTCTGTTATTCCAGTCACATCATAATTCCTTGACTGTGCCAGGACTTCCAGTTCTCCCTGCTAGTTTTCTTGCATTTGTGTATAGGCACTTGAGAGAACTTGCTATTTGTCCTGCTTTCTTAGTATGAGGCAGGAGCCCTTCCCTTTTGCGTTCTCCTGCTCGTGCTTCCTCCCGGTATCCCACGTCCCCACTTACCTTAGGGCTTTGGTCTCCTTCCTCCGGTGAACCTAGTTTAAAGCCCTCCTCACTAGGTTAGCCAGCCTGCTTCCAAAGATGCTCTTCCCTCTCTTCATTAGGTGGAGTCCATCTCTGCCTAGCACTCCTCCTTCTTGGGACACCATCCCATGGTCAAAGAATCCAAAGCCTTCTCTCCGACTCCACCTGCGTACCCATTCGTTGACTTTCACGATTCAATGGTCTCTACCTAGGCCTTTTCCTTCTACGGGGAGGATGGATGAAAACACCACTTGCGCCTCAAACTCTTTTATCCTTCTTCCCAGAGTCATGTAGTCCGCAGTGATCCGCTCAAGGTCATTCTTGGCAGTATCATTGGTGCCCACGTGGAGAAGCAGGAAGGGGTAGAGATCCGAGGGCTTGATGAGTCTCAGCAGTCTCTCCATCACATTGTGAATCCTAGCTCCTGGCAAGCAACAGACTTCTCAGTTTTCCCATTTGGGGGGCATGCCATGCCCACAAGGGCCAGATGCACCAAATTGCCCTAGCCCCCCTGGGCTCCCCACCCTCCCTTCACTCCTAACTGCTGCACTGTGCCCCCTTCACCTCTAACCCCTGCCCCCTCCTGCACCTTAACCCTTAATAATCCCTGCACCCCCCTCCTGCATCAACCCCTCCACTCCTCTCCTGTGCCACTAACTCCTGCACCGTGCCTTCTTCACTCCTAATCCCTGCACTCCCCTTCTGTACCCCTAACTCCTGCACTGTGCCCAGGGCCGGCCCAGAACATTTTGGCACCTGAGGCTGGGAGCTCAAATGATGCCCCTATGTCCCCTCGCTTGGGCCAAAACTTTGAAAGGTCTCAATTCTGCCTTCTTCCTGTTCTACTCCTCTCATTGTACTGCTCTGCTACCTACCCCAATAAAGGAGAACTAACAACTTTAAATGCCTTGTTCAAAAATTTTAAACTCCTGAACAGCAAATGTAACTTTTCTTGTCTGCATAGTAAACACTGGCATTTTTATCTGTTTGAATAATCAAAGTGGCGCTTTCCGGGCCTTCTTGGTTGCAAAGATTTGAACTGCTTCCTGATGAAGGTCCACAGTCTGGGCCAGCTCATGCTCTATTGAGATGGTTGCAAGGCTGACCAGCCTCTCCTGTGTCATTGTGGAGCATAGATGTGTTTTTATTAACTTCAGCTTGGAGAAGCTGCATTCTCCACTGGCAACTGTTCCAGGAAGTATTAGAAGTATGCACAGAGCAACAAAAGCATTTGGAAAGAGGGTGGTCATCTTATTTGTGCACATATATTCCAGAACAGCCTTTGGAGTTGATCCTGCTGAAATGTATCTTGAAAGGGCTTTCAGTTCATCACCTAAATCACTCGCATCAATATCGCACATGTCATCATGTGTCAACACTGTCTCTAGTGCCCTGCATTGCTGGTGTAGGTCTTCTTCAGGTATAGTGAGGAGATTTGGAATATCATACAACATCCCAAATATACTCCTGTGTTCCTTGAGCTGCATGAAACGTTCTTCAACTGACTGTATTGCACAATCTAGCACCTGGTTAAAGAATTCAACTTTGAATTGTTGTTTGGGGTCTCTTATGGGATTATCCCATGCCTCGTAATCAAAATGTCTTCTTCAGTGACTCTTGTATTCTTGAATTGGTGGGAAAATAGCTTCAGTGTGAAGTTCCTCTGCCAACTTCTGTGCACTCTTCAGAACATTTTGAAATCCCTCATCTGACTGGTAAGACTGTAGGTATGATTTTGCTTTGTCCAGTTGTTCCATTGCTCCAGATATATCAAGGTCAACACCTTGGAGTCTCTTGCTTACAACATTTATTTCATTTTTAACTGGCTCCTACTACTTTCTGTCATTCCCGCTCACCTTTTCTCCTGCCTACCTGTTATGTCTCTTGTGCCCTCCTTCCTCCAGCACAGCACTCCACCATCTCTGTGCATCTAGAGCAGAGAGAATACATATGCACCAGCAGCAGACACAATTTTCTACACTCTGGGTCCTAGTGGCACCCCCGCCCCCTCCCCCCACCACAGTCTGGCACCTGAGGTGGCCGCCTCAGTTCGCCTCATGGTAAGGCCAGCCCTGACTGTGCCCCCTTCACACCTAATCCCTCCACTCCCCTCCTGTACCCTAACCCCTGCACTGTGCCCCTTTCACACCTACCCTCTTCACCCCTAACTTCTGCATCCCCCTCCTGCACCCATGTGGAAAAAATGACCTGGATGCACAGACGGAGCAGCTGCCATTGCTGCTCGCTCCCCCACTGAACTGCTGCTCCTCTGACCTGCGCACCCCCTAGGGAGCTGTGAGTGGAGGAGTGAGGAGCAACATCAGGGCTCCCTGCATCCAGATCACTTTCCCCACCTGGGCAGCATAAGAAGGGGGCAGGAGAGCAGCAACTCCTGATGCTCGCCTCATAGCACACACAGCCTAGTGTGTTTTGGGGGGACTCTGTGAGTGAGTGAGAGTATGAGCACACTGTTTCTTTAAGAAAGCACTCAGGGTCAGGCGCCTGAAGGTTTATTCAGATACAAGCAGCTGCCAGCAGCTCCTGGACCCTGGAGAGGTGGCAGCAGCACACACAGAGTCCCCCTATCCTGTCACCCCAACTCCAGTGGAGACCGGGTACACAGGCGGGGGGAGGGGGACACAACAACATCAGCTTCCCTTCCTCCCACTCCGCAGAGCAGTCCAGAGTGGCCAGGGGCAGCTCCAGGTAAGGAACCGGGGGCGGGGAAGGGGGGAGAAATAGGAGCAGTGGCACCTGCGTACAGCAGTGGAGCCGGGGGTCACCCCTGCTCCAGAGAAAAGTCACCTGGCTCGGCTGGTCATCCAACTGCCCGCTGCACCTCAGGTCCCTCCCCTCTCTCCAGATGCTGCTGCTCCACCTTCCTGCAGCCTCTGTCAGCCCAGCTGGCTCTTGGCAGGTCAGGTAAGAATCAGGCAAACCCTGCACATGGCGCCCTCTTTGGCAGGCCGCCCTGGGCTGCTGCCCGGAACACCCACTCACAGGGCAGGCCTTAAGTTAAACAGAAATTAGAAGGTCCAGTGCCAAAAAGTGAAATTCCTGCAAGCTGCATGGAAACTTCTTAAATGTTGGGAATCATTCAGAAAGGGATAGATAATAAGAGAAAATATCACGTTGCCTCTATAAATCCATGGTACGCCCACATCTTGAATACTGTGTGCAGATGTGGTCACCCCATCTAAAAAAAAAGATATATTGTAATTGGAAAAGGTTCAGAAAAGAGCAACAAAAAGGATTAGGGGTACGGAACAGCTGCCATATGAGGAGCGATTAATAAGATTGGGACTTTTCAGCTTGGAAAAGAGACGACAAAGAGGGGATATGATAAAGGTCTATAAATTCATGACTGGTGTGGAGAAAGTAAATAAGGAAGTGTTATTTACTCCTGCTTATAACACAAGAATTAGGGGTCACCCAATGAAATTAATAGGCAGCAGGTTAAAAACAAACAAAAGGAAATATTTCTTCACACAACGCACAGTCAACCTGTGAAACTCTTTGCCAGAGGATGTTGTGAAGGCCAAGACTATAACAGGGTTCAAAAAGAAACTAGATAAATTCATGGAGGGCAGGTTCATTAATGGCTATTAGCCAGGATGGACAGGGATGGTGTCCCTAGCCTCTGTTTGTCAAAAGCTGGGAATGGGCAACAGCGGATGGATCACTAGATGATTACCTGTTCTGTTCATTCCCTGTAGGGCACCTGGCATTGGCCACTGTCGGAAGACAGGATACTGGACTAAATTGACATTTGGTCTGACCAAATATGGCTGTTCCATGTTACATTAATAATACACAAAACTCCTAAATAATCAAAGAGCCATTCTGAGCAACTGCTTTACTTAAATGTAATTAAATGACTGCTTTTAAATAAAGATAGTGTAACGAAAAATCTAGGTATGCAAATAACATAACTTACTGATGAGAATTCCTATCAGGCAACTACACTAGAAAAGAACATATGCAAGTTCAAAGCTCTAATGTGTTGGAATTCAAAGGATTTTGTAATATTTACACAAAGATATACTTATGAGGTCTGCAGAAAGCTTAAGACATCCTTAAAATGTCCTTATCTAAATTAAATAATTTGTTCTGGAAAAAAGTAACATTCTTTAAGATGGAAAATATTGACATAGTATTTCTTATTTCAAGCTGCAGAAATAAATAGGCCAGTAATGTTACGTAAGTGCAATTTTAGCTAATTTGTAATTGTGCATGGATTTCAAAGGACACTGAGAGAGAGCTTCTTTTGATTATATAAAATTTATCCATAGAATTTAAGAGAATATATGTTCTGCCTCAGCCAACAGATCTGCAGATTTACAAATATTGTTGTTCACAGATTTCCTCCCAGAAGTTGCTAAGAACAGTATAATGGTACAGTATTTCCAACTCCATAGGTATGTCTACACTGCAATTAGACACCTGCAGCTGATTCAGGCTCTCTGGGGTCAGACTAAGGGGTAGTTTAATTGCAGTGTAGACATTTTGGCTTGGGCTGCAGTCCAAGCTCTGGGGCCCTTCCACCTCACAGGGTCCCCGAGCCCAGGCTCCAGACCAAGCCCAAACATCTACACCAGTGGTTCTCAACTTTTCCAGGTGACTGTATTCCTTCCAGGAGTTTGATTTGTCTTGTGTACCCCCAAGTTATGCCTCACTTAAAAACTACTTGCTTACAAAATCAGACATAAAAACACAAAAGTGTCTCAACACACTATTACTGAAAAATTGCTTAGTTTCTTATTTTTACAATATAATTATAAAATAAATCAATTGGAATAATGTTAGTTTGTACTGACTTCGCTAGTACTTTTTAGTAGCCTGTTGTAAAATTAGGCAAATATCTAGAGGAGTTGATGTACCCTTCTGCATACCCCCAGAGGTACGTGTACCCCTGCTTGAGAACCACTGATCTACGCAGCAATTAAACATCCCCTTAACCCAAGTCACGCAAGTCGGAGTCAGCTGGCACAGGCCAGCCATGGGTTTTTAATTGTGGTGTAGACATACCCCAAGTGTTCACTCTTGCTGCAGGATCCTTCACAGCCCTCCTTCTAGGGGCTCTATCTCTGTCCTGACAAGCTTCCCCAGCTACTACTCGCTTCGCTCTACCACAGGAGACTTCTTACTCCCTGTGAATCAGCAGCCCATCTTATAGGAGGTGCCACTTCTGGGCTGCTGTCACATGACTTACAGGCCAGTGACTGGGGCCTTTACCTCTTACAGATGCAGTTCACCCTGTGAAAGGAGAAAACTATGGCATTTTTATTTCCCTAGGTTGAGCTTTTCCCTTGGGGCTAGAATCATTTTTTTAAAATAAATAAATAAGTAAACAGAGCCCACAGCTAAGAAATCTAGAGACATGAAGAAAAGGCAAGGTCTATGAAGAGAAAAAAGTAAAGGCTACAAATAAAGCCAACTACAGCTATATTAATTTATTGAAAAATATTTATTGGTTAAAATTTATTTCTAAATTAATTTGCCTTAAAGCCAAACTTTTCATAGGCTACATCTGCACTAAGAGTGAGGTGTGTAACTCCCCAGAGCTAGCATGAGTATAAATAGCAAAGTAGCCACAGTAGCGGCAGTGGAGGCATCATTGAACCAAGTACATACCCACCAGTTTAAGGCTGGTTTGCACTCAATACGGTTCAGACGTGCCTCTGCTGCTGCTGCTGCTGCTGCTGCTACTAGTGCTACTGTAGCGACACTTTTATTTATACTCGTACTAGCTTGATGAGAGCTAGCACGACTATGTGTGCATAAGCAGTGGTGTCACACCCCTATCTTATAATGCAGGACATAGTTAGGACATGGTGCTGAGTTCTTCAAGACTATTCATTTATGTATGCCTTTCACAGAGGGTTAATTTGTGACAGCTCCACAGCTAGAGCAGAGCTCCCTGGTAGAGGTGTGCCAAATATGGAACTCTCTCTCTCCTATTGAAGCTGTTCCATTTATTATAAAATAATTAGATATTTATTCAAGCAGGAACCTGAACCCACCCAGGTCTGCCCACCACACCAGTAGGCTACACAGTCAGTCGCACTTTTTTCTTTGCTACCCCAATGACTATTTAAGAATTTCATGCAAAGTAGAATTTCAACAGAAAAGAAATGAACCCTAGAAGATTCTTCTGTAATCCAGGAGTTAGGACACTTACCTGGGACAACTGGGTTCAAATGCCCAATCTGAATCAGGCAGAGGAATGGTTTGAACTTCGGTCTCCTGCATCTTAGATGCATGTGCTGGGTAGTGGATACGGGGACGGGGGGGATGCAACACAACTTCTTTGAGAGTGGTAGCCATATTAGTCTGTATCAGCAAAAACAACGAGGAGTTCTTGTGGCACCTTAGAGACTAACACATTTATTTGGGCATAAGCTTTTGTGGGCTAAAACCCACTTCATCAGATGCATGGAGAGGAACATACAGTAGGGAGGTATAAATACACAGCATATGAAAAGATGGGAGTTGCCTTTCCAAGTGGGGGGGGGTCAGTGTTAACAAGCCAGTTCAATTAAGTTGGAAGTGGGCTATTCTCAACAGTAAACAAGAAGGGGTGGAAATCACTTTTGCAGTGCTAATGAGGCCAGTGTAAACAAGGTGGCCCATTTCAAACAGTTGACAAGAAGGTGTCAGTATCAGCAGGGGGAAATTAGTTTTCGTAGTGACCCATGAACTCCCAGTCTTTATTCAGGCCTAATTGAATGGTGTCCAGTTTGCAAATTAATTCCAGTTCTGCAGTTTCTCATTGAGTCTGTTTTTGAAGTTTTTTTGTTGAAGAATTGCCACTTTTAAGTCTGTTATTGAGTGTCCAGGGAGATTGAAGTGTTCTCTGACTGGTTTTTGAATGTTATAATTCTTGATGTCAGATTTGTGTCCATTTATTCTTTTATGTAGAGACCGTCCAGTTTGGCCAATGTACATGGCAGAGGGGCATTGCTGGCACATGATGGCATATATCACATTGGTAGATGTGCAGGTGAACGAGCCCCTGATGGTGTGGCTGATGTGGTTAGGTCCTATGATGGTGTCCCCTGAATAGATATGCAGACAGAGTTGGCAACAGGGTTTGTTGCATGGATTGGTTCCTGGGTTAGTGTTTTTGCTGTGTAGTTGCTGGTGAGTATTTGCTTCAGGTTCGGGGGCTGTCTGGTCTCCCAAGGTCTGTGAGAGTGAGGGATCGTCCTTCAGGATAGGCTGTAGATCCTTGATGATGTGCTGGAGAGGTTTTAATTGGGGGCTATAGGTGACTGCTAGTGGCTTTCTGTTACTTTCTTTGTTGGGCCTGTCCTGTAGTAGGTGTAGTACTTCTGGGTACTCTTCTGGCTCTGTCAATCTGTTTCTTTACTTCACCAGGTGGGTACTGTAGTTTTAAGAATGCTTGATAGAGATCCTGTAGAGATCCTTAAAGATGGGCACTACATTAGCCTTTTTCCAGTCATCCAGGATGTCCCCCAATCACCATAAGTTTTCAAAGATAATGGCCAATGGCTCTACAATCACATCCGCCAACTCCTTTAGCACCCTTGGATGCAGTGCATCTGGCCCCATCGACTTGTGCTCATCCAGCTTTTCTAAATAGTCCTGCACCACTTCTTCCTCCACAAAGGGCTGGTCACCTCCGCCCCATGCTGTGCTGTCCAGTGCAGTAATCTGGGAGCTGACCTTGTTCATGAAGACAGAGGCAAAAAAAGCATTGTATACATTAGCTTTTTCCAGATTCTCTGTCACTAGGTTGCCTCCCCCATTCAGTAAGGGGCCCACACTTTCCTTGACCTTCTTCTTGTTGATAACATACCTGTAGAAACCCTTCTTGTTACTCTTAACATCCGTTGCTAGCTGCAACTCCAAGTGTGATTTCGCCTTCCTGATTTCACTCCTCTATGCCTCAGCAATATTTTTATACTCTTCCCTGGTCATTTATCCAGTCTTCCACTTCTTGTAAGCTTCTTTATTGTGTTTAAGATCAGCAAGGATTTCACTGTTAAGCCAAGCAGGTTGCCTGACATATTTGCTATTCTTTCTACACATCAGGATGGTTTGTTCCTGCAGCCTCAATAAGGATTCTGTAAAATACAGCCAGTTCTCCTGGACTCCTTTCCCCCTCATGTTATTCTCCCAGGGGATCCTGCCCATCAGTTCCCTGAGGTTGTCAAAACCTGCTTTTCTGAACTCCAGGGTCCATATTTTGCTGCTCTCCTTTCTTTCTTTTGTCAGGATACTGAACTCGACCATCTCACGGTCACTGCCTCCCAGGTTCCCATCCACTTTAGCTTCCCCTACTAATTCTTCCCAGTTTGTGAGCAGCAGGTCAAGAAGAGCTCTGTCCCTAGTTGGTTCCTCCAGTACTTGCACCAGGAAATTGTCCCCTACACTTTCCAAAAACTTCCTGGATTGTCTGTGCATCGCTGTATTGCTCTCCCAGAAGATATCAGTGTGATTGAAATTCCCCATGAGAACCAGGGCCTGTGATCTAGTAACTTCTGTTAGTTGCCGGAAGAACTCCTCGTCCACCTCATCCCCTGGGTCTGGTGGTCTATAGCAGACTCCCACCAGGACATCACCCTTGTTGCTCATACTTCTAAACTTAATCCAGAGACTCTCAGGTTTTTCTGCAGTTTCATAACGGAGCTCTGAGCAGTCATACTGCTCTCTTACGTACAATGGAACTCTCCCACCTTTTCTGCCCTGCCTGTCCTTCCTGAACAGTTTATATCCATCCATGACAGGACTCCAGGCATGTGAGTTATCCCACCAAGTCTCTGTTATTCCAATCACATCATAATTCCTTGACTGTGCCAGGACTTCCAGTTCTCCCTGCTTGTTTCCCAGGCTTCTTCAATTGTGTATAGGCACTTAAGATAACTCACTGATCGTCCTGCTTTCTCAGTATGAGGCAGGGGTCCTCCCCTCTTGCACTCTCCTGCTTTCTCCTGGTATCCCACGTCCCCTCTTACCTCAGGGCTTTGGTCTCCTTCCCCCAGTGATCCTAGTTTAAAGCCCTCCTCAGTAGGTTAGCCAGCCTGCTTCCAAAGATGCTCTTCCCTCTCTTCGTTAGGTGGAGCCCATCTCTGCCTAGCAATCCTTCTTCTTGGAACACCATCCCATGGTCAAAGAATCCAAAGCCTTCTCTCTGACACCACCTGCATAGCCATTCGTTGACTTCCACAATTTGACAGTCTTTAGCTGGGCCTTTTCCTTCCACAGAGAGGATGGACGAGAACACCACTTGCGCCTCAAACTCCTGTATCCTTCTTCCCAGAGCCACATAGTCTGCCGTGATCTGCTCAAGATCATTCTTGGCATTATCATTGGTGCCCACATGGAGAAGCATGAAGGGGTAGCGATCCAAGGGCTTGATGCGTCTAGGCAGTCTCTCTGTCACATCGTGAATCCTAGCTCCTGGCAAGCAGCACACATCTCGGCTTTTCCGGTCAGTACAGCAGATGGATGACTCAGTCCCTCTTAGGAGGGAGTCCCTGACCACCACCACCAGCCTCCTTCTCTTGGGAGTGGTGGTCGTGGAACCCCCATCCCCACGACAGTGCATCTAGTGCCTTCCAGTTGGTGGAGTCTCCTAAGTGAAAGAAGTATGGGCTGGATGAATGGACTATAGAAAGCTGGCTAGATCATCAGGCTCAACGGGTAGTGATCAATGGCTCCATGTTGAGTTTGCAGCTGGTATCAAATGGAGTGCCCCAAGGGTCAGTCCTGGGGCTGGTTTCGTTCAATATCTTCATTAATGATCTGGAGGATTGTGTGGATTGCACCCTCAGCAAGTTTGCAGATGACACTAAACTGGGAGGAGAGGTAGATACGCTGGAGGGTAGGGATAGGATACAGAGGGACCTAGACAAATGAGAGCATTGGGCCAAAAGAAATCTGATGAGGTTCAACAAGGACAAGTGCAGAGTCCTGCACTTAGGACAGAAGAATCCCATGCACCGCTACAGACTAGGAACCGTGTGGCTCGGCAGCAGTTCTGCAGAAAAGGACCTAGGGGTTACAGTGGACAAGAAGCTGGATATGAGTCAACAGTGTGCCCTTGCTATTCAGAGCAGGAGATCAATGATGAGTTGGCCTGTATGGAGGCTCCCGCAACTTAGCCTCATTCATAGACTTATCTATTCACATTGATATACAACTGTGGGAGCGAAGAGAAGAAGGGAACCACATTGCCACCCTCCCCTCAAGCCCTGTTTTGGGACCGTCTCGGGCTGCCAAGGCTCTTGCCAAGAAGTACATACATCTCCCATCATTATTGTGTAATACTCATTTCAGCATCTGCACAAAGTGCTCTGTCAATACATTTTATGTTGGGTGATAGACAGCCAACCTAGTATGTTTTGCATAATTTTGCCATGTAAATGTCTGAAAATCCTCAGAAATATGTTGTGGACCATTATCTGTAGGAAAAAAAAACTCCTCACATTACCCATAGGTGGCAATCATATTGAGAAGCATTTCAGTTGTTTTTACAGAAGAGGTTGTTGTCATGTGCACCACCTACGGCCACTGAGAATAAGCATTAACCATTATTAAATACATATGCTTACTTTTTTCTGTAAAGTCAACATGCAGCCATTGCCAGGGCTTCATAGCCATTTCCATAGGAAGCATGGTGCCTTTTCTGGCATGCTTCAATGGCTATTACAGGAGTCTCAATAGCTACTTTCAATTTCTATACCCTTCCATTTTTATTACCCCTTGGTGCTGGTCATGTAATTCCAAGAGCATCCTTTTCTGTAAACATTTTGGTATTATTACTTATAGCCAACAACCATCCTCCATGGATAATTCCAGTTTCCTGAAAGAGTAATTTTAATTTCTCTGTATTATGTGATGGGGCTACCCCGAAACTGCATAATGAATCACCTTAACCAAAATGGGGTCTTTTATTGTTCCCAGAGCAATTTCCTTATATATAATAGGGAAAGAGACTCTATATACAGAATATTCCTCTCTATATTTCCCTGTGTATAGGGCCACACAGGACAGTGCATCTGCATGAGTGTGTTTTTCTGATGATCTACAATAAATGTCAAACTGGTAGGCAGCTGAGATCTGCAACCTAGCTGCTGCAATTGGTGGAACACCTACCTTTGGGTATTTTTAACAATTGTTTATGATCAGTGACGAGGGGTTCCCCCCCCCAAACAGGTATGCATAGAATGTAACCCCAAAACTGGTGCTTAAAGCCTCTTTTTCTATCTGTGAATAGTTTCTCTCATCTTTTGATGATGTGATGGAAGTTAAGAGTTTTCACTCCCACCTTTACAAATATATACGACAGCCCCAACTCATACAGGAGAGGCATCACAGGCTATATTAAGGGAAGCTCTGGATTACAATGTTCCAAAAAGCTGGAACTACTCAGTTTCTTTCTCACTTCCTCAAAAGCCTTATTTTTGTTTTCTGTCCAAACCCACTTCATATTTTTCTGTATCAGGACAGACATTGGACTGATTAATGTTGATAAGCTTGAGAATATGTATATATATATTTGATAAGTTTGATAATGTGTGTATGTGTGTTATATATATATATAATTTTTCTCTGTGATGTTTTTGTCCTTAAAATAAAGGTGTTTACTTAAAAATAGTTATGAGATAACTTGTAACTGCTGGGCAGCCAAAGAGTGGTGGCTGCTGACTGAGGGCCCAGTTCTGCAGGCAGCAGTGCAGAAGTAAGGGTGGCAATACCGTACCATGCCATCCTTACTTCTGCAATGGTGCTGGCGGTGATTCTTCCTTCATAGCTGGGCTCCTGGCCAGCAGCTGCTGCCCTCCAGCTGCCCAGCTCTGAAGGCAGTGCTGCAGTCTGCAGCAGCGCAGAAGTAAGAGTAGCAGTGCCGCAATCCCCCCTACAATAACCTTGTGACACCCCTCCCCCCCATCTCCTTTTTGGGTCAGGATCCCTAAAATTACAACACTGAGAAATTTCAGGTGTAAATAGCTGAAATCATGAGATTTCCTATTTTTAAAATCCTAGGACTGTGAAATTGACCAAAATGGACCATGAATTTGATAGGGCACTACTCATAGCCTTTGGAGAGAAAGCAACAGAGGTGCTAGCCGTTGGGCAGACTGGCCTGCTGGGGATATCACAGTGTAAGGCGGGAAGCTGTGATGCCTTAAAACCCCTGGTCAGATATGAGTGGGGCAAGAGTCCCTGCCCAGAGACTGGTGGTGGCTGGAGACCTGAGATCTGATTGGGCACTCCTGGAGTGGATCATGGTGGGGGAGAGGGGAGCACAGGTGCAGTTACTCAGAAACTGTGACTGTACTAAATATAGCTTTGTATTTTTCTTTCAGTTCCCTCATTCCATCTTTCATGTGGTGTACCACACTCCAATACAAGTTAAGCTTGTATAACCAATTTCTGCCCATTAGTGGGGGGCCACTTCCTTCACTTCCAAGTAACTTTAATAGTGGACACATACCTTGATAAATTACAGGGACAGGTAGACTGCCTATACTCTTATCTGCCCTTTATTGTGATTTTGTAAAAGCACATTAGTTTCTCTTAGTCTTACCACCAGGAAATATTTTTTTATACAGAAATCACAGATGTTGCCACTGCTGTATCTATTTCCATTTTCTAGATCACATCATTTACTATTATGCTACCATAAAAAGGGGGAGGCAAGTGATATGTCTGTTCACACACAGTTCTATGAAATGATACTGTCAAGGTTCCTTCCCCACTCTGAACTCTAGGGTACAGATGTGGGGACCTGCATGAAAACCTCCTAAGCTTATTTTTACCAGCTTAGGTTAAAACTTCCCCAAGGTACAAACTATTTTCCTTTTGCCCTTGGACTTTCTTGCTGCCAGCACCAAGCATCTAAAAGATATATAACCGGGAAAGAGCCCTCTTGGAAACGGATTCCCCCCAAAATCCTCCCCAAACTCTACACCACCTTTCCTGGGGAAGGCTTGATAAAAATCCTCACCAATCTGCAGAGGTGAACACAGACCCAAACCCTTGGATCTTAAGAACAATGAAAAAGCAATCAGGTTCTTAAAAGAAGAATATTAATTGAAGAAAAAGTAAAAGAATCAGCTCTGTAAAATCAGGATGGTAAATACCTTACAGGGTAATTAGATTCAAAACATAGAGAATCCCTCTCGGAAAAACCTTAAGTTACAAAAAGACACAAAAACAGGAATATCCATTCCATTCAGCACCGCTTATTTTCTCAGCCATTTAAACAAAACAGAATCTAACACATATCTAGCTAGATTACTTACTAAGTTCTAAGACTCCATTCCTTGCTGTTCCTGGCAAATGCATCACACACACACACACAGAGAGAGAGAGAGAGAGAGAGAGAGAGAGAGAGAGCCTTTGTTTCTCCCCCGCTCCAGCTTTGAAAGTATCTTGTCTCCACATTGGTCATTTTGGTCAGGTGCTACCAAGGTTATCCTAGCTTCTTAACCCTTTACAGGTGAAAGAGTTTTTCCTCTGGCCAGGAGGGATTTTAAAGGTGTTTACCTTTCCCTTTATATTTATGACATGCCCCACAAATCACAGATAGGGTGAAATGCTTTCTGTGATTTCTTCCTGGAGCTCTAGGAGAAAACAGAGTTAATAAGACACATGCACCTCTAAATATACTACCAAGTACATAAAGACTAACAATATTTTCCACATCTCAAGGATGATTTTTAACCAGTTGATTCTGGGAAATTTTCACAGGAGAGTGCATCAGCCACTTTGTTAGAAGCTCCTGAGATGTGTTGAATGTCAAAATCAAAATCTTGGAGAGCTAAACTCCACCGAATAAGTTTTTTGTTATTTCCCGTGGTGGTATGAAGCCACTGTAGCGCAGCATGGTCGGTTTGCAGGTGAAAACGCCGTCCCCAAACATATGGGCGTAGCTTTTCCAGAGCGTAGACAATGGTGTAACATTCTTTTTCACTGACTGACCAGTTGCTTTCCCCCTCAGACAGTTTCTTGCTGAGAAACACTACAGGGTGGAATTCTTGATCTGGTCCTTCCTGCATTAAAACTGCTCCCACACCACGCTCGGACGCATCTGTGGTTACTAGGAACGGTTTGTCAAAGTTTGGGGCTCTTAGCACAGGGTCAGACATGAGTGTCGCTTTAAGATGGTTACAGGCCTTCTGACATTCTTCAGTCCACTGAACGGCCTTTGGATGTTAGGTCTGTCAGTGGGGCAGCGATTTGGCTGTATTGTGGTACAAATCACCTGTAATAACCAGCCAAGCCTAAGAAGGATGGAACCTGTTTCTTTGACTTTGGGACAGGCCACTTTTGGATAGCATCCACTTTGGCCTGTTCCTTGACCCATCTGCTGTCCAAGGTAAGTCACTCTGTTTAGGCCTATTTGACACTTCTTAGCCTTAACAGTTAGTCCTGCCTCCCTTATGCGCTCAAAGACTTTTTTTAGATGTTTCAGGTGTTCTGCCCAGGAATCCGAAAATATGGCCACATCATCAAGGTAGGCGACTGCATATTCTCCTAATCCCACTAGGAGACCATCTACAAGTCTTTGGAAGGTGGCGGGTGCATTCCGCAGCCTAAAAGGGAGTACGTTAAATTCATACAGCCCGACATGTGTGGTGAAGGCTGACCTTTCCTTGGCGGATTCATCTAGCGGTACCTGCCAGTACCCCTTGGTTAAGTCCAAGGTAGAGGTGAACTGGGCCTGTCCCAGTTTCTCTAATAGTTCATCTGTGCGTGGCATTGGATAGTTGTCTGGGCGAGTGACAGCATTTAGCTTACAGTAGTCCATGCAAAAACGTATCTCCTTATCTGGTTTGGGAACTAAAATGACTGCAGATACCCATGCACTTCCAGAGGGGCCGATTACACCCATCTGTAACATATCCTGGATCTCCCGTTCTACAGCAGTTTTAGCTTGAGGAGACATCCGGTAAGGTTGGACTTTAATTGGGTGAGCATTACCTGTGTCAATGGAGTGGTATGCCCATTCAGTCAGTCCTGGGGTGGTTGAGAACGTCGGCGCGTAGCTAGTGCACAGCTCCTGGATCTGCTGTTGCAGCATACGCCCAAGGGTCATGGAGAGGTTCACCTCTTCCATGCCACCAGCACTTTTCCCTTCGTAGTAGACACCTTCAGGCCACTCAGCATCATCTCCTCCCTGGGCTGTAAACTGACAAACCTTTAATTCTCTGGAATAAAAGGGCTTTAGAGAATTAATATGGTATATCTTAGGCTTTCGGTTGGAGGTGGGGAATGCTATGAGATAATTAACAGCTCCCAGGTGCTCCTGAACCATGAATGGCCCTTCCCACGACGCTTCCATTTTATGGGCCTGGAGTGCCTTTAAGACCATGACCTGGTCCCCGACTTCGAAGGAACGCTCTCTGGCATGTTTATCATACCAGGCTTTTTGCTCTTTTTGAGCATCCTGTATGTTTTCTTTAGCAAGGGCTACAGAGGTTTGAAGGGTGTTTTGTAGGTTGGTTATGAAGTCCAGAATGTTAGTTCCTGGAGAAGGTGTAAATCCCTCCCATTGCTGCTTCACCAACTGTAATGGCCCCTTAACCTCATGGCCATATACAACTTCAAATGGTGAAAACCCTAAACTGGGATGTGGTACAGCTCTGTAGGCAAAGAGCTACTGCTGCAACACTAGGTCCCAATCATTGGAGTGCTCATTTACGAATTTACGTATCATGGCCCCCCAAAGTTCCATTAAACTTCTCCACCATGCCATTTCTTTGATGGTGGTAAGGAGTGGCAACCCAGTGATTTACCTCATGAGCTTCCCAAAGGCTTTCCATAGTACCTGCCAGGAAATTAGTCCCTGCATCTGTGAGGATGTCGGAGGGCCAGCCTACCCTGGCAGAAATGTCTGCTAGTGCCTGGCACACACTTTTAGCCCTGATGTTGCTTAGATCTACTGCTTCCAGCCATCGGGTGGCAAAATCCATGAAAGTCAGTATGTATTGCTTTCCTCCGGGTGTCTTTTTTGGAAAAGGACCCAGAATATCCACAGCTACTCGCTGAAATGGAACCTCAATGATGGGGAGTGGCTGGAGAGGGGCTTTGACCTGGTCTGGGGTTTTCCCACTCTTTGGCATACCTCACAAGACTGGACATAGGTAGAAACATCCTTGCCCATTCCCTCCCAGTGGAATGACCTCTGCAAACAGTCTTTGGTCCTGTTCACCCCAGCATGGCCACTAGGATGATCGTGGGCTAAACTCAAGAGCTCAACACGGTACTTAGTTGGAACTACCAACTGTCTCTGAGGATGCCAGTCTTCCTGGTGTCCACCAGAAAGAGTTTCCTTGTATAAAAGTCCTCTTTCTACAACAAACCTGGATCGATTAGAAGAGCTGAGAGGTGGTGGGTTGCTCTGGGCCACCGTCCAAGCTCTCTGGAGGCTTTCATCTGCTTCGTGTTCGGTCTGGAACTGTTCCCTTGATGCTGGAGACATCAGTTCCTCATTGGATTGTGAACCTATGCTTGGTCCCTCTGGAAGCGATGTAGGGGATGGGGGTGTTTCCGTTGACTGTGAACCACTCTCTGCTGGTGCACTATGTTGGGGTTCAGGCTCCAGCTGAGCCTCTTGTGTAGGGTTATTGGCTGCTGCCGGTTCAGGTTCAGTGGGGCCCTCTGGTGTTGGGGTTGCAAGTACTGGATTCAGTACTGGCAATAGGTCTGGTGCTAGTTGTTCCGCTGATTCCAGTCCTGGGACTGGCTCTGTCTGGGTTTCTGGGACTGGATCCACTACTGCTGTTACAGACGTTGGCCTGCAGTCCAAGTCCATCACCTCTGACCGGGTTCTGGTAGAAGTTTCCAGAACAGAGCTCGGCGTGACGACTTGTTTAGCCTGGCTGCGGGTGACCATTCCCACCCTCTCGGCTAGCTTCACACGATTGGCCAAGTCTTCCCCCAACACCATGGGGATGGGATAATCATCATAGACTGCAAAAGTCCACGTTCCTGACCAGTCCTGGTACTGGACAGGCAACTTGGCTGTAGGCAAATTGGAAGAGTTGGACTTGAAGGGTTGAATCGTCACTTGGATCTCTGGGTTGATTAAATTGGGGTCCACTAAGGAAGCATGGATAGCTGACACTTGTGCTCCGGTGTCCCTCCACGCAGTGACCTTCTTCCCGCCCACACTCACAGTTTCCCTCTGCTCCAAGCTTGCCTGGGAGGTATCTGGGCCTGAGGACCTCTGGTGTGATTCCGGTGCAATGAACTGTAATCTGTTGGGGTTCTTGGGGCAATTGGCCTTTACATGCCCTGGCTCGTTACATTTAAAACATCATCCAGCTGACGGGTCACTGGGGCGAGGTGGGTTGCTGGAGAATGGTGTGGCGGGACGATAAGGTGTCTGGAGGGTTCCTTGGGGGGTAGTTGGGGCCTTGGGCTGCCCCCGGTAGTAGGGTGCGGTTTGAGGTTGTCCCTTCTGGTATCCGCTCCAGCTGCGACCAGTTTTTTTCTTTTCTGCCACCTCCACCCATTTGACTCCAATCTCCCCCGCCTTGATTACAGTTTTGGGCTTCCCATCTAGGATGTATCTTTCTATTTCCTCAGGAACACCCTCTAAGAACTGCTCCATTTCCATTAGGAAGGGCAAATCTTCTGGAGATTTAACACTTGCTCCTGATATCCAGGCAACCCAATGTTTCACAATGTGGTAGGCATGTCGGGTAAATGACATGTCTGGTTTCCACCTTACAGCTCTGAACTGCCGACAGAAATGCTCGGGTGTTAGCCCCATTCTGACTCTGGCCTTGGTTTTAAACAGTTCATACCGGTTCACGTGTTCCTTAGGCATTTCAGCTGCCACCTCAGCTAAGGGTCCACTGAGCTGCGGCCTCAGCTCTACCATGTATTGGTCTGTAGAGATGCTGTACCCAAGGCAGGCCCTTTCGAAGTTTTCTAGGAAGGCCTCGGTATCATCGCTTGCCTTGTAGGTGGGCAACTTTCTGGGATGGGAAGTAGTACCTGGAGAAGGATTGCTAGGATTTGTTGGTATATTCTGTAAAATCAGGATGCTAAATACCTTACAGGGTAATCAGATTCAAAACATAGAGAATCCCTCTAGGCAAAACCTTAAGTTACAAAAAGACACAAAAACAGGAATATCCATTCCATTCAGCACAGCTTATTTTCTCAGCCATTTAAACAAACAGAATCTAACGCATATCTAGCTAGATTACTTACTAAGTTCTAAGACTCCGTTCCTTTCTGTTCCCAGCAAATGCATCACACACACAGACACATACACACACAGCCTTTGTTTCTCCCCCCGTCCAGCTTTGAAAGTATCTTGTTTCCTCATTGGTCATTTTGGTCAGGTGCCAGCGAGGTTATCCTAGCTTCTTAACCCTTTACAGGTGAAAGGGTTTTTCCTCTGGCGAGGAGGGATTTTAAAGGTGTTTACCCTTCCCTTTATATTTATGACAGATACATTTCACACATTCTTTCATCCAGGGGACAACCTGATTCTGAGCCTGACTCCTCCACAGTCACATAACAAGTGCAGGTTTCAGAGTGGTAACCGTGTTAGTCTGTATCAGCAAAAACAACGAGGAGTCCTTGTGGCACCTTAGAGACTAACATATTTATTTGGGCATAGGCTTTCGTGTGCTAAAACCCACTTCATCAGATGCATAGAGTGAAAAATACAGTAAGCAGTATATATATGTATGAAAAGATGGGAGTTCTCTTACCAAGTGGGGGGTCAGTGCTAATGAGGACAATGCAAATAAGGTGGAAGTGGCCTATTCTCAACGGTTGATTAATTTTGTTGTGCTAATGAGGCCAGTGCAATCAAGGTAGATGCCATCCATTTCCAACAGTTGACAAGAAGGTGTGAGTATCAGCAGAAGGAAAATTTTGTAGTGACCCATCCACTCCCAGTCTTTATCCAGGCCTAATTTGATGGTGTCCATGTGGGTACCCATAGCAATGCTGCTGACTTGAAGGTATAAATTGTCCCCAAATGTGAAATACTTGTGGGTGAGGACAAAGTCAAAAAGCTCAGCCACCAGGTTTACCATGATATTATCAGGGATACTGTTCCTGATGGCTTGTAGTCCATCTTTGTGTGGAATGTTGATGTAGAGAACTTCTACATCCATAGTGGCTAGGATAGTGTTTTGTGGAAGATCACCAATGGATTGTAGTTTCCTCAGGAAGTCAGTGGTGTGAAGTCAGGGGCACTACTATAGGTACCCACATGGCCCCACAGTATGCCAACATTTTTATGTCTGACTTAGAACAATGCTTCCTCAGCGCTCACCCCCTAGCTCGTCCCCCTACTCTACTTGCGCTACATTGATGACATCTTCATCATCTGGACCCATGGGAAGGAGGCTCTTGAGGAATTCCACCAGGATTTCAACACTTTCCACCCCACCATCAACCTCGGCCTGGACCAGACAATACGAGATCCACTTTCTGGACACTACAGTTCAAATAAGTGATGGTCACATAAACACCACCTTATACCGGAAACCTACTGACTGCTATACTTACCTACATGCCTCCAGCTTTCATCCAGACCACATCATACGATCCATTGTCTACAGCCAAGCAATAAGATACAACCTCATTTGCTCCAACCCCTTAGACAGAGAGAAACACCTACAAGATCTCTATCAAGAGTTCTTAAAACTACAGTACCCACCTGCTGAAGTGAAGAAACAGATTGACAGAGCCAGAAGGGTACCCAGAAGTCACCTACTACAGGACAGGCCCAACAAAGAAAGTAACAGAACACCACTAGCCGTCACTTACAGCCCCCAACTAAAACCTCTCCAACGCATCATCAAGGATCTACAACCTATCCTGAAGGATGATCCCTCACTCTCACAGACCTTGGGAGACAGGCCAGTCCTCGCTCACAGACAGCCCCCAAATCTGAAGCAAATATTCACCAGCAACTACACACCACACAACAAAAACTCTAACACAGGAACCAATGCATGCAACAAACCCTGTTGCCAACTCTGTCTGCATATCTATTCAAGGGACACCATCATAGGACCTAATCACATCAGCCACACCATCAGGGGCTCATTCACCTGCACATCTACCAATGTGATATATGCCATCATGTGCCAGCAATACCCCTCTGCCATGTACATTGGCCAAACTGGACAGTCTCTACATAAAAGAATAAATGGACACAAATCTGACATCAAGAATTGTAATATTCAAAAACCAGTAGGAGAGCACTTCAATCTCCCTGGACACTCAATAACAGACTTAAAAGTGCCAATTCTTCAACAACAAAAACCTTCAAAAACAGACTTCAATGAGAAACTGCAGAACTGGAATTATTTTGCAAACTGGACACCATCAAATTAGGCCTGAATAAAGACTGGGTGTGGATGGGTCACTACAAAAAGTAATTTTCCCTCTGCTGATATTCACACCTTCTTGTCAACTGTTGGAAATGGACGACATCCACCTTGATTGCATTGGCCTCATTAGCACTACAAAAGTAATCAACTGTTGAGAATAAGCCACTTCCACCTTAATTGTATTGTCCTCATTAAGCACTGACCCCCCACTTGGCAAGGCAACTCCCATTATTTTCATATATATACTGCTTACTGTATTTTTCACTCCTTGCATCTGATGAAGTGAGTTTTAGCCCATGAAAACTTATCCCCAAATAAATGTGTTAGTCTCTAAGGTGTCACAAGGACTCCTCTTTGTTATAACTAGTGCAGTGGCTCCTAGCTTTAGGCACTGACAGCTTTCTATGGCATATGGTTTTATGCCATGGTGCACTCTGGCAAGCCTGGGCACCAACATAGTGCTCCTTATGGTGTGATGTCCCTAAACAGTGGAAACATGGCTCTCTCCATTCTGTATCCTGTCAGAGGTGCCGAGTTGTATCAATATCTTCTTCACCCCCTGCTTGAGTCCTTTCTTCCCAGACATGGCACAATGAGACTAGTTTATTGTCAAATTGTGGCTCATTTTCCTTTGTTGATTCAGACAGATCAGTCTCCTCAGTCCCATTTAGTGGCAGTTCATTGTTACACACAATATTCTCTGCCTCTTTTAGAAAATTACCAAAACAATAAGTAGCATACAGTTTTTTCACACTTTCAAAAAATTCAGAGAGATTTTCTCTTTCTATTTGTTTTCTTAGATTAAACTTGTATCGTTCTGTTAAAAAATGGGTGGTAGGCACAATTTTTTTTAGAATTTCTATTATGTCATTATACTCCACTTCACCCAGTTCTTGTGGAAAAATATAAATTTTTAAGCACTCCAAGTGCTGTTTTGCCCACCAGTGTTAGGAAAACAGCCCTTTGTTTATAAGTGTGTTCTATAGTATTTACATAAAAACACTACTCAAGTCTCTGAATATAGGTCAGAAAATCTTACCCTTTTCATTAGACTCTCTCTAATATAATAATCCTCATCACCAGTTTCCTGTGTTATGTTCACACCATACACATAGAGAAATGAGATAAAAGTATAAATACCCTTCCTGGAAGGTTGCAACATAACACTGTGTAGTGAGGTGGACTGGCACTCCCCAGACTCAGAGGAAGAGGATGGCTCCACCCCCTCATGGGCCCTACCCCCTAGCTCCACCCACCAGAAGCTAAGGGGCAGGGATGGAAGTATAAAGGCGGGACCCAGAAGCTCAGTGAGGGCCCAGACGCATCCCCTGAGCACTCACGCTGGGAGGTGGCAGCAGGCCTGCAGAGTGCAGATGACTAGCCTGGACCCAGGACAACCCGGCCCCACAGGAAGCAGACGACTGGCCTGGACCACCCGGACTCCTGGACAACCCGGCCCCACAGGAGACAGACTGCTGGCCAGGACCGCCAGCTGGTCCAACCCTGGCAGAGCTTCTGCTGACAACTGAGGCCCCACCAATCACCTTACCTCACTAGACCAGCAGGTACCCTTGGAGGGGGAGCGTGGAAGTGACCCAGGGATAGTACACCCCTGTCTGGCTGCAACGCTGGAAGAGGATGAGTCAGCGTGTTGCGGCTTGGATCCCTGTTGACGTGGTGGCAGACCCCTCCGCCACCCTTAGTGCCCTGGGCTGGAACACAATGGAGTGGGAGGGCCTGCATCCCCCTTGCCACCCAAGCGGTGCCTGGCAGTCTCACCCTCCCTCAAGCTAGCTGCAGGAAAGCCTGAGTAAACTGACTTTGGTTTGCAGACACACCTGAATACAGGTTGGAGCTGAGAGACTTTGTTTACTGCCCTGCTCTGAACCAGAGCCTAGGCTGATTGACTGTTGCTCAGGCTGAGGGCAGGCCTGAGCGTGATACTCTTTGCTGCCCCACCCCAACCAGGAGCTGGGGCTCCATAACTGTGTTTATTGTTCAGCTCTGACCACAGGCCCGAGCTCATGTCTCCTGTCGCCCCACTGATTCCCCATGTCAGGAAACCCCCAGAGACATTGTGGAGCGGATTGCCCACCCACAGACCCAGAGGAGGAGGAGCCACTCCCTCAACAGACTACACACTACTTTATCATTCAGAATAATAACAGAACAGAAACAGAGAGAAAGAAAACAGGTTACTCCCCAAGGCAGTGAGACACAATTCAACTACTTTGCTTTAAGCTAGTTCTTTTCAGACTGACTCTGCTCACACACTTTCCATACAGCCCCTTTGCCTGCACGCAGGATCAGGAAATCCCCTTGCTTTTAAAGTAATATCTTGAAATTCCAACACAGTCTTCAATACACCACACAAGACACAGAACAAAAGTTAATAATTACAAATTATAACCAGAGTTTAATTCAAACTACAGGGTTGTTTAAAATTGTAGTTTTTGTTTTCTTTTTTCAATCTTTTTTTCTCTGTTTCTGACATGATTAATTTGCACAGCAAACGTTGCTTATGTTATTGCATTTGCAAGAAAGATTTTTTAAAAGTTTTTTATTACCGTTAGCACTGCAAAATAGTTTTATTACTACAGAATCTGTTAGTACTGTGCTCAGCTATGTCGTCCTTAAGAAATAATCTTAATTATTAAGATTAGCTAGTTTCTATTCTGCCTCAGCAAAATTGCTAATAAATCCTCATTGCAGAATCTGTATTACTGGTGCCAACACAGAATAAAAACATTCTGATTTTCTGTTCCCAAACTGAGTTTGCATTAAGGATTTTTGAAAACACAGCCTTTGATTTATACACTGAACAAATTTGTGATGGGAGTCATTGAGAGAAAATAAATATGGAGCTCCATGATATCAACTGTGAAAAGCTCAATTTATAGAGTACACCCTCACTTGAAGGGCATTCCGAGAGGGAGCAACCGGTTCTACTGCATATAAGGAAAGTCGAACTACCATTTTAAAAATCAAAGCAAGGACTAAGACTCATTGTTCTCTGGTATGAAGGATATTTCATTTTTGTGCAGTACGGTGGTAAGACTACTGTATTTGCTTTTTATAAAGGTTAGTTTGATTTACTTTTAAAGACAACCACTTTGGGTTCAGATGTTAAATATTGAAGTGTCCTCTTCCCTCCTCTTGGCTCTATGAGATGTACTTCATAGTCAATATTTGTATGCTTTTTATACATAGTAATATTATTTATACAGCTTATATATATAAATCATATAGGTTAGCATGGAAAAGACCTATTAGATCATCCAGTCCAGCTTTGTGCCAGTGCAGGATGGCTGCCACAGTATTACTTTGGACAAAACAATCTAGTTTTAAAAGTTCTAAGTTCTATAGGTTTCAGAGTAACAACCGTGTTAGTCTGTATTCGCAAAAAGAAAAGGAGGACTTGTGGCACCTTAGAGACTAACCAATTTATTTGAGCATAAGTTTTCGTGAGCTACAGCTCACTTCATTGGATGCATTTATTGCTATTTTCATGCACAAGTGCCACAAGTACTCCTTTTCTTTCTAAGTTCCATAGTCTCTCCTGGGAGGTATTTCCAAAGCCTAATATCTTATCAGGAATTCAGTCTAATTTTTAAATTTCATCATAATGCACCTAGTTAGATTTCATTTTTGTGTGGTAAATATTTTTTCTCTATTCTTACTGTTTACTGTACATCCTTCAATTATTTATAATCTGCTAAAATCATTGCTTAGGCAAGCTACTTTATAGATAGCAACTCCATAGTCATGGTTGCATTGTGATTTTCACTTAAAGCAGGACTATATGCCCTGTTTTATACTCTAATGATTGCATTTAGTCTCCAATTTTGCTTACAAAAAATTATGCTAGGGTTGATTTAACATGCAATATTTATATCATGTAGCCTTTTGGGATATAGGATTACAAAACACCAGAAATGAACTCCTGAAAACCAGCACAGTTAAAATATTGACATCATGGCAGTATACCCACACAATTTTTCCTCTACCTGCTTAGGGATTTTCAAAAAAAAATCGCAACAGGTGAAATCTTGCAGTCCAGTCTCAGGGAAGGGGCAGCTAAAATGGCTTTACTGCTGAGTTGCCTGTAGACACCAGCACTCACCTTCTCCTCAAGCCTTCCCCATGCTAGAACTTGTGGAAGAGGCCTTGTCTTACTCAATGCCTGCACTGGGGCAATTGTCTTCAGGGCTTTTAAAGTCTTTCTATGCTGCCACAAAGTAAAGGGGCCATAACAAGAGGGAGAATCCCTTCCCTCAAATTTAAGAAAAAACAGGAAATGCACAGTTAATGTCTCCTACAACACAATTTGGTTGTGCATAGTTGAGGGAGCATTTGAAATGGTCATAAGAGTCTGTGTAATCACATATAAAATCCCAGAACCTTATAGAAACCTCATTTACTTCCTTGTAAC
This sequence comes from Natator depressus, assembly GCF_965152275.1. Lineage (NCBI taxonomy): Eukaryota > Metazoa > Chordata > Testudines > Cheloniidae > Natator > Natator depressus. The sequence goes on along the minus strand of NC_134235.1, from coordinate 144,392,659 downwards.
AGTCAATGCAGCACCAATCTCATATATAATACACAAACATGCTATGAAAATAGCAATAAATGCAGCAAAATGCTTGCAAATTTAATACAAAGAAATATGACACACATAGCCTTTACTAATGTGTAACTCCCTTGGGTTTTAAAGAACATGACCCTTTGAAAACCTCATCCTGCAGGAGAGGAAGTTCTGGTTGTTCCAGGCAGAAGAAGTGCTGATTGTGCCAGGGGGAGGACAGTGGAGAAAAAGTGTGACAGGGGCATGGTGTATCTGGAGCTCCAGACAAGAGTGAACAAATCCTCATGTAGCAAAGCAGCCAAGAACTAGGCCAAAGTCCAGGAGGGACAGAGCTGCCAGCTGTGTACATCCAAGGACAGGAGCCAGGAGGAGCACCATGCCAGGCAGGAAACATCTGAGAGGGACAAACTGGACCCAGACTCAATATCACTGTTGCCCAGAACTGCATGGGACCATGAATACTGGGGCTTGTGAATTGCATTGGGATAAGGAGGTAGGCTGTAGCTAATTAAGTGGAGAGATTGTTACTCTGTGTAGATTTGCAGAGAGTAGCAGAAGAGGGCACCAGAGGGGTTTGTTGGGGAAAGTTTACTGGTGCTGAAGATGACCAGGAGCACCCAAGACTCCCTGCTGGACTGGAACTCTAGCTCAGGATTCCTGAGCTTTAAGTCTAGACACGTTGCTCAACATCTTTGCTTTTATATTGTGATACCACTAGGCCTGTAAGTCCTTGTCATGTAGGTGACCCTATTTTATCACTCCCCCAATCTTCTTCTCCTCCTGTTTTTTCTCCATTCATCCCTCTGTAAACAAATATTTCCCTTTGCTATATTTGTTGTACTATTCAGTGTGTGTGTGTGTGTGTGTGTGTGTTTGTTTACTTCAGGGGGGTTGGAACGGGTGCCCCTGAGGTGGAAGGGAGTTTCCACGTTGTGCTTCTGGGAGTGTCTTTTCTTGGCTGGAGCCTCCTGCAGAGCACATTCCATCTTGGCCATGAGGGTATCATAGTTAAACGATTCTAAAAAGAAAACTTTGTATAAATAGTAGATGAACTCTAATTATTTCTTGTAAATTTCTATACCTCCCTCACTGGACATCACAATTCTAGAAGATACTACAAATGTCATAAGCATTTATATGAAGAATGTAAAATTATTTCACCTCACTTCAGAAGCAGCTGTTGGCTTAGGAAAATTGAGAAGAAATAGATTCTAAAGCCAGAAGGGATCATTAGATCATCTAGTCTGATTTGTTTATTAAAAGCTATGAAATTACACCCAGTTATCTCTGTTTTGAGCCCAACAACTTGTGTTTGACTAAAGCATATCTAAGGTGCCACAAGTACTCCTGTTCTTTTTGCGGATACAGACTAACACAGCTGCTACTCTGAAGCATATCTTCCAGAAAGGCAACCAGTCTCAATCTGAAGACATCAGGAAATGAAGAATCTACCACATCCCTTCATAGTTGGTTCCAAACACCCTAACTGTTAAAAATCAGTGCCTTATTTCCAATTTGAATTTGTCTGGCTTCCAGCTATTGGTTTTTGTTATGCTTTTTTCCAAAAAGAGACCCAGTATTTTCTCCCTGTGAAAATACTTACACTCTGTAATCAAGTTACCTCTGAATCTCCTTTTTAAATAAGAAAAACAAATTAAGCTTTGCAAGTGTCTCAACTGTTAAGGCATTTTCTTAACATTGTTTTTGTGGCTCTTTTCTGCATCCTCTCCATTTTTCAACATCCTTTTTGAAACATGACACCAGAACTGTATGCAATATTCCAATATCAGTCTCACTAATGTTGTATACACTGAAGTAAAATCACCTCCCTACATCTATTCGCTACTTCCATGTATACATTCAAGGATTGCATTAGCCCTTTTTGCCACAGCATCACACCAGGAGCTCATGTTGAGTTGCTTGTCCACTGTGACTCCTAAACCATTTTCAGTCACTGCTTTCCAGCATAGTTCCCCATTATGTAAGGCCTGCTTTCCTTGTTCCTGGATGTATAACTTTATATTTAGCTCTATTAAAGTGCATTTTGTTTGAATGGGTCCATCTTATCAACAGATCCAGATCACTCTGTATGACTGCCCTGTCTTCATCATTACCACTCTACCAATCTTTGTGTCATCCACAAATTTTATCAGCAGTAATTTTAAGTAAACTTAATTTTAAGTTTAAGATCACTGATGAAAATGTTGAACACTGAGCCTAATCCAATCCCCATGAAATCCCACTAGAAACAACCCTGCTTGATGAGGATACCCCATTGACAACTACTTTTTGAGGTCTGTTGGTCAGTTCTTAATCCCTTTAATGTGTGCTTCACCGATATTGATAGTGTTAACTTTTAAATCAGAATGTCATATGTTACCAAGTCAAATGCCTTACAAAAGTTTAAATATATTACATCTACATAAAGAACTTGTGGCACCTTAGAGACTAACAAACATAGTTAACAACATTAGCACTCTTTCAGTCTTCTGGAATTTCCCTGGTATGCCAAGATTTATTAGAAAGTCACATCTGCCAGCTCTTTTAGGACTCTTGGATGCAAGTTATAGAGACTGCTCATTTAAAAATGTGTATCCTTAGTACCTATTAACAGCCTCCTTGGTTACTAATGGCTTGGAAGGGACTTCATCATTCTTATGTGACAAGCACATCATCCTGCTTCTTTCCAAATACAGAACAGAAATATTTATGGAACACTTCTGCTTTTGGGCATCATCATTAACAATTTTACATCTCCCTCTAATTATGGGCCTATATAATTGCTATGATTTCTTTTGTTCCTAATATACTTCAAAGCTCCTGCTTATTGTCTCTAGTGCTGCCATCCATGAATTTTTCCCTGATTTCTTTAGCTTCTCTTACCAATTTTCTACACTTCATAATGTCAGGAATGAGGACTGGCAGCTGCCCAGCCTCTGGGCAGCCTATGAGCTCAGCGGAGTTGCAGCAGGGCCACCTGATTGACCACTCCACCTGATTGGCCAAGGATCTCAGCAAGCTTGTTCTTAAGCCCAACAGCAACAACTGCTCTCTGGCTGTTCAATGTACATGCCTGCAGCTTCATTCTCTCCTGTGCTTGCCCCTAGCCTTGCTCCAGCCCTGATCCTACCTTGCTCCTGTCCTACCCAGACCACTCCAGCTCAGCTTCCCTGCTAACTTCCTGACTCCAGCTCTGCCCTCAGGTTTTGGTTTCTGACTCTGACCCCTCGGCTCTGGTTACTGGCTTCCAGACTCTAGCTCCTGCTCTAACCATGAGGCTTGGCTCCTGCCCCAACCAGTAGATCTGACAGCCCACATCCTGGTTTGCAACACAACTTCTAAATTTACATTCATTGCTATAGATTTCCTTCCCCTCCCCTCTCTGCCCCCCCCCCCCCGCATATATTTTTCTAATTGCTGCTTTCACTTTGCCACTGAAACAGGATGGGTTTTTAGCCAAAGTTGTCTTCTTTCTTGGGTGTGGAATGATGGCTTTTTGGCCATTCAATAAACAATTCCTAAAGAACACCCAATCTAAACATTTACACCAGTCAATTTCACTCAATTGGTGGACAAAATAAGGAGGAGATAGGCTATTCCACCTATCACTCCCTTTTGGGGTCCTTAAAAAGAGACCCTGTGGAGAAAAATGGGCTACTATAATGCATTTCACCATCATGGCTGCCACCCCCACCATCTCCTGGGACCCTTCATCATCCTAATTCTGAAAAATGTCCTGACCAGACATGGCTAGAGAGAGGGAGTGAGATGAAATCACCAGCTCCAGCTGAATCCCAACCACCACCTGGGATGTGAAACTTTGTCTCTCTTCCCTCACACAAAGTTTTCCTTCCCTACCTTATTTATCCTCTTTCCTATCTCCCTTCTTTTTCCTTTTGTCTAATACAGTGGTTCTCAAACTTTTGTAGTGGTGACTCCTTTCACATAGCAAGCCTCTGAGTGCAACCCCCTTTAAATATATAAAAAAGTGTTTTTAATTTATAACACCATTATAAATGCTGGATGCAAAGTGGAGTTTGGGGTGCAAGCTGACAGCTTGTGACCCCCCCATATAATAACCCAACCCCCAGTTTGAGAACCCCTGGTCTAATAAGAGTCTAGTTTAGCTGGCCAAGACTGAATATTTTGCAACACTGCTATAAGCCTGTGCCCAGAAAAAGACAATTGAAAGCAATGCCCTAAACAGCCCACTACTGGTAAAAGTTTTCCAGGTCTTGGAGTGGCTGAAAGACACTGTGTTTTGCCTGTTTTTCCAGCAGCGAGGCTACAAGCGGGGGTCAACACTAGAGACAGAATCTGAATTTTCTATGTGTGACAGGTTCAGTCACAGAGACCCCCTTGAGACTGCCACCTGATGTAGTGAGACTACCTCTGAGCCCGTTTCCCCTGCCAGCTTGGGACTTCAGAACCTTGCCTTGTTGAGCCAGACACACTAGCCTGCCTGCTGCAAACAACAGACCCAGGTCTGAACCACATCCCCAAAACTGCAGACTTAACTGAAAACAGCTTAAGAAGTGCTCCTGTCTCCAGCACCCAGACACCCAACTCCCAATGGGATCCAAACCCCAAATAAATCCATTTTACTCTGTATACAGCTTATACAGGGTAAATTCATAAATTGTCCACCCTATATAACACTGATAGAGAGATATGCACAGCTGTTTGCGCCCCCAGGTATTAGCCACTAACTCTGGGTTCAATAATAAGCAAAAGTGATTTTATTAAGTAGGATTTAAGTGATTCCAAGTAACAACAGACAGAACAAAGTTACCAAGCAAAATAAAGCAAAACATGCAAGTCTAAGCCTAATACATTAAGAAGCTGATTTCAGATAAAATCTCACCATCAGAGATGTTCCAATGAACTTCTTTCACAGGCTAGACTCCTTTCTGGTCTGGGCCCAATACTTTCCCCTGGTACAGTCCTTGTTCCAGCTCAGGTGGTAGCTAGGGGGTTTCTCATGATTGCTACCTCCTTTGTTCTGTTCCACCCCCTTTATAGCTTTGGCACAAGGTGGGAATCTTTTGTCTCTCTGGGTCCCCACCCTTCTTTCTAAATGGCAAAGCACCAGGTTTAAGATGGATTCCAGTACCAGGTGACATGGTCACATGTCCTGTGAGACCCCAAGCCTTCATTCTTCCTGGCCTGACTCACAGGAAGGCTTTCAAGTAAACAGAGCCATTTACAATCAATTGTCCTAGTTGATGGAAGACATCAAGATTCCAAACCACCATTAATGGCCGACACTTGTGGTCTATTCCCACCACAGCAGTCACCGGGACCCCAACTTCCACCTCCAGGATACATGTCTCTGTGCACCTCTGCCACTCCATTACAGCCAGTTTATGCTTCTGGGTCTCAATTTGTGATTGTCTCTGGGCCTCAATTTCTTTGTCTTTTAAGTCCGGGGTTTGTTGGTAGGCAGCCTTTTCTTTTTCCAAGGCAGCCTTTTCCCCGGCAAATTGCGCATCAATTTCCATTTGTCTTCCCTTGAGACTGTCACTCAATGAGCTGGGATACCACAGAGAACCCCCTCCTGCCAGAACAGGTGCCCCTCCATTCCTGTTTTCCTGAGTTAGACACTCCAGTCAGCTTCAGCACAGACCCAGAGATTAGGCCACACCCCTCTGCAGTTCACTGAAACTGAGATCCACTCAGCTCAGGGGCTTCTTAGTTAACAGAGACTTTCCCAGCACCCAGTGTTCAGCCTTTCTGGGCAATTTGCAACTTGTGCAGTTCTAGCTTCTTCTGATCTTCACTCTTACTTATTTTGCTTACTTTTCTGTCCCTATTTCCCTTACCCAAAATAAGCAAACAGAAAATAACAAACCAGTAACCACTTTGTCTGTTCTCCAGCCAGCACACTTAAAACTCACTTAAAATCATGACCAGCATTTCAAAGCAATCAGCCCTGCACAGATTCTGTTTGACTCACAGGAAGGCTTGCAAGTAAACAGAGCCATTTACAATCAATTGTCCTAGTCAATGGGAGACATCAAGATTCCCTTAATGGCCCACACTTTGCATAATTACAATAGGACCTCAAAGTTATATTTCATATTTCTAGTTCTGATACAAGAATGATACATTCATACAAATAGGATGATCACACTCAGTAGATTATAAGCTTTGTAATGATACCTTACAAGAGACCTTTTGCATGAAGCATATTCCAGTTACATTATATCCACACTCATTAGCATATTTTCATAGACTTATATGGAGTGCAACGTCACACTATGGCCTAGTCTACACTAAAAAGTTATGTTGATGTAAGTTGCCTTGTATCAACCTAGTTGTGCATGTGTCTACATACATTTGTCTCCCATTGATGTAGGTACCCCATTACAGCAACACAATAACACCACCTCCCCGAATGGTGTTGAGCTATGATTGACCTGCTGTCATCGAGGCAGCATGAGTATAGATAGTTTGTGACCTACATCAATCCTAACAGTCCTCCAGCAGCTGTCCTACAGCTCTGCTCACAGTTGTGAACTCTACTGCCCAGGGATCATGGAGACCAGAAGCGCCCTAACCTCTTCAAAACCCCATGTATTTTTGAAATGCCTTTTCCTGATTGCCCAGCGTGGTGAGCACACCTATCAGCTCTCTCTTGTTCTGTGCAACTGCCCAACCAACCGTGCCAGCTCCGGACATGCTCCTGTCTAGAGTAGACACTAAACTGGGAGGAGAAGTAGATACGCTGGAGGGTAGGGATAGGATACAGAGGGCCCTAGACAAAAGAGAGGATTGGGCCAAAAGAAATCTGATGACGTTCAATAAGGACAAGTGCAGAGTCCTGCACTTAGGACGGAAGAATCCCATGCACCGCTACAGACTAGGGACCGAATGGCTAGGCAGCAGTTCTGCAGAAAAGGACCTAAGGGTTACAGTGGACGAGAAGCTGGATGTGAGTCAACGGTGTGCCCTTGTTGCCAAGAAGGCCAATGGCATTTTGGGTTGTATAAGTAGGGGCATTACCAGCAGATCGAGGGACGTGATCGTTCCCCTCTATTCGACATTGGTGAGGCCTCATCTGGAGTACTGTGTGCAGTTTTGGGCCCCACACTACAAGAAGGATGTGGAAAAATTGGAAAGAGTCCAGCGGAGGGCAACAAAAATGATTAGGGGACTAGAACACATGACTTATGAGGAGAGGCTGAGGGAACTGGGATTGTTTAGTCTGCAGAAGAGAAGAATGAGGGGGGATTTGATAGCTGCTTTCAACTACCTGAAAGGGGGTTCCAAAGAGGATGGATCTAGACTGTTCTCAGTGGTAGCTGATGACAGAACAAGGAGTAATGGTCTCAAGTTGCAGTGGGGGAGGTTTAGGTTGGATATTAGGAAAAACTTTTTCACTAGGAGGGTGGTGAAACACTGGAATGCGTTACCTACGGAGGTGGTGGAATCTCCTTCCTTAGAAGTTTTTAAGGTCAGGCTTGACAAAGCCCTGGCTGGGATGGTTTAGTTGGGGATTGTTCCTACTTTGAGCAGGGGGTTGGACTAGATGACCTCCTGAGGTCCCTTCCAACCCTGATATTCTATGATTCTAATGGGCCTGTGGGGAGAAGAGGCTGTGCAGGCACAGCTACAGAGCAGTCATAGAGCTATGGACATCTATGAGCAGATTCCATGGGGAATGCTGGTGAAGAGGTATGACTGGGATCAGCAGCCACACCATGTGAAAATGAAGGAATCACATCAGGCATACCAGAAAGCCAACAATCTGCCACTTTTACAACAAGTTACATGCCTTATTAAGTGGAGACTCCACCACCAATGCACAGAGTCCCATAGATATCTCCAAGGAGTCAGAGATACAAACCCCTGCTGTGAACAGCGAGGCGGAGGAAGATGTCAGACACGTGACCGTGGAGTCCAGCTGTGTTGTGAGCCAGGATCTGTATGAGGCTCCAACACAGTAGTCTAGTCATTAGCTGCACCGAGCACAGGCAAGATTGATGTAGGGGAAGGAACTTCAGATAAGTGTGTTCATGCATTTCCAATGTTTAAATGTACAGATGGCACCTGACCCCAATGTACCAGGACACCGGTTTCATCTTTTCATTAATTTACTCATGCTAGAAGAGGTAGTGATACAACAAACAGAGGTAGAGTTATCTCCTTTTCATTCCCCTGTAGAGTTAGCCAGAGTGGGACAGGCAGAGCAGTTTGCTTATATACACCTGGATGTCTCTTGCATCATCCTGAGAGATCTTGATTAAACTTTCATGGAGGGTACTCTGCAGTCCTCTCCTGAAGGTTTCTACGAAAGGCACCCTTATTGCTTCCTCTGCAGTAGGGCGCTTTGCCACACCAGTCCATAATGACTTCAGCAAGCACTATTGTAGTAAACAGGCTAGCAGCTGTGACCCTAAAAGTATCCCAATGTAAGAGGGCAAGCAGCTCACTGGTAGTGAGTTTCAGTTGGCCTGACCAGTTCAGTGTACCAACTCACTAATATCATGACCTGTATCTAAAAGGTGTCATAAGATATCAATAGAAAACTAATAACATACTGATCATTAATATTATTGGATGGTGTATATATGGAGGACAAATGCAAAATTACAAACATATTAGGAATTTTGTTCTTCAAGCGTGCTGCCAAGCAGAGCTGATGCTACCCCACCCTAGACAAAGGAATGTGACTCCACAACTTTGAAGGTACTTCCAAGGTACATTAAGAGACAATGGGAATCAATTTACCGAAAAGGTAAACAAAACCATCAAGCTAACAAGGGAAGGAGATATCCTCCCCTGCTGTGATGCTGAGTGGTTATTGCAGGGGCAGATCAATCTGCACTTTAGCAAACACCAGTGGGGGAAAAAACCAGCATGAAACTTCCTTCACCACCAGACCCCATGTATCTTTACTTTGAGGGAGGAATCCTTCAGAGGAATCCATTTCAAAGGTTCCCTAGACTATAGAAGAGAGGGGCAAAGAACCTGGGGTTATCTTTCACCTAGGAAGACAAGGGGAGTGAGCACCCCCTTGTACTTTACTTCTATGGAAGGTCCTGACTGAGAGATGAAGAATGACTGGTGAGAGAAACCATCTTAAACAAATATGATATCTTGCTTGATTAAGTTGTAGACTTTTAACTGAGTGTCATGAGGCTCGTACATCATGTCCCCTTTCGGAGAGGAACGGAGGGACACACGTCATGGCCCCATGACTGAGTTTGGATGTCTGCCCCTGGCCTTGGGACAGTATGGCCTAATGGCCAGAATCAATAGAATTGTCCTTTCTGTCAGGACTGGGTGGCCTAATGGCAAAAGTCAGTAGGATAGAGCCAATAGAATTGCCCTTCTGGTCAGCATTGTGTGGCCCAGCAGTCAGGGTCAATAGAGTTGGTGAATTGAGCCACCACTCCAGGGTGGGCGGCGGCAAGGGTAGGAGCACCTGGGCCCTCCCTCTCCACCAGGTCCCAACCCAGGGCACTGTTGGTGGCAGGGTTGCCTGCCACCAGCTTGGCGGAGATCCTGCCAAAACACACCAAGCTAGTCTCCACAAAGTTTCCCGGGGTCACTTCCTACCAATTTCTCCACAGCTAGCCAGCTCGGGGTCCCCACAGTCTCTCCTCCCTCTGCAGCATCCCAAGCCTGGGCGTCATGGGTCAGCTCCATCTAGACAACTTCAAACAACTGAAACCACTTGGAGATAAAAAAGTAGTATTATAACAGACAATCACGTTGCATAGGGATAAACACAAAGGACTATTTCCATATAACAGAGGGTTTGGAAAAGCACTGTATCCTTTGATCTTGGGGATTGGGAACATTCTCACAAAAAATTAAATCCTGGTTCCTGTGAAGCCTGTCAGCTCTGCAACAGACTGAACTTTGGGGTGGAAATCTTCTTTATTCCTTAGGAAAGGTGACTAATTAATAATTGTAGACCCAGGTTTGTGGTTTTTTATTTTGTTATTGTATTATTTTGTTTTGTATTTTAACCATTTATTTCGACAACTCTCTCGTTTCTAGTCAACTCCTCATTCTTTCTTCATTTCTTTTGTTTTATTGTAAGTATTGAACAGTGTTGTGTGTTATACAGGAACAGTGATTTAAACTGGTAAACTGAGTACGCTGCCCTTTGAGGAGTGCTGAGGATCTGGGAATTCTGTGATAGCCAGGGAAAGGGGCTGGATATCACAAAGGAATGATTCAAAGTGATTCTGGGACTGGGGTGCACCTACTGTTAATCTGCAAGAAACAGGTCTGGCATTGCCCAGAGAAGAGTGCTTGAGTGGCTGAAAGGCTGGTGGCGTTAGGGAGCTAATGCCCAGACACCAAACACAACACTGTCTTGCTGGGGGCAGGAGGGGGTAACAAGGTGACTCTCAGTCCTGAGTGTCCCAAGAATGGCCACACAGGTTATTTCATAGCTGCCAAATTTAGGGGTTTTTGTACTGTCCTCTGAAACATTTGGTACTGGCATCTCTAATACAGGAAACGGGACTAAAAGGACCATTGGTGTGATCCACTGGCAATTCCCACAATCCTATTTAACCATCTTCTATCCTGTTTCTAGACAGGGCATGTCAAAATCTTGCTGCGTTTTCCTTCACATTTACAAGATCCAGCCCTTTTTCCATCTGCATCATCAAAATTCAGGTTGAAATTATCTTCCATCTTGACCCTAGAATGGGCCAGGTAATAGGCTGGCAGTCCAGCGCTTCTTTTTGAGGATGCCATCTTTTTTTCCAGAATCTCAGCTTTCATTTTAAAAAAGTAAGTTTTAAAAATATTTCTAGCTCTTATGATTGCACAGAAAATTTTGAAAACACAAGATAAACGTAACCAATTCAATTATGTGTGCCTGAAACTAAACCACCTGAAACAATAGCTCTGAGAGGAGTAAACTGCCCAGTTACCTCAGAACTCCAATACCCCAACAACAGCCCCCCAACTCCTATAATAGCTCCCTCTATGCCCCCAGAACAAAACCTTAACCTCCACCTGAAAACAGTCTCCCCTGTCCCCCAAAACAAACACCCAATTCCCCTGGGAAACAACCCCTCCCCCGAACTCAGATACCCAATTATAATTTAAATGTCAATATTAACTATTGCACTGATTTCAAAGTATGTAAGAAATGTGAAAAGAATCACAGATTTGTATAATCTACCGCAGCGGTTCTCAACCGGCCGGCCGTGGCCCCCTGGGGGTCTGCGAGCCCTTTCAGGGAGTCCAGGGGGCCCTGTGGCTGAAACCCAGACTCCGAGCCTTAGCACCCTCCGCAGGGCTGAAGACCCGATCCCCGCCGGCACCCTTCGTGGGGCTGAAGCTGGGAGGCGCGGGGCTGAAGCCCAGATCCTCAGCACCCCCTGTGGAGCTGAAGCCGGGACTCCTGGGAGGTGCAGGTCTGAAACCCCAAGCCCTGGTGATGTAGTAGCACAAACAGCTCCCTGGCAGAATTTCCTATCTAGGTTTTACTGATCATGCTCACCCGAACTGAACAGGCTCAGTAGGTAACTGCTATTGGTGGGAAAACGTGCCAACTGCTGTTTTTGCCATTACACCGGGCAGTGCAGGGCAGGTGCTGCTCTGACTGGTGCCATGGAGCAGGCAGCCACAGCATTCCCTCCTCTCCTGCTGGTGCCGCAGGATGAAGCTGCTCCTCAGTTCCTGAGTCCCAGCCCACTTTGCTCCCGCAGAGGCAGCCAGTAAGAGCCGCCTGGGTGGGGAGACCCGGCTCTGTGGCTGGCAGACCCTTCCGGGAACAGGGGTCGCAGGGGAGCCCTCCCAGCACACAGCCCCTAGTACCCCTCTCCCTGCACCCTGAGCTACCCCGTCTGCACAAAAACCCAGCTACCCCCTTCCCTGCACCCTGAGCTACCTGCACAGCCCCAGCCACCCCACTCCTTGCACCCACAGCCACCCAGTGTGTACACAGCCCCAGATACACTCTCTCTGCACCTTCAGCTACCCTGTCTGCACACAGCCCCTAGCTACTCTTCCCTACACCCTGAGCTACCCCACTGCCTGCACACAGCCCCTAGTTACCCTTCCCTGTGCCCTAAGCTGTTGAGGTGAGTCAGGGGGTGGAGGTGGCACTCCCTGGACCGCTGTCCCCTGCTCTCCCCTCCCCCCGCAATAGAAGTAAAACTATGTCTACGCCCAAAGCCCCTGCCCGAAGGCCCTCCCCCACCCAGGCCCAGGAGTTTTTATAGCATGTTGAAGGGGGCCTCAGAGAGAAAAAGGTTGAGAACCCCTGACAGGGCCGGCCCACAACATTTTGGCATCTGAGGCAGGGAGCTCAAATGATGCCCCATGCCCCCTCTCTTGGGCCAAAACTTTGAAAGGTCTCAATTCTGCCTTCTTCCTGTTCTACTCCTCTCATCGTACTGCTCTGCTACCTACCCCAATAAAGGAGAACTAACAACTTTAAATGCCTTGTTCAAAAATTTTAACTAACACTTAACTTTCAAACGCCTGAACAGCAAATGTAACTTTTCTTGTCTGCATAGTAAACACTGGCATTTTTATCTGTTTGAATAATCAAAGTGGTGCTTTCCGGGCCTTCTTGGTTGCAAAGATTTGAACTGCTTCCTGATGAAGGTCCACAGTCTGGGCCAGCTCATGCTCTATTGAGATGGTTGCAAGGCCGACCAGTCTCTCCTGTGTCATTGTGGAGCGTAGATGTGTTTTTATTAACTTCAGCTTGGAGAAGCTGCGTTCTCCACTGGCAACTGTTCCAGGAAGTGTTAGAAGTATGCACAGAGCAATAAAGCATTTGAAAAGAGGGTGATCATCTTATTTGTGCACATATATTCCAGAACAACCTTTGGAGTTGATCCTGCTGAAATGTATCTTGAAAGGGCTTTCAGTTTGTCATAAATATAAAGGGAAGGGTAAACACCTTTAAAATCCCTCCTGGCCAGAGAAAAAACCCTTTCACCTGTAAAGGGTTAAGAAGCTAGGATAACCTCACTGGCACCTGACCAAAATGACCAATGAGGAGACAAGATACTTTCAAAGCTGGAGCCGGGGGGAGAAACAAAGTTTCTCTCTGTCTGTGTGATGCTTTTGCCGGGAACAGAACAGGAATGGAGTCTTAGAACTTAGTAAGTAATCTACCTAGATATGCATTAGATTCTGATTTCTTTAAATGGCTGAGAAAATAAGCTGTGCTGAATGGAATGGATATTCCTGTTTTTGTGTCTTTTTGTAACTTAAGGTTTTGCCTAGAGGGATTCTCTATGTTTGAATCTGATTACCCTGTAAGGTATTTAGCATCCTGATTTTACAGAGGTGATTCTTTTACTTTTTTTCTTCAATTAAAATTCTTTTTTTTAAGAACCTGATTGCTTTTTCATTGTTCTTAAGATCCAAGGGTTTGGGTCTGTGTTCACCTATGCAAATTGGTGAGGATTTTTATCAAGGCTTCCCAAGGAAAGGGGGTGTAGGGTTTGGGGACGATTTTGGGGGGAAAGACGTTTCCAAGCAGGCTCTTTCCTGGTTATATATGTTAGACGCTTGGTGGTGGCAGCAATAAAGTCCCAGGGAAAAAGGAAGATAGTTTGTACCTTGGGGAAGTTTTAACCTAAGCTGGTAAAAATAAGCTTAGGGGGTTTTCATGCAGGTCCCCACATCTGTACCCTAGAGTTCAGAGTGGGGAAGGAACCTTGACAGTGGCCTTTAACCTTAGTCTCATCTCAAGCTCTTTCCAGCTATGGAATGCTCTCTGGTGATTTGCTACCTTCTTATGGCATGCCAGATTTCTAGCCAGATTTTTCCAGTCCTTTGTTCCTGTAGAACCCAATGTGGCTGGAACATTAGACTGGAAGAGTTTGCAACAAAAACAGTATGCAGCGTCTGGGTTTTTGAGTACATTAGCCATGGCTTCTCCACTTTGTCACCATTAGGGATTTCATGCCAGTAATGTGTTGGATGGAAACTTCTGTTTTCATTGTCTTTGGGGAACATGAAGTTTTTCACTTGCTGTGGCCCATGCAGTACAAGGAAGTCCCTCAGGCTACTGCTCAAGTGGGTCCACAGTCCTGGATCATCTAGACTTAAGGAACTAAACTCAGCAGCAGCTGTTTCTTGTGCCTCCACCACATTCTTCTCTGATCTACACTTTTTTTCAGGAATGTGTATGGTTACATCCATTTGAGATGGAGATATGGATGCTGCAGTACCTGCACTCTGACTAACTGGATGATCAGGCATCTCCTCACCACTCACATCATCACTAGGGCCGGAAGGCTCACCGTGAACATTTGTATCTCAGGAGAGCTCCTTCCTGCTTAGATAGAAAAGCTTCCTTTGCTTGCTTTCTTTTTCGGAATGCTGCCTCAGCGGGGCGTTTTCTTTTTTCACTCATGACTGCTGTTCTGTGCCAGCTATAGTGGCTCTCAACACTCAATTGAAGGGAACAAATAAGCAGGCTGGTAGCAGGGCCTGAGTGAGGGAAGATATCAGCTTCTTAAGGGCCTAATTGGCTCCTACTACTTCAGTTGACTGCCTGGTCTCCTCAAGTAGGTTACTCCCTGAGAAGCTGGTGTTAATCAGGCTCCTGGGGGTGCTAGAGAGGTACATAAGAGGCTCCTCCTCCTCTCTCTCTCTCCCTGCAGCTCCTGCTGCTTTCTCTTATTCCCTCTCACCTTTTCTCCTGCCTGCCTGTTGTGTCTCTTGTGCCCTCCTTCCTCCAGCACAGCACTCCACCAGCTCTGTGTATCTAGAGCAGAGAGAATACATATGCACCAGCAGCAAACACAATTTTCTACACTCTCGGTCCTAGAGGTGCCCCCCCACAGTCTGGCACCTGAGGCGGCCGCCTCAGTTCAACTTATGGTAAGGCCAGCTGTGACCCGATCTACTGTGAATGGTGTCTCATTTTAGTGCTACCATTGATGACATTTGAGAGAAGATCGCCACTTTCCCCCCAATCTGACCTGTAGAGCCAAAAGTTTAGAAACAGCTCAGAAGGCATTTGAGCCCCTAAGAAGGGGAAGCCAATCCCATAGACCCCAGCTGGCAGCATTACCAACCTTGGTGATTTTATGCAAATTGGGCCACTTTTGAAAGGCTATAGCAACAATAAATCTTGAATCTGCAATAGCTGACTTTCTGGGCTACAAATTTCTTTATGAAATTTGGATGATTTTATTGCGGCAACCTGGTGGCCTTTCAAATCAGCAGATACTGAGATGCATGCACAGCTCGATCAAAACCACCTTTGCCAGCCAGCACAAGACATGATGCAGCTTATGTACCATTAGGAACAGAGCCCCGTCAGCCGCGGCAAAGTAGGGCTTCTCATTGGCCGCTATTAGGGGTGTGGCTAAAGTTTTGTTGGGGGGGAGGCTGTCTTCCAGTGGGGGTTACGGTTTTGTTTTGGGGTCATGGAGGACTGTTCCAGGGATGGGTTTGGGTTTTGTTTCCCAGGAGTTGGTTCCAATGGGGTTGTGGGTTTTTTTCCTGGGAGCGATTTGTGGGGCGATTCTGGAGGAGTTGGGGGGGAGGCTGATATGGGGGTGGGTCCAGGAGTTGCGGGAAGGCTGGTGCAGGCTGGCTCGGGGAGTTGCGGGGCGGAGGTGATGTGGCGGGGCGTGTTCGGTCCGAGAGTTGCGGGAGGGAGGGCTGATGCGGGCTGAGTCCGGGTGCTGCGGGGTGGGGGCTGGGTCGGGGGATGATGCGAGTTGGGTCTGGGTGTTGCGGGGGGCGGCTGCTGGGGGGTGGGGCAGGGTCCGAGAGTTGCGGGGGGACTGCTGCGCGGGGGGGGGGTCCCTCCTCTCGATTCCCGGCGGGTGTCCCGAGCTGCCTCCCCCACGCATAGAGAGGAGCTCAGCCGCAGCCTCCTTGGCGTCCAGGCGCATGCGCTGGTCCTCGGGAGGGCGGGGCAGACGAGCGGCGGCGTTGGTCCGATCCGGGTCGCGCATCCTCCTGCTGCCGGCGCCGCCGGGTTCTGGGCTGCGTAGCATCGTCCACCGCGCTCCCCGCTCTGCCGCGCCCCCGCCAGGACCAGCCCGGTCGTCGTGCGCGCCCTACCCTGCGATGAGGCTGAGCAGCCGCGGCCTGGGGTGCTGCACGGCGGGCGGCAGAGAGCGCGGCCCGCCCCCGCCGCCGCCGCGGAGCCCCTTCGTGCACCAGCTGCGTCCCAGCGCCCTGCAGAAAGCCAAGGTGGGTGCCCGCTTCTCCCGCCCGCCGGCGTGCCTGTGCCTGTCTGGCCGCGCTGGGGCGGGGATCCCCGCTGCTGCCCTGCGGGGCCCCGCCGGGTCACAGGGCGCATGGCCCGGCTGAGCCGCTGACATGCTGCCCGCCCAAAGCGTTGCCGCCTTCCCCGCGGGACCCCGCCTGGCTCACCAAAGCCCCTGCTGCTCGGCAAATCCTCTGCACTGCGCTGGCCCCAGTGCGAGCCCCCGGAGGAAAGACTTGCTAGAAACATCTCGTTTACGTGAACTGCACGATAAAAGGACTAAGGGGGAAATTTGAAAGCAAACATAATTCACCAAATCTTTTCTTAGGCAAAAAGTCTTGTGTGTGTGTGTGCAAGTTTATATTCACAGGAGTTGTGTGCAAGTAAGAATTTTTTTTATACGTTTGTCAGCCGTGCCTTGGAGGTGCAAGTTTTAACGCAGTGAAATAAATACGTTTCATCATCGTTTGGTTTTCATATTCGTGAGGGGCTATGTTATTGCCTACCACATTGCTCATAAATTTCCCTGAGTGCATGGATAATGTATGTATTCTTTTGCATGCAAAAAACATCTTGAGACAAGAAAACAATGACAAGAAACAAATGTTTCCAAATTAAAAATGACCTTTTTCTAGATTGGGAGGGATTGTATGATTTGAGAAGGATAGGTGGGAGAATTGCCTTTCATAAGCTGTAGACTGTGGTAACACTTTGAATGTTTGCAAGTTCTTTCTTGGGTAAGCCTTTTTTTTTTTTTTTAATTTAAGGATATGGTGTTTATTTCACTAAAAAGCTGTGAGCTATCCATACAGCAGGTGGGTCATTATGACATGAAAGTGAATAGATCGTGAAAATAGTGATTTTGTTTTGTTATTGTAACTACATGGTAACAAAATATCATCACTGGAAGTAATGAATTTGTTTGGTTGCTCCTAGCAGAATTTTGAAAGGAGATATTCTTAATTTCCTAAGAAATTATATATCCCTCCTTTATCCTCCTGGGTGCAAGTATAATGTTTTTCAAATGGAATGTCAAGAATTCAGAAGTAAGTAAATGCCAGAACTAAGGTAGCCTATGCAACTTTAATTCAGTGGCCTTGTGAGCATACATCTTTTAATAACATGACTGCTTACTCTCTTTTTCCACTGGACCCCTGTCTCATTCAGGTCATAAGACGGATGGTGCTCTCTGAATGAATAGCTATTCAATATTACTTTTTATCCTTGTCATTCAGTGTGTGGCTTCAGGCTTTATTAATGATCTACTGTTCAAACTGTACACTAAATTAATTTTCTTATGGCCTTTTCTTCCTAAAGCATTTGTCACTAACATCTGAGTTTTCACAAACATTAGTTAACTAATCTTCACAATATCCCTGTCAGGTAAGCTGCTGTTTTTAAAGCTGGGCTGAAAAAGGGAATCCCTTTCTGTGAAAAATCTTGCATTTTTTAAAAAAAAATGCATTTGAATAATGCTGAAAATGTGAACTGTTTTCACAAAAAGGGATTTAAAGCAAAATTTTGATTAGGGAGAGCGGAACCAGAATTTTCTGGCTGCCTCTCCCCCCAGGCTGTTGCCAGTTTCCCTTGTTAAATTGACAAGAGCCTTCCACTGAGCTGCTGAAGAGGCAGAGCACTTCAGCACTTTGACTCCCCACCTCCTCCTTAGGCCTGGGGAAAGAGAGGCAGGCCACCTGGTTTCTTTTCCTCTCCCAAAGCTGGAGAGGAGGTGGGGAGGCAAGGCAGAGTGCCCTGGTGTTCTGCCCCCTCTCTCTCCCAGAGCTAGCCCTCCTGGAAATCTTGCGTCCATTTCACTGGAAGAAAGAGAAATTGACAACAGCAATTCAGGCAGGGAGCCATCATTTCTATTTTCCTAGTGGAAAATTGAAATAGGTTGGCAAAACTGAAATTTGTCTCAAAGAAAATTTTGGTTTTGAAAAAGGGCATTTTTTGGTCAGAAAAGCATTTTGACAAAAAACTTTCAAGGAGCTCTAGGTGTTTTTCCGAATTTAAAGATGGGAGTCTTTGCCAAGATCATAAAGTGTTTACTTTTGGGTGCGCAAGCTGACATGCCTTGGGCTTGATTTTTTTCATAGTATTTAGGGGGTTTTTTAATAGCATTTTATATGTTCAAAATACAGCTCACAGGTACCTCAGTGGTAGATATGAGTGCTCAGCCCTTCTGCGAATTAGGCCCCAAGATGTCCCAAGTTAAACAATCATCAGATGATGCCACCTGTGGAAAAGTTTTTGGCTTAAGTGACTTTCTCATAATGACATAGAACTGTGAGGCACTGACAAGGACAGATTTCAATTTAGGGTGGATGCAGATGTTTTAACCAACTTTTTCTTTCTTAAACCTTTGGCCTTATTCTCTACCTTCTTATGGCTTGTGGGTGGGATGTCCTGTTCCTGCTGGTGCTAGAGGAGGAGACTGATGGTGGTGGTGTTGCATGGCTTCTGCTTAGCTGTTGCTGGGAGGGAGAGGAAGTAGTGTGGAGCTCTCTCTCCACCCCATCCACTCCCCAACTGTTTCTGCTGACCGACCGCATGCCTCCAGCTGCCTGGAGCTGTAGCAGCGTAACTTCCTGCTTCCTTGCAAAATGCATGTGGGTACATGTGCTCCCCCTTGAACTTTCCACCCCTTTCTTCTGTTAGCCTACACTGAGCTGGTGGGCCTCCTTCTGCCTGACTACCAGCCTCCGCTCCCCACTTTGTGTTTCGCTGTTCTCACCCATTTTGCATGGGTCCCCCTTCCCAACCTTGTGACTTGCTGCTCCCACCTGTCTGTCTCAGGGAGATCTGTCCCCTTTGCAGCTCTCTGCTTCTGCCTGTCTGTCTCATGTGGGTCCCCCCCCTTTGCAGTTTGCTGCTTCCATGGGTCCCCTGCCTCTTTGTGGTTCAGTGCTCCCATCTGTCTATCTTGCATGGGTCCCCCCCACCCACCCTTTGGTTCGCTGCTCCTGCAAATCTTGTGTGGTGCCTCTTGTGATCGCCTCTCTCCTGCTGTTTGTTGCTCATTGCCTTTCCTAGCCCAGTTTTCCTGTGTATTTGTGCATGCCTGTGCTTGTTTCTCCCTTCCCCATCCACTGTGCTTTTCTGCTTATATATGCTCTCTCACGCTGAGTGCAGCCGGAGTCTATCATCTTTCCCCACATAATGTTTGCTGTATTCCCTATTCCCTATCATTTGTTTGATTAACTTTGCATTTATGCCTTCCTTACGAATATGCAGGCTAGTGGGGAGGAGTGGTTAGCCTCTTGCCCTCCCCGCCTCTGGTGGCTGTTTCCCCTCACCCGAACTTGATGGTGGACCTGGAAACAGCCCTGGGTGAGGCTTCTGCTCCAGCAGCTTTGTTTGTGGAGGGAAGGGAGGTGCTGCGGGGCAATCCCTGGCCACTGTCATCACTCCACTTTGGCTCTCTGCGCCATCTACCCCCCAGGTCTACCACCAACACCTTTTCCAGTGTCGTCATCTCCACCAGGAAAGCTGCGGAAAGCACAGACGGGCTCCACTGTCAAAACTGCGACCACCAATGGAGCCCTCTCAGTCAGCAAGAAGGACCATGACAGAATAAAAGGGAAGAGCCTGCCCAGAAGGCTCCTTCTGCAGCAGTGGTTACTACTGCTGCTGCTCTGCTGTCAGCTGAGGCTCCCCCCCACCCTTCTGTCCTTTCCACCAGCTCTGGGGGTGCTGCCAGAGCTCAGGGGTCCTAACCCAGTAACCATAACTCCTACTACCAAGGCTGCAGGCACCGAGTCCAGTGTGATGCCCACGCCTGGTGTTGTGGAAGAGCCCCCGACTCTGTCCCTCTAATTCCTGTGATTGATGGTGCTGCCCTCAGCAGTATGGCCGCTGTGGACCCCAAGCTCATTCCTGACCCTTCCCCTTTATGGCACTCCAGGGTGCAATCCAGACCAAGGAGGGGCTGTGTCACCCTTTCTCTGCAAACTGGGGCACCTCACAATTCTTTGCTGCTGTAGCTCCCAACCTTGCAGGTAACACCCTGAGTGTCTGTGTATAGCTGCATCCTGCCAGCCATACATCAGTCACACTCTGGCTTCCACCAGTCTTGGTTATCAGTTGTGGAATGACCCCAACCCATTCCCAGATTTCCCCCCAAAACATGTATTCTGCACTGTTCAACCCTCTCCTGGAACCTTAGTCCATTGCATCTCTAAGGAATCAATGTACAACAGTCTGCTACTTTTAAATGACGTTCCCAGACAACTCACAACACTGGATTAATTTTAATTAAAGAATAAAACAAGTTTGTTTAACTACAAGAAAGTTTTGAGTTAGTACAAGTATAAGGCATTAAATTCAGAAATGGCTACAAGAGAAGTAAAGATAAAACGCTTCCTAGTACTAACTTAACAAACTAGACTTGGTTCAAGTCTTTTACCACGTTTTCCCAGTAACACTGCTGATGACACTCTCAGGGGAGGGTCTTCTCCCAAAGTCCAACAGCTGTTTATTTTGTCATCCTAGGTGAAAAGGAGAGACATGGACAGACAGAGATACCTTGGGGAGTTTTGCCCATTGCTTTTTTTCGTTCAGTCACCCTTTGAAATGTATTTTCCTGAGGGTTATCCCTAGATAAAGGTCATTCCTGCTGTGAGGTTGGAGTCAAGGAGTCTGATGGTGAAAGAGGTTCCATGCTGCTGTTTGATAAAATGCAGATCTGTTTGTTCCTGCCCATGTCCTTACCAAAGAAGAGCCATTTGATGGCATACCCTGAGTCTTTGCAGGTGCCAATTACTCTAGACCTTTTGGTGTGGGGGTACTCTGTGATCCTGTGATCATTCCGCAGAAGACTGTTGCCAATCCAGCTACTGAAGCCAGATGGTGGCTGGAGATGGGGGGACAGGCTGTACACTCATCGAATTTTCAGGTGTCCCGGACAACTTTGTTCTCCCTAGACCGATGGCCTGAGGTGCTGGGGGCTGCTGATGTGCTAGGTCACCTGCTGCATCTCTGGATCTGGGTGGGAGGGGATCAACCTCATTTACTCTGGTACTGGACCTGAAGTGGGTGTGATTCTATTAGCAGGCGTCCACCTTCCTCAGCATCTTGGATCCTTGCAAGTGTCTGGTCCTAGGTGGGGAATTTAACTCCACCCTGAACATGCTGGACCGTGTTGGGAGATAGAAGTGCCAGACCACTGTGGATATTCTCATGAAGATAATTGACCATTACTTCCTGGTCCAGACAACTCTACCAGTTTGGCTGGGTGGAGGAGTCTCTATCATGCCATTTGCAGCAAGGCCACATCTGCGTCTCCTGTTTTAACATCTTGTGGGGCCACTTGTCCAGCATCAGCAAGGCCCTCTTCTTGGACCACCACCTGGTGGTTGTGACAGTCTCTTTGACTCCTGAGCAGCCAGGGCCAGCTAACTGGCATTTTAGCAACAGCCTGCTGGAAGCCATGGCTTTCATGGCATCATTCTGGGAATTCTGGCTGGCCTTGTGGGGGCAGAGGCACATCTTTCCCTAGATACAGAGGTGGTGGGATGTGGGGAAGGTAGGTGCCTGGCTCTTCCGCCACAACTACACCCAGGGAGCCAATTGGAGGAGTGGTTTTGTGATAGAGCATTTGGAATGGGAGGTTTTGGAGCTGGAGAGGCACCTGGCTGCTTGCCCTGGGGATCCATCCGTCTGCAGAGTGTGTCGGGAGAAGCAGGGTGGGTTCTGGGCTCTAAATGGCCATGGGCCAAAGGTACTTTTGTTCAGTTTTGTATCCAGCTCCTTCAGGAGATGGATTCTGATTCCCACTTTTTCTATACCCTGGAGAGTAAGAGCAGTGCCAAAAATCACGTTTCATGGCAGGGGTTGGCACAGTAGTGATGTGTGAAAGGTTGAGCACTTTCTGTGCTAATTTCTCCCCACATCTGACCGATGTTGATGCTTACAGAGTCCTGTGGGGTAAAATCCTTATGGTCAGTGTAGGTGACAGGGACTGGTTGGAGCTTTCTCTCACTTTTGGAAACCCTTTGTCTGATGCCCACCAATAAATCTCTGGGTGTTGGTAGGCTGAGGGTGGAGTTCTGCCACATGTGCTGGGATATGTTGTCTTGGACCTGTCATGTTCACCCTGCTGCCAAAGAAGGGGGACCTTGATGACCTGAGGAATTGGCATTTGATATTGCTACTAAGCACAGATTGCAAGATCACATTGAAGGCTGTGTCACTAAGGCTGAAGTCCGTGTGGGCAGACATGGTCCACTCCAACCAGACCTATGCTTTTCTGGGCCAGATCGTCTTCAGTAATCTCTATCTAGTCTAGGACCACCTTCATGTTGTGTGTAGGGATGGTCTGTCACTTGCCCACCTCTCCTTTGATCAGAAGATGGAGTTTGACATGGTGGATCAGGGTATCTCATGGACATTCTCCTGGTGTTCAGATTCCTCCAGGTGATGTATACTTCTGAGGAGTGTTTGATAAAGGTCAGCTGGACCCTGACCGAGCCTGACATCTTCAGTCAAGAAGTGCGTTCAGACTGCCTGCTCTGCGACCAACTGTATGCCAGTACCATTGAGCCCTTCCTTCATTTACTCTGCCGCTCTCTTGGTGGTCACTTTTCTGCCACTAATCCCTTCCTACTGTGGAAAATTGTCTGACTGTCTGCGGAAATGGACGGGGCTACTCCAGTACCTTTCCCT
This sequence comes from Natator depressus, assembly GCF_965152275.1. Taxonomy (NCBI): domain Eukaryota; kingdom Metazoa; phylum Chordata; order Testudines; family Cheloniidae; genus Natator; species Natator depressus. The sequence continues at coordinate 144,369,810 of NC_134235.1, read as the reverse complement.
TTGTTGGAGGGTGCTGGTTATTAACCAGCTGGTCCTGTCCATGCGCTGCTACTAGTTCAAAATTGACAGCCTTCCCCCAGGGACCCTAGCCAGCTCCAGAGTACGATCCTGGAGTTCTGTCTGGGGAACCATTGGAGGTTCTTGAGCCTCCCTCTAGGGAAGGATGTGTAGGCCATGATCTGGATCTACAGCCAGGTCCACACTTTTGAGGCCCTTCAGAGATTCTTTTATGGTGCATGGAATGCCTTCCTCCACCGCCTCTGAGGGCTCCAATGTCACTTCCAGCTCTTTAATCTCCTCCTGAGAGGTCTCCCTCGAGACCTCAGAGTTGCTAGTCTTTTCTCAGGACCTGGAAACTATTTTCAGTGAACAGGTCTGTAGTCGTCACTGACAGGGAAGACTTCCTCACAGACCCCCTGTTACAAAACACGCACTTAGGCGTGTAGATGGTGGAGTCCCCCTTGGTGCACTGAAAGATGACTCTAGCTGGCATCACCAGAATCGGAGACTAGGACTATGGTCGGAGGGACTGGGTGAACCTTGTGGCACTTGGCCAGTGCATTGGGTTACCCATCCCTTCTGTACCCTGTCGTGTTTCAGGAGGTGAGAGTAGCCTGGTCCCCTGCCTCTTTCGCTTATCTTGAGTAGGTCCTGCAAGAAGGCATTCCCCACCCATCCCTCACTTTTGATGCTCCAGAGCTCGTCATTCGGTGTTGCCCTATGAGCCCCTCTTTCACTCCGCTGAATGCCTTTGATGCACCACTTGAGCAAGCTGAAATGACATCCAGCTGGTCTTTCACTGAACCACACCCCAGGAACATCTCTATGCATTTGTACTCCGAACCAAGTGATGGGACCTGCTGCCACCTGCGGAGGGCGGAGGGCCAGTCTGTACTCCACTGTAGTCCTACAGCGCTCTGTGGAGTCATGAGCTCGGGTGCATGGCTGACATGGTTCATGAAGTCTTCTGACAGTTGCCCGTTTTGCAGCGAGAAGGAGACCCTGGTTTTGACAATCAGGGTCCATACACCCCAGGGAGAAAACGGGGGGTCTCAGCTGCTAAAAAATAAGCAATTGAGCCAATTGGTTGTAGACAAAATTGTGTATTAAAATATGTTGAGTTGAGTTAAGTTTATTTGTGAAAGCTTGTAATGCCATAAACTTGATGGTCATTACGAGATACGTATACATGTTGTAGTTATGAGTGTAGTTAAGATCCTAGCGGATCTTAAATATAAAAAAGAAGCTTACAAGAAGTGGAAGGTTGGACATATGACCAGGGAAGAGTATAAAAATATTGCTCGGGCATGTAGGAATGAAATCAGGAGGGCCAAATCGCACCTGGAGCTGCAGCTAGCAAGAGATGTCAAGAGTAACAAGAAGGGTTTCTTCAGGTATGTTGGCAACAAGAAGAAAGCCAAGGAAAGTGTGGGCCCCTTACTGAATGAGGGAGGCAACCTAGTGACAGAGGATGTGGAAAAAGCTAATGTGCTCAATGCTTTTTTTGCCTCTGTCTTCACTAACAAGGACAGCTCCCAGACTGCTGCGCTGGGCATCGCAACATGGGGAGTAGATGGCCAGCCCTCTGTGGAGAAAGAGGTGGTTAGGGATTATTTAGAAAAGCTGGACGTGCACAAGTCCATGGGGCCGGACGAGTTGCATCCGAGAGTGCTAAAGGAATTGGCGGCTGTGATTGCAGAGCCATTGGCCATTATCTTTGAAAACTCGTGGCGAACGAGGGAAGTCCCAGATGACTGGAAAAAGGCTAATGTAGTGCCAATCTTTAAAAAGGGAAGAAGGAGGATCCTGGGAACTACAGACCAGTCAGCTTCACCTCAGTCCCTGGAAAAATCATGGAGCAGGTCCTCAAGGAATCAATCCTGAAGCACTTACACGAGAGGAAAGTGATCAGGAACAATCAGCATGGATTCACCAAGGGAAGGTCATGCCTGACTAATCTAATCGCCTTCTATGATGAGATTACTGATTCTGTGGATGAAGGGAAAGCAGTGGATGTATTGTTTCTTGACTTTAGCAAAGCTTTTGACACGGTCTCCCACAGTATTCTTGTCAGCAAGTTAAAGAAGTATGGGCTGGATGAATGTACTATAAGGTGGGTAGAAAGTTGGCTAGATTGTTGGGCTCAACGGGTAGTGATCAATGGCTCCATGTCTAGTTGGCAGCCGGTGTCAAGTGGAGTGCCCCAGGGGTCGGTCCTGGGGCCGGTTTTGTTCAATATCTTCATAAATGGTCTGGAGGATGGTGTGGATTGCACTCTCAGCAAATTTGCGGATGATACTAAACTGGGAGGAGTGGTAGATACGTTGGAGGGCAGAGATAGGATACAGAGGGACCTAGACAAATTGGAGGATTGGGCCAAAAGAAACCTGATGAGGTTCAATAAGGATAAGTGCAGGGTCCTGCACTTAGGACGGAAGAACCCAATGCACAGCTACAGACTAGGGACCGAATGGCTAGGCAGCAGTTTTGCGGAAAAGGACCTAGGGGTTACAGTGGACGAGAAGCTGGATATGAGTCAGCAGTGTGCCCTTGTTGCCAAGAAGGCCAATGGCATTTTGGGATGTATAAGTAGGGGCATAGCGAGCAGATCGAGGGACGTGATCGTTCCCCTCTATTCGACATTGGTGAGGCCTCATCTGGAGTACTGTGTCCAGTTTTGGGCCCCACACTACAAGAAGGATGTGGATAAATTGGAGAGAGTCCAGCGAAGGGCAACAAAAATGATTAGGGGTCTGGAACACATGACTTATGAGGAGAGGCTGAGGGAACTGGGATTGTTTAGTCTGCGGAAGAGGAGAATGAGGGGGGATTTGATAGCTTCTTTCAACTACCTGAGAGGTGGTTCCAAAGAGGATGGTTCTAGACTATTCTCAGTGGTAGAAGATGACAGGACAAGGAGTAATGGTCTCAAGTTGCAGTGGGGGAGGTTTAGGTTGGATATTAGGAAAAACTTTTTCACTAGGAGGGTGGTGAAACACTGGAATGCGTTACCTACGGAGGTGGTGGAATCTCCTTCCCTAGAAGTTTTTAAGGTCAGGCTTGACAAAGCCCTGGCTGGGATGATTTAATTGGGGATTGGCCCTGCTTTGAGCAGGGGGTTGGACTAGATGACCTCCTGAGGTCCCTTCCAACCCTGATATTCTATGATTCTATGAGTGCGTGCATGCATGTATATGTGTGGCGAAAACTGTAACTATAGTGAAACTACAGTATCACCTCACAGCAGTGTAGTGAGGCAGGCAGTCAGGCAGGGAGGGCACCTCCCAGACTAAGTGTTTACACAAAACTGGCTCCAAGCACCTAGCATTGTGCAGCCAGAAAGAGAAAATGCTAAGCCATTAAAGTTAATTGGAAAACACTGGAACAACTTGAAACTGAAAAGAACCCCTCAGCCTGGGAAACCTGCCCAGCTCTGTGTAACCATGAATTACCATGGAATGTGTGTGCGAGGAAAAGGAGGAAAAAAAAAAAAAAAAACCCTGCAAACCCTATTAAAAGAGAGGGCACTTGTTGTGAAGGCTATCCAGAAACTGAGCGCCAACATTTAAGCTAGGTGCTGTCCATGAAATACTGGATCGTCTCCTGTGCTGTCTGGGAATGGCTTACTGGCACTTTTGCTGCACAATGAGGTAGTGCCCTCCATGTGGCATGATTTGATACAAAAACAGAATGGCATCCTCCATGGAGCTGTATGGAGGATGCCATCTTATAGAGGAAAAACAGCATCCTCCTCACAATGTGACCTCGCAGGATCCGTATGTGCTTGGCCACACTGGCAGGGATGGAATACCTGCATGTCAAATATTAGGATTGCACCACTGATCCCCTCTAGGTCAGAGGGCACACTGGGAAACTGTTCAGAGACAATAGGTAACTTGTATTAGAAACAGGTAATATGTAAAGCCTGAGATTGCACCTTTGTTTATTTTCTGTATAACTTGTATGTGTTTGCTTTTCCTTACCATTTCATCTTTGATTCTGTGATTTTTCTGTTAAATAAACTTTTTGTTTATTTTTAACTCAAGCTGGTCTCTGTTGTGCAAACTGTGTGGAGTGTGTGTGCATGCCAAAGTGAACTGATAGTTGAAGGCAGGTTTCACACCTTTGAGGATGAACCAAAGGGAAAAAGTCTGAGTATCTGGTAGTTAAGAATGCAGAGACAGGTTTGGGGGGGACTCAGGACCAGAAGGGATTGTTGAGGTCACCCTGAAAGAAAACTATGGTGGTGGAAGCCAGGGTGGGACCATTATGCTTGTAGGCTGGCTACTGGTGTCAGAATGGTGAACCACAGCAGCTTAGCATTAAGACATCCAATGTTAGAAGGCAGGTGGTAACAGAACCCCCTGTTCTGGGTGATCCCCAAAACGTTATAGTGGCATAGTTGTTACAGGGCTTGCACCACAATGTCAGTGAACGGAGGTTTGCACATGAAACACTTGTAGTAACAGACCCTAATGGATCCTAAAGTAAGGAAGCAAAGTACAAGCTTACAGTTTATTTCATAGAATATTAGGGTTGGAAGAGACCTCAGGAGGTCATCTAGTCCAATCCCCTGCTCAAAGCAGGACCAACATCAACTAAATCATCCCAGCCAAGGTTTTGTCAAGCTGGGCCTTAAAAACCTCTAAGGATGGAGATTCCAACACCTAGATGGAGATTCCAACACCAACTCCATCAACCCCATGGAGATTCCAACACCTAGTAACCCATTCCTGTGCGTCACCAACCTCCTAGTGAAATAGTGTTTCCTAATATCCAACCTAGATCTCCCCCACTGCAACTTGAGACCATTGCTTCTTGTTCTGTCATCTGCCACCACTGAGAGAAACCTAGCTCCATCCTCTTTGGAACCCGTCTTCAGGTAGTTGAAGGTTACTGTCAAATCCCGCCTCACTCTTCTCTTCTGCAGACTAAATAACCCCAGTTCCCTCAGCCTCTCCTCATAAGTCATGTGCCCCAGCCCTGTAATAATTTGTTGCACTCCGCTGGACTCTCCAATTTGTCCACATCCCTTCTGTAGTGGGGGGACCAAAACTGGATGCAGTACTCCAGGTGTGGAATAAAGGGGAATAATCACTTCCCTCAACAAAAATGATTAGGGGACTGGAACACATGAGTTATGAGGAGAGGCTGAGGGAACTGGGGATGTTTAGTCTACGGAAGAGAAGAATGAGGGGGGATTTGATAGCTGCTTTCAACTCCCTGAAAGGGGGTTCCAAAGAGGATGGATCTAGACTGTTCTCAGTGGCAGTAGATGACAGAACAAGGAGTAATGGTTTCAAGTTGCAGTGGGGGAGATTTAGGTTGGATATTAGGAAAACCTTCTTCACTAGGAGGGTGGTGAAACACTGGAATGCGTTACCTAGGGAGGTGGTGGAATCTCCTTCCTTAGAAGTTTTTAAGGTCAGGCTTGACAAAGCCCTGGCTGGGATGATTTAATTGGGGATTGGTCCTGCTTTGAGCAGGGGGTTGGACTAGATGACCTCCTGAGGTCCCTTCCAACCCTGATATTCTATGATTCAATCTGCTGGCAATGCGCCTACTAATACAGCCCAGTATACCGTTGGCCTTCTTGGCAACAGGGGCACACTGCTGACTCAGATCCAGCTTCTCGTCCACTGTAATCCCCAGGTCCTTTTCTGCAGAACTGCTGCTTAGCCACTCGGTCCCCAGCCTGCAGTGGTGCATGGGATTCTTCCTAAGTGCAGGACTCTGCACTTGTCCTAGTTGAACCTCATCAGATTTCTTTTGGCCTAACCCTCCAATTTCTTTAGGTCACTCTGGACCGTATCCCTATGCTCCAGCATATCTACCTCCCCCCGCTTAGTGTCATCTGCAAACTTGTTGAGGGTGCAATTAACTCCATCATCCAGATCACTGATCAAGATGTTGAACAAAACCGGCCCCAGGACCAACCCCTGGTGCACTCCGCTTGATATTGACTGGCAACTAGACTTTGAGCCATTGATCACTACCCGTTGAGCCTGACAATCTAGCCAGCTTTCTATCCACTTTATAGTCCATTCATCCAATCCATACTTTTTTAACTTGCTGTCAAGAGGACTGTGGGAGACGGTATCAAAAGCTTTGCTAAAGTCAAGATATCACATCCACTGCTTTTCCCCATATCCACAGAGCCAGTTATCTCGTCATAGAAGGCAATCAGGTTAATCAGGCATGACTTTCCCTTGGTGAATCCATGTTGACTGTTCCTGATCAACTTCCTCTCCTCCAAGGGCTTCAAAATGGATTCCTTGAGGACCTGCTCCTTTTATTTATTTTGCATTAAGGGAAATAGAACAAGGAAAGGGGAAAATGAGTGAGTTACAGTCATTGGACATTACACTGGCACACACTTCTGTAGAATACGTTAAGCTGCAACCCCTCTTCTGGCTTCTCCAGAACCTTCTGCTGAGGTTCTACCTGAATTTTCTTCCCCTCACCTTCTCGTATGTGTACACACCATCCATGACTCCATAAAGTCGTGAGACCTCCTTGTTCTCAACTTCTTGGCAATGGCCAATATGACCGTCGTCAAGACCAGGAGAAGGAAACTTCATGGAGGGGTTGGGAGGGTTCTGCAACTTTGGGCCCTATTTTCAATCCATTGTCCTTTGTGTCTTGGGCAGTTTCTCTTGGCAGTGTCCACTGGCTCCTTGAACGCCTTTTAGGAGCAGTGGGCACTGTCCAGGGTTCTCTGCTTAGAATTCCACTCTGGATCCCTTGTTTTGGCCCTTTGACTTCGATTCCTGTCCCTAGTTTCTTAGTTTTTGTCCCTTAAACTCAGCTGTGGCCTGGGCTTTGTGGTTCCCTCCTTCTCCCACCTCAATTGAGGGAGTGGCCTTTAGTTTTTGGCAGGCCTAGGCCCACCCATCCTAGTTTTCACTTTCCAGTTTTCACAACAAATGAGGCAAACATTTGGCAGACAATAGCTTCTTTCTCTATACTCCTGCTGAGTGCCATCCATCCGTCTTGCGCACTGAATGAGGCGGGTACTGTGAGGAAAAATAGTATGTAATCCATTTAAAGACCGTATTAGAAGGCATAGGGACAAGGATATTTTGTGTACCTGACTTCACAACTGTAAAACGCTTTTAATGTATTTTTTATATAATTTGATGTTTTAAAAAAGCAAACTGAAAACTGCAAATTCTATCAAGTGAAACTATTACTGACTCCTTCATATGTTATCAAGAGTGTCGGAACTTTTAAATCCACGCCACAGTGCTCTAAGCATTGCAGACTTTGAGTGCCTTGTGGAGAAAACAGGCACCTTTGTAATTTTGTCCGAATACATTTCTCTCTTACTACTTGTCTGCTGTTTTTAAGGCAGTTTTCTGAACAATACATAGCAAACGACTACAGACCTGTCAATCAGTATGTAGAGCAGCTAAGAGGAGTAGCTAGTCCAAGGAAACAGGCATGTGTAATTCCATGGACAAGTTAGTGATAGAAAGGTGAGGGATTTGTCATTTGAGTAAAAAGGTACAGAATCATAATTTCAGTGGCGTTATCTTCTGCAGTGTGCAGTGTACTTGCTGCCACCAAACTCCTGGCTCCGAGCTCCAGGTCCTCCAGTTGCCGGAAATCTTCTAATCGGAAATAGGTTGTTTGGTATAATTTAAAAGCCCTTTCTTCTAGGAACATAATGGTACCAAACTTGACAAATCTAGAACAATTATGTAGATATATATTCAAGAAAATATTTAAAAATCAACTTACTGATTTTTATTTAAGCAATATGTTGCTTAAATAAAAAAAAAATATCTTTGGTAATCCTAGGGAAGGTAGCTTTGACATATTTGACATGAAAATATTTATTCATCAGTCGTTGCCATCATCATCATCTCCGTTTAGGACACCACTGCTCCTTGTCCATGCTACACTCGTACATCTCGGTACAAGGCAGATTGCTGGCCAAACATTTGGAGGGTGGTGAGAATCTGGTCTTGCAAATGAGCATTTGATTATCTGCATGATTGATTTGGGACACATGGTATTTCATACATAACTGGTGTGATCCAAGACCAATCCTGATAGTCAAGGGTAGTTTTGGATGATATTCCACTGCTTGATAATTTGCCCTCTTGTTAGCAGGTATAAATGCACTTCTTCACTGTGGCAGTTTTTCTCCATTTGTGGTGTTCTTGGAAAACACCCACCAGCAGCTTTGCAGAGAGTGTAGTGTTTGTCTTTAAACAGTAAACTTGGCATATGAATGCCTGCAGTGCATTTCTGACCTCATCAGTGACTGTCTCAGCCATTCTGAGTACCTTCAAAGCAGGAGAGAGTCTTTGGAGGTAGATTCAAATGCCTTCCAGTAAGATAATTTCGTTTTTCCAAATTAAATGGAAGAAATTGCACCTTTTTTTTTTTTCTTCTGAGTCAGTTTAGTTAAATTAATATAATCCTCCTGTGTGGATGCTCTTAAGATCATTTAAGAGTGACCATACAATGGGCTCATACCAGTTTAACTAAATTGACATACACAGTTTTAACTAAATGTTTTTCTATAAACCCAGGTTTCAGAGTAGCAGCCGTGTTAGTCTGTATTCGCAAAAAGAAAAGGAATACTTGTGGCACCGTAGAGACTAACAAATTTATTTGAGCATAAGCTTTCATGAGCTACAGCTCACTTCATCGGATGTATTCAGTGGAAAATACAGTGGCGAGATTTATATACACACAGAACATGAAAAAATGGGTGTTATCATACACACTGTAACAAGAGAGTGATCACTGAAGGTGAGCTGTTACCAGCAGGAGAGTGGGGGGGAGGGAACCTTTTGTAATGATGATCAACGTGAGCCATTTCCAGCAGTTGACAAGAACGTCTGAGGAACAGTGGGGGATGGAGGTGGGGAATAAACATGGGAAAATAGTTTTACTTTGTGTAATGACCCATTCACTCCCAGTCTCTATTCAAGCCTAAGTTAGTTGTATCCAGTTTGCAAATTAATTCCAATTCAGCAGTCTCTCGTTGGAGTCTGTTTTTGAAGTTTTTTTGTTGAAGAATTGCAACTTTGAGGTCTGTAATCGAGTGACTAAAGAGATTGAAGTGTTCTCCAACTGGTTTTTGAATGTTATAATTCTTGACATCTGATTTGTGTCCATTTATTCTTTTACGTAGAGACTGTCCAGTCTGACCAATGTACATGGCAGAGGGGCATTGCTGGCACATGATGGCATATATCACATTGGTAGATGTGCAGGTGAACGAGCCTCTGATAGTGTGGCTGATGTGATTAGGCCCTATGATGGTGTCCCCTGAATAGATATGTGGCCACAGTTGGCAACGGGCTTTGTTGCAAGGATAGGTTCCTGGGTTAGTGGTTCTGTTGTGTGATGTGTGGTTGCTGGTGAGTATTTGCTTCAGGTTGGGGGGCTGTCTGTAAGCAAGGACTGGCCTGTCTCCCAAGATCCGTGAGAGTGATGGGTCATCCTTCAGGATAGATTGTAGATCCTTGATGATGCGCTGGAGAGGTTTTAGTTGGGGGCTGTAGGTGCCGGCTAGTGGTGTTCTGTTACTTTCTTTGTTAGGCCTGTCCTGTAGTAGGTGACTTCTGGGTACTCTTCTGACTCTGTCAATCTGTTTCTTCATTTCAGCAGGTGGGTATTGTAGTTGTAAGAACGCTTGATAGAGATCTTGTAGGTGTTTGTCTCTATCTGACGGGTTGGAGCAAATGCGGTTGTATCATAGAGCTTGGCTGTAGACAATGGATCATGTGATGTGGTCTGGATGAAAGCTGGAGGCATGTAGGTAAGTATAGCGGTCAATAGGTTTCCGGTATAGGGTGGTGTTTATGTGACCATCGCTTATGAGCACTGTGGTGTCCAGGAAGTGGATCTCCAGGCTGAGGTTGATGGTGGGATGGAAATTGTTGAAATCATGGTGGAATTCCTCATGGGCTTCTTTTCCATGGGTCCAGATGATGAAGATGTCATCAGTGTAGTGCAAGTAGAGTAGGGGCATTAGGGAACGGGAGCTGAGGAAGCGTTGTTCTAATTTTTGTGTTAAACTGGGGACAGATCACTTGGGAGTAACGGAGGAGGAGAAAGACCTTGGAGTACTGGTTGATCACAGGATGACTGTGAGCCACCAATGTGATATGGCCGTGAAAAAAGCTAATGCGCTCTTGGGATGCATCAGGCAAGGTATTTCCCGTAGACATAAGGAGCTGTTAGTACCGTTATACAAGGCACTGGTGAGACGTCATCTGTAATATTGTGTGCAGTTCTGGTCTCCCATGTTTAAGAAAGATGAATTCAAACTGGAACAGGTACAGAGAAGGGCTACTAGGATGATCCGAGGAATGGAAAACCTGTCTTGTGAAAGGAGACTCAAGAAGCTTGGCTTGTTTAGTCTAACCAAAAGAAGGCTGAAAGGAGATATGATTGCTCTCTATAAATATATCAGAGGCATAAATACCATGGAGGGAAAGGTTTCAGAGTAACAGCCGTGTTAGTCTGTATTCGCAAAAAGAAAAGGAGTACTTGTGGCACCTTAGAGAGTAACCAATTTATTTGAGCATAAGCTTTCGTGAGCTATAGCTCACTTCATCGGATACATACTGTGGAAAATACAGAAGATGTTCTTATACATACAAACCATGAAAAAATGGGTGTTTACCACTACAAAAGGTTTTCTCTCCCCCCACCCCATTCTCCTGCTGGTAATAGTTTATCTAAAGTGATCACTCTCCTTACAATGTGTATGATAATCAAGGTGGGCCATTTCCAGCACAAATCCAGGGTTTAATAGGAAGGAAAAGAATTATTTAAACTGAGTACCAATGTGGAAACAAGAACAAATGGATATAAACTGGCCATCAGGAAGTTTAGACTTGAAATTAGACAAAGGTTTATAACCATCAGAGGAGTGAAGTTCTGGAACAGCCTTCCAAGGGAAGCAGTGGGGGGAAAAGACGTATCTGGCTTCAAGACTAAGCGTGATAAGTTTATGGAAGGGATGATATGATGGGATAGCCTAATTTTGGCAATTAATTGATCTTTGACTATTAGCGGTAGATATGCCCAATGGCCTGTGATGGGATGTTAGATGGGGTGGGATCTGAGTTCCTACAGAGAATTCTTTCCTGGGTGTCTGGCTAGTGAGTCTTGCCCACATGCTCAGGGTTTAGGTGATCATAGAATCATAGAATATCAGGGTTGGAAGGGACCTCAGGAGGTCATCTAGTCCAACCCCCTGCTCAAAGCAGGACAATCCCCAATTAAATCATCCCAGCCAGGACTTTGTCAAGCCTGACCTTAAAAACAGCTCGCCATATGATTGCCATATTTGGGGTTGGGAAGGAATTTTCCTCCAGGGCAGATTGTCAGAAGCCCTGGGGGTTTTTCACTTTCCTCTGCAGCGTGAGGCACGAGTCGCTTGCTGGAGGATTCTCTGCATCTTGAAGTCTATAAACCACGATTTGAGGACTTCAGTAGCTTAGACATAGGTTAGGGGTTTGTTACAGGAGTGGGTGCGTGAGATTCTGTGGCCTGTGTTGTGCAGGAGGTCAGACTAGATGATCATAATGGTCTCTTTTGACCTTAAAGTCTATGATGCTATGTGAGGTATCAGGGGAAAGGTTATGATCTGCTGAAACCCACTGTTCCATCTAATATATATCGTTAATGCATATGAAGTTATGAGAATTGTGTTGTATGATGGTCACTAAAATGTGTTGTGCGTTTGGGAAGAGCCCAGATACTAGCTTCCCAAAGACAGTAACCAAGGGGATAACCAATGCCCGGACTGGTGTTGAACAACTGTCAAAAGCCATTGTCCAACAAGGGAGCTACAATGCAGTGACTCACTTGCCCAACGCCACACCAGGGGAATGGCTCAACCTTGCAATGCCCACCAGATATCCCTGGACTTCTCTTCTCCAAGCACATGGACTAAGGGTATAAAACAGAACACAATGGCCCCATGCTTTGCCTTTTCTCTTCTGCCTACCTTCGCTGCAAGCAACAAGGACGCTCAGACTGAAGACTCCAACAGAGGAGACTGGTCCAGGTTTAAGAGACAAACCTGTATATTAAGGACTGTAAGATCCAGTGGGGTGAGAACATTGCTTGATCTAAATACTGTCTAGTGTGATAAGGGTTAAGGTTCAGACTGCATACTTATATTTTCTTTTCTTTTCTTTTGGTAGCCACTCTGACTTTTTGCGTATCACTTGTAATCACGTAAAATCTGTCTTTTGTAATCAGTAAACTTGTTTTACTGTTTATCTCTACTTTCCATTGATGAAGTGGTGAACCAATTAATAAACTTGCATTACTCAAGAAAGGGACTTGAACAGCGCAAGACGGTATAATCTGAGGTACAAGGCTGGGAGCTCGGGGGATTTCTCTGGTGCCTTTCTCTGTGTGATTTTCATGAGTGGTTCATACAATCTAGCTGGGTGTGGGGCTCCACATGCTGTTGTGCTGAGAGATAACAGTGCCTGGAGGGGTTCGCTGCTTGTCACTAGCAAAGCATTGTGAGAGAGAGCCCTGGCTGGAGAGTTAAGGTGGCACAGTTGTGCCACAGTCCCAGGCTGCACCCCGGGGATCCCATCACAATGTACTTTTAGTGTAACTTTGTGTGTAATATATAATATATTTTTCATATAATAACAAAAGTATATTTTTTATTTTTCAAATGATTGACCGTTTTTGTCTCAAACTTTATTTAAGGAAAAAAATAGTTAAGAATTCACCCTTACGCATGGAAATTTTTTTTTTTAACTAACATTCTTTTTAAGTTTCAGAGTGGTAGCTGTGTTAGTCTGGATCAGCAAAAACAACTGACACCTTGTTGGTTGTTCTTTTTAAGTGTTTCTTAAAATAGTAAACTTTTTTCCCATCAATCTAGATTACATATTATTAAAATAAAATTGTTTGGGTTTTGCAGATTGCCTTCATGACCTTGACTTTGTTCCCCATCCGACTCTTTTTTGCTGCTTTTATGATGTTACTGGCCTGGCCTTTTGCATTCATTGCTTCAATGGGATCTGCTGAGAGAGAACTGGAAAGGCCCCTCTCCTGGTGGCGAAAGTGAGTCAATGCATTCATTGATTTGGTAAAGCATACACTGCGGTACAATAAATAGATAACCATTATATAACTTAGCAGCTTCAAGGAGAGAAGTCCTGGAATAACCTGACAGTACTAGACAGTTTTCTTTTTAATATGGGAAAGGCAAATCTATGGCAAGTGTAAAATCTATCAGTTACACATTTTTCCCTAATGAGAAGTTAAAAATATGTGAATTGACTGAATACATATCTGAATTATCAGTTGGCCCTTAGATTGCAGAGAAAGAGGGGGATTTAACTTGGTTTTGTGAAGCACAATTTTTGCAGTGTCATTTTAATATTCTTTAACTTGCATTATTTCCATAAATATCTATTTCTCCTTACTGCAAAGAAGGTTTTCTGGAAAGATTAGGAAACCACCAACAGTTATGTAATTTTTAAATTAAGGTCTCTGCTAAAGTCAAGATGACATTTTATAGAAAATATTCTTAATAATCTTAAAGGTCTATACCCAGTGATGGTTTTCTTAGTGGTCAAAATCAAAATCAGGTAGTGTTGATTGCTTCAAAATTGGGGATTTCTGTGTAAGAAAGATGCCTAAAATACTCAGGAATTAAATAAAATATAACTGAACTAGATGCTGTTGGTTTGAAAATGGCTTACATATGTTCAGAAAATGAGAACAAAATAACTTTAATAAATGTTTCTGGTTCAATAAAACAGAATACTTAGGTTTGGAAGGATTAGATTTTTATTGATAAATGTCAGTAAACATCAATTTCACCATATACATACAAATCAATAAAAACATTTCCATTGATTATCAAAATTTTCATGTAAGCTAAGTAAGAAAAGGCTTGATACAAATGGAATAACAAATGAACAGTAAAAACAGATATAATGTATTGTTTTAAGTATATTTGCTTTGTATATCTTGATGTGATATTGAAAATTTGTGTTTTAACTGTTTAAAGCTTTAATTTCTTGAATATACACAACACGATTTAAAAACAATTTTTGTAACACTTTTACATTACTGAAGTAATGTAACCATTATCTAAATTGTTTACAGAGTAGTGGACTTTTTGCTGAAAGCAATCATGAGAACAATGTGGTTTGCTGGAGGATTCCATTGGATAAATGTAAAGGGCAGACAGGCTTTACCAGCAGAAGCAGCAATATTAACTCTGGCTCCACATTCCTCATACTTCGATGCCATTCCTGTGACCATGACTATGGCTTCCATTGTGATGAAGGCAGAAAGCAAAGATATTCCTGTATGGGGAAGTAAGTTCAGTTAGTCAAAATTTTATTTTCCAAGTAAGATTAAAAATAAAGTCCTAGAAATGTCATGACTGCATATTAAATTTGGCAGATCGGGGATGGACCGTAAGCAAAGCAACAAAGTTGTTAGAACAAGTGAGGAAGTAAAATTTTACAGGGTTGTTTTGATTATTAAATGAGTTAACTGAAAAATATGACATGGTTGTTTCAAAAGGTAAATGACTGTAGGAAGCAAAACCAAATATTCCACAGAATCCAGAGGTAAGTCATGAATTCAAGTTTTTCAGAACACAACATCCTGAGGGCAGAGTGTGGACTATAAGAGCAGGGAGAGAGAGACAACTATTTAAAGTTCTGGTATGTAGGGACACTGTAGAACAAGTCCACCCAGAATTTCTTTCCTGATTTTTCCACTTGAGGAAGCCGGTCTCGTGAAAGGAAGAGACCTAGGTGGAATGGAGGGACATATTTCTTCTCACTGAGATAGAGGAGGCTGATTGTCCCTCCTGCACCAAGGACGTGGCTCTAGGCAATGGGGCTACAGATCTGAGAGAGAGGCAGACTGGGGTGGTTTGGAGTTTGGTCACTAGAAACATAGATGGCTCTGAGATACCACTTCCTCAGCTATCTTGCAAACAGCTAAACAAACTTCTAGTAAGTGTGGGAAGAAGCCTGTGGTTGTGGTACATATTGATGACATAAGGAGGTGTAGGAGAGAGGTTGTGGAAGCTGAATTCAGCTTGTTAGGAAGGTCACTGGTTGGAAGCATTTCAGAGAAAAGCTAGTAGTTTCATGCACGGGGTCAGCTAGACAGAGCTCAGCATCTCAGTGTATGGATATAAAGACCTATAAAAAGAGAATGGGTTTAAATTAGACACTGGATGGGGTACACTTTGAGGTAGAGAGAGCCTAGATAGATGCGATGAATTCCACCTTAATCAAGAGGAACCAGACTATTGACACATATGAATAGTAAAGTTTTGGGGACTTGGTTAAACTGGAAGTTGGAGCAGAACTGACAAACGTTGAGCAATCAAGTCTGATGAAGACATCTGTTAGAGAAGTCAGTGATACAGATGTATCTCTATATCAAGTGACGGATAGGCTAGAACTACAGCAGAACCGGAAACGTCAAGGTCACAGCCAAATTCTGTTAAATTAAGTCAGAATACTAAAGAGTTTTGTAGAAGTAGACACATGGTTAAAAACAAAAACTACAAATTTCTGAATATAAGTGAATGAAGCCTAAAAGCAAAAAATAGTTCGTCTGAAAGTAGAAGAGGATCTTGCTATAAGAGTGATTACTGAAATGTGGTGGAATGACAAAAATCGGTGGGATATTATATCTGCCTAAATTCCACAAAGGAAGGCTAGATTATGTAGAAGAGAGTACCTCTATTTAAAAGATTGCGTAGTGAGAGAAGTTCCAAGGAGAGGTGATCATGAAGTTGAATCTGTAGGGATACATAGAGAGAAGATAAAATTCAAATTTGACAGGTACAAAGTAATGCACACTGAGTAATTCAAATTATTTCCTCTATAAACTTCACTGGGTTCTAAATTAACTGTATTAACCTAAGGAAAAGACTTGGAGCGAAATCCTGGCCCTTTCGAAGTAAAAGGCTAAATTCCCATTGACTTCCCCAGAGCCAGGATTTAATCCGTGAGTGTTATTATAGACAGGTCCACGAACACTTGTGCTCAATGTCCAGCAGCCGTCAAAAATCAGTCACGCTAGAATGTATAAGAAATTAGATGGAAAAATATGGAAAGCATTATATCATCATGTAAATCAATGGTACATTCTTATTTGGAATACTGCATTCAGTTCTTGTCACCCCCATCTTCACAAGAACAGATTTGGAGAGTGTCTGAACATGGACAATAAGACTGATTAGAAACAGGGAAAAGAGAGAAAAGATTGGAACTGTTCATTTTAGAGAGGAGATGAACAGGTGGAGCATAATAAAAAAGGAGTTTGATCAGTAATGTAGTCACCTTTTATGGTAATGAAAGATTAAGGAATGTTCAGTGAAATTGAAAGGTAGCAAATTCAAAACTGGTAAAAAGAAATACAACGTACTGTGGTCATTAAAGGGACCAGGAGCTTAACAGGATTCAAAAAAGGACTAGACATTTATATGAATAACAAGAATGGCCAATGTGATAATAGCAAGTATTTAAAAAATAAATAAGAGCCTTGAATGGGATGTAAATCGTCAAATTTCAGGGTATAAACCTACTTCTAACCTTTGGGTTTTAGGAGGAAACTTGCCCTGTAGAGCTGCTTCTTCTGAAGCAGTTGGTAATGCCCATTGTCGCATAGGATACTGGAGTAAATGGAACTACTGGTCTGATTCAGCATGGAAATTCCTGTGTTCCTATCTATATTCTTACTTTGGATATGCTTCATATTGGAGTTATGTTGTTTATGATGCACCAAAACTGGGTCCCATATATTTTTTGGATTGCAGAGTTGATTCTGAGAGAGTTTTTTTTTTTTAATAATCTAGTACATTACTTTGAAACTAATGAACACGTTGAAAGGTTTAATTATTTGTATTTTGTCAGTGCTGTGACCTAGAAATAATTTAGTCTGAAATTTGTTTTTGGATTCTTAAGGCTTTGTAGTATGTGATTTTTAGCAGTAGTTTTATTGCAAACAAATTTCTAGCGTTACATCACAACTCTGCAGGGCAGTAAGAAGTTACATATGACTGTCTTAGGAAGGGTGGTCCCCAAATATCTCTGGCTCTGAGTAATTGAATTTTACATCATTAGTAACACCAAAAGCAAGTGGTTAACTGTGAAGAATTTCATTTAAGTATTCAGTGTAGATCCCTACTCTTAGGAGGACTTGAACTTCTGACACCGATGGCCAGAATCCTCTGGAAAGCAGTGTATGCTCTATGCAGAGCTGAATAGTGTGAGATACAAAGAAATGTAGCTCCATTTCCATCTCATACCTTTAGACTAGTATGTGAGGTTTCTGCTCTCTGGCTCCTCAACCTTTATCATTATGGCTGTTTCTAGGCTGGGCACATTGCTGTAAAATAGGATGTAGAAGGCATTTTTGGAGAAAAGTAGATAAACAAGTTATCTTTCGTAATTTGAATGTGGTGAAACTGAAAAAAAAGTTTACCAGGATGAAGTTTGAACATTTCACTTTCTAAATTGGAGATGATAATTTAAATACAATTTGAAAAATTAGTAAATTTCTGTGGTTTTTATTCCACTACATACAGTTGTTATATATTCCGCACATTGTTTAGACAAGCATAATTTAACAGTTTCTACATATGCCAATGTGCTCCTTGCAGCTACAGGCTGCAATCTATGCCAGTGTGGCATTTCTGCAGCTACAGCATTGTGATATACACTCTGATGCATCCACAGTGGTAATTTCTGTACAGCTGTCAGGTATTGGCTGCATTGACATAAGCTTGGGTATCCGTCCTCCATTGTGTTTGGTCTAACCCATATTCTCCAGTGGGATAGCTGCATTTGCCTGCCTCCAGATCATGGTTTGAAAGTGAGCTCTTTGGATGTAATAGCATGGTGCATCTCTAGTTGGGACAGAGCATCTGGTGATAGATACTTGGAGAAGAATATCACCCATGCTTTGTCACAGTTCTTCCTCATCAGGCAAATTGTACGTGTTACAGATTAACTCTTTTGCTGAAATGGGAAGGATGATCTACAGAATCAACCAACTTGCTTAAAGTCCCTGTTTCTCCATGAATATTGTCAAAGCCATTTTCTTGCTGTGCCAAGCAATATGGGAAACTGTATCACAGCCTGTCAGGACATGGAAGGAGAGTATTGTTCCTATGTCTGCTTCACGATATACAGGCAGAAGCTTCATTCAGATAGTATGCACAAGAATGTGCATAAAAAAAACCCAAATACAACTTGCTGCAAGGCATTTTGTCAGTGTGCCACTAACAGAAGAACGTCAGTGTCTTGTGCTGACACGATGACACAATCAACATCTATATGCATACAGTGCAGTACTGTCCTGGTGTCTGCCTCTTCATGGTCAGCTTTGCAACTCACTTGTGTCCACAGGTGGGTTTGATGATTTAACTGTACGGTCTTCTTTGAACCCTCTGGATATGAAAATTGTTTTGGTATGTGGAGCATTGGGTAGGAGTTTTTCAGAGATGAAAGAAGGCAGATCAGCTTTATTTTTGGGATGGGTAAAGTGGTCTGGTGAGATGTTGAGTGGAACAGATATGTCTTCAATCATTTTCCAAATTGTCCTAGAAGCTTTGGAGCACTTCTGTTGCATCATTCCGTTAATAGAATCCTGTGTGTACTTGTCAAAGGTATAGTCCTGCTGAAATGCTGTCCAGAATGATGAACTCACTCCACAAAAACGTTTGCAAGGTTTCCAATGATTGTACATTGAAGAGGTTTTCCTAGTGCCATTACATGTGCTTGGCTATCCATCACCAGAGAGGATGTACTATCAAGTGTTATCTCACAAGGAGAAGGATGTCTCTGGTTAAAATGTCTATCATAACAGGCTTATTTCTAACTTTAGACACCTGTTTACCTCAGCAAGAGTAAATGGAACTAGCATTAGCTCAGGACACAATGTCCTTATAGGCAGTAACTATGCACTTAGTATCAGAAGATCAGCCTTTATTGTGACTACCTTGTCTTTGCTTTTCATTTCTTTTCCAGCTGCATAGAGGGAGGAAAATGTCAGAGCCCTTGTCCTTCTCGGTAGGTCATGGAATTTGGTTTGGGTACTTCCTTCCTTTGGTGTTATGAGCCTTTCCTGAACAAAGATATTAAGGGCATTTCTGCACTACAAAATTAGGTTGATTTTATAGAAGTCGATCTTTAGCAACTGATTTTATACAGTTGATCATGCATGTCCCCACTAAGCGCATTAGGTCATAGAATCATAGAATATCAGGGTTAGAAGGGACCTCAGGAGGTCATCTAGTCCAACCCCCTGCTCAAAGGAGGACCTATCTCCAATTTTTGCCCCAGATCCCTAAATGGCCCCCTCAAGGATTGAACTCACAATCCTGGGTTTAGCAGGCCAATGCTCCAACCACTGAGCTATCCCTCCCCCTCACTGAGCTATCCCTCCCCCTCACCAGGTCAGCGGAGTGCATCCTCATTACTGTGGCTAGTATCGACTCAAGGAGTGGTGCACTGTGGGTAGCTATCCCGCAGTCCCCGCTGCCCATTGGAATTCTGAGTTAAGCTCCCAATGCCTGAGGGGGCAAAGACATTGTCACGGGTGGTTTTGGGTACATGTGGTCAGTCTCCTCTCCTCCCTCTCTCCTTGAAAGCAATGGCAAACAATCATTTCGCGCCTTTTTTTCTGGATTATCCGTGCAGACGCCATAGCACAGCTGTGCACTGCTTTTGTGAGCATTGCAAACACCTTGCCCATTATCCTGCAGTATGTGCAGAACCTAGCTAGGAGCCGCCGGCATGAGGAAGATTCAGAGGAGGACATGGACACAGACGTTCCTGAAAGCACGGGATGTGGCAGTTGGGATAGCATGGCGGCATGTTGATACAGTGGAACACAGATTTTGGGCCTGGCAAACAAGTACAGACTGGTGGGACCACATAGTGTTGCAGTTATGGGATGATTCCCAGTATCTGCAAAACTTTCGCATGCGTAAGGCCACTTTCATAGAACTTGTGAGTAGCTGTCCCCCACCCTGAAGCGCAGGAATACCAAGATGAGACCTGCCCTGACAGTTGAGAAGCGAGTGGCGATAGCCATATGGAAGCTTGCAATGCCTGACTGCTACCGGTCAGTCGGGAATCAATTTGGAGAGGGCAAATCTACCGTGGGGGCTGCTGAGATCCAAGTAGCCAGGGCAATCAATACCCTTCTGCTAAGAAGGGTAGTGACTCTGGGAAATGTGCAGTGCATAGTGGATGGCTTTGCTGCAATCGGGTTTCTTAACTGTGGTGGGGCGATAGGCGGAATGCGCATTCCGCCTATCTTGGCCCTGGACCACCTTGCCAAAGAGTACATAAACCACAAGGGGTACTTCTCAATGGTGTTGCAAGCACCGGTGGATCACAAGGGCCATTTCACTGACATCAACGTGGGATGGTCAGGAAAGGTGCATGGCACTCACATCTTTCTGAACTCCAGGCTGTTTGGAAAGTTGCAAGAAGGGACTTTCTTCCCAGACTGGAAAATTACCATTGGGGATGTTGAAATGCCAATACTTCATAGAATCATAGAATATCAGGGTTGGAAGGGACCTCAGGAGGTCATCTAGTCCAACCCCCTGCTCAAAGCAGGACCAATCCCCAACTAAATCATCCCAGTCAGGGCTTTGTCAAGCCTGACCTTAAAAACTTCTAAGGAAGGAGATTCCACCACTTCCCTAGGTAACGCATTCCAGTGTTTCACCACCCTCTTAGTGAAAAAGTTTTTCCTAATATCCAACCTAAACCTCCCCCACTGCAACTTGAGACCACTACTCCTTTGTTCTGTCATCTGCTACCACTGAGAACAGTCTAGATCCATCCTCTTTGGAACCCCCTTTCAGGGAGTTGAAAGCAGCTATCAAATCCCCCCCTCATTCTTCTCTTCCGCAGACCTAGCCTACCCCTTGCTCCCACAGCTCATGATGCCGTACACAGGCAGCCTGGACAGCAGTAAGGAGCAGTTCAGCTATAGGCTGAGCAAGTGCAGAATGGTGGTAGAATGTGCGTTTGGGCATTTAAAAGGGTACTGGTGCAGTTTACTGAGTAGGTTAGACCTCAGTGAAAGCAATATTCCCATTGTTATTGTTGCTTGCTGTGTGCTCCATAATATCTCTGAGAGTAAGGTGGAGACGTTTATGGCGGGGTGGGAGGTGGAGTCTGATCGCCTGGCAGCCAATTTTGAACAGTCAGGCATCAGGGCAATTAGAAGAGCACACCGAGACACGCTGCACGTCAGAGAGGCTTTGAAAAACAGTTTCATGACTGACCAGGCTATGGTGTGACAGTTGCGTGTGTTTGTCCTTGATGCAAAGCCGCCCGCTTTGGTGAATGTACTTCCCTGTAAGCATAAATCCCCCTCCCCCCTTTGACCATATCTGGCACAGGAAATAAAGTCCTTATTGTTCTGAATCCATTCATTCTTTATTTATTAAAAAAAACTTGAGATCACTGGCAGCGCTGACTAGTAAAAGGAAGCCTGGCTGTACAAAGCGTTTGATAATGGAATGGGGTGGGGGAGGAGGGAAGGACAAGGCCACATTGCTTATTGTAGCCACACTATAAATCAAAGCTGTTTGAATGACAGCCTTCTGTGGCATGGGCCATCCCCTGGAGTTGAGTGGCAGGGTGCCTGGAGCCAGCCTCCCCCTGTGTTTTTAGGCATTTGGATGAGGAG
This sequence comes from Natator depressus, assembly GCF_965152275.1. Lineage (NCBI taxonomy): Eukaryota > Metazoa > Chordata > Testudines > Cheloniidae > Natator > Natator depressus. The sequence continues at coordinate 144,348,102 of NC_134235.1, read as the reverse complement.
GATATGGAACTTGGCGAGGAGGGCAGGCGGTTACACAGTGGCTGCAGCAGGGGTCTGTAGTCTAGTTTCCTTTCCTGCAGCTCCACCAGACACCTCATCATGTCTATTTGCTCCCCCATTAGCCTCAGTATCTCCTCCTGAATATTACGATCACGCTCACTGTATGCTTTCCTGGCCTCTGCCACCAATGCCTCCATGCATTCAGCTGTTCCCTATCAGTGCGGGAGGATTGCATGAGCTCTGAAAACATGTCATAGAATCATAGAATATCAGGGTTGGAAGGGACCTCAGGTGGTCATCTAGTCCAACCCCCTGCTCAAAGCAGGACCAATCCCCAATTAAATCATCCCAGCCAGGGCTTTGTCAAGCCTGACCTTAAAAACTTCTAAGGAAGGAGATTCTACCACCTCCCTAGGTAATGCATTCCAGTGTTTCACCACCCTCCTAGTGAAAAAGTTTTTCCTAATATCCAACCTAAACCTCCCCCACTGCAACTTGAGACCATTACTCCTTGTCCTGTCATCTTCTACCACTGAGAATAGTCTAGAACCATCCTCTTTGGAACCACCTCTCAGGTAGTTGAAAGCAGCTATCAAATCCCCCCTCATTCTTCTCTTCCGCAGACTAAACAATCCCAGTTCCCTCAGCCTCTCCTCATAAGTCATGTGTTCCAGACCCCTAATAATTTTTGTTGCCCTTCGCTGGACTCTCTCCAATTTATCCACATCCTTCTTGTAGTGTGGGGCCCAAAACTGCACACAGTACTCCAGATGAGGCCTCACCAATGTCGAATAGAGGGGAACGATCACGTCCCTCGATCTGCTCGCTATGCCCCTACTTATACATCCCAAAATGCCATTGGCCTTCTTGGCAACAAGGGCACACTGCTGACTCATATCCAGCTTCTCGTCCACTGTAACCCCTAGGTCCTTTTCCGCAGAACTGCTGCCTAGCCATTCGGTCCCTAGTCTGTAGCTGTGCATTGGGGTTCTTCCGTCCTAAGTGCAGGACCCTGCATTTATCCTTATTGAACCTCATCAGGTTTCTTTTGGCCCAATCCTCCAATTTGTCCAGGTCCCTCTGTATCCTATCTCTGCCCTCCAACGTATCTACCACTCCTCCCAGTTTAGTATCATCCGCAAATTTGCTAAGAGTGCAATCCACACCATCCTCCAGATCATTAATGAAGATATTGAACAAAACCGGCCCCAGGACCGACCCCTGGGGCACTCCACTTGACACCGGCTGCCAACTAGACATGGAGCCATTGATCACTACCCGTTGAGCCCGACAGTCTAGCCAACTTTCTACCCACCTTATAGTACATTCATCCAGCCCATACTTCTTTAACTTGCTGACAAGAATACTGTGGGAGACAGTGTCAAAAGCTTTGCTAAAGTCAAGAAACAATACATCCACTGCTTTCCCTTCATCCACAGAATCAGTAATCTCATCATAGAAGGCGATTAGATTAGTCAGGCATGACCTTCCCTTGGTGAATCCATGCTGACTGTTCCTGATCACTTTCCTCTCGTGTAAGTGCTTCAGGATTGATTCCTTGAGGACCTGCTCCATGATTTTTCCGGGGAGTGAGGTGAGGCTGACCGGCCTGTAGTTCCCAGGATCCTCCTTCTTCCCTTTTTTTAAAGATTGGCACTACATTAGCCTTTTTCCAGTCATCTGGGACTTCCCCCGTTCGCCACGAGTTTTCAAAGAGAATGGCCAATGGCTCTGCAATCACATCCGCCAATTCCTTTAGCACTCTTGGATGCAACTCGTCCGGCCCCATGGACTTGTGCACGTCCAGCTTTTCTAAATAGTCCCTAACCACCTCTTTCTCCAAAGAGGGCTGGCCATCTACTCCCCATGTTGCGATGCCCAGCGCAGCAGTCTGGGGGCTGTCCTTGTTAGTGAAGACAGAGGCAAAAAAAGCATTGAGTACATTAGCTTTTTCCACATCCTCTGTCACTAGGTTACCTCCCTCATTCAGTAAGGGGCCCACACTTTCCTTGGCTTTCTTCTTGTTGCCAACATACCTGAAGAAACCCTTCTTGTTACTCTTGACATCTCTTGCTAGCTGCAGCTTCAGGTGCGATTTGGCCCTCCTGATTTCATTCCTACATGCCCGAGCAATATTTTTATACTCTTCCCTGGTCATATGTCCAACCTTCCACTTCTTGTAAGCTTCTTTTTTATGTTTAAGATCCGCTAGGATTTCACCATTAAGCCAGGCTGGTCGCCTGCCATATTTACTATTCTTTCGACTCATCGGGATGGTTTGTCCCTGTAACCTCAACAGGGATTCCTTGAAATACAGCCAGCTCTCCTGGACTCCTTTCCCCTTCATGTTAGTCCCCCAGGGGATCTTACCCATCCGCTCCCTGAGGGAGTCAAAGTCTGCTTTCCTGAAGTCCAGGGTCCGTATCCTGCTGTTTACCTTTCTTCCCTGTGTCAGGATCCTGAACTCGACCATCTCATGTCAATGTCATTGCGAGTACTTTTTTTTTCACCTTCTAATCTGCGATAACCTCAGGGATGGAGTTGATGCGGGGAGCATAGAAACATTTGCAGTTGCAGGGGGAAAAAAACGGGAGAGTAGGCTTTACAGAAGATACATTTCTGAGAACAAAAGTGAATCAAGCAATTCACAGCAGACAGTTGTTGAAAGTGCTGTCCAGAACGGTCACATTGGAGCACTCTGGGATAGCTCCTGGAGGCCAATACCATCAAATTGCACAGTGCTGTGTCTACACTACCCCAAATTCAACCCAGGAAGGTTGATTTTAGTGCTGCTCTCCTTGTCAGGGAGGAGTACAGCAGTCAATTTTAAGAGCTCTTTAGGTCGGCGGCAGGGGGTTGGTTGTGTAGACGCATTCATTATAAAATCGACGTAATGCTGCTAAATTCGACCTGACCTCGTAGTGTAGCATAGTTACTCCTGGCCAAATATTTCCTCATTCAGCAGAGCTTCCTGAGTCACTTCTGTAGCCAAATCTTTCGTTGCAATGTTTTGCAGTGTGCTGGAGGCTGGCTCACTAGTGAATAATTTGAATTTTTGAAGTGTCATTAGCTCTTTATTTTCATCAACATGGTCACCTTGCTTTTGTGCTGGTGTTGATTCATTGTACGTCATTTGAAGATCAGGTCCAAGACTGAACGATTTGCTGGTTCGGATTGCAATTTGGGTACATAGGTTATAGGAGAGAGCCCATCTGATGAGTGCTAAGGCCATAATTCCGATACCTTTAATTCCTTCTCTTTTACCAGTGGCATTGAGGCACTCTTGAGAGTGATCCAGATCTACCTGAGAAAGGGATGCGATGGAATTTGACAGGCACTAATAATGTTTGTCTCTGAAACAGGTTGAGCATGTAAGACAATTAACTCATAAGTACCATCAAGATGTAAAACAAGTTTTTCTTTGAAGGTTGCCGTATGACTTACAAATGAATGTGGGATCTTTCCACCAGTTTCATTTGAGAGAAAACAATGAATACATACCTGTGAAAGTTCCAAAACAAAGCCTTTTCCTGCTCAATGCTTTAACTCATTTCTAAGCCAGACCATTGCCAAGTCAGTTCCACTGTGAGGGATTTGATGCTTAGTTTTTGTTACTTTTCTCAAGAAATGCTTATAGCAATTGGGTGGTATTTCCCTTCTGTGATTACAAGGTGACTTACACCAGCTACATATAGACTGAGTTCATGTTCATACTCTGCTACCTCAAGTATTTTTTTTCATTTTGAATGTTGTTACAGAAAAGTTTTTTTTGTTTGAAACGTCCATCCTGACAGAAAATTCAAAGACTCCAGTTCATTGGGGGAACCTTACTCTGAAGCACTGTTGAGGTTTTGGTGATTGTAAAACAAGATTAGATTTGCTGTTCACCCTTACTGGTTGATGAAGTAGCTTCAACAGATTTACGAAGTCTGCTAATTTTACCGTTATTTGTTTATATTGATAAATGTCTGCATTCAGATGGAAGAGCTATTTGGAGTCTGTCAATTGCATCCCTGTTTTGGAAATCCCTGAGTTCATCTTGCGTTGGCTGCCTCTTGTATTGTAACCAATACCTGTTCCTAGAAGCAGAAATAATCCTTTTTCATTGTTGGCAAATAATGCAATGTCCATAAGATAAATATTGAGGGATACTTCAGGTATAAGATTGCATCTATGTTTCATCTTTAGAATAATGACAATGAAAATAAATATAATTAATAACTACCACATGAATATTGCATACATAATAAATATTTGCTAGTATGTATCTTATGCCATGCCATAGGTATCCAAATCAATACTCAACTCATTTACACTGTAAGCAAAAGCCGGTTAGGTTAGATTAGTGTTTCGGCTAATGATTAGCTAATAATAATTTATATTTTTGAAAGAGGAGAACTTATGGAAATAACTATATCATTCTGTGTTGTGTATGATTCTTTGTGTAATCCTTATCAGTGCATTTAACTCCTTCATGTATCAAAAATACCTGGAAAAGTAGTTAGTTTACTTAGTCGTAAATGTCATTCTTACTGCAAAACCCAACAAAATTTAAGTGCATATCATCACATGACTAGAAGAAGTAGAGAGTATGATCTTCAGCAGATATCATTCCCTGCATTTTCTGATAGTACAGTATTCCAAATTGGGAATGTATTCCATATTTAGTATCTCTCTTTTACTTTCTGTTTATTTTTTTTAATTACAAATGGTAACCATTTTTCGTTTTTGTTTTTACTTATCTTAAAGTTCAAAATTCAGTTTGGTAAACATCATTTTCAGATTCAGCCCTTGGTTTTAGGATTAGTTATTTATTTAGTTAAAATTCTTTAGTTCCCCCCTCCCCCAACTTCACCCATTGGCAACGAAATACTTCCTCTCCACCATCTCGGGCTATTTATGCCTTTGGTGTTAAGGCAAAATCTCTCTAGACTCTTGAGTCCTGTCTATCCTTCTGTGATGCTTCTGTGCCCCTGAATGATGGGCACATCAAGTGCTTTTCTTGTGGATGAAAACCATATTCCAGATCAGTACTCCATCTGCCACTCCTCAGAAAGGACATAGAGATCCAGGGATATTAACCTCCAGCTTTTCCTGTTCGAGCATTCGATGGGAGCAGCAGATTCTATGATGTGAGACCCAAACAGAAGTGGGACTGTGCCCTGTGAGCTGGGACTCTGATCCCTTGAGCCACTGGTACCAGTGATGTGGATGTGGCTCGAGCATCTGCTGCCTTTCCAGACACCTCTGAGCCCAGCACTGGCCCCCGGTACTGCCTTGAGCTTTTCTAGCTAGGGCAAAAAGAAGCACAGCTCCAAAACTGACTCTAGGCATCAGTCTCCCTCTCTGACACAGATTGGAAAAAAAAAATTGGTCACTATGTCCATGACTCTTCTAAAGTCACACCTTCTAAATCAGTGACGAGCCTGGCTCTACAATCACTCCTGAGACCCCTTTACTGAGCATGCCAATAAGTATGTTGCCACTAACCATATCAAGGGAAACTGTCCCGCCACTAACCATATCCAGGGAAGCTCTCCTGCTTCAGTACTGATTTCCTCTGTGCCAGTCTTCGTGTTGCAACCATTGATACCAATCATACTGGTACCAACCAGATTTTCAATATCAGTGGGTTCTTCTGAGTAGGCAACAAGAATCCTAAGTCTAGTACCAATTATGATACCAAGACCTATAGTACTCTCACTCCTATGGGCATTATAGTGCCCCCTCATCCTAGAGCACCAGTAACACCAGGGAAATCTGACTCCTCTTTGACATCTATTCCATCACCTCTTCCTCCCCATCAGCCCATTAGGGAGCAATCATCTGAACCCAACCCTTGTTCATCCTCACAGAACCAAGGCTGAGATCTCATTCTCTGGCTAGACTCCGGAGCACAACTAAGCCATCTGATCCAACATGGGTGACAGGAATAGAGCCCCTAGAGGATTAAGGAGAGGGAAGTGTTGACTACCAAGAGGAAGATGTCCTTCTAATCCGCCTGCAGTTCCCTCACTATCTCCTCCCCCATTCTGGAGGATACTGGAACTTCAAATATCCTTTCCCCTCTAGATGACTTGAAATTCTTCCAAGATCACTTGAGCCATAGTGCTGACAGTCTGGACATACAACTCAAAGTTGTTTGACAACTGATGACATTTTTTGATTGTCTTCATTCTTCTGCAGCTGACAGACTAACTATGCCAATCAATGGTGGGTTTGAGCCTGTCAAGGCAAATCCATCCTGTATATCTCCCACAACTAAGGCCATGTCTACACTGCTGCAATCGATGCTCTCTCCCATCGACTCCGGTACTCAAGCTGCCCGAGAAGCACCTCCTGTTGATACAGCACGGTGTAGACACCTTGGTAAGTTGACCTAAGGTATGTTGACTTCAGTTACATTATTCACATAACAGAAGTAGCATAACTTAGGTTGACTTACTGTGGTAATGTAGACAAGGCCCAAGAGAGCTGATCAGCATTACTAGCCCTTCCCCTTCCCTCCTACCCAAGAGGTTTCAAATATTTCTACATGAACTAAGCTGTGTGCTGTTAAGTATTTGGAGTACATGAGAAATCTAAACAGCTGGCAGGTCTCAAAATGACATTGTAGGACAATGACCCCAAAAGGCTGGAACTCTTTGGCTGAAAGGTCTGTTCTTCCACCAGTCTCCAAATACACATAGTAAATTATCAAGTTGTTCTAGTGAAATGTGACTACCTCCAATGGAATAAAGTGCTTCAGTTTCTGGAAGAGCTGAAGGCCATCTCAACTGGAGGCCAATTTGTCAGGACAGTGTTGCTTCTATCACATCTGCCTGTGCTATGCCTACCTCAGTTTCCATGCACAAGTTACCATGATTTCAATGCTCTGGCATTTCTAAAGAAGTCTAGATAATAGAAGACCTGACCTTTAAGGGACTGCAGCTATTCCACAGCAAGACAGATACGGCTGTCCATACTCCAACTCCAGAGCCACTCTTTGGTCTTTGGGCCTCTATATCTTATCTCTAGTCCAAAGACATACAGGTGTCAAGTGCTCTTCAGACAACTTGCTTCTCTTACCAACAACAGAAGACAGTTGGCCTTCTTGAAAAGGCCTCATTGTTCAAGAAGTTCAGCCTCCATTGGTACTATCCACATGGCATCATCAACCAGGCATCAAGTTTGATGACTTTTGACAAGAGCCCTGTACCAATTCTTGTGGATCCCCTCATTTTGGCAATAGCCTTGCCTTTCTTTTGTCAGCATAGGCTGGAATCACGATGGACTGGTGGGTCCTGGAGATAACTGACAAAGACTATTCTGTGTGATTCCATCTCTACCTACTCCTCCACCCACTTCCTCATTCCTCTTCAGGGATCCTTCTCATGAGACATCATTAAGAAAAGCAGACTCCCTATTGCAATATGAGCAGTAGAAGAGTTGTCGCAGGAGGTTTTATTGCTCTTATTTTCTCATCTCGAAAAGGTCTCTGCTCCATTCTAAATCTGAGAAGACAAAACAGATTAATCCACCTCAAGTTCAGAAGGGTGACCTCAGTCTCAATTATTCCCTCAAAGGACCACCAAAATTTGTTGTGACACTTGACCTTGAGGACACCTATTTTTACCTGGCAATTCATGCAACACACAGAAAATACTTGCATTCAGTAGTAGAGAAACAACCACTACCTGTATACATTTCTACCCTTTGGTCTGTGCACAGCACTAAAGGGGTTTGCCAAACGAATGACACACATGGTTGCTCACTTACGACATTCAAGGCATTGACATACCTCTCCTGACAATTAGCTAATGTGAGGAAAATCCTCTTGTGACACTCTGTATCTATCTACAGTACCTACCTGCTGAAGTGAAGAAACAGATTGACAGAGCCAGAAGAGTACCCAGAAGTCACCTACTACAGGTCAGGCCCAACAAAGAAAATAACAGAACGCCACTAGCCATCACCTTCAGCCCCCAACTAAAACCTCTCCAACGCATCATCAAGGATCTACAACCTATCCTGAAGGATGACCCATCACTCTCACAAATCTTGGGAGACAGGCCAGTCCTTGCTTACAGACAGGCCCCCAACCTGAAGCAAATACCAGCAACCACACAACAGAACCACTAACCCAGGAATCTATCCTTGCAACAAAGCCCATTGCCAACTGTGTCCACATATCTATTCAGGGGACACCATCATAGGGCCTAATCACATCAGCCACACTATCAGAGGCTCGTTCACCTGCACATCTACCAATGTGATATATGCCATCATGTGCCAGCAATGCCCCTCTGCCATGTACATTGGTCAAACTGGACAGTCTCTACGTAAAAGAATAAATGGACACAAATCAGACGTCAAGAATTATAACATTCAAAAACCAGTTGGAGAACACTTCAGTCTCTTTGGTCACTCGATTACAGACCTCAAAGTTGCAATTCTTCAACAAAAAAACTTCAAAAACAGACTCCAACGAGAGACTGCTGAATTGGAATTAATTTGCAAACTGGATACAATTAACTTAGGCTTGAATAGAGACTGGGAGTGGATGGGTCATTACACAAAGTAAAACTATTTCCCCACGTTTATTCCCCCCTTAAACCCCCCACTGTTCCTCAGACGTTCTTGTCAACTGCTGGAAATGGCCCACCTTGATTATAACTACAAAAGGTTCCCTCCCCCCTCCGCTCTCCTGCTGGTAATAGCTCACCTTAAGTGATCACTTTCTTGTTACAGTGTGTAAGGTAACACCCATTGTTTCATGTTCTCTATGTATATAAATCTCCCCACTGTATTTTCTACTGAATGCATCCAATGAAGTGAGCTGTAGCTCACGAAAGCTTATGCTCAAATAAATTTGTTAGTCTCTAAGGTGCCACAAGTATTCCTTTTCTTTCTGTATCTCAAAGTAGTACCCTGGAACCCCCATATTCACCATTGTGATATGACTATGATATGTTTTGTACAAAGTTTGCCTTGTGAGATATCATTTTGTAAGTCTCTTGATCTGTTGAACAATAATATCCTGTTGGATTTTATGCACTATTGTATGTGAAATTATGAAGTATTTCTATATGTGTTACTGAAATATGCCTTTCAGTTGCAACAAAGGAGGACTCAGACAGCATTAATGGCCCATCAAGAAAACAATCCACTATCCCCGAGGCTCCTTATGAAGGCACATACAAAATGGAAACTGCTTGACTAATGGGGACTCACTGACCCCCATGTCACAGCAAGCATCTTTCTAGCAGCTGGAAGAAGGTATGAAAAGAGAAACAGTGATATCACCACTTGGCCTTTCTACCTCCCCCCGCACCCCCCTATCTCAATACCTGGAGGAAAAAGACTTTGAACTGGGGAGGAATGGTCCCAGCCTGGAAAGGGACTCCAGTCTGTGTATTGAGGAACTGTAACCTGCGTGTACCATCTGTTAGGGTGAGACATTGCTTGATTTAAATCTTGCTTAGTGTGCTAAGTGAAAAAGGAAGTGATATTTTACCCCTTTAATCAACACAAGAACCAGGGGTAAAATAACACTTCCTTTTTCACTTAGCACACTAAGCAAGGTTTAAACCAACACGAGAATTAGACTGTGAATTTATTTTTGTTTCTTAGGTAACCAACTTTGATCTCTATGCCTGCTAGTTAAAATCACTTAATCTGTTTTTTTGTTGTTAATAAATCTGTTTTATAGTTTATCTAAAACTGTGTTTTGGTGGAAGTGCTTGGGAAATCTCAGCTCAGATTACAAAGGCTGGTGCATGTCCGCTTTCCTATGAAGAGGAGGCAAACTAAGTAATGAACTTACACTGGTCTGGCTTCTGACCAGTGCACAACAGTACAGTTTGGGGGTGCAAGGCTAGGGAGTTGCGGGGGAATTAGCTGGAGGCTCTATTTTGATGGTTCATGAGTGGATGCAAGATCATTCATGTAACACAGTTGGGTGTATCCCTTCCTGTGGATGTCTGTGTAAGTGCAGTGTCTGTTAGGCTTGTAGCTTGACATCAGCATCAAGAGGCAGCCCAGGTTGGTGGGACAGAGGGCTTAGTAGTCCCAGAGTCCAGGTTGCACCCCAGGGACCCATCACAGAGGTGAGGTGACCAGTTCTTTATGCACAATCCTGACCTCATCTCCCTGGGACTCAAGTAAATTAAAGTTAACTCCAACGCGAATCATAAAGTTTACAGAGGTAGTCATGGACTCAAAATAAGCAAAAGTTTACATCCCTTTGGAAAAGTCTTTCACTACAACTTCATCTCTAGCCTCCAAAAACTTCGAGAACTTGCCTCAGATTTCTGGGGCATAAGAACATAAGAATAACTATACTGGGTCAGACTTAATGGTCCATCTAGCCCAGTACCCTGTCTTCTGACTGGCCAGTGCCAGAGGCTTCAGAGGGAATGAACAGCACAGGGCCATTATCAAGTGATCCATACCCTATCATTCATTCCCAGGTCATTGATGGACCTATGCTCCATTAATTTATCTTATTCTTTTTTAAACCCAGTTATAGTTTTGGCCTTCACAGCATCTCCTGGTAACAAGTTCCACAAATTAACTGTGTATTGTGTGAAGAAGCACTTCCTTATGTTTGTTTTAAACTTGCTGCCTATTAATATAATATAACCAGGTGACCCTGGTTCTTGTGTTGGTTAAAGGAGTAAAATATCACTTCCTTTTTCACTTTCTCCATACTATTAATCGTTTTATAGACCTCTCCTCCCTTAGTCATCTCTTTTCTAAGATGAACAGTCCCACTCTTTTTAATCTCTCCTTTTATGGAACCTGTTCATTTTTGTTGCCCTTTTTTGTTCTGTCCTATTCAAATATATCTTTTTTTGAAATGGGGCAACCACAGTACAGTAGAACTTCAGAGTTACGAACTGACCAGTTAACCGCACACCTCTTTTGGAACCGGAAGTGCGTAATCAGGCAGCAGCAGAGATAGAAAATTAAAAAAAAAAAGCAAATACAGTATAGTACTGTGTTAAACATAAGCTATTAAAAAATAAAGGGAAAGCAGCATTTTTTTCTGATAGTAAAGTTTCAAAGCTGTATTACGTTAATGTTCAGTTGTAAATTTTTGAAAGAACAAGAACAGGTATAACGTTTTGTTCAGAGTTATGAACACTTCAGAGTTACGAACAACCTCTGTTCCCAAGGTGTTCGTAACTGAGGCTCTACTCAATTCAAGGTGTGGGTGTACTTTGGATTTATATAGTGGCATTATATTTTCTATCTTATTATTCATCCCTTTCCTAATGGTTCCTAACATTCTGTTAGCTTTTATGACTGCAGCTGCACATGGAGCACATGTTTTCAGAGAACTATTTATGATAATTACAAGATCTTTCTTGAGTGGTAAGAGCTAATTTAGACCCCATCATTTTGTATGTGTAACTGGGGTTATTTTTTCCAATGTGCATTACTTCACACTTATAAGCATTGAATTTCAACTGCCCTTTTGTTGCCCACTTATCAAGTTTAGTGAGATCTCTTTGTAACTTGTCACAGTCAGCTTTGGACTTAACTGTCCTGAGTAATTTTGTATCATCTGCAAACTTTGCCACCTCACTGTTTATCCCCTTTTCCAGATCACTTATGAATATGTTGAACAGCACAAGTCTCAGTACAGAGCCTTGGGGGACCCCACTGTTTACCTCTATTCTGAAAATTGACCATTTATTCCTGTACTTTGTTTCCCATCTTTTAACCAGTTACAGATCCATGAAATCGCCTTCCTTTTTATCCCATGACTGCTTTGTTTGCTTAAGAGCCTTTGGTCTGGGACCTTGTCAAGGGCTTTCTGGAAGTGCAAGTACACTATATACACTGGATCACCCTTGTCCACATGCTTATTGACTCCCTCAAACAATTCCAATAAATTGGTGAGGCATAATTTCCCTTTACAAAAGCAGTGTTGACTCTTCCCAACAACTCGTGTTCATCTGTGTGTCTGATAATTCTGTTTTTTACTATAGTCTTAACCACTGTGGCTGGTACTGACATTAGGTTTACCAGCCTGTAATTGCCAGGATTGCCTCTTGAGCCTTTTTTTAAAAAATTGGAGTTACATTCGCAATTCTCCAGTCATCTGGTACACAGGCTGATGTAGGTGATAGGTTACATACCACAGTTAAAAGAAAAGGAGTACTTGTGGCACCTTAGAGACTAACAAATTTATTAGAGCATAAGCTTTCGTGAGCTACAGCTTACTTAATCGGATGCATGAGCTATAGCTCACAAAAGCTTATGCTCTAATAAATTTGTTAGTCTCTAAGGTGCCACAAGTACTCCTTTTCTTTTTATGGATACAGACTAACGCGGCTGCTACTCTGAAACATACCACAGTTAGGAGTTCTGCAATTTCATATATGAGCTCCTTCAGAACTCTTGGATGAATACCATCTGGTCCTGGTGACTTATGATTGTTCAATTTATCAATTTGTTCCAAAACCTTCTATACTGACTCTTCAATCTGGGATAGTTCCTTAGATTTTTCGCCTGAAAAGTGTGGCTCAGGTATGGAAATATCCCTCGCATCCTTCACAGTGAAGACCAATGCAAAGAATTCCTTTAGCTTCTCTGCAATGGCCTTGTCTTCCCAGAGTGCTCCTTTGCACCTAAATTGTCTAGTGGCCCCACTGACTGTTTGACAGCTTCCTGCTTCTGATGTATATAAACAAATTTTTGCTGTTAGTTTGTCTTTTGCTACTTGCTCTTCAAATTCTTTTTTAGCCTGCCTAATTATACTTTTACACTTGCAAGAGTTTATTCTCCTTTCTGTTTTCTTCAGTAGGTTTTGACTTCCGATTTCTGAAGGATACATTTTTGCCTCTAACCCCCTTTTTACTGTGTTTAGCCATGGTGGCATTTTTTTGGTCCTCTTACTATTTTTTTGTTTGGGGCATACATTTAATTTTTGAGCCTCTGTTATGGTGTTCTTAAAAAGTGTCCATGCAACTTGTAGGCATTTCACTCTTGTGACTGTTCCTTGTAATTTCCTTTTAGGAGTCTCCTCATTTGTGTAGTTTCCCCCTTTTGAAGTTAAATGCTACTATGGAGGGTTTCTTTGGTATTCTTCCCCCACAAGGATTTTAAATGTTATTACATTGTGAGTGGTAATACCTGCACCACTTATGTACACAGGGTGTCATGTACGTAGATGGTGCAGCTTGCGAGCCTTCAGTCCTGGTCTCCTGAATTGGTGGTAGGATGAGATAAGGAAAAAGGTACTCTTTCGTGGAGTTGGAGTGGGGTTTTCCATTACACTAATGATGCATGAAGAGCTCACCTAGACTACTTCCAGATGCTGAGCATTTGGTTCCCACAAGTTTCATCTCAGAGCTTACAAAGGAACAACTACACTGGAATGATGTTCCTCCAAAACATTCCTGCCTCTGCTGAAAGGGAGCCACAGTCCAAATTCTATAAGACAATACTATGCCATGCATTATACTTACTAGGAAGAGGGAGCAAGTTTATCTCTTGTCAGTCAAGAAGCTTTTGAACCTTTGGAACTGCTCCATCTGACATCAAATTGCACCCTGCATCTCCCAGGTGTGCACAATGATTTATCAAGTTATCTGAGCAGGAAATATATGACCAATCTTAGAAATCCAGGTCTGGAAGGGACCTGGCGAGATCAGTGTAGTCCATCACCCTGGGTTGAGGCAGGATTAAATATACCTTCACCATCCTTGAAAGATATTTGTCTAATCTGTTCTTAAAACCTCCAAAGACTCTGTCCAACAACCAATATTTCACAATTAGGGACTGCTAAGATTGAACTTTTTTCCACCAATCACATCACCAAATTTGCACTTTTTCAGTCCGGGGGAGGCACAAGTTCAAGTTTCCTACACAATGCTTTCTTGATACCCTAGAAGGAGGACTGCTTTTACTGACTGACTTAGTACTTTTGTTAGGACTCTGGGTAAGGCAGGGTGCAGCATCTGTGATTCTGATAGCCCCTGAATCAGCCAGACAGTTTTTGTTCTCAGACTTGTTTTGTCTATCAATATGGCTCTCAATTTCCTCAGCTGACCTGCTCCATCTTATCTCTGAGTTCTGGACAAATTTTTCACCTGGATTTTTCACCTGTGCTTGACTGCCCCGATATAGATTGGCTAAGCAACATGGACAAAAGTTGCCCTTCAAAAGTCAAAGCAGACTTCCATAAGAACAATATACGAGTCCAGTGGAAAAGATGTTCTCTGGGCCTTGGAACAGCACCTTAACCCACTAAAAGAGCTGGCTGAGGAGATCTTTGGCCTGCTGATAATTTTTAATAAATCATGTAATACCAGGGAAATTCCAGAAGACTGAAAAGCAGTTAATGTACCAATATTCAAAAAGGCGAGTTAGACCAGTTAGCTTGACATCAGTTCTGGGCAAATTAATGGAAAAACTGGTGTGGATTCAATTAATAAAGAATTAAAGGATAGCACTATAGTTAAACCGTTCAATATGGTTTTATGGAAAATAAGTCTAGTCAAACAAACCTGATTTAATTTTTTGAGATGACAAGTTTGGTTGATGTAAAAGACTTAGGTTTTTGAAAGGCATTTGACTAAATACCACATGGCATTGTGATGAATAAATTATCACTATACAGTATCAATAAAGCATATGTTAAGTGGATAAAGAAATGGGTAGCTCACATCTCAAAAAGTAGCTGTCAATGAGGAATCATTGTTGAATGAGGATGTTTCTAGTGGGATTTCACAGGAATCAATACTAGGGTCAATGCTTTTCAACGTTTTCATTGATTTGGAAATAAAATCACTGCTGATTAAAATTTGCAGATGACCAACAGATTGGCAGAATGGTAAATAATGGTGAGACCGGGGCAGTCACGCAGAGCAATCTGGATTGCTTAATAACCTGAGGCCATAAAAAGAAATTTTTTTACTACAAAGTTATATTTAGGAACAAGGAATTGGGGCCAGAGCTACAGTATGGGGAACCGTATCCTGGAAAGCAGTGACTATGAAAAGGATTTAGGGGTCATAGTGGACATGTAACTCAACACTTTCCCAATGTGATTCTGTGGCAAAAATGGCTAATGTATGTATAAACTGGGGAGTAGTGAGTAGGAGTAGGGATATGAATTTTTACCTTTATATATGGTGTGGCTAGACCAGTTGTGGAATACTGCATACAGTTCTGGTGTCTGTGCTTTTAAAAGGGTGTTGAAACTTTGAAAAGGGTGCAGAAAAGAACCACAAAGTGATTTGAGGGCTGCAGAACAATGCCTTACAGCGGGGGTGCCCAATCTACAGCCTACATGGCCCACCAAAGCATTTTCATAAGACCTGCAGCCTGCTTCAACACAATATATTAACAGCCACTTCATTAGCATTTGTCGTCATGTTTACTTCATTTTAATTTACATAAGTGTGTAACTAGACAATACTGTACATAGAAACAATCTACCTAAATACATACGAAGCAAGTTGAACTTAAAATATAAGTCAATACAGGTGACTTTAAATCTTATTAAAATATGTGGAATCTGTTTGGCCCACACAAGGTTGTGCTTAGGTTTATGTGGCCCTCCTATGTAATAAGGTTGGGCACAGGAAGAGACTTTGGGAGCTCAATCACTTTAGCTTATCAAGAAGATTAGAAGGTGACTTAATTATGATATATAAATTCCTTCACAGGAGAAAATACTGGCTTACTAAAGGTGATTTTAATCTAGCCCAGAAAATCAAATAGATGATGTGTTGCCTATGAGGAGAACTGCTTAATGGAGACTTGTAAAGTAGCAATATGAAGTTCCAAACACCTTTACCAAGCCAGGTTTGTGGTGTGCCTTGTGAATTACTGCACAACAGAAGAAATCCTGCTTTCCAGTAGGATTGTGAGGGAGATGCTTACAGAGATTCTCCTCTCTTAAGTCACAGGAGGAAATGTTCTGGCCCATGGGTGATCAAACATAACTATTTTGCTGCCCCAAAAAAGTAAGTGTGCATTAAACGATACAGTCAAATTCCTATTTTAGAATCACATTCACATAAAGTCTCCTGTTACAAATAAGGTCTTGGTCTATTACAAGTGCATTTAAAAAATCTAGTTTAATTTTCATTATTCATTTTACTCTTTGCATTTCTCTCAGGTTAGGTAATGAAAATGGATCAAGGATTTGCTTTAATTTTACATTGAAATATAACAATATAAGCCAATCAAAAAGAGTCGTTATTTGCTTGTAACAAAGACTGCTGTTCAAAGGATGGCCATGATATAACATGAATTTATTTAGCTTAAGAAAGAAAAGATTTAAGGGTGACTTAATTACAGTCTGTAAGTACCTACAGGGGGAACAAATATTTAATAATGGGCTTTTCAATCTAGCAGTGAAAAGTATAATGCTAGAAATTGAAGCAACACAAATTCAGACTGGAAATGAGGTGTAAAAATTTAATTAACCATTGGAACAATTTACCCAGGTCATGGTGGATTCTCCCTCACTGACCATTTTTAAATCAAAGATTGGATGTTTTCTCTCAAAGCTATGCTCTCGGAATTATTTTGGGGAAGTTCTGTGGCATGTTATACAGGAGGTCAGACTAGATGATCACAGTGGTCCCTTCTGTCCTTGAATATTTCATAGATTCATAGATTTTTTTAAAGCAGTTCTATGCAAAATTTGTGTGTTTTCTTTTCAGCTTTAATAAAATATATACGACCAGTATTTGTGTCTCGGTCAGACCAGGATTCTCGCAGAAAAACTGTTGAAGAGATAAAGAGACGTGCTCAATCTGATGGCAAATGGCCACAGGTATGGTATAACCTCTTTTATGTGATATTTGACATTTGTTGGTTTTGAGAAACAAATTTTAGTCTTTTTTTCTCCATAGAGGACACGCTAGACCAGTGGTTCTTAACCTGGGGTGCACGCACCCCCTGGGGGTGTGAGATGCCCTTTCTGGGGATGTGAGGCATGCCAGATTTTTTTTAGAAGGTAAATCTTCGAAAACACAAATTAAGCACAGGCACATAAGTACAACTATTTTGTTTCATCAAACCTATATATTTATTAACATACTTTTTTTTAACAATTACTGAAATATACAAACAAAAAATATATCTAGGTTTAAAGAACTGACCTACTTCAACAATTTTTGATAAGGGGTGTGAGAACATATTTTGATTTTTGATAAGGGGTACGAGAACATATTTTGAGAACCAAAGGGGTGCAGGCTGCAGTAAAGGTTAAAAAGAAAAAAGAAAAGGAGTACTTGTGGCACCTTAGAGACTAACCAGTTTATTTGAGCATGAGCTTTCGTGAGCTACACGAAAGCTCATGCTCAAATAAACTGGTTAGTCTCTAAGGTGCCACAAGTACTCCTTTTCTTTTTTCTTTTTACGAATACAGACTAACACGGCTGTTACTCTGAAACCAGTAAAGGTTAAGAATCACTGCACTAGACCCAAATGCTTTTTCTCCATGAATGCAAGATTTAAAATGTTGCTTTGCAGAACATGTTGCTAAACTTAAAAAGGAAGCTTACAAGAAGTGGAAATCTGGACAGATGACTAGGGAGGAGTATAAAAATATTGCTAGAGCATGCAGGGGTGTAATCAGGAAGGACAAGGCACTATTGTAGTTGCAGCTAGCTTGGGATGTGAAGGGTAACAAGAAGGGTTTCTACAGGTTTGGTAGCAACAAGAAGAAAGTCAGGGAAATTGTGGGACCGTTACTGAATGGGGGAGGCAACACAGTGACGGATGATGTGGAAAAAGCTGAAGTACTCAATGCTTTTTTTGCCTCGGTCTTCACAGATAAGGTTAGCTCCCAGACTGCTGCACTGGGCAACACAGTATGGGGAGGAGGTGAGCAACCCTCCGTGGTGAAAGAACAGGTTAAGTACCTTTTAGAAAAGCTGGAGATGCACAAGTCCATGGGTCCAGATCTAATGTATCCAAGGGTGCTGAGGGAGTTGGCTGATGTGATTGAAGAGCCGTTGGCCATTATCTTTGAAAATTCGTGGCAATCTGGGGAGGTTCCGGACGATTGGGAAAAGACAAATGCAGTGCCCATATTTAAAAAAGGGAAGAAAGAGAACCCGGGGAACTACAACCTCACTTCAGTCCCTGGCAAAATCATGAAGCAGGTCCTCAAGGAATCCATTTTGAATCACTTGGAGGAGAGGAAGGTGATCAGGAACAGTCAACATGGATTCAGCAAGGGCAAGTCATGCCTGATCAACCTGATTGCCTTCTATGATGAGATAATTGGCTCTGTGGATATGGGGAAAGCAGTGGATGTGATATATCTTGACTTTAGCAAAGCTTTTGATATTATCTCCCACAGTACTCTTGCCAGCAAGTTAAAAAAGTATGGATTGGATGAATGGACTATAAGGTGGATAGAAAGCTGGCTAGATTGTTGTGCTCAACGGGTAGTGATCAATAGCTCGAAGTCTACCTGGCAGCCAGTATCAAGCGGAATGCCCCAGGGGTTGGTCCTGGGGCCGGTTTTGTTCAACATCTTTATCAGTGATCTGGATGATGGGATTAATTGCACCCTCAGCAAGTTTGCAGATGATACTAAAATGGAGGGAGAGGTGGATCCCCTGGAGGGTAGGGATAGGGTGCAGAGTGACCTAGACAAATTGGAGGATTGGTCCAAAAGAAATCTGATGAGGTTCAACAAGGACATGTGCAGAGTCCTGCACTTAGGACGGAAGAATCCCATGCAGTGCTACAGGTTGGGTACCGACTGGCTAAGCATCAATTCTTCGGAAAAGGACCTGGGGATTACAGTGGATGAGAAGCTGGATATGAGTCAGCAGTGTGCCCTTGTTGCCAAGAAAGCTAATGGCATATTGGGCTGCATTGGTAGGAGCATTGCCAGCAGATCAAGGGGAGTGATCATTCCCCTCTATTTTGCACTGGTGAGGCCACACCTGGAGTATTTCGTCCAGTTTTGGTCCCCCAACAACAGAAGGGATGTGGACAAATTGGAGAGAGTCCAGTGGAGGGCAATGAAAATGATTAGGGGGCTGGGGACATGACTTACGAGGCGAGGCTGAGGGAACTGGGGTTTTTAGTTTGCAGAAGAGAAGAGTGAGGGGGGATTTGATAGCAACCTTCAACTACCTGAAGCGGGTGGAGCTAGACTGTTTTCAGTGGTGACAGATGACAAAACAAGAAGCAGTGGTCTCAAGTTGCAGTGAGGGAGGTCTAGGTTGGATATTAGGAAACATTATATCACTAGGAGGGTGGTGAGGCACTGGGAATGGGTTACCTAGGGAGGTGGATGTGGAATCTCCATCCTTAGAGGTTTTTAAGGCCCTGCTTGACAAAGCCGTGGCTGGGATGATTGGTTCTGCTTCTAGCAGTGGATTGGACTGGATGACCTCCTGAGGTCTCTTCCAACCCTAATATTCTATGATCTTTGAGTTATATTGTAACAATTTTTAGTCCTTGGAGAAAATTTCCATTGATACCAAAAATCATCTGAAGCCTTTAAATTTAATGGGCAGCTGAGGTTCTTGCACTTGAATTTTATAATTGTTATGATATGGTACACTTTTGGGGGGAGGGAGGAAATAGAAAAAGAGGGACTGTTATGACTACTCTATTTCAGCCCTAAACGTTCTAGAAGTATGTGCATTTTTATTTTAAAATTTGAAGCATATTAAAAATTCTCCTGTTTTCTGAAGATGGCCAGTCTCGGGCTTTAGCATTAGCACTAGCTGTGCACCTATGTGATCCCTTTTCTCAGTAAGTGCACATATTAATAAGTCATATTTGATAAGCATATCTGCGAACATAATCTGGCAAACAAGTAGATTTTAAATAGGCATAAATTTCTATTAGAGGAGTTCCTGATTTTGTGGGGTCCCTCAGTGAGAGAGGATTTGGCATGTACTCCCTTTCCTATACTATTAGCACCCCCAACAAGGGAGAAGAGGTTGGAGCCTTACAAAGTACCTGTGCATTAAAAAGTGCATTCCAATTGACATAAATAGGGTGGGTGTTGGTGGGTGGTCCTTGCCCTTTCTTTTCCCATCCATTGCCTTCACATTCAGAAAATCTGAACCAGTTTGGTTCAAACTAAAAACAAAAAACAAAAACCCCAACTCCAAAACCCTATTTTGGGAGAAACAAAGTACCTGAAAGGTGAAAATTTGTGAACTGCTGAAAGACCTATAAAATGAAATATTAAGCAACCCAAATTATAGCTGCTCTTAAGCACACCAGGTATAATCCTGTAGTCAACATGAATAAGAAACAGAATACCTCAATGGCATAAGATAGTCACTCACCTCTATAAGTGTTTTAAGATTGGGACCTTAATACTTGATCCTATGACCTTTGCTCAGCAACTCAAGTTAAAATAAAATGTAATCCAATCTTTTTTACTTCTGTGATTAAAATATAAATGGTATAGTGTAAGCAGTGTTTCCCAATCTCTTCGATGCCAAGCTCTTTATGCCAAGCTCTTTATTCAGGAAAATGAAACTAATTGTACCCTGTGCAACCTCATTGTGTGGTGCTTATAACATTCATAGTTTAACGTACACCTTTTCCATGCCCTGTTGGCAAGTCCTTTGCGTCCCCTTCCCTTCTTCCTCCCTGCCCCGTGACATACCCACAGTACAATCCAGACTGAGTAGCTGTGTCACCCTTGCCCTCTAACCTGGGGTGCCCTTTAAACTGCTTTGCTGCTGTAGCCTCCAGTCAGGACTGCTCGCAAACAGCCTCCAACATGTAGGTCACTCCCAACATGTAAGCTGTGTTTGTGTGTGTGCTGCAGCCAGCCCAGCCCCACCTTGGTTATGTTGCAGGGTGACCCCAATGCATCCCCTGTCCTAGATTTTCTCCCCAAAATATATGTCCTTTACCACCCAGTTCTTTCCTGGACAATACAAACTTACATAAAGTCCCACATTTTATTAATAGAATTGGTATGCACACATCTTGTTACCCCAGATGGAATTTCACAGACACTTCAGTGTAAATACACTAGATTAGATAAAACAAGTTTAACTAAAAAGAGATTTTGGGAGTACAAGTGATGAGGCATTAAAGTCAGAAATGGTTACAAGAAAAATAAAGATAAAACTTAACTAGTGCCTTATTTAACAAACTACATTAAGCAAAGTTTATTTCACCACATACTCTCAGCAGTCTCACTGACCAAGCTTCTTAAGTCAGTGTTACCAGATTTGCCCATTACCTTGGGGTACGCTCATTTCTTAGGGTTACTCTTCTGGGGGTGGGAGAGGAGGTTCTGTAATTCTGTCAATGTACTGCTTGTGTCACATTTTTCATATGGAGCACTACTTCTCCCTTCTGCAAGTTCCCTCCCAAAGGAGCTGTCCTGCAGGACCTAGGTTCCCCAGGGCTGGGTTCCTCCCGCCCCAGAATCACAGACACACACACACACCCTGTCTGTTAGCATGTGTGTGTGTGGTCCTCTGAGCGGACCGGGTCAGTCAGCACTCCCAAGCTTTCACCTTATGTGCCCTTGGACTCAGAAGGCTGGGTCGAACAGCACTTCCAAGCTGCCACCCTCATATGCCACGGGCACCACACCAGAATAGAATACGCCTGAGCAGACTGGGTTGAGCAGCACTTTCAGGCTGCCCCCCTTATCTGCCCCTGGACTCAGCAGGCTGGGTCGAGCAGCACGTTTAAGATGCCACCCTCCTATGCCACAGGTTCAGCACGTTCCTGTCCCCACTTTCACGTTACAGCTGTTCTGGTAGTAACCCACGTGAGGAGCAAACCCCACAGGATTTTTGGGCGCTACAGGGATCTTTAGCTTAGGTAAGACGAGCGTTGCTGTAGAGCAAATGGGAAAGCCAAAAACACGAGGGAGGGAGGGAAGCAATCAGCTTAACCATAAAAGTTATTTATTGCCTGGTAATAACCATA
Organism: Natator depressus; assembly: GCF_965152275.1. Lineage (NCBI taxonomy): Eukaryota > Metazoa > Chordata > Testudines > Cheloniidae > Natator > Natator depressus. The sequence continues at coordinate 144,326,208 of NC_134235.1, read as the reverse complement.
CAAGGAGTGCCAAGCAAACAAAACAGTTACAATATTAAATCTAGCTTAAATTTGATTACAAAATTCAGGTTTAGAAAACGATACCTGATCACCCTAGTCAGGGTTAGAAAGCTATACCTAGAGTAGGGAAAAAACCAAAAACAGAGAGAGAAGGAGGGAGAGTTGGGTTCTCACCACTCCGTGAAGCTTGAACTGGTTGGGGTTCCCAGGTAGTGGTGGTAGCTGAGGGTCTGGAGTGCTGGAGACAGGCAGAGCCCCCAGCATGATCATTTAGGAGAAGATAAAGTCCCAATGGAACTGATTCAGATTTTGGATCCAGGCATCAGAACCCTTACTTGAGGTGAGTAGTGATTTTTGTAGGGAAACAACAGTGGTTCAAGGGAGAACACTAGATTTGTTTATGGGTAAACTGATGGTTCAGAGGAGTATACCTAAGTCATTTTGTTCAGGCTAGACAATAGGAACTGATCATTCCTGGCTTATGGGTGGTGGTCCTTCGAGGGAGTTCACAATACAATTAGGCAGCTTCAGTGTTTTGGATACAAATAAAGGATTTATTACTAGGTTTGGTGTGATAACTACTGAGCTGGGTGTGTGCAGGCGTGTGTTCATTAACATCTGGAGCAAAGATCCTCCATCATGCAGTGCTTCCCTGCTTTTCTGGTCCCAGAGTTCAGTGCGGTTCTTACCTTGGAACCTCTGTTCTCCATTCTGTATGCTAATGGAGATGCCTCCCTGTCCAATCTTCGATGCAAATAAGGCTAGGAGAGTTGCCTTAATCCTGTCACCCTTGTCCGGAGGGGTTTAGGTGTGTCTCCCACTCTTTATAAGTCTTTCTTCTGGTCAGTTTTGGCTCAAGCAGAGGCTGGGGTGGGGCGTCCTTCGTGAGTCCGACAGGCTGAATACTGCGCCCTGGAACCCCAAGAACACGTCGCTGACAGGTAACATCAGGACCCCTTCTCCAGTTCAATAGCTGCTTCCTTTGTTCCTTTTGGTGTAGTGAATCGATGGACAGATTCTTACATGCTATGAATACTGAAGTAGTTATCAGTGTTGACATTTAAAGTATTGTTGCAAAGTTAGCACCTGTTGAAATGAATGTAACAGTTACATCTGAGAACCATTGGTTGTGCTATGCTCTCTTCAAACTCAAGCAGGCCTCTCTCTCCATCAGTTACACCTGGTTAGTGTGTTTTTTAAAATGAAACTGAGAATCTGGAAAATAGTTTGGTGGTCTGTTCCCCCTCTTCTCCCACCAACTAGTCCTTCATGCTGCCCTGTGCCGTGGAAAACACTGGTTTAAAGAATAAATAAAATATCCTATTCCACAGTTTATGTGCCAGATTCCATGCATCTGAAAGTCTTCGTGACTTCAAAAGACCATGCTATCCTTTAAACATTTTCTTTAATTTGCTTACTTTTTCTTAAATTACTATGACTCAAATGTGAGGAGTTTTAATATTGGTTTTGAAAAGATGTAAATACAACAAATATTCTGTAACAGTAAATTTTGTTTTTGCTTCAAGATAATGATATTCCCAGAAGGAACTTGCACAAACCGATCTTGTCTAATTACCTTCAAGCCTGGTAGGTATGAAGCATATCTTTCTTTATAGAATGTTCTCATATTGCATGATTTTTAAAATATATTGGTTGCCATTGTAAATGGTTTGCTGTTATAGAATTTGAATAAAAAAAACTGGCAATGAGGTGTGGTTGAAGTGGAAGTTTTTGATCCTATAGATGGACTCTAGTTTTATCGTTACACAAAATGTACATCTAATTAAATTACCATTTTTGACTGTTTTCTGGAATGTGTATAAGAATCTGAAAGACAAGTGTTTCTCCGACTGAATTTTTGCATTCCCTATGATGCTGGAGCAGTCTTAGCACCCCTCTGAAACATAGTCTAAGGGTTCAATGCACATCTGTAACTATTTGAGGCTGCTACAGTACTTGCTTCTGGGCAGTCTGTAGTTGACTCTCCTCTTCCCATTGGATGCCACACTTGTTCTTCAGCGGAGATGCCCTCTAGCCAGGCCTATGCTAAGACTTTTGGCAGTATAGTAATGTCAGATAAGGGGACTCCCCCCTACCCCCTTACCCTTTAGCCCTGGTCAACATTTCTGTACTCCCAAAAGCCTTACTGTAAACACAGTTGTAGTACAAAAGTGCTTTTGCTGGTATAGCTTATTTGGCATAGTTTGTCAACTCAGTATAAGCTATACCAGCTATACCAGCAAAAGCACTTTTATACTAATATAAATGTGAGTATATTAGGAGGTGTTGCTGGCTCTCCTGCTCCCCATTGCACTCTAGACCGCCCAGAAACCTGCTACCAGATCCCTTTACTGCCTCAAGTTCCTATTGTACCCACACTTCCAGTTTTCCACTGATCCAGCCCATTCTGCTCTCCACCCCCACTGGAAATGTACTCAACCTCCCTACTTCCCCTGGCCCTAGCTGTCTTAGTCTCCACTCCCTTCACCCACTTCCTCTGAAATCTTATTGCCTCTGACTTTTCCACTTGTTTCTTGGTGCCATAAGTCCTTTTCAGAGTTATTGCTTTGCAGAATACATTTCCCCATTCTGTATGGCCTACATTCTTTGTTCCTAGCTGGGTGACCTTCCAGATGCATTTTAATACAGGCAAATGGTTCATATGAGCTGTTCTTGCCAGGCACTCCAGATTACTCTGTGTAAGTGGTAAATGACAACAGATCACTTGACAGATCTTTATCTGCAAACTTTACTGGTAGAGATTGTATATCTTCTTCCTGATCACTGGTAGACATTAAATACCACTGAGACAAGAACAGATTGTGTTTGACTCCCCTCAAAGCACCTTAAGTTGGTGGTGGTGGATCCACATTAACAATTATATTTTGTACAATAGTTTCTAATATTTTGTTATTTATTATAGAGTGCTATTTTTCATCAGAATGTATTGTAGTACAAAGTCAGATGCCCTACAGAAGTTTATGTCCACACAGTTACCTTTATCAACAAAACTGGTAACTTCATAAAAATATATCAAATTTGTTTGCGAGACTTTTTTACGAGATACTTGACTATCAGATCTTTACCAAATTCACATCTGACAATAACTGTTAAAAGGCAGAAACAACAAATATATATAAAAAATCAACGATCCTGACCATGAGTCAGATTAAGGCTGTAATAAAATGTGTGTCTTCATAATTGATTGTTTTATGTAGGTTTTGGTGGATTTTGAAAGTCTGTATTTCCATTCTTGTAAATGCTTGTTTCTTCTAAATAAGATAGGTGTATACACTGTCAGTTACCAACACTGTCTTTTTTTAAATGACTTTTTCTGTGGAATATTGGTATATATTTTGCTACTTCCAGATCTTGTATTCTTTCCACTAGTATGTTATGAATTTGTGCTACTATACACAACAGACTAACCATGTAACCAGTAGTCACATAATCTTTTTTGATAATGAGTAATTTATTTGACAATAAGAAAATATGCCAAAGAGTAATGATGTGTAATGTGTGCTTTCCAGGAGCATTTATTCCTGGAGTTCCTGTCCAGCCAGTAGTTTTACGTTATCCGAACAAATTGGTAAGTTCAGCTTGCTCTGCAGATTAAGGGTTACTTTTTGTTGCTTTTTTGGACCTAACGTTGCCAGCCCCACTAGATGGAACTAGGAACAATTAGAAAAGAGAAACTGTCCACAGATTATACGAGGGAATGTACAGACCATTGGACACTTGGGCAATGAATGTATGGATGAGTAAAGCAAAATGGCCAAGAAACAGTATTTAGTCCACCGGGTCATTTTCAGTTAATTTATTATGCTTTTCTGGGATGATGGGTAAACATCCTGCCCATAAAAAGACAAAAAGGAAGGGACTGTAGGCCTTGCAGGAGCCCTAGGCATAACTAGCTGTGTGAACCAAAGATTGTGAAGCAGAGTAGGACTGGCCTTAGCAGAATAGTAACTCACTTGGTGTCTGCTAACCAAGTAAGCACGTTCCTGACTGGAGAGGATGGTACAAAAAGACACAGATCTCTCAAGTAACTATTTAAAAGCATTCATAAGAGATGATACAAGAATACACTGACCCCTTGTAAAGATAAGGAGGGGATGACAGGATAATGGATAAGGATCTTTTGTTCGAGCTCAGGTGTATGAGGATTAGGGTGGTAACTAACACCTACTGGAGTGTAGTAGCTAACTTGTTTGTATCAATGTATAAAAGGAGAAATGATAGGAGGGGAATCTTTGTGCTAGTCTAGGAGACAGGATCCTGGTATTCTGATTGAACTGGTATCATTGTTGCAGGCATACGTGTGTTAGTGTACCTGTAGCTCCTATGAGGCACTTGTACTGTGCTTTGTCAACAATAAACCTGGCTGAGCGCCTTTGCCACCGAACCGAACCTTGTGGTCTTTCTTTATGAAGAGTGTCAAGGGTTGTTCAATCAGCAAGCTGCACTCTCTGGTAGTGCAGCTAACACTGCAGCTCCAAGGACAGCAGCACTAGTAGCATTAATAACTTAGCAGCCTTAACAACACTCCACAACATTAATTCCACCTGATTTTCTCATGTATTCCTTTCATGCTCCTTCATATTCTGCTGCATGATAATTTCCTTTGTTTCCCTCGTCCTTACTTAAAGCCACGACAACAATTTTGCTTATTCCATTGCTTTGCAGATTTCCATGGCTTGTTCTCCAGTCAACTAACAATTTCTCCATAAATATGTGCTTTCTCATCTCTGTAGCCTACCACCAGCCTGTCTCTTACCAGGAAATCCTCAAAGGGGCCTTAAAATTGCAAGACTGGCTCTTGAGCATTGAGCTTATGACACATTCTTCAATACAGTAACTCCCCACTTAACGTCCTCTCGCTTAATGTTGTTTCGATCTTACGTCCCTGCTCAATTACAGAACATTAAATTAATTTAAAGTTGTGCAATGCTTCGCTATAACGTCGTTTGGCTGCCTGCTTTGTCCACAGCTGGCAGCCCCCCATCAGCTCCCCTACGCCCCCTCCACCCCACACAGCGCCTCCTGCCCGCCAGCAGACTCTGCGGATCAGTGCCTCCCCCCTCCTCCCACCGCCTCCTGCCTGCGGAAATCAGCTGGCTTGCGGTGTTCAGGAGGAGGGAGTGAGGACTCGGAACACAGGCTCCCCCTCCCTCCCCTGCTTCTTGAACTCCGCAAATCAGCTGATTGCTGCGGGCAGGAGTCAGGGGAGGGAGGGGCGAGGCTGCGCACCAAGTCCTCGCTCCTCCCCCCTCCCTCCTGCCCCCTGAACGCCACAAGCCAGCTGATTGCCGCGGGCAAGAGCGAGGATGTGGCGTGCCTCTCCCCTGCCTCTTGCCCGTGGCAATCACCTGGCTTGCAGCACTGAGGAGGGAGGGAGGGGGAGCCTGCGCACCATGTCCATGCTCTTCCCGCTCCCTCCTGCCTCCTGAACGCCGCAAGCCAGCTGATTGCCGGAGGCAGGGGAAGGAGGGGGGAGGAGCAAGGACACAGCGTGCGGAGTAAAGGGGGAGGAGGGGGGGGGAGAAGAGGCGGGTTAAGGGTGGGGAAGGGGTGGAGTGGGCGGGCTGAGGGTGAGCCCCCTGCCCCAGTGCTTGCAGAGTAGGGGAAGCTGCTGCTGCTGTGCAATATGCTTCTCCTAGCTTACAGCACCTTCAGCCTCTTTGCCTGCCTCATTGGCTCCAGGGCCAGTGGGCTGTGTCTGTATGGGGTAAGGCCGGGGCACCTCCCAACTATAGTACTGTACTGTATGGCAAAAAAAAATTTCCCTGGAACCTAACCCCCACCCCTCCCACCCGCATTTATATTCATTCTTATGGGCAAATTGGATTTGCTTAACATCGTTTCACTTAGTCGCATTGTCAAGGTTCCTCCCCGACTCTGAACTCTAGGGTACAGATGTGGGGACCTGCATGAAAAACCTCCTAAGCTTATCTTTACCAGCTTAGGTCAAAACTTCCCCAAGGTACAAAATATTCCACCCTTTTGTTCTTGGATTGGCCGCTACCACCACCAAACAAATACTGGTTACTGGGGAAGAGCTGTTTGGACACGTCTTTTCCCCCAAAATACTTCCCAAAACCTTGCACCCCACTTCCTGGACAAGGTTTGGTAAAAAGCCTCACCAATTTGCCTAGGTGACTACAGACCCAGACCCTTGGATCTTAAGAACAATGAACAATCCTCCCAACACTTGCACCCCCCCCTTTCCAGGGAAATGTTGGATAAAAAGCCTCACCAGTTTGCATAGGTGACCACAGACCCAAACCCTTGGATCTGAGAACAATGAAAAAGCATTCAGTTTTCTTACAAAAAGACTTTTAATAGAAATAGAAGTAAATAGAAATAAAAAAAAAAATCCCCCCTGTAAAGTCAGGATGGTAGATACCTTACAGGGTAATTAGATTCAAAACATAGAGAACCCCTCTAGGCAAAAACCTTAAGTTACAAAAAAGATACACAGACAGAAATAGTTATTCTATTCAGCACAATTCTTTTCTCAGCCATTTAAAGAAATCATAATCTAACACGTACCTAGCTAGATTACTTACTAAAAGTTCTAAGGCTTCATTCCTGGTCTATCCCCGGCAAAGACAGAATATAGACAGACTCACATACCCTTTGTTTCTCTCCCTTCTCCCAGCTTTTGAAAGTATCTTGTCTCCTCATTGGTCATTTTGGTCAGGTGCCAGCGAGGTTACCTTTAGCTTCTTAACCCTTTACAGGTGAGAGGAGATTTCCTCTGGCCAGGAGGGATTTTAAAGGGGTTTACTCTTTCCTTTATATTTATGACACGCATTTTTCAGGAACATAACTACAATGTTAAGTGAGGAGTTACTGTACTTTCTTGTTTCTTTTGCACTCTTGTGTGGAAGAGGAATCTTTCTAGGTACACAAGCTTCAACCTGTGCTATGACCCTATCATAATCAGTGCTGTCCATGAGTGAGAGCTGGAAGCTATTATAAATACATATTTAGAGCATCTATACCAGCCACAGATAACATCACTTTTCTGGCACTACTCGTTGTCTGTGTTTACATAACAGGGTAGTGAGAGCCTATTATAAGCTTCAGCCAGTCTGTCTCATGCAGCGCAGAGCCCCACCTTCCAAAATAGAGACTGATCATTGGTCTTTGCAGCCACTGCCCATATCCTTACTCAGTAATGACAGCCAATCCACAGGTGCGGCGGGACGGCTACATAAGTTACAACTGCTTGAGAGACTTTTGGGTTGAGAGTTTTTTGCCCAGGAATGTTAACAGATGCAACAAACTGCTAGAATTTCCCAGGTCAGAGAGGTCATATCAGCTGCTTAAAGTGGTGGCTAGAATACTGAGTTGAATCCATTACCTAATGATATCACTGCCCAGAAAAGAGGTTCTATGAAATTGCCCACTTTTGAGAACTGATTTTCCTATTTGCTAGTCAAATAGTGGCAATCTAGGCAGGAGGCTTAATTTCTCCGGTATCTACAGGACTGTGGTTGCTGTTGTAGGCCATAGGTGTACTCTCTGATTTGAAAGATTCAGGCAAACACTCAGAAGCCTGAGGGAGGGTGCCTGAAAAGGAAAGACTCCTACAAAAGAAACCCACACTTAATAGGACTGCACTCCCAGGGTACTTTAGCCGCACCAGCATCACCAGTAGCAGCCCTTCTAACAATGGAAGATTACAATTGGCTGTTGGAAGTTGCCACATCACCCTAGAAGTAGGGTGAGTCTTAAGTCACATTCCAGCATTGGCTGTGGTGGAAAGTGCCCCTTTTTCTTTGAATATAACATATTTTTGTTTTTATCGAGATCAGAAACAATTTAAACTCAGGATTTAACTTCAGCCATTATAGTCAATTCACTATTTCTTGGCTCCTGACCTTTCGGATTCATTTAAGTATATTTAACTTTGATTTTTGTGTTTTTTGTACCTGCTACTTTCTTTTATTCTGTTTCTGTTTTAAGCAGTGATGAAGGTATTAAAGCAAGATTTTGACATTATCCATAACTTTCAAGATCCTGGGACTCTTAATCTTATTGATTCTAAATTGAGTTTGGGTACCTAGCATCAAATTTAGAAACACACAGTTAAGAGGGTGTAGTGCTTAAACTACTATCTCTCTGATATTTCCTTCTTGAAAACTAAACTCCTTATCTTTCTTCCAAAACCTCTTTACTCCTCCATTTTCCATTGGTATCTTATATCCATCTACCTAGTTGCTCAAGCCCGTAACCTGGAAGTCATTGTAAACTCCTCCCCCTCCCTTACACGGCAAATTCAGGTCTTTGCCAAATCTTGCATTTTCTTCCTCCAGCATTTCTAAGCTTCTTCCCCTCCCCCCGCTCCCCCACACAATTAAAACTCATTTTTCTATAGGCCCTCAATCTTCCCTTTTGGCTGCTGTCCCCTTCTCCTTTCTTGCCTCCTTGACACCAATGTTGTTACCCTCTTCCAATTCCTGTCCATTCAGAACATGGGCACTAAGAAAACCTTCCTCACTTGATCTAAATATTGCATCTCCCCATTATTCCTTTCTTCACTGGATCAAGTTTGTTTCTTGATCTCCTCTTCTAGGTCCTGCATAACTATCCCTTCCTACTTTCTACCCAGTCTCTTATGTTATGTTTCACTCCTTTTACTCCAGCCTTGATGCCGAGCTTGTCCACTTCTTCTACAATAATTTCTGTGCTTTTTTCCAGGCTTCCCCTTTTCTGAACTAGTCCACAAAGGCAGTACCCTCTCCTGTTTCAAATACCTCTTAAAGTCCCACTTCTACTATAATGCCAACAAAAAGGTAGCTAGCTCATATTGGCAAGGTAGAGGTGCAATTGAGAATAGCTTTATTTCTGTGTGCCTTTACTGGCAATTCTCTTGTCACACAGTCAGCGCAGACCTCCAACAAGATTAAGCTAATTAAGGAAGAATTTACAAGGCGGAGTCCATAGAGTAATTGTAATGTTTTCGGGTTTTTTTATGTACTGCATCTTCAATTTTCTATGGCTGTCTTTCTTCAGAGAAAAAGAAATTTGTGTTCAAGCCAATACAGAGAGTCAGAGGGAGAGCCAGTGTAATCTCTCGAGACAGTACTTCTGTTCCTTTACTGTTTTGTTCTCTTAAGCAAAAGTCAAGGACGCTGCCTAAGTGTTTGCTTTTTGTATGTGAACAATCTGTTAATCAGGGAAACGAATCTGCACCGTATTTATTTCTAAATATATTTTTCAGTGTTTTGTCTTTTGAGGGATTTCTGGGTCTGTAAGTGGGCTATAAATTGGATTATTTTGTGTGTAAAAGCTGGGCTTAACCGATATTTGTTTTGTAGCTTTTCAAAGGCAGATTGAAGTTCCTGTCTTAGTGGACTTACTTTAATGTAAGAGAGATTTTTAAAATAGTGGATTGTGGTTTCCATGAAAATTTAGAGCATGTGCCATGCATTGTGCTGTGAAAGAGTAATTGAATTTGCAATGTGTCTTTTTTTGTTTGTAGGATACTATCACATGGACATGGCAAGGTCCAGGAGCGTAAGTCAATCCTATTTTATTCCTTTGTGCCGCAATTGCTTTCCTGAATTAGTTTGGTATTGTTATATGAAATGGTACAAGTGTGCTTTCAAATATTTTAGCTCTATTCTCACCCAGAAAAAGTCTGGAGATAGAGGGTTTTGTATAAGAAATTAATGACAGATTTTGAATCTTGTAGACCAAGAGGAAAAGTGAATTCTATGGAAAATGCCCTGCCATCAGCCTCCTCCTATATCTGAGCTATTAGCTGAGTGCCTTAATTGATCTTACCTGCTGTAATATAGCATCAAGATAAGAGGTGGTTTTTCAGGCAGCCAGAACTCTAATCATTTAAAGCTTTGTAGGTTTAAACCAGCACCTCAAATTGAATCAGAAACCAGTATGGGCTAAAGGTGTAAGATGTTTTCTGGGAAAATACCTCTGAGTGGGCTGCCACACTCAGAACTTGTGAAAGTTTTCTCCAGACAGCTCTGTTCAATCAACATGGTACTTGACAAATGTCAAGCAAAGAAGACTCTACATTTGTCTGTCCCCCACCAGAAAAGGGTCTGTTCCATAAAGGCAAACAATCCATTCTGAATCCAGGTGGTCTGTGACTCCTGACAGTACAAAACATATACAACTTTGCTACTGATTGGAGGTAACTCAGATTCACCAGGCTGTTCCTCATCTGCTTCAGTTCCTTGGTGAATTAGTGCCTTAGGGACTTCTGTAGCTATAGTGGAAGACAAAATATTTTAGAACCCTACTAAACTATTAGTTGACTGCCTGGAGAGTAGTTTCTCTGTGCCGTCTGAAACTGAACTGGTTCTGTTATGTTCCAAGGCTAGACTAATAAAACATCTGCTTTTACACCCAACTTCAAAATAAAGGTGGGTAATAGTTTGTTGCACAAGTCAAAACAAAAAGTCTCAGCAACTTCTGACTTCTTTATTTAAACGACATAGGTGTTCATCATGACACTTTTTAAAGCAAATTTACTACTTTGTTAAAAGTATATCAATGTGGACTTGTTACATAATGAATGTCACTTTTACTACAGCTTCAGATTTCCCACTTTATTGCCTTGCTTTTAATATGCAACTTTGGAATAAACATTCTTAGACAGATGGTCACGGAAAGCAGTAAAGACACGTAAAGGTGCAATCCAAAAGTAGTTTTATTTTCTAAAGATGCATCTTACCTGAAAAACATAATGTTAGGTGAAGAGTTCAGCATGCTGTGTATTGCTTATTTGCTACATTCAAAACTTGTCTTTTTTTTATTTTTTAAGGCTGGAAATTCTGTGGCTTACCTTGTGTCAGTTTCACAATTTTGTGGAAATTGAGGTTAGTATAAAAGCAGTACTGCTTTCTATTTTAGGCAATACCAAACTTCATTTCTTGTAGACTGTGTAAACATGATAAACTATTATTTCTGCAGCAAAGCAGTGTAATTAAAATGTATAATCAGACTTAAAATGTTAACACTGCATTGCACGCAGACTGAATATAACTCACATTTTGCATAAATAGCTCTGTTGAAAGCTTGACTCACCAAGTTTCAGCAGAACTAGCCTTCCTCTGCACTTACAAGATTAACCTCTTAATCACCATGTAGTTCTGTCTGCTAAGGGACGGTTATGCATAAAAATGCTTTCGAAAGGGCTTGTTAACATACTGGTAACTATTTATACCTTATTTTAGATATTAGTATTGATGTGCAACTAAGGATTTTCTTCAGGAATAAAAGTAACTGCATACAATTTCTTCTCATCCAAACAAACTCTTACTTCATGCCACAAATATTAAAGTTGCACAGTTAAGCACACAAGAGTCAAGAAATGAAAAAGTTAAGGTTTCCTGTACAACCTTAACTTTGTTCCCTTGTTTATTTTTACTACAATAGTCTTCTATTACATGATCACATACTATTTTTCTCAAAAGATATAGTTTAATATACATTTTTCTATAGCATTGCTTATGTATTTTATAGCACTTTGTACTGTATTTCATTCTTGAATGCTTATACTATTTTGATTGTTATAATTGTCCAGGGTATCTTTGATTGTTTTTTTTTTTTTAATGGTTTCTTCTCTCAGGTACATATTTTAATAACTTACCAGCTGTTTCTCTCAGAATAACACAACCTTCCTTAGGTGCAGTAGATTCCTAGATTAAGGCCAGAAGGCACCATTGTGATCATCTAATCTAATAATTTAGCAGAGGAGATAAGGCAGTTAGTTTGCAGTTAACACTTACTATTGCTCTGTTACACAGTGTACCACTGGTTAAGTATAAGTTACTTTTAAAAACAATATATGGCATAAATAGGGTAGTACACAGTAAAGTTGCTAAACAAATTTGTCTCAGGTCGTAGAAACACTTGTACAATATCTTATTGGAGTATTTGCATGCAGTTAACTTTTGTGTTTCCTGATTTTTTTTCAGTGCTTAACCATGTGTTCTTTAATGTTCTTAGCATAATTAAATTAATTTCCCAGACTTTTTGTGAAAAAGTAAAAAGTAGTTCCCTTCCAGGGCTTCAGAATTCTGTTGGTTTACAAAAATTGGCAAATAAATCTGGAACTATTTAACTAGAAAGCACTGAATCTTTGTCCTATGCCATTCTTGTGCACCTCATAGAAAGGTGAGCGTAAAAGTTATGTGGCAGGGGCTGACATTTTATTCTTTAAGGCACATTAGAGTGGAGCTCCCTCCTGTATACCTCCATAATCTGCATAGGAACACTACCTCAGTTACTTTAACTTTACAACATCTACAGGCTATAAAGGGCCTGGTTCTGTTACCCTTTGTCATTCTTGCATAGTATCTTATGTTACACTTAGTCCAAATTTATATTTGTGGTAAATTGAATGGAAAATCAATATTACTGTTCACACAGTAAATTGATTCTCGGAGAAATTAAAGCCAGCGGACTCAGACTCTTGGTGTGCAGGAACCTTCTTTCAACCCCTGCTCATTTTATTATCTTGAGCTTTATATGTTACATAAGGTGACCCAGGGATAACTACTTTTAAGTCAGTGGAATTCATTTAGATTTATACAATTGTAATTGAGAAAAATATGCCTTTATGGGGTTCTGTACAGAGAGAAGGTCACAGTCCCTGTCCCAAAGAAGGATTAATCATTTTATATTGGTGCACTTAACTTTGTTAACAGATTGAGAAGTTTTCCAGATTTCAAAATGGAATAATAATATTTAATCAGGTAGTGTTAAAAAGAAAGAAATAAAAAGAAAAGCTGAGACCCGAACAACCATCTCTTTGACAACTGGGTATTTGAAATAAAATGAAAAAAAATTCTGCTACTAATTGAGATAAAGTAACTTTTATAAAAAAATATATTTCACAAGTAGGCTATGTTAAAGGGTTTTTTAGTAAAATCTACATTTTTGTACATTTTGAACAAGTTTAAATAGAATCCATTCCAAATACAATTTAAAGTTCTCTACAGACATTATGCACTGGGTGTCTATTCAAGGATGTTGGGCTTCCAGTGTAAGACAGCAAAGAACTCTTAGCTGTCAAAGGTATCTTGGTTCTCTAAATCAGTGTTTCTCAACCTTTTTGATACTAGGGACTGGCTTGCTGCCTTCCTAAATGGTGTCATGGAGATCTCAGGAACCCGCACTGGTCCATGAACCCATTGTTGGGAAACAGTGCTCTAAATTACTGGTAGCTCAGACACATTTTAACTTGCCCCTGGAATATCCAGTGTTGCCCCAGTTTCCTCTTTGGCTGGCTAAGATTGCCAGCTTCCATTTGATACCTATCCGGGAAGTAGAAATGACTTGATAGGCTTCCAAAACAAATTATTGTCCCCTTGAACTCGATATTAAATAGGGTTTAAGAAAACATAATCTGTTCAAACTACTCTACTCTCCCAGTGTATTCAACGGTTTAAAAAATGGAGTGGATTTTCAAGAGTTTAGCTTTGGTTTAACTCTCTTCCCATTGAAATTAATCTGAGTTTTACCATGGACTTTAATAGAAGCAGAGGTAGGCCATTCTGAGTACATTTTAAAATGCATGGGATTTTGCCCAAAGCCCATGGGAGAGTTTGGTGCTTCAGATAGCTTTGGCTAGATGATAAATTGGCCAAACTTATTAAAGTAACTCCTCACTTAACATCGTCCCGGTTAACGTTGTTTCACTGTTACGTTGCTGATCTATTAGAGAACATGCTTGTTTAAAGTTGCACAATTCTCCCGTATAATGTTGTTTGGTAGCCGCCTGCTTTGTCCACTGCTTGCAGGAAGAGCAGCCCGTTGAAGCCAGCTGGTGGGGGCTTGGAACCAGGGTGGACCGGCAGTCCCCCTATCAGCTTCCCTAAGTTTCCTGTGCGGCAGCCGCCCAGCAGGCTATTAATTGCCGGGCAGTTCAGGTGTCCCTCCCCCCACTGCCATGTGCTGCTCCTGCCCTCTGCCTTGGAGCTGCTCCTGGGAGCCTCCTGCTTGCTGTGCAGAGAGTGTGGGGGAAGAGGGGTGCTGATGTCAGGGTGTCCCCCTCCCCCCGCTCCTGTACCCCATCTCCGACAGGGCTCAGGATGGAGGGAGCTTACTGGCAGCAGCTGCTGTCTCAACTTGCTGATCTACTTAAAAAGGCAGTGTACTAAGAGTGGGGTTAGCATACTTAAAGGGGCAATATGCGTCTCTCTCACATGCATGCACGCACACACATATACATGGTGTGTGTCTGTCTCTCACACATGCATCCCCCGGCACTTTGGAAAGTGGAGGGAGTTGTGCACTCCATTGGGATAGTGTGGGTTCATCATCACATTCAGCCACTGCCATGCATTTATTGTGTCTCCACCCCCAATTTGTGCTGCCTTGTAGAGTGTGAGGCTACATTAACAACGTGTTAACCCTTGAGGGCTCAACCAAGTGCTAGTTCATCATTTAGCAGCAAGGCATTCCCTGGGAAATATCCCACCCTCTGACTCCACCACCTCAACCAAGTCTGGCAAAAAAAATTTCCCTGTAACCTAACCCCTCCATTTACATTAATTCTTATGGGGAAATTGGATTCACTTAACATCGTTTCACTTAAAGTAGCATTTTTCAAGAACATAACTACAACGTTAAGTGAGGAGTTACTGTACATAGCACCCACAAACTCTAATATTGGTTACTGAGACACTCATAGTGAAAGGTCTTGCTCATAAAGAGTCACGGTACTCTGTTGCAGACTACCACACTTATTTATCTAAATAATTTAGTCATGTGGAATGTCTTCAGCAAAAATTTAGTGTTCAAAAAAGTTGCTTTAGCAGGTATAAGCTGGGCCTGGCCTGGCCCAAGATGTTGGATGGCCTTTGATGCAGGCAATACAATGGTGAAAGCTGTGATGCCCATAGATACTCATGTCTATTCACTTCAGTTTTTAGGAGATCCATATGCTTTTATGCAGCGTTTTCCCTTGGCCTCCATATCTGATGCCTAGTTTGGGCAAGCTATCTTGCAGCCTTTTTTATATCTTTTAGAGGAAGTAAAGATGTTGTAATTCTTGTTAGCTAAAGACACTAGGCCAGATTCTTACAGCTAAACCGCACAGAACACAAGCCGGGGGGATGGTAGTGCAAAGGATGTGTTCAGTTAATTTTTGTGTGTTCTGAACAACTTGCAATGTATTTGAGTGCTCTTGGGCTACTTTCACCATGCTGAGCTGCAATGGCCACGTTGGGAAGAATACAGTGGAGGACTGAGGTAGCAGTCTGACCACTCTCTTCCCTTGCTACACTGGCAGAAGGGATAAGGGGGTTGTAGATTAAAAACCCCTAGATCATCTCTGGGCTATCAAAGGATCATCCTCATATTGGCCTGTTTATTCATATTGTGATTGTCTGGTCTGCCGTTTTCTGTAACTTAGGACTTGGTTGTATTAATTTCTGCTTCAAGTCCAATAGCTGTAGTATAACTACAGTATTTCTTTTGCAAAACCATCTAATCTTCATTTTAAAATTGCCAGCAGTGGAGACCTGGAGCTTACAAAGCTGTTCCACTGATTAATTGCCTTCCCTGTTAAAAAAAACAAACAAACAAACACAAAACAAAACAAAACAAACAAAAAAAACAAAACAAAACAAAACAAAAAAAACAAAACAAAAAACAAAAAAACCCAAAAGTGAGCCTTATTTATCGTCTGAATTTTCCTGGCTTCAGCTTCCATCCATTGGTTCTTTTTATACCTTTGTCTGCTATATTGAAGAGCCTTCTGTTATCAAATATTTGTTCCTCAAGAAGGAACATATAGATTGTGATCAACTCACCCGTTTAACCTTCTCTTTGATAGACTCAAGGGACTCAATTTATTTAGCTTATCACTCAAAGGCATGTTTTTCAATCTTTTAATCATTCTTCAGCTCTTCTCTGAACTCTTTCCATTTTTCGAAATCTTTCTTGAACTGTTGACCCCAGAATTAGATATAAAATAACCTTTTGACCATTACTCAGTATTCCCTTTTGTAAACCGAAAGGTAGCATTAGCCCTTTTGGCCAAAGCATTGCACTGTGAGTTCATGTTCAGCTGATTATCTACTATGACCCCCGAGTCTTTTCAGAGTTGTTGCTTCCCAGGATAGTGTCTCTCCTCCTGTAACTGTGGCCTACATTCTTTGTTCCTAGATGTATGACGTTGCATTTGGCCATATTGAAACACCTTGTTTGCCTGTGTCCTGCTTACCAAGCGGTCCAGGTCACTCTATATCAGTGACCTGTCCTCTTCATTATTTGCCAGTCCACCAATCTTTGTGTCATCCACAAACTTTATCAGTGATGATTTTGTTTTCTTCCAGGTCATTGATAAAAATGTTAGTATAGGGCCAAGAACCGATTAACAGTAACATTTAGAAACTTGTCAGTTAGTTGGCTTTTAACCCATTTCATATGTGCCATGTTGATTTTGTATTCTAGTTTCTTAATCAAGATGTCATATAGTTCCAAGTCAAATGCATTATAGAAGTCTAAATATATTACATCAACACTATTACCTTTTATCAGCCAAACCTATCGTCTTGTAAAAAGATATCAAGGTAGTTGGAAAAGATCTAGTTTCCATAAACTCATAGTGACTAGCATTTAATTATGATTCCCCTCCTTTAATTCTTTATTAATTGAATCCCATATCACCTGCTCTGTTGTTTTGCCTAGGACATGGGTTCTCAGATTTAATTGCACCGTGACCCCCTTCTGATAACAAAAGTTGCTACACAACCCTAGGGATGGGGATTGAAGCCTGAGCCTGCCCAAGCCTCGCTGCCCTAGGAGGAGGAGGAGACAAGCTCAAGTCCCACTGCCGTTAGCAGAGGGCCCAAAGCTGAAGCCCAAGAACTTCAACCTCAGGTGGTGGGCCTCGGGCTTCAGCTTTGGCCCTGGGCGGTGGGGCTTGAGCTTTGGCTCCAGTCCCCAGGAAGTCTAATGCCAGCCCTGGTGACCCCATTAAAACGGGGGTCCCCACTTTGGGTCCCAACCCACAGTTTGAGAACTGCTGGCTAGGATTAATAGCAGGCTGACAGGCCTATATTTATCCAGATCTTCCTGCGTACCCATTTTAAATATTGGCACATTATTAGCTTTCTTTCAGTCCCCTGGAATTTTCTCAGTGTTCCAATAGTTACTGAACATCAACATTAATGATCCAAAGTGCTCATGAGCCAGCTCTTCTAAAGCTCTTGGGTGCAAGTTAGCTGGATCTGCTGATTTAAGTGTCTAACTTATTAGTGGCTGCTGTTTAATGTCAGACTTAATTACTATTAGAATGAAAAGTATTTCTTCATGTGCTATATACAGTTGCTTCTGTCACAAACACAGAACAGAAATATTTATTGAACACTTCTGACTTTTCTGCATGATGATTGACAATTCTACCATGTCTGTCTAGGAATGGACCAGCACCGTTGTTAAGATTCCTTTTTGGTTTTGATATACTTTACAATAAATAAATAAAACCACCTTATTGTCCTTAACTCTGCTTTCCATAAATTTCTCATTGTGTCCCTTTGCTGGTTTACACCAGCTTTAGTAACACATTATGTCAGAAGCCTCATTGGATTTGAGACTTTGACCCAGCAAATCACTGGCCTCCCACTCTCTTTAAAAGTTGAAATGTTATTCATACATCTGGATTTTTTGGTATAATTTTAATGTCTGAATTGACTGAAATTTAGGATCCATTGCTTTCCACTGATAAAGGAATTGATTTAGAAGATTTTAGCAGGAGAAGAGGTACTAATGAATAGTAAGAAAACTGTAGGTTACAGCTACCAGTACCACAGAGATCCCAAAAAAACTTTAAGTGTGAGGAAAATGTATGGTTGACTGCACTGGTAGCTCAAGAATGAAATCCGGTGATATACCTTCAGAGCACAAGCATTAAAAGGGTACTTCGATCATAAATTGTGTTCCTCTGACAAGCAAGTAATTTTTCTCATAAGTCACTTTAATATTCTTTTGTCATACTGTTAAATTTTCAGTATTAGACACCTTTCGCAATCCAGATAAGTGAGGGATTGTCACCACCTGCCCTGCAACCTTGGGTGCCTCACAATGCTTTGATGTTGTAGCTCCCAACCTGGGCCACTCACAGAAAGCCTATTAGCATGCAGGTCACACACTGACTGTATATAGCTGCAGCCCTGGTCCAGCAGCTCTGACCTCTAGCAGCCTGTCAGCAACACCACCGGTCACACTCTGGCTTCCACCAGCCTTGGTTACTACTTGCCGGTTGACCCCCAACACACTCCTAGTGCCAAATTTGTCCAACAATGAGTGTTCTTCACTATCCAGGCCACTTCTGGATACTTCAGATATTAAAGGTCAGTTGCCCTTGTAAAGGATCAATATTCAACAGTTTGCCACTTTAACTGGAATTCCCAAACAGTTCAGTTTAAACACAGCATTGGATTGGTTTGGATTAAAAAATGTTAATTTATTATAAAAGAAGATAGGATTCGAAGTGAATTCAAGTATCAGGTATTAAAGTCAGAAATGGGGTACAAGAAAAATAAAAATAAAATGTTTTTTTTCGTAGCTAAAACTTAATCTAAATATGGTTAAAGGTAAAATCCTTACCATATGTTTCCAGCAACATGGCTGACCAAATTCTCAGGTCAGGATCTCCCCCCAGAATCAAAGGGCTGGTTCCTTTGTTGTCTTTGGTGAAAGAGAGTGAGTTTGAGGTTTTCTGCCATTTACTACAGACTAACACGGCTGCTACTCTCAAACCTCGTATAGTCCAGTTAATCTTTGAAGTGGATTCTTCTGAGGGTTACCCCTTAAAGCAAAGTTTATTCAATAGTAAAGAAGGTGACATGGAGTCTGGTGGTGAAGGAGGCTCCCATGCTCTTTCTTCTCATTTGTGTTTGGTGAAATGCAATTTTTCTTCATCTCCTGCCATTTCCTCTGCCTGCTGTCTCACAGATCCTTTTTACTACTTATATATAAATGGAGGTCAACACACATTTCTTCGTTCAGAAACCTTCTGCCTGGGCAGGGCTGCTGCATGGGTTTGAACATGGGGTTTGAACATCAAGCGGGGAGATTTCATAACTTTACATATGTTGCTACATACATTTCACCATGATATTATTGGCCAGCGAGTTAGTTTTCACAAGGTATATTTTGTACAAAGATTATTGTCGTGAGTAGAATGTGAATATGTGGTGCTTTCGGTCACAGTACCCAAAAAGGGAGAAAAGCCAGAGACTCCATGATGTCCACTAAGATCTTCACTATTCCTACTCTGTTTTATGTGAAAGGTGTTTGGATGTTGGGATAAGCAGCATCTTATAATCCTAAAATAGATAATGAAATCAGTAAGTATGCCTAATGAATTAGAACCATCTAAGTTCTCAAAACAATGTATGGATCACTACCAGTATTGGTGTGGTCACTGCTCTTCCTGGTTATCCACACAGCCAGAAACAAACGAACCAGGAACCAGATAATGGAGGATTGAAAGATTAGAGGTATGGGAAGGGTCCATAAAACAAATGTTCTCTTATGAAATGGTGTGCAGAATGAAGATGGAGAATCATTGAGTTTGGGAAGACAGTTAATATCTTCCTGCTCCCAACTCAGAAGAGGAAATCAAATATCACTTAATCTGTGTCTGTAAGGTAGAAATAAGCAGAGCTATAGCTGTATGGTCATCTGTAGCATTTGGTGTGGCTTTTCTTAACTCAGGGTGTGAAGATTTAATTTTCTAAATTTTATTTTTGATTGCTTGATTGCTTTCAACTTGATATTATTGTTGCAGTCCTATAAATATAAGTAGCAGTTCTATTTTATTTTTCACTGTAATGTTATAATACAAATGTTTTTAAATGTTAAATATTTTGATATAATTTAGTTTTCTATGTACAGTTCCTACCTGTTTATATACCTTCAGAAGAGGAAAAGAAAAATCCATCTTTGTATGCAAATAATGTCAGAAGTGTAATGGCAGAGTAAGTATGCTGATAATATATTGGATTATAGACTAGAAATAGATGCTTGATTTCACTTTGGTATCAAAAAGAAGTATTGAAGGTTATCAGTATTTGCCTGCCTGCAGATAAATGTAGGTTATATTTCAAAATGATATATTTAAAACTTCTTACATATTTTAAACTTTTCTTTCTGATGTATTTTGCTATTTGAGAAAAGTAAGAAACTGCAGTGATTGGCAGAAAGCAAGTACTATAGCAACACTAAACTGCCTTTATTGTAATTCCTTTAGCTTTCTATATACCTCAGATCTTAACATGGTACTTATCACATTTTGTTATGGTGTAAGAACTTGGCAAAAAGAAATAGTGACTATAACTTGAAGTTTAGCTTTGTAAGAGAATTTACTTGTTTAGAAGTTTTATGGCAACTTTATGGAAAAATCAGTTTTCATTTTATTTTTTGTCTAGTTAGAAATATATACAACCTTTAAATCAGTGTTTGAGTATAAATTCTACACATATTCATATGTCAAATTAAAGTAACAGCTTAGAAACTCTGATGAGATGGCCGCCAGGCTATGTGGGTTGAAGGACACTAAGGCTACCCTTTGCTCGTTGGGCATGCGTACCCCACAGTCTGCCAGAAAGGCATTTCAGCCTCCGCTGCCGTCGAGGCCTTGGCAAACTCGACAGGGATCTGGGTTTAACCATCGCTGCCCTTCCTCCTCTTGCTCGCCAGCCCAGCCTGGACCCACTAAGCACCCAGGGGGGCCAAAAGCAATCATTTTTGAGGGTGCGGTCAAGAGTGACACCCCAGTCATCTGGCTGGATCCTGCCCATCGTTTCCTCAACCACCTTTTCCCTCCTGCTTGGCCTGGTCGCAGGTTACCTCTGACTGCTGGGTCCTGGACATAGTAGCTCGGGACTATACCCTGCGGTTTTTGGATACCCCTCCTTCCAGCCCCCCTGCTCCTTGTCCCTCTTCAGGGACCGCTTTCATGAACAACAACTGGTTCAGCAGGTCAACAAGCTCATGCAGTTGGGGGTAGTTCCTCGGGACATGGAAGGCGGAGGATTCTATTCCCCATACTTCCTAATCCCAAAGGCCAAAGGGGAGCCTCAGATCCATCCTGGACCTGCGTGGCCTCAACAAGTCTCTCAAGAAGTTGAAGTTCCTAGTGGTCTCCTTGGCCTTCATTATCGCCTCCCTGAATCTGGGGGACTGGTATGCCACTCTTGACTTAAAGGATGCTTGCTTCCATGTCTCCATATTCTCAGGACACAGATGTTTCCTGCATTTCATAGTGGCTGGGCGCCACTTCCAGTTCACGGTGCTGCCCTTTGGCCTGTCCTCGGCCACCAGGGTGTTCACGAAATGCATGGTGCCGGTAGCAGCTTACCTCAGACGTTGAGGGATTCAGATCTTTCTGTATCTCAATGATTGGTTCATCAAGGACAGGTCTCCAGAGTAGGTGCATAGAAGTCTCAACCAAGTGCACTCCACTTGCAGCAACCTGGGCCTGTAAAAAACATAGAAAAGTCCACGTTAACACCGGTCCAGCTCATAGAGTTTATCGGAGCGGTTCTCGACTCCACGCGAGCCAATGCCTTCCTTCCGGAAGCCCGCTTTCAGGCCATGTTGGATCTCATTGCGCACATAAGGAGGCATACGATCACTACGGCTCACACAAGTCTGCGGCTGATGGGCCACATGGCAACATGCACGTACATTATCAGTCAGGCCTGGCTTCATCTGTGACCCCTGCAGACGTGGTTGGCAACGTGGTCTACGTTCCCAACAGGCACCCCCTGGACTGAGTGGTCACGGTACCGAGCCACGTCCTCTTGTCCTTGGATCGATGGCTAGACCCCAAGTCAGTGCTGCAGGGAGTTCCCTTTCTGTCGCCATCACCATCACTCATCCTGGTCTCGAACATGTCGGACGTGAGCTGGGGGCCCCACCTGGGTGAGCTCAACACCCAGGGCCGTTGGCTGCAGCACGATCTTGCCTTCCAGATCAACATCAGGGAGCTCAAGGCAGTGTGCCGGGCCTCTCAGGTGTTCTTGCCCCACCTGAAAGGCAAGGTGGTGCAGGTCCTCATGGACAATACAGCGGCAATTTATTACATCAACAGGCAGGGTGGCGCCAAGTCGTCAGCCCTGTGTCGGGAGGCACTCAGCCTCTGGGACTTCTGCATGCTATGCGGCATGCCATCCATCTGGTGGTCGCCCACCTTCCCGGAACCAAGAATGTCCTGGCAGATCACCTCATAAGCATCTTCTCATCTCACCACGAATGGTCCCTCCATCCAGAGGTGGTCAGCCTTATCTTCCAAAGGCGGAGGACTCCCCAGGTGGACCTATTTGCGTCCAGATGGAACAGGAAGTGCCACATATACTGTTCCTTGCACGGCAGAGACAAGTAATTCCTAGTGGACGCCTTCCTGATTCCATGGTCGCTGATATACACCTTTCCGCCGGTGCCATTTGTCCACAGGGTCCTGCTCAAGGCAAAGCAAGACAAAGTATCTCTCATCCTCATAGCCCTGGTGTGGCCTCGCCAGCACTGGTTTGGCATGCTGCTGAGTCTTTCGGTGGCCGACCCGCTGCAGTTACCTCTCAGGCTGGATCTGCTGTCCCAGAACCACAGCAACCTGCTGCACCTGATGGTGTGGCTGCTGTGTGGCTAAGTACTGATGAGCGGGAGTGCTCAGCTGCAATCCAAAAGGTCCTGTTGGGCAGCAGGATACATTCCACTAGGGCTACCTATGTTGAAAAGTGAAAGTGCTTCACATGTTGGGCCTCAGACAAGTACATTCATCCAGAAGAAGCCTTACTGCAGGACATCCTGGACTGTTTGTTGCATCTTAAGCTCCAGGGCTTGTCTGAGGGAACTGGGATTGTTTAGTCTGCAGAAGAGAAGAATGAGGCGGGATTTGATAGCTGCTTTCAACTACCTAAAAGAGGGTTCCAAAGAGGATGGATCTAGACTGTTCTCAGAGGTAGGAGATGACAGAACAAGGAGTAATGGTCTTAAGTTGCAGTGGGGGAGGTTTAGATTGGATATTAGGAAACACTTTTTCAGTAGGAGGGTGGTGAAACACTGGAATGCGTTACCTAGGGAGGTGGTGGAATCTCCTTCCTTAGAAGTTTTTAAGGTCAGGCTTGAGAAAGCCCTGGCTGGGATGATTTAGTTGGGGATTGTTCCTGCTTTGAGCAGGGGGTTGGACTAGATCACCTCCTGAGGTCCCTTCCAACCCTGATATTCTATGATTATATGATTCTCTTCAGTCAAGGTACACCTGGCGGCCATTTCGGCGTTCCACCCGCCGCTTAAAGGCAGGTCAGTCTTTGCCAATCCCATGAACGGACGATTCCTGAAAGGTCTAGAACACCTGTACCTGCATGTCCGGGACCAGGTCCCCCCGTGGGACCTGAATCTTGTGCTTTCGAAGCTCACGGGCCACCCTTTTGAACCCTTAGCTTCCTCCTGCCTTCTGCTTCTCTCCTGGAAGGTGTCCTTCTGGGTTGCTATAACTTTGGCTGGCAAATGTCCTATACGGTCTTCTACAGGGACAAGGTCCAGCTGCACCTGCACCTGGCTTTTCTGCCCAGGGTCGTTTCCCAGTTCCATACTGGCCAAGACATTTACTTACCGGTCCTCTGTCTAAAGCCTTATAAATCAGATGAGGAGTGCAGGTTGCATACTCTAGACGTCAGACGGGCGCTGGCCTTCTACACTGACAGAACACGGCCATTCCATAAGTCTGCCCAGAGAATCTCGTCTTAGACTGTGGCCTGCATCCGCTATTGCTACGAGCTGGCAAAACAGTGCCCCCACCGGCAGTCGTGACGCTCACTCGACTCGGGCGCAGGCATTTTCGGTGGACTTCCTGGTGCAGGTGCTGATCCAAGAAATTTGTCGGGCCGCCACTTGGTTTTCTGTTCATATGTTCATGTCGCACTGTGCGCTGACCCAGCAGGCTCAAGATGACATTGGCTTTGGCAGAGCTGTACTACAAGCTGCACAGTGGTGAACTCTGAGCCCACCTCCATTGATACTGCTTGCAAATAACCTAGAATGAAATCGACATGAGCAAGCACTCGAAGAAGAAAAAACAGTTTCTTACCTTTTGTAACTGTTGTTCTTCTAGATGTTTTGCTTACGTCCATTCCATTACCCACCCGCCCTGCCCCTCTGTTGGAGTTGTCTGCAAGAAGGAACTGAGAGGATGTGGGCTGGCAACACCTGATATACCTTGACATGAGTGCAACTCTAGAGGGCGCCACAGCTGGCCCTATGGGTACCGCTAAGGCAAAAATCTCCGGCCACACGTGGGTGCACGCACACCTAGAATGGAATCTACATGAGCAACACATCTTGAAAAACAACAGTTACGAAAGATAGATAACCATTTTTTTTTCAGCTAAATAGATCGACTCAAAGAGTACAATCAGACTATAAGGCATATTTTCTAATCCTTTAATCATTATCATGGCTCTTTGAGCCTTCTCCAGTTTATCAAACTCCATCTTGAACTGTTGACACCAGAGCTGGACATAGTATTTCAGGAGTGGTTGCAACAGAGCCAAATAGAGAGAATAATCTCTCTCTTTATACTCGAGATTCCCATGTTTATGCATCTCAGGATTGCATTAGCCCTTTTGGCCACAGTGTCGCACGGAGGGCTTATGTTCAGCTATTATCCACCTCAATCCCTAAATCTTTTGCAGATTCATGACTTCCCAGGATAGAGTCCCCCACTGTGTAAGTATGGCCTACATTCTTTGTTCCTAGATTTAAACATTTGCATTAGCGTTATTAAAATGCATGTGATTTGCTTGTGCCTAGGTTACCAAGCAATCCAGATCACATCTATCTTCTTCTTTATTTACCACTCCTCCAATTTTTATTCATCTGCTAAGTTTATTAGTGATCTTAGGTTTTTTTCCAGGCCATTAATAAAAATGTTACAGTCTAGGGCCAAGAACCAATCCTTGCAGGACCCGAGTAGAAACAGAGCTGTTGGATTCCCTGTTTACAGTTACCTTTTGAGACCTATCAGTTAGTCAGGTTTTAATTCTGTTAAAGTGTGGCATGTTAATTTTGTATTCTATTTTTTTAAATTAAAATGGTATGCAATACCAAGTCAAACACCTTACAGAAGTCGAAGTATATTGTGTCAACACTATTGCTTTTATCAACCAAACTTGTAATGTCATCAAAAAAGATACCTAGTTAGTTAGTTTTTTTTTTGATAGGATCTATTTCCATAAGCCCATGTTTATTGATATTAATTATATTGGCCTCCATTAATTCCTTATTAATCAAGTCCTGTATCAGCCACTCCATTACCTTGCCTGGTGTCAATGTCAGACTGACAGGCAGAATTCAATACCCCAGATATCCCATTTACCCTTTTTAAATGTTGGCATGATATTAGCTTTTGTTTAGTTTTCTGGAACTTATTGAACATCAACAGTACAGGAAGCTCCTCATCCACTTCTTTTAAAACTTGGATTTGAGTTATCCAGACCTGCTGATTTAAAAATGCATAAAATTTAGCAACCTCTGTTTAACTTCCTCCTGAGATGCTAGTGGAATGGAAAGAGTGTCATCATATGAGATTACTATGATCTGCTTTTTCCCGAAGGCAGAACTGAAATATTTATTGACACTTGTGCCTTTTCTGCATTTATGAATGGTAATTGTACCATTTCCATTTAGGAATGGACCAATACCATTTTCAGGATTCTTTTTGTTCTTAATATATTTTAAAAATGCCTTACTATTCTGGCCATAGATTTCTCCTTGTGTCCCTTTGCTTCTCTTATTAATTTTTCTTCAATTTCTAGCTTCTGATTCATATTCATTACTATGAACATTTCATGATTTTTAACGTGCCAATCACATGAATACTCCCACTATGGTTCAATAACAATTTACATAAATGAGTACTTTTTATTCATCTTGTTTGTTATCCAGGTCTGCTAGCATTGGTATATAAACAATAATTTCTTGTCTTAATATCCCTTAACACCTTTATTCATTACATTTATGATACCCTGAGTCTGAGTTATGTGTGATTATTTGTTCTGTTTACCCACTTAACCTCTCCTTTTGTTTCCAGTTTAATGCCCTTTTGACTAATCTAGCTAGTCTGTTACCCAGAAGATTGATTGGTTCCCCTCTATTGACATGATGATTGTCTAAACCTTTTACCACAGAAGGTGGCCTTTTGAAGGTCCCATAAAACCAAAACCCTCTAATGTATGCCACTTTCCTAGCCTTTATTATTTTGTCATCTCTTCTCTTCATCTTCTATATTGGTCTTCCTTCCAAGGTCCCTGAAGTCTTTGTTTTTCTGTTAAATGCCATCTAAAGCAGTGTCATTCATGCTTACATGTGTCATAAACAGAGAAGCTTTCCCTGCTGATTTTATGCTCCTCGCCAGCCTTTCGGTGATGTCTTGTCTTTGCTCCAGGAAGACAGTACACCATCCTGCTGTCCTTTTATGCCTTGCAGAGTGTTCTCTCCACTCTTTCCAGCAGTCCCCAATGAGGATAATACATTGTCTTTGGACAACATTTGGACAAAGTTTCTATCTGGCTGTGTCTGAATGGAAACCAGTGCAAATGACTGTGATTTAATGGAGGGCTTGTGATGCAGTCATTTTTTAAAATTAGAAATGGAGTGAGATACCTGTATTGGTTGTGTTTCAAACTCATTTGGTTATTTATTACATTGTCTGTTACTTTAATTTTAAAATCTTCCTAGTGTAACTGAATTCTCCCCTTTTTTAAAAAAAGAAAAGGAGTACTTGTGGCACCTTAGAGACTAACCAATTTATTTGAGCATGAGCTTTCGTGAGCTACAGCCCACTTCATCGGATGCTGAATCATCGGATGCTGTAGCTCACGAAAGCTCATGCTCAAATAAATTGGTTAGTCTCTAAGGTGCCACAAGTACACCTTTTCTTTTTGCGAATACAGACTAATACGGCTGTTACTCTGAAACCTCCCCTTTTTTAGTTTCAGAAACAATACGTCTTTGCATGGTAAAAAATGTACACTTAAAGACACTTGGAATTCTTGTACTTTTAGTTTTATGTAATAAAATAAAGTATTTTAGTATTTAAAGTTGCAAGTCTCTGACTTCAGTGAAAGCCAGGTGACTGAGTTATTGTTGAAGCTCTCCCTAAGCAAGTGACTCTTAATTTTTTTGAGGCAAGTCCCCAATTGCATCTCCTATTTTGCTTCCTGTTTTCGCTTGGCTTCTTTTCCTCCTTGTATTTTCTGAATTTTTAATTCTTTTTCCCCTCTATTATTAAATCTGTTGCCCTCTTTTGTTTTTTGTAAAAACAACGAGGAGTCCTTGTGGCACCTTAGAGACTAACAAATTTATTTGGGCAAAAGCTTTCGTGGGCTATAACCCACTTCATCAGATGCATGGAGTGAAAAATACAGTAGGCAGGTATAAATATACAGCACATAAAAAGATGGGAGTTGCCTTACCAAGTTGGGGGGGGGGGTGTCAGTGCTAACAAGGCCAATTCAATCAGGGTGTATGTGGCCCATTCCCAACAGTTGATAGGAAGGTGTGAGTATCAACAGAGGGAAAATTACTTTTTGTAGTGGTTTTTTTTGGTTATACATGAGCAAATTTTGCAGCCAATTGTAGGCAAGTATTTTTCAAGGAACTGCTTGACATGCAAATCTGTTACTAAAGTTGCAGTGCCATGTGGAGTGATTCTACATCATTCAGCTGTCCTCATTATTTCTCCTCTTTGCACTCATGAATTAGGATGGGACCCCAGATTTTGGAAACCATGCCATAACTCATCCCTTGGTGCAGATACGGTATTAGAGTGCTCCTCATTAGTATAGCTCAACAGTGATCTGTCATATGAGTTGCAATATGTATCCACCAAAAGGCTGACGTGGTATGTATGTCTATAACACTTGTTTTTAAACTCTTTATTATTTTGGAAAAAAAGGACTTTGGAGATACTGTAATAACGAAGTATGTTTCATAGATGTCATAAAGTAAGGCCAGAAGGAACCATTATGATCATCTAGTCTGACTTCAATGACACAAGCCGTTGAATTATGCCACTGTTCAATTTTAACACTAGGAGTAAAGCGTAAAACATTGAAAGGGCTACACACAAATCTTACCTAATCATAATTCTCAATAATAGTGAGGGATTTCAGTTATCCCCATATTGTCTGGGTATATGTCACCTCAGGATGAAATGCAGAGACAAAATTTCTCGATACTTTAAATGACTGCTTCTTGGAGCAGCTGGTACAGGAACCCACAAGGGGAGAGGCAACTCTCAATCTAGTCCAAGAGGTAACTATAACAGGACCGCTTGGAAATAGTGACCATAATATAATATTTAACATTCCTGTGGTGGGAAGAACACCTCAACACTGTGGCATTTAATTTCAGAAAGCGGAACTATGCAAAAATGAGATTAGTTAAACAGCAATTAAAAGGTACAGTGACTAGAGTGAAATCCCTGCAAGCTGCATGGACACTTTTCAAAGACACCATAATAGAGGCTCAACTTAAATGTATACCTCTAATTAAAAAACACAGGAAAAGAACTAAAAAAGAGCCACTGTAGCTTAACAACCATGTAAAAGAAGCAGTGAGAGATAAAAAGGCATCTTTTAAAAAGTGGAAGTCAAATCTTAGTGAGGTAAATAAAAAGGAGGAAAAACACTGCCAAATTAAGTGTACAAATGTAATAAGAAAAGCCAAAAAACTGTTTGAAGAACAGCTAGCCAAAAACTCAAAAGGTAATAACAAAATGTTTTTTAAATAGAAGCAGGAAGCCTGCTAAACAACCAGTGGGGCCCCTGGACGATCGAGATACAAAAGGAGCACTTAAAGACGATAAAGTCATTGCGGAGAAACTAAACGAATTCTTTGCTTCAGTCTTCACGGCTGAGGATGTTAAGGAGATTCCCAAACCTGAGTCTTTGTAGGTGACAAATCTGAGGAATTGTCACAGATGAAGTGTCATTAGAGGAGGTTTTGGAATTAATTGATAAACTGAACAGTAACAAATCACTGGGACCAGATGGCATTCACCCAAGAGTTCTGAAAGAATTCAAATGTGAAATTGTGGAACTATTAACTATGGTTTGTAACCTGTCCTTTAAACCAGCTTCTGTACCCAATGACTGGAAGATAGTGTGACAGACCCAGACCAGTGGGGTACAGGAGACGGGTAGAAGGCAAATATACTGGCCACTGGATGAATACTTTTCTGCTCCCTGAGTGACCAGAGCAGGGGCTGCACTAGGGCAATCAAGAACCTGCTAGAACCAATTAAGACAGGCAAGCTAATTAAGACACCTGGAGCCAATTAAGAACATACTAGAATCAATTATGGCAGGCAGACTAATCAGGACACCTGGTTAAAAAGGACCTCCCATCAGTTAGGGGAGAGGGTGCAAGGAGCAGGGAGTGAGAAGGCGTGCTGCTGCAGGACTGAGGAGTACAAGCAAGATCAGGCTTCAGGAGGAAGATCCTATGGTGAGGATAAAGAAGGTGTTGGGAGGAGGCCATGGGGAAGTAGCCCATGGAGTTGTAGCTGTCACGCAGCTGTTACAAGAGACACTGTAGACAGTTGCAATCCACAGGGCCCTGGGCTGGAACCTGGAGTAGAGGGCGGGCCTGGGTTCCCCCCACCCCCTCAACTCCCTATTTGAGACAAGAGGAGGTG
This sequence comes from Natator depressus, assembly GCF_965152275.1. Taxonomy (NCBI): domain Eukaryota; kingdom Metazoa; phylum Chordata; order Testudines; family Cheloniidae; genus Natator; species Natator depressus. The sequence goes on along the minus strand of NC_134235.1, from coordinate 144,296,510 downwards.
ACCTGGACTGTGGAAGGCCCCTGGCCTATCACCTGACCCACTAGGTGGGTCAGCAGACACTGCGGGGCTTGTTCTCCTCCCTTTTCCCGTACTGGCCAGTGATGAGGTTAGCTGAGTGAACGGCAAGTTTGAGCCACTAGGAAAAGTGACCAACCTGAGGGCTGCCGTGAATCTCTGAGGCAAGCAAATCCACCAATAAGTGCAGGACCCACCAAGGCAGAGGAGGAACTTTGTCACAATAGCTAATATAACGCCAATATTTAAAAAGGGCTCTAGAGCTGATCCTGGCAATTATGGACTGGTAAGTCTAACATCAGTACTGGGCAAATTAGTCAAAACAATAGTAAAGAATAAAATTGTCAGACACATAGAAGAACATAAATTGTTGGGCAAAAGTCAACATGGTTTCTGTAAAGGGAAATCATGTCTTACTAATCTATTGGAGTTCTTTCAGGGGGTCAACATGTGCACAAGGAGGATCCAGTGGACATAGTATACTTAGATTCCCAGAAAGCCTTTTACAAGGTCCCTCATCAAAGGCCCAAAAAATTAAGTTGTCATGGGATAAAAGGTAAGATCCTTTCATGGATTGAGAACTGGTTAAAAGTCAGGGAACAAAGGGTAGGAATAAATGGTAAATTTTCAGAATGGAGAGGGGTAACTAGTGGTGTTCCCCAAGAGTCAGTCCTAGGACTAATCCTGTTCAACTTATTCATAAATGATCTGGAGAAAGGGGTAAACAGTGAGGTAGCAAAGTTTCCAGATGATACTAAACTGCTCAAGATAGTTAAGACCAAATAGACTGTGAAGAACTTCAAAAAGATCTCACAAAACTAAGTAATTGGGCAACAAAATGGCAAATGAAATTGAATGTGGATAAATGTAAAGTAATGCACATTGGAAAAAATAACCCCAACTATACATACAATATGATGGGGGCTAATATAGCTACAACTAATCAGGAAAGAGATCTTGGGGTCATCATGGATAGTTCTTAGAAGACGTCCACGGAGTGTGCAGCGGCAGTCAAAAAAGCAACAGGATGTTAGGAATCATTTAAAAAGGGATAGTGAATAAGACAGAGAATATCTTATTGCCCTTATATAAATCTGTGGTATGCTCACATCTTGAATACTGTGTACAGATGTGGTCTCCTTATCTCAAAAAAGAAATACTGGCGTTGGAAAAGGTTCAGAGAAGGGCAACTAAAATGATTAGGGGTTTGGAACTGGTCCCATATGAGGAGAGATTAGAGACTAGGACTTTTCATCTTGGAAAAGAGGAGACTAAGGGGGGATATGATAGATGTATATATGATCATGAGTGGTGTAGAGAAAGTGAATAAGGAAAAGTTATTTACTTGTTCCCATAATATAAGAACTAGGGGCCACCAAATGAAATTAATGGGCAGCAGCTTTAAAACAAATAAAAGGAAGTTCTTCACACAGCACACAGACAACCTGTGGATCTCTTTGCCTAAGGAGGTTGTGAAGGCTAGGACTATAACAGGGTTTAAAAGAGAACTGGATAAATTCATGGAGGTTAAGTCCATTAATGGCTATTAGCCAGGATGGGTAAGGAATGGTGTTCCTAGCCTCTGTCTGTCAGAGGGTGGAGATGGATGACAGGAGAGAGATCACTTGATCATTAACTGTTAGGTTCACTTCCTCTGGGGCACCTGGCTTTGGCCACTGTTGGTAGACAGGATACTGGGCTGGATGGACCTTTGGTCTGATCCAGTATGGCCATTCTTATGTACCTAGAGTTTCCTCATTCTTCATATGAGGACCATGGTAGGTCCAACTTCCCCAAAACATCCAATTTTTTTAGTCTCATTTCACCTTCATTCAAAACCCGTCTTCCCTCTTGAGGGGAAATCCAGCTGAGACTGGCTACTCAAAATCAGTTTGAGGTCAGCAGAGTGTCAGAAGTGAAATTACAAAGGAGACAGCTCTGGCATTGTCAAGTGTTTGCTGTGAAGGGTATATCAGGATCCACCCCATTTTTCTGATGTATTTCCTGATGATCCTGCTATTGAATTAACTCTGTACATGTATACAGTATACATTCTTACAACGGTCAAGGAAACAGAAATATCATAAGAATGGCCATACTGGGTCAGACTGAAGGTCCATCTAACCCAGTATCCTGTCTTCTGATAGTGGCCAATGCCAGGTGCTCCAGAGGGAATGAACAGAACAGGTAATCAAGTGATCCATTCCCTGTTGCTCATTCCCAGCTTCTGGCAAACAGAAGCCAGGGACACCATCCCGGAAGTAGGCCAAAGGATACTCTCCAGGCATGTTTGAGTTACTTGGGGTAAGCCCCCTCCTACCAGCCAAAATTATTTCCGTTGCCCTAATCAACACAGCTCCATCAGTCATAGCAGACCCATTACTAGCTATTCATAATGTATATCCTGATGAGACTTCTCCAGAAAGAGTTCTCATTCATCACGTGACTCTGTCTGAATTAGATGAATTTATCTGGATATGGCCTCACTGCAAAATCAGCATATGCCAACCTAACTTTGCTTCTTATTTGATGGCTTCATTAAATATCTGAGCCTTGGCATCTTATAGGTCCTTATAATGATGTCCTTTGTGGGAGGCCCTCCAGTCATCCAAAATAAGAGTTTAGTTTCTCACCCTCACATGTTCAGATAACCAAAACAGTGGCAAAACTTACTCTTCCAGTTAAAGTACTTATTAGTTGGAAGCTTAACTTGGAACTGGGGTGGTTGAGGAAATAATCTTTTAAATCAGTGGTGGGTTCTTTATTGTTCTTGTCACTTAAAGTTGCATTTTTTGTGGTCATAATTTGGGCAAGGAAGATCCAGTGAATTGCGTCCCTTATCCTTTAAGAAAGCCTTGAGTTCTTTCCCGACAGTGTGATTCTTTGGAGAACACCTGCACTGCTTCCTAAAACAGTGTTACCCTGTCATCTAAAGCAAGAGAGTACACTGTCTTTATTCTGCTCTTATCCTTCTAAGGAAATAAGGTGGCATTACCTAAATCTGTTAAGCTATAAAATTCTACTTAGGCAGAAAAAGTATTTCCAAAAAATGGGTGTTTTTTAATCACTTATGCTGGCATGGCATCTCAAAGCTTCAAAAGCAATTATTGCCCACTAGGTCTGAGGAGCAATTATTAATTATAAGAGAGAAAACATTTCTTCTTAGTCTAAAAGCTCTCTTTACAAGACCTATTTTTAACTTTTTGGGGAGTGAGAAAGGAGGGAGAAGTATAGCTTTCATGAGGAAATCTGCAAAGCAGCTATACGGAGGTCCTCCACTCTTGCATCCATTTTGTAATGTTTTGTGAATCATAAACAGCAGATGTTGCCTTTGTGGTCATGTCTTGCAGTCAGCTGCCATTTCCATTTGTTCTCTTTTCTTTCTGGGGTCTGGACTGATTGCTAATTCCCAGTAGTCTGTTCCAAACAATTGGGTTGTGTCTTAGAGAATAAGACAACTTTACAGTTAAGAGTCAATTTGTTTTGTAATAGGGAGTCAGTCAGTCTAGATTTTTATTTCTTTAATTTTTAAATTATTTTTGGACTTTAAGTGGCAGAACATATGGGCTTGTGATGCAGTTCCTGAGTTTACACAGGGGGACTAGCTAGGCATCAAAACTTGGATCCGCTGAGCTGCTTCTGTGAGAGCTTGTGGGTGTGGTTACCCAATAGTTTCATCTAGACTGATGGATTCTCTGTTATGAAAAGATAAATGTTCAGGTAAGAACAAAACTTCCTTATTTTGACTCTTCACTGAACTTTATTGCTCCCTCCATCACTTCTCCCACATCACTGCCATGACCTTACAATAGCAACCTGGATTCTCCCCTTCGTTTTTGATGTTCTTGAATGTTCCTGCTCCCTTCTTTCCAACCCGTCACCTTGAAATAGACGCTTGACAAATATCTTTCAAGATCCTAACACTGGGCTCAACAGCTAAGATATTCTTTTGCTGGCCCACATCCACTGTTGAATTTAAAATTTCCTCTATCCCTCCCATCTGAAATACATAATGTCTGGAGAACATCCACTGTTCCATTATGTAGGATTAAAATAAATTAGGGATGTGAAGCCTCAGGTCGGAGCGTAAACTGACTGGTTAAGAAGAAATTTCACCTGCAAGCAGATTATTTTGTAATGGCTGTTTTTGAACTTCCTCTGAAGCATCTGGTACTGTCCACTGCCAGATACCCCATTCTGAGCCAAATTGGCCACTGGTTTGTCTCAACAGTGCGGTGCATGGGCTGAAAAGATTTAAATCCTCTTCTCTGGGAGATGAGCCTACCGCCTCTCCACCTCCAGGGGTTCCACAAAAGGTCATGTAGTGGCTACCCTCTTCCTTAGAGAGACATACACAGGATACATGCCATGCAGACTGTCCTGTCAGTCTCTCTGGTGGTGTACTCCCCCTCGTATGAACCATCTCCTACATATTGTAACAGTAGAAGCAGTTCTGTAGAGAGAGATTTTGGAAAGGGCACAAAATTCTTTATGGTAAAAGAGAAACAATGGCACATAGCCCATGTTGGACCTCTGGTCTCCAACAAGTCCATGAGGAGATCAGTATTCCAGATGGAGATACTGAAATTCATCATAACAGTATTGTCTTCCCAAACTTCAGAATATGAAAATAAACCTATTGGAGGTGTACTGGAGATATGATCAGGAACAGCCGCTGGAGATACTTTAGCTTCTGCTACAACAGGAAGCATTTTTAAAGCAGAGTACTCAGTTTTTAGACTCATAACTTAAAAACAGATATTCAAAAATGTCACATCATCCCTCCCTTCAAGTTAAAGGGATACATGTCTTTCCTTGTCTGGAAGACTGTCTCATCGTGTTATGCAGGACTCAGCAGCGATCGCTCAAAGCTTTCAGAAACATGGCTATGAGCAAAAAGTGGAAGGGCCAATTACAGCCTTCCCAAAACTCCATCATTTAAGTTGTTATTGTCAAAGACATTCTTTTATTTCAGAACAAGATAGTGTCTGATTTGCTAAACATTATCACTTACCTCTTCTCAGATAAAATCTCTGACTCAGCTCATAGGCTCAGTTGATCTCATGTGGATGCCAGACACAGTTGTTGCTTAACTTCCAGCCAGCAATTGCAACAAATCAGTATATATAGCTCTTACTCCAGATCCAGTACTAGCATCTCTTGATTAATTCATTCTTAATATTATTTAGTTAGCCAGACTAGATAAGCTGATCATCAATACAGATACTAGACCCCATGTAGAAGGAACATATGTGGACTCCTATATGACTTGGGCTGGGATGTGGGCCCAAGGAGGAAACAGGAGGAAACCTGCCTCATGCTGTGGACCTTCAAGCTCACACCTCCATTTCCAGCAGATTACTGGGGGACTGTATCCTGGAATGCAAAAAGAGTTGGAGATAAATGGTAGATAATTAAATATGAACTCCTAGTATGATACTATAGCTAAGAGGGGTAATGTAATCTTCTCTCAGTTTTCACATCCGGGGTACATCTAAATCTTGAAGATCAGAAATATGGTGTGTATATAACTGCCAAAGAGACAGAAAACCTTCAGTACTGCTTAGAGAAGTAGCTTTGTTCACATCCTGGCAGAAGCTTTTCCCTGTTCCTTCACGTTGTACACCAAGAAGAAAAATCAGGGTCAGATGGCTCAGCAAGGGATTGCAGTCCAGATCAGGTAGCTTTTTGGTATATCACAGGCCAGGTTGGAAGCTTGTTGATGAACCTGTTTGTATCAAAGTCCAATTGGGAAACCAAAAAAAAAGGTACTGCAGAAGGAAGGCACTCAGAAGCAGAGGCTGTTGCCTCCTTATCTCAGAATTGGTCTAAAAGACTTTTATGTCTGTGAACTAACCAGCTTCTATCCCCAAGATTACCATGATCTTTCTCATATAATAGAAAGTGTTGAATCCAAACATAGTAAGTTTGTAACAGTAAGTAAGTAGAAATGTATGAGTTGATGTGAATAGAGCCTACGGAGGAATAAAGCAGATACTTTCAAATATAGCAGAGACATTCAGAGCCTCGTTACTATGCACTCTGAAAGGAGCAGCCGTTTTGTGGACGGAGAGATTGCTCATATTTTATGAGGAGTTCATAAGGCTACTACAGGCATTTCCATCCACACTTTCTCAAACAACACAGAGTCAACATCTTCACTCTTGCTGAGGCAAAAGAGTGTTCTGAAACAGGGAGCTCCATTAACTCTTGAATGCCTTTTCAGATCTAGATGGATTAAATGAATCTTCCCTGTCTTCCTCCCTTGGGACAATTTACTGCTTTCTGCATCCCAAAGTATCTGTATGATATGGTGGAGAGAGAGGGAAAATTCTTACCTGTGAAACTATCGGACAATATGACCCTGCCTTGGAGAATTACATTATGTCCAGGGGGAAGTTCTGTCTATTGCGTGCTTATTAAGTTTTTTTGAAAGGAAAGAAGGCGTTCCTCCAGGAAATCTTTAAACTTCATGTCAAGGTTCTCTTGCAAATGGTTTGAGCTGAGTAGCACCTTTTAAACTTGTTTTATTTTTCAACTTTAGAAGCTATTGTTTTAGAGAGTTCTTCCTGATTACATCCTTATATCAGCCTCTCCGTGTCTTTGCCTAGGACTGATATTATGCTAACCAGCCTGTACTTATTGGATCACCCCATTCATTCTTTTTAAATATTGGCATAACTGTTGCTTTTTTCTAATCCTATAGGACTTCCTCAGTATTCTAGAGTTAGTTAAGTATCAAAATCAGTGCTTCAGAATTGCATCAGCCAATTTCTTTAAAACTCTTGGGTACTGCAGACATGAGTGTTTAGATTTAGCAGTCGTTTAGCATCCTGCCTCGATACTGTCAGAATAAAAAGTATTTCATTATCACTGTAAACTATGAATAGTATCCAGCTTCTTTTCAGATACAGAATGCTAATATTAATAGAATATTTCTGCTTTTTTTCATCATTGATTGTTTTACCATCCTGATTTGTTAGCATCTAACCAGCGTAGTTTCTGCAAAGGAAAATCATGTCTTACTCATCTATTAGAATTCTTTGAACTTCTCAATAAATTGTAGACAAAGGAGAAGTGTTTGGGGCTTTTGACATTCTCCCTGAGAAGCAGCTACTAAATGATTTGGGGCTTAGGGGCAAAGTGTTGTCATGAATCAAAAACTAGCTGATATCCAGTGAATGAAGAATAGGATTAAATGGTCAATTTTCATCAGACATGAGATTAGTGATGGCATGCTTCAAGGCTCTGTATTAGATTCAGTGTTTAATACATTTATGAATGATCTGGAAAGGAATATGAGCAATGAGATCACAAGATTTGCAGATAATGCAAAATTGTTTAGGTTAGTCAAAGAGGACTGTAAGGAAATTCAGAGGGATTTAGCCAAAGTAGGTGAATGGGCTACACAATTGCAGATACAGTTCTTTGTTGATAAATGCAAAGTAATGCATGTTGGAAGGAAGCATTTTGAATTAGTTGTACACCTTAGAGCAGTGGTTCTTAACCTTTACTGCAGCCTGCATCCCTTTGGTGCTCAAAATATGTTCTCACGCCCCTTATCAAAAATAGTTGAAGTAGGTCAGTTCTTTAAACCTAGATATATTTTGTTTGTATATTACAGTAATTTGTTAAAAATGTATAATGTTAATAAATACATAGGTGCTTAATTTGTGTTTTCGATGATGTACCTTCTAAAAAAATCTGGTATGTCTCGCACCCCCAGAAAGGGTGTCTCACACCCCCAGGGGGTGCGTGCACCCCAGGTTAAGAACCACTGCCTTAGAGGGTTCTAAATTATTATTATTTTGAAAAGCTGGTTTTAAAACTATATGTAGCAATAGTCTCCATGGAATTTAAAGTGATTAAACACTTATTTCAGATGGTTTTCTCTGACCTTCAGGATAGCAAACACAGTGCTACTCAATCAAAAAAAAAAATTACTCTGCAGTATCATGGCAGCTGAGGCCTCCTTTTTGGCACCTCGCAGTATCAAGCTCTATGTGAAGCAAAACTAAAAGTTCTTAATATAATTTATTTTGGATTATGGGAACTTCAAGATTTTTTTTTCTTTATATCACTTTTTGTCCCAACTATTTGGGAAAAAGTTAAGCTTGCTTGTATTTCATGCTAGGTACACACTTGTCTTTTTCATTGTGTACCTTTGGGAAATGTTCTGTGAGCTACAGTTTGAATAAAACCTTGAAGTAATGGTGGTGGTTCTTTGAGCTCCTGTGCATATGGATCCCATTCATGATGTGCTGTCACCCCCGCCCAGGCGTTTGGATTTTTTTTTTTAAATCTAGAAGTGGGGGGACGTGCATGTTTTCCTCATACTCTCAAGCTTCCGCCCTCAAGAGCAGAAGAGGAAGAGCGACCTCCAATCAGCAATTTGTAGTTACCCTGTCGAAGAGTTGGAACTTCTCAGTGTTCCTCCTCCCACTCTATTTAGTTTTAGATTAAGATAAGTAGGTAGGATTTTTTTTCATGAAGCAGCTAGTTTAGATTTTCACATACTCCTTTCTATTTCTTTTTGGCTTATTGGTATGAAAAAAAAAAAGCTTAAGTACTAGGTTAGTTGTAGGAAATTAGTAAATTTCACTGGACTGCCTACAGTATGTCTCGTCCTCTATCTCCTGGCTTCAAGAGTGATACTTCTAAAAGAAAGACACAACTGTCTTCCTTGTATCTTCCTTGGGGAGAGTCACTTGACAGCAGTGTGTGTGATTTTCAAGGTTTTCAAAAAACATACATGGCAGATTAGTGAATCAAGGCTTAAATCTGTTTCTTATGGAAAACTCCTTGAGAACATCTTCAATCAAAGAGGCTTTGAGGGATCAGGTGACTTCCACCTGCTCTATTCATGCCTCCAGTACTCCGGAGATGAGGAAAATCTCTCTCCAAGCTGCAAAGGTCTTAAGAGACCTTGTAAATATAAGAATTTGCCACAGCAGACTGAGATCCTATTGGAGCAGTCAGAGACCCCTTCTCCTCATGGGAGAAACAAACAAGACTCAGGCAAGCTAAGAAGTCATTCAAGCAGATGCCAACAGAGTGTGTCTCTACACCAAAGCACCCTTCTCATAGGGTGCCATCATCACTTTCACAAGCATTCTTGTTGGTTGCACCTATGAGTAAGGAGCCTTCATCAATTTTTCCTCAGCTCTGGGCTTCCTGGTCAATTTCACAGTCTTTGGGCTCCCTGTGTCAATGTCACCTTAGGACACCATCCTCCTCAGTTTCTGGGTATGTCTACACAGCAAAGAAAAACCCATGGCAGGCCCATGCCAGCTGACTCGGGCTCGCAGGGGATCGGGTTGTGGGGCTGTTTCATTGTTGTGTAGAGTTCTGGGCTGGGGCTGGAGCTTGGGCTCTGGGACCCTGTAGGTCGGTGGTATTTTTTCCATGGTCATACTTCAGGAAGCTTTGATGTGAATTTTATTTCCTTATTTTTGTTCGCCTATTATATTATCCTTAGTGTTCTTTTCTTTTGTATCTCCTTGGACTTGTATCTGAAGAGTCAAAGTAAACATTCTGCAGCAGGTTTCCGTAGAATGTATCTTTAGTTTTTTGTACACCTCTACCCTGATATAACGCGACCTGATATAACACGAATTCGGATATAACGCAGTAAAGCAGCGCTCAGGGGGCAGGGCAAGACGGGGCGGATCAGCGCATCAGCGCGTCTGGCTCCGACACGCTGCTCTGAGTGGTGTTTTAAGGGTGCCAGGCTGGGGCTGAAGGGTTGGATAAGGGGCAGGGGGTCTCAGGGGTTGGTCAGGGGACCAGGAGCAGGGGGGCTTAGATAGGGGGTGGGGTCTTGGGAGGTGTGGTTAGGGACAGGGGCTCTCTGAAGGGGGTAGTCGGGACAAGGAGCAGGGGGGGTTGGATGGGTCGGGGGTTCTGAGGGGTCAGTCAGGGGGCGGGAAGTGACTATTAATAACGGAAATGCTCGAGGGCAAAGCAAGTTCGATATAACGTGGTTTCATTTATAATGTGGTAAGATTTTTTTGGCTCCCGAGGACCACCTTATATTGGGGTAGAGGTGTACTTGCATTTTCCCCGTTGTCTATTCACTTTTTAAATTTTCGCTTTGATATATTTGTATAGGGTTTAATGCTGTACACAGCCAAGGTAATAAAGGGGTGGGAGGTGTGTGTGTGTGTGTGTGTGTGTGTGTAAAAGATAGATTTGTGTATCAAAAGAGATGATATTTACTGTATCGGGTTTCTTCACTCAAGGGCTTTGGGAGTTTCAGTAACAGACTACACATTTGAAGACTGCCAGCTAGCTTTGGCTGAAGGACAACTTCGTCTGCCTTCAAACACCTGCCTTTTAGAATTTGCAAAGCTTGTGAGAAGCCTTGGGTGAGCATATAAAATGATTTTTATTTATAAAGCATGATTATTACAATATTGTTTCACTGACATTTATACACACACAACTGTCTTAGTTACCTTTATGACTAGAAAATGGAATTTTATATTACAAAGAGAAAGCACTAATGTATATTACAAGGACCACCTCACTCGAGGTCCCCTCCTATGCACCTTCCGAGGTTGGAGAGCCTTTGTCTGGACCAGCAGGTGAAAGAAAGTCTTTGGCTCCTTTAAGGATGGCCCCTCTTATTTCCTCCCTTCCTCATGGACTTGAGCGGGGAGGGGGAGAACCTTAACTGGCTGGCTGGACAGAAGGGTGCCGTGTTAGTCTTTTGGCTCCTGAGCCATCAGCTGACGGTTTGTAAACCCTTCCCCCTGCCTGAGGTGTCATTCTGCACTGTGAACAAAGCTCTTCCTCTTGGGATGAGAGTAGGATATCCAGGTTTTGGGGCCTTGCCTTGGGCATCATCCTAGTTATTTTTTGGGAGGATGGGAAGGAATTTTTCCCTCACTGCCAGATTGGCCTGGGCGCAATGTGGGGTTGTTTCACCTTCTCCTGAGCAGCCCAGGGAACTGGTGGGTTAGGGCATATTGTAAAATTCATGTTGTCACAACTTGGTGGATGCCTCATGTGGATAAGCATTTGCTAGAGGGTCCAGTTCCACCACAGATTAGAAGGCATCTCCTAAAGAAAGTGGGAAATAGAATTTGGCCTCCTAATGTCTTGTATGGCAAGGAGTCAACCCACTCTTCCCTTAAGTTTCATACAAGGGGTTGGCAGTCAGAACCCAGTGCTGGGGTCACTGTGTGGGGGAGTGGACTGGGGGCACCCCTCCCCCTGGTGGTAAAGAGAGAGAGATGTGGGGCAGCCAGTAGTGGCCAGCTGGGTGGCACAACTTACAGAAAGAAGGATAACCTGCACTGGATATCTTGTTGCCAGATAGTTCCCAGATGTGTTACTTAGTTAAAGTGTGGCCTAGCTAAACAATATTATTGGTGTTTTGTCTGTCTTCCTCAAGTGCCTGGAATCATCTCACTGGATTTATTTTTAAAATCCCACACTTGTTATACTTCAGACAAGTCTTGGATGATCTTATAAGACAACAAATGTACACAGTGCTTCAACTGGTTGCTCCTCTCCCAGCATGCCTAGAAAAAGCAGCTATGGACAGCTTATGGTTCTATCTTCTGCCAATGTTGATTAAGGCTGATGTGTGAGCACTATGGCTGTCAAGCAATTAAAAAACTTAATCACAATTAATCGCACTGTCAATAATAGAAAACATTTATTTAAATGTTTTTGGGTTTTTTTTACATTTGCAAATATATTGAATTTAATTACAACACAGAATACAAAGTGTACAGTTCCCACTTTATATTTATTTTTTATTACAAATATTTGCAACGTAAAAAACAAAAATAGTATTTTTCAGTTCACCTAATACAAGTACTGTAGTGCAATCTCTTTATCATGAAAGTTGAACTTACAAATGTTGAATTATGTAAAAAAAAAAAATTGCATTCAAAAATAAAACAATATAAAACTTTAGAGCCTACAAGTTCACTCAGTCCTATTTCTTGTTCAGCCAATGGCTCAGACATTCAAGTTTGTTTACATTGCAGGAGATAATGCCCGCTTCTTGTTTTCAATGTCACCTGAAAGTGAGAACAGGCGTTTTCATGGCACTGTTGTAGCCAGTGTCGCAAGATATTTACATGCCAGATATGCTAAACATTAATATATCCCTTCATGCTTCAACCACCTTCCAGAGGACATGCATCAATGCTGATGACAGATTCTGCTCAATAACAATCCAAAGCAGTGCGGACCGACGCATGTTCATTTTCATCATCTGAGTCAGATGCCATCAGCAGAAGGTTGACTTTCTTTTTTGGTGCTTCGGGTTCTGTAGTTTCTACATTGGAGCGTTGCTCTTTTAAGACTTTTGAAAGCATGCGCCACACCTCATCTCTCTCAGATTTTGGAAAGCACTTCAGATTCTTAAACCTTGGGTCAAGTGCTGTAGCTATCTTTAGAAATCTCACATTGGTATCTTCTTTGCATTTTGTCAAATTTGCAGTGAAAGTGTTTTTAAAATGAACAACATGTGCTGGGTCATCATCCGAGACTACTATAACATGAAATATATGGCAGGATGTGGGTAAAATAGAACTGGAGACATACAATTCTCCCCCAAGGAGTTCAGTCACAAATTTAATTAACGCATTATTTTGTTTAACGAGCATCATCGGCATGGAAGCATGCCTTCTCAAATGGTGGCTGAAGCACGAAGAGGCATACGAATGTTTAACATATCTGGAACGTAAATACCTTGCAATGCCAGCTACAAAAGTCCCATGCGAACGCCTGTTCTCACTTTCTGGTGACATTGTAAATAAGAAGTGGGCAGCATTATCTCCCTTAAAGGTAAACAAACTTGTTTGTCTTAGCGATTGGCTGAACAAAAAGTAGGACTGAGTGTGGACTTGTAGGCTCTAAAGTTTTGCATTGTTTTGTTTTTGTAGTGCAGCTATGTAACAAAAAAAAAAAATCTACATTTGTAAGTTGCTCTCTTACAATAAAGGGATTGCTCTACAGTACTTGTCTGAGGTGAATTGAAAAATAGTTTCTTTTGTTTATCATTTTCACAATGCAAATATTTGTAAAAAAAATAAATATAAACTGAGCAGTGTACACTTCGTATTCTGTATTGCAATTGAAATCAATATATTTTAAAATGTAGAAGAACATCCAAAATATTTTAATAAATTTCAATTGGTATTCTATTTAACAATGCAATTAAAACTGCAATTAATTTGTGATTAATTTTTTTAATCGTGGTTAATTTTTTTGAGTTAATCACGTAAGTTAACTGCTATTAATCAACAGCCCGAGTAAGCACCAATCTGGCAACTTTCTTTCAAGTTTTCTTGTTTGCCTCCTCACTTGGAAGCATGGAGTGTAGCCTCATGTTTCCTTTCCCAACTCTAATTATTTCCTTTCACTAATTAATCCTTTATTTTCCAGCAGCTGTACATACGAGGAAGGAAAGGAGAAAATAATTTCTAGTGTAGGAAATATAGAAGATAGAAGAACAACAGTAAGGATAAGTGCTTTTTCTGTAGAGACCTTACAGCTAAAAGGATCTCCAACAGTACAATAGAGAATGCTACAGGGAGTCAGCAGGAACATTTTATTCTCCGCACCAAATTTACCTCTAAAGGCTCTGAGCTGACCTGTACTCAATGTAAGCCCCTCTCCTTTAGTATGCAAGTGCTAATCCTAGAGCTCATTTTAGTCTCCTTGCAACATTGCTTGGCTTCTGTGCCTGCTCAGCAGGCTACCAATCAGCCTCAAAGCTGTTCACCCAAATTATGTCCTCTTGAATTCTGGATGTTAGTGGCTGTTGCGAAAACCAACAATGAAACTCTACTAAAATGGGCATTCTTCCTTGATTTTTCAGAGGCTCTGTGACTCCTTGATTTGGGTGTCTGTCAGGGTGGATTGACTCCCTGAATTAGGTGTTTATCAGGGTGGATTGATTTAAATCACTAAATGGAAAGCATTGATTTAAAAAATTAATTTTAATCAACTTTTCCATTTTTACTCCAGTTATTTTCTAAAGAAAAGTGCATTCTCAGTGATTGATATAAGCATTAACAAATGTTGATTTACAACTAAATAGAGCCTTTATACTATATTTGGGACATCTTTTTGCTAGCTAGGATGGTACCCTATAACTGTATACATTTATTTAAGCAATTATATGGCTTAATATTTTCAGATTCTTATTTATTGTACAGTTTTAGTATGTTAGAAAATGTTGAATGATATAATATTGCTTGTTTGTTAGATAATTAACTTTTTGCCCATGATTTGTGTCATGCTGCCTTAGGATGGTAACTGGAATTTAATTAAACAAGAAACAGCATATAAAATTCATTTTTTATTGAACAAAACCTTAAATGTTTTGGATAAGTAAATTTATCTTATCAAAACATGTTTCAAGTTTATAACTAAATTATTTATTAAACAGAGGGATTAATTGTAGTCAGTGAATTAAACTGATTATTTCAGGTCAGCCTGGGAAATATGTTTCAAATACGCCTAAATGAAAGGGACTGGAGTTTAAGTTCCTATTCGCTTCAGTTTTTTGAAAATGAGACAGTCTCCTAACTTACTTAGGCTGACCTGTTGTGCCTTATTTATAAAGCTTAGCCTCAAAAGTTAGATGTTTTTCCCCAATACTTTCTTTATGTAGAAAAGAAGCCTTTAACTCATAGTTTTGATAGAGGCTTATGAATTCAGCGTATTTATTTTTTATTTAAGTGTTTTAAGAGATTATAATAAGTTTAGGCCATATCATGTTTTTTATATTGAATTCAGATTTAATTGTAAATGCGTGTATTTTTATAAAGAAAAAATTATAATTTAAATAAAATAAAAAATCTGATCATAAATTTAAAAAAAATCTATTTATTTTTAAATCCATGAATTTTTATTCACCCTGGCATCTGTACACTGAGGGAAATCTCAGCTGTTCTTGGCTTTTCCCCGCTAATAGGAAGACTGCAATCCTGGTTTTTTGCACAGTGGAATGTGGCTTGCAGTAGGACCCTCAACATACGCTTGCTTGAGGTGCAGTCACTACGCAGTTTATTCTTGATTTGAAGGCCAGAAAGGACTGTTGCAATTATATAGTTTGACTCCCCCTAAAATGTCACTCAATAATTCCTACATCAAGCCCAAAAACTTGTGGTTGAACAAGAGCATGACTTCTAGGAAGATATCCAGTCTTAATTATAAAGATTTCAAATGATGTAGAATTTACCACATCCCTTAGTAGATTGTTCCAGTTAAAATTTACACTTTATTTCCAGTATGAATTTGTCTAGCTTTGAATTCCAGTCACTGGATCATGTTATAGCTTTGTCTGCTACATTGAATTGCCCTGTTTTCATAGATTTGTGGATTTTGAAGGCCAGAAGGGACCACTAGTATGTATTCTGACCATTTCACTCAGTTAACCCTAAATCAAGCCCAGTAACTTGTTTGGTTAAAGCATATCTTCCAGAAAGGCATGCAGTCTCGCTTTGAAGACATCAAGAGATGGAGTGTCCACCACATCTTTTGGTGGCTTGTTCCAATGCCAAATCACCCTCATAGTTAAAAATGTGTGCCTCATTTCTGATTTGAAATTTGTCTGATTCCAGCTTTCAGCCATGTTATGCTTTTCTCCGCCAGATTAAAGAGCCTTTCGTAGCCAGTATTCTCACCCTCTAAAGGTACTTATACACTGTAATCAAGTCGCCCCCGGATCTTTTTGATAAGCTAATCAGATTGATCTCCGTAAGCCTCTCACTGTAAAGCATTTTCTCCAGCCCTCAAATAATTTTTGTGGCTCTTTTCTGCACCTTCTCTGGTTATTGAATATCCTTTTTAAAATGTGAACACCAAAACTGAACACAGTATTCCAGTATCACTCTCAGCAATGCCATAAACAGAGTTAAAATCACTTCCCTACTTCTACTCATGGCCCCCCGTTTATACATCAAAGGATCATGTATTAGTCCTTTTTGCCACAGTATCACAATAGAAGATCATATTGAGTTGATTGTTCACTATGACCCCTAAACCTTTTTCAGAATCCCTGCTTTCTCAAACACAGTCCCACATTCTATAGTGTGGCAAATTGCCAGCACTACTATGATGGGTCTCGCGCTTTCTCTTCTGGGGTGTGGAGTGTTCAGGGCACCATTTCTTGTCCTTGAACTGGGGTATTAACTGCCCCACTAGTGTCCTAAAGGAGGGGAGTGGAGAGGGAGGGACCCGGGCTAAATGACCCTCTACTCTGGGTCCCAGCCCAGGGGCCCTAGGGATAGCAGTAAACCACTTGAACTAGCAGTTCCTTCCCCTGGGCTACTTCCCTCTCCTGCCCTTCAGCTTGTGGGGCTGCCTGCCCTCCTCCTGCACAAACCAGGTGTCCCTTTACCTAGGGTCTTGGTCGTCTTAGCCCCCTGCAGCACATCTCCAAACTCTCCTCTGCTTCCCTCCAAACTCGTAGCAACTTTTCCATTATTTTGCCCAAGAACTGTCAGGCTAATCACATGAGGATGATGTACTTTAACATACTTCTTAGTTACGAATGGACTAGAAAGAGCATCAGATAGGGATATACAATTTTAAATTGGCAGGCCTGGAAAACTTGCACCCAAGAGACCTTAAAGTGTTGGCAGAGGAGCTCTCTGGCCTGCTGATGTCCATTTTTAATAAACCTTGGAATATCAGGAAAATTCCAGAACACTGGACAAGTGCTAATGTTGTGCCAATATTCAAGCAGAATGACCTGGGTAACTATAGACCGTCATCCCTTCCTGGGCTCTGTTAGTTAGCACGTTGAGCCATATGCATTCAAGATACTGTGGAAGAGTTATCAGTACCTCCAAAGCAGATAATGGTGTCTTTAATATTGAGTATCATCCTCCTCTCCTCTTTTACCCATTCTATTCTTCCTAAACAGGTTATAACCAGCGATTTTAACATTCCAATCGTTAATAATTCCACCAGGTTTCTGAAATGCCAGTTAATGTTACATTTCTTCTCATCAATGAGAATGTCCCGTTTGGCATAGTTATATAAGTATTTAAAAAAAAATTATCTTCACAATCTTTGCCACTTTGGTTCAAATTTTTCATTACATGCTGAGTGTGAGTTTGCACTACATTTTGCTCCTTAGCATTCTTTCTTTGAGGTACTCCTTTAATTGCTCCTGGCTGCTCCAGCTTGTCTCCAGTGAGAAAACTAGCCACACGCACGCTGACTGTGCCATTCATACATCCCTCCTCCCCCTGGAAAGTGTTCCAATGTTCCACAAAACTAAAACCTTCAGCTTCACACCAGTTGTTCAGCCAACAGTCCACTCCAGCATTTTCTGCCTTCTACTTCTCTCTCTCATGGAATCAGAAGTATCCTTGAGGTGATCACTTGGACTTTCCTCTTCTTCATTTTCCTTTCCAGATCCTTGAAGTTTTCTGTTGTTTGTGTAATTCCCCATGATGCTGTGTCATTTGGTTGCAATATGGAACCATTCAAGTAGTAGTCTTGCCAATGCCATATACAGAAGTAGTTCAACCTCCATATCCCTATTTGATATTTCCTTGTTTATACATCCGGGTCTGCTTTGGCCACAGCATCAAATTGAGAGCACATATTCAGTTAGTTATCCGCCATAACCCCCCAGGTCACTGTCAGAATCTCTGCTTTCCAAGATACATCATCCTCATCCTGTAAGTATGGTCTCTGTTCTTTGTTCCTAGATCTTGCATTTAGCTCTGTTAAAGTACATGTTGTCTGACTGTGTCCAGCTTACAAAGTGATGTAGGAAACTGTTTAAATGGCATGACCTTTTCATTTCTTGGAACAAAGATTGGTGGAGTAGTATCTGCAAACTTTGTCACCAATGATTTTATATATTCTTTCAGGCCATTGATAAAAATGCATAACAGCATTTGGTGAAGATCTCCTTGGATATACAATCATTCAGTGATGATTCTCCGTTTACATATATATATTAGGAAATTTGTCATTTAGCAAGTATCTAGTCCATTTAATACAGGGATAGCCAATAGGTGGACTGCAGGCCAAATCCGGTCCGCCACACACTTTTGAACAGACGCTGAAATCTTTTTATTTACTTATTATAATGTTTTTATTATTATTTTCTCTGTAGGTTGGACCTTGACTATACCTTGATAAAGAAACCTGGACATTGATTAAAAAAAAAAAATTGACTACCACTGATGTAGTATGTGCTATATTGCTATTGTATAGTGCTCATTTTTGATCAGGATGTCAAAGTACTAAGTCACAAGCCTTAGAGAAGTCTTAATATATTTACTTCAACATAGTTACCGTTATCTATGAAATCTGTACTCAGAAAACAGTATAAAATTTGTTTGATCAGACCTATTTTCCATAAAACCATGTTGAATGGCATTTATATTACAATCTTTAATTGAGTCTCATCAATCATTCTGTGATTTTTCATGTATAGATATCTAACAGGCTTATAATGATCAGGGATATCTCATTTACTCTATTAAATATCAGACTAGCATTAACTTTCTTCCAGTCTTCCAAAGTTTGTTTAAAAATTAACATCAATGGTTTAGTGCTCCTTTGCCAACTCGCTTTCAGACTCTTGAGTGCAAGGCATTTGGATGTGCTCCATCTGAATGTTTAACTTTCAGTAAGACAAGGTAGATGAAGTAGTATCTTTGATTGCACCAATCTGAGACAAGCTTTTGTCTTTCATTGTCTTTCAAATATCCCAACACAGCTACAACACTGCATATAATTTTTTAGTAAAGCTGTTTAAATTCCTTCTTAGTTATAGTTAAACTAGATGATGAAATACTTTCTATTTAATTTCCAAATACAGAACCGAAATATTTATTGAACACTTCTGCGTCTTCTGCATCAATGACAGTTTTACTATCTACATTTATAAATGAACCTATACCAGTGTTAGGATTCCTTTTATGCATGATTATGTTTTTTTAAATTCCTTCTAATTGTCCTAACTCCAGTGGCCAATGACTTTTTCATTGTTAAGCTTCCCTTACCAATTTTCTGCATTCTTAACTTCTAATGTATATTCATTGCTATTGACTTCACCTTTTTTGTCTGTGTCTTTTTACATTTTTATGGTTGTTTTCGCTTCCCCTCTAAACTAGGATTTTTTTAACCAATCTTATGTGATTGTGGGATTGTAGATTTTTAGGCATCTAGTTAAATCACAATATGTGGCAATGGTGCTTCCATCTCACTTGAGTGAAGTCAGAAAAGACTATCCCTATCAATGTAGGCCTTATAATGGTGGTGTCCAGACCACCCTTGAAAGTGCGTTTCTCTAAAGATACCACCTATTTAGGAGTCTCACTTGTAGGATCCTCCTAGTTTTCCAGCTTATCTTTGTGTAGCATGAAACTGACACAATTCGCTTTTCTCTTAAGTTTGGTTCTTATGATTACAGAGTAAGGCACAAGGCAGGCCCTCTATTGGCCAATACACATCACCCCGCTAACTATGAACACTGGCTTCCAAACACTCTTGTCAATTCCTTGACTGACTGCACTCCTCAAAGGAACTGGTTGCAGGAATATCTCATTGGCAATCACTAGCTATTTACTAGATCCAAATAATAATTCATCAGATATCCTTTTCAGATCCTCCGTTCCAGTCAGGTCTGGTCAGTTCTCTACATTTTTGAGACCTTTTCTTCAAGTACTTTGGTGCATTTCCATGAACCATTGGGGTCCCCCTTGACCTTTTCTTTACCTTTTTTTCCTCAGTGCTTCATTGCTTTGGCAATGTCCTCGTTTTTTGGTACCTTGCTTTTATTTATTTTTAAGCACTTCCCTGTTTAAAATATAATAGTTGTAGTCTCCTGGATGGATGTAGATTGGAAAAAAGCCATCCTGGATATTCACGAAACCCGATCATCAGACAATAGTTGAGAATTTAACCAGATTACAAGTTATTAATTCAAGTGACAAATGGTGGATAGAAACACTCGGGACATGTAATCTGCACCAGGCCTTCTAATTGTGCTCCCCCACTTGCGAACATCACCATAGTTTTGTCTGGGTTGAACTTTAGCCAGGTGTCTATATGTAAGTGATTCTCAGCTAGATATTTAGTAAGACTATTGAAATAGATGGAGCTATAGTGCTGAGTGTTATCAATATACTGAAAACCATCAAAGCCCTTGCCTTTCCTGTTCTTCCTCCAAACTCCACCCAACACAAGGCTGAACAATGCAGAGATACAAATGGAGCCATTCAAAACTCCACATGAGATCCCTCATGACGGAAGAGCAATGAAACTACCTTCTGAGATATCCTAAAAAGAAGAGAATGAAGCCATGTGAGACCAGCTCTGTCTAGAGGTTTGCAAAGGAATCAGCACTCCATAGTCAGTGTTCACGGGCACATGATAAATCTAATAATGATGTGGATACTTCATCACTAGGAAGAAATAACTGACCACTGGTGCAGTCTCTTTACTGTATCCAGAATGAAAAGAAAGGAGAGTTGTATTACTACTTCCAGAGAGCATAACCTTTTCAATAATATCATAACTTTTTCAATAGTAAGGGTACATTAAATACAGGGCAATAACTAAAAATCAGATTCTTTCTGTCAAGACATTGCCCTGTTTCCTTGGGTGCAGACAGTTTGGTCTGAACCTGAGCAATTTTCTTGGGGCGAGGGGGAAGAAGTCCTCACAACAGAAGAATCTCAAATTAGGCATCACAGCCAGACTCTCTAGATTAGTGGTGTCCAGCTTGTGGTCCACTTATGGCCCTTGATGCTCTAAATTGTGGCCATTGAGACCATGGTGCTAAGAAGGAAATTTGTATTAGATTATGAATTGAAATGTACTTCCTAAGTTGCATCCTGTGATTTTTAAACTGAAGTGTTTGAATTAGCTGTATAGCTGTAGAGAAGTGGTTAGGGGCTCTGTCTCCCAACTGCTTCTTTCAATTTCAGCTGCAGCCTCAGGACAGTTCTGGTCTAAGCTTAAAGCACTCTGAGTGGCTGTTCTCCCTTCCCTACTGCAGATCCTCCATTGGTTGATTACTGCATTATAGGAAGGGAGGAGAGAATAGCTCTGTCTGCTTTGTGTGCTTCCCTAATGGGTGGTGGGCCTCACAGAGAGCTGAGTAGGAGCTCAACAGTCCCTGGCAGAGCCTTGAGAAGTGCAAAGGATCACCCTCTCTCCCCCTTGCAGCAATCATGGGCAAGCCAGGAAAGAGGGAGAGTTAGGGGGGCATCAGTAGCCTATTCTGATTTCCTGATTTTCTCCTCCAATCCAGGATGGGGGCTGCTCTGACTTGAGCCACTGGGGATAGCCAGACCACAACACTAGGGCCTGCAAGGAAAAAAGGAGTTGTGTGACCTGACTGTGCCACCTGTAAACTACCCATAATTGCCCCCAACATGGGGGAATCCCCAGTGTGTTTCCTGCTCCCTTTATGTGCTGCCTCAGTAGCAGAAAGGGGAACAAACTAGGGCATAGACACTGCCCTTTACTATTGATTTCATTTACCTTTTGGAAATAAGGATTTGCCCTCTAACTGGAAAGGCCACATTGTCCTGAGTTAACTTGGCTATCCACCATTCAAAACAAATCTGCTGGTTGAGATTTTGTGGATGCTATGGTGGAAGGGCACAGAACTTATTCTTCATGCAACTCAAAGCATAACATTTTATAAGCTTTCAGCTTCCATCATTAGCACTTTAACTATATTACTATTTTGATTAAAAAGTCATACCCCTAACCAAAAAAGTTATACCAGTACAAAATTTATGTGTAGACCAGGTCTGGATCTGTAATTGGAAAGGAAATGGGTGAACTCATGATTATATACTAACTAGCCTCAACTGATGGATCTTTTGGTCTCCTTGCTTGTTGTTAGGTGGCCCCATAAGGCTGTCAGTAACTGCATGCGCAGGGTAGGATGTGAAAAGTGAGGACTCTGACAGACAGGATTAAGAATGTAATTACTATTAGTAATCTTGGTTTTAAACAACATGTATCAGGTCTTTCCCATTCGGTAACATTAGCAAGCGTGGAAATAATTATTTGTTTGTCACTGTTCTACTAATAGTCTGCAATTGACCGTTGCATGAAAGGGTAAAGAATCAGCAGAGTGGGGTCCTGGTCCATGACTAGTGCTCTTAGGCACTACACTTAATATAAATAATAATAACGAATATTAGGTTTTTGAGCTATTTTGGGAACTAAGTGGGTGATTTGTCTTTGGAGCCTTAAATATTGAGCCCCAGGCATTTTGGTTCATTCTGAATCAGAGTAAGCAAGTCAGTGCTCTCCTTTAGTGTTTTACACAATGCAAGGAACATTTAGTGATTTTAGAAGTAGTCTGCAATATTCCTTTTAAAGTAGTCTGAAAATGTCAAATGTTTTCCTTTTTGTTGTTGTTGTTGTTTGTCGTAGGCTGAAACCAGAGAAGCTTGAAAAAGATCTTGATAGATATTCTGAAAGTGCCAAGAAAAAGAAAGAGAAAAGAGTCAGTCTTAAAGAGTTTGCTGCATACTTGGAAGTCCCAATTTCTGACACATTAGAAAATATGTTTGCCCTTTTTGTTGAGGTAAGAAATACCAGAATGTTGTAGAGAATTAAAAATTCATCCTTATATCTTTCTATTGGGGTTTTAAAAAATGCAGTCATTGACTTCAGTCTGAGAAGAGTACAGCCTGTGCTGAGCACTTTTTAAAATCCCATTCTTGATATCCTTGTGCTTTTTTCTTATCTAGTAAGTCTAAATTAATCCAGTAAACTAAACAAAACATGGCTTAAGTGAAAGGTTAATGGTACAGAAATCGGACAAAACCAGTTTTGTTTTGGAGTACCAATTATGAAAAACAAAACTTTGTGTAGAGAAAAAATGAACACAAAATATTATTCAATAAGATATATTTCTAATACTATAGCTGATTAGCATACAGAAATATTTTGGCCATATGAAATCTTCCTTAATAGAAACAAGGTGGGGAGGTGCGTGCATGTGCAATGGAGGAGGAGTCAGTTTTTATGTTATAGGATGCCACGCAAATGGAAATTCAAAACAGACTTTTCACACATGGATGCCTAAATTAAGGCACCAAACTCCTACTGAGTTGCTTAGATAAATTGATTAAATTTTCAGGTGTCCTGAGCATCTGGAGTTCTCTTTGACCTTAATGGCACTTGCAAGTACTCGGCATCTTTTGCAAATCAGACAAATAATTGTAGGCAGTGCTGGTAGCAATGCCTACAGTTTATGCTACCAGACGCTTTCCACTATAAGATGCTGTTTTCAGTTGCTTATAATTTTACTGAATGTAATCTGCTAGGGCTAGAATTTTCTATGCTGAATGTCTGTCTCTGGCTTAATTAATTTTAAAAACATTGGGGGAAGCTTCAGCAAAAACACTTCAGCAATTTCAGATAATGAGGTTAGGGGAAAATATGTTTTGTGCATGTTTTATTCTTATAACACTTTCATTGTGAAACTCTAGATTTATAGACTCCAAGACTATAAAGGATGATTGTGATCATCTTGTCTGACCTGCACAATACAGGCCATAGAACTTCCCCAAAATAATTCCTTTTGAACTAGAATATATCTTTTTAAAAATGCTTTGAAGCAGGGGGCTTGAAATGTGGTGTGGGGGAAAAGGGGTCATCCTTGTGTCAGGGATGTGCCTTTTGCCATCGTTCGTAAAATGCCACCCAAATCTGGCCAAGTTGTAAGCCTCTGAAAATTATAGTTCGCACATGCTTAGTAGGTGTTTGAGGCTGACAGCTAAATTCTCAGAAGATTCTGTCTGCCTGAACCCTTTCCATCTGCATACAGCTTCTGTAAGCAACCAGACTGCCAGTGCTATCCCTTCAGAACACCTGAGCTTCCTGCAGGGGCTAAACTTGCAATTGCCCTTCCTGGTTGCTGGGGGCCTCTGTGGTGTTAGGCAACAAAAATAAAAACCAAAAGACTCTCTCCTTTTCTATTAGTGCATGTCCTGCTGATGTCTAGACAGTGAGAAGGAGAGAGCAGCCTGACTCGATCCCAAGGAGTGAGGAGTAGAGGAGAGAGAGAGAAGTAGGTGGGGTGCATGGGGGGAAATAGGACAATAGGGGAACAGGGACCAATAGTGTCAGAGAGGAAAATGGGACAAGCAGAAGCAGGCAGGGATAGGGGCAGAGAAGGGCCTATAACCATTACAGTGCACGTCTCCAGAATGTGAAATTGAACCCAGGATACCTGAATCCCAGCATTCTTCCGCAGTCTAGCAAATAGCTGTACTGGCCAAATGTGTTTTCTTCTAATTCTCTCTGCATAGAAAGTCTCAAACTCTTCTTCTGGGTTGGAGCTAATAGCACACACTTCATCAGCAGGGTAAGTCAGGTGAAAATTACCTAACTTTAGATACCCAAGCTGCAACACTTTGGTACCAAACTCAAATTCTTACCAGATGATGTCATAGTTCTTCATATGCTGCTATTCTGGCAAGACCAAAGAATGTTCACTGAATAAGTATACAGTATTAATATTTTAATACTGAAACCAAATTATTGTCTAATATCTGAACCGCAACCTTAGAGTAAATTACAAAGCTTCCTCAGATTTCAATTTCTTCTTCAAGTGCTTGCACATGTCCATTCCAATGTAGGTGTATGTGCTCCCTGAGCACAGTTGTTGGAATTTTTTCCCTCAGTGGTATCTGTCGGGTCGGCTCCAGCACCCTCTGGTTCTGTGCACACATAGCACTGGTATAAAAGGCCACACCGACCCCATGCCCTTTCAGTTCCTGCTTACCACCCGGGATGATTGCTGAAATTTCCCTCTTGCTCAGACAATCTCACCTAGTGATTTTTCTTCTTTCTCATGTATATCGTTGTTGTAGTTTATTAGGAGTTTTAGTTGTTAGTGAGTTTTGGACACCTCTGGACTTTGTTGGAGAGGATTGTCCGTTCCCGTGGCATACCAAGCTTCAAGCCCTGCGCTTCCTGTGGCAATTTGATGCCCTGGAACAACACGCACTCTAGCTGTCTCAAGTGCTCATCGGAAAGACAATTGCCAAATCTGCAGGGACTTCAGACCCTGCACCAAGAAAGACCAGGAGGCGAGGCTGAAGGTCCTCCTCATGGAGGCAGCCTTAAGATCCGCATGAGAGCCGCGCTTGGACTTGGCACCAAGCATCTCCGCCTCGATGTGGAGCACTCCTTCCACTAGTTGAGAGCCCTGCACCGATCCTCCTCCCAGTGCAGGAGAAGAAACACTGTAAGCACCAGACGAGTCATTCCCCAGTGCCAAAAGGAAGCAGGCAAGGGGATCTGGAAAGAGGGAGACTTGTGTCAGGCCACTATCCTTCTCCAGGACCTCAGCCAGCCTTGGTGCTTCTCACAAGCTCCACTAATTCCAGCATGGGAAATGCCATCCTCCAACAGACAGTGGACTGGTCAGTTCTCAGAACCATCAACCCCAGAGGCGTTTGCGGCTGCTAGAGACCTACTCACTCTCCCAGTCCCAGGGTCCCCGGAGAGTTAGGACTTGGCACTGCTGGTACCAATGAGTGGCAGAGAACCATCCTCCAACTTTCATGTGGCACCACAGCCACCCTCTAGGCAAAAACCTCCTATGGTAGCCTCAGCTCAGACCTCTCCGCAGTGCCATTCGCTGGCACCGAGAGGGTCAGCACTGCCTTGGTCTCCCCAGCATAGCTCGTCTTCCTCATCAGAGTCTGAAGTGGGGTTTCTGCTCTCCTCATCATCAAGACCTCTTGCACTACTCCCCTGCTGGGCCTCAGGCGCTATGGTGCCCCTGAACACTTGGTCTCCAGAACTGGTCTTTTTGGAACCCTTGGGGGTTTCTCTTGTGTCAGGGCACCATTTTGACACATTCATATTTTGTGGCCTCAGAAAGTAGGACACTTCCAGTACCGTGCCGTAAGACTTATTAAAGCAGGTGGCCTTGAATTTGGGTATCCACGCTGAGGTGGTCAGAGAGACGACACCTGGTTACTGGACATTTTGTCAGCAGCAGGTCCCTCAAGAGTGGCTTTACCCCTTAATGAGGTGATCATGGACCCAGTTAGAGTGCTCTAGCAGACCCCTGCTTCCCTCCCTCCTATAGCCAAAAGGACGGAGTGCAAATATTTCATACCAGCCAAGGGGTATGAATTTTTGTTTTCACACCCTCCACCAGGATCTCTGATAGTGGCAGCCACCAATGAGGGGGACCATCAAGGTCAAACAGGCCCCATGCCCAAGGCAAAGGACACCAAAAAGCTGGTCTTGTTTGGCCAAAAAGCATATTCAATGGGTGGGTTACAACTCCGAATAGTGAACCAGCAAGCTTTGCTAGGTCGCTATAATTTTAATATGTGGGAAGCAATGCAGAAATTTAAGGACATGTTCCATCAAGAGGCCAGACAGGAGTTCTCTTCCTAGTCAAAAAAGGGAAGACAGTAGCCTGGGCATCCCTGCAGGCAGCCTTGAATGCCGCTGATTCTGGGGCCAGATCAATGGCCATGACTGTTACCAGGCACAGAAGCTTGTGGTTACAGTCTTCAGGGTTTCCTTAAGAGGTGCAGCAAACCCTCCAGTATCTCCCATTCGAAGGGCCCTTGCTCTTCTCAGAGCAAACAGATGCTAAACTCCACGGACTTAAGGACTCCAAGGCGACCCTAAAATCTCAGGGTCTGTATATACCCATAGTGTCCAGAAAACACTACAGGCCTCAACAAACAGGACACTATTTTGCTCAACCTGCCAGGCAGGACCAGCGGATGAGGAAGAGCAATTTCCTCTTCAGGGTTGACGCATTCTGCCCCTGAACACTCAGGTAGTTAAAGCACTGGTTTGGACAAGACTCTTGAAGATGACATATCAATTCTCTCAGTTCTGGATCCAGTTACCCGTTTGTTTTCCAAACGACTCTCCCACTTCCTCAGTGCTTGGACCCACATTACCTTGGACTGTTGGGTTCTAAACGCAATAGAATTTGTTTATATCCTTCAATTTTTATCCACCCTGCCTTCCCACACCCCGTCCCCATCCCTCTTCAGGGATCTTTCTCACAAACAACCATTGGAACAAGAAGTTCAGTCCCTCCTTTGGGTGGGAGCCGTGGAAGAGGTT
Source organism: Natator depressus (assembly GCF_965152275.1). NCBI lineage: Eukaryota > Metazoa > Chordata > Testudines > Cheloniidae > Natator > Natator depressus. Next base: position 144,269,408 of record NC_134235.1, on the reverse strand, counting down.
GCACACTATCTAAGAGGAAAGGGGTTTTATTCCCGTTACTTCCTAATTCCAAAGGCCAAAGGGGATCTCAGACCGAACCTAGACCTGCATCATCTCAACCGCTATCTCAAGAGCTTGAAGTTCCGCATGGTCTCCTTGGGCAGTATCATTACTTTGCTGGATCCAGGGGATTAGTATGCCGGCCTCTATCTAAAGGACACATACTTCCACATATCAATTTTCCAAGGCCACAGAAGGTTCCTAAGATTTGCCATGAACCAGACACATTACCAGTTTGCGGCTCTCTCATTTGGCCTGTTGGCCACTGCGCAGGTCTTCAACAAATGTATGGCAGTAGTAGCGGCTTTCCTCAGGAAAAAGAGGGTTCATGTATTCCCATATCGCAATGACTGGCTAATCCGGTCCAGACCTCAGGTGGAATCTCACTAGAAATACCCCCTTTTGAGCCACTTCTCATTCCATTAAATATGTGCTTTATTGGTATTGTATAGCACTGACTTTTTTAATCAGAATGTTGTGCAGTCCCAAGTCAAATGCCTTATACAAGCCCAAGTATATTACATCTAGGGAGTGTTTCTAGTGTATGGGTTGGGGGGGGGGAGAGGGCACGGGGAAGTCTCGCGTGTTCTTGACTCAATGCTATCTTTATCAGTGATCTAGACGAAAGTATAAAATCATTGCATATGACACTAAGATTGGTGGATTTGGAACTAAGAGGACAGGTCAGTTATACAGAGTGATCTCTTCAGTGTGAGGGAAACATGACTAGTGCAGGACAATAAACCTGTTCTCATGAGTTTTACATTAATGTTACTTATCCACTTATATATAATATATCTAAGTGATCAGTTGACAAAAGCTGCAGGGGTCAAGTAGTATAATAGTACTATCAAGTAGTAGTATTGGAGGTTTTTAAGACCAGGTTAGACAAACACCTGTCAGGGATCATCTAGATAAGAATTAGTCCTAACATGAGTGTAGAGGACAGGACCAGAAGACCTCTTGAGGTCCCTTCCAGTCCTATTATTCTATGGCCACTGAGATTTGAGAGGGGGGTTCTCATTGCCATGAGGAGATGATCTATTAGACCTACAAGGGCTGAGGTCCATGCCATATCCAAGTCTAATCACAGGAGGACTGAAGATGTCCATTGAATTTGTGTCTTATCTGGAGCTTGGTTTTTAGTACTTTCTTGATAATTTTGTTTTGGGAAGCTTACAAGAAGTGGAAATTTGGACAGTTGACTAGGGAGGAGTATAAAAATATTGCTAGAGCATGCAGGGATGTAATCAGGAAGGCCAAGGCACAATTGGAGTTGCAGCTAGCAAGGGATGTGAAGGGTAACAAGAAGAGTTTCCACAGGTATGTTAGCAACAAGAAGAAGGTCAGGGAAAGTGTGGGACCCTTACTGAATTGGGGAGGCAACATAGTGACTACTGATGTGGAAAAAGCTGAAGTACTCAAAGCTTTTTTTGCCTCAGTCTTCACAGCTCCCAGACTGCTGCACTGGGCGACACGGTATGGGGAGGAGGTGAGCAGCCCTCAGTGGTGAAAGAACAGGTTAAAGACTACTTAGAAAAGCTGGACATGCACAAGTCCATGGGTCCAGATCTAATGCAGCCAAGGGTACTGAGGGAGTTGGCTGATGTGATTGCAGAGCCATTGACCATTATCTCTGAAAATTCGTGGTGATCCAGGGAGGTCCCGGATGATTGGAAAAAGGCAAATATAGTGCCCATATTTTAAAAAGAGAAGAAAGAGACCCCGAGGAACTACAGACTGGTCAGCCTCCCCTCAGTCCCTGGCAAAATCATGGAGCAGGTCCTCAAAGAATCCATTCTGAAGCACTTGGAGAAGAGGAAGGTGATCAAGAACAGTCAACATGGATTCAGCAAGGGCAAGTCATGCCTGATCAACCTGATTGCCTTCTATGATGAGATAACTGGCTCTATGGATATGGCGAAAGCGGTGGATGTGATATATCTTGAGTTTAGCAAAGCTTTTAATACTGTCTCCCACAGTACTCTTGCCAGCAAGTTAAAAAAGTATGTTTTGGATTAATGGACTATAAGGTGGATAGAAAACTGGCTAGATTGTCGGGCTCAACAGGTAGTGATCAACAGCTCAATGTCTAGTTGGCAGCCGGTATCAAGCAGAGTGCCCCAGGGGTCAGTCCTGGGGCCGGTTTTGTTCAACATCTTTAATAAAGATCTGGATGATGGGATTAATTGCACCCTCAACAAGTTCACAGATGACACTAAGTTGGGGGGAGCGGTAGATACGCTGGAGGGTAGGGATAGGATCCAGAGTGACCGAGACAAATTGGGTGATTGGTCCAAAAGAACTCTGATGAGGTTCAACTAGGACAAGTGCAGAGTTCTGCACTTAGGAAAGAAGAATCCCATGGCTAAGCAGCAGTTCTGCAGAAAAGGACCTGGGGATTACAATGGATGAGAAGCTGGATATGAGTCAGCAGTGTGCCCTTGTTGCCAAGAAGGCCAACAGCATATTGGGCTGTATTAGTAGGAGCATTGCCAGCAGATCAAGGGGAGTGATTATTCCCTTCTATTCAGCACTGGTGAGGCCACACCTGGAGTATTGTCCAGATTTGGTCCCCCCAGTACAGAAGGGATGTGGACAAATTGGAAAGAGTCCAGCAAAGGGCAACAAAAATGATTAGGGGGCTGGGGCACATGACTTACGAGGAGAGGCTGAGGGAACTGGGGTTATTTAGTCTGCAGAAGAGAAGAATGAGGGGAGATTTGATAGTAATCTTCAACTACCTGAAGGAGGGTTCCAAAGAGGATGGAGCTAGGCTGTTCTCAGTGGTGGCAGATGACAGAACAAGAAGCAATTGTCTCAAGTTGCAGTGGGGGAGGTCTAGGTTGAATATTAGGAAACACTATTTCACTAGAAGTGTGGTGAAGCACTGGAATGGGTTACCTAGGGAGGTGGTGGAATCTCCACCCTTAGGTTTTTAAGGCCCAGCTTGACAAAGCCCTGGCTGGGATGATTTAGTTGGTGTTGGTCCTGCTTTGAGCAGGGCATTGGACTAGATGACCACCTGAGGTCTCTTCCAACCCTAATATTATGTGATTCTGAAGGGAGGTGCAGACACATTCCAGCATCAAGTGTGGGTGAGGTTCAAGCAGGCTATTGCATTTTTCAGGAAGGCTGGCAGGTTTGCTTTCCCTAAAGAAAGTGTTAATAATTTCAATAGAATTGAGCTCAGTTCTGTTTGGCTTTCATCAGTTGGGGTGGGAGTTTTGTTTTGCAATGGGACCAAATTTGGGTGGCAGGGTGGTTATTGCTTTCTAATCTGACAGTTTTCTGTTTCAAAAATTTCATCTTATATTTGTTGAATTTTCTGTCAAATGGGATGAGAGCTCTTTGCGGTGTTCAGTATTTCGGTCTGATGTTTGGTTAATGTAAGCCAAGTGACCTGCAAGTTCATTATGCAAAATAATTTTGCTGATTTTTGCAGCTGTAATGGCGGAGGACAGGGAATCATAGAATATCAGGGTTGGAAGGGACCTCAGGAGGTCATCTAGTCCAACCCCCTGCTCAAAGCAGGACCAGTCCCCAACTAAATCATCCCAGCCAGTGCTTTGTCAAGCCTGACCTTAAAAACCTCAAAGGAAGGAGATTCCACCACCTCCCTAGGTAATGCATTCTAGTGCTTCACCACCAGGGACTTTCATTTCCTTTAGCAAAGTGGCATAATCCTGTACTAAACCCATTGTGCTGTCAGCAGATGGGTTCAAATCAGGTTTTACGATCCTAGGGTTTGAATCTGACTGCATGCTTCATCTGCCATAATTCACTGATGAACCATAGAGATATTTGAGGTCAGTGTAAGGAAAGGTGGATTGTTCGGGGCCAAGACATTGATGTCAGTGATTATAATATCTGCTAATTCATCAGTACATTGGCCTTGTGGATGAATAATTTGGTTTTCTTGGAACTGCTGAAAAGTTGAAGTATACACCTCTCCACCTCTCTGAGCTGTTAAGTCATATGCCCAGCGATGATGATTTAAAGGTCAGCTATTTGAGGGAGGGATAGCTCAGTGGTTTGAGCATTGGCCTGCTAAACCCAGGGCTGTGAGTTCAATACTTGAGGGGGCCATTTAGGGATCTGGGGCAAAAATTGGAGATTGGTCCTGCTTTGAGCAGGGGGTTGGACTAGATGACCTCCTGAGGTCCCTTCCAACCCTGATATTCTATTATTCTATTTCACTGCTGGTCAAAGAATGTAACAAAGGAGAGGGACAATCATATTATGAAGATTTCCATAATCTACTGAGAGTGACATTCCATTTGGATGCCAGGAGTACCTGCACGTTTTTCCAGGATGCTATAACCAGGTTTTAAAACAACACATAGACTCTGCATTACGTACCATCTCCATTACAAAGATGACAAGGTTTTAAAATCTACTCGAGCTAATTGAATCTTAACTTGTCTAATTATCCTTCCAAACAAGATATATTTGTCCACTGGAAGAAATAGTGATGTATTCCATCAGATCCATAAGGACATCTTTGGCCATACAAATGAGAACTTTTGTAGAGTAACTTTTCAAAACAGTACCAAACCGTATAATTGACATCCCCAATTTCCAAGCAAGGTATTAGGAAAATGACCATTCTCCATACCATGGTAGAAAATAAAATAAAATCTTTTCACTGTTAAAACTAACTGTTTTTGACTGAATTTTGATCATAGTAATTTGAACTTCATGTTGTTAGTTAGAAAAGATATGATCAGTATATATTTTCATTTCTATGGTATATTTCATTCTTCAGTCCACTCCACTCCAAGTTAGAAATGCAAATTTTGGCATAGAATTACACTCTCTGATTGGTATTTTTTAAAAAACCAAGGGCGTTAAGCCCCTCTTTTTCAATGGAATTCAGTGGGAATTGGGCATCTAACTCCTTTAGTCATCTTTGAAAATCTCAACCTCTAAATTTTACAAACATTTTTCAGAATATCTTCATGTGGGTTTATGTGTATGTTATATTTAATAATATTTAACATTCCTTTAATAGCTTTTAAATGTTTATGGAGTTCTGAGGCAGACGACAGAATTCTGATTTATTTTATTTTATTTACAGAATGAAGATGGTGTAATTGATCTACGGGAATATGTGACTGCTCTATCTGTAGTATGTAGGCCATCCAAAACTTTAGAAACAATTCAGTTGGCATTTAAGGCAAGTAGCAACTTCTTACAACTTTCTTCTCACAATATGTAGAAAATACAGAACCATTTAAAAAAAATCAATTTGATTAGACTGAATTTTATTCTATATATTCTTCTTATTCACATTTACACTTTTAAAAAAAGCATTAATACATTGCTTAGTTTCAGAGATCAAGCACCTCAAAAGTAATTAAATACAGATTTAGGCACTAGTCCCATCATATGATTGTAGCATGCTTTCCTCTGCATGAGCTGAGACCCACTGAGTTTGGTGCATCTCTACAGGGGTCTGCATTAGCAAGTTGCATTGGATGACTTGGGGCCGTTATGTTGAAACCTCCAAACTTACACTTTACCCATTGTGCTTATGCCTTATTAAAATGTGTTTCTGTTGTAACCCCTTTTTTCACATGATTAACATTTTCTGAAACACTTACGTTTAGGGGTGAAATTTTACATGTTTGATTGACAGGAATACACCTTTCTCCCTCATCTCATTGTTTAGATCACTACTGCCCCCTTCATCCCGAACCCTACCACCAGGATCTTGTGCTTCTTGTGGTTCACAGGAATGCTCTTCCCTGAGATGCCTTTGATTGCCAGTCTCTCTCCTCCCCCTCCCCCAACTCCTGTAAGTCACGGGAACCACCAGCACAGACGACACAAGCACAAGATCTAGAAGAGAGTGGGGACAGGAGTGGGGAGGCGGGGATAGACTTGAGCTGAGAAGGGGCTGGCAGAGTCTGGATCACTGTTGGGAGTCTTTCAGGGGAAATAACATATCTGCCTGGAGATCATTGCTTACCTTCTGAGGTCCTAGGAGAATGCATTATATATTAAGAATTAGGGAAATCTTTAATGTCAGATCCACTAATAACGATATATTGTAGGGGTTTAAAAATAAATTCACATTAGTCTATTTGTGTACCAAATATGTGGTACATATTTGCAGTGTTGATGTGACTTTCTCCATTGCATTCTAATTAAAAAGGATAACTTAATACTTCATTTGATATAGTATTGTCTTTAGCTAGCTCTGTCATATTGTGATCTTATCAGCCAGAGCCAAGATACATTAGCTTCTTGAATTGTCATAGAATCATAGAATATCAGGGTTGGAAGGGACCTCAGGAGGTCATCTAGTCCAACCCCCTGCTCAAAGCAGAACCAATCATCCCAGCCAGGGCTTTGTCAAGCCTGACCTTAAAAATATCTAAGGAAGGAGATTCTACCACCTCCCTAGGTAACAACCTCCTCCCTAGTCACTTGTATTTATGAGGGTGGCAATTAGCAGCTTACACCATATGTGTGAGTTGGCCGGTTGTAACTATCTTAGTTTCTAAGAGAGATACTTGTCCACACTGGGGTATACTTGACTTTGCACAGGAGACTGTGATAAAGAAATAACCCATATGTATTTATTTTACTATTTGTGATTTCTTTGCATTTTCAGGGGCAGAAGTAGTGAAATTCAACAGGCTTTTTTAAAATTTCTTTTGGGGGGGGGGGGAATAGGAGAAACTGGGTGGGGGGGTTAATATTTGTCCTCTGTTACCCAAAGGCCAGGTCTACACTAGAAAATATTTGCTGGTATAGCTGTGCCAGCAATCCCTGCTAATGTAGATGCAGCTAATACTGGCAAAAGAGTTCTTTTGATGGCATTGCTTATATCAGTTCTTCAAGTGAAATACAAATTCTGCAAAAAACAAAACAAAACCCCACACCGTTAAGCAAGAGATGTAGCTATCCAGCGCTTAAGTTAATTAAAGATGAACCCTTAGAGTTGTTACTCTTGTTGAATTTTGCAAGTCTTGCATTCATCACTAAATATGAATTATGAACATGAGTGGCTAAGGAATAAAAAAACATGATCAGAGTAAAAGTATATTATAGACTTTGCTATATCATTGTAAGTATTTTGCATGACATCTCTATCTTTTTGATCCTGTTCTCTGTGTAATTGAGTATCTACTTTTAAAGTCTAGATTAATTACAACAGCTCTTCTAGTGTCATATGTTGACTTATGTAAGGATTACAGCTGTACTGTACATTCTTAAAGAGCAAAGTGTTTCAGAAGATAAGAAAGATTACTATTCAGCCACTTGATGCAGCATACAGCGGGAAATAATGTGAACTGAGGGCTCGTTGTCCATTTCTTTTTTTTTTTTAAAACTTAAACCACTCTCTTGTTAACTTGATGCTTTGCAGCATTGTCCGCTTTAGCTGCAATCAAAGCGTTGCAGGTTTTAGAAAGAGGTATTGTAACATAGTTCAGTACAATACAGAACGATGCCCTTCCTGATATTGTAAATGGTACTCACCATTTCCTTCCATAGCAATAATACACAACAGTGTGCATTAGTAGGCTTATAGGTATAAGCCCAAGTTAGCACCAAAGCTAAATGCCAAGTGCCTTCATCCATCTGAGAAATGCACAAGTAGGCTACTAATACACATCCTGAAATAGCTTATATATTCGAAAGCCTTGCTCATTCATTAAAATGCCTTATTTGAAAAAGAAAATACGCCTTTAGTTTGGAGGGGGGAAATGGAAAATATTTCCCAGCAAAAGGATAAGAGATAATAGTAGGGGAAATGTTAGAAACTCCTTTTCCCTACTACTTTGAATGTTTTTAAATTTATTTTTGTAATCCTTCTTTGCTCTTTTTTTTAAGGTTCCTTGACCCTTTTAGACCAGTTCTCCTTCCTCCTATATGAAGTCCAGCTGCCTTTTACTAGCATGCTGTGTCCCAACAGACACCAATCTCAGAGCTTCTGTATGTGGTGGGGTAATGTACTCTACAGGGGTATAATTTCCAAAGCGCACTGACGCGCTGTGCATTAATTGGTCCATGTAGACCTGAAGGTTCCTTAGTACACCTAAACATGGTACTATTTATTCTACTTTGAAGCATACTAGAGAACCTTCAGTGCACACCAGCATGGTCTACACAGACCAGTTAATGTGCAGCACATTAGTGTGCTTTGGAAATCAGACCCCTATAGAGCACATAACCCCACCATGTAGACAAGTCCTTAGTTGCTGAACAGAAAGTTGGTAATAATTGGTTGGAAGCTCCAAACCACTGCTGAAATGGTATTTTAAGATGAGGGAGAAGTTGATGACATTCACCGTCTGTACAGTGTTCTTACTCTTAGGTTTGTGTTATCTAGCACAAAACAGTTCCAGCTCCCACAAGTCAGATTTCTTGCTTATGGAGGGCAACAATAGCAGGATAGAGCTTGATCCAGGCCTCTACATTACATCCCCCTGCCTTAGACTATATCACCATTCTTTGGACATTCTATACCAGTTCTTTCTTGGCTGCAGGCAGTAGAGGAGTGCCCTGCTTCATGGTCATCTTTGTGATAAGCTCAGTGGTATCTTTTTCTGTCTAACCTTTCTAGTCAGCATCTAGTTTTGCCTAAGGTGATTCATTCGGGGCTCAAGTAGGTTCTTCCATGCCTCCATGCCACCTGTTTCAGTGCATCTGCACTTCACTCCCCATGCTTAATGTTTGGCACTCCAGCAGCTTTGCTTGCAGTACACTGATTCATTACCTTTGCCATGGCACTTTAGCACTGCTGTTTCAGCACTTGGCACTGCTCTTTTGGTATGCTGTGGCTTTGGTCTCTTTTTGCCTGCATCTTGTATACTTGACATCTTGAATCTTCAGTACTTTCAGCTTGGCACATCAGTGTCTCCTCACTCCTGTACCTCCTCAGCATCTTCAGGTTTCACTGTTGCTGCTTTGGTGCATTATTTAATTAGAGGGGTTTTCTATTTTTTCTTTTCCAACATGATGTTTTCCAAGAAGGAAAGAAACAAGGTGTTCGGCTTCAAAAATTATCACTTTGACAGAACCAATTCCAAGAAGGGATGGCTGTACCCATTGTGTTCTCTGGCTGGGAGCCTCCTGGTGTGCATGGTTGCAATATACATCAAGAGATACCTCCCTGCATGGTATGCATCTCCATTCCCTGATTGAAACACACCACAGAGGTTCTCATAAGTTCCTCACAAGGCTGGTCAAGAATGCAATGAAGGAAGGATCTTTTAAGCATATGTTTGTCAGCTCAGACTTGAGTGCCAAGACCAGTGGCACATGTGCAGACTTGGGGCCCTCCCCTTGTAAAGTCCCATGAGGCAGCCTTAATTCCAGAGCACCCAGCACAGTCACCCTCAAAGTCCTTGGTTTTTATATCCACTATGAACACTTAATTTGAATAGTCCCTTCAAGATGTGGGCATTACCGCAGGAGCAAACGTATTTGAAATACAGGTATACAGGCAGTGCTCATAACTTCAAATACAAAAATGATACATGCATACAAATAGCATAATCATATACAGCAAATCATAACCTTTCCATAGACACCTTACTTGACATAATTTGTACAAGATTTATTGGAATTATATAACAGTGTTAGCAACAGTGATCTACATGGTCGTATTTAATCAGATAATGTCACAATCCCAACACAAAATTGATGCAGGAAGGGGTGTCCCAGACACAGTTGAATGCATCACAGGAACTTCCCATTCTTGGTCCTGTATTACTACAGCTTCTCACCCAATATTAGAAGTATCAGTGTATAACAGAAATGGTTTATCAAAATCATAGTTTGATCAAAACAGGCTTTTTCTTTGAAAGGTTCATTATGCAAATAATAATAATATTCGCAAAGCTGCTCTGCTGTGTAAAGCCAGGAATCCAGCCTTTCTTTTGAACCTGAGACATAAACTGTTCAATTCCAATATCAGTTAATTAAGCCTCCTTTTAAGCTATCCACACTAGATTTTTCCAAAGCAAATTCAGTGAGCTCATATACATCTGAAAGACTCTGGCAGTTAGGAACTGAAACAGATTTCTCAACAAATAAATTGTTGCCTTCTACAGACAGAAATTCATCCTGATTTACCTCAATTCACTTCCACACCCCTCAGTTACAGCAAACTGCTTGCAAAAACTATCATGAGGATTCTTCTCCTTAGGAGCTTCTTTTAGCAACAATTCACCTTCATCTTGCTCCACAGAAGCATTACTGTGCTGAGACGCAAGCAACTCCTTCTGAGTTTGTTACACCCAGAATCATCTCTGGCCCATTAGGAAGATTTTTACACAACCCCCTTTCAAGCAAGCTACAAGACTCCATAGTTAAAAAGTTAGAGGCACTCTCTTTCCCTTTACAGCTTCCCTCCTTGACAACGTGCAGGTTACCAGGCTCAATACACAGAAGCATAGGGACCATTCCCTTCTTGTCACAAGTTTCCATACTGTCAGTGAGTAACACAGTCAAATTACCTTTGTGCTCTCCTTGTGCCCTGGCCATGATATCAACCTGATTAAACAGAATTGTCATACCTTTTCTCAGCAACATGCTAGCAACCATCAAAATAGAAGCACCAGAATCACTTGGTTCCTGGGACTTTGTTAGGACATTAACTGGATACGACCTAGTTACAGTGTCATTCTCCCTAGCAGACACAAACTTAGGAACATTTTCTTCCTGGGCTTTCGTTAAATCCAGAACCAACTCTGAGGCAACTGATAAATTTTCAGCCATCAGAGGCTGACAAACTTCTGTCTGCTTCACAGACAAAGAATTGGAGAAAAACTTTTCCTCAGCAGGCGTGCTGCTGTTCTCAGTAGACAAGCAATTGGAGATATCCTTTCCCTTGTCCCAGCACCCATGGATGATTGCAGACATATACTTGGAAAGTGAAACAGCTTGCTTAACAGTCAAGTTGCCAATTCCAACAGATAAACTGCTATTCTCCACATATAGTCTCATTACACTGAGCTACTTTAAATAAATTACTTCTACCTTGTTCAGGCTTACATTCACAAACTTCAATTGCCAACAATCCTTCACCCACAAAAAAATCTACCCTTTTCTTCCTCAGTTAGGGCTTTAACCTGACCATCAACTTTAATCTGCTCTAGAGAAACATTTTCTTGATCAATGAGTTCTCTCTGTGCTTCATCTAATTCCAGATTCACTTCTGAGATTGTAGACAGACATTCAGAAACTTAATTTACATACAAACTGCTTTTTTGTACAGACAAACATCTATTTTCCAACTTCCCAACCTGGTCATAGCATAATTGGTTATGACAGACAACTGCTTAGAGTCGTACAACATACCAGCTTTGTTATAAACTGGACTTTCAAGAAGATACAGTTTCTGCTGTTCTTCCATTGCTTTTTTGATTTGGAGCTTAAGTCTTGCAGTTACTTGTTGCATCTGGTGAGCCCTCTCCTCAGCAGCTAGCCGTTGCATTTGTCTCCAGTAAGCTTCTTTGGCTCTCTGTTCAGCTTGCTTGGCTCTCTCTGCAGCTTCTTTTTCCAGATGGGCCAAGGCTTGCTTCTCTTGCATTCTAAGTTCTGTCAGTCTTTGTTCATGTTCAGGAAACAGGCTCTCGGGGCTTGCAGTTTGATTGCTTCTGCTGATGCCATCTGGCTTATGGTCGCTGATCTTTAACCTTTAAAACTCTCAATATAAAATTTCAAAAGTATGGGGTTCTGATCCAAAGCTTAACTGACCTGGTTCTGTGGATCCTGTTGATCACACCACTGTAACCATGCCTTCATGGGTCACAACTCAGAATACCAAATTCAGGACAAACTGCTGAGAAATAGGGCAGACACACCTCAAAACTGGTGGTTATTCTCCCATAAGATATACCAAACAAGCAACAAAAGTAAACTTCTGTTTCACCACACTAGCTAACAAGAAGTCAGAAAAGCAGTTCCCTTAGGTATTCCGGTGCTTGTATCACTACCAAAAACTTAAAGATGGGTGGTTAGACTTAAAGATGGGTGGTTCCAATTTCATCACATAAAAGGTTCTTCTGATCCCAAAGGACCAGCCACACATCCAGGTCAATATATAACTCGGATCTTACCCAATAATCACGCTGTTGCTAATCCTTTAGTATCTAACATCTAAAGGTTTGTTTATAAAAAGAAAGAAGGAGAGAAAGAAAGAAAGAAAGGTGAGAGTTGGGGGTTGGACTAGATGACCTTCTGGGGTCCCTTCCAACCCTGATATTCTATGATATTCTATGAATTAAAATTGGCTAAAGGAATCAAATACATACAATAATTGCAAAGTTCTTGGATCAGGCTTGTAGCAGTGATGGAATAAACTGCTGGCTTAAGTCAAGTCTCTGGTTGCTTCCAAATCACTGGAAGGTCCTCAGTCCTTTGCTTAGAATGCTCCCATTAGTATAAGTTTATAGTCCAGAGGCTTAAGAAGGAAAGAGGCAAAATGGACGTGTTTCCTGGGCCTTTTATAGCTTCTGCCATGTGGAGGGCAAGCCATTGTTTCAAACAAAGCCCTCAGCAAAGCTAGTGGAAAATTACAGGTAGCAAGATTGTGTTTGGAGTCACATGGGCAAGTCACGTGTCTATGCATGATTTTGCTTAGTCATAGTAGGAAAGTCCATTAAGTGTAGATAGGCATCTTCCATGGTCCATTGTGAGTTAAGTATTCCTTAATGAGCCACTTAATTTGAATAGTCCCTTCAAGATGTGCAGGCTAAATACCTTGTGGGCATTACCCCAGGAACAAACGTATTTGAAATACAGGTATATAGCCAATGCTCATAATTTCAAATACAAAAATGATACATGCATACAAATAGCATAATCATATTCAGCAAATCATAATCTTTCCACAGACACCTTACTTGACATAATTTATACAAGATTTGTTGCAATTATATGCCAGTGGTAACAGCAATGATCTACGTGGTCATATTTACCCTGATAACGTCACACCCTCCCCTTGCAAAGTCCAGTGAGGCAGCCTTAATTCCAGAGCACCCAGCACAGTTACATCCTCAAAGCGCCTCAAAGTCCTTGTTTTTTATTTCCACTATTCAAAGTTGGTGGTACTGAATTCAAGTACTTTGGATGAGATGTAGCCTCTGCAAAGAAGATAGAGCCTGGTGGTTTGAGATGGTTATAACTATAGGGCTATGCTCAGTGCTGTGCACCTCAGATTTTAGACCTGCAAAACTGAAATCCATTTCAAAGACGGTTTATCAGTCTGCAGTTGCAGCCTCAGAACTGTGGATTACCAGGCTTACACATGTAAACTGTGAAGGTCTTCCCTCGGTTAATTCCTTTCCCTAGGGAGAAACAAACACGAAAACTCAAGAATCTTATGAAGGGTATAGACGTGGCCTAGTATCAAGTTTGGATGGCCTTTGATGTCAGCATGGCAGGGGCTGCTACTTCAGGGGTGGAATTCCACAGGGGTGGTCTTGGCTGTAGGCATGTGGATTATAGGTCCAGAAGAAGCTCAAGGAGCTTCCATATAGCAAGGAGAGCTTGACTGGGAGAAGATAGAAGCATCATAACAAAATTCAAAATACGCTAAAGCCTTATTACATTCTTTCAAGTCTCTCTCATCCCTCATGACTTTCCTCTGAAGGAGAGAGGGGGAAAAGCTTTCTCTTCGAAAGCCATCCTTCATATCTATGACTAACTTCAAGGGAGCTCAGTGCCCCCATTGTCAAGACACTTGGCCTCATCACCACTAACATAAGGCAAAAGCTCTTAAGCTCCATTTTTCCAAGCATTAAAATTCAAAATGCTTTGGAGGGGTTCTGGCACATATGGACAGCCTGCCAACTCTATCTCAAGATCAGACTTTTTGAGGCTTTTAGCCCCAGTGATTCCCTCACCCCCCGCCAATCATCACTGAAACATGGGTCCTGAGCACTGTTCAGTTGGGCAATACATTCAGCTTTTTTAAAAATGAAAACAACTTTCCAGTTCTCCCCAGCCCTGTGATTCTCTTAGATACCTCAATATGAGGAAGTGCTGTTGCATGAAATAAATCCCTCCTAGTAAAGACAGCCATCAGGCCTATGACATTGTGCAAAAGAAATAAGGGGCCTTAATCTAGTTACTTCCTGATAGTCAAAAAGGCAGAAGGGCACTGGCCAATCTCAGATATTGGGAAACTGAACTAGTATGCAGAAAAAATTAAAAAATCAAGACAATCATTTTGGGAGCCAGCACAATTTTTTTTTTTTTTTTTTTTTTTAAGAAAGTCAGTGTGGACTTTGGACTTTCAGGCACACACACACACGCACACAGAGATACTTCCAGTACTTGGCAAGCATTTCAGATTGTCAATTTTTGGTTTTTTCCCCTTTTTGTCTAATGTTTTGTTTTCATGAAGTACTAGGAAGCACTCATATCCTACTTGTCAAAGCTGTAAATCCACATTTCCTTACTCAGATGATTGATGGGCAGGGTTTGGGAGAGATTCAAAGGGTCAGTTATGTCACCATCAAGGTGCTGAAATCCTTAAGTTTTATAATAAACTTCCCAAAGTCCTAATTTATTCCTATTAGACATTAGGTATGTCTAGTAGAGCTTTGTACTCAAAACTGTAATCTTTCCTGCCCTGGCACAGAATCCAAGATATCTCCATTCTGGCAAAAAGATTAAACAAGAGACAGCAGATAACAGCTTAAGCCAGGGTGGGCAAACTTTTTGGGCCGAGGGCCACATCTGTGTGGGGAAATTGTATGCAGGGCTGGGGCAGGGGTTTGGGGTGTGGAAGGGTTGCAGTGTGCAGGAACGGGCTCAGGGCAAGGGATTGGGGCAGAGGAGGGATGCGGGGTGCATGAGGGGGCTCAGGGAAGGGGGTTGGGGTGCAGGAGGGGGCTCAGGGCAGGGATGCAGGAGGCATGCGGACTGTGGGAGGGAGCTCAGGGCAGGGGGGTTGGGGTGCAGCGGGGGGCTCAGGGCAGGGGGTTGGGGTGCAGGAGGGCTGCAGGGTGTAGCAGGGGTCTCAGGGCAGGGGGTTGGGGGGCAGGAGGGCTGCAAGGTGCAGGCAGGGGGCTCAGGGCAGGGAGTTGGGGTGCACGAGGAGTGCGAGGTGCAGGCAGAGTGTTGGGGGGCGGGGTGCAGGAGGGGTTTGGGCTCCAGCCCGGCGCCGCTTACCTAAAGCAGCTCCGGGGTGGCACAGGGCTCTGCGCGCTGCCTTTGCCATGCCTCCAGGTACCTCCCCTGAAGCTCCCATTGGCCACGATTCCCTGTTCCCGGCCAATGGGAGCTGTGGGGGGTGATGCTGGAGGCAAGGGCAATGCACGGAGCCCTCTGCCCCCCACCCGGGGCCCCAGGGACGTGGTGCCAGCCACTTCTGAGAGCAGTGCGGGGCCTGCGGCGCCACAGGGGGCAGTCCTGCAGGCCGGATCCAAAGCCCTGAGGGGCCGGATCTGGCCTGCAGGCCATAGTTTGCCCACCCCTGGCTTAGGCCATGCTATGAATGTTTTGACTGCTGGCCATAACAGGGCTGACTTCATTGTTCCCATGATACATTTCCAAATGGGATGCTTTCAGTGGACTTTTTGAGATTCAAATGGAATCAAGTATCAGAGATTTTGTGTTGCATCCTAATAAGTCTCAAGGTTTCTCAGGTCTGATAGCAATCAGGGACAATCTACCACTAGGATTGGATGTCCAAAAAACTTCTGGTCTATATTGTGGTGACTATGGATGTGTCTAGTTTGATGAGATCACACAGAAAGTTTTCGCATCCAGGGGACATGGTCTTTCCAGGAGTAGCTGCTGCACATAGTAGTTCTGGAGATGAGGCTGTCCTGTACATGCTGAGGACTTTTAAGATACCAGGTCTCTGAAAGGTCCTGAGTCAAAGGACAATTAGGCCGCCATGTTTTATAAGCAGGGAGGTAGCAGTCATACCCCTGTGTGAGAAATTCCTGCGGCTGCATGAGTGGACTCTGTCCTACAAGACTTTCCTAGTTGCCGTGCACTTGGCAGACACTGAGTGAATCCATTCTAGTTCCTCATAAGTAATGCATAGATCAGAGTGTGGCAGATCAGAATTTCCTCTGGTGGGGCAAACTGACACCAGACTGAATGAGAAACTTCCAGTGCTTTGCTTCTAGCACTGAGAAAAGATCTGTAGCCCACAGAGCTAGCTTAAAGGTGTTTTATGTAGCTGTAACACAAGAAACCTCTAGGCCTATATCCTGTAATCTAGCCTGAGCAGTTAGCATAAGGCTTTGAGGTCTATGAGTTTTAGTATAAGTGAGTTACCCAGCAGTGACCCTGAGTTACTGGGGAACTGGAAATATTATAGTATGGGTATTTTTATATAAAGTGATACCAGGTAACTGCAGGAATATGAACTGACACCAGCTTTTGGACATTTTAGGATAGGAACATCAGCAGGTGTGTAACCACAAATTTGCCTTGGCAACAAATTGACATATATGATGAGTTGAGATCATTAATATACTAACCTATAGAATAAGGACACCCCAACATTATTAGAGTGAGTCAGTCAGTTATGGACAAAGGAGGCCAGGTGTTTATATGAATATTCATGGCAGTCACAAGACCCTATAACAGGCCAAACCACCACGTAAGGTTTGAATTCTTGACCATCAGACTTGTTTGACATGCCAGAGGCAGGGTTGGACCATCATGGAACACAACCTGTCTCCCACTACTAGGTCTCCATGGAAGGACTGTGGCTATATGTAAGGGATGGTACAGGACACCATTCATACTGTACTATAACTATGCCTCCATTTGGGTTGAAGCATTTGTGTTTTTACTAATTATGCTACTAAATGTATTTAAATTTTGCTCTGCCCTCAGTATGAGTATTGCTGCTGTGTACATCAGGATTCCCAACCAGCTATTGAGCTTAATTCTGTTGTGCCTGATTCTGAGACTAGAACCTTTTAAAACCCTCAAATTGTAATCAGTGATTAAGTGGACATTTTTAAAATGAATATAATCAGTAAGAGTGGGGCAGATTTTATGTGGTTTGAAGCTTTATCCATGTGTTAAAGTGGCTTTGTAAGTTGCATTGTGTTGTGAAACTAAGTAAAGGTACCTAAAGTTGAATAAGCAGTAGCATCAGGGCCTGGTGACCCACACTTTGAGGTGGCAAGGGAGCTGATTTTATTTTAGCTGCCAATAGGCCACAGTAGGTTGGCACCTGTCCAGATGTGTGAGTAGTCTGGCAGAGTTCAACAAAAGTCCCACAGCTCCTCCAGACTGCAGCCCTGAGCCATACATTATGGAAAGACTGTGCCATCTTACCTCTAACTGCCACAGTGGCTGGTGGGCCCAAGCACAGTAAATGCCTCTGGAGCTGCTAGAGCACAGTAGCCAACAAGGGAAGAGAGGGAAGTAACCCCCATCCTTCTACAGGTTAATTCTGGACTTGCGTACCTTCTACTAAGCATGGAGCCAGTTTAGCCTTTGGGACTGTTCAGAGTAGAGTAAATGTTGTAACCGGTTAACTAGGTAAGAGGTTTATCATTTTGGAAGGGACATTATGTGCTAATTATTGTGCAGACTTTGAATTCAGCAAGTGAGATAAAGCTTATTAGCTAGGGAATAGGGAGGGGAGTCAGCCGAGACTTCTGGAGACCAAGTCATGGTCTCCCTCAAAAAGGTGTTAGAGACTTTTGTGAAAAGGAATGTTAAGAGTTATGAAGGAGACTTGATGCAGTTGAAGGACAGTCAAGCAATGTTTTAGCATCCCAACCCATTGGATGTTGTCAGGTGTCTGAGGTTGAAGCAGGCAAAAGAAAGGGAAGGAAGTCTAGAGAATTGAAAGGGATACTGATTTAATGTATGTTTGTGGCATGTAACACGTTGGCACTTAAGTTGAAAAGGAAGGTGGATCAGCTTAGCCAGACACCGCAGGCTCTTGAGGAAGAGAGAAAAGTTACTCAGCAGTCAAAAGACCAGCTGCGTTCCTCTACAGGGGAACAGCTGACTCTTTACTAAGAGACAGGAATTGGAGAAAATATTAGAGTGAAGTCAGACTCAAACAAAGGATGTTTGGGACGCAGCGCATTGTTGTCAGGCTAAGGCTTCTGCGTCCTCAAGGTCACTGGAAGGCTACCAGGCAGACGGGGAGCTGCTGCTGGAGTTGATTAGGAGGTTAGAGAGTGTCTGTAATACTATGGAAAGACAAGGTGAACCAGCAAGTGCTGGAGGTTGCAGGAGTCGGGGGCTAAAGGAAGCATTTTAGCCACAGGAGAGAGAGAATACAGAGAAGCGCAGGCTGTCTCACAGAGAGATACCGGGGAGGTAGGCAGCCAACCAGTGGTTCCTGTTCCTGTTGGCATGGTGGAACCACAGGGGACAGACTAACCCCCAGGACCAGTTACCAGCACCAGGAAAAAGAAGATAGCAGAAACAGGAGACCACAGCCTCGTGCTGTGTAACAGTCAGAGACTGCTGCAGCAGGGGAAGTTAAATGAGGAAGTTGATTATTTTGTCGTGATAGGTCACTCTCAAACAGAACAGGGGGGCCTGAGTACAGCAGAAGTGGAGGAGGAGTTAAGTGAACCCAACATTGTTCTTTTGGAGGTGGAGACTGATAACGAAGAGGGAAGTTCTGAGGGGAGTCAGGAGATTGACACGGAGCTGGAGCTCAATTCAGGGGCAGACACACAGACAGAGGGAGGAGCAGTATATACTTTCAACATACAGGGGGGACCAATCGATATCTCCCCTTCCCCCCGCCAACTAATTTTGTCATGGGATTAGAAGACACAGTGTCTCAGGCATCCACTGCAAGCGAGGCTGGGATTTCTTGACTAAAATCAATAAAAAAGAAACGCTCCCACCCTAGTGCCACAGGGCAGGACAAAGGAGCATTATCCTCATCTCTTGAGTTAGGGTCATCCAGCTCAGGAGAATGCAGCCTCTTCGGGACTCACCAAGGAGGGTGGTCACCTGCAGTCACCTGTCCTGCAAAGGATATTGGCAACTCAGTCATAGCCAATACCCACATCCAGACCACACAGGCTTTTCCTCCATCCATTGTGTTTACCTAAACTGTACCCTTCGTACCCACCCCAGCCCCACCCTATCTCTGAATTGGAGTCATAGAATCATAGAATATCAGGTTTGGAAAGGACCTCAGGAGGTCATCTAGTCCAACCCCCTGCTCAAAGCAGGACCAATCACCAACTAAATCAGCCCAGCCAGGGCTTTGTCAAGCCTGACCTTAAACCTCTAAGAAAGGAGATTTCACCACCTCCCTAGGTAATGCAGTCCAGTGCTTCACCACCCTTCTAGTGAAAAAGTTTTTCCTAATATCCAACCTAAACCTCCCCCACTGCAACTTGAGACCACTACTCCTTTGTTCTGTCATCTGCTACCACTGAGAACAGCCTAGATCCATCCTTTTTGGAACCCCCTTTCAGGTAGTTGACAGCAGCTATCAAATCCCCCCTCATTCTTCTCTTCTGCAGACTAAATAATCCCAGTTCCCTCAGCCTCTCCTCAGAAGTCATGTGCTCCAGCCCCCTAATCATTCTTGTTGCCCTTCGCTGGACTCTTTCCAATTTTTCCACATCTTTCTTGTAGTGGGAGGCCCAAAACTGGACACAATACTCCAGATGAGGCCTCACCAATGCTGAACAGAGGGGAATGATCACGTCCCTCGATCTGCTGGCAATGCTCCTACTTATACATCCCAAAATGCCGTTAGCCTTCTTGGCAACAAGGGCACACTGTTGACTCATATCCAGCTTCTTGTCCACTGTAACTCCTAGGTCCTTTTCTGCAGAACTGTTGCCTAACCACTTGGTCCCTAGACTGTAGCGGTGCATGGGATTCTTCCGTCCTAAGTGCAGGACTCTGCACTTGTCCTTGTTGAACCTCATCAGATTTCCTTTGGCCCAATCCTGTCTTTTGTCTAGGTCCCTCTGTATCCTATCCCTACACTCCAGCTTATCGACCACTCCTCCCAGTTTAGTGTCATCTGCAAACTTGCTGAGGGTGCAATCCACGCCATCCTCCAGATTGTTAATGAAGATATTGACCAAAACTGGCCCTAGGACCGACCCTTGGGGACTCCACTTGATACCGGCTGCCAACTAGACATGGAGCCAACTTTCTATCCACCTTATAGTCCATTCATCCAGCCCAAACTACTTTAACTCGCTGGCAAAAATACTGTGGGAGACGGTATCAAAAGCTTTGCTAAAGTTAAGGAATAACACGTCCACTGCTTTCCCCTCATCCACAGAGCCAGTTATCTTGTCATAGAAGGCAATTAGCTTGGTCAGGCATGACTTGCCCTTGGTGAATCCATGCTGACTGTTCCTGATCACTTTCCTCTCCTCTAAGTGCTTCAGAATTGATTCCTTGAGGACCTGCTCCATGATTTTTCCAGGGACTGAGGTGAGGCTGACTGGCCTGTAGTTCCCCGTATCCTCCTCCTTCCCTTTTTTAAAGATGGGCACTACATTAGCCTTTTTCCAGTCATCCAGGACCTCCCTCGATCACCATGAGTTTTCAAAGATAATGGCCAATGGCTCTGCAATCACATCAGCCAACTCCTTTAGCACCCTCGGATACAGCGCATCCGGCCCCTTGGACTTGTGCTCGTCCAGCTTTTCTAAATAGTCCTGAACCACTTCTTTCTCCACAGAGGGCTGGTCACCTCCTCCCCATGCTGTGCTGCCCAGTGCAGTAGTCTGGGTGCTGACCTTGTTCCTGAAGACAGTGGCAAAAAAAGCATTGTGTACGTTAGCTTTTTCCACACCCTCTGTCACTAGTCACCTCCCTCATTAAGTAAGGGGCCCACACTTTCCTTGACCACCTTCTTGTTGCTAACATATCTGAAGAAACCCTTCTTGTTACGCTTAACATCGCTTGCTAGCTGCAACTCCAAGTGTGATTTGGCCTTCCTGATTTTGCTCCTGCATGCCTGAGCAATATTTTTATACTCCTCCCTGGTCATTTGTCCAATCTTCCACTTCTTGTAAGCCTTTTTGTTTTTAAAATCAGCAAGAATTTCACTGTTAAGCCAAAGTGGTCACCTGCCATGTTTACTATTCTTTCTACACATTGGGATGGTTTGTTTCTGCAACCTCAATAAGGATTCTTTAAAATACAGCCAGCTCTCCTGGACTCCTTTCCCCTTCATGTTATTCTCCCAGGGGATTCTGCCCATCAGTTCCCTGAGGGAGTCATAGTCTGCTTTTCTGAAGTCCAGGGTCCATATTCTGCTGCTCTCCTTTCTTCCTTGCATCAGGATCCTGAACTCGATCTCATGGTCACTGCCTTCCAGGTTCTCATCCACTTTTGCTTCCCCGGTCTCTACCCGGGCCTTTTCCTTCCACGGGGAGGATGAACGAGAACACCACTTGCGCTTCGAACTCCTTTATCCTTCTTCCCAGAACCACGTATTCTGCAGTGATCCGCTCAAGGTCATTCTTGGAAGTATCATTGGCTCCCACATGGAGAAGCATGAAGGGGTAGCGATCCGAGGGCTTGATGAGTCTCGGCAGTCTCTCCATCACATCATGAATCCTAGCTCCTGGCAAGCAGCCCACATCTCGGCTTTCCTGGTCAGGACAGCAGATAGATGACTCAGTCCCCCAGCCTGCTCTGAGTCTTCAGAATGTTGTGCCCGTAGAAGCATATCCTGACGTCTGTCTAGGAAATCTTCATTTTCTCTTATGCAATGCAGATGTGGTTCTCAACTCCTGTTTCAAGTATGAAGGCTAATACTGTCAGGTTGAGGGACTGGCTCAGCCTAGATAATAGATAAATACGCTTCAGATGTAACCGATACACAAGATTTCTAGGAATTTTGCAGTTTCTGAATTATTCTGTTATCAAGATTATTTGGGAGAAAGAAAAGCTTTCACACCTGGTGCTAAAATTCTTAAAGGACCCATATTAAAGTTAATTGTAATTTATAAACCGATTTACTGTAACTTTTCACAAAATTCTCTATTCTCATTCTGTATTCAAAGAGTAAGATTTGGGACAGATACACTGTGTTCTTTATAAATAGCAAAGTGGTTGAAGCCTTGTGTTAAGGGCAAACTTAGCCTTCACTATGTAACTGCGACCATAATTCCATGATATAGCCTAAGAGAGGGTGACATGGAACAGCCTGTAAGGGGCCTGGCTCACACTCTCCCCTGTTACTGCCACCCTAGAAGGCCAAAAGACTTGAGCTATGGAAGTTCTGTTGGATGTAGGAGTGAGAGACCTACTAAATGAAGTCTTCAAAGAAGCAGAAATACAGGCAATAATTTTCCCTCTTTCTCCTTCTGATCCTTTCTCTCTCACCCACCTGTTCCTGTCTTCATTCCGATTTCTGCCAAAGCTAGTTATGTTCAATCTCATGCCGCCCTGCCACCACTGTAATTATTTTTCCCAACCCAGGTAATTTAAATGAGGATTTAAATCTTTGCACAGCTTTTTGGGATTGTCAAAATGTTTCAACTAACCCCTGAGTATGTGTCATTGCACAATCGTCCTCAGCCATATGCTTTTATTAGTGTGTGATCAATTGTGTTACTGATATAATTTCGTTGAATGATCTCTTAAAGTGAAAGGTTTTAATATTTTCCTTTAGGACTGGAAAAATTTATCAGATGCCAACCAGCCAGAGATTGAAACCTGCTAGACAGAGCAATCCCAAAAGATGGGAAGGGATTCAGTATTGAAGTCCAAGGGCAGCATGCTAGTGTGAATCCAAGGCCCTCTCTCCTTCAGTTGCTAGGGAAGGAGTGGGGTTCTGGAAATCCTGCCAGGATGATATCCCTTGACCGTGCTTGGGACCCCTACCTTCAGTATTTGCCTCTGAGCACTTAAGAATGACATCAAACTAGTTTTTCTGTTGCAGTAGTCTGTCTCCAGCAGTGGCTAGTACTAGTTACTTAGGGGGAAAGTGCAAGAATGCTGTTGTAACTATGTATATTCTTGTTATCCATAAAATGGCTGATCCTTTTTGATCCTACTAAACTCTTGGCCTTTGAAGTCTTGCGGCAGTGAGTTCTACCTGCTAATTTTTGTGTGCCAAGGTATTTCTTTTTATCCATATAGAGTTTGCCAACTTCTCGTTTAATTGATTATCTCCAGTTTTTTTAATAGAAGTCTGAAAAGAAGTTTCCAATCTACTTCTCTAACCCATTTGTTATTTTTAATATCTTTATCATATGTCTGAAAATTAGGCCCAATGCATTTCAAGCAGGGCTCCAAAGTGTATGCCTCCATTCTTGTAAAATGGGGATAATCAACTATTTTACAAAGTTTTATGATGCTTTATTCATTACTGATTATAAAGTATTCTGAGATCCTCACATGGAAAGCACTGTATGTGTGCAAAGATTTACTACTATTATTTATTTTATTATTATTATTGGCTGTTCTTCTTTGCCATTTTTCTTTATTTCAGGTGGTAGAGCTGCTGTTCTTTATCTATGAAAGATCATCAGTTCAGCACCCAGCAGGGAAAGATTAATCACAATCTTTTCACTAAGTACACAGTGGTTCATAAATGACTTGGCTGTGTCTACCCTTTATTTATTTCAGATAGGCCACCCACAAGCTCTCACTTGATCATTATCAATTTGAGACTAACTTGACTTTTCAGAAATAAATCTTACCCATATAAAATTATTTTAAATGTGTTGCTCTTCTGAAAATTAGTACTTGGCTTTGCAATGATTTGTCTTCCTGCCTTATTTCATAGATGTATGAATCACAAAATGGAACCATAATAGAAAACAACTTAGCTTGCATTCTGAAGACTGCCTTGGGTGTGTCAGAGCTTAATGTAACAGACCTTTTTAAAGCTATAGATGCAGAAGAAAAAGGGAAAATCACATATGGTAAGTAATTAAATGGATTTGAAAATCTCTACACAACTATGGATTATCAAAGATGTAGCTGCTAACTTTTTTTCTTTTTCTTTTGTTTTATAGTAACTAAAAGTGTGTCATTTGCAGTGTTTTTGCCAAGTTACGTAGGCCAAAAGTATGTATCTAAAACATCAAATGCCATAACAAGGTGTTTCCGTTTCAATATTTAATTTCTTTACCTTAGGTTAGGTGATCCTGGATGAGCTCTTAGACAACACCTGCTCTGTGATTGATTTTCCTTTTGTCCTCTTTTATATGTGTTACATTGCTCCCTCTATTTTTTAGTTTTGTATCTCTTTCCTGTTGTCTTTCAATTCTCATCCATCTGAGATCTGGGGACAGGGGAACTTGCCCCCTCTGTTTGTAGACAGTTCAGGAACGGGAAAAAAGGTTGAGCTTTTGAATAAATTTGTTGTGAACTATTTGTTCAGTTCTAGTTATAACCAAGATGACCCGGAGAGAACTGTGCAGCAGAGAGGCAGTGTAATCCCATGGACAGAGCACTGCACTGGGAGTCAGGGGACTCAAGTTGTATTCGAGGTTCTACTTGTGTCTTGGGGCAAATTTCCTCTCCCACCTTTTGTCTGTCATGTCTATTTAGGCTGTAAGGTCTTTAGAGCAGGGAATGTCTCTTGCTATGTGTATGTACATTGCTCAGCACAATAAAGCCCTAATCTTTTTGGGGAACTTCAGGCACTACTTATATGAAGAAGAATAATTAATTAATTAATAATAATAATAATAATAATAATCAAACAGCCCAACCTACCTGTGACTGATTCAGATAAGGTTTGGATCCTGTAAACCTAAGGGCAACAGCATCCCCCAAATAGAAGTGATTGTGACTTTCACATATTTTTGCGGGTCTGATGCATAAACATAATATCTTACTGTAATAATTTTTCAAATTGTTTATTTTAAGAAAGTTTCATTTTAAAATGTATTGCATTGCTATAGAAATGTGGACACCGGAGCAGACTTCATTACACGTCATCAGTCATTAACCTTTAAATAGGAATAATCAAAGAAAACCCTAAGATAGATGGCCACTCAACTAGACTGTTAAGATGTGACCCAGCTGCTGGGTCTCTGGGTGTTTTTAAGCCTGCAGAGCCTGAATGGAGCCCAGCCATTGCCCTTCACTTGGATCCGCAAGCATAATCTCAGGGGGCACATACCCACTATCTGGCATCCCCTCCTGAGAGCTGAACCCATTGTTCAGCTACCTGGGTTCCTGGCATCCCCTATTGCTTGAACACTCCCTCTCCCGGAACTCTACCAAAAGGTGTGAGCCTTCTGGGTTACCTCTTCCAGGGACCACATGGTAGCTGTAAAGCATATAAGAGACAGACGCTTTGCACAGATTCTAACACTATTGTTCTTTTACTTACTCACAAGACCGTACAAATCACTTAGAACAAAACAAATTTCCTAAATGAAATGCCCCTTCTTTGCACATACTTCCCTTGGAAGTCCATCCATGTTAGGAAGGTAGGCAGGGTCCCTGGTCTCATCAAGCACCTATTGCTGCTTCTTCCACTTCAGCTGGAGAAAAGAAGAACAGAGGCCAAAAAGAGCAGCTTCTACTCTTTTTATAACATTCCAGTTCCTCAGTCAAGTGACTTCCTGATCATCCTCAGCAGGTGACCAGAGTCCCAGCAGGTGACTTTGCTGCCAAGGCAACCTTTCTCTCCTGATAAACCAGTTCTCCTGATTGGGAGCCAGTCTGTTTAGAGCTATTCCATTCAATAGGGAGAACACTTTAAGTCACTGACCCTCATTTGTTGTTCTTTTGCCATGAGCCTCTGTCTTCATTTTGGACTGAAATTCCAATCAGCCAATAGACAAGGCAGAGAGGAAGCACACTCAAAATGGAATTTGCAGTCTGACATAGACATATACAGAGTTCATAATCTCAAACAATTCATAAATTGTACAGATTCCCCCAAACTGTCACATTTGGATAGAAATATAACAATGTTAAAATGTAGGAAGAGGACAAAATCAACAGCTATCTATAGAACAGATGTTACAATAAGGGATATGATGTAGGCACTGGCTTTTATTAACACTTTTGCTACTAAATAAACTGATGCCAAATCATTTATCAGACTAAGATGGTCCTGTTCTTTTATTCTCCATTTCAATTATAAGAATATCCCATGAAATAATGAAAAAGAAAACTCCCAAATCATATTTCATCATTCAATTGGAAAGCATCTAGTTAGCACTGAAAAGGTGGGGAATTAGTTGGATACATTTTATTGATAGGCACAGCATTGCTACGAAGGAGCGTGTGATGTGGTATACTAACTAGACCCATTGTGGACCCCTTCTGGAACCCCCATGGTCCTACTACACCCTGATCCAGGAAAGGAACAGCAAAGGTGGGCCTTTCAGGCCTGCCTAGAGATGCTGCACGGAAGCAGCCAATAAGAACCCAGCAAGCGCAGACAGAGGCAGTTACAGCAAACTTAGGCCTTGGCTACACTTCCGAGTTATAGCGCAATAAAGGAGCCCTGGGCACACTACCCATCCTCACTGGCAAGGCATGTAGTGTGCTCTGACTCTGCAGCTACAGCGCTGCTGGTACTCCACCTCGGCGAATGGAATAACGTTTGCTGCGCCCCTGCTGGAGAGCCGTGACACTAGTGTGGATGCCCTGGTCCTATAGTGAGTTCTGATCGGCCTCCAGAAGTGTCCCACAATGCCTGTGCTAGCCACTCAGGTCATCACTTTGAACTCTACTGCCCTGCCCTCAGGTGACCAACTGTCAGACCCGCCCTTTAAATTCTCTGGGAATTTTGAAAAATTCCTTCCTGTTTGCTCAGCAAGGTGTGGAGTGCTCTCAGCAAATTTTTCCATGCACCAGGCGAGCCCCAGTATGGAGCAATGGCGAGTTGCTGGACCTCATCAGTGTTTGGCGGGGAGGAAGCTGTCCAGTACCAGCTGCGCTCCAGCTGTAGGAATTACAATACCTTCGGGCAGATATCAAGGGACATGATGGAAAGGGGCCATGACCGGGACACACTGCAGTGCAGGATTAAAGTGAAGGAGCTGCGGAATGCCTACCACAAAGCCCGTGAGGCAAACCGCTGTTCCGGTGCTGCCCCCACGACCAGAAGTTTCTACAAAGAGCTGGACACAATACTTGGGGGCGACCCCACCTCCACTCTGGGGACCACCACGGACACTTCTGAGCCCAGTGCAACAAGTCAGGAGGAGGAGGAAGAGCAAAGTGGGAGCGAGGATGCTGAGGCGGAGGAAGACACCCCAGAATCCCTAGATGCATGCAGCCAGGAGCTGTTCTCAAGCCAGGAGGAAGGTAGCCTGTCGCAGTGGCTGGTGCTCAGGGAAGGACAAACACCAGAGGAGGTTCCCGGTAAGCAGCTTTTATTTTGGGAAGGAAGTTATTCAGTGCGGGCTCTTGGGGCGAGGAGGGTTAGAGCTGCATGCATGCCTAGATGCGGAATAGGGCATTGATGTGCTCTCTCACGTCGTGATAATCGGCCTCAGTGATCTCTTCAAAGGTCTCATCCGGAACTTGGACAATGCCCTTGTGCAGGTTTCTTGGGAGAGCCACTGTGGTCCTTGTCCCAGTCAGGCTAACTTGTCCACGCCACTGTGCCGTGAGGGGCGGAGGGACCATTGCTGCACACAGGCAAGCTGCATATGGGCCAGGGTGGAAGCTGAATTGCAGTAGAAGACCCTCTCTTGCTTCCCAGGTCACCCTCAGCAGCAAGATATCTTCCAGGACTAACTCATCCTGTGGAAAATGTGGGGACAGTGTTCAGTATAGGGGCCCCTGCCGCTGTTGGCTCTCCCCAAGGCACAGAAACCCAGAGGACAGTACAGCCGTGAAACAATCAGTCATGCTTGACCGGTGCTTACTCACCATTTTGGGGCTCCAGTGGGTTATGCATGCTCGCTTTGGGACGGGCAAATTACGCTATTGTGTAGACTGTGCTTGCCTTTAAGTACAGGGGAATCATTGCTCTGTCTGGTGTGAACAATGCTGCCTCTGTTTAGTGTTGCATTTTGCATTTACAGATGCAACCTTGAGATCTCAGCCATCCGTGTTATCACCGGCTGAAAGACTCCAAAGAATCAGAAAGAGGCCACATAGAAGCAAGGAAGACATGTTGCATGAAGTAATGCAGCATTCAAGTAATGAAAATCAAAAAGTGCAGGAGTGGCGGGAGAGTACAAGGAGGGTCTGCCAGCAGAATGCGGATCGCCGGCAGCAAAGCACGGAGTGGCTGCTAAGCATCATGGAGCGCCAAGCAGTCTCGATACAGGCGCTTGTAGCAATGCAGATGGAGCACTACCGACCCCCCGCAGGCCCTGTCCTAAAACTATTTCCCTTGTGCCCCCATGTCACCTCCAACCCACTTTCCCCAACATCTGGGTTCTTACTGCCACCAGCTGCCTCCAACACCTGTAGCTTCACCACCCAGCCCTGAAAACTACGACCCTTACCCACTGCACTTAACCCCCATCGCCAAGCAGTATAGCCATCCTGAAGTGCAGCACTCATTGCACAGCACTCCAGACAGGACATATGCAAATCTGTGATTGTACCGTTTCCCACCCCCTTGCCCTTTCTGTTTCCCAAGCAGTTGTGTGTCTTTTCAATAAATGGATTTTTTGGCTTTGAAAACATTCTTTATTATTGCATAAAGTAAAAGATACCTTAGCCCAGGAAAAAAACAGGCACTGCAAGTCAGCGTAGCAAACACAGATTCCTACTAACATTGGGAACACTGCACTTCACTCCTGTGCAGGGCACCAGACATTACTGGTGGTTTTTAGCCTCAAATTGCTCCCTCAAGGCATCCCTAATCCTTGCAGCCTCTTGCTGGGCCCGTCTTCTAGCCCTGCTCTCTGGCTGTTCCAGTTCTGCCTCCAGGTGTTGAGCCTCCAAGTTCCATGCCTGAGTGGATCTTTCACCTTCTCTTCACAAATGTTATGGATGGAACAGTGTGCGGATATAACCGCGGGGATGCTGTTATCAACCAGGTCCAGCTTCCCATACAGAGAGCACCAGTGGCCCTTTAAATGGCCAAAAGCACACTCCACAGTCATTCTGCACCAGCTCAGCCTGTTGTTGAACCGCTCCACTGCTGTCAAGGCTCCCTGTGTAGGGTTTCATGAGCCACCGCATTAAAAGGTAAGCGGGGTCTCCAGGGATCACAATGGGCATTTCGACTTCCCCTGTGATGATCTTCTGGTCTGGGAAAAAAGTCCAGGCTTGCAGCTTCCTGAACAGGCCAGTATTCCGAAAGAAGCTTGCGTCATGCACCTTTCCGGGCCAGCCTGCGTTAATGTCAGTGAAGTGCCCACGGTGATCCACAAGCGCCTGGAGAACCATCGAGAAATACCCGTTCCGATTAACGTACTCAGAAGCTACGTGGGCTGGTGCCTGAATTGGAATATGCGTCCCATCTATCGCCCCTCCACAGTTAGGGAAACCCATTTGTGCAAAGCCAACCACAATGTCATGCACGTTACCCAGAGTCCTGGTTCTTCTGAGAAGGATGGGATTAATGGCCCTGAAAACTTGCATCAACACGATTCCAACCGTCGACTTCCCCACTCCAAACTGGTTAGCGACCGATCAGTAGCTGTCTGGAGTTGCCAGCTTCCGGATTGCAATAGCCACCCGCTTCTCCACCATCAGGGCAGCTCTCAATCTTGTGTCCTTGCACGGCAGGGTGGGGGCGAGCTCCTCACAGAGTCCCATGAAAGTGGCTTTTCTCATCCAAAAGTTCTGCAGCCACTGCTCATCATCCCAGACATGCATGATGATGTGATCCCACCACTCAGTGCTGCTTTCCCGAGCCCAAAAGCGGTGTTCCACAGTGGTGAGCATGTCCGTGAATGCCACAAGCAAAGTCCTGTCATATGCGTTACTTGAGTCAATATCATTGTCGGAGCCCTCACTGTCACTTGGGATCATAGGGAATAACTCAACTGCCAATCGTGACGTGCTGGCAAGACTCATCAGCATACTCCTCAGCAGTTCGGGCTCTATTCCCGCAGACTGAAAGGGAAGACCGCGCGTACAAAAAACATTGACAGATGGCGACAAATGTGGATGGAAGCAAAGGGAATGCTGGGATGCGAACCGATGCATCACAGGGCATTGGGACAGGACCCAGAATGTCCTGCACTCCCTGCCCGCCTCCTACAAGCCACAGCACCAGAATAGGAAGAGGTGCTCTGTGGGATAGCTGCCCATAATGCACCACTCCCAATGCCGCTGCAAGTGCTACAAATGTGGCCACGCCAGTGCGCTTGCAGCGGTCAGTGTGGACAGACTGCAGCGCTTTCCCTACTGCGCTCTACGAGGGCGGGTTTAACTCACAGCGCTCTACATCTGCAAGTGTAGCCATGCCCTTAGAAGTTCTGTTCCTGGTTGGAACCAAGGAACAAAAAAAGATAATCCTCTGTAGCCAAAGGAGTTTGAGAGGTAACCAGTCTTTGATTCTGGCTGCATTTGCTTAACTGCAGGAGAGAGGCCCTGAGAACTTCAACCCTGAGATAATGGGTGAAGATAAAGGGTCCAGGTGGGAAAGAGGCTCAGGGAAGCAGAAGTGATCATAGAATCATAGAATATCAGGGTTGGAAAGGACCTCATATTGGAAGGATGTCATCTAGTTCAAACCCCTGCTCAAAGCACGACCAATCCCCAACTAAGTTATCCCAGCCAGGGCTTTGTCAAGCCTTATCATAAAAACCTGAAAGGAAGGAGATTCCACCACCTCCCTAGGTAACGCATTCCAGTGCTTCACCACCCTCCTAATGAAAAAGTTTTTCCTAATATCCAACCTAAACCTCCCGCACTGCAACTTGAGACCATTACTCCTCATTCTGTCATCTGGTGCCACTGAGAACAGTCTAGATCCATCCTGTTTGGAACCCCCTTTCAGGTAGTTGAAAGCAGCTATCAAATCCCCCCTCATTCTTCTCTTCTGCAGACTAAACAATCCCAGTCCCCTTAGCCTCTCCTCATAAATCCTGTGCTCCAGCTCCTTAATCATTTTTGTTGCCCTTCGCTGGACTCTTTCTAATTTTGCCACGTTGTTCTTGTAGTGTGGGGCCCAAAACTGGACACAGTACTCCAGATGAGGCCTCACCAATGCCGAATACAGGAGAATGATCAGGTTCCTCGATCTGCTGGCAGTGCTCCTACTTATACAGTCCAAAATGCCTTTAGCCTTCTTGGTAACAAGGGCACACTGTTGACTCATATCCAGCTTCTTGTACACTGTAACCCCTAGGTCCTTTTCTGCAGAACTGCTGCCTAGCCACTCAGTCCCTAGTCTGTAGCAGTGCAAGTGTATCCTATCCCTACTCTCCAGTGTATCTACCACTCCTCTCAGTTTAGTGTCATCTGCAACCTTGCTGAGGGTGCAATCCACGCCATGCTCCAGATCATTAATGAAGATATTGAAGAAAACCAGCCCCAGCACGCACCCTTCATAGAATCACAGAATATCAGGGTTGGAAGGGACTTCAGGAGGTCATCTAGTCCAACCCCCTGCTCAAAGCAGGACCTAATCCCCAACTAAATCAGCCTTGGGGCACTCCGCTTGGGGCTGCCAACTAGACATGGAGCCATTGATCACTACCCGTTGAGCCCGATGATCTAGCCAGGTTTCTATCCACCATTCATCCAGCCCATACTTCTTTAACTTGCTGGCAAGAATACTGTAGGAGACCGTATCAAAAGCTTTGCTAAAGTCAAGGAATAACACACCCACCACTTTCCCCTCATCCACAGAGCTATACGTAACTGCTATGTATAATGTCCCTGGGTGGGAACATGGAATAGTGGGAGGGCCTCGGTTACCCCACTGGCCACCGGTGAAGTGGTATAAACCCCAAGAAAAGGGGGGGACAAGCCTAACTTAAGCCACGAGAAGGGGACAAGACTCATATGGAAACATGACCAAAGGGCTGAAAACACTGATGAGGGCAGACTGACAGTTTTGTTGGACTCTGCTATCCTGGAAGGGGTTCGTTTTGGTTGTGTGACCCAGCCAGAGAGCCGAGCCGCAGAAGGCCTGGAGCCAGAGGTAGATAGTCAGCAGGAGGCACTGGAGCCATTGAAGACCCCCCAAGTAAGGTGAACAATATACAGGGGACGCCATGACCAGGAAAAGGCCTGCAATACCACACAGCAGCAGGAGGTGCTCAAGAAGTGAGTTCCTCTCATTTCAGAGAGCCAGAGATGATTTTGTCTCTGGCAACCATAATCATTCGTTGTTCTTGGAGTACTTGTCCCTTGCGTTGCACTTGAAGTTGCTCTCTATGTGCCTGAGACTGGAAGATTTGCTAGCTGTATGCATTGGTCCACACATGCACCTTGCTTATTTTCATGTTGTTTACCAAGAGTATAACTGGTGGTATCAAACTGACTACCTCGCCAGTTCCATCTCACAGCCCTTAGTCTGAGACAGAGCGCCAGGGTCTGCAGCTTCTTAACTTAGAAAACTTACATAGATAAAAATATATACAAATGCTTAGCTATTGTAAATGCAGTAGAACCTCAGAGTTATGAACACCTTGGGAATGGAGGTTGTTTGTAACTCTGAACAAAACATTATCGTTGTTCTTTTAAAAGTTTACCACTGAACATTGACTTAATACAGCTTTGAAACTTTACTATGCAGAAGAAAAATGCTGCTTTTAACCATCTTAATTTAAACAAAACAAGCAAAGATACAGTTTCCTTACTTTGTCAAATCTTCTTCAAGTGCTTGTTCAAATCGATTCTATTGTAGGTGTGTGTGCTTCCACGTGCACCACTGTTGGAATTTTTTGCCTTAGTGGTTGGCTAACTCTGGCGCCCTCTGGAGTCCCATGCTCATGCGCCGGTACATGAGGCACCGCCGACCCTAAACCCTCTCAGGTCCTTCTTACCACCCGTGGTGGTTGGTCAGAGCAATAGCGTGTTTTCTCTGTGTATTTGTTTTATATAGTTCTCAATACTTAGTGTTAGTTTTTAATATAGTGTTCAGTAGTTAGATTCCCCATTGGAGACCTCATCCCAGGGATGGAGCATGCTGGACGGTCCCCAGGCTTCAAGCCGTGCTCGATCTGCAACAAGCCTGTGCCTGTTAGTGACCCCCATAGCAGCTGCCTAAAGTGTTTGGGGGAGTCGCATGTGAAGAAGAGATGTAGGATTTGCAAAAACTTTTGTCCAAGGACTCAAAAAGAATCATAGAATCATAGAATATCAGGGTTGGAAGGGACCTCAGGAGGTCATCTAGTCCAACCCCCTGCTCAAAGCGGGACCAATCCCCAACTAAATCATCCCAGCCAGGGCTTTGTCAAGCCTGACCTTAAAAACTTCTAAGGAAGGAGATTCTACCACCTCCCTAGGTAACGCATTCCAGTGTTTCACCACCCTCCTAGTAAAAAAGTTTTTCCTAATATCCAACCTAAACCTCCCCCACTGCAACTTGAGACCATTACTCCCTGTCCTGTCCTCTTCTACCACTGAGAATAGTCTAGAACCATCCTCTCTGGAACCACCTCTCAGGTAGTTGAAAGCAGCTATCAAATCCCCCCTCATTCTTCTCTTCCGCAGACTAAACAATCCCAGTTCCCTCAGCCTCTCCTCATAAGTCGTGTTCCAGACCCCTAATCATTTTTGTTGCCCTTCGCTGGACTCTCTCCAATTTATCCACATCCTTCTTGTAGTGTGGGGCCCAAAACTGGACACAGTACTCCAGATGAGGCCTCACCAATGTCGAATAGAGGGGAACGATCACGTCCCTCGATCTGCTCGCTATGCCCCTACTTATACATCCCAAAATGCCATTGGCCTTCTTGGCAACAAGGGCACACTGCTGACTCATATCCAGCTTCTCGTCCACTGTCACCTCTAGGTCCTTTTCCGCAGAACTGCTGCCTAGCCATTCGGTCCCTAGTCTGTAGCGGTGCATTGGGTTCTTACGTCCTAAGTGCAGGACCCTGCACTTATCCTTATTGAACCTCCTCAGATTTCTTTTGGCCCAATCCTCCAATTTGTCTAGGTCCCTCTGTATCCTATCCCTGCCCTCCAGCGTATCTACCACTCCTCCCAGTTTAGTATCATCCACAAATTTGCTGAGAGTGCAATCCACACCATCCTCCAGATCATTTATGAAGATACTGAACAAAACCGGCCCCAGGACCGACCCCTGGGGCACTCCACTCCACAAGAGCAGGACATTTGTCTTAAAGCCCTTTTCATGGAGTCTGCGCTCCTCCGGGCATCAGAGCTGTCCCACTACGACTCTATGCCAAGCACATCAGCGTTGGTGTGGAGCACCCCATTGGCACCGGGTTCCTCTCAGCACCAATCCCCCTCACCGGCACTTAAGCACCAAAAGAAGCAGCACAGCCACTCCCCAGCAGCAAGTACAGAGGGGAAGGGGGTATCTGGCAAAGGACTCTGTTCAGGCTGCCAGCTCACCCCAGAGCTCCAAGGGCGTACCTCTCCAGCTGGACCCCTTATCTTGCCCAGGGATCCACCTCTGACTTCACTTGTTAGTGCCTTCAACACCCGAGGCCTTTCAGGCGGCTAGGAACCTTGTGGCCCTATCAGCACCGCCTACACCGCGTCCCATGGTGGACACTATTAAGGCTCCCCAATCCAAGGTCAAGCCAGGCATGGGTCTCAAATGGCTGTAGAGTGTTGCTGGTCTCCAGAGCAGAGATGTCATTCCCAGACTCCACAACCTCAATCCCCGACACCGCAGTTACTGGTACTATGTTCGCGGTCCCCACCAATGCGGAGTGGATCTGCTGCCTCAAGGCATCGATCACCACACCCCCAGTACCAACCCTCCTCCTGGCAACCGACGCCTTGGCAGAAGTCCCCTTGCCCCAAATGGCCTCCGGCACGCCAGTCGCCACCTGTACGGAACCGCTTTCCACGTTCCCAGTGCCTGTCTCCATCGACCCGGCACCACTCTCCAGAGAGGTATTGGTCACCACCCGTTAAATGCCAGTGTCCTGTTCTTTGCGTCAGCTGACAGACACAGACAACCACAGTCCCTCCATGGTCCCTGAAGGGAGTCAGACTGAGAGTTCAGCCATTTACTATGTAGGCAGCGGTCACCCTAGGTTCTGGAGGTCAGCCTGGCGCCGACGGCGGCCACATGGCAACAGGGCCGCTTGCTGTCTCAGTGGCCCTATTGGAACCCGTGGGGTCTTCCAATGATGCCAGTGATATATTCACATGACTCCTCAAGTTTCTCTTCCAGTCCTATGAATCTGTGAACTCCGAGCCCATCTTGTGAGTCACCAAGAATGGAATCAACGTGAGCAAGCACTCGAAGAAGAAACAACTGTTTCGTAACTGTTGTTCTTCAAGATCGGTTGCTCATGTCCATTCCATTACCCGCCCTCCTACCCCTCTGCCGGAATTACCGAGAGGAAGGAACTGAAAGGGTATAGGGCTGGCAGCGCCTCAGATTCTGGCACAAGAGTGTGGGACTTCAGAGGGTGCCAGAGCCAGCCCTACAGCCCACATGCGGCCCATCAGGGTAATCTGATTGCGAGCTGCAAGACATTTTGCTGCCAATGGGAGCTGTGGGAAGCAGCAGGTCGCAAGGATGTGCTGGCTGCCTCTTCCCTCAGCTCCCATTGGCTGGGAATGGCGACCACTGTGCCTGCGGACGGTCAATGTCAGCAAAATGTCTCGTGGCCCACAATCAGATTACCCTGATGGGCCGCAGGTTGCCCACCACTGCTTTAGAGCCTTCCAGATGCTGTTGAGGATAGCAGGGTTGCCCCAGATACCTTTAGAGGAGGTGCATAAGATGCTACACAAATTATTGGATATTCTGCAAAGTTGCCCTAACAATTAACGATATAATCCTGGAGCCTGCAGCGACACTGTGGTACACTGTGGCTATGATTGCCCCAACTCCAAAGAGAAAAGGAACATGCCACACAAAAGGGAGGAATAGACGACACTAGACAAAATCAACACCGGCATACAAGGATGCCAAGGACCTATTAGTAAGGTTACGATTTTGTCATGGATATTTTTAGTAAAAGTCATGGACAGATCATGGGCAACAAACAAAAAATCACAGAAGCAGTGACTTTTTACCAAAAACATCCCTGAAAAACAGGGATGGAGGAGGGTCCAGAACCCTGGCCCCCCCCCGCCCCTGTAGTGCCTGGGAGCTGCAGGGACCCCATTGCATAGTGGCTTGTGGGGCTGGGAGCTGCAGGGGTTCCCCACGAGGTGCAACGGCAGGGAGCTGCGGCAGCTGGGGAGCTTTGGGGGGGGTACCTGCAGCCCCTGAGCAGCTCCAGAGTCCAGCTGCTGCTGCCATCTGAGAGCTGTGGGGGAGCCCAGCTGCTCACAGCGTTGGAGCCACTGGACAGCTCATGGGTTGCCACCAATGGCAGCAGCTGGTCAGTTGCGGGGGTCTCACCACCTGCAGCTCCCAGCCGGCAGCGGAGTCTGGGCTGTTGCCAGGGCCAACAATGTCACGGAGGTCGCTCGAAGTCACGGAATCCGTGACTTCCGCAACCTCCATGACATAATCTTAGCCTTACCTATTAGGAAGAAGGAACATCTGCTAGTTTCTAGTCTCACATTGCAAATTACCAGGTGCTTATGGCCAAGTATGATCTTATTAATTATAAATTGTCAGAATTGATGGACAAATTGCCTCAGGACAGTAAGCAAGAGTTCACTACATAGTTGAAGAAGGGAAATTGGAGGCTAGATTCACTCTCAAAGTGGCTTTAGATGCAGCAGATACAGCCTCTCGCTTGATGGTGACTGCAGTCATGATGAGGTGCTCCTCATAACTCCACTCGCTGGGCTTTCCAAAAGAGGTGCAGATGACAGTGGAGGATTTGCCATTTGAAGGAAACAATGTATTTAGCGAAAAGAAGGATGTGTGACCACACTTTAAAAGACTCTACGGCCACCTTTCATTCCCTTACTATCTGTACCACTGCTCTGAAGAGGAAGGTCTCTAGATCCCAGCCATACCATAAGTAGAGCACTGTTCCAGTTATCACAACAGGGCATACCATCTCTCCATCCCTGCTTCCAACCTGCCGACCCTGACCCATTTGAGACCACTCTCATGACAGGATACTGATGCAAGAGGTGGAATAATTTCTTCAGCTGCGAGCCATAGAACCGCCTCCTAAGCTCAGAGGGAAAGGCACTTTGAGGTACTTCCTGATCCCCAAAAGGAAGGGAAGTTGGAGGCCTATCTTGGATCTCAGGCAATTGAACACCTGCATGTGACACTGGAAGTTCAGGATGATCACCCTCTCCCTGATAATCCCTGATCCAGGGATGGGAGATTGATATAGAGGTCTCGACCAGAAAGAAGCTTACTTTCACATAGAGATATACTCAGCACACAGGAGTTTCCTAAGGTTTACCATTGGCTTTGGACATTACCAATACATTACCCATCTGAACACAGTGCTGAGATTGTTTACATAGGTCCTGGCAGTAGTGGCAGCCCACTTGTGTCATCGAGGCATACCAGTATTCTTCTTCAAGTTGTTGTCCCTATGGGTACTCCACTTCAGGTGTGTAAGCATGCCTAAACCTTTCTGGTTAGATATTTTGATACCAGCATCCATATGGTCCACGCCTGAGCCCTGTATATCCTTATGCCCTGATTAGAAGGTATATAGGGGAGGGTGGATCTGCTGCAGCTCCAGTTTCTTTTCAACTGCCTGTGGCTTAAGAGAGAGCTCTGTGGTGTCCGTTAGCTAGTCTGCTTGTTAATCCTTTCTTTATATCTTATTTATTTTCTTTAATTTATTTTCCTGTCATACCTTCTGTGTGTTCTGCCCCCCACTCCCCCACCACATTCCAGCATCTCCCTCAGTTCTGGACATCTGGGCTGCTCTCCTCTCTCAGCAATTCATGGAGGCAAATCAGCCTTTTGGTACCATCTATTCTGGCCATCTCCCTTCTGCTTGCTGCCACATTCTCTGCCTGCGCAGCAGCAGGCAGTGATATCCTCTTTTTTGGTTCCTCTTTCTATTTTAACTTTTTTGCCCTGTTTTTTGGGCAGTGGGGAACAGTGTTCTCTCTCCTCAGCATTCCTCCTCCTCTTCCCTGACTCAGTTAATCCCTAGAGGGTTTTAACCATCCCTGAGTCTCCGCTGCAGTATCTCCTGCCAGCTCTTCTGCCCCTCACAGGCATAGCAGAGCAGCCAAGAAAGCCACAGGTTAAATCCAAGTGGTGCTGTATATGTGAGGCAGCCTTCCCAGGCTTGCAGACAGAGTTATGCCCAGCCTGCACCCAGCCTTCTGTCCTTAACTCCATTAGGTCTCAGGGCTACAAATTGGACAGGCAGGTGGGGTCCCATATCTATGAAGTCTTGCATTGCTCTTCTTGGGCACATCATCATGCACATACATAACACTGTTTGCAAGACTCCACCTCTGTTGTCTGCAGATTTTGTCTCAGTGCTTGGGTGGGTGCTGGACTCCCTCACCAGGTTGAAAAATTTGAAGACAGTTTGTGTTGGAATACTGTTCATTCTGACTCTACCAGAAGAGAAACTGTTACAGACCCTTCACTGCTGGTTTAGGAAGCCCATCTAGAAGGGCATAAAGCCCCTATCTCTTGGATTCAGTGTGGATTTGTTTAAATCAAAGAGATTTAAATCAGATTTTAATCAGCAAGCAGAAAACCTTTTTATCATGTAATTCAATTCACTAACTATAGTTAATATTTCCTTTATTTAATAAAGTTAGTTTTAAATGAAAAACATGTTTGATAAACTTTTGGATAATCCAGCACATTTAAGGTAGCTTTGTTCAATTTCAAAAAAATTAAAATGCTATTTTTGAGCACTGTTAATTGAATTTGAATTTCCATTCAAATAGAGCTTGATACCAATTGCAAGTTTAAAAAAAAAATCTAGTAAATAAGAAATGCATCATTCACCATTTGCTAACATAAAAAAGCTAAAAGTAAGAATCTGAATAAATGTCAGTTAAGCTATAGCTGTTAGAACCAGTAGATCTCATCCTCTCACTCTTATTTTTATTTATTCATGGATTGGAAGGGGAAAATAAGCTTTCCTGCTTTTTCAGCTCCCAATTGGTTTCTTAACTCTGAATGGACTAGTCATCAAACTGAACTAGTTGAATATACTGAAATGAAGAAACTGCTCTCTGCAAAGGAGGCTACTGCTGTCAAAAGTTGATTCAACACTTCAGCAAACTCTGGTTCTAAGTGCTTAGCCAATTACTTCTACTAGTTCAGTGGACTTCCTTTATAACTTCGCAGCAAACTTTCTTAATGTAATATGTATTTAATATTTTTTGTGTTTACATGATTTGAATAGATTATAGTTAGTTTAGGCTTTAATCTAGGTTGTCAATTTCAAATTTAGTTTTAAATAGACTTCTAAAAAATAAAGCTGTATTTAATTTAAAAATCTGATTTTTTTTTTTTAGATTTTTTTAAATAATCAACTTTTATCCACTTTGCTTGGACACTGTAAGAGTGTAAAAAGAAAAGGAGTACTTGTGGCACCTTAGAGACTAACAAATTTATTTGAGCATAAGCTTTCGTGAGCTACAGCTCACTTCATCGGATGCATCCGATGAAGTGAGCTGTAGCTCACGAAAGCTTATGCTCAGATAAATTTGGGTTAGTCTCTAAGGTGCCACAAGTCCTCCTTTTCTTTTTGCGAATACAGACTAAGACGGCTGCTACTCTGACACCTGTAAGAGTGTATTTGAGCTATGTGCAGTGCGCAAGCCCTTCCTGCAGTTGATCTGGATTGTCTACATTAGTCATGTCAGACAACAGGATAGCAGTTTATTATATCAACAGGCAAGAAGGGACAAGATACTCCTGCTTATGCATAGAGGTGTCAACATTGGGAACAGGTGTATTTGCCATCATGTCCCCCTGTCTGATGATCACCGACCTAGAACACAAAACATGCTTACTGACGGTCACAGCAGATGTTTCTCCAAAGACCATGAATGGGAACTGCATTACTTCATAAACCAGGTTATATTCCAGCAGCAAGGCCATCCATCGTAGGACCACTTCTCATCAAACGAAAACAAGAAGCGCCAGAAGTATTGCTCCAAGGATGGTCGTGGCCAGCACTCTGTGGAGAATACATTTCTTGTCCAATTATCACCACTACTGTTATGTGCATTTTTCCCCTCGATTCACCTCCTGCCGAGAGTCCTGAGGAAAATCAAGCAGGACAAGGCAATGTTATTTGTGGTTACTTCCAGTGGCACCAACAATCACAACAATATTCAGATTACTCGTGATCCTGACGGACTAGTCACTTACCCCAGGTCAATGGTGCTTTAATCTTATACCAAAGATAACACTTGTAGCCAATCCTGTAGTAAACTATATGAAGGTTTATTAAACATGAAAAGGAAATTAGAGAGGTATTTACAAGGTTAAAGCAAGCAACTATCGACACATGAATGAGTTAGAGTCTTAGGTTTCAGAAGGTAATAGGGGCTTCTATAATCAGCAAGCCCTATTTGTCCTTTAGAGCTAACCCAGACTAAGCATCTGGGGAGCTCTTTCTTATACCTAGAAACACCTTGCATCGCCTGCCCCTCTCCAAGTCCAAGCAATATAGAGATCCTTGTTCGTTTTAGTTTTTATCCATCTCCTGCCAAGTGCTCTGAGCTGCAAACTCTGGTGATTGGGTCACAGAGAGGAGAACAGAACAATAAGAGTATTTAATCCTTTTGTTGGTAGATTGTTGGTATCCTCAGTCCAGATATGTGGAGTTATCCCATTGTAAGAGCTACCCATAACCTGTCTGGTAATCAACTGGTCTCCTCTTTCAGGATGGAGGGTAACAATTTCTGTAGTAGAGCAGCTCTTCACACTAATTAATGTGCCTCTTCTGTGTGGTGGCGATTCATACACCCGCTCAAATATTATACTACACTATGGAATACAATTATGAGTAAGATGAATGCATGCAGCAGCTCACAAGCTAAACACTAAACTCTTTCTTATAATTCTAATACCTATTCTATCAGTATTAACCCACAAGTGATCAAGACGGATTCCAGCTATGTATCTGTCAGTGTCCAATTGAGACATGGGGCTTTGGCATGAGCTGGCACCTGGCCTG
Source organism: Natator depressus (assembly GCF_965152275.1). Classification (NCBI taxonomy): domain Eukaryota; kingdom Metazoa; phylum Chordata; order Testudines; family Cheloniidae; genus Natator; species Natator depressus. The sequence continues at coordinate 144,228,366 of NC_134235.1, read as the reverse complement.
CCAGCATCACACCAACACAAAAATGGTGTAGGAAGGGGTGTTACCGGTACTCCTGAATACACCTCAGGGTCCCCCTATTCTTGATAAGGTGTCAGCCACTTCATTTTCTTTTCCCTTGATATGGATAATTTCCATGTCATACTCCTGTAGAGCCACACTCCAACACAGCAGTCTGGAATTGGTCCCCATGGTCCTGTGCAACCATGTTAGTGGGGAGCAGTCCATTAGAGCCTTAAATTTGCTATTATATAATTATGGCTTAAGTTGTCTAATAATGCAAACCATAGCATAACATTTCCTCTCAATGACAGCATAGTTCTGTTCAATGGAAGTCAGCTTTTTACTTAAGAAGGCAATTAGGTGCCTCTTGTGCTCTGCCCCAGCCTACATAAGTACTGTAGCTAACCAGTATTAGAAGCATCAGTACACAGCACAAAAGGTTTGCTGAAATCAGGGCTGACTAAAGCTGGCTTTTTAAACAAAACCTCTTTTATGTCCTTGAAGACTTTTTTTTACAGGCTTCAGTCCAGCTCACATTGTCTGGTTCCCCCTTTTTTTGTAAGGTCAGTTTTAGGAACCACAATGTCACTAAATCCCTTTATAAACCTTAGGTAGTAGCTGGCCAGGCTCATAAAGTATTGGACCTGCTTCCTGGTTTGTTTGACAGTTCCGAATAGCTTCTACTTTTAAAGGATTAGGGCAAACAAATCCACCCCCACCCCCCGTCCTAAATAAGGTACCTCTCTGGGCCCTGTCTTACGTTTCGACTCTTGACAGTGAGGTTGGCTTCTCTAAACCTCTGCAACACAATTCCAACATGGTTCAGGTGGTCTTGCCAGGAGTTGCAAAAAATAGCTAAGTCATCCATGTCGGCCCAGGCAAAGGCTTGCAAGCACTTCATTGACAAGCCTCTGAAAGGTAGCCTCCGCGTTAATCAATCCAAGTGGCATTGCTTTAAACTCAGGTCAGATTCCACATGAAACCTGACTTTTCCTTGGCATCAGCATCTGAGGGAATTTGCCAATAGCTGCAAGTTAAATCTAGAGTATTTAAGAATTTTACACACCCCCCCCACCCAGTGGGTCCTCTAGCTGAGGTTTGAGGTAAGGATCAGGCTGAGTGATGGTGTTTACCCTTCTAAAATCTACATAAAACCTCATGGTTTTAATTCTTTTGGGTACTGTTACAATGGGAGATATCCAGGGACTTTTCAATTTAGTAATCATCCCATAACTTGCATGTTGTCCACCTCATCTTGAAACTGTCTTTGCACAGCCCTGTAGTTTCTATGGAATGCACCATTTTATTAGTTAAACCTGGCAGGTTGGAAAATGCTTGTCTGTGGCATGTCAAAAGAGCCAACATCTGCTTTTGGGTGGGGGTCCAACCATTTCCAAACCTCAATGCTCTCTAGGAGAGTTTGTTCCTTACTCTTTTTGACTAAATGAATTAAAGGGCTGGTAAATGTTCCCTTATCAGTACAACAAATCATAATCACCACCATCTCTCTTTCATGATAAGTTTTTAACCTATTGACATGTACCAGGCGCACAGCTCCCCTGCCATAGAGCTTTTCTACATCATAAGTGATCTCATTCACTCTGTCACCTCAAAAGATCCCTCCCAATAGTCTTGCATATTGGTTTTTCCTCACTGGGATCAACAATAGCACCAAGTCACCAATATCAAAAGATCTTTCTCCAGCTTGCCTGTCGTACCATGTTTTCTGAGGGTTCTGATTCTTTTGAAGGTTCTGGTGCACTAAGTCCATCATAGCCTTTAAATCTCCTTTAAAACAAGTGACATACTCCCCTACAGGCTGTCCTGGATCTTCTGTACTACCCTCACATGACCCTTGAATTAAATCTAAGGGTCCCCTTTTCTGTCTCCTGTAAAAGAGATCAAAGGGAGCAAACTGTGTGGACTCTTGCGGTACAATGCTGTATGTGAATAACAATAAGGCAGTAACACATCCCAGTCATTTTCTCACCAAATGACGTACCTTCCCAGCATAGACTTCAATGTTCCATTGAATCTTTCTAGCAGATCACTGGTCTCTGGATGCTCAGCGGTGGCTTTTATATTCCTCACTCCACACAACTCCCATAACTTCTTGAAAACCACAGACATGAAATTTGCACCACTGTCAGACAAGATTTCCATGGGAAAACCTACCCTGCTAAAAATGGTAATTAGGATTCGCCCTGCTAAAAATGGTAATTAGGGGCAGTAGCCACGGTTTCAGCTTCTATGTTAGATAGAGTTGTGGCTTCAGGGTACCTGGTGGCAGAATCCACCACAATCAGTATATATTTCTTTTCATTTCTAGAAGGTCTGGGTAGGGGTACCACAACATCTATGTACACTCTGGAAAACACCTCCTTAATGATGGGCAAAGGTGCCTAGCACGGTCCCTGTAACCTCTTATGCTTTTGACATAAAACAACTCTTACTCTAATCTTTTACTGTCTTAAACATGTGAGGCCAATAGAAATTCTGTTTGAGCCTATCACAAGTTCTCTGCACTTCTAAATGCCCAGCAAAGGGACAGTCATGAGCTACCTGCAGCAACTCTGTCCTGTACTTAACAGGCACAAAGCACCTGCTTGAAAACCTCACCAAGGTGTCTCTTTTTCCCTACTGGAGCCTCCCTGTGCAACAAACCTCCTTCTAGAAAAAATCTACCCCAGCCAGGGTATTATTCTGAGCTGCATCACCTCACCATTCTCCCTACAGTCCAAGGCAGGCAAGACAAAGCCACACACTTTTTGACTGGGAGTTATGATATTAATCTGCTTAGACATGGCTACTATATAATGACCAATTAAAAGATCAGCAGGGAGTAGATTTCTAATAGCCACAACACTATCTCCTTTAAAATTCTCACACTCAAGGTACAACTTGGTCAAAGTTACAGTTACAGGAAATTTGGCCAAAGCTAATATATTTAAGCTTTTACCAGGATGTCTGTCTTCCTTACCAAACTTTCCCTAACCAAAGTGACTTGGGATGCTGTGTCCCTCCAGCCCTTACAAGCTATATCATTTACTTTAGCATTCCCCTCCCAAGATTCAGTCCTAATATAAGTCACTAGGATTTCCTCCTGCTCCACCACTGCCTCTGGAGCAATAGTGGAGGCATTCATTGGGGCAGATGGGGTTGTGGATTGTGGGGTTACTTTGAGCAGTTAGGTTTTATATAGCTGGGAGTCCCATACTGATGGCAGATAAATTGTTTTCCCTTTTAATATGGGATTTTAAACCCTGGGTTCCCTTGGCAAGGGAGGAGTTCTGAAAGTTGGGGTTAGGTTTATTTTCAGTCCTTTCTCCTTGCATAACCTGGGTGACAAGGGGATTTCCCTCCCCCTGGGATTTGTACCTCTATGGGTCCTTGATTCTACATATTGGTCAGCAATTTCTGCAATCTATAAAACTGAAGGTTTTTAGGCACAGATGGCTGCTTTTACCTCATCTGTAACTGCCCATAACAATTGCTCCTGGGCCATTAGTTCAGACTGTTTTCCATAATCACCTTCAGCCCCCATCCCCATTATCTGTTTTCTCATAAAATTACACATTTTATGCACATACTCAACATGAGCAATATTGTCTAATAGGCTGAGGTTTCTATACATCAATCAATCAATAGGTTTCAGAGGTAATCTTAAATCTTTTCAATACAATTTCTTTAAATTTCTTGTACGCTTTAGCATCACCTTTCTCCATATATTTAAAAACTTGTCTCACTTTCCCAGTTAATCTGGTTAAGAGGATAGGCATCTGCTTATCCACTGGGATATTGTACATCCCATATAATCTTTCAAAGGAGGACGGGTACTCTTCTATGCAGTCAGTCTCCCTGATCCACAATTTTGCCATCAGTCTCTGGTACTCATGTTCTTCCTTGGCTCTTGGGTTCTGCAGTTGGCCCAGTTTCATTGCAGTGGTTACCTCTGCGGGCTCTGAGATAGGATGGTTCTCACCCTCTGGATCTGATTCCGTCTCATGTTCTTCCCTTTGCACCTGATCAAAACTTACTAGCAAAGTTCTCAGCTCCTGATCTGGAGTTTTCCTTTTAAAGGATATTTCCTGTTGTGAACTCTGGTTCACTTCTTACGTCTATCCTTTTGCCTTTTAAAATTCTCAGTTTTAAGTTTAAATTTTAACAGCATGGGGTTATGGTCTCTAAACTTAATTGACCTGTGGTATGTGAATGCCACAATTATGCCAGTATGATGCTCCTAACAGTGACGCAAGATGGTGAGTACCAACCTCAAGGCAGGCTATTAACCAAGTCACAAACCCCAAATTGGTTTCGAGTTCTAGGCTTAGATTTCACCAACCAGCTGCACCAAGTGCAAACTCCTCAGGCACTTGAACAGCCTTAACACAGAGGCACAGACAGTGTGCTTGGGTACTCCAGTCTGTTTGGCCCCCCGCATTTGAGTGTATCTCTCTGATAGGTGGCCCCTTTCACCAAGAATCACAACAATATTCAGGTTACTCCTAATCCCAACAGGCCAGTCATTTACCCCAGGTCGATGTGCTTTGGGTGTCACACCAAAGACAACGCGTGTAGCCAATCCTATAGACTATAGGTCTAACCTAGCTGCATAAAGAAAAGGAATACTTGTGGCACCTTAGAGACTAACCAGTTTATTTCTAAGGTGCCCCAAGTACTCCTTTTCTTTTTGCGAATACAGACTAACACGGCTGTTACTCTGAAACCTAGCTGCATAGTAATTAGACAGAGGGGGAGGTTGGGGATATCCTCCAATGCTCTCCACTCCTATTCTCCATCCATTGTATTGCAGTTTAAATACATTACCAAAATAATTAAAACCAGCATGATTATACTATGTTATTTTGACAAAATATGTAGAATTTTAAAATATTGTGCACAGAATTTTTAATTTTTTGGTGCAGAATTTTTAATATTTTGGCACAGAATTCCTCCAGGAGTAATGATTCCTCAATTCAGATATGGGGTGTTTCCAGTTGTAAAATCCCCCCGTAGCCTGTTTGCTATCAATGGGTATCCTCTTTTTGGGGGGTAACAGTTTGTATAAAAGTGCTTGTAAAATTCTGTAGAATTTTACATGTGAATCTTACGCTGCAATTGCAGCTCATTTACAGGGTTCAATATAGTCTTCAAGCATGGAATTTGGACTACATAGAATCTACCCCATTGCCACGCAACTATGCTCCAGATACAAGATGTCTTTTCTCAATGTTTTAGACCTCATAGTTGTGTCTTCCTGAATCTCTAGAAAGCCTGTAAAGAGAAATATGAACTATCCCATTCATCTCTATTAAATGGAAAATAGGACCGCATAGAATACATTCAATTTAATGTCAAAATAAATAACATAAGGGCTGCTGTAGAGACTGTATTATTCATTTTAATACAAAATTAAAAACCTGCTGCATTTTAAAATTTAAATGAAAGTGCTCCAGCTTTTTTGTCTGTATCAGAAGACAGGAACCTTTCTGCAGAATTTAGGCTCAGCTTGCCACCCATTTATCTCAGTTTTTGGAAAGAAATGTTAGCAATCTCAGGGACATGTTTGGAAACATTATTTCCCTTCCTCTTTATGCCTGACTATCCTCAAAATAGATTAACCTTCCGTACTGCCACCTTAGGTGTAGAGTTCAGAAGCTGCGACTAGACCAGACCTCTTGGATAAACTTTTGCAGAATTCACTTGGATAGAGCTGTGTTCGAGCAATATCAGGGGTTAAAATTTGATAGTTTGTCCCAATAGCTTTTCAAGTTAGTAAAACCTTTTGTGAGGTATTTTGGCTTTGGGACTCTACAGAAGATCCACTCCACATTGAGGTTCCCCAAGATAGTGGATAGAATACAGAGGATAATGAAGAATTGCTGCAAGGACCCTTGAGTCACACTCTCCTTTGAACTCCTTCCCCCACCCCACCCCCAAGTTGGGCCATTTCCAGCACAAATGAGAAAACCTGGATTTGTGCTGGAAATGGCCCAACTTGATGATCACTTTAGATAAGCTATTACCAGCAGGAGAGTGGGGTGGGAGGAGGTATTGTTTCATGGTCTCTGTGTATATAATGTCTTCTGCAGTTTCCACAGTATGCATCCGATGAAGTGAGCTGTAGCTCACGAAAGCTCATGCTCAAATAAATTGGTTAGTCTCTAAGGTGCCACAAGTACTCCTTTTCTTTTTGCGAATACAGACTAACACGGCTGTTACTCTAAAACCTGTCATTATTTCAGATAGTGCTTGATATCCAAAATGACAGGAGAACTCAGACCCATCCTGAAATTCAGGGACCTTAATTTTTATCTAAAAAAGCAAACAAATGCACAATTACACGTTTTGTAAAGATAAGTGACTGACTATGCATGCACACCCTGCTGGTGCATATGTTCACAGGATACATCAAAACACAGTATGTTATATCAGACTTGTAATAGAGGAATAACATTACCAATTTTGTGTATTGCTTTTGAGGCTGACAGTGTTTCATGAATATGTGGTGGCTGTTAACTCTGAACAAGAATACCATCTTGGAAGTGAATGGAAGGATCAATCTGTGCCACACTGAGTGTGCTATACTTACTGGGGTTAAAAATAAACTACCTACATTTCTATCTGGGTCCTCGGGGACATTTGGTATACTTCGAACTTCTGCTAGATGTGACTCAATTGAGAGCCTTCCCTTCCCAGAACAGTATCTAGGACACAGCAGAAATGGTGGGGATTTATCAGAGCCAGGCTACAGATGTTGAGCCTAGTGACAACAACTGTATTTATTATTCCCATGCTACTTCTCTGCATGAGTCTCTTGAGTGGACCTGATCAGCCCACAAAGGTTTACATGAACAAGCAGCAAGTAACAGGTTTATATCTTCTGCTTTTAAAAGTGTTACAAGTGTGGAATCGGGTAGTGTACCACAGGACATTCCTCTTAGGCACTTAAATGGCAGGAAATTAGTTGATAGACCTACAAGTGGTCACTGGATCAGATATTTCTTGAATGATAGGGAAAGTGGAGATAAATTTGTTTGCAGCACCCTTGATCAGCAGGCAACTCTTGGCTGAGAAAAAATATGGTTCTCAATCTTATTAAGGATTGGTGGTGGCTGAGGTCCATCATGCTAAGAGTCTGTCCTTATGATTATGCAGAACCAGAGCATTTTTCTCTCCCAGCCCCAGATCCCTCTTCTTGTCAGCATGCTCCTGTAGAAATTGAGGGGTTTTTTTCAGGTTGTCCTGTGATGAATCTAGCATAAAGGCTTACAGCTGTAAGTGTAAAAGGTTTGTAGTCTGATCTGAAAAGGTCCACATGGTTACATTGTTTTTACATGCATCACATAAACTGCTTGACTATCATGGGGTTCTTATTAAGCTGGTGAAAGCTCCAATTTGCTGGGATACATATCTTTAGAGAACAATTACAGGTAAACTATCTCATTATGTTCCGTACTAATTAATGTTACAAAATCTTATGAATTTGACAAGTGAAGAATAAGCTACTGATGAACCCCATATGAAAGAAATCTCTTCTTTCCATCCAAAGGAACATAGTAATTAAAGAAGACATTACTGAGAGAAAGGGAACAGAAAATGACAAGGGCAGAATTGTATTTATAATAGAATCTTTTTTAAGTTTGCCATGGCTTTTCAGCAGGGATTTTAAGGGTTTTTCTGAATTTTGTTATAGCCACTTTTCTATTTGTGATATTAATGCTGTTTTCTTGGTTATTATGCTTTTAGGCACTTACATTAGCCTTTTTTCCACAGCACTGTATTGGAAAATTGTGATACTTAAATGTATAAACAGGGGAGTGGTGAGTAGGAAGGTTATTTTACCTCTATACAGGGCACTGTGAGGCTGATACTGGAATATTGTGTCCAGTTCTGATGTCCATGTTTCAAAAAGTATGTTGAAAAATTGGAGAGGGTGCAGAAAAGAGCCACAAAAACTATGCAAGGCTTGGAGAAAATGCCTTGCATTGCAAGATGCAAGACTTAAACAATTCAATTGTTCATGCTATGTCTACACTACGAAATTAGGTCGAATTTATAGAAGTTGGTTTTGTAGAAAGCATTTTTATACAGTCGATTGTGTGTATCCCCACACAAATGGTCTTAGTGAATTTATCCGGCATTTAGTCAGCGGAGTGTGTCCACAGTACCGAGGCAACCGTCGACTTCCAGAGCGTTGCACTGTGGGTAGCTATCCTACAGTTCCCGCAGTCTCCGCTGCCCATTTGAATTCTGGGTAGAAATCCCAATGCCTGATGGGGCAAAAATATTATCGCGGGTGATTCTGGGTACATATTGTCAGGCCCCCCTTCCCTCTCTCCCTCCCTCCGTGAAAGCAACGCAGACAATTGTTTCGCGCCTTTTTTCCTGGGTTGCCCGAGCAGCCGCCATACCACGGCAAGCATGGAGCCCGCTCAGCTCACCGCCACCATATGTCTCCTGGGTGTTGGCCGAGGCGGTACTGCATTGCGACACCGCAGCCGCTCATTGCCGTTTGGCAGCAGACAGTGCAGTATGACTGGTAGCCATCATCGACGTACTCCAGGGTGCTCTTTTAACTGACCTCGGTAAGGTCAGGGGTGCCTGGGAAAACATGGGAGTGACTCAGCCAGGTCATTACCCTTTTAAGTTTCATCTCATGACGATTCAGTGCTGTCGGCAGTCCTACTGCACCGTCTTTTAATGAGCAGCCAGGAGATGACAATGGCCAGCAGTCATACTGCACCGTGTTCTGCCGAGCACCCAGGAGATGACAATGGCCAGCAGTCATACTGCACAGTCTGCTGCCAGCAAGATGTATAAAGATAGATGAAGTAGATCAAAACAAGAAATAGACCAGATTAGTTTTGTATTCATTTTCTCCTCCCTCCCTCCGTGAAATCAACGGCCTGCTAAACCCAGGGTTTTGAGTTCTATCCTTGAGGGGGCCATTCTGTTTCTCCTTGATGCAAAGCCACCCCCTTTGTTGATTTTAATTCCCTGTAACCCAACCCTGTAAGCCATGTTCTCAGTCGCCCCTCCCTCCATCAGAGCAACAGCAGACAATCGTTTTGCACCTTTTTTCAGCACAGAAGCCATAGCACTGGGAAAAATGGAGCCCGCTCAGATCACCGCAGCAATTATGAGCACTATAAACACCGCACGCGTTATCCAGCAGGATATGCAGGACTATAACCTGCAAGAAAAGCGAAACCAGGTGAGGAGGAGGTGCTTGCAGCGTGGTGACGAGAGTGATGAGGACATGGACAGAGACTTCTCACAAAGTACGGGCCCCTGCAGTGTGCACATCATGGTGTCAATTGGGAAGGTTCATGGCGTGGAACGCCGATTCTGGGCTCGGGAAACAAGCACAGAGTGGTGGGACCGCATAGTGTTGCAGGTCTGGGACGATTCCCAGTGGCTGCGAAACTTTCACATTCATAAGTGCACTTTCATGGAACGTTGTGACTTGCTTTCCCCTGCCCTGAAGCGCAAGAATACCAGGATGAGAGCAGCCTTCACAGTTGAGAAGCTAGTGGTGATAGCCCTGTGGAAGCTTGCAACTCCAGACAGCTACCAGTCAGTCGGGAATCAATTTGGAGTGGGCAAATCTACTGTGGGGGCTGCTGTGATGCAAGCAGCCAACACTATCACTGAGCTTCTGATATCAAGGGTAGTGACTCTGGGAAATGTGCAGGTCATAGTGGATGGCTTTGCTGCAATGGGATTCCCTAACTGTGGTGGGGCGATAGACAGAACCCATATCCCTATCTTGGGACCAGAGCACCAAGGCAGCTAGTACGTAAACTGCAAAGGGTACTTTTCAATGGTGCTGCAAGCACTGGTGGATCACAAGGGACGTTTCACCAACATCAACGTGGGATGGCCGGGAAAGGTACATGATGCTCGCATCTTCAGGAACTCTGGTCTGTTTCAAAAGCTGCAGCAAGGGACTTACTTTCCAGACCAGAAAATTACTGTTGGGGATGTTGAAATGCTTATAGTTATCTTTGGGGACCCAGCCTACCTCTTAATGCCATGACCCATGAAGCCATACACAGGCAGCATGGACAGTAGTCAGGAGCTGTTCAACTATAAGCTGAGCAAGTGCAGAATGGTGGTAGAATGTGCATTTGGACGTTTAAAGGGTCGCTGGCGCAGTTTACTGACTCGCTCAGACCTCAGCGAAACCAATATTCCCATTGTTATTACTGCTTGCTGTGCACTCCACAATATCTATAGGAGTAAGGGGGAGACATTTATGGCGGGGTGGGAGGTTGAGGCAAATTGCCTGGCTGCTGATTATGCACAGCCAGACACGAGGGCGGTTAGAAGAGTACAGGAGGGCGCGGTGTGCATCAGAGAAGCTTTGAAAACCAGGTTCAGGAATGGCCAGGCTATGGTGTGAAAGTTCTTTTTGTTTCTCCTTGATGGAAACCCCCTCCCGGGTTCACTTTGCTTTCCTGTAAGCTAACCACCCTCCCCTCCCCCCTTCGATCACCACTTGCAGAAGCAAAAAGTCATTGTTGCTTCACATTCATGCATTCTTTATTTATTCATCACACAAATAGGGGGATAACTGCCAAGGTAGCCCGGGAGGGGTGGTGGAGGAGGGAAGGACAAGGCCACACAGCACTTTAAAACTTATTGAATGCCAGCCTTCTGTTGCTTGGGCAATCCTCTGGGGTGGAGTGGCTGAGTGGCCAGAGGCCCCCACACCACATTCTTGGGCGTCTGGTGAAGAGGCTATGGAACTTGAAGAAGAGGGCGGTTGGTTACACAGGTGCTGTAGCGGCGGTCTGTTCTCCTGCTGCCTTTCCTGCAGCTCAACCATACGCTGGAGCATATGAGTTTGATCCTCCAGCAGCCTGAGCATTGACTCCTGCCTTTCTTCAGCAAGCTGATGCCACCTACCATCTTCAGCCCACCACCTCTACTCGCGGTCATATTGTGTTTTCCTGCACTCTGAGATTGTCTGCCTCCACGTATTTTGCTGTGCTCTGTCAATGTGGGAGGACAGCATGAGGTCAAAGAACATTTCATCATGAGTGCGTTTTTTTCACCTTGTAATCTTTGCTAGCGTCTTGGAAGGAGAAACATATGCAACTGGTGGAGGAAAAAAAGGGAGAGTGGTAGTTAAAAAGACATATTTTATAGAACAATGGATACACTCTTTCACGGTAAACTTTGCTGTTAACATTACATAGCACATGTGCTTTCATTACAAGGTCGCATTTTGTCTCTTATTGAGGGTATGCCAGTTTGGTGCGAGAGAGCACTCACACAGGGCCGGGCAGCAGAATTCGGCTTGCAGGCAGCCATGGTCAGCCACAGTCTTTTGGCGTCTTTAACTTTCGTAACATGTGGGAATGGTTTCAAACAGCAGCGCCCTCATTTCCAATACGAAGTGGCCGTTGGGTTGCCTATAAAAAAATGGGTTGGCAATTTAAAAGGAGGGGCTGCGGTTTCTGGGTTAACATGCAGCAGAAACCCAACTAATCCGCCCCCACCCCCACCCCGCTCACACACACACACACACACAATTCTCTGGGATGATGGCTTCACCCCTCCCCACACCACGTGGCTAACAGCGGGGAAGATTTCTGTGCAGCCACAGGCAAACAGCCCAGTAGGAACAGGCACCTCTGAATGTCTGCTTACTAAAGCCACCCTATTTCAACCAGGTGACCATGAATTATATCACTCTCCTGAGCGTGACACAGAGAGATAAAGGACGGATGTTGTTTGAATGCCAGCAAACACCGGGACCATACGCTGCAATGCTTTGTTCCGCAATGATTCCCGAATACGTGCTACTGGCCTGGCGTGATAAAGTGTCCTACCATGGAGGACGGAATAAGGCTGCCCTCCCCAGAAACCTTCTGCAGAGGCTTTGGGAGTACATCCAGGAGAGCTTTATGGAGATGTCCCTGGAGGATTTCTGCTCCATCCCCAGACACTTTAACAGACTTTTCCACTAGCTGTACTGGCCGCGAATGCAAGGGCAAATTAATCATTAAACACGCTTGCTTTTAAACGATGTATAATATTTACAAAGGTACACTCACCAGAGGTCCCTTCTCCGCCTTCTCCACCTTCAGGGTCTGGGAGCATTCCAGTGTTTCACCACCCTCCTAGTGAAAAAGTTTTTCTAATATCCAACCTAAACCTCCCGCACTGCAACTTGAGACCGTTACTCCTTGTTCTGTCATCCGCTACCACTGAGAACAGTCTTTGATCTTTGGAACCCCCTTTCAGGAAGTTGAAAGCAGCTATCAAATCCCCCATCATTCTTCTCTTCTGCAGACTAAATAATCCCAGTTCCCTCAGCCGTTCCAGTCCCCTAATCATTTTTGTTACCCTCCGCTGGACTCTTTCCAATTTTTCCACATCCTTGTTGTAGTGTGGGGCCCAAAACTGGACACAGTACTCCAGAGGAGGCCTCACCAGTGTCGAATAGAGGGGAACGATCACGTCCCTCAATCTGCTGGCAATGCCCCTAATTATACATCCCAAAATGCCGTTGGCCTTCTTGCCAACAACAGCACACTGTTGACTCATATCCAGCTTCTCATCTACTGTAACCCCTAGGTCCTTTTCTGCAGAACTGCTGCCTAGCCGTTCGGTCCCTCGTCTGTAGCAGTGCATGGGATTCTTCCGTCCTAAGTGCAGGGCTCTGCACTTGTCCTTGTTGAACCTCATCAGATTTCTTTTGGCCCAATCCTCTAATTTGTCGAGGGTCCTCTCTATCCTATCTCTACTCTTCAGCGTATCTACCTCTCCTCCCAGTTTAGTGTCATCTGCAAACTTGCTGAGGGTGCAATCCACACCATCCTCCAGATCATTAATGAAGATATTGAACAAAACCGGCCCCAGGACCTACCCTTCGGGCACTCCACTTCATACCGGCTGCCAGCTAGACACGGAGCCATTGATCACTACTGATTGAGCCCGACAATTTAGCCAGCTTTCGATCCACCTTATAGTCCATTCATCCAGTCCATACTACTTTGATTTACTGGCAAGAATATTGTGGGAGACGGTATCAAAAGCTTTGCTAAGGTCAAGGAACAACACGTCCACTGCTTTCCCCTCATCCACAGAGCCAGTTTTCTCGTCATAGAAGGCAATTAGATTAGTCAGGCATAACTTGCCCTTGGTGAATCCATGCTGACTGTTCCTGATCACTTTCCTCTCCTTTAAGTGCTTCAGAATTGATTCCTTGAGGACCTGCTCCATGACTTTTCCAGGGACTGAGGTGAGGCTGACTGGCCTGTAGTTCCCAGGATTCTCCTTCTTCCCTTTTTTAAAGATGGGCACTACATTAGCCTTTTTCCAGTCGTCTGGGACCTCCCCCGATCGCCATGAGTTTTCAAAGATAATGGCCAATGGCTCTGCAATCACATCCGCCAACTCCTTTAACGCTGTCGGATACAGCGCATCCAGCCCCATGGACTTGTGCTCGTCCAGCTTTTCTAAACAGTCCCGAACCACTTCTTTCATAGAATCATAGAATATCAGGGTTGGAAGGGACCCCAGAAGGTCATCTAGTCCAACCCCCTGCTCGAAGCAGGACCAATTCCCAGTTAAATCATCCCAGCCAGGGCTTTGTCAAGCCTGACCTTAAAAACCTCTAAGGAAGGAGATTCTACCACCTCCCTAGGTAACGCATTCCAGTGTTTCACCACCCTCTTAGTGAAAAAGTTTTTCCTAATATCCAATCTAAACCTCCCCCATTGCAACTTGAGACCATTACTCCTCGTTCTGTCATCTGCTACCATTGAGAACAGTCTAGAACCATCCTCTTTGGAACCCCCTTTCAGGTAGTTGAAAGCAGCTATCAAATCCCCCCTCGTTCTTCTCTTCTGCAGACTAAACAATCCCAGCTCCCTCAGCCTCTCCTCATAAGTCATGTGCTCTAGACCCCTAATCATTTTTGTTGCCCTTCGCTGGACTCTCTCCAATTTATCCACATCCTTCTTGTAGTGTGGGGCCCAAAACTGGACACAGTACTCCAGATGAGGCCTCACCAGTGTCGAATAGAGGGGAACGATCACGTCCCTCAATCTGCTCGCTATGCCCCTACTTATACATCCCAAAATGCCATTGGCCTTCTTGGCAACAAGGGCACACTGCTGACTCATATCCAGCTTCTCGTCCACTGTCACTCCTAGGTCCTTTTCCGCAGAACTGCTGCCTAGCCATTCGGTCCCTAGTCTGTAGCGGTGCATTGGATTCTTCCATCCTAAGTGCAGGACCCTGCACTTATCCTTATTGAACCTCATCAGATTTCTTTTGGCCCAATCCTCCAATTTGTCTAGGTCCTTCTGTATCCTATCCCTCCCCTCCAGCGTATCTACCACTCCTCCCAGTTTAGTATCATCCGCAAATTTGCTGAGAGTGCAATCCACACCATCCTCCAGATCATTTATGAAGATATTGAACAAAACCGGCCCCAGGACCGACCCCTGGGGCACTCCACTTGACACCGGCTGCCAACTAGACATGGAGCCATTGATCACTACCCGTTGAGCCCGACAATCTAGCCAGCTTTCTACCCACCTTATAGTGCATTCATCCAGCCCATACTTCCTTAACTTGCTGACAAGAATACTGTGGGAGACCGTGTCAAAAGCTTTGCTAAAGTCAAGAAACAATACATCCACTGCTTTCCCTTCATCCACAGAACCAGTAATCTCATCATAAAAGGCGATTAGATTAGTCAGGCATGACCTTCCCTTGGTGAATCCATGCTGACTGTTCCTGATCACTTTCCTCTCATGTAAGTGCTTTCTTCACAGAGGGCTGGTCACCTCTTCCCCATGCTGTGCTGCCCAGTGCAGCAGTCTGGGAGCTGACCTTGTTCGTGAAGACAGAGGCAAAAAAAGCATTGAGTACATTAGCTTTTTCCACATCCTCTGTCACTAGGTTGCCTCCCTCATTCAGTAAGGGGCCCACACTTTCCTTGACTTTCTTCTTGTTGCTAACATACCTGAAGAAACCCTTCTTGTTACTCTTAACGTCTCTTGCTAGCTGCACCTCCAGGTGTGATTTGGCCTTCCTTATTTCACTCCTGCATGCCCGAGCAATATGTTTATACTCTTCCCTGGTCATTTGTCCAATCTTCCACTTCTTGAACACAAAAAAGAAGCTTACAAGATCAGCAAGGATTTGACTGTTAAGCCAAGCTGGTCGCCTGCCATATTTACTATTCTTTCTACACATCGGGATGGTTTGTCCCTGTAACCTCAATAGGATTCTTTAACATACAGCCAGCTCTCCTGGACTTCTTTCCCCCTCATGTTATTCTCCCAGGGGATCCTGCCCATCAGTTTCCTGAAGTTGTCAAAATCTGCTTTTCTGAAGTCCAGGGTCTGTATTCTGCTGCTCTCCTTTCTTCCCTGTGTCAGGATCCTGAACTCAACCATCTCATGGTCACTGCCTCCCAGGTTCCCATCCACTTTTGCTTCCCCTACTAATTCTTCCCAGTTTGTGAGCAGCAGGTCAAGAAGAGCTCTGCCCCTAGTTGATTCCTCCAGCACTTGCACCAGGAAATTGTCCCCTACCCTTTCCAAAAACTTCCTGGATTGTCTGTGCACCGCTGTATTGCTCTCCCAGCAGATATCAGGGTGATTGAAGTCTCCCATGAGAACCAGGGCCTGCGATTTAGTAACTTCCGTGAGTTGCTGGAAGAAAGCCTCGTCCACCTCATCCCCCTAATCTGGTGGTCTATAGCAGAGTCCCACCACGACATCAGCCTTGTTGCTCACACTTCTAAACATAATCCAGAGACACTCAGATTTTTCTGCAGTTTCATACCGGAGCTCTGAGCAGTCATACTGCTCTCTTACATACAGTGCAACTCCCGCACCTTTTCTGCCCTGCCTGTCCTTCCTGAACAGTTTATATCCATCCATGACAGTACTCCAGTCATGTGAGTTATCCCACCAAGTCTCTGTTATTCCAATCACATCATAATTCCTTGACTGTGCCAGGACTTCCAGTTCTCCCTGTTTGTTTCCCAGGCTTCTTGCATTTGTGTATAGGCACTTGAGAGAACTTGCTGTTTGTCCTGCTTTCTTAGTATGAGGAAGGAGCCCTCCCCTTTCGCGTTCTCCTGCTCGTGCTTCCTCCCAGTATCCCACTTACCTCAGGGCTTTGGTCTCCTTCCCCCGGTGAACCTAGTTTAAAGCCCTCCTCACTAGGTTAGCCAGCCTGCTTGCGAAGATGCTCTTCCCTCTCTTGGTTAGGTGGAGCCCGTCTCCATCTTGCACTCCTCCTTCTTGGAACACCATCCAATGGTGAAAGAATCCAAAGCCTTCTCTCCGACACCACCTGCGTAGCCATTCGTTGACTTCTACGATTCGACGGTCTCTACCCAGGCCTTTTCCTTCCACGGGGAGGATGGATGAAAACACCACTTGCACCTCAGACTCCTCTATCCTTCTTCCCAGAGTCACGTAGTCTGTAGTGATCCGCTCAAGGTCATTCTTGGCAGTATCATTGGTGCCCACGTGGAGAAGCAGGAAAGGGTAGCGATCCGAGGGCTTGATGAGTCTCGGCAGTCTCTCCATCACATCATGAATCCTAGCTCCTGGCAAGCAGCAGACATCTCGGTTTTCCCAGTCGAGGCGGCAGATAGATGACTCAGTCCTCCTGGGGAGAGAGTCCCCGATCACCACCACCCACCTCCTCCTCTTGGGAGCGGTAGTCGTGGAACCCCCATCCCTAGGACAGTGCATCTCATGCCTTCCAATCGACGGAGTCTTTCTGTTCCCTTCCCTAAGATGTATCATCTAGTCCACTCTCCGCATTAGTACCTGTGGAGAGAACATGAAAACGGTTGCTTACCTGTATCTGCGCTGCTGGTACATGGACGCTCCTCTTTCTTCTTCTGGAGGTCACATGCTGCCAAATTTCTTCACCGTCCTCCTGTCCCCGCTGCACAGCCTGCTCTGAATCTTCAGAACATTGTGCCCGTAGAAGCATATCCTGACGTCTGTCCAGGAAATCTTCAGTTTCTCTTATGCAACGCCGGGTCGATGCTTGTTTCTCCAGACCTTGAACCTTTTCTTCCAATATAAAGACCAGCTTGCACTTTGTACAGACAAAGTCGCTTCTGTCCTGTGGAAGAAAGACAAACATGGCACATCCAGTGCAGGTCACAACAGCTGAACACTCCCCATCCATATTACCTTCCTTCTACGAGCTTCCTCAGGAGTTGTAGTAACTACTCAGAGAAGCCAGCAAGATGAAAGCCTCAGTGGGCTCTCCCCAGCCAACTCCCAGGCAAACTCCCTCTGTTAGCCTCGCTGCTGTTCGCCACTCAGCTGGTTCGCAGCTGACTGGCTTTTTATAACAGTCAGGCCCACTCAAGGCTCACCTGGAACAAAGCACTCCCAATTCACACTTTTCAAACAAACAACCAGTCAAGCACACGGTCAAACTGTCCCCACAACAGAGACTCAGATACTCACCAACACAGCTTCCCTAATGCAGATCTTAGCGTACCTCCTCTCAGACAGATTCCAGGCAAACTCCCTCTGTTAGCCTCTCTGCTGTTCGCCACTCAGCTGGTTCACAGGTCATCATCTTCATCGCCCCCAAAACCTGCTTCTGTGTTGCCTCCCACTCCTTGGATGGAGTCAAAGCACAGGGTTGGGGTAGAATGGTATGCAGCTCATCATAGAAGCGGCATGTCTTGGGCTGTGAACCGGAGCGGCCGTTTGCCTCTCTGGTTTTTTGGTAGGCTTGCCTGAGCGCCTTAATTTTCATGTGGCACAGCTGTGGGTCCCTGTTATCGCCACCGTCCTTCATGCCATTGGAGATTTTTTCAAATATTTTGGCATTTCGTCTTTTCGAACGGATTCGGCACGGATTCATCTCCCAGTACAGCGATCAGATCCCGTACCTCCTGTTCGGTCCATGCTGGAGCTCTTCGGCGATTCTGGGACTGCATGGTCTCCTGTGATGATGAGCTCTGCATGGTGACCTGTGCAGGTGAGCTCGCCAGGCTGGCCAAACAGGAAATGAGATTCAAAAGTCCGCAGGCCTTTTCCTGTATACCTGGCCAGTGCATCTGAGTTGAGAGCGCTGTCCAGAGCGGTTACAACTGAGCACTCTGGGATAGCTCCCGGAGGCCAATACTGTCAAATTGCATCCACAGTACCCAAATTTGATCCGGCAAGGCCAATTTCAGCGCTAATCCCCTCATCGGGGGTGGAGTAAAGAAATCAGTTTTAAGAGCTCTTTAAGTCGAAAAAAAGGGCATAGTCGTGTGGACAGGTGCAGGGTTAAATGAAGATAACGCTGCTAAATTCGACCTAAACTCATAGTGTAGACCAGGCCTGAGTTTATCAAAAAGAAGATTGAGAGATGACTTGATTGCAGTGTATAAGTACTTCCATGGGGAAAAAATAGCAGGTATTTAGAATATACCAAAGAGGTCTTTAATCTAAAAAAGAAAGGCCTAACAAAAACCAGTATCTGGAAGCCAAAGCCAGACAAATTCAAATTGGAAATAAAGCACAATTTTTTTAACAGTGAGGGTGACTAACCATTGGAAAAAACTATCAAGGGAAATGGTGTATTCTCCAGCTCTTCATGTCTTCCGATCATGACTGATTCATAGATACTAAGGTCAGAAGGGACCATTATGATCATCTAGTCTGACCTCCTGCACAACGCAGGCCGCAGAATCTCACCCACCCACTCCTGAAAAACCTCACCTATGTCTGAGCTATTGAAGTCCTCAAATCATGGTTTAAAGACTTCAAGGAGCAGAGAATCCTCCAGCAAGTGACCCGTGCTCCATGCTACAGAGGAAGGTGAAATACCTCCAGGGCCTCTTCCAATCTGCCCTGGAGGAAAATTCCTTCCCGACCCCAAATATGGCGATCAGCTAAACCCTGAGCGTATGGGCAAGATTCACCAGCCAGATACTACAGAAAATTCTTTCCTGGGTAACTCAGATCCCACCCCATCTAACATCCCATCACAGGCCATTAGGCCTATTTACCATGAATATTTAAAGATCAGTTAATTACCAAAATCATGTTATCCCATCATACCTGGATACTTTTCTGGAACTTATGCTTTAGTTAAGCACAAGTTACTGGGATCAATATAGGGCTAACTGGATGAAATTTAAGCGCTTGTGGTACACAGGTCAGACTTGATGATCGAATGGGTCCCTTCTGGCCTTAAACTCTGTGAGTCTGTGAAGCCTACTACAAAATTATTGTATAGTTCCATGTGGAAAAAAAATTCCATCTAGGCTTCACTACATTGTGCAAACCTATTAGAAGGCCTTATTCCCAAGATTTTGGACTGCAACTTTCAACTCAAGCTATTGAGCCTAACCATTGTTTCTATCAGGGTCCACTTAGTTGCAGTTTCAACATGCCATTTTCCAGTACACATTCATATAATGTTCAACCTTTAAATTATTTCAGAATTTTTAAAAAGACTGCTCCATGCCTATCCCATAGTTTATGAGCCCCCTGTTTCCTGGGACTTAAATGTAATTCTTATGGGCCTTATGGAACCTCAATCCAAGTGATCTCTCCACCAACTTCCTGGTGGTTATCACCTCAGCCAGGAAAGTTAGTGAGATTCCAAGCGCTGATGGAAGACATACGGTCTTCCATGGGGATAAGGGGGTAGTGATACCCTGTCTTAAATTTCTTACCAAGGTGGTATCAGATTTTCATTTAAAACAAACCAACCTCCCCATTTTCTTCCCCAAACCACGCTTAAACTCAGGAGACCAAACTCCATACCACACTCAAGATCCATACTTTAGATGTTTCCAGAATCCTTTATTATTCAGCTAGGAAAATGTATTCAGGAAACCATTCTATTTATTTGTGGCATTGGGACAGTCTGTGAAAGGTCAGGCCCTCTCTTCCCAGAGATTATGCAAGTGCATCAGAATTTACCAACTAGCAGATACGCTGCTTCTCTCGGGTATTAGGGCCCACTCAACTAGAGACCAAGCAACCTCTGCCAAATGCCTAAGAAATATTCCTACATCAGAGACTTGGAGCTCAGCCCATATCTTTACTAAACACTGCACCCTGGATTTGGTTGCTTGATCAAGGACATGCCTGACTAATCTAATTGCCTTCTATGACGAGATAACTGGCTCTGTGGATGAGGGGAATGCAGTGGACGTGTTATTCCTTGACTTTAGCAAAGCTTTTGATATGGTCTCCCACACTATTCTTGCCAGCAAGTTAAAGTAATATGAGCTGGATGAATGGACTATAAGGTGGATAGAAAGCTGGCTAGATCATCGGGCTCAACGGGTAGTGATTAATGGCTCCATGTCTAGTTGGCAGCTGATATCAAGCGGAGTGCCCCAAGGGTCGGTCCTGGGGCCGGCTTCGTTCAATATCTTCAATTAATGACCTGGAGGATGGCGTGGACTGCACCCTCAGCAAGTTTGCAGATGACACTAAACTGGGAGGAGTGGTAGATATGCTGGAGGGTAGGGATAGGATACAGAGGGCCCAAGACAAATCAGAGGATTGGGCCAAAAGAAATCTGATGACGTTCAATAAGGACAAGTGCAGAGTCCTGCACTTAGGATGGAAGAATCCCATGCACCACTACAGACTAGGGGCCGAATGGCTAGGCAGCAGTTCTGCAGAAAAGGACCTAGGGGTACAGTGGATGAGAAGCTGGATATGAGTCAACAATGTGCCCTTGTTGCCAAGAAGGCTAATGGCATTTTGGGCTGTATAAGTAGGGGCATTGCCAGCAGATCGAGGGACGTGATTGTTTCCCTCTATTCGACATTGGTGAGGCCTCATCTGGAGTCCTGTGTCCAGTTTTGGGCCCCACGCTACAAGAAGGATGTGAAAAAATTGGAAAGCGTCCAGCGGAGGGCAACAAAAATGATTAGGGGACTGGAACACATGACTTATGAGGAGAGGCTGAGGGAACTGGGGGAATTGTTTAGTCTGCAGAAGAGAAGAATGAGGGGGGATTTGATAGCTGCTTTCAACTACCTGAAAGGGGGCTCTACAGAGGATCAATCTAGACTGTTCTCAGTGGTAGCTGATGACAGAACGAGGAGTAATGGTCTCAAGTTGCAGTGGGGGAGGTTTAGGTTGGATATTGGGAAAAACTTTTTCACGAGGAGGGTGGTGAAGCACTGGAATGCGTTATCTAGGGAGGTGGTGGAATCTCCTTCCTTTGAGATTTTTAAGGTCAGGCTGGACAAAGCCCTGGCTGGGCCGATTTAGTTGGGGATTGTTCCTGCTTTGAGCAGGGGGTTGGACTAGATGACCTTTGAGATCCCTTCCAACTCTGATATTCTATGATTCTATGATCAGATGCCAAAGTTGGGAGTGCATTTCTGCAGTCCTTATTTTGATAACTGTAGGTATGACTCCTTAGATCCCTTTATTAATCTGGCAACTACTAGCTCATAACCATTCATCGTTCTATGCTTTGTCTGTGTGAATCTCACTTATGGTGTTTTTTCTTTGAGGTGTTTTTTTCCATCTGAGTCCCATGACCTGCCCTCATCCCTGCTCCATCAGAGTCCATTTCTTCTGGGATTATGAATTAGCATGCGTCAGGGCCACTCTACCATATATGCCCTTGGATCAGAGGGCATGTGGACATGCAGGGGGCTGGTCAAAAAATTCCAATCATACATGTGAGGCACATGCACTCCATGAGTGGGACATAGACAAAATATCTCTAAGAACAAGTTACTGCAAGATAAGTAAGCATTCAGCCTCATAAAGCCTCTCTTTCTATTTTTGCCTTTCCACACTTTGCTATGAGTGCTAGCAATAAAATTAAAGCAACTATATCTAAAGTGCTCTGTGTAGGTGATTCATAAATTGAGGTATAGGTCAATTTTATTCCCTTTTAAGAACAGGGAGAGCAGAGTGGACAACACAGAAGACTGAAAAGATAGGTCGGATGACTTTGAAACCCCTCCCCTAATTCAAGAAAAAGTGGCGTGTATGACCTTCTATGCTGCAGAATGAAGAAGGGGACTCCTGCAAATTTTGACTGCAACAATGGGACTGCTGTTCTTTTAGGTTCTTCTCGTGTTCTCTTGCCTTCTTTTGCATTACATAAGTCCTATCTTCCATGTGTCATATTATGCCATCTGTATAAGATTTCAGGATTGTCACTCTGTCTCTGAAGCCAGTTATCTGTCAGTTAGTGTGAAGCAATGGAAATAGCTACAGGGATGGCTGAGCTCTTTTTGTTCAGATATCACCAGGTTCAATCATCACTGGGTTTCATAGTCTATTACTGTCCGATTTTTAAGTTCTCGGACATTTTGACTTTACATCCTTGCAGTGTACAGGTACGGAAAGGCCATGCCAAGAGTCCTAGACTGTTGTGATATCAGAGGTAACTCAGCCAGGCACTACCCTTATTCTGTAGTTAATTTGCATGCAGCAATCTCATTGGTTGTATGAGGAAAACTGCACGGATGGTTGATTACTTGGCCCAGCTGCCACACCCATGGGTCCAACTGCCACCTGCACAAGCAACACAAATCTCCCAGCATAACGCCCCCGGACACAAATCAACACAATCACGCACATAGCAACACAACTAGCCTACACAATAACCACAAACATGCATGCCCCTCACCACAGGAGACACTCCTCATTCACCATCCACACAACTGTTCCAACACAACCCCCCAAGACACAAATCAACAATCACCCACACAGCAACACAGCCAGCACACACAATAACCCCAAACATCACTCTGAAACCTAGAATGTCTGAGTCACTGTGAAGTGATAGAGACAGCTACAAGCATGGTTGAGTGCTCTTTGTGTTTAGAATATCACCAAATTCGTTTATCACTGGGATTCATAGTCTGTTAACTTCCAATTTTTAAGTTCTCGGCCATTTTCAGATTTTTTTACTCGCATGAATATGAATTGTACCTGTGTGACAGCTTTCAGCTACCAGTATTCTTGTAACTATCACATTTGTTGAGTGTAGTAAATGGTTCTGGTTCTGAAGGATTAGTTAATGTATAATAAAATTATATATTTTAAATATGTGATTGCATTTAGTAAGAATTTTTTTAAAACTCTGTTTTAAATAGATGTTCTAGGCAGAATGAGGTTTTTCAATTGATTAGGGAAACTGTGAGGATGAGTTTGGGTGTCCAGTCTTTGCTACCAGATGATATAAATGCAATGAAGGATTGCTCTTTGGTTGGGATTTTTTGTTTGTTTTTTGCCCAGTCATGCCAAAATGTACAGCTACTCCAAATAATTTTTCCAGAATTTTTTTGTGAAGAGATTTTGTTTCCACTAGAGACTTCAGAATATGTTTAAATTCACTTCTTGGCCTCAGTTGAATATAGTCATTGCTTGGGGACTTTGGAGGCAGGAGGGAAAAATTCAGAATCAAATACACATTTTAAAGGATAGAATACATTTTTCAATGCATGACATAGGGCCAGATTGTGAGGTGCTGAACATCATCTTCTATTTCAGTCACAGGATTAAGGTGTGAGAGAGGACATGTGCTTGTAAAATGTATGATAAAACATGGAACAAAATATAACTGGCCATATTGTAACTGGATTGCAAAGGAAGGTGGAGGGATAGACTTGGTAAAATCTCTCACCCTTTTAAACACCCATTCAAAGTCTATCCAGTGCTCACCTAAGCAAAATGACTTCCCCCTCCACTAAGGACACATATCACCCCAAATGGGGTAAGGAAAAGAGGCTATTGCCACCTTCCGGTTCCATGCCAATCCAGATGCACATGGAGGAGCAGTTTGCACCTCTCTGCAGCTGTAGCATGTGTAGTGAAGATGCGCTATTCCAATGGGAGAGCGCTTTCCCATCAGCATAATTACTCCACCTCAGCAAGAAGCAGAAGCTATGTCGGCAGGAGAGCATCTACCACCAACATAATGCTGGTGTGGACAGCACAAAACTTGTGTTGCTCAGGGGATGGGCTTTTTCACATCCCTGAGAGACATAAGTTATATCGAGTTAGGCTGTAGGGTAGACCTGCCCTAAAGAATAGTGCAGCCCTCGCACGCCTAGCACTCCAGGGAAATGAAGCACAGTCCTTCCCCAAGCTTTTCTGGAATGGTGCAGTGATCAGACATATTCAAGCACTATTAATATATCATGTTTGTATGTAAAATACTATGAGGTATAGTGTGAATATAGCAATTGCTACAATTTGCACTTTACTGCCTCCAAAGTCAGCATCCTTTATGATGTGAAAATTTCTTCTTATGACTTGAGCTCTCCAAGGTATTTTACAGTTCCAGTCATGTCTGAGTAAATATCAGCACAACACTTAGTGGCAAGGTGCCAGTGCCAGATTCATTAATACAAAATAGAAGCTTTTTTGGCATAAAAAGGAAATCCTTTTTCACAAAGAGGTCTTGTTTGTTTCCTTTCCATCATCACATCAAGAGACAAAATTAAAAATCGGCTTTTCACAATGAGGAAAACTGTACTTACAAAGTGAAATGTTTTAGTTGAATTAGTAAATGAATATATTATTTTTTAATACACCTTTTTACTAGAGGTGCAGTTGTGGGAGGCTGGATATTGAAAGGGGAGGAGGACAATAGTGACAGTTTTCCTCTCATAGAAGAGAATTATCAGTGAAATATGAATTGCTCTAAGTATGCAAAAGTTAGATGGTCTTTGTTTTAGTGGTAGTAGCTTCCATGTAACACAAATGTCTGTTTTTTAGATGACTTCTACAGATATACAGAAATGTATCCAGACTTTGCAGAAGAGTATCTGTACCATGATCAGATGGAAGTTGAGAATTGTTTGAAGACTTCTCTTCCAGCCCCTAATGGATTCTGTACTGACTTCAGCCCCGAAAATGCTGATGATAAAAAGAATCCCCTGCAGAAGAAACTGAATTAAAACTGCAGACATCCTACTCCTCTCCTGGTGAGAGGAATATTTCCTTTCCTGGAATCTTCATAGTCACTCCAACTATACAGCAACTATAACTTTTGTGTGTGAAAGATTTACTACCTTAATACTGTTCTTTAATTCCCACATGCTGTATTTATCAATATCTTCAAGCTTAATTGTCAGGAGATGGGTTTTATTTTCATTTTTTTTCAGAAAGGTCTTTGCAAGCCAAGAATATGATGTGCTTCATTATTAATGTGCATACTTAAAGGGAAGCTACATATTTATTTATATTTGATTGGTTAGTTTCATGTACAGAATGTTGCACAAAGTGTGCATGTATAAAGAATTGTAGCTAATATGGTGGTGAGTGCACTTTGGTGATGTTTTTTCCCTATTTAGGAAGGTGTTTATTTAGGGCCAGATCTGCTGTCCTTATTCACATAGCAGTGTCACTGACTTCAGTAGGATTATTCTCATGAGAAAAGCAAGCACATTTTGGCCCCTTGTGTTGGTTTCAGTAAATAGTGCAAGAAACGATTATGAAAAAAAAAATTTTTTTGACCAAGGATTACTTGCTTTTTATTTTTGTTGTTAAATCATAAAGTTGTCTCTGTCTTTCAGTCCATTACATGGTAGAATCAAAAGGGAAGGGGCTTTAGCTCCCGTACATTTATTCTCATATACTTATCTGCAGACCACAGTGAAATATGGAATGCTTTCAAAACAGACATGATATGTCTATGTGTACAAATGTGTGGCAAACAAACCATGCTTTTCTGTAAAATTATTCAAACATTTCCACTTATTAATTATATGAGGAATTTATTATAAACTAATCCCTTATGTATTTAATTTAGATATTAACCAGGAATCACACAGGTGCAGCTTCTTTGGTAAAAATCTGATGACAGATACACGTGCACATGTGTGCATATACAGTCAAATACATATTGTAATGTGGAATAAAGATTTTTATCAGTATTAATCTGGAAAGATTGCATTAGTTAGGAGTGGCAAAGCCATAAGTGAGTTATATAAGACATCCCAAAGGAATGCCTTAAAACTTTATATTACTATGGTATATATTCTGTATGATGCAGATGTTACCCCCAAAAAATTAGGAATGTTTTACAGAAGTTTTAAAAAATGTTATTGGCACTATTTCTTATTTCTTTCCTTTTGTAAATCTAGGTACTTTAGTTACAAGGAATAAAACTGAGCAGGGCTCAGAAGGAGAGAGACATCAAAACTAATATAAAAAACTTCCCAAAATTATGTAGTTTTTCTGAATATAAAAGTCTCAGAACTTGAAAGCCCAAAATGTGCCTTTAAGGGCTAGAAGTAATGCTGGCTCCCAATGGGACCAAAGGAATTTCTCTCCTTCTTAATGGTAAAAATTCTTAATCCTGCATGGTTAGTAACCCCATTACTAACCCTGTAGAGCTGCACTATATCAGACTTCAAAACTCAGGCATTTTTATAATTAGAAAAGCAGACACTGACTTAGGATTTGAATCTTGTCCATCCTTGGCCAACAAACAGTGCTAATTTCAGGCCATGGGTGGAGAGGGGAGAGAGAAGGAGGAGGAAGTCTTTCTCTGGCTGGTTGGTTTTTAAAAATGGCAATTGCTTGAAACTGGTTAAGGTTTAGAATGTGTCCTGGAGAGACATATTAACATGTAGAGGGCAGATGATTTCATTAAAAGTAAGTAATCAATAAATTATTGCACATATATATGCAAATTATCATACATGTAGCACATTGTTGTGTATAGTATGCTACATACTACACACACCATACAGTAGAACTTCAGAGTTCTAAACACCAGAATTACAAACTGACCCGTCAACCACACACCTCATCTGGAATCAGAAGTACGCAATCAGGCAGCAACAGAGACAAAACAAAACAGTACAGTACTGTGTTAAACGTAAACTACTAAAAAGAAAGGGAAAGTTTTAAAAAAAAGATTTGACAAGGTAAGGAAACTGTGCTTATTTGACTTAAATTAAGATGGTAAAAAGCAGCATTTTTCTTCTGCATAGTAAAGTTTCAAAGCTGTATTAGGTCAATGTTCAGCTGTAAACTTTTGAAAGAACAGCCATAATGTTTTGTTCAGAGTTATGAACATTTCAGAGCTACAAACAGCCTCCATTCCCAAGGTGTTTGTAACTCTGAAGTTCTCCTGTATATGTGGAGGTACTCTCTCTATGTGGTATATTGTGTAATAATATGTAAAATTAACATAATATTAATTAATGCCTAACCTACATGTTGTTTACTTCTCCTCCTCCTCCCCGCCCACCCGCAACCCCAGGACTTGCTCTATTATAAATTTCTGAGCAGTTTCAAACAGTCACCATTTTTAAAAGGAAATTAACCTGACAGAAATTTTTTTCCTTGTTTTCCCCAAATAGGGAATTTACCAACACCCTGAAACCACAGTGGACTGAGAAACACAGTGAACAGTATTCGGTCCTGGAATACTGTTAGATTTAACATCCAGTAACTTGCAGCAAAACAGGGCTAAAAATGGGAGTTTTTAGATGCTTGGAAAATATTGAAATTTTGACATTTTTAGGTATAATACAAGAAAAAATATTCTGGGTTAATTTTAGATGTTTTGGCACCTGCTGGCACTCTTACATTTGGGCTCATGCTCTCTGCAGCACCTAGATTTACAGGTGGAGGACTATAAAAAAGTTCCAATAATTTTAATCTAAAATTGTTTCTCTGTGGCACATATGAGATATACAGAATACATGGTGCAATGAGGTTTAACATTTTTATCAGGAGTCATTTGTGATGACCTACATAAATTGCTTATTGCTTTTCCTGTTAGTAATACTGCCATCCTATTCTTATACCAATAAAGCCCTTATAGCAGACTAAATGATCATATATTATGTACTGAAGATAGCTATAGACTCAGCCAAAGATTCATTAATCTGAAGTTCTATAACAAACCTTTTTGGAAAATCCCTGAAAACAAACAAACAAACAAAAAAAACACTTGTAAAAAAAAATGTAAAACTTTAGAAACCCAAGCCATCCAAAGATTCCACTTCTAACCTCTCCACCCCTGAAAAACATTAGAAGGTATAGAAATGCTTAGTGGAGATCTCCCAAAGAATCTTAACTCTAGCCCTCTACTGTTACCAACTTCCATATTCCAGCCTTCCTTCTTTCCTTACATACCTGCCATGTAAGATGTGATCTCTTAATTAGTGCTTTTTCCTGAAAGTTTAATTAAAATTTTCATTTTTGTAAAGACTTTTAAAAGTCTATAGTCTGTGTCTGTGATTCTTACATTTGGAAATGCCAATATAACATGGATTGTATAGTCTTGGTTTTATAGATCTAATGCCAAGAATGATTCTTCACCACTAAAGTCATTGATCTTTCCCTTTTATTTCCCTAAGTAAGGGTTAGAGGCCGAGGGAGTAGGGCTAGATACATAAAGGAACGCCTAAATTTTAGGCCCCTTGAAAATCACAGGAACATCACTGCACTTTGCAAAGTCTGATTTAGGTGGTTAGGCTCTCTATACAGTGCACAGGGAGATCTACAAAAGCCAGCATACTAGCTAGGGAGTGACCTAAGCTAGTCAGCGGGAGATGCCAATGACAGAGGTGTGTCCTAAAACCCACTCCTCTCATGGAGATAGGCAACTGAACCCAGGCTACTGGGAGGCCCCTATGTCTGCTAGTGATTCACAACTGGGAACTCCTATCTTGGAGTCAGGCAGTTTAGGCACATATGGTATTGCTTGTGAGAATTAGCTAAGCACCTGTTTCACTCCACCCAAAACATACCACATGTGTGTTGCTGCCACCACCACTCATTTTATAACTTGGAATGTGGGAGACACATGTTCAGTTCCCTCATTTGCCATGCGGGGAGAAGGGGAGAACGAAGTTGCCTACCTCCCAAGGGAGTGCTCTAACTACTGAGTTACAGAATATTCTTATGTGGGGTTCCATCAGTCTCTCCTGGTGAAGTTATTCCATATTGGATAAATATTTAGTGGGCCAGAGAGTGAGAGAATGACTCTATAATCTGCTGGTTAGGGTAACCATTTAGGAGGTGGGATAGCCAGGGTCCAGTCCGCCTGCTCCCAATGACTCTAATTATTTATACAGTGGAACAACTTTACCAGTAGAGATTGAGGGATCCCTGCACCAGACTCTCCCATAGCTCAGATGTTAGATCACTCTTCTGTTCAGATCCTTTCTCCCCGTCTAGCAAAGGGAAGAAAGAAAGGGAATCCTGGGCCTCCCAGATGAGTGCTCTAACTACTGAGATAAAAGTTATAAGTTTACCTCCACTAGCCAGATTTTGAATGGGATCTGATCCAGTAGGCAGCTTCTGAGTACACCTATGGGATCAAGCCCTGCACACAAATTTAGGCAGATAAACCCCTATCTTCCCCATTTTCTGAATTGCTCTGCAGCTTAGGCAGGAGATAGGCATCTAGATACCTAGAGGGAGGCAGCAGTGCTTATGGCCAGAGGCAGAAACGTAGGCTGCTAGGAAACTTTTACTCTGAAAATATAGGCCCTCAGTGAATTTAGGTGTTTAGAGGATTTAGTGGGAGTTTTGTGAATTGTAGTAGAGCCTAAAACTTGGATTTAGGTGCCTAAACCCAGGCATAGGCGCCTAAATCAGGTTTAGGCACCAAAGTACCTTTGTGAAGCTAATCCTTTGTAGGAAGATGAGCTGTGTGGCTAATCACACATAATGGCTTACATATTAACTTCAGGGAACAGTGGACTATATTTATAGTTTATGTCGTCCTGAAGTCAGTGATGTAAACAGATCCCGTTTATCTTTGAATAGTACTTTATGTAATCAGTGGGGACCAGATTCTATCACCCTTAATTATGTTGACTAATTCTTCACTCCACATGCAATCCCACTAATATCAATGGGATTACATACAGAGCAAACTACTACTCATTGTAAGGTTGATATAATGTGGTCCTGCAAGATTAAAAGTGGAGTAATCTAGTAAGAAATGTTCTTTATTGTTGGAGTCACTTATTACCTATCTGCTCAATGGAAATAATTTTGTATCTAAATTTCCCTTTGTTTTGATGAGGATGGTTTGGTTAAGGTTATTGGACGGATGACTTTAAAGAGGTATTTCTATACCTTCCACTGATTTTTTTTTTTAATGGAATCTTAACTTGGGATCTTTCCAAGGATTCCAAAGTTTAGGGATTTTTTAAAATGGTAACTTTATTGGTCTGTTCAATCGGAACTTCAGCTTAAGTTTTTGTCTGACAATTTCCTTAGATTTTTTTTTTTAAGTTAAAATGCTATGGGGAGCGAGGACCTCAGCAGACCTATCATTCTACATAGGAATGGATCGCAGTCATTCCCCTTTTTGGCCTTCCTCTTTATCTTTCTCCTCTCACTCTTTTGTGCTCATCACTTTACTAACTGAATAATTATGCACCTAAAGTAACCAAAGTTACATGTGGTATTCTCACATAATACCTTTGGAAGCCACAACTAGGGGCTGCATTAACTTTCTGGTAAATTCCCCATGGCATTGGTTGGGGCACAGTGTGCATCCCCCTTTTGTCCCTTCCACCACATTCAGAGAGAGTGCGTATGCCATGTAAGATATGGAGGAAACCAACCATATCTTTCACTGCAAGCAGTTCTACCCCACATGTGGATCTTGTTACATTATGTACTTGTAATAGACTGTATTGGCCACAGCAAATGTTTATTCTTCCAAATTTTATAAAGTTGCAAGAAATTCCTGAGCATGCCTTTTTGAAAGATCAGTTTGTAAACTAAATCAGAAATTGTCTCATACCATAGAATTTCCAATGTATGTTATAATCATTAGTCAGAATTTTGTTTCTCTATGCTCAAAGGGAGTAAAGTCTTCTGTCACTGCCATGTTTACTAATTCCATTATAAAATTCTCTATTCATGAGCCACAAAATTATTCCTATGGGGAAACAACTGGGTGATAGGGAACTGATTTGCTTCCTCTCAGGAGGCAAAATAACTACCAAGAGAAGTAAATAAAACTAATGGTTTTGCTTGTAGGAGTAGAGCAAGACCTCAGTTCATATTTAGTGCTTATCACATTTGTAAACTGATTCATCCCCAGAGTTGGTCGAAATTACACATAAATAAGTTTTCACATTGTTCACTTCATAGAAGCATGTAGTAGATATGCTTCTGAAGAAAAAATGGTTGCATTTTAATGTTTTCTTGAAGTAGTTCTAGTAAATATTCCAAACAATAAATGTAGAGGTTGCCTTGATCAAGAAAGTCAAGTGATCTCTATATTCGGTTAAGGCGGAATCTGTACTGGATCACCTTTGGTAATCTCATCATTAAAAGAATTTTCACAAATTATGCTATCATATATTAAGTACAGCACTAATTTCCCATCTTTTCATGTGCTGTAATATTTATACTGCTTACTGTATTTTTCACTCCATGCATCTGATGAAGTGGGTTTTAGCCTACGAAAGCTTATGCCCAAATAAATTTGTTACTCTCTAAGGTGGCACAAGGACTCCTTGTTGTTTATGTTAAGTACTGTAATTTTATTACACCAAAATACTAAATATTTCTATAATTAAAACACTATTTTTGCCCCAGGCCATGGAAATAAAAAATAATTTTTAATTTTCTGTCCCAAGAGGCTTACTGATCACTTGATTTTCTTTTTCTTCTAATCTGTAGTGACTATAAGAACATACAGTGCATATGAGAGTCAGCTCAAATGTGACTAATGTACTGAAAAGAACTCGTAAGACCTCAAAAGCAATATTGAACATAGCAATTACTGTGCAGCTCTCCTTATCTACCTATCTGTATTATCATTTTCTATAGAGCACATTAGAGTAATATCTAAAGTGCTGTGAAGCTAGGTTTCTTTAACAAAGGCTTATTTTTTGTAAACATTTCAGTTATGGTGTGGAAGCTTTAACATATAGTTGGGTCTTCAGCATGCTCTATAATAGGACAAGACTTTGACTATCTTTAATCTTCTCAGGTTGCTCATTCCATTAAAAAAAACCCCTTTCAGCTGACATCATGCTACTTCCAGCTTCCATGTACTTTGCCGGTATTTTGTTAGTTGCATCAGCCTAGAGAACCACAGCTGTCTTGGCAGGTTGCGGATGGAAAGGCAGCTACTGATGTACTAGGGTCCTGCTCCATTCATGGCTTGAAGATGAGGACCCGGGCTTTTAATTTAATCAGAAATTATGGTTGAGCTAATGTAGGATGCAGAGTTCAGGGATGATTTGCTCTAGGGCCCAGATTTTTAAAGGTATTTAGGTGCCTGAGTCCCATTTGACTGTTTTGAGAATCACAGTCAGGTATAATGTGTTTCAGTATTCAGCTTTCAGAGTGGTAGCCATGTTAGTCTGTACCAGCAAAAAGAACAAGGAGTACTTGTGGCACCTTAGAGATTAACAAATTTATTTGAGCATAAGCTTTCGTGGTCTAAAGCCCACTTCATCAGGTGCACGCAGTGGAAAATACAGTAGGAAGATATATATATTTACAGAGAACATGAAAAAATGTGGATTACCATACCAACTCTATCGATTAGTCTCGAAGATATATATATATCTTCCTACTGTATTTTCCAGTGCATGCATCTGATGAAGTGGGCTTTAGCCCACGAAAGCTTATGCTCAAATAAATTTGTCTCTAAGGTGCCACAAGTACTCCTCGTTCTTTTAGTATTCAGCTTGGAGGTGATAAACACATGAACCAAGATTTTTGAAAACTAGAGTCTAAAGTTGTGGTTCTAAATCCATATTTAGACACAGATAAATGGTCTGATTTTCAAAATTGCAGGTCCCACTGGGCTGAGCACTTTTATCTCTCAGACCACCTATTTTAGGTGCCTAACTATGAATTTAGGAAACTAACTTGAGCTGTTTCTAAAAATCTTGATCATGTATCTTTATAGCCACATCTGGTTTTTCCATGTGGCTTTTCCTTCCTCTGAAAGGAAGAAGGAAAAGCTCCTAGCAAGTTGAAAGTGAAGGTAAGCATTTCCAACCAGTACCACACTTGGTTGATGAGTCCAGCAAGGCCCCATGGTTTGGTTTACTGTCAAATGAAGGGTAGACATCACAATGAGGACAGCACAATGAGGACAGAACTAATTCTTCTAAATGTTTTCTGTTTCGAGGCAGACTTACTCCAGTCTTGCCTCTGTCCAGTTTGAGGCAGCTGCTCTTTGTTCAGGTGCCAGTCTCTTTCAGGCATTGTGACATCTTGTGAGGGCAACTTTCTGTGTCTGTTTAAAAGGAACTATACAGCTGGAGGTCATTGAGACCATAATCTGAGATGTCTAATCATTTCTTCAAGTAGCCTGATGTGTATATTGAAAAGAAGGAGACAGATTAGACCTCTCTGGGATGCCACATGGAAATGTTCTTAAAGAGGTATGACCCTCTGGAACCTAGTGGGAGGAATGACTAGAGCCCTTGTAGTGTTGGTGTATGTACTCTAGCCATATCACGCAAATAGATCAAAAGCACCTTGTGATCAATTGTGTCAAAAGATTCAGAGATTTAACAGTATGAGCACTGAGACTGGATCTCTATTATAGCCATGAGAAGATAATCCATTAGCACTATCAAGGCTTGTGTCCATGGAGAAATTTCCTGTATCAAGTATTGGTGAGGGTCAAGCAGACTATTGCATTTTTCAGGAAGGCTGGAAGGCTTGCTTTCTGTAAAGGTGATGTGAATAATTTCAATGGCATTGAATTGAATTCTGTTTGGCTTTCACCAGTCAGGGGGACAGGAGTGTTCCTTGTTTTGCAGATGGGAGCTCAACATTTTTTAGGCCTTCTTTCATCATATGCAATCGGACCAGACTTGGGTGGCAGAGTGGTGGTTGCTTTCTAATCTGACTAAGTTTTCTGTCTCAGAAAGTTCATCTTAAATTGAATTTTCTGTGGAATGGCATGAGAGCTCTTTGCAGTAGTCAATATTTCGGTCTGAGGTTTGATTTATGTAAGCCAGGTTGACTTGCAAGTTCATTATGCAAAATAATTTTGCTGACTGATTTTTGAAGCTGTTATGGCAGGAGACAGGGACTCTCATTTCCTTTAGTGAAGTGGCATAATCCTGTACTAAGCTCATTGTGCTGTCAGCAGATGGGTTCAGATCAGATTTTTACACTCCTGGAGTTGAATCTGCCTCCATGCTTCATCTGACATCCTCACTGATGAGCCATGAGGATCTCCGAGATCAGTGCAAGGAAAGGCATGTTGTTTGGGGCCAAGCCATTGATAATTGTGGTCAAGCCATTGATGTCAGTGGTCATCTGTGGTTACAATGTCATCAGTATGTTGGCCTCATGGATGGATAATGTGCTCTTCTAGGAACTTATGAAAACTGAAAGGATTCAGAAGTTTTGGAATATCAGCCAGCTTTCGTTACCCTGAAGAGGTGGCCATTATCTTTGTCTGGGTGAGGTGGTGGTTGGACTAGGAGACCGATATGTTTAGTATGTCCCCAGTGTTCTCTCCAAGGCTGAAGATTAGGTTTCACATATGCAGGGATGGAATTGGGCCAGGCTACCCAGTCATCTTAAGACTACCATCTGGCTCTCCAAAATCTCAATTTAAAATTAAAATTTTTGGGAAAAATAAATCCGAAACTACTATGGTGTCATGTAAAACTCTGAAATGCAAACTGAGTGCAGTGATGTCTGCTGAGAATCTTAAACACCTCACCAATTCTCTGAGCTGTTAAGTCACATGCCCAGTGATGATGATTTAGAAGTGAGCTGTTTTACTGCTGGTGAAAGAATATAAGAAAGGAGAGGGACAACCATATTATTCAAGATTTGCACAATGTACTGTGAGCGACATTCCGTTGGGATGCCAGGAATGGGTGGCATTTGAGAGTACCAGCACTTTTCTTCACTCCAATCTTGACCTACAGAGCCAAAAAGCCAGAGGATGGCTTGGTTGGACTTCTGAAGACATGAAGACAGAACCAGTCCCACAGAGCTCAATACAACATCTATGCCTCGCCACTGAGCAGCCTGGCCTGGTCCCAGAGTAGTGGTGACCTGGCCTGCTAGGGCGCTAATGTGGGGTCCAGGCTACTTCCACCCTGGATCTTGTTGGCACTGTTCAGGCTGAGACATCGCTGCAACTATTATACTCAGGTCATATTTACAAACTTTTCTTCACAACCATGAGGGTCAGAAACTTTTGAAATGAAAGCTGAGGCTCTGATGCCATCACAGGACTTTGGGAGGCAGGGCCCTAGGCAAATGGCTAATTGTGTCTATAGAGTACCCCCCCACACACACACACATTCAAGCCTTGCATATGTGTTCAGTGGAGTGAGTGAGTCACAAGAGCCTGTAAGAAATCCCTGGTTTCTATGCAGGACAAGATATCAGATATTAGAATGGCTCTCCTTTGCAAACCACATCAAAGACATACAGTTAGTTCCATTCTAGTAAGTTTTCAGTTTATTTGATTGGAGACCTTTAGGTTACTCTTATCCTCTATAGATAGAAACATATGAAGTGTTATTCTGATACATTATTTTCAAAGAAAAATGTAGCATAAGAAACAAACAAAATAACAAAGGGATCAGTTAAGACAAGTTGGTTTTTCTGAAGGAAAATGCCCACTTACCACCCACCTGAAATGACTCCAAGTCTACAGCTTGCATATAAAGAGCTTTTGTATGTTTTGAGAAGTTGGGACTTTTTAGAAAAACACATGACCTACAAAATCTGAGTTGTATATGTTTTGTAATAGTTACTGGTGGGTATTTTTTTACATTATCACCCTAGATGGTGAGTGCCCATTACGCTATCATTTGACAATGTAGTGAATAGTTTGTTCTCGCAGATGCTGGAGAAAGGTGAAGCTGTAAGATTTTTCATGTTACCATGGTACTGAAAATGGAATTCATTTGACTTCTAAGGAATTTCTAAGTCTTTGAGTTTATATGGGAAATCCCAAATACATGTTTTTTTGTCACTAGCATGAAAATAATTTTGTATTTCAAATACTGAAGAAATAAACTGTAAAGATCTTGTATGCTGTAAGTATATATTTTTGTCATATATTGTCTTTTATTGTAAACTAGATATTTCTTATATTTTGGAGGGAAGGTTTAAGCAAGTCAGTGTTGTGACTACTTTTCTAATCAGAAAATCAGTTTTTAAATAATCAAAAACTGTAACTGTTTAAAAAAAAGAGGTAGAATAAAATTCCTTAAAGAAGTTACACTTGAGTCTATTAGCAACCGTATATATTTAAGCAGACAAAAAAGCTAAGCTACTGTAGCTGCTTGTCTGTGTAGTAATTTGTCTAGTGATTTGTTTACATTATAATTTTACTGCTTTCTGTAATAACTTTTTAGGGGTATTAAGAGCCCCATGTAAATCAGTAAATGTTAGAGAATTACAACTAAACAATGTAGTAATCTTTTTAAAGAAGAAGAGTTTATGTTCTGAGGACCAAGGCTATCTACTAACTTTGTATTATATATATATTTAATTTCAGTGTTGCAACATTCTGCTCAGTGGGACCATTTTCTGACCTTTTTGTAATTCCTAATGTCCCTCCAGGTGTCTAAGAAAGACTTCTAGTTTGATCATTGATACTGGTTTATCTTTTTTTGGAAGAATAAAAGTTGAGTGGTCAAGCAAGTTGCAAATATTTCAGAAAAAAATATTTAATGTTTTAAAATCTCTTGAATTACCATTAAACTAGGATCAACATAGAGTTATGATGTATTGTGACATATTACATTATTAGTTTTTTAAATAGAGGATTTAAATTGGGATAGAAAACTTAGTCTTTCATTTATTTTTATTTTTAATTTTTTGCTACTCCTGCTTCCAGTACAGACTACTGCCATAAATAGAATAATTCTAATTGGGCCAGTGACTTGTGCCAGTATGGCAGTTCCTATGTTCTTATTGAAGAAAGCCAGTTTTGTAAGAAGCCACTTATTAGGTATTAGTGGCCCATTCCACCTCTAGTTGAAGTCAGTGGCATAAAACTCTCATAAACTTCAGTGCTGCTGGATCAAACCCTCTATTTAAATAAAGACACTCTGGCAACAAGTTTAACTTGTATCCTTTGAATATAATACATAAAACAATATATAGTTATAATGAATAGAAGCATCATAATATTGATGGTTTTTTCTACTGTAGATGTCCCTACTAGCAAGTTTCTATGGTATATATGTACATAGACCATTATCTTTGAACTGAATTATATTTCATGATTTTTTGAAAAAGGAAAGGAAAGTAATCAAATGCATTGTTCGGATAGTGGAGGTACTTTGACTAGATGTTAACCCTTTTCTAAATGAGGTATAGTTTCAGTGCTAAAAAAATGATTCTATAGTTTTTATTAAAATGCATGGAAAACAACATATTTAAAAATCTGGTTTTGTGTTTTGTATATTTTCTCAATTTTTAAATAGTCTGGGTCTAGCAGTACCTCCTAATACCAGTGATGTTCAGTAAGTAATTTCATAAAGGAGATACCTCAACTTGAGCAAATATTTTTTTCTTGTTAATTGTCAAGTGAATTGAAAATATGTCTTCTTTGATATTGATTATGAAGTGCTATAAACTGAACTGAGCCAAGCAGTAATGTAATTACGTAAGTTTAAACCATGCTTTGAGTGGTATGCTGATTTATTAAAAGAGAATTGATGTCAGTATTTATGAATGATTCCAGGAGCTTCTTATGAGTGTTAATGTGCATTAGGGAATAACTGCTCATTTTGCTCAATGGGACATTTTCCTTGTGACTCTCTTGCTGTAAATTGAATTTTCAGTGTGAAGCCAAATTAAAAAAAACCACAACAAAGTGTTTGGTTTTCTTTTGCTTTTTTGCTTTAAGTTTTTGATATTAACCGCAATGGTCACAACAATAAGAAACGATATAAATGTTAAATAATTTGTAAAATTAAATCCCTATACAGCAATCAAAATACTTTACTGGTGTAAACCCTCAAAGGAAACATGGAAGGGAGCTTGAAATTTACATGATTCTTGTAAGTACTCTATAAAAGGGGGAATATCAAGTAGGAGTAAGAAGATAGTATTATCTATATAGAGAGCATTAGTGTGAGCATTACTAGAATACTGTGTCCAGTTCTGGTGTCCACACTTCAAAAAGGATGTTGAAAAATGGGAAAGCATTCAGAAAAAAGTGATTCAAGGCCTGGAAATGATTCAAAGATTGGAAAATAAGCCTTACAATGATAGACTAAAGGCAATCTATTTAGTTTATCCAAGATAAAGTTAAGAGGTGATTTGTTCACACTCTATGAGTATCTACATGACTAAGAGATTTCAGATAGTCAACAATTCTTTAATCTAACAGACAAAGGTATAAAAAGATCAAAAGGCTGGAAGCATTCAAATTGGTAATAAGGCACACATTTAACAGGGAAGGTAAGTAAGCTGTTGGCCCCTTACTGAAACTTTGGTTGGCCCTCTCCAACCAAAAACGGAGAAAGGGGAAGGGCTGAAGAGTCAAGATCCTGAGACTGACAGTCCCCAGGGCCAATGGGAAGAGTCCTCCAACTCAGCCAGATTGACAGGGTGGGCAGACCAATGGGGGAGTTGAGAGCCCAGGGCCCATTCTCTGTGAGAGCTGGAGTTGCCAGGACAGAGTAAGGCAGAACCAGGGAGAATGCTGCAGCCCAGAGGCAGATCTGAGCTGGAGGCAGAGCAGCAGCCCAGAGCAGCAGAGACCGGCCACACTGATGGTGAGCCAGGACTGAACTACAGTGGGGAGCTGCAGGGCCAGAACCAGGATAGCGGAAGGCTAGCCATGCCACAAGTAATACTGGAGCTGAGCGGCTGGGGAGAGCAAGTTGGGGACCCTGGGCAGAGAGGGCCCAACACAGGAAGATATTGCCAGACAAGAGGGTCATGAAGGCTGGACTTCTGGGGGCAGGAGTGCAAACCTGACAGGAGAACCAATACTGAGAAGGGTCTCACCATCTGGACCCTGAGGGCATGTAGCCACCACCAGAGCAGGTGTCTTACCCATGGTATCAAGGCAGCAAATGCAAGTCCTGGGAAGGAGGCCTGGGACATGTAAGGAATAGGCTGTGAATTTTCTTGAGTTCCAGAGACTATTGTTTATGGTGTTCACCATGCCTTGATCCTTTAACCTGTATCCCTTATTTTTTACTACTGCTGTCTAATTAATTGCATGTGGTTTAAATTCACTGTAGTGATCACTAGGTCAGGGAAGTAGCCAGTGAGGAGAGAGTACACCAGAACGGGGACATCCTAGACTCTGTCTTGAGTGACCCACAAAGAGGCTGGTGGTTAAGCAGCCTAGGAATCCTGGGCCTAGCCTTATTGGGACAATGAGGACTCTGTCACATAGGAG
The DNA here is from genome assembly GCF_965152275.1 of Natator depressus. Lineage (NCBI taxonomy): Eukaryota > Metazoa > Chordata > Testudines > Cheloniidae > Natator > Natator depressus. Next base: position 144,189,048 of record NC_134235.1, on the reverse strand, counting down.
AGTGGAAGAGGAGTCCTTGAGATGAGGCAGGCATCCAGGAAAAGGGAATTGGGGCAGGGACTCAGATACTTTTGCCATCTGATTCCACTAGGATGTTAGAGAAGCCAGGAAAATTCCACACGATTGTGGGACCATTCCCCTGCTTATATAATTGGCATCACAAACAGGATCCTATCCATAGCATTCACCCCATTCTGATAGCACTGTCCAGGTCTGATCGAGAACCCTACGATGGCTGGAATTGAAGAACAACAGGCCCAGTTTGCTGAGCTTCAGCACAAATTATCAGACCAGGCTGAGGAGTTATGACAAGCTGGAACTGCAGAGAGAGAAGCCTTATCACTGGCTAAGGCTGTAATAGACCAACAGACAGTGGAAACTAAGAAAAACCCTACTATTAATGTCCCACAGGAGCAGAAGGTCACAGAGTTCAGTTATTTCCCAACTAGGCCAGGAGACTTTACAGTAGGGGAGAGGATCAAGTCTGTGAATGCAGCTATGTGCATGCAAAGAGTACCTAAAGAAGATCACATGCACTTCTTAGAGGAGCATCTCAACGGCCAGGCCAATGACACAGTAAAGTTTATGGCAATGGCGGACAAGAAAGGTTTGGAAAAGATATCTGAACTCCTAGAAGTGTTTGGAGACAAGGAACACGACTAAAGGAGTTCTTTAAAAGAAAACAGTAGTCTGGTGAAACTATCCGGGCATACATATATTGCCCCCTAGGAGAGAATAAATAAAGTGGAGCAGCGAAACCCTCTATGAGTGGCAAATGCAGATATGGTCCTAAAAGAGTAATTAATGCTAGGGCTCTGGGATGACTCCCTCTGCCATGAAATGAAGACAAAGTTTAAAGAAGAGCCCAGTAAGAAGTTCCATGAACTCATGCAAGCTGCCATTGTGTGGTCTGAAGGAGAGGAAGTTCCTGTGGAAGAGATGGCTATGCCCAACCCCCATACACAAAATGTGGGCCTAGTGAATGTAGTTATTGGGGAAAAGGCCCTTGCCACAAACACAGTTAACACTGGAAAATTTAAATGAAGCTGTACAGAAACTGACAGTCCAACAGGGGAGATTCTGAAATTGATGACCAAGATGATGAAAGAAAAAATCTCCACTAGTACACCAAAATATCCAAGGGCACCGGGATCATGAAGATCCCTGCTGCAGAACAACAAGGGAAGGTATATTTGTTACACTTGTGAAAGGCTAGGGCATACTAGCCAAAAATGTCCACTGAGAAGCAGACCGGAGTTCCAGGCACCCAAAACCAAAGGGGCACCAGGAACAAGCGACCCAGGTAGGGACAGAGGGGTTTCTACGGCTGTCCCCAGGAAAAGAGCAGCTCGTGCCAACAATGAGCAGAACTCTGATGATGCTGGTGTGACGCATCCACTCCCAGTCTTTATTCAAGCCTAAGTTAATTGTATCCAGTTTGCAAATTAATTCCAATTCAGCAGTCTCTCATTGGAGTCCGTTTTTGAAGCTTTTTGTTGAAGAATTGCCACTTTTAGGTCTGTAATCGAGTGACCAGAGAGATTGAAGTGTTCTCTGACTGGTATTTGAATGTTATAATTCTTGACGTCTGATTTGTGTCCATTTATTCTTTTATGTAGAGACTGTCCAGTTTGGCCAATGTAATGGCAGAGGGGCATTGCTGGCACATGATGGCATATATCGCATTGGTAGATGTGCAGGTGAACGAGCCTCTGATAGTGTGGCTGATGTGATTAGGCCCCATGATGCTGTTCTCTGAATAGATATGTGGACACAGTTGGCAACGGGCTTTGTTGCAAGGATAGGTTCCTGGGTTAGTGGTTCTGTTGTGTGGTGTGTGGTTGCTGGTGAGTATTTGCTTCAGGTTGTGGGGCTGTCTGTAAGCAAGGACTGGCCTGTCTCCCAAGATCTGTGAGAGTGATGGGTCGTCCTTCAGGATAGGTTGTAGATCCTTGATGATGCGTTGGAGAGGTTTTAGTTGGGGGCTGAAGGTGATGGCTAGTGGCGTTCTGTTATTTTCTTTGTTGGGCCTGTCCTGTAGTAGGTAACTTCTGGGTACTCTTCTGGCTCTGTCAGTCTGTTTCTTCACTTCAGCAGGTGGGTATTGTAATTGTAAGAATGCTTGATAGAGATCTTGTAGGTGTTTGTCTCTGTCTGAGGGGTTGGAGCAAATGCGGTTGTATCGTGGAGATTGGCTGTAGACAATGGATCGTGTGGTGTGGTGTGGATGAAAGCTGGAGGCGTGTAGGTAGGTATAGCGGTCAGTAGGTTTCCGGTATAGGGTGGTGTTGATGTGACCGTCGCTTATTAGCACCGTAGTGTCCAGGAAGTGGATCTCTTGTGTGGACTGGTCCAGGCTGAGGTTGATGATGGGATGGAAATTGTTGAAATCATGGTGGAATTCCTCAAGGGCTTCTTTTCCATGGGTCCAGATGATGAAGATGTCATCAGTGTAGCGTAAGTAGAGTAGGGGCATTAGAGGACGAGAGCTGAGGAAGCGTTGTTCTAAGTCAGCCATAAAAATGTTGGCATACTGTTGGGCCATGCGGGTACCCATAGCAGTGCAGCTGATTTGAAGGTATACATTGTCCCCAAATGTGAAATAGTTATGGGTAAGGACAAAGTCACAAAGTTCAGCCACCAGGTTTGCCGTGACATTATCGGAAATAGTGTTCTTGAGGGCTTGTAGTCCATCTTTGTGTGGAATGTTGGTGTAGAGGGCTTCTACATCCATAGTGGCTAGGATGGTGAGGACCCAAAGTTTGATAGACACTGTCTCAGAAGTCACCATCATTTCAATCATACTGCCAATATTAAAGGAGAAGATGACCATGCACAATACCCAATTTGTACAGCTAATGGCAGTTAATGGATAGTGGGATGCCTTGAAGCAGGTGTAGGGTACATGGGCCAAATAATCCTCGGGCAATGGTCTCCAACCTTTTTACACACAAGATCACTTTTTGAATTTAAGTGCAACCCAGGATCTACCCTGCCCCTTCCCTGAGGCCCGACCCCACTCACTCCATCCCCCCTCCCTCCGTCACTTGCTCTCCCCCACCCTCACTCACTTTCACCAGCCTGGGACAGGAGGTTGGGGTTTGGGAGGGGGTGTGGGGTTTGGCTGGGGCCGAGGGGTTTGGAGTTAGGGAGGGGGTTGTGCAGGAGGGGGTAAGGGGTGCAAGCTCTGGGAGGGAGTTTGGCTGCAGGAGGGGGCTCTGGGCTGGGGCAGAATTGGGGTGCTGGCTCTGGGAGGGGGCTCAGGGCTGGGGGTTGGGGTGCAGGATGGGTGTGGGCTCCAGACATCACTTACCTCAGGTGACTCCTGGGAGGTGGCACAGTGGGGCTAAGGCAGGCTCCTTGCCTGCCCCGGCCCCATGTCTCTCCCAGAAGCAGCCAGCATGCCTCTGAGAGGGGCACATGCCTTTGCACACTGCTTCTGCCTGAAAGCACCATCCCTGCAGCTCCCATTGGCCGCAGTTCCCTGTTTCCAGCCAATGGGAGCTGCAGGGGCAGTGCTTGCAGGCAGGAGCAGCACGTGGAGACCCCGCCCCTCACCCCCACCCCCAGTGTCCGCAGGGGCGTGCTGGCTGCTTCCAGGAGTGGTGTGGGGCTGAGGCAGGCAGGGAACCTGCCTTAGCCCTGCTGCAGTGCCAGACTTTTAGTGGCCAGAGATCGCGATCAATTGTCAGAAGCTCCAGGATCTGGTGACCACTGTCCTAGGGAAATGCATCTTTATCCTAAAAGACAAAGCTCCAGAGAAGACTCTAATGGCAAATAGGGTACTGAGAATTCTAAGAATGAGTATTATAAAACAGCTGAAAGAATTACTACTGGTAGGAGAAGGAATGCAGGAGATGAACTGTCATGTGCAACCTAAGGATGCCGCACTGAAGCAGGCACTGGCCCAAGCAGAGAAACAGGGTCATTTCCTGGGTCCCATTAGAGAAATCAGCTATGTTAAGGTGGCAGAAAGACAGAAGGTGGTTATAACCCCTTGAGTGAGATTATTGACAGATGCTGCCAGGTACCAGGAAACACTGATGGGTATCGACTGCTTGTAGAACCGACACTTGGAACCAGACTCCCTAATGGGCTCTTGTCAGGGTTCCCTCCCTACTCTGAACTCTAGGGTACAGATGTGGGGCCCGCATGAAAGTCCCCCTAAATTTATTTCTACCAGCTTAGGCTAAAAACTTCCCCAAGGCACAACTCCTTCCTTGTCCTTGGATGGGTACTCCTGCAACCACCAAGTGAGTTAGACAAAGATTCAGGAAAAGAACCACTTGGAGTTCCTGTTCCCTAAAATATCCCTCCAAGCCCCTTCACCGGGGAGGCTTGAGAATAATCTAGCAACCAAACAGGTAAACCAGATTCTTAAAAAACAGAACTTTATTATAAAGAAAAAAAAGTAAAAGAAGCACCACTGTAAAATCAGGATGGAAGGTAACTTTACAGGGTAATCAGTTTCAAAACACAGAGGATTCCCCTCTAGGCAAAACTTTAAAGTTACAAAAAAACAGGGATAGACCTCCCTCTTAGCACAGGGAAAATTCACAAGCTAAAAACAAAAGATAATCTAACGCACCTTGCCTTATCTACTTTCTCGTTTTGCAATATTGAGACTAATTTTAGGATGATTTTAGGAGAAGGAGTTTTCTGACCTGATGCTTCTCTGCTTCCCCAGGGAATACACAAACAAAGAGCACAAACAAAGCCCCCACCCCCACCCCCACTTGAAAGTATCTTCTTTCCCCATTGGTCCTTTTGGTCAGGTCCCAACCAGATTATTTGAGCTTCTTAACCCCTTACAAGGAGGAATTCTAGGCTACCCTTAGCTGTATGGTTATGACAGCTCTTCATTGCAAATGTACTCACTAATGCCCCCAAAGGCAAAGTGCCACTAAGGCTGCTAAACTCAAGTGTGAAGGCCATAAAGATGTGCCCTTGAACCAGAGTTCCAGAGATAGACTGACCTGAAGGAGGGTGGCACTGGAAGATTGGGATGAACTAATGGTGGCAAAGGTGGAAAAGGAAGTGCAGTTTATCCCTTTGCTAGTGACACAGGGCAGAACACTACCAGTTCCAGTCCAAATAGATCTCCAAGGGTTAACCCCTACACAGGTTGGCCATTTGTGGGTACCACTAGAGAAACATAAAGAGGTCTTCTCCAGGGCTGCGCGAGACTTTGGTTACACCACCACAGTGACACACCGAATACCCACCTGAAATGCTGTCCCAATAAAGCAGAGGATCTCACTGCAAATGTTACAGGAAGTAAAAAGACACATCAAGGACCTAATGGCTCAAGGTGTCCTTGAGGAAAGCCACAGCCCCTGGACATCGCCTGCAGTTATTATAATCAAAAAGGATGGTGGGGTGAAATTCTGGTGTGACGACAGGAAATTGAGATGATGTTAAGGATGCCTACTCACTACCCCGGGTGGAAGAATCACTGGATGTGTTAGGAAGTGTGAGATTGTTTTCAACTCTCAGTCTGATATCTGGTTACTGCCAGGTCGTGGTGGAAGACCAAGACCAGGTAAGCACAGCTGTAACAACTCCTTTTGGGGTACTTAAATAGATCCATGTGCCAATTGGCTTGTGCAATGTGCCCGCTACATTCAAGAGACTAATGGAGGGGGGTCATCTTCCTGATAGACATCTTGCTGATATAACTGGATAATGCTATTGTGTTTTCCAAAGATTTTCAGAGTCATATGGAAAAATCAGATACCATCTGTCCTTGCATATCCCAACTTTAGCCTGCCATTCATAGTGACAACCAGTGAAAGCCTGCACATGGTGCTAGGGCAAAGGCAGGAGGGGGCCAAGCATGGGATCACATATGTGAGCCAAGGGCTAAGGAGGTCGGAAAGGAATGTCAAAAACTACAATGCTTTAAAACTAGAGCTGCTGAACCTGAAGTAGGCTGTCACTGAAAAATTAAGGACTATTTAGTTTACGCTAAATTCATGGTGATCTCCGACCACAATCCTCTCCATCACCGGGCAATGGCTAACCTAAGCGCAGTCAAACACCAGTGGATGGCCCAACTTACTGAATTCACTTTTGAAGTGCAGTATAAATCAGTAAAGCAGAACATCAGTGCAGACTCCGTGTCTAGAGTGCCCCATAGGAGGAATCGGAAGGTGAAGAAGACTGGAAAAGGACTTCTTAGTCGTTCCTGCAGCTGCTTTGCGGACCTGCTTGTGGCTAAAGCATCCAAAGCCCAAGGATGAAATGGTGGTAAAGAGCGCAGTACAAAACACAGTAAAAGGAGATCCAGTCCCTCTCAGAGAAGGTGCTATAATCTTGGAATAATCAAGGGAGGAGATCTAAAGTCTGCAACGACAATCAGGAAGGCCAAATCACACTTGGAGTTGCAGCTAGCAAGGGATGTTAAGAGTAACAAGAAGGGTTTGTTACTTCAGGTATGTTAGAAACAAGAAGAAGGTCAGGGAAAGTGTGGGCCCCTCACTGAATGGGGGAGGCAATCTAGTGAGAGAGGATGTGGAAAAAGCTAATGTACTCAGTGCTTTTTTTGCCTCTGTCTTCACAAACAAGGTCAGCTCCCAGACTACTGCACTTGGCAGCGCAGTATGGGGAGGAGGTGACCAGCCCTCTGTGGAGAAAGAAGTGATTCAGGACTATTTAGAAAAGCTGGATGAGCACAAGTCCATGGGGCCGGATGCACTGCATCCGAGGCTGCTAAAGGCGTTGGCGGATGTGATTGCAGAGCCATTGGCCATTATCTTTGAAAAATCATGGCGATCGGGGGAGCTCCCGGATGATTGGAAAAATGCTAATGTAGTGCCCATCTTTAAAAAAGGGAAGAAGGAGGATCCGGGGAACTACAGGCCAGTCAGCTTCACCTCAGTCCCTGGAAAAATCATGGAGCAGGTCCTCAAGGAATCAATTTTGAAGCACTTAGAGGAGAGAAAAGTGATCAGGAACAGTCAGCATGGATTCACAAAGGGCAAGTTATGCCTCACTAACCTAATTTCCTTCTATGATGAGATAACTGGCTCTGTGGATGAGGGGAAAGCAGTGGATGTGTTATTCCTTGACTTTAGCAAAGCTTTTGATACTGTCTTCCACACTATTCTTGCCAGCAAGTTAAAGAAATATGGGCTGGATGAATGGACTATAAGGTGGATAGAAAGCTGGCTAGATCATCGGGCTCAACAGGTAGTAATCAATGGCTCCATGTCTAGTTGGCAGCTAGTATCAAGCGGAGTTTCCCCAAGGGTCGGTCCTGGGGCCGGGTTTGTTCAATATCTTCATTAATGATCTGGAGGATGGTGTGGATTGCACCCTCAGCGAGTTTGCAGATGACACTAAACTGGGAGCAGTGGTAGATACGCTGGAGGGTAGGGATAGGATATAGAGGGCCCTAGACAAGTTAGAGGATTGGGCCAAAAGAAATCTGATGAGGTTCAACAAGGACAAGTGCAGAGTCCTGCACTTAGGAAGGAAGAATCCCATGCACTGCTACAGATTAGGGACCGAGTGGCTAGGCAGCAGTTCTGCAGAAAAGGACCGAGGGGTTACAGTGGACGAGAAGCTGCATATGAGTCAACAATGTGCCCTTGTTGCCAAGAAGGCTAATGACATTTTGGGCTGTATAAGTTGTAGCATTGCCAGCAGATCGAGGGACGTGATCATTCCCTTCTATTCGGCAATGGTGAGGCCTCATCTGGAGTACTGTGTCCAGTTTTGGGCCCCACACTACAAGAAGGATGTGGAAAAATTGGAAAGAGCCCAGCGGAGGGCAACAAAAATGATTAGGGGGCTGGAACACATGATTTATGAGGAGAGGCTAAGGGAATTGGGATTATTTAGTCTGCAGAAGAGAAGAATGAGGGGGGATTTGATAGCTGCTTTCAACTCCCTGAAAGGGGGTTCCAAAGAAGATGGATCTAGACTGTTCTCAGTGGTAGCAGATGACAGAACAAAGGAGTAATGATCTCAAGTTGCTGTGGGGGAGGTTTAGGTGGGATATTAGGAAAAACTTTTTCACTAGAAGGGTGGTGAAGCACTGGACTGCATTACCTAGGGAGGTGGTGAAATCTCCTTCCTTAGAGGTTTTTAAGGTCAGGCTTGACAAAGCCCTGGCTGGGCTGATTTAGTTGGGGTTTGGTCCTGCTTTGCGCAGGGGGTTGTACTAGATGACTTCCTGAGGTCCCTTCCAACCCTGATATTTTATTCTAAGCTACATTGGATGAGTCTCAGTGGCAGCCATGAAACAAATGAGGTCAGACTGAACATTTGGGGTCAGATACCCCTAGTCTAAGGGTATGTCTACACTATGAAATTAGGTTGAATTTGTAGAAGTCGATTTTTTAGAAAGCGATTTTATACAGTCTATTGTGTGTGTCCCCAAACTAATGCACTAAGCGCATTAAGTTGCGGAGTGCGTCCACAATACCGAGGCTAGCATCGACTTTCAGAACGTTTCACTGTGGGTAGCTATCCCACAGTTCCCGCAGTCTCCGCTGTCCATTGGAATTCTGGGTTAAGCTCCCAATGCCTGATGGGGCAAAAACATTGTCGCGGGTGGTTTTGGGTACATGACGTAAGTCGCCCCTCCCTCCATGAAAGCAATGGCAGACAATCGTTCCGTGCCTTTTTTCCGTGCGGGCGCCATACTGCTTTCAGCAGATGGTGCAGTAGGACTGCTAACTGTCATCATCCACCGCTTCCGCTGCCACTCTGCTCTCCGGCTCTCCTGATGCTATGAATCCACCTCGCAGGTCCTCTATATGACCGTCGTCATCTACCACTTCCGCTGGCACTCTGCTCTCCTGCTCTCCTCATGGTCTCTCAGGGCCACTTCCCCTGCAACTCTGCTTGGCTGCTCTTGTCTTGCCATACCAAGGCAAGCGTGCAGCCCGCTCAGCTGTTGTGTCCTGGCAGCAGACGGTGCAGTAGGTCTGCAAAACTGGTCATCCAACCACTGCTTCCCCTGCAACTCTTCTCTCCTGCAGATGCCATACCACAGCAAGCATGGAGCCCGCTCAGATCACAGCGGCAGTTATGAGCATTGTAAACGCCTCGCGCATTATCATGCAATATATGCATAACCAGAACCTGCAAAAGCAGGCGAGGAGGCGATGGCAGTTTAGTGACAAGAGTAATGAGGACATGGACACAGACTTCTCTCAAAGCACAGGCCCCGACAATTTGGCCATCCTGGTGGCAATGGGGCAGGCTCATGCCGTGGAATGCCAATTCTGGGCCCAGGAAACAAGCACAGACTGGTGGGACCACATAGTGTTGCAGGTCTGGGATGATTCCCAGTGGCTGCGAAACTTTCACATGCGTAAGAGCACTTTCATGGAACTTTGTAACTTGCTTTCCCCTGCCCTGAAGCGCAGGAATACCAAGATGAGAGCAACCCTCACAGTTCACAAGCGACCGGCGATAGACCTGTGGAAGCTTGCAACGCCAGACAGCTACCGGCCAGTCGGGAATCAATTTGGAGTGGGCAAATCTACTGTGAGGGCTGCTGTGATCCAAGTAGCCAACGCAATCACTGAGCTGCTGCTATCAAGGGTAGTGACTCTGGGAAATGTGCAGGTCATAGTGGATGGCTTTGCTGCAATGGGATTTCCTAACTGTGGTGGGGCGATAGACAGAACCCATATCCCTATCTTGTGACTAGAGCACCAAGGCAGTGAGTACATAAACCGCAAGGGGTACTTTTCAATGGTGCTACAAGCACTGGTGGATCACAAGGGACGTTTCACCAACATCAACGTGGGATGGCCGGGAAAGGTACATGACGCTCGCATCTTCAGGAACTCTGGTCTGTTTCAAAAGCTGCAGCAAGGGACTTTCTTTCCAAACCAGAAAATTACTGTTGGGGATGTTGAAATGCCTATAGTTACCCTTGGGGACTCAGCCTATCCCTTAATGCCATGGCTCATGAAGCCATACACAGGCAGCCTGGACAGTAGTCAGGAGCTGTTCAACTATAGGCTGAGCAAGTGCAGAGTGGTGGAAGAATGTGCATTTGGACGTTTAAAAGCGCACTGGCGCAGTTTACTGACTCGGTTAGACCTCAGCAAAACCATTTGGGGGGGAGGGGAAGGATAGCTCAGTGGTTTGAGCATTGGCCTGCTAAACCAAGGGTTGTGAGTTCAATCCTTGAGGGGGACATTTAGGGATCTGGGGCAAAAATTGGGGATTGGTCCTGCTTTGAGCAGGGGGTTGGACTAGATGATCTCCTGTGGTCCCTTCCAACCCTGATATTCTGTGAATATTCCCATTGTTATTACTGCTTGCTGTGTGCTCCACAATATCTGTGAGAGTAAGGGGGAGACGTTTATGGCAGGGTGGGAAGTTGAGGCAAATCGCCTGGCTGCTTATTACACGCAGCCAGACACCAGGGTGGTTAGAAGAGCAGAGCAGGGCATGCTGCACATAAGAGAAGCTTTGAAAAGCAGTTTCATGGCAGACCAGGCTACAGTGTGACAGTTCTGTTTGTTTCTCCTTGATGAAAACCCGCCCCCTTGGTTCACTCTACTTCCCTGTAAGCCAACCACCCTCCCCTTCGATCACTGCTTGCAGAGGCAATAAAGTCATTGTTGTTTCAAATTCATGCATTCTTTATTAATTCGTCACACAAATAGAGGGATAACTGCCAAGGTAGCCTGGGAGGGGTGTGGGAGGAGGGAAGCACTGGGTGGTGCGGGGAGAAGAGAAGGACAAGGCCACACTGCACTTCAAAACGTGTTGAATGCCAGCCTTCTGTTGCTTGCACAGTCCTCTGGGGTGGAGTGTTTGGGTGCCCGGAGAGCCCCCTCCCCCCCTCCCAGCATTCTTGGGCATCTGGGTGAGGAGGCTATGGAACTTGGGGAGGAGGGCGATTGGTTACACAGGGGCTGCAGTGGCGGTCTGTGCCTTTCCTGTACCTCAACCATACACTGGAACATATCAGTTTGAACCTCCAGTAACCTCAGCATTGCAACCTACCTCCTTTCATCATGCTGCCGCTATCTTTCCTCTTGATCCTGCCACCTCTCCTGTTGCTCCAGTCATCTGTGCTCTCACGCATCCCTCCTGTCCTCATGGTCATTTTGTGCTTTCCTGGACTCTGCCATTGTCTGCATCCATGCATTCTGCTGGGCTCTTTCAGTTTGGGTGGACTGCATGAGCTGAGAGAACATTTCATCGTGAGTGCAGGTTTTTTGCCTTCTTATCTGCACTAGCCTCTGGGACGGAGATGCTATTCGCAGAGTTGAAACATTTGCAGCTGCAGGAGGAAAAAAAGGGAGATTCAAATTGAAAAAGACACATTGGCCATTTAAAAGGAGGGGCTGATGTTTTCGGGTTAACGGGCAGCACAAACCTAACTAACCCCCCCCCAACTCTCTGGGATGATCGCTTCACCCCTCCCCGCACCGCGTGGCTAACAGCGGGGATGATTTCTTTTCAGCCACAGGCAAACAGCCCAGCAGGAACAGCTACCTGTGATGTCCCCTTAATAAAATTCCCCTATTTCAACCAGGTGACCATGAATGATATCACTCTCCTGAGGATAACACAGAGAGATAAAGAACGGATGTTGCTTGAATGCCAGCAAACACTGGGACCACACGCTGCCATGCTTTCTTATGCAATGATTCCCGACTACGTGCTACTGGCCTGCCGTGGTAAAGTGTCCTACCATGGAGGATGGAATAAGGCTGCCCTCCCCAGAAACCTTTTGAAAAGGCTTTGGGAGTACCTCCAGGACAGCTTCATTGAGATGTCCCTGGAGGAGTTCCACCCCATCCCCAGACATGTTAACAGACTTTTCCAGTAGCTGTACTGGCCACGAATGCATCCCAAGTCTTCAGGGCAAATTAATCATTAAACACGCTTGCTTTTAAACGGTGTATTATATTTACAAAGGTACACTCACCAGAGGTGCCTTCTCTGCCTTCAAGGTTCGGGAGCCCGGGCTGAGAGGGTATTGGCTCCAGGGTGATAAACAGTTCCTGGCTGTTGGAGAGAATGGTTTCTCCACTTGCCTGGTGTGTGCTATCTTCAACCTCCCCGTCCTCATCCCCCAAATCCTCATCTCTGTTGTGTGAGACTCCCTTGCAGGAGTTCATGTACAGGTGTGGGGTAGTTGTAGGGGCACCCCCTAGAATTGCATGCAGCTCATCATAGAAGCGGCATGTCTTGGGCTCTGACCCCGAGCGGGCGTTTGCCTCTTGGGTGTTTTGATAGGCTTGCCTGAGCTCCTTAAGTTTCATGCAGCACTGCTGCGGGTCCCTGTGATAGCCTCTGTCCTTCATGCCCTTGGAAATTTTTTCAAATATTTTGGCATTTCGTCTTTTGGAACGGAGTTCTGATAGCACGGATTCGTCTCCCCTTACAGCAATCAGATCCAGTACCTCCCGTTCAGCCCATGCTGGAGCTCTTTTGCGATTCTGGGAGTCCATGATAATCTCTGCTGATGAGCTCTGCATGGTCACGCCACGGTGGCCAAACAGGAAATGAAATTCAAAAGTTTGCGGGGCTTTTCCTGTGTACCTGGCCAGTGCATCCGAGTTGAGAGTGCTGTCCAGAGCCGTCACAATGGAGCATTGTGGGATTGCTCCTGGAGGCCAATACCATCGAATTGTGTCCACACTAACCCAAATTTGACCCGGCGATGTCGATTTCAGCGCTAATCCCCTCATTGGGGAGAAGTACAGAAATTGATTTTAAGAGCCCATTAAGTCGCCAAAAATGCCTTTGCTGTGTGGATGGGTGCAGGGTTTAATCGATCGAATGCTGCTAAATTCAACCTAAACTCGTAGTGTAGACCAGGGCTATGAAGCTGACCAGAAAGCGGGAATGACTTAGGTCAGTGGTTCCCAAACTTGTTCCACCGCTTGTGCAGGGAAAGCCCCTGGTGGGCCGGGCCGGTTTGTTTACCTGCCGCATTCAGCCAATTGCGGCTCCCAGTGGCTGCGGTTCGCTGCTCCAGGCCAATGGGAGCTGCTGGAAGCGGCGCAGGCCGAGGGACATACTGGCAGGTAAACAAACCGGCCCGGCTCGCCAGGGGCTTTCCCTGCACAAGTGGCGGAACAAGTCTGAGAACCACTGACTTAGGTTATACCATGAGATGCTGTTCCTGGTGCCATGCCATCCCCGAGATGGCGAAAGAGTATGTCAGTTAGTGGTACTTGTGTTGCTAAGCCAGCAAGTTTATGAGGCCAGGCTTGATCATGGGGGATTTTGGAGACCGTATCACTCTAGAGATGATAAGGAGAAATTATTACTGGTCCATGATGGGTAGCGGCATTCAATCTTGGAGCTGTCAGTACAAACAGTGTGCCCTAGCAAAGGATATGTTTCCTCACACCTTGAGCCCCTTTGACCTGTACCAATGTGATTCTCCCAATAGAGATCCTAGAGATCTTGGGTGGGATCTTCAGAGGGGTACGAGAATATATTGGCTCTCGCAGATGTGTTTCCCTGATTCATCGTCACTATTCCAACTAGAAACCAAATGGTGTGGACAATGACTGAAGCCCTCATAAAACACTGGTTTGTATACTATGGTTCTTCTTCAAGTAGTGTCCCTATGGGTGTTCTACCATAGATATGCTTGTGTCCCTGCATTGCTGATCGGAGAACTTTGGCAGCATTGTCTGTTAGGCCCGCACATGTGCTGTCTCTCCTCGTGCTTCGCCACGAGGCTAGCCAGCAGGCACAGTTCTTTCTTAACCAACCTTGGCTAGAGACAGAGCTACCTGTAGTCTCTTACGACCATTATTTTCATTTACATATCTATAGCTAGTTAGTCTCCTCAATTTTAGTTGTAGTTTTCTTCTTTTTCTATTTTCTTCTTAAAAAAAAGCAAGCTCTCCCCCCCCCCCCAAAATAAGACTTTATTATTCCCCTTTTTTTTTCATTGGGGACCCTTCCCTCAAGAGTGTATGCCCAGTTCACTGGGCTTCAAGAAGTGCCTCTCCTGCAAAGAGGCCATCCCTGTAGCTGACAAAGCACTCCCGGTGCATATGCTGCTTCAGGGAAGGCCACATTTCACAGAAGTGTGGTCTCTGCCAGTAACTCAGGCCCGGGTCTTCCAAGGACAGGGAGTTGAGATAGAGGATCATCTTCGTTGAAGAGGCCTTCCAAGCCTCCCCAGAGCCATGTTGAGAGACCCCTGGCAGACGTGAGTCTTCCCCACAGCCCTCAACTTCCAAGGACTGTGGGTCCAAAGAAATCAGCCACTGACCCCTCTCATAAGTCATCAAAAAAGAGAGCGAGAAGTCCCCAGAGTGAGCCCCCAAACAGTCATGAACAACCCCTCCGGCATGCTCGGTTTCCTCAGTACCATTGGCATTGAGACAATCTCAGCCTGGTACCCACAGCTCACAAAGATCTGCAGTGGCAGGTGCTATTGATGTGCCTAAGGACCCAGTGGGCACAGACACCCCATCAGCGGCACCAAAGGACAATGCATCTAGTCCAATCCCCTGCTCAAAGCAGGACCAACACCAATTAAATCATCCCAGCCAAGGCTCTGTCAAGCCCGCCCTTAAAAACCTCTAAGGATGGAGATTCCACCACCTCCCTAGGTAACCCATTCCAGTGCTTCACTACCTTCCTAGTAAAATAGTGTTTCCTAATATCCAACTTAGACCTCCCCCACTGCAACTTGAGACCATTGCTTCTTGTTCTGTCATCTGCCACCTCTGAGAACTGGGGCCTTGGGGAAGTGGCCCAGGAAAATCTGCTGAGGTGTCAGAGGGGGCACCGCAAGCAGCGCCCATCTACAGGGTCCCTGGGGTGGGACCCTGAGTAGTGGGTGAGCCCGGGTCATCCACCCCCCATCCCCACTCACCACCGAGGAAGTGGCTGGACTAAGGGACTGCGACATTCTCCTGGAAGGGGGAAGCACAGAGTGCGACACAGCCGGAGGGCTGTGTTATGAAGAGGATGCCGCAGTCCTGGGAGTGACATGGGTCCCTAGAGCAGAAGTTTCAGCAGTGAGACGCCGCCAGAAGAGGGCGCACTGGCTAGCAGAGCTGATCCCCGGGACATCCAGCAGGGGGCGCCGTAGTGGTGAGTCCCACCACATCACACAGACACTCTCAGGACCATTAGAAGAAATCAAGGACACCTATCACGAGCTCTTTGACATACTCCACTCCTCCTTGTCCTCAAAAATAACCCTGCCTATTAATGAGGTTCTTCAGGACCCCACAAAAACCATATGGCAGACCCCAGCATCGGTGGCGCATACCTGTAAGCAGGCTGCCAGGGTTCCTTCCCCACTCTCAACTCTAGGGTACAGATGTGGAGACCTGCATGAAAGACCCCCTAAGCTTATTCTTCCCAGCTTAGGTTAAAAACTTCCCCAAGGTACAAACTTTGCCTTATCCTTGAACAGTATGCTGCCACTACCAAGCATTTTAAACAAAGAACAGGGAAAGAGACCACTTGGAGACATCTTCCCCCAAAATATCCCCCCAAGCCCTACACACCCCCTTTCTTGGGGAGGCTTGAGAATAATATCCTAACCAATTTGTTCAGGTGAACACAGACCCAAACCCTTGGATCTTAAGAACAATGAAAAATCAATCAGGTTCTTAAAAGAAGAATTTTAATTAAAGAAAAGGTAAAAGAATCACCTCTGTAAAATCAGGATGGAAAATACTTTACAGTGTATTCAGATTCAAAACACAGAGGATCCCCCTTTGGGCAAAACCTTAAAGTTACAGAAAACAGGAATAAACCTCCCTCTTAACACAGGGAAAATTCACATAAAACAAAAGATAAACTAATCCGCCTTGCCTGGCTTACCTGTACTGGTTGCAATATTGGAGACTTGGATTAGGATGCGTTGGAGAAAAGGGATTTCTCTCTGGCCTCTCTCAGTCCCAAGAGAGAATAACACGTAAACAAAGAGCACAAACAAAAGCCTTTCTCTCTTCCCCCCCAAGATTTGAAAGTATCTTGTTCCCTTATTGGTCCTTTGGGTCAGGTGCCAGCCAGGTTAGCTGAGCTGCTTAACCCTTTACAGGTAACAGGATGTTGCCTCCGGCCAGGAGGGATTTTATAGCACTGTATACAGAAAGGTGGTTACCCTTCCCTTTATATTTATGACACAGGCTGACAAAAATATTATGTTCCAGCAAGTCAGATGGAATTCCTCTTCTCCCACCCTCCACCCAATTCCATCGTGGTGGACGCTATCAATTCTTGTGGCCACCAATACCAAATGGGGTCCAGTCCCTACGACAGAGATTGGAAGAGTCTGGACCTCTTTGGGAGGAAAGCTTACTCTTCAGCCATGCTACAGTTTCAAACTGCCAGTTACCAAGCCCTAATGGCGAAATACGACTATGTAAACTACTTCAAATTGAATAATTTTATTGATCAGCTACCTGAGACGCACTGCGACCAATCCAAAGCCATCATTCAGGAGGGACAGTTAGTGGCCTGACAATGCTACAATCTGCCTTCAATGCAGCCGACGCAATAGCCAGGTCCATCTCCACAGTGGTGGTGATGTTGCATATGGCATGGCTACATCTGTCGGGCTTCCTTAAGGAGGTCCAATAGACTGCCGAAGACCTTCCCTTTGAAGGCACCAAGCTCTTTGCAGAGAAGAAAGACATCTCTCTTCACACCCTAAAAGATTTTAGGGCTACTCTCCACTTGCTGGTCATCTACACACCAGGACAGAAGAGAGAATTTACTCTGCAGCCCCACAAACCACATACCTCCCAATACCCAACTCAGTGATACTACGAGTCTCAGAGGAAGAAAACTAAGTTCATTAGGCATAAACCATCTGGCCCAGTCTTCCATGTCCCAGCCACCACTTCTAAGCACCAATTTTGATGTGTTGGTTGAGACATTGATAGACCACTGCCCCCAACTGCTACAGCTGACCACTGCTCTCTACCCATTTGGCCACCCTCTGGCAATGTTCTACAGCATCTGGTAATGCATTACATCAGTGTTTCCCAAACTTGGGACCATAGGCGCCAACTTTCCCCGGTGCTGTTGGGTGCTTGCGCCCCCCCTGGCCCCACCCTGACTCCACCCCTTCCCCGCCCCTGCCCTGCCCCCATTCCAACCCCTTCCCCAAAGTCCCCACCCCAACTCCCTCCCCCCCTGCCCCATTGGACCTCTCCCCAAATCCCCACCCCAGCCCTGCCTCACCCCTGAGCGCGCCACGTTCCCCCTCCTCCCCACTCCCTCCCAGGGCTTGGCATGTGAAACAGCTGTTTCATGGCAAGGGAGGAGAAGCAGAGCGGTGGCGCACTCAGGGGAGGAGGTGGAGCAGAGGCAAGGGTGAGCTGGGGTGGAGTGGGGAGCTGTGGTGGGTGGGGCAGGCCGAGGGATGTACCAGCCGCCGCTTCCCACAGCCCCCATTGGCATGGAGCGGTGAACCGCGGCCAGCGGGAGCCGCGATCAGCCGAACCTGCAGACACAGCAGGTAAACAAACCGGCCCGCCAGGGGCTTTCCCTGAACAAGCAGTGTCCCAAGTTTGGGAAACACTGCATTACATCATATCAATAGGTCTTGGAGATGGTTCGCAATAGGTACTCCATCCATTTTACCTCCCTACCCTCTCCACAACATCCTTCTTTGTCCCTCTTCAGGGACCCTTTTCATGAGAGTTTACTATGACAAGAGATAAATCGTCTCCTCCAGTTAGAAGCCATAGAAACAGTACCTCAACATCTATGAGGCAAAAGGGTTTTATTCTCGTTATTTCCTAATACCCAAGAGGAGGGGAAGTTGGAGACCAATATTAGACCTCAGAGCACTCAACAAGTTTGTCAAAGCTCAAAAATTCAAGATGGTCACTCTAGCAATGATTATTCCAGCATTGGAGCAGGGGAGTGCACTAACCTCTGGGCTGAAAGTCATAAGGCAGGCAGTGGCTCCTCCTTCAGCTGTTTGTGTGGAGTGAGTCAGGTGCCTAACCTGAGTTTGTAAGAAATTAAGTGCCTAAGCTGCCTGACTCCATGAGAAGGGTTCCAGGTTGTGGATCAGTAGGAGAGATAGGTGTCTCCCTGCAGCCTGGACTTACTATCTCCAAAAGAGGGACAGAGGTTAGGATACACTTTGCTTGTTGGCATCTCCCACTGAATAGCTTAGATCGCTCCTCATCTAGTATGCTGGCTTTTGTGGATTGCATTATTGGGCACTTATCTCTCCCCATTCCTTGTATAGGGAACCTAGGCTCCTAACTCAGGCTTTGTGGATCACAATGTTGTTCCTGTGATTTTCTAGGTGCCTAAAGTTTGGCATTGCAATGCTGAGTGCCAAAATGTCTAACTCCTTTCGTGCATCTGGGCCTGACGTATACAGATATTATGGTGGAGCAATCACTAGATCAGGAATCTCAAACTCAAATCACCATGAAGGCCACATGAGGACTAGTACAGTGGCCTGAGGGCTGCATCACTGAAACCTTTTCATACAATGATACAAAATTATAGTCAAAAATGAAAAAAATGAAGAGTAATATAATATGCTATTAAAAGTCAATGTATTAACTTTTTAAAAACTGTAATGCGAAGAGGGGTTTTAATAAAATATAAACACTCAGTAATGCACCTCACTCAAACGACAAAACACACATTTACTTTTAGAATTACTTTGGTTAAAGCCCCCCCCCCCCAGCCCTGCCCCCACTCCACCCCTTCCATGAAGCCCCTCCCCTGCCCCGCCTTTTCCCTTCCCTGCCCCTATTCTAACCCCTTCCCCAAATCCCCGCCCCCCTTCTTCTCCACCTTCTTCCCTGAGCACACCACATCCCTGCTCTTCCCCCTCCCTCCTGGAAAGTCCTAAGCACCACCAAACAGCATGTGGGGTCAAGTGCTGCCCCAGATTTCTGCTCAGCCTCCTGGGAGGGGGAGGCTGGAGAGGAGGTCTGTCCTCCTGCTGTACTTGCCCCTCTCCCTGGCAGCTGGGCCTGGGAGAGGAGCAGAAGGGGCGGGACAGAGCCATTTTTTCATGCTGACTGAGGGCAGTTGGCTCAGGGTTGCTGCTCTGTGCAGCATGGAGGCTGCCTGCCAGAAGCCGGTTGGGGAGGTGGTGTCAGCCGGCCCCCTCCACTGTCCACTGGGCCCAGATGCTGGGTGCCAAGCAAATCAGAGTTCCCCTTCCCCCCACCTATCACATTTCTGGCTCATTCAGACCCCATCTCCGGCAGCCAGGCCCAGACGGGGAGCAGAGAGCCTGGGCCACCGTCATCTCCCCAGCTGGACTCACTCTCAGGCAGCTGCTTTGCTGCACAGAGGCAGTAACCTGGAGCAGCCACCCTCAGCCGGTGTGAGAAGCGGCTCCATCCTGCTCCCTGCCTGGGCCTGGCTGCTGGGGGGAGAGGTTGAACAACCCGGAAATGTGCCAGCGGGGAGGTGCAGCAGGAGGATAGAGCCCCCCCACCCCATTGGTAATTCTGGTCGGGTGGGGAGAGCACAGAGGTCTCTGGGTTGGGTTCAGGGCGTGGGGTTGCTGGGGAAGGCGCCAGGAGCAGGCTCCCTGGCTCAGAGGTAGGGGCATTGCCTGTGCCCCATGTCTCCCCTGCTGAGGTATCTGTGAACTCCGGGGAGACACTGATACTGTGACTCTCTGTGGGCAGGGGCTGGCCGCAGCTGGGCCCAGAGACACATGCTCCCTGGTCCTGTGGCCCCAGGTGTGGGGTGGTCTTGTGGTCTCATTGTGCCTCCCTCCCCAGTATCAGGAGGCACAAGTTGTCTATGCACTTGGGCAATGGAGTTCAAAAATTGGTCCTGGAGCAAACAATGTTTGGGTACAGGACCATCTGCTGGAGGACCGTTAGGGTCAACACAGCTAATGCAGTGTTTAGACTTGTACTGTGTGGACAGAAGTAGGTTGACTTTCACTCTGCATCATTGGGGAGGTGGTGTTATTATGTTGATTAAATGGGATGCTTATGTTGATAGGAAACTAATTTAGGTGCGGACATGCAAAACTATGTCAAAAAATGTGGATTTAGGATGCTCCAACTTTGTAGTGTGGGAGGCTGCCTGTGAGCCCAAAGAGTGGAAGAACCTATCTGCATAAACTGTGAGACCAACAACTCAACTTGATAGCATTTTTGTAATAATTTGTAACATATCTTTTCAATGCTACATCCAACCAATTCCAAAATTTCAGGGAAAGTTTTAGATATCAATGGTCAAAATTCTAACGATTTTTGGGGAAAATGCGGGGGCATAGAGGCCCCCTATCTGTTTAGTACAGCAACAACTACAAGCATTTTTACAATTGTTTATAGATCAAACTGGTTGAGAGGATCCATTAATACCTTCCAGCATAAAACAATACACCTGCCTATCCTTCCTTAACTCAGATAAATGATAATGGTGAGGGGGAAGGGTGGAAGACATTGTGAACACACCCCTTTACATGGGGGAAGGGGAAAACAGGGGAAAGGGGAGGACCCTGCTATGGGAGAGGGGGCACACAAAGCCCCTAGCTCAGGGGGCAAACCATCTGCCATAGGGTGGGAATAGGGGATCTTGGTGTAGGGGAAGGGAGGATGGAAGGCATACAGAACCTTTGCCAAGGGGAAATTGGAAGACCCTCATAGTGGGGAGGTTGCACACAGAGCCCCTAATAGGGGCTAGAGATGGGAATGGGGACAGACAGAGCTCCTGGCATCAAGTGAAGTGAGGGAATGGTGGAGACAGGAGGACACATATAATTGCTGACACAGGGGAGCTAATGGGAGACTCCAGTACAGGAGCAGGGGAAAATGGTGGAATACACAGAAGCCTTGGTAAGGGGGCAATTAGAAGGCGATGCAATGAGGCCTCCCACTACAGGTGAGTGGGTACAGGAGCATTGTGAGAAAGCTGCGTAGGAGGCTGCCCAGCTGAGCAGGGGCTGTCAGAGGTTAATGACCTGGCGCCTGGTCACTGGACTTTTGGTGTCAGGTCAGTATAACTGACTGGACGCTGTACAAGTCCCCTTTTGACCAGACTTTCCAGGGAAAAACCAGGCACCTGGCAAGCCCAGCTGCAGAGGGGGCGACTGACTGGGCGCCAGGGCCCCGGCACATAGCGGCCAACAATCAAATACAAGGCGGGCGCTGGGCTGGGCTCGCAGGGAGGTGCCCGGCAGGAGTCTCTCCCCGCCCTGCCGACCCTGGTCTGGTCACGCTGTCGCCGGCGGGATCCGGCACGGCCGCTGCTCCGCGAGCTCGCTGGGTGACTGGGCGGGTGGCCCGGGGCGCGTCAGCAGCACTTGGGCCGGGGCTGACGCTGGTGGGGGCGAGGCTCTTCTCCCAGCAGGAAGCTGTCACCTTTCCCGGCAGGCCTCTTGCGGGGAGAGGCCGGTTACGTCTTTCCGGTGTCTCTCGGAAGTCGTGACTCGCGAGGGGGCTGGGCAGTGCCGGGGGGCGCGCTGGGTGCCGAGGATGGCGGCGTTGTGTGGCCAGGGGCGGCTCGGGTGACGCCCGCGGCGGTTGCGCGGACGGTGGCGGCGGGGCCATGCTGAGCCGCAGCTCGTTCACCAGCCTGGTGGTGGGGGTGTTCGCGGTGTACGTGGCGCACACGTGCTGGGTGATGTACGGGATCGTCTGTACGCGGCCCTGCCCCGCCCCGGGCCCGGCCAAGGAAGAGCAGGCGGGAGGCGCGGCGGGCTGCATCTGGCCCTACCTGGCCCGCCGGCCCAAGCTGCAGGTGAGACGCGCGCTGGGCTCTCCCCCACCTTCCCGTGCCCGAGGGGCGGCCTGCGGCCCCCCGGCCCCTCGCCTGCGGCCTGGGGTCTCTGCTTTGCTGGCCGCAGATGGTTAGCTTCTCCTTGGTGGGCCGGTCTGCGGGCTCCGGCAGGGGTGAGCGCGTTGGCTGTGAGCAGCTTAAGGTCTCTGCCGGCGTGTACTTGACGGGCACTAGCTCTGCAGCAGTTAACGGGGTCGGGCCCTAAGTTCATCAGGCAAGAGCCGTTTTTGTTTGCAGTTTATAATCTGTGCTTCCAACATTGTTGGGAGCGGGGAGAGAAATGAGACCAGGGGACAGCAACGTGGTGTAGAAGAGAATAAGCAGCAAGTGGAAGACAAAATATACCATGGAAACTAGAGCGGCTTAGTAATGAGGCTAATATGTAAGATTGTAAGGGAGATCTTGTGTATTGAAAGAAAATAGATTTATGAAAGAGCAATTGAGGAATAAAATAATATGTAGTTGAAGACAATGAGTGGGAGTTAGGAGAGAAGAACGAATAAAGAAATTGAGCAGGTGGCCCAGGCAGGCATAATTTCATTAAACTAGAAGAACTTTGTTCCTATATTTTGTATTTTCCCAACATCCTTCCAGTATTGCCAAGGCTAGGAGAAAAGAGAGAGAATAGTCATAAGTATTTATGCAGAATTATCTACCAAAAAGCATTTACACTTAAATAATAATAGGGTTGTGAAGTTAAGCACTGAGAAGATAGTCATTAATTACATGATCATACACTTTTTGTTTACTTTAGGATCTCTGTGTCACACACTAGATTGTAGGGTCGGTACTCAGTGGCTTAGCTATTCATATGCAGTGTTCAATATTCCCCTATTTCATGTGGTTTTAGGCCTTCATTATTACACACAGGTTAAACCTTGAACTGAATACAGAATTATTAATGTACTCATGGGCTTTTCTGTAGTGCTCTGACCATAATGAGTGCTTCACAAACATTAATGAGTTTAGCTTCAGGACATTCTAATGAGGTGGTGGCATAGTAGATTCCTCTTATTAGCAATCCCTTCGGTTGCCAGCAAAAAATGGCCATTCTGTGTTTGCCAGTAAGCGGAAGGCAGTTGGGCAGCCAGGAAAGAAAGCGCTGCAGTGTGCCATCCCTGGCTGTATGCCTCCAAACGTGCCTGTGAGCAGAGTAGCAGCAGGGTTGGAAGTTGCAACCTGGATGATGTGGCTTTTTTAGCAGGCACTGAGGCCCACAGACAGGAGTCCTCTCTCCAGGAGTCCTGGCTGAGCACATCCCAGCACTTCCTTCCCTGGCTGCAGTACCGCAGCAGGACACAAGTGGATAGAGCCCTGCAAATCCGCAGGTATCCACTTTATATATATATGCATCCGATGAAGTGAGCTGTAGCTCACGAAAGCTTATGCTCAGATAAATTGGTTAGTCTCTAAGGTGCCACAAGTACTCCTTTTCACTTTACATCTGTGGACCATTTCTGCGGATACCAGCACGGATGCAGATACCAATTTTGTATCCGTGCAGGACTCTGATGGTAAGAGCAGGCAGTCGCAGATCCTCCCCCTGCTCTGGGCTGAGGGCCTGTGGGGCAGGGACAGGGGCTGGGAGCTTCTCGGGCCCTACGCCCAGGGCAGGTGGAAGGTCCATTGTGGCTCCCCACAGCTGCCCACCTGACTCTGACTGTGGCCAGACTGTGGTTCCAAGCCACCCTCCTCCCTGGCTGAAGCCCGGTTGGGGAGAACCACACTGGCAGCTGTGGGGAGCCTGGGTCCCTCCATGTGCCCTGGGTGGGGGGCTGCTCGGGCAATAATTTTTGCAGATCATGGATCGGATGCGGATACACATTTGTGTATCCACGCAGGGCTCTACAAGTGGAAGTACTGTGCAGCTCCAGCATCTGGGCTGCAACCCCCCTTCCCACAAATGCTCTGCCCATAGCCTTCTGGCCTGGCCTGCAGCCCCTTAGCTTGTGTAGGCAGGTTTGTGGAGCTGTAGCCTTAGAAGGAAGCACTGGGACATGCAGAGTGCTGACCCCTGGTGGCACATCTTAGTGCTTCCTTTCCCATGTGCAGCCATGCAAACCTGCCCGCAGCTGGGGTCTTTCTTCCAAACTGCGTTCTTAATAAGTAGCATGCCTGGTGCCAGGATCCAAATCCCATTAGCCTTAAAATCAGTGGGAAGGATTGGTTCCCAGGAAAACACTTATGTCAGTGGGAAGTTGTTAATGTCTGTGTTGCTATTAAGCGGAATGTACTCTCTCCATTGTGCTGATGCACAGAGACATTAAGGCCAAAATTGTCAGAAGTACAGTAGAACCCCATTTAACCAAGCCTCCATTTCCAGCTCTCTATATTAGCTGAGCCACCAGCCACCCGGCACTGATAGCAGCTGGGTTTCCTGCTATTAGCGAGAGCCCTATCACCTGGGGCTGACAGCTGGAGTCCCGCTGCCCATTCTCTGGTTTATCTGGATTTTTGGATATCTGATCTGGCCCAATTAGATTGTATAATTGGGATTCCACTGTATCAACTAATTTGGAGTTCCTCATCTGAGACACCAAGGTCTTGATTTTTCAGAGTAATTAATATTTTTGAAAAAAGAAAAGGAGTACTTGTGGCACCTTAGAGACTAACCAATTTATTTGAGCATAAGCTTTCGTGAGCTACAGCTCACTTCATCGGATGCATACTGTGGAAAGTGTAGATGATCTTATTATATACACACAAAGCATGAAAAAATACCTCCTCCCACTCCACTCTCCTGCTGGTAATAGCTTATCTAAAGTGATCACTCACCTTACAATGTGTATGATAATCAAGTTGGGCCATTTCCAACACAAATCCAGGTTTTCTCACCCCCCCCCCCCCAACTCACTCTCCTGCTGGTAATAGCTTATCCAGAGTGACTACTCTCCTTACATTGTGTATGATAATCAAGGTGGGCCATTTCCAACACACATCCAGGGTTTAACAAGAACGTCTGGGGTGGGGGTGGGGGGAGCAGGAAAAAACAAGAGGAAATAGGCTACCTTGCATAATGACTAAGCCATTCCCAGTCTCTATTCAAGCCCAAGTTAATTGTATCCAATTTGCAAATGAATTCCAATTCAGCAGTTTCTCGCTGGAGTCTGGATTTGAAGTTTTTTGTTGTAAAATAGTGACTTTCATGTCTGTAATTGCGTGACCAGAGAGATTGAAGTGTTCTCTGACTGGTTTATGAATGTTATAATTCTTGACATCTGATTTGTGTCCATTTGCTCTTTTACGTAGAGACTGTCCAGTTTGACCAATGTACATGGCAGAGGGGCATTGCTGGCACATGATGGCATATATCACATTGGTGGATGTGCAGGTGAACAAGCCTCTGATAGTGTGGCTGATGTTATTAGGCCCTGTGATGGTGTCCCCTGAATAGATATGTGGGCACAGTTGGCAACGGGCTTTGTTGCAAGGATAGGTTCCTGGGTTAGTGGTTCTGTTGTGTGGTATGTGGTTGCTGGTGAGTATTTGCTTCAGGTTGGGGGGCTGTCTGTAGGCAAGGACTGGCCTTTCTCCCAAGATTTGTGAGAGTGTTGGGTCATCCTTCAGGGTAGGTTGTAGATCCTTAATAATGCGTTGGAGGGGTTTTAGTTGGGGGCTGAAGGTGACGGCTAGTGGCGTTCTGTTATTTTCTTTGTTAGGCCTGTCCTGTAGTAGGTGACTTCTGGGAACTCTTCTGGCTCTATCAATCTGTTTCTTCACTTCCGCAGGTGGTAAGAATGCTTGATAGAGATCTTGTAGGTGTCTGTCTCTGTCTGAGGGGTTGGAGCAAATGCGGTTGTATCGCAGAGCTTGGCTGTAGACGATGGATCGTGTGGTGTGGTCAGGGTGAAAGCTGAGGCATGTAGGTAGGAATAGCGGTCAGTAGGTTTCCGGTATAGGGTGGTGTTTATGTGACCATCGTTTATTAGCACTGTAGTGTCCAGGAAGTGGATCTCTTGTGTGGACTGGACCAGGCTGAGGTTGATGGTGGGATGGAAATTGTTGAAATCCTGGTGGAATTCCTCAAGGGCTTCTTTTCCATGGGTCCAGATGATGATGTCATCACTGTAGCATAAGTAGAGTAGGGGCATTAGAGGACGAGAGCTGAGGAAGTGTTGTTCTAAATCAGCCATAAAAATGTTGGCATACTGTGGGGCCATGCGGGTACCCATAGCAGTGCCGCTGATCTGAAGGTATACATTGTCTCCAAATGTAAAATAGTTATGGGTAAGGACAAAGTCACAAAGTTCAGCCACCAGGTTTGCCGTGACATTGTCGGGGATAGTGTTCTTGACGGCTTGTAGTCCATCTTTGTGTGGAATGTTGGTGTAGAGGGCTTCTGCATCCATAGTGGCCAGGATGGTGTTATCAGGAAGATCACCGATGGATTGTAGTTTCCTCAGGAAGTCAGTGGTGTCTCGAAGGTAGCTGGGAGTGCTGGTAGCGTAGGTATTTTTTCATGCTTTGTGTGTATATAATAAGATCATCTACACTTTCCACAGTATGCATCCGATGAAGTGAGCTGTTCCTCACGAAAGCTTATGCTCAAATAAATTGGTTAGTCTCTAAGGTGCCCCAAGTACTCCTTTTCTTTTTGTGAATACAGACTAACATGGCTGTTACTCTGAAACCTAATATTTTTGATTGTACTTCATATGTTCAAAGCACCATTCCAGTTGACTTGTTTTGCAATTGTGAATGCTCAGCACTTCTGCAAATCTGTATGATTCAAGTTGCTAATTAGCTAAATTTGGTTAAATAACTTGCCTTTTATTGCATAGGAGTTGTATAGTAGAGGAAGGTATAGAATCCAGCTGTCTCAATCATGAGACCCTCCTTCATTGTCTGTTCTTCTTTCAAGTTCTTTAACAAATAGATTCAAAGATGCCAAGGCCAGAAAGAACTATCGTGATGATCTATTCTGACGTGTATATCACACACCATGAACTTCCCTAAAATAATTCCCAGAGCATAGCTTTTAGAAAAACATCCAATTTTGATTTTAAAATTGTCAATGATAGAGACTCTCTGACGATCTTTGGTAAATTGTTCCAATAGTTAGTTACTCTCACCATTAAAAATGTACACCTTATTTCTAGTCTGAATTTGTCTAGCTTTCAGTGAAACAGAGGCTGTACAGATGTGCGGAGATGAAGGAAGAAGGAGGCATGCCTCAGGGCCCTAATTCACCCCGGGGTGATGGCTACTTCCCACCACCCAACACAGATGTAATGAGGTTAAGTGGTGTCCATATAAAATAAGCAAGAACTACTAATTATTCCTCAAGAAAGGTTTTTAATAATTTTTGAACAGCATAAACAAAACAGAAAAAGGAAAACCAAAGACCAGCACTGAATAAGAATTACTCTACATATGCTGGTCCTAGCAAGTCATCATAAAAACCCCGAAGACAAGCATAAGTAAGGCTCTTATTCACCAGCTTTATATTCCTGGTGACAGACTATTTCAAAGGCAACATAAAGCTGATGAACGACAACACCACATGCATCCGCTCGGACTACTTTAAAAGACAAGCACAAATACATGCAAAGCTATTATGCATCAGCTACCTACTATTGACTTTATACTATGGTATCGATATGGCTATGATCAGTTCGGCTCAAGCGACCAGACTTACCCTGCATTCGTCTGAAAAATACGTTACCCTTCAGTCGGCCGCTTTCCGCACTGGCCAGGTACAGACAGTCGAGAAGTGCACGTCTCTTCGGTTCAGGGGGTGTGGGTCAGGTATGACCGAAAACGCGCACACACACTCCCGTGCCTTCATCCTTTTTATCTGGTCTGATGGCCGTGTTTTAGAACAGACCAACCAATCAGGGTGGGCCACTTTGTTTATATGGTTGCCCTAATTGTATAATCAATGTGTATTTAATTTTTATGTCCAATTGTTGTTCGTATAATTGAGGCCTATTTATTTTCAAAAAGAAAAGGAGTACTTGTGGCACCTTAGAGACTAACCAATTTATTTGAGCATGAGCTTTCGTGAGCTACAGAAGTGAGCTGTAGCTCACGAAAGGTCATGCTCAAATAAATTGGTTAGTCTCTAAGGTGCCACAAGTACTCCTTTTCTTTTTGCGAATACAGACTAACACGGCTGTTACTCTGAAACCTATTTATTTTCAGTAGCCTTGAATCAAGATCTTGATTGTGGGTAATTAGGGGTTGATAAGTACACAGGAGTCAGCAGATATTGCTATCTGGTAGCAGTGTGTCCTGACCACAAGCCACAAGCTTAAGCTTTATTTTTGTAAGGCTTACATTTTGAAGTATACGGAAATTTGAGGCCTAACATTTGCAATTTTTTTATTTTGTTCAAGCTTGACAAGACAGTTGTTCAATTTATTCACATCCCCCCGAGGCCTAAACTTCTGGCTTTGGAACAATAACATTCACTTGTGTATACTCCGTTATAACGGGACAGATAGCAAATACAAGCAAATATTAAGGCTCCAGCAATAAGTATGGTAAGACAGACTACCAATCCCAGAAGAATATGTGGGCCTGGGAATGTTAGGTCCGGGACTTAGACTGAGGAATGTAATAGTATGATTGAGCCTTAGAGGCACTTCCAAATCATTAGTATATATGC
Organism: Natator depressus; assembly: GCF_965152275.1. NCBI lineage: Eukaryota > Metazoa > Chordata > Testudines > Cheloniidae > Natator > Natator depressus. Next base: position 144,160,733 of record NC_134235.1, on the reverse strand, counting down.
ATATATGGGTATGGCACAGATATTTGTAGTGTATGTAAGCATATATGTGTAGTATGTATGTATACATATAATAGCACTTTATATTCAAGCATAACAATTTTTTTTCAATTTGTTGTTGCAGTTTGGTCCTTGTGGTACTGCAGATAGCAACCCACTTTTATTAGGGCAATTACAGTAACCATTTATATCATTAGTATTAGTAGGCTGAGTGTTTTGAAATACTGAAATAGGGATTGTGATAATGTGTTCCACAGTGCTATGTATATGAGAAGTAAAACAAAAATTTGGAGTAGTGAGAACAGTACTGTCCATTTATGTTACTGATTACCCTTACTGCTGGTTGTCGCCCTTGGTAAGCTTCACTGTGCAGGAAATAGGAACTGCTAGCTTCTTTGTTCCATGGATTGCGTTGCCCCGTGATACACCAGTAGTTGCCATAGATCCAGTTGTTTTTATGGATGTTGTTTTTCACAAAACCTACTGAATGGACAGTAACCAATTTCTCAAATATTGCTGTGTCAGGATTAGTATTGGTACCCAGACACTGAACAAAATTGATAGGGCAGACACTGAACATGTTGTTTTGAATAACGTGCCTTAGTTTAGGATGCAGTGTTAGTAACCCAAATTATGAATGGTACTAACAAGGAATTTGTTTACCCAATTTGTAGTTGCTGTGTAACTTAATTTCTTTACTAATTTGTTTTTTTCCTTGCCATTATGTTGTTTGCTGCCATTTATTTGTTGTTGATTCAACAGTTGAGCAAGGTTATGCACGTTGTAAATGTTGTACAGCAATAATACAGTTGTTTTTACAGAGTAACCAAGTTGAAATTAAATGACAATTTATCCTGGTTCAGCTAGTGGTTTTTAGCTGACTGTTAACTTAATTGTCCATATATGGTAGATAGAGGTGTATTTGACCAGTCTTTTATTTATAAAGCACTTCATTTTTCTTTTTTTGGTGATCGGGGATTTCTTCACTGTATACTGATACCATCTGGCGGTATTTTTGTGGTGTGATATCTTCTGGTGTCTTTAGTCTGTGGGATGCAACTTAAATAGCTAGTTAGTTAACATAATAAAGGTTGTTTTTTGTTTTTGTTGTTTTTTACATTTTTTTTAGTAACCCAAATTTAATACACAGATTAATTTAATGTGTTTACAATGTAATAGGGACCAAGTCTTTTATAACACAAGCTATACTTTTTGCAATTGTTGTATAGACATTCATTTTCATTTGAGGTGCATTACTAATATTTATACTAAATGTAATTCTTAACGACTAAAATAAATGCTCACAATCTTCCATGTGAAGGTGTATTGCTTTCCCTTGCTGAACATTTTGTTTCAGCAAAAGAGTCAGTAACATAATTTTAACAAGCCTTTTAGAGTTAATTTTCTTGTGATTCCAACTTCACTCTTGTTAACTGTTTAGAAGCACAAACTTTAACAACTATTGCTTCCCATTAACATAACATAACAAAAGAAAAGCTTATAAAATTAAACCAACTGTAAAATTAAACCAAAATAAATTTTAAATATAGGTCAATGCAAATACTTTGAGGGTATTAAACTTTTATGATGCTTTGTTATGTTTGGGAGTCAAAGGTGAAAAAACCTGTTGAAATTATTTGGTTAGCTTTATCCATAAATTGTTATTTTAAAACATTTTTGCTATCACATTCTTATAACTATGTTCAAAAGTGCAAATAAGTTTATAAAAAGTCCACACAAGAAATTGACATTTTGTTAGTATTATTTTTACCTTAATGTTGAGGTTTCCCCTTAAATATTTTCTTTGAATAACAAATTTTAAAAAAATTAAAAAACAAAACAAAAACTGTGGTTGATAAGAGAATTCTTTTGTTTACAATTGCATTATTTGTTGAGACAGAAATATATGTACATCTATTTGTAACTGAAACCTTTTTGAACTTTACACAAAAAATTGGTGCTAATAATGCTATGATTATACCCCAACCATGATCTTAAAATAATGTGGTACCACATATACATATATTTTTAAAAGGGTATAAAATTGACTTTTGTTGCAACAAAATAAAAATAATAAAAAATAGTCACGTGATACACAACATACAACACACATGACACACAGGACAAACTTACAATTAAAACAAATGGTGCCAGAATTCTATTTATAACTATACAAAATAAGGCAAACAAAAATACAAAATAAACAAAAGGGTTAAACATCTAAATAAGCAAGTTATTACCTTGTTGTTTAAAACTTTTAATAAAAATTTATAAAAAAATCATATAATTACTTGCAAACTTTGCTGTATTAATTTAGTAACTTAAGGCATTTTTTATTACTTCATATTTAACATTATTTTAAAACTTTGCTATATGGAAATAACAAAAGTGTGCATTTTTGCATTTGGCAACCATATCTTTAAGAAAATTAGGAATAATTCCTGCTGTTGCATTCCTAAAGGGTTAAAATGATTGATTACTGGATTTATGTAAAGTAAAGTTTTTTACCGTGTTTTCTCTTTTTGTTTTGTTTTCAATTGCTTTTTTCTTTGGCTGTCTCTTTTTGTTTTAAAAGTTAAAAGCTATAGTTTTTACAGAAACCTCCAAAGTGAGGAGAGGCGGGGGAAGTGGGGGGGTGAAGAGCAACCTAGGAAGGTAGCGAGATGAAAGTACAGGCAGCAGCAGTGAGTTTAGCGAACTGAGAAAGAATATAAAGGACAAAACTTAAACAGTATGTAAAAATATTTTAGAAAGAAGGTTATATTTTTAGATATGAGTGTGGAATGTGGTTCCGTGGGTCAAAATAGTTGGGGACCTGCGTAGTTGGGAACTGCACCCCTCGTTTTTATCCTGTCTTTGAAAGGAGAGTGGAGGTAGTTACATGCTGTTGTAAAACCTGAATTTGTTCCCCCAGTGTCTGTTGCTTTTGTGTGCATGCCAAATGGATGGCAGGAGTGCTCTTTTTTGCTGTAGTTAACTGTTTTGGGGCAACTCCATATCTTAATGCATCAATTTTAGGTGTTAACCCACTTAATTTTGGTTTTTTACTTTGAAATTATTTTTTATTCACTTCCCTGGGATTGAGTCGCAGCTCCTGTCTCCTAATGTGCTCTGTGAACTGTTCCATTTTTTCCTTCATTTGATTTACCAATTCAGTGAAAGTATTGTGTGCTACTTTTTCCATTTGTGCACTTACTTGTTCCATTCTGACAGGCACCAATCTAGGTCTCGGTTTAAGTTTAACGAGAACCTGGCTTTTATTATGAGGTGGTGGTTGCAATGCAGCGGACCCAGTTTCATCTTTTAATTTTGCTAGGGCCACCTTTTTCCATTTCTGTCCCCATTTTTCAGGCACAGGGTAGCTACCTGAAGCCTGCTGTTTACCAAAAATATTTATAATAGGGGATGGCACGTGTATTTTTTGTAGGTTCCTTGCAGCTGTTTTCAATGTTTTATTCTGTTCCTGCGATGGCTGTCTTTGGGCTGCTTGCCATCCTGCAAGGTGGGTGGGAGCATTCCAGGGCTGTGTAGCTTCTTTTGATTTTTTTTTTTTTTTTAACTCCTTCCTTGTTACTGTTACTTGCCCTACCAATTTTGTGGCATGTTGTCTTAACCATTTAGCGGCCATGGTTATAGTTTGCAATACTTTACATTTTAAGGAAGATAACAAATCACTCCAACAGCAAACAAAAAACAAAGGCGAGAAAAAATCCAGGTGGAAATTAATTCTGGATCGGACCATACACTCATTTAGCTAATCATCAAATACCATGGGGGGACATAAAACCATACAGTCGTGGACCTGCCACAGAACTTAATACCTGGGGAGAACTGTAAATTCACAGTGACAAGATAAACCCCAGCACAAGACAATTTTTATAACTTATGCTGACATTGACATTATCACTGTAGATCAAAGGGATGGCACAAAAGGTGAACTATGTCGCAGAGTCTTAGGGCAGACGGGTTAAGTGTCTGACTGCGTCCCCTCATCTTGGATTTTACAATCCCACTTCTCACACCATGCAGAGATGAAGGAAGAAGGAGGCACGCTTCGGGGCCCTAATTCACCCTGGGATGTTTGCTACTTCCCACCACCCAACACAGATGTAATGAGGTTAAGTGGTGTCCATATAAAATAAGCAAGAACTACTATTTAATTTTTATGTCCAATTGTTAGTTGTTCGTATAATTGAGGCCTATTTATTTTCAGTAGCCAATTAGATCTTGATTGTGGGTAATTTGGGGTTAATAAGTACACAGGAGTCAGCAGATATTGCTATCTGGTGGCAGCGCGTCCTGATCACAAGCGTAAGCTTTATTTTTGCAAGGCTTACATTTTGAAGTATATGGAAGTTTGAGGCCTAACATTTGTAATTTTTTTATTTCGTTCAAGCTTGACAAGACCGTTGTTTAATTTATTCACAAGATGATAACTTCATTTGCTACAAAGCCCTCATTCGTTCCTTGAGCATAGTCCAACCTGTGTACAGAATGAGAAAAGGGTTCTGGGGAGTCACTGTGGCCTTATGCTTAGAGCACTGGACTTGTATTCAGGGAACCCATGTTCTCTTCCTTTCTCTGCACTTGGCTTGTTGGGTGACCTTGGACAAGTCACTTCACCTCTCTGTGGCTCAGTTTCCCCCTCAGTAAATATGGATAATGTTACTGGCATCCGTTGTAAAGTGCTTTGAGAGCTATTGATGAAAAGTAATATATTAGAGCTGGGTATTAGTCTTATTCTTATATAGAAAGAGTAGCATGTGATTTAAGATTGTATCATAGTGCATACACAAGCACAGGGGGACTGAATTAAAGATGCACAGGCAACATTAATTCTGGCATTTCTTAAATTTAGTGTGTTTAATTTTGCAACCTTCTTTTTCTTTAAATGTGTTTTGTTGTTTCCCAATTTTTTAAAAAAGCAATCTAGAAAAAAAAATCAGATGGAACCATGGAGCCCAGAAGGGTTGGAACCGTTAGATCTACAGCACAGACCTCTAACACTTGACTAATGGAGTAACTGTTAGCTGTAGTAGGCTCTATATTTCACCTATAGCAGCAGTAAGTGGTGCACAGCCTGATAATTCACCTGATTTAATGTGAAATGCATTTCAATCTGGGGGAGAAGGCATCTGTCTGGTCCTCCCAGAGGACTGCCCCTCGGCCTGTGGTTTTCAAACTGCAGGTCGCAACCCAGTACTTGGTCGTGAAATGTAAGGCACTGGGTCGCGGCAGCTCTGGTCACCTCCGCCAACAGGGCCGTTAAAAGTCTGTTGCCGGTGCTGGCCGGCTAAGGCAGGCTAGTCTCTACCTGTTCCGACACCATGCTGCGCCCGGAAGTTTCCATTGGCTGTTTCTGGGGTGCGGTCCGCGGTGCCAGGACAGGCAGGAAGACTGCCTTAGCACCGCCACTGACCAGTAGTCGCCTTAGGATAGCTTTGTTAGAGAGATGGAACATGCCCTTACTAGCATGGAACAAACAGTTCTTTGTCCATGCACTGATTGTTTTATCCTTTTTATTTCAGTTAAGTGTATACACTACCACACGGTCAAACATTGGTGCTGAGAATAATATAGATCTGATATTGAATGTGGAGGATTTTGATATTGAGTCCAGATTTGAAAGGTAAAGTATTATTATTATGGAGTTCTTTAGCATTCCTACAAAATTATTGTATCTAATAGATATGTGATGCATGTTAGTGCCAGTAAATTAAGGTAGATCTACCATACAACACAGTGTTTTCACTCTGTTTGGATTTTCCACTATCAAAGCTAAGGCAGTGTACAGCATATAGAAATTCAGGCTTTATTTAAAAGAAAATAATAGTAAATAAAAGTTTTAATTTTAAGTCTGTCAAAATGTCAGGTCTTATTGCAAATTTAGTCTAAAGTTGAGAATGAAGTGCTGCTGTACTGGAAATACATGTACTTCAAACAATGTTGTATCAATGGCAGTTCGAAACTCATCTTGTTTTTGACTGTATATTAGTTTTTCATGTTTATAATACTTTAATATTTTATCTCTTGACATCTCCAATTCATTTAAAAATAAAGGGAAACGAAGAAATATAATCCACTCTGGCCCCACTGATGGGCTTCATGTATTCGTTTTATTTATTTTGCCTTTATTACAGTCTGGGAACCTTGTAGCCTAGTCCCCTGCTCTGGACCTCAAGTTTTACCAACTTTAATGTCCCTTTAACTATACTGTACAGATTCAGTCGTCTATAATGTACCAAATGTTTAAGGTACTTGGATAGTTTGGATTGTGCTGCCAGTATTTAAAACAACTGTTTCCAGCAACTTAAATAAATATTTTACAAGATGCCTTAAAGTATAGCTCTGCTCTGAATAGTAACTAAAATTGAAATGGAAATCCAGGTATGTCCTTCAATAACTTCTGTATCCTATCTGCTCAGTTTACATGTCAGGTGACTTTGCAACAGCTGGTGTTTAAAACTTTACCTAGAATCTGAAAGTCAAGCTATGTTTTTAGCTTGCACATCACCAACTCACTTTTCCATGTCTGTGTTAGCTCTACATTTCTAACAGAGTAATATAAACTAATTTTTTGTCGCTGAAGTACAGGTAAGACTCTGTATACTTATGAGGGAACGTCAATGAACTAGGAAGATGTCCTTTTTATTCCAGAGCAGAATCACGCTTTTATGACTTAAAATGTTATGAATTTTTTATATTTAAATTTTCTAGAACTATGTTAATATTCCACTTCAAATCATTAGTTTAAAAGAACCTATTTCACTTTTTAATTAAAAAAAAAAACAAAAAAAAAAACACCTGCAAACACCCTGCCACTTTGCAGGCTGTCTATATCAGATTCTGCTAGGTTTTCAATTTTTTTTCTTGTAACTCCACTAATTGGAAAGCCTATATCTCTGGTCATATTATGCTTCAGCTCAGATGGGTAGTAAATATGTTTCCTTTACTGTGATGTAACTTGGTTCTGTGGTCCATGGAAGTGTTCAGTGCAGAGCTAGTCTCTGGTAGAATTAACAGAAATACAGCTGGGGCTATGTAATCCAAGATAAAGCAAGAATAGCTTTTCTGCATTTAAACACACTGATATTACTATTACTCTGAGTTGAAAGTTTCATTGTCTGACACTGACAAAGTTACAGAAATATTTAAAATTCGTTCTTGGGGAATCTGAAGAAGTGAGATAGAATTGCTTGACAATACATTGAATTGTTTAGAACTTCAAATTAGTTCGTAATTCGCTGTCGCTTTTTATAATGATTATGTTGTGTGGCACTTTAAGCCATACAACCTGAGTAGTAATTGGGAGTAATTTTATAGCAAAATTTTATAGCTTGTCAAAGAAAAGAAAAATTAAGCATTCGCAGCTCATACAAAATGAAAACGTGCTTTTTCTTGCCACACTCTTTTCAGAGTTCTGTGTTTGTAATTTACCATGGCTGAAGAGGAATTTCATTGTCACTAAGTACTTGGCAACAGATAAGTTAGTGATTTATACTGAATACATTTTGCTGAAGATTTGTTTGTTACATGATGATGAAATTCATTTAAAAGTTACAAGAACTCTGTATTTATAATTGATATCACTATGCTATTTTATAATTTTGTATTTTGTATTTTAGAACAGTCAATGTGTCTGTACCAAAGAAAACTCGAAATAATGGCACACTCTATGCATACATATTTCTTCACCATGCTGGCATTTTACCTTGGCACGATGGCAAACAGGTGCATATAGTAAGTCCTCTGACAACATACATGGTCCCTAAACCAGAAGAAGTTAATCTTATCACTGGAGAATCCACCATCCAGGTAGGCTTTTTTCCTTGATGGTAAAAAGGCATAAAAAGAGAAAACATCTTTCTTATCATGTCAAGATAGACATAAAGTAGGTTTCTTAAACGAAAAAAAACTAAATAAAATATCAAATGACTTTAAAATAGTAAGGGCAGGTGCGGGGTAACATGTAGGAACTAGAAAATATTATTTAGGTCTGTCAGAGAGGAGTGGGCAGAAGAAGGAGGGCTGATCAGAGCAGAAGGGACTCAAAAGGGCGGAGGATGGATCTAGTTGACGTCAGCAATACAGGTAACACCTTTGGACATTGTTAATCAGCTTGACCACTGGGGGAATGGGGTGTCACAAAAAGCATTTAGGGATTGTAAGACTTTGAAAATTTTTTTACAGTCTAAAAGCAAAGAAAATCTCGCTCCCTTGCTCCTCACACACCTTTACCTTTCAAGATCAAGTATTTTTTGAAAGATTGAGAGTGTTCAAATTGTATAGGCTTATTCTTAAAATTGGATTTTTTTACTTTTATAGTAAATGTAAGGGGGTGATTGTGCAAATTTGATTGTGAATAAAGGGTCGCCAATGTGAAAAGTTTGAGAAACTCTGCCATAGGATGAGAGTTCTCAACTTGGTTGCAAATAGATTCGTGGTGATCGTAAACGCCTTTCCTTTCTCTGTGAACGGGGACAGGGGAGTCCTGAAACTGTTTACTGTAACATGAGGTCACGGTATGGATAAGGTTAAGAACCACTGCTTTAGCAGAAGGAACTGGAACGGAGGAGCAGAACTTTGCTGATCCTCTTTTTGAATGTCAGTGCTCTGATTAGAAATGTGTGGGGAGGGGAGAGATTAGGTCTGGGTGTCTTCAGCTACAGTCAAGTAGTTCAAAGGCAGTTATTTTTGCCAGAAAGCAAGTAACACAGTTGAATTTTCAAACTAAGCCAAAGTAAGCAGTATAGCAATACTTACTGTAAATTTAACAGCTGTTTCTGTATATCACATCTGATTTTAAGAGGGATACCGAAATTTGCATCGGCAAGTGAGTTCAATTTGCTGGCATAGGCAAGTGAGTTTAATCTACTATTATACTTTGTAGTAGATTCAAAAGTTTGACACTTAGCTTAATCCTGATTTAAAATTCAAATCATGTTTACTGATCATATAAAGTTTTGAATAGTTTGCAGACTGGAAAGAGCCTTTTAATCTTAAATCAAACTGAACTGAAAAGTTATAGAGGCACTTACAAGATCTGTAAGGAAGAGTCTCAGAAAGCTAGGTTTATTACTGTGCTTGCTGGCAGAACCATGAATGAGTTGGTGTAAATGAGATTTGTGAAGTGTTGAAAATATCATTCTCTTTAATATGGAAGATGTGGAATCTGGTACAGTGGGAGACATCACACAGGAACTAAAAATACCTTCAGAAGTTGTGGGGATTAAGGCTGAATTCATCAAATTAGAACTGGCTGGCCTGATTGTAGATGGTTTAGCAGTGAATATGGGCTGTTCTAATTGCGTACAAGGTTACTTTAGGCAAGATACTCCCCATGTTGTTGTGAACCTTGCCAGCTATAACCAAGGAGAACGTCACTGTAATTTTGAAAAATATTTTCAAATTTTACTGGGTAAATCCACAAAACAAGTTCTTACTGATACCTTCAAGCTGTTTGGACATATGTACCATATGAGAGGGAGCCTGCCTTAACCCTGGGCCCCAGCTGCACTGCCAACGGGACTTCTGATGGCCCGGTCGGCGGTGCTGACTAGAGCTGCCAGGGTCCCTTTTCGACCAGGCATTCCAGTCAAAAACTGGATGCCTGGCAATCCTAGCCAGCTCCTGCATGGGCAGCTTCTCTGGTGTGGCTGTACTATCCCCAGCCCTGGCCACTGGGGTGGGCACCAGGCTCACCAGCAGCTGTCCCTGGTTGAGTAATGTGTGCAAGCGGCTCGCACACCTCCGGGCAAGAGATGCAGAGCGCTGCATGGAAGGGACTCTTGTCCAAGAGCGTGCAAGCCAGTTGCACACAGTAGTGCAACAGGGAACAGCTGCCGGTTAGCCTTGTGCCCACCCTAGAGGGCAGAGCTATGGGCAGTACAGCCACGCTCAAGGAGCTGCTGGTGTGGGACGCTGGTTCCTGGGAGCAGCAACCTGTGATGCTGATGCTTTCGCTGCCATGATTCCCAGTAGAGCACTGCAGCTCCGCGGATACCGGTTTATATTTACTCTTTGCCCCCTCCCCTGCCCGCTGCTAGCGCCACTTTGCCCCGTCCCCCAATGGTGGCCCCCTGCCGCTCGCACTGGAGAGGCATGAGTGGCCGGTGGGGAGGGACTTCAGGGAAGAGGCAGAGTGAGGGCAGTGCCTCAGGGGAAGAGGAACAGTGCAGATGGGGCCACGGCCCAAGCACCCTTTCAGCGGCAGTGCTGTAAAGGTGGCAGGCCAGCACGCCCCCAAAGGGAGGAGTGCAATATCCTGTTTGGGGAGGCTTAGCCTCCCCTGGCCTATTATACCCGCCACCCATGTTCAACTGCCTGAGTTATTGTTCTTAAGGAAAAAGGACAGGCATATTTTGTGGGTACAGTGTGTTTCATGATGGACTTAAAATGCACTTGTGATTGAAGTCCTTTTTGAACAGGGAGTCTTTGCAAAAGCTAAAATATACCGTACTGAAACTTACAGCATGAAAGACAATCCTGGCCATTATGTTAAAAAAAAAAAAAAAACAAAAAAAACAAAAAAAACCCCAAAAAACCCCTACACTTGGCGATGGTGTGTTTGAACTTCTGGGTCAGGCCAGAAAGCAATACATCTTTTAAGGATGTATTGATTTTGGTGGAAATTTGTTTTGACCTGTAGCATTGCAATAGCAGCCATGTGGATTTTGCACAATGAACTTCATCTAAGAAATTCCACACATGTAGCAAAGCAAAATCCAGAACTTGATTCAGATGTTAGTGACCTAGCCAAAGTGTAGACTCTTTCCAGCTCCGTTAGTCTGCTGTTCACGCGCTTGAAAGCGGACCAAGAAGAAAACAAATCGTAGCAAGTATTCAACAACAAAAAAAGAAAGCATTAATGGAGGAAAGACTGAGAGTCTTGCATAATGATCCAAAGCAAAACGAGTGGAATGGCAACTGTATCTCTTTAATTTACTTGAGAGAATGAAAAATCAGCTGGAATATTGGTTATCTTTTTTTGGGGGGGGGGGGGGGGACGACACACACCCAGTTCTGAAGTCTTAGTTGCTTGTTAACAAGTGATCAGATTTTTTTCTTTCCTAATGGAAGCTGAGATCTTTTTACAAATATCACATGAATGTGGTGTTGAGACAGCACAAACTCAGTGCAAGTAGTGTTACCCCCACGATCCCAAATCCTTATATAGAGCAAGCAGATGTCAGTGTTCTGGCTGTTTCAAATGGGGCATGGAGAGTAATCAGTCAGTTTTTTTAATTAACTTTTTTCTGAACTGGCTTCAAATTTTTAAAAGTTTATCTTGAATCAGAGTTGTACAGTATTTCCTCTTTTCTAAGCATATATGTTTTTCAGTTTTAGTTTCAAATAGCAATAGGCACAGGATTCATTCCAGCACAGTTAGAAAAATATTGATATGATGTCTGGTCCAAGCTGAACTAATGATAATTTTCCACATGTTCATGTTTCTGGTGTAGCTAATTGTAATCCAGGGTTCAAGTGACTTTTTTTTTTTTCCTAAAATTTGCATTTAATGTGTACAGCATTATGCTTGTTTCCTTTTTATTTAAAAGCAAATAGAAGCAGAAAAGAAACAGACCAATGCCTTAGATGAACCTGTCTCACACTGGAGGTCAAGGTTGACTCTAAATGTTATGGTGGAAGATTTTGTTTTTGATGGATCCTCTCTCCCTGCTGATGTTCACCGGTACATGAAGATGTAAGTTTACAAAGATTTTGTTTTTTGTTAGACTTAGAGATATTCAGTTTATAGGACTAATTTCTCCTTTTAAATAACCTCTGAGTGAAACATTAAAGTTGTATAGTTAAAATCACAGAACTCGTTGGGAAATGGATATTTTAACATCAGACTTAAACTTCAGCAATCACAATGAGCAATATTTAAATAGTAGTAGCCCTTACACTTTGACCCAAGATTGCACCACATCTTAATTGTGGCTCCCTTGTGCTTATGTATGATGTATTCTTTAATTGCATGATCACATCCTATTTCCATAGAAACATATCTCATTCAGTGCAAAGATTAGACAATTGTGATGGTTTTCAGGGGTTTCACCTCCAGCAAGAGAGAGTCTTGCGTACGGTGGTGGGGTGTCACTGCCGGACCACCACCAGCCTTTCAGCCACTCAAGCACGCTCCTGTGAGCTATGCAAACTCTATCTGCCTTGCAGGCTAACAATACATGCACTCCAATACCTCAGTCCCTTTGAAGAGCTCCAGCCTCAAGACTGGCTACTCACAGAAATCCCAAATCCTCTGCTCCCAAAGGTGCAGTGTATCCCAATTTTCCCTTAAATCACTGCTCCTGTAAAATCTCACAGGACTCATGAACAATTAAATAAACCTTCTGTTGTTTGATTATAAGAAAGAAAAGAATTTCTATTTGTTTCCATCACCTTCTCATTTCTAGTAGTTACAATATAAAACAAAATCATAAAAAGAGAACCTGGGTCAATGTTTATTAATAGTTTCCTTTCCTGTCTAATAAAGTAGGTCCCTCCACCCCACCGCACAGTTCAGTCTATTGCAGTGGTGGCTGGCTTCACAGGAACCAGGGTCCAATTTTTCATGAGAACATCCCTGCTCTCAAGATGTCTCCTCAGTGAATGGAGACACAGTGCTTCCCCTGCCCCCCCCCCTCCACTCTCTGTTATTCTGAAGCACTCTCTTGTATTTATTCATAGGTAGTGTGATTCCCTGACTGTTATAATGTTCCTTTTTTATCTCCAAGTGATTTTGATCGTTTGCATTTGTCTCAGATAATTTTCTATTGAAAGTCTTGGATGGAGCAAGGCTAGACCATTGATCCTTGTATCTCATCACCAGCTAAGCAGGACAGGGTGACCGTGAATTCCCTCCTGTTTGAATGGGCCATCACCAAGAAATGTCCCCTGGTGACTCATTCCATTCAGAGTCCATAAAGCTTAATTTTAACATAATTATACTATTCCTTATTTGTTACCCGTATGTACATATTGCAATGATTATAAATCTTTGCAAGTTATGAGCTTTCTGTAGCTTTCTTATATGCTGTTCTTCATGGATAAATATCCTGCAAGACCTGTTTAGTGTAGTGAGTTAGTCAAGTTTTAGGTCAGTTGTTTGTCCTAGGTTTCTGTGTCAGAACAATACACAGGGCATGAGTCAGGAATGTTAGCATGTGATTGTATAGTTAAAATTGGATCATAATTCCTACAAGGGGGCAGAATTAAGGTTGCACAGAAATCATTTGGCATTTAATGCCTTGAAAGGTTAACATTCTCAATCTAATTTTTTACTTATACAGCTCCTCTCAAAACAAAATATTCATAATTTTAAAAAATAAAATGTCTCATATGGTAGATTTTTGCATGCTCAGGCATTATCTCTGCACCTTTGTGCTACATCTGTTTTGAGATGGGAAGATAATAAATGAGTGTTCCTTAAATGTGCTGTTGATTTATGATTGTAACATGCTGCTGGGGATATCCAGAGCTCTGAGCACTATATAAACTCTGCCTCAGCAAGAGTTAGCTTTGCTAGCAACAAGACTGGTCAGCTGCCTGCCACAGTAATCCGTCTTCCTCACCAGAAAACTTCTCAAGGCTCTCCCAGCCCAAATCATCGGGTTGCCAGGTGTCTGGTTTTTGACTGGACTGTGCAGTCAGATGTACTGACCTGACATCAAGTCTGGTTACTATGTGTGGGTGGGGGTGAGGTGGGTGCGTCATCAACCTGCGCCAGCCCCTGCTCAGCTGGGGCCACCTCCTGTCTGCATCTTGTGACCAGGCAGGCAGCAGGCTCCACGTCAAACTGCAGCTCCAGCCCCACAGCAGAGGGAGGTGGAGAGGGTCAAGTGACAAGGAAGGGGGAGGAGGAGAGGAGCGAGTGGGGGATAAGGCCTCGAAGGAAAAGGCAGGGCAGGGATGGTACCCTTGGGGGACGAAGTGGGGCGGGCGGGGGAGTCTTAGGGGTAAGAGGTGGGGCAGAGGGGTCTGGTTTTCAAAAATTAGAAGGTAGCAATCTGTGCGCTCCAGCCCCCAGTCTCCTGAGAGATGTTTCTCTGTAGTGCACAGCTACTACCATGGTGCATTCACAGAGGATAATTAAAATTTGCTGCTCTGTTGGTCAGTACATCAGAGCTTATTAATTTAGTTAAATACACCCTTCACTTCAAACAGATCACTAATTGGTTTATACTAAAAGTAAAACAAGTTTATTAACACGGGCATAGATTGGGTGTTACTAAGTAAAAGAGATAAAGGTAGAAATGGTTACAAGAAAATAAAAGTGGAAACGCACATCTAAAAGTCTAAAACTTAGTCTAGCAAGATAGTCTTTGTCCCAGGTAGTTTCTTTTACCCACAGTCTCCTTTCCAGCTTTTTTTATTGGTAGGCGTGGCCAGGACCCATCACAGAGATCAAATTGCTTGGTTTCTTTGTCTCCTAAGGTGAAAGATTAAGATGGAGGTTCTTTCTGTTCCTTATATCCCTAAAGGGATTGCCTTGATCTTACAAGTGAGAAAGGCTTCCTGGAAATTGTTTCGTGTCTCTCTCTAGGGTGCAGGAGCCATGCTAATTCTCTGTCTTTTGAGTTAAGGGCCAGGTTAACCCTCCTGGTGTAGCTTGATGGCTTTATTTATTGCTAATATGTAAATTGAGGTAAACCCACATTCCTTTGTCTGAGACAGACCTGTTTATCGCCTTTACCTAGGCTCAGCTGTCTGACATTAAACAAGTTTTAGTAACATCGTACAGAGAATTCCTATCTTCACATACAATGTTAACACATGCATTTTACAATAATATTAGTACCCAGCCTTCATATGGTACTTCAGAAAGCATATTTTGTACAAATATTGCAATAATGTGTTGGTGTGAATGCAGGGATGCTTGGGTCACAATGATGCATTATAATGTCAGTTATTTTTAGTAAGATTGTATTAAGAAACAAATACCCTATGGTCTTTGTGACTGCCATTGTGCACTCAGCTGTGGTTTTGCACCAGAATATCTTTAAAATTGTCCCTACCATCAGTGTGAGAATAATCTGAAGTGCTGCATAAAATTGTTTCCTATTGAAAAAAGTGCCATTGAGGCTGTGTCACCAAGTGAAAGGTGGAAGATGTTTTATTATGGCTGTTTCCTCAGATAGTTCAGTTTCTATCTGGTGGGAGGGAAACAATGATCTGGAGTCAACTGTCTCTTCTAGAAGAAGGCAACTATGTCCTTGATCTTACAGATGCTTAAAATCTACATAAATTGCAAGTGCAGGGTAGTTCTTCATTGGGGATCAGCAGCACCCATTCAATGTACTAGAGAGTCAAGATGGTCTTGGGGTTAGGTCAATAGATGGGGACTCCAGAGTTTTAGATTCTATTCCCAACTCTGCCTTTGGCTTCCTGTGTGACTTGGGGTACGTCACTTGGGCCTGGTTCTGTCACTCATACTTTGAATAGTGCTGTGTTCCGCAAGTACTCCCATTGTGTTCAGTGTAGCTGTATTTACTCTGGCAAAGTTTGGACATGCATGGGTGCACTACTACAATTCTACTGGCAATGGTGGAAGCTGTAGTCTTGACATGGTACTGGGTTTTTTACCACCATGTCATCTAGACCTTCTCTGTTTAGATGACCAGGTAGTAAATAGGCCTGTGCCTTGTGTATGGTTTGTCTCCCACCATTACTTATGCCAGTGGAGCTGCCCCAGTGACTAATTATACATGCAGTTTTTCCTAGTGTTTACAAGGCATAGGGACTTCACCAATATTTGTGATTTATAGTGTAGTTGTAGCTGTGTTGGTCCCAGGATATTAGAGAGACAAGGTAGGCAATAGCTTTTATTGGACCCACTTCTGTTGTTGAAAAAGACAAGATTTTGAGCTACACAGAGCTCTTATTTTGACCTGAAGAAGAGCTCTGTGTAGCTCAAAACTTTCTCTTTTACCAATAGAAAGTCCAGTAAAAGGTATTACCTCATCCACCTTTTCTCTCTGTTTGAGGTATTCAAATTCTGTGGTGAGGAGTGCTGTGAAAAACTCTTTATGAAACCAGTGCAATTAGACTAACTTATTTTTTTACAATCAAGTACATTTCAAATATGGGTAATCCCCAGTCTCTTATTACTGGGATGCAGTTTCTTGTCTTCACCAGACATTGTAATGTCTGGTGATCACTTCTGCATGCTGTAGATACCTCACTACCAATTTCAAATGTTAGTTTTACCCACCTTTTGTTTCTTTCGTTCTCTGTCCTTTATATAGCATATGTATCTTGAACTCTTCGCTTATCCTGTCTTTCTGTATTGCTAACCTTGAAGTTGAAACTACAAAAAGTGAACTGAAAAGGATGAATTCTCATTTGCACCAAATATACTACTCTGATAGGGCAAAGGGGTCCAGTATGGAAATTTTCATGACACACATTAAAGTTAAATATGTGTGAAACTATATATAATTGATTCCAGAAATTTATCTTTTTTGTGCACTAATATGATTAGAAAAATTTTTTTTTCTGGAGTAATGTAATCATAAAATCCATGTTTGAACATCATAGGGTTCAGTTGGGGAAGACTGTGCATTACCTTCCAATATTATTTATTGATCAGCTAAGCAACAGAGTGAAAGATTTAATGGTGAGTAACAACATGCCTTTTCACTAAATTTTGAACTACAGTTTTAATGAAATCTCTAGTACTGCTGTAATTGTTTGTCCTTGTTTCCATTACAGCAGCCCACCTCACAGAAATTCACAGTGGACACAGCTAATATGTTGCTAATCTAATATTCAGATTGGATTTTGATTAAATGCCCAAAAAGTTCATTAATGCAGAATTAAGGGTGTTCTTTCAGAATGTGGTAATTGGCTAAACCAGAAAAACTCCAAGTTAAGATGCAGCCAGCCTGGTAATCAGTGTGTATCTCCTGCTTTGAGCAGGGGGTTGAACTAGATGACCTCCTGAGGTCTCTTCCAACCCTAATCTTCTATGATTCCTGGTCTCTTTGAGCACCTTCAGTAGGTCTCAAGCCTGTAGCTGGTGCCTCTGATTTAGGGTGGAATTACATGACCCTTCCATTCTCAGACCAGGCCCTTAATTGCAGTCACCTGGTACTAACCACGGTTACCTTAGTAGGTCTAACTTAGGGTATGTCTACACTACGAAATTAGGTCGAATTTATAGAAGTCGGTTTTGTAGAAAGCGTTTTTATACAGTTGATTGTGTGTGTCCCCACACAAATGCTCTAAGTGCATGTAGTCGGCGGAGTGTGTCCACAGTACCGAGGCAACCGTCAACTTCCGGAGCGTTGCACTGTGGGTGGCTATCCCACAGTTCCTGCAGTCTCCGCCACCCATTTGAATTCTGGGTACAAATCCCAGTGCCTGATGGGGCTAAAACATTGTCGCGGGTGGTTCTGGGTGCATATCGTCAGGCCCCCGTTCCCTACCTCCCTCCGTGAAAGCAAGGGCAGGCAATCGTTTTGCGCCCTTTTCTTGAGTTACCTGTGCAGCCGCCATGCCACGGCAAGCATGGAGCCCGCTCAGCTTACCGTCACCGTATGTCTCCTGAGTGCTGGCAGATGTAGTACTGCATTGCTACACAGCAGCAGTTAATTGCCTTTTGGCAGCAGACAGTGCAGTATGACTGGTAGCCATCATCGACGTAGTCCTGGGTGCTCTTTTAACTGGGCGCCTGGTCAAACATGGGAGTGACTCAGCCAGGTCATTTCTCTTTTAAGTTTCGTCTCGTGGCGATTCAGTCCTACCGGCAGTGCACTGTCTTTTAACCTCCAGCCAGCAGAAGATGATGGCTAGTCGTCATACTGCACTGTCTTCTGCTGAGCACCCAGGAGATGATGATGGCTAGCGGTCGTACTGCACAGTCTGCTGCCAGCAAGATGTATAAAGATAGATGAAGTGGCTCAAAACAAGAAATAGACCAGATTTGTTTTGTGTTCATTTTCTCCTCCCTCTCTCCTTCTCTCTGTGAAATAAACGGCCTGCTAAACCCAGTTTTGAGTTCTATCCTTGGGGTTTTGAATTCTATCCTTGAGGGGGCCATTCAGTTTCTCGCAAAGCCACCCCCTTTGTTGTTTTTAATTCCCTGTAAGCCAACCCTGTAAGCCATGTCGTCAGTCGCCCCTCCCTCCGTCAGGGCAACGGCAGACAATTGTTTCGTGCCTTTTTTCTGTGAAGACGCCATACCACGGCAAGCATGAAGCCCGCTCAGATCACTTTGGCAATTAGGAGCACATTAAACACCACGCGCATTATCCAGCAGTATATGCAGCACCAGAACCTGGCAAAGCGATACCGGGCGAGGAGGCGACGTCAGCGCGGTGACATGAATGACGAGGACATGGACACAGACATCTCTCAAAGCATGGGCCCTGTCAATGTGGGCATCATGGTGCTAATGGGGCAGGTTCATGCCATAGAACGCCGATTCTGGGCCCGGGAAACGAGCACAGACTGGTGGGACCGCATAGTGTTGCAGGTCTGGGACGATTCCCAGTGGCTGCGAAACTTTCACATGCGTAAGGGCACTTTCATGGAACTTTGTGACTTGCTTTCCCCTGCCCTGAAGCACAAGAATACCAAGATGAGAGCAGCCCTCACAGTTGAGAAGCTAGTGGCAATAGCCCTGTGGAAGCTTGCAACGCCAGACAGCTCCTGGTCAGTTGGGAATCAATTTGGAGTGGGCAAATCTACTGTGGGGGCTGCTGTGATGCAAGTAGCCAACGCAATCAAAGATCTGCTGCTATCAAGGGTAGTGACTCTGGGAAATGTGCAGGTCATAGTGGATGGCTTTGC
Source organism: Natator depressus (assembly GCF_965152275.1). Lineage (NCBI taxonomy): Eukaryota > Metazoa > Chordata > Testudines > Cheloniidae > Natator > Natator depressus. Next base: position 144,141,941 of record NC_134235.1, on the reverse strand, counting down.
TCCAGTGGGATTTCCTAACTGTGGTGGGGCGATAGACAGAACCCATATCCCTATCTTGGCACCGGAGCACGAAGCCGGCAAGTACATAAACCGCAAGGGGTACTTTTCAATAGTTCTGCAAGCACTGGTGGATCACAAGGGACGTTTCACCAACATCAGCGTGGGATGGCTGGGAAAGGTACATGACTCTCGCATCTTCAGGAACTCTGGTCTGTTTCAAAAGCTGCAGCAAGGGACTTACTTTCTAGACCAGAAAATAACCGTTGGGGATGTTGAAATGCCTATAGTTATCCTTGGGGACCCAGCCTACCCCTTAATGCCATGGCTCATGAAACCATACACAGGCAGCCTGGACAATAGTCAGGAGCTGTTCAACTATAGGTTGAGCAAGTGCAGAATGGTGGTAGAATGTGCATTTGGATGTTTAAAAGCGCGCTGGCGCAGTTTACTGACTTGGTTTGACCCCAGCGAAACCAATATTCCCACTGTTATTACTGCTTGTTGTGCTCTCCACAATATCTGTGAGAGTAAGGGGGAGACGTTTATGGCGGGGTGGGAGGTTGAGGCAAATCGCCTGACTGCTGGTTTCACACAGCCAGACACCAGGGAGGTTAGAAGAGTACAGGAGGGTGTGGTGCGCATCAGAGAAGCTTTGAAAACCAGTTTCATGACTGGACAGGCTACGGTGTGAAAGCTCTGTTTGTTTCTCCTTGATGAAACCCCCCGCCCCTTGGTTCACTCTACTTTCCTGTAAGCTAACGACCCTCCCTTCCTCCCTTCGATCACCACTTGCAGAGGCAATAAAGTCATTGTTGCTTCACATTCATGCATTCTTTACTCATTCATCACACAAATAGGGGGATAACTACCAAAGTAGCCCAGGAGGGGTGGTGGAGGAGAGAAGCACCAGGAGGGGTGGTGGAGGAGGGAAGGACAAGGCCACACAGCACTTTAAAAGTTTAAAACTTTATAACTTATTGAATGCCAGCCTTCTGTTGCTTGGGCAATCCTCTGGGGTGGAGTGGCCGGAGGCCCCCTCACTGCGTTCTTGGGCGTCTGCGTGAGGAGGCTATGGAACTTGGGGAGGAGGGCGGTTGGTTACACAGGGGCTGTAGCGGCGGTCTGTACTCCTGCTGCCTTTCCTGCAGTTCAACCATATGCTGGAGCATATTGGTTTGATCCTCCAGCAGCCTCAGCATTGAATCCTGCCTCCTCTCATCATGCTGCCGCCACCTTTCAGCTTCAGCCCTTTCTTCAGCCCGCCACCTCTCCTCCCGGTCATATTGTGTTTTCCTGCACTCTGACATTGTCTGCCTCCACACGTTCGTCTGTGCTATGTCAGTGTGGGAGGACAGCATGAGATCAGAGAACATTACATCACAAGTGTTTTTTTTCGCCTTCTAATCTTCACTAGCCTCTGGGAAGGAGAAGATCCTGTGATCCTTGAAACACATGCAGCTGGTGGAGAAAAAAAAGAGGCAGTGGTGTTTAAAAAGACACGTTTTCTAGAACAATGGCTACACTCTTTCACAGTAAACCTTACTGTTAACATTACATACACAGCACATGTGCTTTTCGTTCCAAGGTCGCATTTTGCCTCCCCTCACCCCTCCCCATGGCTAACAGTGGGGAACATTTCTGTTCAGCCACAGGCAAACAGCCCAGCAAGAACGGGCACCTCTGAATGTCCCCTGAAGAAAAGCACCGTATTTCAACCAGGTGACCATGAATGATATCACTCTCCTGAGGATAACACAGAGAGATAAAGAACGGATGTTGTTTGAATGCCAGCAAACATGCGCTGCAATGCTTTGTTCTACAATAATTCCCGAGTACGTGCTACTGGCCTGGAGTGGTAAAGTGTCCTACCATGGTGGACGGAATAAGGCTGCCCTCCCCAGAAACCTTTTGCAAAGGCTTTGGGAGTACATCCAGGAGAGCCGCAAATGCCAGGGCAAATTAATCCTTTCACATGCTTGCTTTTAAACCATGTATAGTATTTTAAAAGGTACACTCACCAGAGGTCCCTTCTCTGCCTGGCAGGTCCGGGAGGCAGTCTTGGGTGGGTTTGGGGGGGGACTGCCTCCAGGTCCAGGGTGAGAAACAGTTCCTGGCTGTCGGGAAAACCGGTTTCTCCGCTTGCTTGCTGTGAGCTATCTACAACTTCATCATCTTCCTCGTCCTCAAAACCTGCTTCCGTGTTGCCTCCATCTCCATTGAAAGAGTCAAACAACATGGCTGGGGTAGCGGTGGCTGAACCCCCTAAAATGGCATGCAGCTCATCATAGAAGCAGCGTGTTTGGGGCTCTGACCCTGAGTGGCCGTTTGCCTCTCTGATTTTCTGGTAGGCTTGCCTCAGCTCCTTAAGTTTCACACGGCATTGCTTCGGGTCCCTGTTATGGCCTCTGTCCTTCATGCCCTGGGAGATTTTGACAAATGTTTTGGCATTTTGAAAACTGGAACGGAGTTCTGGTAGCACGGATTCGTCTCCCCATACAGCGATCAGATCCCGTACCTCCCGTTCGGTCCATGCTGGAGCTCTTTTGCGATTCTGAGACTCCATCATGGTCACCTCTGCTGATGAGCTCTGGCCAGCGTGGCAAGCTGCAGGTGACCATGGAAACAGGAAATTGAAATTCAAAAGTTTGCGGGTCTTTTCCTGTCTACCTGGCCAGTGCATCTGAGTTGAGAGTGCTGTCCAGAGCGGTCACAATAGAGCACTCTGGGTAGCTCCCGGAGGCCAGTACCATCTAATTGCGTTCACAGTACCCCAAATTCGACCTGGCAAGGCCAATTTAAGGCTTCATCGTGTGGACGGGTGGAGGTTTACATCAATTTAACACTGCTAAATTCGACCTAAACTCCTAGTGTAGACCAGGCCTCAGGCTCAGACCCTGTTGTTCTGTTTTCTCCGGAAGCAGTGACAGTGGTAATCGGTGACCAAACAGCCTCCTTAGAGAAGATTTATTTAAAACAAAAGTATTTCAGAGAAAAACAGATATGAAAACAACATAGGCTAGACATCTGTCTATTTTGCCAGGTATCTTCTTATATTCCAGGTGAGGATCCAGGCAGGTCTATAGACCTCAGAGACCTCTAGGGTCTGACTGCGAGTTAAGGGAATGGACTATACCAAACTGTTTCTTACTTTTGCTTCAGGGAGAGTCCCCTTTTAAAAGCTGTTCAATCTTTTTGATCTCCAAGTTCCCAGCCTGGCAAAACAAGCTTGCATCTTCCTTAAATCTGCTGTCTTCGCACATTCTTTCAAGTGTCCACAGGGGTGTTCTTATCATTTTCATGTTCTTTCCACAGCTCTCTATTAAGCTACATCAGTGCGTTCATACAGAAAAGTCTTAACACAGTAACTTCCTCTCATTAACCAGGTCATGTATAGTATTCATAAAATTATTACATTTCTGTATTCTTAGTTTACATAGCAATTCCACAAATGCTGTAAGTTTGTCCACTGTTCAGATTTCTGGAAAGGCATGAGACAGCTCTGGACAAGCTTAACTCTGCACTAACAAATTCTTGGGCATTTAATTTCTTTGGGGTTGTTTTTTTTAATAACTTTTTGGCACTCTTATGTACTACAGCCCAAACCTTCCCGTTCACTTTCTCTGACTCCTTGCAGTGATTACCTTGTACGCAGAATGCATTGCCCATACATCATCTCCTTCTCCCCCCATTTCTGTGCCTGTTCTGCATACCTGATTCTTCCTCCTCTCAATGTTGGCAGGGGTCCCAAAGGTTGAAGAGCAGAGGAGCGAATGCAAGAACTAAAATGGAGTCAGTGGGAAAGTTTTTAGAAGAGGGGACCAACATGGTGGACATGGATGATGATGGGGAGGCTTTGCCTCTGTCCCCCCAAAAACCCAGCTTTTCAACTCTGATCCCTTTCTTCCCACCCTGCTATTCCCTACACTGTTCTAATACACTCTCAGATAGCCTTTCTCTGCTCCAACCCCCCATATTTCCTCCAATTGCTCAGACTACCACCACTGCTTCAACATCTCATCCATTCTTTCTGTCATGTCTATGGCTCCGACCACCTGCATTATGCCTGCTGCTCTGAGCTACTACCACCACACACTGGCTTCACCTTCTTCCTTGCCACTCCGTGCCCCTAGTAAACTTGGAGGGGCCATGAGGTGGTAGGAAGGTGGCACTGGTGGAACTGTAAGGAATGCATTCATCAGCAGGAGACAAGGAGGGGCAAGAGAGTGGAGATAGAGATTTGGGAAGGACCTCTGTGCCTAAAGTACAGGGAAGAGGCTCTATACATGCATCTGCAGTATAGCACACTCAAGAGGTATGAAGGGGCCCAGGTGCTCTTGAATGAATGAGAACACCCCGTGGAGATGAATACATCCTGAAATGATAGTTCTGAGAGGTGTGAATTGCTTAATCTATCTCAGTGGGTTGTCTTGTCTCCCCCACCTCAGGTGCTTAATATCATAACTAGCAGATGGGGTGGGGGAAGAGGCTCAGGACCCTCAGGATGATGGTTCACATGGGGGGTTAGGGAGAGGGTCACAGGCCCCCCAGATCACAGCATGGACATTAACACGGAGAAGGCCTCAGACTTCATTCCATACAGGGGCAGGGGGGACAGATCTCTGCTTACATATGGGGATCCTTGTCTTTCCTTGGGGTAGGGTTGCTGCTGCCCCATTCCCTTCTCTCCCCACTTTGTGAGACACATTCATAGAATCATAGAATATCAGGGTTGGAAGGGACCTCATGAGGTCATCTAGTTCAACCCCCTGCTCAAAGCAGGACCGATCCCCAATTAAATCATCCCAGCCAGGGCTCTGTCAAGCCTGAGGTTAAAAACTTCTAAGGAAGGAGATTCCACCACCTCCCCAGGTAATGCATTCCAGTGTTTCACCACCCTCCTAGTGAAAAAGTTTTTCCTAATATCCAACCTAAATCTCCCCCACTGCAACTTGAGACCATTACTCCTTGTTCTGTCATCTGCTACCACGGAGAACAGTCTAGAGCCATCCTCTTTGGAACCCCCTTTCAGGTAGTTGAAAGCAGCTATCAAATCCCCACTCATTCTTCTCTTCGGTAGACTAAACATCCCCAGTTCCCTCAGCCTCTCCTCATAAGTCATGTGTTGCAGTCCCCTAATCATTTTTGTTGCCCTCCGCTGGACTCTTTCCAATTTTTCCACATCCTTCTTGTAGTGTGGGGCCCAAAACTGGACACAGTACTCCAGATGAGGCCTCACCAGTGTCGAATAGAGGGGAATGATCACGTCCCTCGATCTGCTGGCAGTGCCTCTACTTATACATCTCAAAATGCCATTGGCCTTCTTGGCAACAACGGCACACTGTTGACTCCTATCCAGCTTCTTGTCCACTGTAACCCCTAGGTCCTTTTCTGCAGAACTGCTGCCTAGCCATTCGGTCCCTAGTCTGTAGCGGTGCATTGGATTCTTCCATCCTAAGTGCAGGACTCTGCACTTGTCTTTGTTGAACCTCATCAGATTTCTTTTGGCCCAGTCCTTTAATTTGTCTAGGGCCCTCTGTATCCTATCCCCACCCTCCAGCGTATCTACCTCTCCTCCCAGTTTAGTCATCTGCAAATTTGCTGAGAGTGCAATCCACACCATCCTCCAGATCATTAATGAAGATATTGAACAAAACCGGCCCCAGGACCGACCCTTGGGGCACTCCACTTGATACTGGCTGCCAACTAGACATGGAGCCGTTGATCACTACCCGTTGAGCCCGACAATCTAGCCAGCTTTCTATCCACCTTATCGTCCATTCATCCAGCCCATACTTCTTTAACTTGCTGGCAAGAATAGTGTGGGAGACCGTGTCAAAAGCTTTGTTGAAGTCAAGGAACAACACGTCCACTGCTTTCCCTTCATCCACAGAACCAGTTATCTCGTCATAGAAGGCAATTATATTAGTCAGGCATGACTTGCTCAACCATAGCCTAGAGAGATGGGGTTGTGTGTGGGAGTCATGTCCCTCTATCTGGCCAGGACTAGAGAAGTGGGAAATGGGCAGCAACTTCAAATAGTAGGGGAGAATGTGGGGGAGAGGCCTTGTTAGTGTCAACTATGGGGTTAGGAATGGGGAATTTGAAGCTGAGTTATAATACAGACGACACCATAACCCAGTCACTGTGTTAGATTATTACTTCACTAAGGCAATAGTCTCAGGGCTTGTCTGCACTACCGTGTGGGGTCGATCTAAGGTACCCAACTTCAGGTACATGAATAGCGTAGCTATAGTCGATGTACTTAAATCTACTTACTGTGGTGTCTTCGCTGCAGTAAGTCGACAGCTGACACTCTCCCGTCGACTCCGATTGCGTTTCTCGTTCTGGTAGAGTACCGGAGTCGACGGGAGAGCGCTCAGTGGTCGATTTATTGCGTCTATACTAGACGCAATAAATTGACCCCCGGCTGGATCGATCACTGCCCGCCGATCTGGTGGGTAGTGTAGATGTGCCCTTAAGATCAGAGATCTGCCAGCTCCCAGGCAACAAGACTGACCCCCATATTCATAAGAAAGTAAGATAGAGACCCTTCGAAAACAAACACAACATTGCATACCCAGTTGCCCCTCCTGAGGTGATAAGAGAGAATGAATCATGTGGGAAATGTTAGTTATGTTGCTTAATGCACTTATCAGAGGTGCTTAGGTGCTTCAGAGATGAGGGTTGTATAAGAATCTGAATAGAACAGACTACACATTTAGTATATAAATACATGGTGTTTTAAATGCTTTGTTTTTTTATGAAAATTAAACAACCCCTAAAAGCGTTAACTGTTGTTTCTGTTTGCATTCTCATTTGTATGTATATTAACTTTGTTGTTAAGACTATTTTCTGTCCCAATGCAGATAATAAACCGTTCAACGACAGAGCTACCTCTTACAGTGTCATATGATAAAATATCTCTTGGAAAGCTCAGATTTTGGATCCACATGCAAGATGCAGTGTTCTCCCTGCAGCAGTTTGGTATGTTTACTTTTTCACAGCAGAAAGTCAGGTTCTTAACTTCTAATACATAAACTACATATTGACTGCCTTTACAGTACTATAAAATGGTGTAGTTCTTCTATCTTGTTTGACACATTATCAGAAAAATCTGTGGGTTTCTGCTAAACACCATCTTGTGTTTGTACATATAGTATGTTGTGGTTAAAATTAAGCAATAAAATCAGCAGCTGAGACTAATTTCAAGGGAGCAATGATCCTTCCACTAGTTGTTAGGGGCTTTTGCATGTGAAAGTCCATGAGTGCTGCTTTAAAACAAAAGTCACTGTTTGGAGTATACTTTTAAAAAATAAAATGTTTTATCTTCAACTCCTGAAAAATAAAATCCTAAATAAAAAAATGCACTTCATTATATTCACTTAGCTAAAAATAAAGTATACATAAAAGAGAAATGCCCATTGCTAACAGACTGATAAACTATGGGAGGTAGTTTATGCTTTTATGGCCTACATTAATTCAGATTGCCTCAATTCTTAAGTAGTTTAATTTGATACACAGATCCTAATCTTAAGAAATACCTCCATTCTCCAATTGACTTCATTTGGAGTTGCGTACCTAGGACCTGAATTTAAGTTGCTAGGGATGTCAAGTTGGATATCCAGAATAGTGAAAATTTTAGAAATCAAACATTTAACCTCCAGATAAGTTGGTTATTGGCAGGCCAGTCATGTCTTCTCCATTCCCTTGACTTTGCCCTGTCTGTGATATATTTTGCTCACCAGTAATTTTTCTGCCTCGCTACAGCAGTGCAGCCAACCAGCTTCAGGAACTGTACACTGCCTGCCATTCTACTCTGGATTTCTTCTGTAAAGTTTTCAAAATTGTGTCTTTTTTATAACATAGATTCAATAAAATATTTAATACATGAGGTGTTTGTTTTAATGAATAACACTGAAAAGAAATTTTCTGTGATTTTTGTATCTTCAGATGGTCAGATACAGAAGTCAGTACTATAAATCTCTTTAAAGTAACACAATTTAGGCAGGTAAAAAAGAAAGAGAGAGCCATTCTGGAAAAAGAAATAGAAAGTAAAGGGCGGCTGAGTAAATAATCATAGAATCATAGAATATCAGGGTTGGAAGAGACCTCAGGAAGTCATCTAGTCCAACCCCCTGCTCAAAGCAGGACCAGTCTCCAACTAAATCATCCCAGCCAGGGCTTTGTCAAGCCTGACGTTAAAAACTTCTAAGGAAGGAGATTCCACCGCCTCCCTAGGTAACGCATTCCAGTATTTCACCACCCTCATAGTGAAAAAGTTTTTCCTAATATCCAACCTAAACCTCCCCCACTGCACCTTGAGACCATTACTCCTTGTTCTGTCATCTGCTACCACTTAGAACAGTCTAGAGACATCCTCTTTAGAACCCCCTTTCAGGTAGTTGAAAGCAGCTATCAAATCCCCCCTCATTCTTCTCTTCCACAGACTAAACAATCCCAGTTCCCTCAGCCTCTCCTCATAAGTCATGTGTTCCAGTCCCCTAATCATTTTGGTTGCCCGCCGCTGGACTCTTTCCAGTTTTTCCACATCCTTCTTGTAGTGTGGGGCCCAAAACTGGACACAGTACTCCAGAGGAGGCCTCACCAGTGTCGAATAGAGGGGAACGATCATGTCCCTCGATCTGCTGGCAATGCCCCTACTTATACACCCCAAAATGCCATTGGTCTTCTTGGCAACAAGGGCACACTGTTGACTCATATCCAGCTTCTTGTCCACTGGAACCCCTAGGTCCTTTTCTGCAGAACTGCTGCCTAGCCATTCGGTCCCTAGTCTGTAGCGGTGCATGGGATTCTTCCATCCTAAGTGCAAGACTCTGCACTTGTCCTTGTTGAACCTCATCAAATTTCTCTTGGACCAGTCCTCTCATTTGTCCAGGTCCCTCTCTGTCCTATCCCTACCCTCCAGCGTATTTACCTCTCTTCCCAGTTTAGTGTCATCTGCAAACTTTCTGAGGGTGCAAACCACACCATCCTCCAGATCATTAATGAAGATATTGAACAAAACCGGCCCCAGGACCGACCCTTGGGGCACTCCACTTGATACCGGCTGCCAACTAGACATGGAACCATTGATCACTAACCTTTGAGCCCGACAATCTAGCCAGCTTTCTGTTCACCTTATCGTCCATTCATCCAGCCCATACTTCTTTAACTTGCTGGCAAGAATACTGTGGGAGACAGTGTCAAAAGCTTCTAAACTTAATCCAGAGACACTCAGGTTTTTCTGCGGTTTCATACCGGAGCTCTGAGCAGTCATACTACTCTTACATACAATGCAACTTCCCCCACCTTTTCTGCCCTGCCTGTCCTTCCTGAATAGTTTATATCGATTCATGACAGTACTCCAGTCTTGTGAGTTATCCCACCAAGTCTCTGTTATTCCAGTCACATCACAATTCCTTGACTGTGCCAGGACTTCCAGTTCTCCCTGTTTGTTTCCCAGGCTTCTTGCATTTGTGTATAGGCACTTGAGAGAACTTGCTGTTTGTCTTGCTTTCTTAGTACGAGGCAAGAGCCCTCCCCTTTCATGTTCTCCTGCTCGTGCTTCCTCCCAGTATCCCACGTCCCCACTTACTTCAGGGCTTTGGTCTCCTTCCCCCGGTGAACCTAGTTTAAAGCCGTCCTCAGTAGGTTAGCCAGCCTGCTTGCGAAGATGGTCTTCCCTCTCTTCGTTAGGTGGAGCCCGTCTCTGCCTAGCACTTCTCCTTCTTGGAACACCATCCCATGGTGAAAGAATCCAAAGCCTTCTCTCCGACACCACCTGCGTAGCCATTCGTTGACTTCCACGATTCGACGGTCTCTACCCAGGCCTTTTCCTTCTATGGGGAGGATGGATGAAAACACCACTCGCACCTCAAACTCCTCTATCCTTCTTCCCAGAGTCACGTAGTCTGTAGTGATCCGCTCAAGGTCATTCTTGGCAGTATCATTGGTGCCCACGTGGAGAAGCAGGAAAGGGTAGCGATCCGAGGGCTTGATGAGTCTCGGCAGTCTCTCCATCACATCATGAATCCTAGCTCCTGGCAAGCAGCAGACATCTCGGTTTTCCCAGTCGAGGCGGCAGATAGATGACTCAGTCCTCCTGAGGAGAGAGTCCCTGATCACCACCACCCACCTCCTCCTCTTGGGAGCGGTAGTCGTGGAACCCCCATCCCTAGGACAGTGCATCTCATGCCTTCCAATCGACGGAGTCTTTCTGTTCCCTTCCCTAAGATGTATCATCTAGTCCACTCTCCGCATTAGTACCTGTGGAGAGAACATGAAAACGGTTGCTTACCTGTATCTGCGCTGCTGGTACATGGACGCTCCTCTTTCTTCTTCTGGAGGTCACATGCTGCCAAATTTCTTCACCGTCCTCCTGTCCCCGCTGCACAGCCTGCTCTGAATCTTCAGAACATTGTGCCCGTAGAAGCATATCCTGACGTCTGTCCAGGAAATCTTCAGTTTCTCTTATGCAACGCCGGGTCGATGCTTGTTTCTCCAGACCTTGAACCTTTTCTTCCAATATAAAGACCAGCTTGCACTTTGTACAGACAAAGTCGCTTCTGTCCTGTGGAAGAAAGACAAACATGGCACATCCAGTGCAGGTCACAACAGCTGAACACTCCCCATCCATATTACCTTCCTTCTACGAGCTTCCTCAGGAGTTGTAGTAACTACTCAGAGAAGCAGGCAAGATGAAAGCCTCAGTGGGCTCTCCCCAAGCAAACTCCCTCTGTTCGCTGCTCAGGTGGTTCGCAGCTGACTGGCTTTTTATAACAGTCAGGCTCACTCAAGGCTCACCTGGAACAAAGCACTCCTCATTCACACTTTTCAAACAAACAACCAATGAAGCACACGGTCAAACTGTGAAACTGTCCCCACAACAGAGACTCAGATACTCACCAACACAGCCTCCCTAATGCAGCCCTTAGTGTACCTCCTCTCAGACAGATCCCAGGCAAACTCCCTCTGTTAGCCTCTCTGCTGTTCGCTGCTCAGCTGGTTCCAAGTTATCTCTTAAGTGAACATTGCAGTTGAGACAATTTTTTTATTACAATAATTTGTGAAAAAAGCATCTAAACTTACATGCTTTCTCGAAGAGTAGCTGTGCAAATTTGTACAGAGTCACAAGATTCCAGGCATGCTAAATCTATGCTTTCATGAAAGGGAGAGTTAGGGAGTTAGATATTACACTTGTCTTTTAAAGGTGCTGCACAAAACTCACATCCTGGGAGAGGAAGAACTAAGGTACATTGAAGACACCTTCTCACATTCCTGATTCTGGGCTGCAGTTGTGGTCCCCAGAGTATCTTAGGTATCCTGTCCCCAGCCGCATATGGGTGGAAGTTCTGTGTCTCTTCATGCCTCCAATCCTGGCACATGTGGCAGAGGCATAATAGGCAGCATAAATTGCCTTGTGCAAAGCCTGCAGCAGGCCGGAGTTTCCCAAGCCAGATCTGGGCTGTAAAAAATCTTCTGCACTACAACGGCAGCATAAAAGGGCCAACAGGGAAGGAGTGAATTCTTCCCAAGCTTTTTCCAATCTCTTAAATAACAGTTGAAGTATCCAAAAACAAAATCTGAATCAGTATCTGATACATTCTTCATAGTTCAGAGACCTCAAGATAACAAAATTTAGGAGTTTATTTTCACTGGTGCCCAGTACTACTATTTTGATCTTATATTTCAACTCCAATAGATTTGTTGAAACAGGACAAATATGTATGAAACGTTCTAAAATCCCACACATCTATCTTGAGAGGATGTGATGGCTCTTACCCATTAAAGTTAGTTATTAAATGGGAAAGGAAGACACAGGAATTTCCCTGTACAATCGCCTCACAACATTCCAAGTTCCCTTATTTAAAAAAAAAATCTTTCAGAAAGGGCTCTCTAGTACTGGAAACTTTAAATTCTGTTTAATAAGAAAACTCCTTTCCTGAAAATACAGGATAAAGGAAAGACATGGATTAAGGTCAGAAAGGAACATTATGATCTAGTCTAATCTGTGTAACACAGAGCATAGAATTTCACCAAGTAATTCCTGCATCTAGCTCAGTAACTTGTAGTTTAATCTTTCTAAATACATCCAGTCTTAATTTAAAGACTCCGAATGATAGAGAATTTACCACAAACCTCGGTAATCCATTGATTATCCTCACAGTTAAAAATGTGCATTTTATTTTCAGTTTGAACTTTTGCTGACTTCAGCTTCTTTCCATTGGATCTCTTTATGACTTTTTCTGCTTGGTTAAAGAACCTTCTAGTATCAGTGTCTTGTCCCTGTGCTGGTATTTATATACTGTCATCTCTTAACCTTTTGAATAAGCTAGATCAATTGACCTTCTTAAAATTTCTCACTGTAAGCCCTGTTTCTCAGATTCTGGATCATTCTTGTGGCTTTTCTCTAAACTCTTTCCAGTTTTTCATCATTCCATTTAAATTGCTGATAGATACAGTAGTCTCACGAGAGCCATGTGCTGGGATGATACCATGTCCTTCCTCAATATTTGTTTGTCTGATTGTTAGCCCTTCTAGCTAGAGCTGGGAGTACATGTTCAGTTGGTTATCCACCATCATTTCTTAAGTCCTTTTCAGAGTCACTTTTGAGGGTTATAGTCCACTAAGCAATGTAGGTTATACCTACAAGACGTTCTTTGAGTGGTTGCAGATGGGTATTTCACTCAGGTGCGTTTGTGCTGAGGGCATCAGAGTTGGAGACTTTTCCCCACCGTGGTACCTATTGGAACGGCGCACCCACCCTGTGTTGCCTCGTAGCCCCTTCTGAAGCAATATAAGGGTGACATACCATAATCCCCCTCAGTCCCTTCATACTGCCAGTAGCCTTAGTTGGAGCTCCCCCGTGCGAGTCTTCTCATGGCTTTTTCTGTCTGCACCACACTTGTCACTGGGACTTCTCCTGTAAAGAGTTTTTTTAATAGTATCTGTAGTATAATATAGTTAGTCTTTATAGTAATTTCTGGAGCTCAGCACTATAGGGCACGCAGCGTTGACCAGGCCTTCAAACGTTGCGTATTAGGTGGACTTTCTATTCCCAACAGTAGACTCCTACACTTGCTGCGTGTAGGTGAAAGTCACATTAAGGAGAATGTATAATCTGTTGTGAGAACACATATTGCAAGAGACCTTTGCCTGAAGCAGCTTTTGTTGGAACAGGCTATGAAGCTTGCACTAGCACCAAGACCCTCTTCCGCTAGCAGGACTGGTAGTCCTCAGCCAGCCACCTTCTGCATCAACACTGGTAGACAGACCCCTGGACTCTGACTCTCCCCATGAGGAGGAAGGGGTCGATCTGTGTTCCCTGAGGTACCCCAGAAGAGACCCACAAAACAGATCAGGAATGCTCGAAATTGAGGAGAGAGGTGTTCTCTTTTTCAAAGATAGCTTCCCAACATCCACAAGATCCAAGGTACAGCCAAACTGTCAATCCGCATCAAGGCTGGAGATTCCCAGTACTGTACCACTGACTCGGGGCCCACCTGGTGGTCAGCCATTGAGTCTGGTATCTATGGTGACACTGCTTTTTGGTATCAACAATCCCACAAGCCTACATGGTAACAACAGACTTATTCTGCCTGTCTACCAGCCTCCCCGCTTACTCAGAAGGCGGGTGTACTATCGGCACTGCCAGCTATTTCAGGCCCCTCAAATTCTACAAACTCGGGGTTGAGGCCGCTTACTGTTGATGCCCTCGGTACCAGTGAAACCACAGGCACCTTCCTTGGTGTAGATGCCTGTGGGGCAGCACCGATATGCCCTTTGTCCTTGGTGCCATCTGTCCTCTGTTTAGTCACCATTAATTTCTGTTAACACAGGTGCCCTTTTGAAACCCACAACAACTCTGTTGTGCTCTTTGGTACTGTCACTGAAGATTTTCCGGTACTGACAACAGTCCCATCCTTGATACCAACTTTGCCCTTCTCTCATTGGACTGTGGATAAATTGGACTATTCTGTGGTCCCGCCGGAGTGGCCACCAACAGTGCCCAAGGACTTCTGAGAGGGTTCTTCTGACTCTAATGTGGATTCCTTCTGTTGGTCTTTGCCTTGGCAAAAAGTCCTAAAGATCTTCCAATGGGCAGCAAAGGGAAAGCGTCTGCACCGAGAGCACAGCTGTTCTCACAGTAAGGGCAGATCCTTGGCATCCTCAATGTATTGACCCCCTATGCCATACTCTCGCTCACAGTGATCACCTTGGGACCTGTGGGGTACTCCCTGCTTGAAGAGGTCTAGATTTCTGCTCCAGTCCGGGGGGCAATTCCCTTGATCCTGAGATGTACCAGCCCCAAGAGTGGCCTCTGTTACAGATGCAAGAGGAGGTCTGTCCTCCTTGAGACACCTCTTCTTGGGGCAGCCTTTGCCAAAGGAGTAACCTCTACCCCAAGTGATGCCAGGGGTTCCAGCAGTCCCATCCTCTCCTTTCCTGGACAACTCAGTAATCCCAGATTCCTTGTCTCCCCACCCAGAGGATTTAAAATCTTACCAGGACTTACTTTGTGCAGGTATATGCTAGGATTCTCCATCAGTGACCATTTTAAAATCAAGATCCGATGTTTTTCTAAAAGCTATGTTCTAGGAATTATTTTGGGGAAGTTCTGTGGCCTGTGTTATACAAGAGGTCAGACTAGATGAGTACAACGGTCCTTTCTGCCTTGGAATCTCTGAATATTCTTCAGGCAACAATTCTGGGAAGGGTTGCCTTCCCGATTAATGACACCTTATTACAGTCAGCAAATGCTTCGTGGCATATAGGTATATGAAATGGTTTGAGTGGTAGCCGTGTTAGTCTCTTATCAGCAAAAATGAGGAGTCCTTGTGGCACCTTTGAGACTAACAGATTTATTTGGGCATAAGCTTTCATGGGCTAAACCCCACTTCATCAGATGTATGAAGTAAAAATACAGAAGCAGGTATAAATACGTGAAAGGATGGGGGTTGCTTTACCAAGTGTGATGTCAGTCTAATGAGAGGAATCAATTAACAGCAGGATACCAAGGGAGGAGAAATAACTTTTGAAGTGGTAAGAGAGTGGCCCATTACAGACAGTTGTATCCTGCTGTTAATTGATTGGGTTTTTTTAGGTGTATAAAATGTTAGTTCCCCTTAGTTCCCCTTTCCTCATTCATTTTGGAGCTGATTTTAAAGACTAGACAAACTCTTGTAGAACCAAATTTAGTGACTGGTCAAGATCAATACCTTATAAATTACTAGCTCAGAATGTTTTTAGGTAAAACATACAAAACCTGATTTTTGTAAGCAAAGCGAGCATCCAGTTTTTATTATTTTTATTTAATTATTATTATTATTAAAACTTGTGCCACTTAAAAAGGGCTTCCTTTATACTTGAATCTACTATACTAATAGCTGTAATGCTAATTTTTTGGTACTTTTCACATTTTACCTACTCTTTCTTCCAGGCTTTTCAGAAAAGGATGCAGATGAAGTAAAAGGAATTTTTGTGGATACTAACCTGTACTTTTTGGCTTTGACATTCTTTGTAGCAGCATTCCATGTAAGTGGATCACGTGCTGTTTTTAAGCGGTATACACTTAAGTATAAGTAAACAATAAAAGTAAAGGTACTTTGAGCACTGACCCTCACATTTCTCTAAATTACCAGTAATTGTTTTTGGAAATGTTAATGTCAATACATGTGCTATGCTATGCCGATTTTTCCTTCATAAATACAAATAGAAAATCCAATAGCAAAACGTTATGTTCTGCAAGGGAACATTTATGCAATATGTTCTGAAATTTAAGCCAGAAAAACTGATTTCTACTCCCAAATCCAATTTAAAAATCAGGGGTTTACCCCCCCCAATCCCTCCCCTCCCCCCCCCCGTCCAGTCCTTCCCAGAAAGAGAATTACTACATTTCCTTGTGTGACTGGCTGTCCTCTTACCTGAGCTGTTTGTTGATCACACTTCACCAGTGGATAACGGAAAGGTTAATGGCTTCAATTTTCAGCGCTGGCTGCCAGCCAGTTGGCAAATAAGAATTCAACTGTCCATTGATCACCCATCTTCATAACAAAACAGCAACTTGATCTGCTGTTGAATATACATATTGGTTTAAAAATTAATGTAGACTGTAATCAGAAATTAGTGAAGGGTCAAAGATACAATTGATACTTGTCTGATTGTTAGAAATAAATTTTTTATCTCCTGGAAAGAATTATTAGTTTATAAATTATCAACTTTTATAGAAAATGTAACCTTCTTAATTGTAAAAATATTTAACTCTTAAGTGAAATAATGTAGTGTCAATTTCTTTATTTAGCCTGAGTTAAACGAAAACCTGAAAAGCATTGCATATGAATGCTGGCTCAGATTTTCTGCTTTGAGATTTTCTAGCAGCGAGGAGGGAACGTAACTGTCGAACAGATTACAGTTCTGATTCCCTCACTGATTCTGCACAAACGATGTCCCTAGTGGAGTCTAAATAGCCATGGGTCTGCTCTAAACTTGCCAGATGGTACCACTGTCAAGGGCGCTGTCTGCCAGTTGGAAATTGCCAGAGCACACAGTCTCTGGGTGTCATTCTTTATGCCATTGACACACCTTATGTCATTGTTACAAGGGCATTTAGGGGCTGGTTATACTGACTTAGTTCCTCTACGCCAGGAGAGTCCTCAACTGGGGAGTTGTGGCCATTTTTTGCCTAATCAGAGAAAAGGGAGAGAAATGAAGCAGAGAATCTGGACTATTTTGTGTTAATACTGTCTTGCCCTTCAAGCAGCGGGAGATATGTGTTCTCCAAGAATGGTTTATGTCCTTGTTAGAGAAATGTGTGCGCACACTCAGAATTCTCTATTCATCTATTTATTGTTTCGTGGCTCAGCAACAGACCTTACAAATTCATAAAACTGTCATCAGGCCTTCAGCAGGTAGTCATGCTTTTTCTTCTGCTCAAACACTGTTCTGTCTCTCATGTGACTGTATGAACTAATTCACCAATAGTAAAATTCTTTCTGCACCTACCCATTTAACAGTATGGGCTAATGGGGTTCCTTCTACTATTCCATTTTGATGTAGTGACCAGTCATCTGAGATCATTACCTTACCCAAGAAGCACTTGCACCTTGTTGCTTCCAGCAAGGTACTTATCTCCAAGCAGATGACTTCAACTCTTAATGGAACAAAACATTGAGGAAAATGCCCTTATTATTCATTTGCCCATATTCCTTCAGCAGCAGAAATGTGCAGTGAGTGTGCCCCTCATATTGCCTGTCCTCCTGGGACTGACCAGAGTCCACTCAGGCCAGTACTACTTCGAGTCTTGGGGCAATGGCTCTGACAACAAGCAGGTCTCCAGCAGCACTCTGGAAGAATCTCCACCTCGCCTTCCCAAGCCTTTGGTGGCTAGTCTGTCCACTCTATATAACCTGGTATATAGATGGTCAAATTTCCTGCATGGCACTTCAGGCTACCACACTGGTGCTACTCCTCCCCTTTGCTGCTCAGCAGCTGCTGAAGAAAGTGGCCCATAAGGGTTTGTCTGCACTGAAATGTAAGCCCAGATTTAGTGGGACTCAGGTCAGTGAACCCTAGATTAGAGAACCCAGGGTTTAAGCATCTACATCAGTGGTTCCCAGACTTGTTCCGCCACTTGTGCAGGGAAAGCCCCTGGCGGGCTGGGCCAGTTTGTTTACCTGCTGCGTCCGCAGGTTCAGCCGATCGCTGCTCCCAGTGGCCGCGGTTCACTGCTGCAGGCCAATGGGAGCTGCTCAAAGCAGGGAAGTACTGGCTGCTGCTTCCAGCAGCTCCTATTGGCCTGGAGCAGTGAACCGCGGCCACTGGGAGTGGTGGTCGGCCGAATCTGCGGACGCGGCAGGTAAACAAACTGGCCTGGCCCGCCAGGGGCTTTCCCTGCACAAGCGGCGGAACAAGTTTGGGAACCACTGATCTACATTGATTATCAACCCTAAGTAAATAATATTCTAACCTGGGCTTGAACCCAGGGCTCTGGCATCCACACTGTATCACACAGACCAGATTTCAACCAACCACATCCCAGACTTAATAGCACTTTCCCAAAACATGGTCTCTGTAGCCCTTTGACTGTGGTGCAGTGTGGGATCCACCCTGCATGTTACAGGAAGCTTGACAATTCTGCAAACATCTTGCCAAGCCATTGTTTTTGTCTGTGTGCTCTCAGCAACTGGAGCCGGCAATACCAAGGAGGTGTGCCACTTTAAGAATTTCTCTCGCTGTTTCAAGAAATGGGCAGAAATTCCGTGAGATGGTGGACATTTCAGCAGTATTTTCTGACCCATCAAAGGTGCCTGAGAGAACTTCTGATGGAGCAGGACACAGACATGGCAGACTTGAACTGGCTGCTGCCGCTCATGACTCTTGGGATAGCCACGGATACCACCTACTGGGACATCTAGAGCAGGGCCACAAGCTCAGATTGGTGAGACCAAATCATTTTGCAGATCTGGGATGACCAGTAGCAGGTCCAGAACTTTCACCTGAAGAAAGATACATTTCTGGAACTTTGCGAGCAGCCTCTCCCGACCTTCCCTAAAGACAGGTGCATGAGGGTGGTCGTGCCAGTTGAGACACGGGTTCCTAGAGCACTCTGGAAGCTGGCTACTCCAGATTGCCAACCAGTCTGGGGTTGGAAAGTAGACTGTGGGTACAGTGGGGATGGAGGCTTCTGAGGCATTCAGATGTGTGTGGTTTTACCCTGAGGGCCAAGTATAAAAGAGATTCCTGAAGTAATTGCTGGCTGTTTGAATGCAGTTTCCGAAATGCACGAGGGCCATTGATGGGACTAGTGCCTATAGTTTGCGCTCCTCAAAGGGCACATGAGTACATAAACTGAAGTATTCCATTGTTATTCGATGGCTCGTGGACCACAGAGGTCGATTTTTGAATGTCAATGTAGATTATACTGGGTAAATTCTTTGAGGGCTTGCTCATATTGATTCCATTCTAGGTGTGTGCACGCCCACTTGCGTGGTTGTCAGAGATTTTTGCCTTAGCGGTATCCGTTGGGCTAGCTGTGACGCCCTCTGGAGTGCCGTGTTCATGTGGCGCTATATCAGGTGCTGCCGGCCCTATGCCCTCTCAGTTCCTTCTTACTGCCCGTGGTAGTTAGTTGGAGTGCTTTTTCTTGTCTAGCAAGGGCTAGCATTTTTTTCTCCTACAAGCTTTGTGCCTTAGGGCCTTTTGTAAATAGTTTTTGTGTAGTGTAGTTGTTGGTAGTAGTTTGGGTCCCAGTGGGGACTTCACTCCAGGCAGGGCATGTCCCGGTCTCCTTTGGTAAAGCTCTGCTCATATTGCAACAGGCCTATGCCTGTTAGCAACCCCCATAGCAGCTGTCCTAATTGCTTGGGGGAATCACATGCTAAGGATCGGTGCTGGATGTGTAAGAACTTTTGGCCTAGAACCTAAAAGGAGTGGGATATTTGTCTGGGGGCCCTCCTGATGGAGTCTGCCCTTCGCCCAGCTTCCGAGCCATCCATACAGGCTGCACCGAGTGCCTTGGCCTCCGTGCTCAGCACACTGCCAGCACCAGTTGCCGTTGCTGGTGCTGAAAAAGAAAGCAAAAAGGCCCAGCTGCCCGGCTCCGAGCAAAAAGGCCCAAGGGTCATTGGCCAAGGAACCTGTGCCTGGCCGCCAGCCTACTCCGGAGCCACACATCCTCCTGCCTCCCTGCTTGGAGCCTCTAGTGCCCTCAAAGTTCCATCACGGACTCCTGGGAAAGGTATGGGTCCCACGCCCCTGCCGGCACCGTCGTCCTCCCAGGTGCAGAAAGAGCACACGTTTCCACATGCTCCCATGACGACTCTGGTGCCGCAGGACTCTGCTTAGGCTCCCCAAGAGGGCAAGTCAGCTGCCAAGACCCCTCAAGGGGCAGGGGAAAACCGCTGGTCACTGGAGAGGAGGCGACATTCCTCTCCATCGTGCTGAGGATCCTGGGACAGGTCTGAGACTCGTCATCAATTGCCCAGACTAGCATCCAGATTCTTTCAGCATCGCTCACCTGATTACTCCCTATGCTGTTCCCAGCACCGGTCATCCTCCCGTCCGTCTTCCTCTTGACATCAGTCCTGACCACTGGCGCAGTGTGTTCCCCATCTCAGCACTGATGAGCATTCCCCATCTCGGCACTAGTCTCCCTGGCACTGACACCAGTCTCCCGCATCGGTCGCTGGTCGCCGGTAGCCATGACCAGTAAACAAACCCAGGTGTCAACGGCCCCTCATGGTCACCGGAAGGTGATTCCTCTGGCATGGAGGGCCAGTTCAGTCCAACGCCCAAGCCCCAGCAGTAGGATTGGGCACTGGAACCCACACCGTCGGCGATGGTTGCATGTGATATATGCCATTGTGTGCCAGCAATGCTCTGCCATGTACATTGGCCAGACTGGACCATCTCTACGCAAAAGAGTAAATGGACACAAATCAGACGTCAAAAATTATAACATTCAAAAACCAGTTGGAGAACACTTCAATCTCCATGGACACTCAATAACAGACTTAAAAGTGGTAATTCTTCAAGAAAAAAAATTGGCCTCATTACCACTACAAAAGTGATTTTTCTTCCTGTTGATAATAGCCCACTTCCACTTTAATTGAATGTCTCATTAGCACTGACTCCCCACTTGGTAAGACATCTCCCATCTTTTCATGTACTGTATTTTCCACTCCATGCATCTGATGAAATGGGTTTTAGCCCACGAAAGCTTATGCCCAGATACATTTGTTAATCTCTAAGGGGCCACAAGTACTCCTTGTTGTTTTTGCTGATACAGACTAACACGGCTACCACTCTGAAACCAGGGATCTCGGAGCGGTTCACCTGACCTGCCAGGCTTTCTTGCCCCCCGTAAGAGGCAAGGTGGTGCAGGTCCTGATGGACACCACAATGTATATCAACAGGCAGGAGAGTGCCAGGTTTTCGGCCCTGTGTTGGGAAGCTCTCAGCCTCTGGGACTTTTGTGTGTGCCATGTCATTCGTAAAGTAGCCGCCCACCTGCCTGGAACCAAGAACATCTTGGCAGATCACCTCAGCAGGACCTTCTCATCTCGCCACAAATGGTTGCTCCATCCAGAGGTGATCAGACTAGTCTTCCACAGGTGGGGGACTCCCCAGGTGGACCTGTTCGTGTCCAGGCAGAACAGAAAGTGCCACATGTTCTGTTCTCTGCAGGGCAGGGATAAGGGCTCCCTGTCAGACCCCTTCTTGATTCCGTGGTCGGGAACACTAACGTACACCTTTCTGCTGGTACCATTGATCCACAAGGTCTGGAAGCAAGACAAAGCAAACGTCATCCTCATAACCCCAGTGTGGCCTCACCAACGCTGGTTCAGCATGCTACTGAATCTTTTGGCTGCTGTAGCTGTGAAGTAGAAGCGGTTCATGTGTTGGGCCTCAACTTGACACATTTGGGCTGAAGAGGCCCCGCTGCAGGATGTCCTAGACTATCTGCTGCACCTTAAGCTCCAGGGCATGTCACTCTCTTCGATCAAGGTCCAACTGGCGGCCATTTCGGCGTTCCACCCTCCATTTCAAGGCAGGATGGTCTTCATCCATCCTATGATGGCGCTTCTACTCGCATGGCTGGGACCCGTTTGCCCCGTGGGACCTGAATCTTGTGCTGTCAAAGCTCATGGTTCCCCCACTTCAAACCCTTGGCTTTCTGCTTCCTCCTGCTTCTCTCCTGGAATGTTTGTTTCTTGGTTGCTATAACTTCAGCCTGCAGAGTATCCGAGATCAGGGCGCTCACCTCGGAGCCACCGTTTGTCTTCTAGAAGGACAAAGTCCAGTTGTGCCTGCTCCCGGCTTTCCTGCCCAAGGTTGTTTCCCAGTTTCATACTGGTCAAGACATTTACTTACTGGTCTTCTGTCCCAAGCCTCATGTGATGGATGACAAACACAGGCTGCATATCCTAGATGTCATACGGATGCTGGCTTTCTACACAGATCCTTAAGTCAGTGCACTTATTCATTGCTGTCGCAGACAGAGTGAAGGTGTGATGGGTTCCCCCTGGGGTGCCACCTGGAACTGAGATGCCACTGAGCCTGCCTGTCCCACCAGCCTGGGTGCCCCTTACTTTGTGCTGCTGTGATAGGCTCTCTTACAGGTAGACAGACACCCAGCTGCAGCTATATTCACACACATGCTGAGATCACCTCTGCATGGGAGGGCTCAGCTAAGGAATTGCCCAGCATTCAAGTGCACTCACCCTCAGGAGAGTAAACCCAAAATTGTATTGTCTTGCACTGCACAGAGAACTATACAGTGTAACCTAATTGCAGATCGCCCTCTTGCTCAATGTGGAGAGAGAGATGCACAGCTCCTTCCCCCCGCATTATGTATTTCACAAACTGGGTTTAAAACAAAAAACAAGTTTATTAAGTACAAGAGGTAGATTTAAGTGATTATAAGGGATAGCCAACAGATCAAAGCAGATTACCATAGTAAATAAACAAAATTCGCAAACTGAGCTTAACACACTAGATAGGTGGGATTTAAATTAACAAATTCTTACCCTGAGTGATAAACAGGCTGGCAGATTCTTAAGGCACAAGTTACCTGGGCTTTCGCAGGTTTTCATACACAGGCTAAAGATCCTTTTAGCCTGGGATCATCACTTCCCACAGTTCAGTCTTTGTTCCTCAGGTGTTTCCAGGTGTGTTGTTGTCGGGAGAGTGGGTTACCCCCATGATGTCATTTCCCCCCTTTTATGTCTTCTCCCCACTTGCTGGAAAACTCTTTTGCTGTGACCTGGGTCAAACAGTTCCCATTTTGTAGTGCTATCTCTGAGAGGTTTCTATTGTACACAGTTCCTGGGGTAATCCTTGTGCTTGTGTGCATTTCCACAATAAGCCATTAGCATTGTTTGGCCTTTTTAGTGTCATAGCTGAAAGGCTGCTTGTGGGTGTTTTCAACCTCATGACATGCTTCAGTAACACATACATAGCCAAACTTCATAACTTCACATGCAATGATAGCACATACAATCAAACGAGCTATTAGTATCTAGCAGATCAAGACTTTTAGAATGACACCGTATAAAGATGTGCTGGGTTAGACCCACCCCCCCATCTGGGATTCCATCTCGTGCTGGAGCCTCACTGGTTCCACTCATTCCACCAGCCTGGGTTTCCTTACCCTGTCCTAGCTGTACCAGGCCCTCAAGCCTTTTCTAACACACACACACACACGGCCACACCCTGCAGCAGATACAGACTGAAATCAGCTCTGTGTAGGAAGATTGAGCTCAGGGATTTACTCAGCACTCACGTGCACGCCACCTTTGGAGTGTAAACACAAAATAATATTGTCTTTGCCTTCTCCCTCAATGTGGGGAGAGATGTGCTTTCTCTCTCCCCCTGTACCCCCCCGTATGAATTGTACAAACTGGAATTTGTAAAAAAAACAAAAAAAAAACCCAAAACAAAAACAAAAAACATTTAACTACAGAACGTAAATGTTAAGTGATTATAAGGGATAGCAAACAGAACAAAGCAGATCACTGAGCAAATAAAACAAAACACACAAACTAAGCTTAATACACTCAAGAAACAGGTTACAAAATATAATTTCTCATCCTAAATGTTGTTTTAGGCAGGTTGCAGAGTTTCTGTAGCTTAGAATTCTAGTTATTTCTCTTTACAGACAGGACTCCTGTCTCGGCCTGGACTCAGCCCCTGCCATTTGTTTCCTTCTTGGATGGGGAGGCAATGGACAAGAGTCCTGGTTGACTTCCCAGCCTTAAATAGAATTTACATAAAGCAGGAATCTTTTGTTTCCCAGTCTGACTTCCCACCCCCTCTTAATGGAAAAACATTGAAACCCCAAGATGGGGGTCAAAGCAGCAACCCCGGGAGCGTCTCAGGAAGGCAGGAGATTAGTATCTTCCAAGTCTTACTATTTTTCCTGATGGCCTATTGAGGCTGATTGCCTACGGTCTGGTGGCGTTCCCCCAAGTGTACACGCAGTTATAATTGTTATATACTCATAACTTACATAACTTAAGTTACAGAAAAGATACATGCATGCAAATTAGATAAACACATTCAGTAGATCATAACCTTTTCAGTGATATCTCACATACCCATATTGCATAAAAGAAATCTTAGTTATACCATATTCATATAACTATTTCCATGAAGAATATGGGGTATAACGTCACAAAGGCATATCCTAATTACATCAATTGGGGTGTCAGGGTGTCACAGAAGGGTTGCCCAGTGTCTGCCCAGAGAATATCGTTGTGGATCACAGCCTACATCCACTACTGTTATGAGTTGGCAAAGGTGCCCCCACTGGACTAGGGCGCAGGTGTCATTGGCGCAGGTACCATCCAGATGTTCTCATCTCATTATGCGCTTACCCAGCAAGCTCGGGATGATGCTGGCTTTGGCAGAGCATGGCTGTAAGCTGCAAGACCGTGAACTCCAAACCCACCTCCATTGATACTGCTTGTGAGTAACCTACATGAGCAAGCACTCTAAGAAAAAAACTTACCTACCTTTCGTAACTGTTGTTCTTCGAGATGTGTTACTTATGTCCATTCCATTACCTGCCCTCCTGCCCCTCTGTTGGAGTTGTCTACACCGAGAGGGTGTAGGGCTGGCGGCACCTGATATACTGCCGCATAAGCGCAACGCTCCAGAGCTGACCCTACGGATACCGCTAAGGCAAAAATCTCCAATGACTGTGCACATGGGCTTGCATGCACCTAGGCTGGAATGGACATGAGCAACACATCTCAAAGAACAAGTTACGAAAGGTAGGTAACAGTTTTTTCATGATGCCAGGGTTTTTCACTGATTGGGAGTCAAGATTCATTAACAAGCTGGGACACTATTTGCACCAAATGACATTGTCATAAACGGAGTTACTGTCTCCACAGTTATTTTTGGGGACCCTGTGTACCCCCTTTTGCTTTGGCTTATGAAACCACACCGATATCAGAGGCCCTGACAAATGAAAGTATAATTACATTCTCTGCAGGTGTAGAATGATTGTTGAATGTGCTTTTGGCAGATTGAAATCCCATTAGAGATGTCTACAGACCCATTTAGATGCCAGTATCATCAATGCTATCTGCATTACTGTGCTCTTCACAATCTTTTTGATGCCAGAGGTGAGCCTTTTTCCCCCCAAATGGAAGCATGGCAGTGATGGACTGCTGAATTGGTCCAGTCATCCAGAAAGTGCACCCGTCACAGCTGGAGCTGGATGCACTGCAGCAGAAGTCAGGGATGCTTTGTGCTCCCATATTAGTGACTTGCATGGGCCAATAGAAGAGGGGGAGTAGTGCCTTTATGAATGTGCTTGGGAGGGAGGGGCTGATTATATGGCAATCAATTTCCCCACCCCCACGAGCAATATACTTACGAATGACCTGACCGCTTATCAAATGAGAGAGCAGGGGGTTGATTCATAATATGGTGTGATGTAAGAAAGTGATCGATGAATCTAACTGTGTATTTAGGAATAGCGTTTGCATATAAATTCACAGTTGTCCCTGATCATGTGTTTCCATTTATTATCAGAAATACACATGGTATGATAAACTTCCTTGATAAAATAAAAAGCTTGCTTTATAAACATTTTTTTAGAAAAGTACAAAATTAACCCATTGCCATGCGTGCCAGCTACCACTACCACAACCACACCAAAACCTTAAAAAGCAAGACAAAACAAAGTGCATGAACAAATGCAAAACCGTGAAACCATGTACAAGACAAACTCCCTAATGTTGCATGTCCCCAGTCATCTTTCCCTTCCTTCCATGTTTGCTGCACGCTTTGACACTAGGGGAGAGGGGGTCAATATGGAGCACTGCATGGGGCACAGCTCTGCCCAGCTGCTCTTAGGGCCCGATTGCATGGACCACCCAGCCATGGGGTTGTCCAAGCTATTTCAGGATGGCATCACAGGGTATTGTGGAGGGGACTCGGGCCCTGGTGCATGTACAGCAGGAGCCAGTACTCTTGCAGGTATTAGTGATAGCAGCTGCTCAAACAGTTGTTTCTGTTGAGCTCTGTCATCCACCATTCCTGTTCCAGGAACTGCGAAGCAAGTGCCGGCTCCCGCACTGAAGCTATGTGCTCAAGCTGTGCAGCCAGGCTGAGCCTTTCCTCTTGTTATCCCTTTCCTCTAGCCATAAGTACTCTAGCCATTGGTACTGGAGCTGCTTGTTGGTCCTCTCTACAACTTCAACTAAAATTCATCACGGAACTGCTTCATCTTGGAACAGTCTGTACAAGTACATTGACACAGGCTTCTGCTGCATTGTAGGCAAACTGTGGAGATACTGCAGTCTGTAGAGGTTGAGGACAAGACACAGTTATTGTCTCAAATAGCTAAATGCAGGAGCACAGAAAAAGTCCTTGTGGAATTTCAAGGACATAGAATTATACTTTTCCAAACTGAACTTAAATATATTGTGAGAGGGATGTGACAGACCACAGAAGCTTCCTGGACACAGCCGGGTTAATTTTAGTGACAAGTGCAGACAAAAGGGTAAGGATAAAAAAAACCCAACTGCTTTCCCACGCCCGCCCCTAAAAAGTGCAGAACAATGGGTTGGGGCAGTTGGTGACCATGCCAACAAAAGGTTTCTATATCATTTCAGGAATTCCATAATTATTCTTTTTGGTGCTCAAGTGCCAAAGGGAGATGTTATTCTAAGCTGCCAGTGGGAAAACAACAGTGTATGCAATCAAACTATTCAAATGTATGTTTGTCAGAGGGTGGAGATGGATGGCAGGAGAGAGATCACTAGATCATTACCTGTTAGGTTCACTCCCTCTGGGGCACCTGGCATTGGCCTCTGTTGGTAGACAGGATACTGGGCTGGATGGACCTTTGGTCTGATCCAGTATGGCCATTATCATCTTATGACTGAACAGCACATCTATGAGTGGAGTGGGCTAATCAGATACTGAGGTGGCCCTGGAAAATACACCTGTCCCCAAAATGTGACTACCTAGCTGGAGTTCCTGCTACATGGAAGGTTTACAGCTATTAGCACCCAGGATTGGCTCAGAATTCATGAGGGAATCAATTGGGTGCTGCGTTAGCTTCCACATGGCTTACCCTGTTATACCTACATGCAAACACCCAGCACTCAACTGCCATTCTCTTTTCTCCCTCCTTCTGGCACATTTCTGGACAAAATTTCAAACCTCAGTCATGTTTGGGACAAATTATTTTGCCACCTATGGACTACATTTAATTAAAATGGACTAGATTTGTAACTAGAAAGTGTTTCCACCTCTTCTCTCCCCAGTTTTGTTTCCAGGTGCCTCATTACACTGAGTGGTTACAGAACAGTGTACTTCTGGGGATGGCAATATAAAGTTAGTTTTTATGAAACAGGAATCCCTAGCAAGAAATTCACTTTCAAGGCTTTTTTTTTTTTTTTTTTTTTTTTACTGTTTGCATTTCCTGGTCACCATTTTGAACTCCACATGGTGTGAGGAGGCAGGGATGGAGAATGTTGAGGTGCTGGCATACAGTTGCCATTAGTGGATATATGCTGCTAGTCAGGGCTTGTAATACCATTTGCATTGGTTCGTAGAGGAGAAATGCCTCCTGTTCATATATTAATAAACATTCAAATGGAGCCAGAAACTTACTAGGCTCTGGAATGGCTTCTGTCCCTTCCATTTCTGCTTCTGGTTTCATGACAAGCTGTTTCTTGGCGGCGGAGAGTCAGAAAATACGGCCCCAAGATATACTGCAGGTGCTGTAGTAAAGCCTTTTCTGGGACCAGTGTCAGCAGCAGAGTCACTTTGCTGGTCTTATTTGGCACCTGCTGCTGGCTCCCATAAGTCCCCATGCTGGATTCTGGGGCCAGCAGATTGCCATCCCAGCTGACCAGGTCACTGTGCACCACCATTCTTTGTTATTTGCTGATATGCACGGTCATCCCTGGTACTCTTACTAAAATCCTCTGTTTTGCTGGCCTTTCGCCAGAGATTAACTGAAATCTGACTGTGCTCTGGTGGCCACGAAGCAGTGTGCTTTGTGGAGGACTTTTTCTGGTCAGTCTCCGTTCCAAATTGCAGAAGGTTCTCCAAAGATGTGTTTGCAGCTCATCAGTCAATGAAAACTGCTGCAGTACAACAAGGGAAGGATTCCTTCTGTTTCCCTGGAGTCAGTTGGTGATTTATGGGATAGAGGAGACAAAAGGAAGTTGGCCCATGTGACTCTGGAACATTGTGGGTTCCAAGGACCTGAGCCTGGGGAGGGGGGAGAGGGCCTGCATCTGCACTGCAAAGCAGTAGGGTTTGAACCCTCCACCCCTGCAGCGTCCTAGGATCGTGGGTCCGAGCCCAAGTCCGAGTTTGTGTAGATGGAAGTGGCGTTTGTCCTCAAGCCTGAGTCTGAGCCTACATTGCAGTGACCTTGGCTTTGACTATTCAGATCTTGTGGTGACAACAGATGACCTATGACAATTAAAGTAAGAGGAAAGATTCTAGAACACTGGTGGCAGGAAGTATTGGCACAAAACTGGTAGATTGCAGCATAAAAACTTCTCAGATTCTTATTCCGTAGTTGTGGGGCTGTCAACAAAAGGGTTTTTGCTTCCATAGCATTCACAAAGCCTTGATCATATTTATTCTGGATTGTGGACGGTTTCATAAATTCTAGCTTCAAGAATATTTGTTGGGAGGAAATTGTCAGTTTTGTCAGGGAAGATTGTTCAGATTCACCCTAAACTTTCATCATCCATGGAAACAATATTGTTATGGCAGGAGTCTCCAGCTAGCACAGTTAGTTATACTCAAATTGTTTGTCTTAAAGTGTGACAAAGTGGTTGAATACTGTTCAGTCTTTAAAGAGATTCTTGTATTTGTTTTTTTTTTCCCCCCCAAAGTTATGGCAAACAGTGAGAGTTGGCTCTCTGCCTTAATCTCTTAACTAAAATACATTCTTGAGGCCAAATTGCTTCTACAGGTATATTAAGTATTTTGGCTGAAATTCCTGAAAGAGTATTGCCTGCTGATTTTGACTGACAACCTCTGTTCAGACTGGTGTATACAGTGGGGAAAAAAAAAGTGTTAATGTACCTAGACTCTTAATCATTGATTTATCCTTCCATGGGAAGTCAACCTATAATGTTTCTATCCGTTTTGTTCAGCAGAGGGATGAAAATACATTATGCTGAGGTGATCAATAATGTTTCATTGAAGTTTCAGCCATTGCCTCTGAGGTTCTAGGTATTTGGGGTGATAAGAGGTATTTCAAATTGCTGAGAGCCAAGTAATTATCTCCAAAATTACTGAAAATATCTAGAGAAACAAGAAGTGGCAGGCTCTCTCTTCCTAATTGTTTCTCTTTCTGCCAATTCAGGGATGTGACTCCCACTGTTCTTGTCACAAGGGCTCTTTTATATACTTAAGAGACATCACTAAATCCAAGCAAAATCATCAACCATTAATAATGCAAGAGGTTTGAAGGAAAAGAAAACGTTAAACAAGACAACACAAAACAGAATATAAATGATTACTTCTGTTATAGTCTCTTCTGTGTGCACCTCTGTGGAAAGTTTTTAACAGAGGTTATATCTTTGTGCGTGGGCCTGCATTTAACAGGACACTTTCTCTATGTAAGTTAAGACCAAAGTATTATTTTCCAAAATTGAGTCCAGTCTTAGTATATCATAGATTAGCAAAATAATTTTAGGGGCAGGTAAGTCCTGTTTGGTTTATTAAGGATAACGGTTTATGAATGATCAATGCAAGTAGTCTTAACTAAATCCTCTGAAATCAAAGTATTTAAACATTTTTAAAAAAGCCATTTAAGGAGTTGCCTTAATACAGGCCAACTAATGATTATTAAGAATTTTAAATCCCATTATATTTTTGTTTACCAATATTCAGCCTGTTTCCTTACCAAGAATACAAAGTGGTAATTAATAGGAGAAGCTACCAATGTGTTACAATAAAATTTCCATATTCCAATAAAATCATTTCACAAGGTTTTAAAATCTAATCCCTTGGCAGTTCTCTAACTATTTTCATATTGTATTGAAAATTGAAGTCTTGATGTCAACTGGACTGGAAGGTTGCTTTTTGCTACTGCTGTGTGGCTGTTTTGCCTTTTTAGCTGTCTGTGGCAGTTTGCGCTCAAAGGTGAACAGGATGAGTTGTGTTGAGTGCTGTTGAAGTTGAGAAGGTAGCAGAGTGCTGCTGCAGGATCACTCCAGAGTTTTTGTACTCTTTTGCTTCCTACTTTCATGAAGTAATAGGAAAACACACCTCTTCCAATCTTGTCTAGATTTAAAATTGGATGCTGTCATCCTTTCATTGGTTCAGTGCTGTTGTGGGTTAGTTATCTTGACATCATTGTCTTGTGAATATGCAGTCTACTTAATAAATAATAAAGATGCATGGGGTCCCTGGCTCCCTTTGTCTTCTTGTAACATGAAGCTTAGTTTTGTCAGTCCATGGATTCCCTACTTAGCTCTTCCTTGCAGTGTTTTGTGGAACTTGGGTCTTAACAACAGGGTTCACATCTCTTAGCTTTTCCTTTCTGTATATAGACTAGCTCACTTTTATTTAATGAAATCATCAACTTACATTATGTTTTTACTCAATTGACGTGCCGGAATTAGTGCAGGTTTCAATCAAATTAATGGTGCGTATCTTCATATTTGCAGCTTCTTTTTGATTTCCTTGCATTCAAAAATGACATCAGCTTCTGGAAGAAAAAGAAAAGCATGACTGGAATGTCTACAAAAGCAGGTATGGCACATATGAGGTAAAGAGGGTGTGTATTGATGTTGTTATTTACTCATATATTAGAGCACATGAATATCTGACATGCTTTAGGAGATGTGGCAAAATGAAAACCGTTTTTGTATGATTATCATGGGAAAGTGTGCAGTGATTTAATCAGTATTCAGTTATTTAGCAGAAAACTTTCGACAGGCAGGTTCTAATCTTGGTGCATTAGGCACAGCGATAATGCTTACCCTGCTGCGGAGATCAATTTTTATTGGGTACATCATTCCACATCTCTGATTAGGACTTTCTTCTAAAGCGGAAAATGTGTGACCACAAGAAAACTAAGACATTATTTCAAAAGCGTAATTGGGAAAACCTCCCTATTTTTTATAATGTTTACAAATGATAGAGTATGGGTAATATGGTTGGTTGTTATGAGAAAGGAATTAAAATTGTTGTATTTGAGATATGCAAGTTGTCATTTTGTTCTTGTGCGAAAATCATCTTCTAGTCTTTGTTAGAACTGGAAGTGTTCTCTGACATGTGCACACAGTTTACTGCGCTCGAGTTTTCAGTGATACTACACATTCACAATGATGATCCAGTTGTGACTGGTTGGATCACAGAAACCCCTTTGGGACTGCCACCTGATGTGCCTAGACTACCTCTGAGCCCGTTTTCCCTGCCAGCTTGGGACTTCGGTACTGTGCCTGTTTGAGCCAGACATGCTTGCCTGCTGCAAACACAGATCAAGTCTCAACCGTGTCCCCCACAAGCTACAGGCTTAACTAAAAACAGTTTAAGAAGCGCTCCTGTCTCCAGCACTCAGGTACCCAGGTCCCAATGGGGTCCAACCCCCAAATAAATCTGTTTTACTCTATATAAAACTTGCAGGGTAAACTCATAAATTGTTCTCCCTCTAACACCGATAGAGAGAGGGATGCACAGCTGTTTGACTCCCTCTCCCGCCAGGTATTAATTCTTACTCTGGGTTAAAGTAAAAAATGATATTAAATACAAAAAGCTGGATTTAAGTGATTCCAAGTAATAACAGATAGAAAAAGTAAATTACCAAACAAAATAAAATAACATGCAAGTCTAAGCCTAATACAACAGGAAACTAAATGTAGGTAAATCTCACCCTCAGATGTTCAAATAAGCTTCTTTGACAGACTACCTTTCTTCTAGTCTGGGTCCAGCAATCACTCACACCCCTGTAGTTACTGTCCTTTGTTCCAGTTTCTTTCAGGCATCCTTTGGGGTGGAGAGGCTCTCTCTTGAGCCAGCTGAGGACAAAATGGGGAGGTTTCCGAGAGGCTTCTATAGTCTCTCTCGTGGGTGGAAAGCCCTCTCTCCCCCTGCGTAGAATTACATCTAGAAGATGGAGTTTTGGAGTCACATGGGCAAGTCACATGTCCATGCATGACTTTTTTTTTTCTTCTTTACAGGCCGACACCATTGTCCACATGCTAGTTTGAATGTTCCCAGGAAAGCCGAGGTGTGGATTGGTGTCTATCAAAGTCCATCGTTAGCCAAGTACTCCCAATTACTTGAATAACCCCTTCACACTATGTTGACCAGATTTGCCTTAGGTGCTTCCTACAGCAAACACTTTAAATACAAGCATAGAGCCAACCCTCAACTTCAGATATAAAAATTATACATGCATACGACTAGGATGAATACATGCAGAAGAACATAACCTTTGCAAAGATATATTATATGGCATATCTCACCACCGCAGCACCTCCTGCTGTTCAGTCCAGGAATTAGCTCAGTTCATGCAGAGCACACTCTCCCGGTGGTGTCCCGTCCGTCTCTCACCCTCGGTTGGCATCTTGACCTGCTTTGCTCCCAGCTCATGGCATCCTCTTCAGGACACTGCCCTCCGGCAGTGCCCACTGCTCTGGTATCACCCCCTTCTGGGGATTTGGTGTTATCAGCAGTCCACCATCTGCACCTGATGTAGTGGCCAGCCGCAGCCTCAGAGTCTAGCCCCTTTGTCGCAGAGGCCAGCCGCAGCCTGGATCAGGCCATGCTCCTCTTCAGCCAGGTGTAGTACAAGGGGGAAGGGGAGGACCCTGGCCCACCCACTACTCTGGGTCCTGACAGCCACTCTGCCCTCCTTCTCTCCCCTTGCCCTGCTATTGTCCCTGGGCTGCTTCCCTTTCAGCCCTATGCACCTTCCTGGCCCTTGGTAGCTAGGCCTGCAGCCTGGGGTTTTCCTTGGCCAGAGCTCCCCAGCTCCTTCTGCCCTTCCCCAGCACTGCTCTGTCCAAGGTGCTACCTTTCAGCTTAGGAGCCAGTCCTGCTCCCTTGACCACCAGACTACCCTGCCCTTTACTAGGCAGCCTTTATATAGGGCTTAGGCTGGGCCTGATTGGCTACCTCTCCCCCTGCCCTGATTGGCTCTCCCTGGGCCTTCTCTGATTGGCTGCTGCGGGTCTGCGCAGCCTCTCTGGCCTGGTTCAGCCCTTCTTCTCAGGGAATGGGGCACTGCCCCACCACAGTAGCATAAAACATATTCCAGTTATGTCATATTTACACTCATAAGCATATTTCTATAAAGAATTATGGGGTGCAGTGTCACACTAATGAATTTCAAGGATTAGAGTTGCAGGTTAACATGAGAATATTTGCTAGCTGCTACCTGTATACGTGCGTAAAACCAAAGTGGAAGGATTCTGAGTGACACTGCATAGTTTTGGTTTCTTGGTACTAAAGTATTGCAGTTTTCAAAGTGTCTTCTCGGTTCCAGCATCTCTGTAGTTAGACAGAATGGTTGGGAGTTTAAAGATGTACGTTTTAAATACTACTTACAGTTACACTATTTGAAGGAAATTAGAACTGGAAGACATGAGAATCCTCTTGGAAAAATTTCTTTTCCCAGGAGGAAAGAAGGAATGTCTGTGCTGTGTTTAGCATTTAAATGGGACTGCACTTATTATTTGGCACTCAAGTGTTCTTGAAAAACACTCATATCTGTTTGCTTAGCATTTTTATTTAGTGTCCAGTTCTTGCTTTTCCTTATGCCTTTCCCCTCTTCTCTAATATAAAAATCATCAGGCAGGAAATGGTGCTATATATAATTGCAAAGTTTAACAGAACTTGAGAAATTACAAACATGCTAAGTGTCTTATTTTATCAAATACCATCAAATGCATTTTGTTCAAGGATTTCATGGCAGTTTTCACAGGCTAAATTTTGAAATGTTCATTTGCTAGAAAGTTTTATCGTCTGAGGTTTTCTTCTTAACAAGAATCACAACCATATGTTTGATACTATCTTAAAGTACTGCTGCTACATTGTTGTATTGCAACCAGTATTCCATTATAGAAATAATTTTCTTATTACAAGTTTTTGATTCAAGAATATTTCACTCCTTATGCTTTTTTTTTGCTTTTTTTTTTACTTTGCTTACTCTGAATCCCACTGATCAGGTTGTTAGTTCTCAACAAATTCTTGCTATTTAAAATCATAATTCTATTGTGACATCACTTTTCCTATAATCTTCTGTAATCTCACAAGAAGCTTTATCTGGGGAAGCAGCTCATATAGCTTGTTGTCCTTCTTCTTCCTATCTTTATCTTACAATAGTTTAACTGTAACATTCTTTCACCAGGTATCACTTATTCCTTTAATATCTAAATTATACTAACACTCATTTCTATTTTCTTACCCAGTGCTTTGGCGATGCTTCAGTACCGTGGTAATATTTCTTTTCCTTTTGGATGAACAAACAAGCTTATTGGTGCTAATTCCAGCAGGTGTTGGTGCAGTGATTGAGGTGAGTTCATAAAGCTCTGAAGTCTACTTATGTCTGAATATAGGTTTATTGCTGACCTTGCTGCTATTTACATCTACAGTACTATGGGGATGATGTTAAACTGTTCATTTTATTTATATATAGATTCATAGATACTAAGGTCAGAAGGGACCATTATGATCATCTAGTCTGACCTCCTGCACAACGCAGGCCACAGAATTTCACCCACCCACTCCTGCGAAAAACCTCTCACCTATGTCTGAGCTATTGAAGTCCTCAAATCGTGGTTTAAAGACTTCAAGGAGCAGAGAATCATAGAATCATAGAATATCAGGGTTGGAAGGGACCCCAGAAGGTCATCTAGTCCAACCCCCTGCTCGAAGCAGGACCAATCCCCAACTAAATCATCCCAGCCAGGGCTTCGTCAAGCCTGACCTTAAAAACCTCTAAGGAAGGAGATTCTACCACCTCCCTAGGTAACGCATTCCAGTGTTTCACCACCCTCTTAGTGAAAAAGTTTTTCCTAATATCCAATCTAAACCTCCCCCATTGCAACTTGAGACCATTACTCCTCGTTCTGTCATCTGCTACCATTGAGAACAGTCTAGAGCCATCCTCTTTGGAACCCCCTTTCAGGTAGTTGAAAGCAGCTATCAAATCCCCCCTCATTCTTCTCTTCTGCAGACTAAACAATCCCAGCTCCCTCAGCCTCTCTTCATAAGTCATGTGCTCTAGACCCCTAATCATTTTTGTTGCCCTTCGCTGGACTCTCTCCAATTTATCCACATCCTTCTTGTAGTGTGGGGCCCAAAACTGGACACAGTACTCCAGATGAGGCCTCACCAGTGTCGAATAGAGGGGAACGATCACATCCCTCGATCTGCTCGCTATGCCCCTACTTATACATCCCAAAATGCCATTGGCCTTCTTGGCAACAAGGGCACACTGTTGACTCATATCCAGCTTCTCGTCCACTGTCACCCCTAGGTCCTTTTCCGCTGAACTGCTGCCTAGCCATTCGGTCCCTAGTCTGTAGCGGTGCATTGGATTCTTCCATCCTAAGTGCAGGACCCTGCACTTATCCTTATTGAACCTCATCAGATTTCTTTTGGCCCAATCCTCCAATTTGTCTAGGTCCTTCTGTATCCTATCCCTCCCCTCCAGCGTATCTACCACTCCTCCCAGTTTAGTATCATCTGCAAATTTGCTGAGAGTGCAATCCACACCATCCTCCAGATCATTTATGAAGATATTGAACAAAACCGGCCCCAGGACCGACCCCTGGGGCACTCCACTTGACACCGGCTGCCAACTAGACATGGAGCCAATGATCACTACCCGTTGAGCCCAACAATCTAGCCAGCTTTCTACCCACCTTATAGTGCATTCATCTAGCCCATACTTCCTTAACTTGCTGACAAGAATACTGTGGGAGACCGTGTCAAAAGCTTTGCTAAAGTCAAGAAACAATACATCCACTGCTTTCCCTTCATCCACAGAACCAGTAATCTCATCATAAAAGGCGATTAGATTAGTCAGGCATGACCTTCCCTTGGTGAATCCATGCTGACTGTTCCTGATCACTTTCCTCTCATGTAAGTGCTTCAGGATTGATTCTTTGAGGACCTGCTCCATGATTTTTCCAGGGACTGAGGTGAGGCTGACTGGCCTGTAGTTCCCAGGATCCTCCTCCTTCCCTTTTTTAAAGATTGGCACTACATTAGCCTTTTTCCAGTCATCCGGGACTTCCCCCGTTCGCCACGAGTTTTCAAAGATAATGGCCAAGGGCTCTGCAATCACAGCCGCCAGTTCCTTCAGCACTCTCGGATGCAACTCGTCCGGCCCCATGGACTTGTGCACGTCCAGCTTTTCTAAATAGTCCCTAACCACCTCTATCTCCACAGAGGGCTGGCCATCTCTTCCCCATTCTGTGATGCCCAGCGCAGCAGTCTGGGAGCTGACCTTGTTAGTGAAAACAGAGGCAAAAAAAGCATTGAGTACATTAGCTTTTTCCACATCCTCTGTCACTAGGTTGCCTCCCTCATTCAGTAAGGGGCCCACACTTTCCTTGGCTTTCTTCTTGTTGCCAACATACCTGAAGAAACCCTTCTTGTTACTCTTGACATCTCTTGCTAGCTGCAGCTCCAGGTGCGATTTGGCCCTCCTGATATCTTTCCTACATGCCCGAGCAATATTTTTATACTCTTCCCTGGTCATATGTCCAACCTTCCACTTCTTGTAAGCTTCTTTTTTATGTTTAAGATCCGCTAGGATTTCACCATTAAGCCAAGCTGGTCGCTTGCCATGTTTACTATTCTTTCGACTCATCGGGATGGTTTGTCCCTGTAACCTCAACAGGGATTCCTTGAAATACAGCCAGCTCTCCTGGACTCCCTTCCCCTTCATGTTAGTCCCCCAGGGGATCCTCCATCAAGTGACCCGTGTCCCATGCTACAGAGGAAGGCGAAAAACCTCCAAGGCCTCTTCCAATCTGCCCTGGAGGAAAATTCCTTCCCGACCCCAAATATGGCAATCAGCTAAACCCTGAGCATATGGGCAAGATTCACCAGCCAGATACTACAGAAAAATTCTTTCCTGGGTAACTCAGATCCCACCCCATCTAATATCCCATCACAGGCCATTGGGCCTGTTTACCATGAGTATTTAAAGTTCAGTTACCAAAATCATGTTATCCCATCATACCATCTCCTCCATAAACTTATCGAGTTTAATCTTAAAGCCAGATAGATCTTTTGCCCCCACTGCTTCCCTTGGAAGGCTATTCCAAAATTTCACTGCTCTGATGGTTAGAAACCTTGTCTAATTTCAAGTCTAAACTTCCTGGTGGCCAGTTTATATCCATTTGTTCTTGTGTCCACATTGGTACTGAGCTTAAATAATTCCTCTCCCTCTCCGGTATTTATCCCTCTGATATATTTATAGAGAGCAATCATATCTCCCCATAACCTTCTTTTAGTTAGGCTAAACAAGCCAAGCTCCTTGAGTCCCCTTTCATAAGACAAGTTTTCCATTCCTCGGATCATCCTAGGAGCCCTTCTCTGTAGCTGTTCCAGTTTGAATTGATCCTTCTTAAACATGGGAGACCAGAACTGCACACAGTATTCCAGGTGAGGTCTCACCAGTGCCTTGTATAACGGTACTAAAACCTCCTTATCCCTACTGGAAATACCTCTCCTGATGCATCCCAAGACCGCATTAGCTTTTTTCACAGCCATATCACATTGGCGGCTCATAGTCATCCTATGATCAACCAATACTCCAAGGTCCTTCTCCTCCTCCGTTACTTCTAATTGATGCGTCCCCAGCTTATAACTAAAATTCTTGTTATTAATCGCTAAATGCATGACCTTACACTTCTCACTATTAAATTTCATCCTATTACTATTACTCCAGTTTACAAGGTCATCCAGATCCTCCTGTATGATATCCCTGTCCTTCTCTAAATTGGCAATACCTCCCAGCTTTGTATCATCTGCAGACTTTATTAGCACACTCCCACTTTTTGTGCCGAGGTCAGTAATAAAAAGATTAAATAAGATTGGTCCCAAAACCAATCCTTGAGGAACTCCACTGGTAACCTCCCTCCAGCCTGACAGTTCACCTTTCAGTAGGACCCGTTGTAGTCTCCCCTTTAACCAATTCCTTATCCACCTTTCAGTTTTCATATTGATCCCCATCTTTTCCAATTTAACTAATAATTCACCACGTGGCACGGTATCAAACGCCTTACTGAAATCTAGGTAAATTAGATCCACTGCGTTTCCTTTGTCTAAAAAATCTGTTACTTTTTCAAAGAAGGAGATCAGGTTGGTTTGGCACTATCTACCTTTTGTAAAACCATGTTGTATTTTGTCCCATTTACCATTGACTTCAATGTCCTTAACTACCTTCTCCTTCAAAATTTTTTCCAAAACCTTGCATACTACAGATGTCAAACTAACAGGCCTATAGTTACCCGGATCACTTTTTTTCCCTTTCTTAAAAATAGGAACTATGTTAGCAGTTCTCCAATCATACGGTACAACCCCTGAGTTTACAGATTCATTAAAAATTCTTGCTAATGGGCTTGCAATTTCTTGTGCCAATTCCTTTAATATTCTTGGATGAAGATTATCTGGGCCCCCCGATTTAATCCCATTAAGCTGTTTGAGTTTCGCTTCTACCTCAGATATGGTAATATCTACCTCCATATCCTCATTCCCATTTGTCATGCTACCATTATCCCTAAGAGCCTCTTTAGCCTTATTAAAGACCGAGGCAAAGTATTTGTTTAAATATTGGGCCATGCCTAGATTATCCTTGACCTCCACTCCATCCTCAGTGTTTAGCGGTCCCACTTCCTCTTTCTTTGTTTTCTTCTTATTTATATGGCTATAGAACCTTTTACTATTGGTTTTAATTCACTTTGCAAGGTCCAACTCTACTTGACTTTTAGCCTGTCTCACTTTATCCCTATATGTTCTGACCTCAATAAGGTAGCTTTCCTTGCTGATCCCTCCCATCTTCCACTCTCTGTATGCTTTCTGCTTTTTCTTAATCAGTTCTCTGAGATGCTTGCTCATCCAGCTTGGTCTACAACTGCTGTCTATGAATTTTTTCCCCTTTCTTGGGATGCAGGCTTCCGATAGCTTCTGCAGCTTTGATTTAAAATAATCCCAGGCCTCCTCTACCTTTAGATCCATAAATTCTTCAGTCCAATCCACTTCCCTAACTAATTTCCTTAATTTTTGAAAGTCAGCCCTTTTGAAATCAAAAACCCTAGCTGCAGATTTATTTTTGTTAATCCTTCCGTTCAGTTTGAACTGAATTAGCTCATGATCACTTGAGCCAAGATTATCCTCTACAACCATTTCTTCTATGAGGTCCTCACTACTCACCAAAACCAAATCTAAAATGGCATCCCCTCTAGTGAGTTCAGCAACTACTTGATGAAGGAATCCATCAGCTATCACATCTAAGAAAATCTGAGCCCTATTTATTATTACTAGCACTCGTCCTCCAGTCTATATCTGGAAAGTTAAAGTCTCCCATGATATATTTTTACATATAGAGATATACACACATACACATGTGCGCACTGTGTGTATGTACGTGTGTGTATCTATCTATATGTAAAAATAGTCGCTGTCAGCTTAAATTTAAGTGAACTAATTTAGAACAATTCCAGTTTAGATAGAATACACGTTAAATAACTTATCCTGAATAACTTCTGTTTAACTTGTTCTCTTCAAGGAACTCTAATCATAGAGGGTAAACAGTAAAACTGTACATATAAAAAGTGCTGTAAAATACACAAAGTAAACAAAGTGGAAAAAAAATTTTTTACCAATTTTGCAGTTCCTGTAATCTTGGAGTATTATTTCTAATTAGAAGTACAAGATTTCAAATGTGACTTTTGATTTGGAGTCCCTTAAAAACACACACACAGGTTAGGATTCTAACAAACATTAACTAGGGAGGAGCTCACGGTTCATCTGTTTAAATGTTAAAGGTTTAACTTCATTATATGGATGTGTCTGTGTTTTCCAAAATTACCACATTTACTCTTGGAATTCTGAACTAACTTTCTGAGAATGTTAAAGTAAACCTAGTAATTAGTTTAAAAATGGGTCCTTTAAGAAATTTATCATTGGGTCCTGACTGTCATTTGCTCTCACTAGAGCTAGTCAAAATTTTCTGACTGAACAGCTTTCTGTCTGTGTTGATTTTGTTAAAACATTCAACAAACAAGGCACACTGTATACGGTGGGTGTGCCAGCCTGCCTGACTGGCAAACAGAGATGAAGTCCAAGAGAGCCTGCCATACAGGGAGCCAGGAATTCCAGGGAATATATTTCAAAATTTCAGTCCAGCAAAAATTTAGAGTTTGACTTTTTACCCTATTCAGAACAAACAAAACTGTAAAAACTCAAATATATTCACAGGATAGAAACTGCGTCTTGGCTAGCTCTAGTTATGTCTCAGGATCCAATTTTCTACTAATATTTGTGTAAATATTCAATGTTAAGAAATTGGTCAGTATGAAAAGTAGGACTGCCAGAACTGACTTTCAGGCTTCCTGTTTAAAAATGTATGAAGAAAAACTAAACAAAAACTACAAAGAAAATTCAGAAGGCATAAAAAGTTAGACTGTGTGAAGTTTCATAATGTTAGTGCGCTACTTATAAACACCATAATTTATGACCCGTTTTTAAGTCTGTTGTACCATGCAATCCAAATTAAGGAACGGCTTTCACAATACTTATTTAAAATCCTTAGCTGAGGTTTTTATTACCTTGAAAGCTATAGTAAACAGGCAATGAGTGCTAGGGGGTTTATTTGTACTTTTCAGTTAAATGCTGATACCTTTATTAACCTTTATTCATTGATCCAATGAATTCAGTTAATTCATTGACTTTAGTGGGACTACTGAAGGAGTAAGATACTGTTCTTCAAGTGATGCTCTCTATATGTCAAGGGTGGCCAAACTGTGGCTCTTTCACAGTTAAAGTAGCTCACATTCTCCACCTACCAGCCTGTGGGGGAGGGAAGAGTGTGTGGCTTTTCCACCTACCAGCCTGTGGTGGGGGGTGGCTTCTCCACCTCCCAGCCTGTGTTGGGGCTAGGGGCTTCTGCCAGAAATGACTGGTGCCTGCTGAGAGTGGGGGGCACAATTTACAGGTTTGCTCCCCCAACAGCTTGAATCATGCCCCTCCAGGCACACCCCACCCCCCCTTACCCTCAGTGGCCTCTCCCTTGAACTCCCAGGTGGTAGCTTCTTATGGAGAGGCAACAACAAAGACCTGGGAGCTTCAGGGAGGGGCTGCTGCTTTAGCTCTGTGGGGAGAAGCAGCAGCAAAAGGAGTAGCTCTCCTTGCAGCTCCTTGCTCTTTGTCATTGTCTCTCCCCACGGCCGCAGCTCCAAGCTTGCCGGCTCCAGCAACTGCCATGCAGGGACGGGGCCTGGTGGCACCATGTGACTGAGCAGGGCCAACAAACCCTGGGAAAAATCTGGGTGGGGGCCACCCGATGTGCCCCTGCCACGTGTCACCTCCGGACTTTCTGCCCAGTGGGGAGGGCCGTCCCCGGGGCTTCAGCCCTGCGGGGCATGCTTACCTGGGCTCAGGGCTTCAGTCCTGCAGGGTGCACCTGCCGGAGCTTCAGCAGGAGCAGGGCTGAAGGCCCGAGACCTAGCAGGTGCCTACCGTGGGGCTGAAGATCTGAGTCCCGGCAGGCACCTCATGTGAGGCTGAAGGCCCAAGCCCTAGCAGATGCACCCTGACTCTCGAACTTATGAAGATTGTCTTATGCGTCTCAGATGGTCAGTAAGTTTGGCCACGCCAAACTATATGTATTCCAAACGTGGGTGTGCATGCGTGCTATGTGTCGGAGCCAGAAAATTTCTGTAGCAGTGTCCATTCACCTGCATGAGCAATGTCCGTAGCCACAGAGTCAGGCAAAGTTATATGAGGCTGTGCGGAGTGACGCCCTCTCAGTTCCCTCGTACCATCGGATGGTTGAAGTCAGAATCCCTCTTCCTCTGCGATTGTAGTTTTGGGTAACAAAGCCCTTTCTTTCATTTGTAGCTAGTCTTCTTTTGTTTTTCTCTTTAGTTCGCTGTGCATAGTTCTGAGTGTAGTGTAGTCAGATTTCTGTTTCCTTCCCCAGGGACTATGCCCCATGTTCCAGGGTTCAAAAACTATGCATCATGCTCTCTCTCATTCTCAGTGAGCGACGAGCACCAATGCTGTCTCTGCTGTCTTGGGGAGACTCATCTTGCTGCGTGATCTGTCTCTCCTTCCATCTGCAGACTCCTAAAGCTTGCCAACTTTGCCTCCACAAATTTTTTTGGAGGATGCGTTCCAGCTGCCTGCTCCGTCCAACCCCAGAGTGGCGGAACCATCGGTGCAGCGCCCTTCACTGGTGGTGAGTGCTCCTCCTAGCACGTCCCATGCCCCAGGTCCGGCAGTGCCAGCGGTCTAGGATAAGCCCAAGCTTGAGAGCCAGAAGCACTTGCATGGGCATCGGAGCAGGTCCCCTTTGCAAGCTGGCTCCAAGCACAGCACTCCCTCCCTAAACTGCCCCAGGTCGGTTGAGCTAAGCTTCCTTTTTCTGAGGGTAAGGTGAAGAAAGGAGGACCTGATGGCCCCACTACCTGCCATAGCAGCTACCTGACTGGAACTGTCCCTAGGTGCGCACCACCTGTCCCCTGTGCATCTCAGCATCCATCAGTCTGTTCACTGCTGCACACACCACCTCGCTCTTTTACTTCTCACAGGGACATTTCCCAGACCTTGGGACAATGTGAGCCCCTTCTCCAGTCAGCACATCTCTAACTGCCCTACCCTCATTCTCCGCTGCTCACTGCACACGAACCTCCCGCTCCAGCAGAGGCACTGCTACAGCTCCAGGAGGGGTGCTTTAAGCCTATGCATTCCGGCCCACCAGTACTGACTGCTCCACCACTCCCAAAGGCTTATACCACTCATGCTCTTGCCTCCTGACAAACAGAAGCTGTGGACCTGGGTGTACCCCTGGAGGAGGTTGCAGTATCAGCACCATCAATTGGTGGACATCCTGCAACGACGAGGGCCATTCGGGTGGCACTGCCTGTTCACAATGCTATCCTGCAACCTGTGAGAGCGGTCTGGCACATGCCGGCTTCCTGTGCCCCCACACTGAAATGGACAGT
This sequence comes from Natator depressus, assembly GCF_965152275.1. NCBI lineage: Eukaryota > Metazoa > Chordata > Testudines > Cheloniidae > Natator > Natator depressus. The sequence continues at coordinate 144,098,754 of NC_134235.1, read as the reverse complement.
ACACTGGTACTTTGTCCTGGGCAGATTTCCTATTTTCCCACCCAGCTCCCAATTCTATTGTGGTCCATGCGGTGACAGAATGCGTCTGCCAGCACACCCAGAAATCCACACTTCAGAGCGGGTGGGCAAGTGCCTGGACCTTTGGGGCAGGAAGGTCTACTTGGCAGCATTGCAATTTTGTATTGCCAACTACCAGGCTCTGCTGGCGAAGTATGATTTCCCCAATTACGCCAAGCTTGCAGCGTTCCTGGACGACCTGCCACAGGACAAGCAACAACACTTCCATGCCCTTCTGGAAGAAGGCTGCCAACAGCTAAGTTGAGCCTCGAAGTGGCCATGGATGCTGCAGGTACGTACTCTCGCTCTCTCGCAACTGGGGTCATTATGTCAAGACTCGTGGCTACAGTCCTCCTTTTTCCCCTGAGAGGTCCAGAACACCATCCAGGACCTCCCCTTCAATGAGGACGAGTTGTTCTCGGCAAAGACAGACTAGTCCCTTCACTCTCTGAAGGACTCGAGGGTAACACTTCAGTCCCTCGGTATGTATACCCCGGCCCCCTGTCATAAACAGCAGCGCCAACCCTTCTGCCCCAGTTCATATGTGACTTATCAGTCCTCCTATCTTCGAAATCAGGAACCCCCGAGGAAGTGTCAGTGGTACCAGCGACCTCGGTTCTCTCCATGGTGACCTCTTCCATCCTGCCCAGACACCAACCCAAGGTCCAGTTTTGATGCGCAAGTTGAGAGCTGCAAACCCTCCCCCCATCACCGTGCCCGACTCCCCTTGTCTTCTTTGGGGTCCGTCTTGCCCTGGTTACCCACAACTGGGGTAGGAGCATTACAGATCGTTGGGTACTAGCGATTGTCCAGCACAGTTACTCTAGAATTTCTCTCTTTTCCCCCGCATCAGGGACCTCCCCAAATGCCTGCTGGGGGTCTCTCCCATCGCAACCTCCTACAGCACAAGGCAGACACCCTCCTTGCGAGGGGCACCACAGAACCGGTGCCCAGCCCCTTCATCAGCTGGGGATTCTACTCCTCCATACTTGCTTATCCCTAAGAAGGATGGCAAGCTCTGCCCCATACTCAATTTCCATGTTCTCAACACCTTCATCAGGAGGACCAAGTTCAAGATGGTGACACTCACAGTGATTATCCCCTTCCTTGCCCAGGGAGCATGGTTTACAGCTCTCGACATGAAGGGTGCATACTTTCACATCGACATCCGTTCAGTACATTACAAATTTCTCCGCTTTCACATAGGCTACCACCATTACCTGTTCCAAGTTCTCCTCTTTGGCATCATGATGGCCCCACAGGTTTTCACAAAGGTATTTGTGGTCGTGGCAGCCCCGATAAGACGTCTGGTGTACTCCATGTATCCTTACCTGCATGACTGGCTCCTGGTCACACCCTTTCATGCCATGATTATGTCCGCAGTTCACACTCTCCGCTCTCTCCTTACCACTCTTGGTGTCTGTATCAACCAGAAGTTGGTGCTTATCCCGAGACAGACTATCAATTTCATCACGACGCATCAGGATTCCATAGTGGCACATTCCTTTGTCACCACTGTCATAGCAGACTTACACTGCAACCCATGCACCACAGTACGTTGTTGGCTCTGCCTTTTCAGGCACATGGCGGCCTGCACCTATGTGACACTGCATTCCCACTTGCACATGCGCTGTCTACAGCTGTGGCTCCTGTTGTTCTTCAGACCCCAGTGGGATCACCCCAATACACAATGATCGTCCTACAGTTGGTTCTGGCCTCCCTCACCTAGTAGACCGACCCTTCCGATGTGCTTATTGGCATCCCCTTCTCCACCCCTGTTCCGACTGCCACTCTGACGACAGGCGCCTCCCTCTCTGGTTGGGGCGTTCATCTGCACCAGCGCATCACCCAGGGGGTTCGGACACAGTCCAAGGCCCGCATGCTCATAAACGTCCTGGAGCTGAGGGCGGTGCACTTGGCCTGCCATGCATTCCTGCCACTCATCCGTGCCCGTTATGTTCAGCTCCTCTCCGACAACACGACAGCGGTCACCTACATCAACAGATGGGCACCAAGTCCTGTCGTTCTGCTCGGAGTCCATCCACCTCTGGAACCAGTGTCTCCGCCACCATATTATCCTCCCCATGGCGCACCTCCCGGGGGCACAAAACTCCCTGGCCGATGGGCTCAGCAGGACCTGGTACCTCAATCATGAGTGGGCGCTCCACAACCCTACTCTCCGTTCCATCTGCCATACTGAGGCACCTCTCACTGGGACCTTTTCACTACACGAGACAATCACATGTTCCCTCTTTACTGCTCCCAGGGAGCCCAGGGGCTCGACTCTCAAGGCTATGCTCTCGTGCCCTGGCAGGGAGAACCTCGTTACACCTTTCCCCTGTTCCTCTCCTTCCCCAGATCCTCTGCAAGATCTACCAGGACCAGGCCACAGTCATACTGATAATCCCGTTCTAGTCTTGCCAGTTTTTGTTTGTGGACCTCCTCAGGCTCTGTGCCTGCCCACCTCTCCATCGCCACACAATCCCAGACCACCTCACTCAGGACCAAGTCAGATTCTGCCATCCCAGTCCTGGCTCCCTTTGCCTCATGGTCTGGTTTTTGGTTTGGGCTCCTGTGTAGACAGTGCTTGTTTGCCGCTGGTGCAGCACATCCTTACACGCAGTAGGCAGACCCCCACAAGAGTTTGCTATATCGCAAAATGGAAATGTTTCACCTCCTGGGCTCAGCACCACCACTTCCCCCTCGAGGCCATCTCCATCCGTAGCATCCTGGAATACCTCCTAGAACTTAAGACCTCAGTCGTTAACTTTAGCTCTGTCCGGGTGCACCTGACAGCATTGAGAGCCTTCCTCACCCCTGTGGATGGCCACTCGGTCTTTACACACTCCACCACCACCCGCTTCTTCTGCTTAACAGCTTCCTGCCAGTGCACAAGCCGCCCCCCCCGCGACCTCAATCTTATCCTCTCCACCCTCACCAGACCCCGTTCAAGCCTCTGGCCACATCCTCCCTCTTCCATCTCTCCCATGGAAGTCATCTTCCTCGTGGCTATCACTTCTGCTCGGCAGGACAGCAAACTGGTGGCCATGATGGGCAATCTCCTCCCCCCAACCCCCAATACAGTTTTCCATAAAGACAAGGTTTCCTTGCGCCTCCACCCCAGATTCCTCCTGAAGGTAGTCTTGGAGTTTCACCTCAACTTGTTGATTCACCTTCCGGTCTTCTGTCCTAGGCCACACGCCACTCCTGCAGACAGGACCCTGCATTTCTTAGATGTCTACCATGTGCTGGCGTTCTATCTTGACAGAACCCCCACCATTCATGCCTCCCCACATCTCTGTAGACAGATGCATGGGCCAAGTCCTGCCCTCCCAACGCATCTCAAGTGGGTCTCTGCATGCATCCATGTATGGTATATGCCGCCCAGCACAGTTACAGTGCACTCAACATGGGCACAAGTGGCAACATCTGTCTTCCTGGCAGATGTCTCCTGGCATGACATCTGCTGAGTGGCAACGTGGCATTCTGTGCATACCTTCACTACCCATTACGCAATCAGCCAGAGGGCGGCAGACGCAGCTGTGGGCCATGTTGTCCTCCAGACTGCAATGCCTCTTGCATCCTCGCACACGCCTCTGCACTTATCACTGCTTGATACTCACCCACATTTGGAATACATATAGGGACCATCACCTTGAAGAAGAAGAAGAGGCTGTTACTTATCTGTAACTGAAGGTTATTCAAGATGTGTTGTCCCTATTTGTATTCCAATACCTGCCCTCCGTCCCATCTGCTGTGTGCCGCACTGCTCAGCAGTAAGAGGGTGACTGAGAGGGTGTCACCCCACACAGCCTCATGTAACCTCACCTGGACCACGTGGCTACATACGTGTGGGTCGATGAATACTGATGCAGAAATCTTCTGACAGATGGCGCGCATGCACACCCACAGTGGAGTACAGATTGGGACCACACATCTCGAAGAACCTCCAGGAGGTAGGTAACCTCTTTTTCAAGTCTAAGAACTAGATTTTGATATCCTTAGTCGTGATTAATAAGTTGTTCTTGATCTATAAGCATTGTATTTTTGTAACTTAAACCACAGCTCTGGAAAGTGAAGAAAGCGCTGAAAATGACAGTTAAATGGAGAAGCATGAGGCCAACAATCCAGGTAAGTACCTTTGCTCTTTCATAATGACTAGAGCTATTGAGCTCTCTGCTCCTTCAGAGGTTAGTGAACAGCTTACTTTAAAATAAAATTCAAATCAACAAAATATGAAGATGTATAGATGTATGTAAAATGTATAGAAGTATACAAATGCTGCTGTGTTCATCCATTTGTATAATATGATTCAATTAAAAAGTTGCAGAAGTAGCTACAGAAAACCACAAATCAGTCTTCCATTATTACTGCTGGAGGATAGAAATGTTATTTGCTACTGAATTGAGACGGTTAAGACATCTTCTGCAAAACAGAGTTCTTCAAGTGCCAGTCCCTGTGTGTTACACTATGGGGTATGCATGCACTTCATGTGCCTGAGACCAGAGAATTCTTGCAAGCAATGTCAATTGGTCTATGTCTGCACCCTTGGTCTCCTCACACACCATGGGTAAATGGGGTGGTATGGACTAACTGCCTATCCAGTTCCTTTTTACCACTGCATGGCCTAGTTTGTAATTTCCAGTATCTGGAGCCCTTCTTTATGTCGTCTTTGTTTTGAAATCTGTAAATATTTCAGTTTTATAGTTATTTTTACTGTAGTGTACTTAGTGTTAGAAATTTTAAAGTATACTTAGTAACAGGTATAATCCCTGCCTCAGTGAACCGTTTAGCTTCCCCAGTATAGGATTTAGATTATGCCTAGGATACCAGACTTCAAAAATTGTCTCCTGTCCCTGATCCTTCTCAGTCAGTGATACTTCCACTAGGTGCAGTATCTGTCAGTTGGGGTGATCCAAGTCCCACCTGGAACCTGCAGGCACAAGAACTCTGGCTTAAGAAGCAACTCAGGAAGAAAGCAATGAGGCCCCAGTTGGACCCTGCCCCCGTACATCTGCCAGAGTTCTAGAAGAGTGCACCTTTTACCATAAGATCTGATACAGAAGCGGGAAACAGTAAAGTCAGGGACCCTTCATTGGGCTTCTACCATGAGAGTAAGGACTGTTGTCCTAAGCAGAAGAGCAGAGCCCCACTGACAATGCAACCTCAATGTGTTATATGAACAAGCCAGGAGGAGCCCGCTCCCTAGCTTTGTCTGCAAGCAATAAAGGTTTGGCAGTTGTGCATCATGGAAAACCTCATTTACACAACTGCTTACTTGCGCAGATGCTCAGAATCACTTGGCCAGTCACCTCAGCAGGAACTTCTCTCAGAATCATGAGCGATTTCTGAAGAGCAATGTGCTGAGGTCCATTTTCAAGGACTGAGGCATTGTGACAGTGGACTTACTTTCAGTGAAAGACAACAAGAAATGCAGTCTATTTTGCTCTCAAGCGGGTCTCCGTCTAAGGCTCATTAACTGATGCTTTCCATTTGAACTGGGGATCAATCCTTGTGTATGCCTTCCCCCCGATATCCCTCAGGTGATTCTCAGACTGAAATTGGATCATACTAACTCAGTGGTTCCCAAACTTTGGCAGCCGCGAACCCCTTTAGTAATTGTGTAATTGTGAAATCTCGTGAACCGCCTCCTAAAAATGAATATTTCCAGGGATTTAAGTTTAAATTTCCTCAGTGTGATGGATGAGCTTGTTTTGCTATGCATAGCTCTTGGAAGTCCGGAACCACTGGAGAAAGATGAAGTCTCAGGTCTGGTTCGGCATCAAGTCTGTTTCTGTATTTGGTTTTCAGATGTGCATATGAGGAAAACGCTTTCTCGCATAAGTATTGTGACAAAGTTCCTTCTCTACCTTGGTGGGTCTTGCACTTATTGGCGGATTTGCTCGCCTCGGAGATTCACAGCAGCCCTCAGTTTGGCCGTTTTCATGAACCCACAGTCCAGGTCAACTCCTCCTGTGTCTGACCAGGAGTTGGGAGGTTTGGGGGGAACTTGGGCCCGCCCTCTACTCTGGGTTCCAGCCCAGGGCCCTGTGGAATGCAGCTGTCTAGAGTGCCTCCTGGAACAGCTGTGCGCCAGCTACAACTCCCTGGGCTACTTCCCCATGGCCTCCTCCCAACACCTTCTTTATCCTCACCATAGGACCCTCCTTCCAAACAGATAATGCTTGTACTCTTCAGTCCTTCAACAGTACACCTTCTCACCCTCAGCGCCTAGTGCCACTTGCTCCCAGCTCCTCACACGCACGCCACAAACTGAAGTGAGCTCCTTTTTAAACCCAGGTGCCATGATTAGCCTGCCTTAATTGATTCTAGCAGCTTCTTGATTGGCTGCAGGTGTTCTAATCAGCCTGTCTTAATTATTTCCAGAAAGTTCCTGATTGTTCTGAAACCTTCCCTGTTACCTTACCCAGGAAACAGGGACCTACTCAACCTGGGGCTAATATATCTGCCTTCTATCATTCTCCTGTAGCCATGTGGCCCGACCCTGTCACAGTATGTTGTTGAAAATGGTAACAAGACTGTAGCAGCTTTTTCTGCCAGAAGGGGGTACTCGTTTCTTAAACTCAGCCAAAAGTTGATCAGTGACAGATTTCTGAAACTCCTTTTCAGTTTGTAATCACAGGAGATCTCAGTCAATTTCTCTTTCCTCAGTGTTCAATATCTGTGTTGAGAAAGTGGTATCATCAAAAGGGTTGTGAATCCTTTCATTATCGCCAGACATAGCTGGAAAATATTTCCTGAAAGTTGTGCAAAGTCCTTTTAGGTGTGCAATTATATTGGTTTCAGTGCACTGATCCAACTGAAATTTGTTCTGCCAGGAAGTCATGAAGATTACTGAAACACTCAGTTTGATTGTTTTCCAAACAACTTTCCCAGACTGCAACTTCTTTATCATGGATTCAGCTTGCTCTTGCACATTGAAAATTGTTATATTGAGGCCTTGAAGAGATAAATTTAGGTCATTAATTCTTGACAAAATATGTTCTAAATAAGCTAGGCTCTGGAGCCAGACATTATTTTCCATACAGCTGGCAAGGTGGAAAGGGTGGCTGTTGAAAAAAAACTAGGATTTCCGTTCTAAGCTCAAACAAGCGCACAAGGATTTTGCCCCGTGAGAGCCATCTAACTTCAGTATGGGTCAACAGACAATTGTATATACTACCCATTTCGTCACAAAGTACATGAAATATTCTGGAATTTGTTTGCCATGATTTTATGAAATTCACCATTTTCACTGCACTGTCCAGCACTTCCTTCAGTCCCTCAGGCATGCATTTTGTTGTGAGGGCTTGTCTATGGATGCTGCAATGAGTCCAAGAGACTTTTGATGCAACCTTTTTTGTTCGAGCTACAAATCCAGTATACTTCCCCGTCATTGCTGCTGCCCCATGAGTGCAAATATCTAGGCACTGAGACCAATCTGTTTCCTTTTCTTGAAAATATGCAGTAGTCAGATTGAAGATATCTTCTCCAGTTGTACGTTCTTCCAGTGGTCGGCAAAACAAGAAGTCGTCTTCTTCAAGCATACCTTCATTCACATAACATACAAACAGTAGCAAAATAGCTAGATTAGCTACATCAATTGACTCCTCCAACTGTATAGCATAATATGGACTATTTTTCAGTCTATGTACAATTGTGGTCTCTACGTTGTTTGACATGTTAATTCTTAGTGACAACATATTATTGGACAAAGGTACCATGTCAATCCTTTTTGTAGCCTTTTCTCAGAGCATGCAATGAACTACGTCTTTTATACATGGACCAATCAAGCTCTCTGCTATGGTATGGGCTTCTGATGCTTTTGCTACTCGGTAGCTCATGCAGTATGACGCTTCAAGTGCATTTTCATTGTCAGTACTTGCTTTGGATATAAAACTGGTCATGTCACCCTCTCAGCTAATTTTCGCTTGAAAAAAATCAACAGGCTTGTCAAGTTGTGCAGGATGCCTAGTTTCTAAATGGCGCCAAAGTAGAGAAGGTTTGAGGCTGCTGTTTGCTAGAACATCACCACAAATCACACACAGTGAAAACCAACGTTCTTGATCACCAATGCATGTAAAGCCATATTTTATATAATCATCATATTTTCTTTTCTTTGTAAGTGACTTTCCAGGACCATCATGATCATTAGACTTAGATTTTCCACAGTGTGGACTTGAGGAAACGCTAGCTGATTCTTGTGTCTTAACACGTTCCTTTTTCAGCCACTTATCCATTGAACTTGTGTAGAAAAGTTCTAATAAAAATAACACAGAGAAACTGCTAACAACCAACAAACTAGAAAATGAGATTCACTCAAGTCTCACTGAAGCAAAACAGCACTCGAGAGAGAATGACAATTACTGAGGCACCTTAACACTGCTACACTGGCTACAACGTGCTTCCGGCTGGTTTGGCTCAAACAGCTTTTCTTCTGCCACGAGGCCTGTCCCTACGAGGGTGCCCTGTGAGGGACAAAGTAGCTTGGATCACCCCCACGTACAGCGCAGCCCCTGCTCACTCTGCCCTCGATGCCAGCTTCCCCTGTCTGACAAGGACAGGGGTCCGAGCTGCCACCTGCGCAGCTGGGGTCTCAGCTGCCACCCTGCCCACCACAGGGCTCAGGCTACTGGCCCCGCGCTGGGGTCTGGGCTGCCAGCTCCGCACTCCGTGGGGCTCCTGCTGGTGGTTGACCACCCTGGTCAACTGAGCTCCACTGAGCTCGGGCTGCAGGTCCCGCTGACCACTGGGTCTCGGGCTGCCGTCCCCAACTGGCCGGCCCTGCTCTTCCTGGGACTCGGGCTGCTATCCCCGTGCAGAGTGCTGGGGTTCAGGCTGCCGGCTCCCCTGCTGATGAGGGCAGGGCTCAAGCTGCCAGCCCCAGCTGCCTGGCCCCGCTCTTCCTGGGGCTTAGGTTGTCAGCCCTGCGCGGAGCGCTGGGGTTTGAGCTGCCAGCTCCCCAGCTGACGGGGGCAGGGCTCGGGCTGCCATCCCCAACTGCTGGGCCCTGCTCTTCCTGGGGCTCGGGCTGTCTGCCCTGCAACTGGATCCCACCTGCTACCTCCAATGCCCAGGGTCCTCTGGCCGCCATTAGTGAAATTTTTCTGGCAACCCCCCTGTAACATTCTGCGAACCCCCGTTTGGGAACCACTGTACTAGATACTCATTGTACCATGGCCAAAATAGCGTTGCTTTTCGGACCTTCACAGTCTGTCTGTTCAACCTCACAGATTTCTTCCCCTCATTCCTGATCTGCTGACACAACACCATGATCAAATATGGCATGGATCGCTTTGACTTTTTTTATCTTACGCAGATCCGATGAAGGGTCAGGATGTTTCGACACAGACAATTTCCAGGTGGATTACTTCTGCGTTACTACAGCATAAGGGGTAGCACAGACCACACCTCTACAGAGACTGGTGGCTTATTCTGTGAGGGTTCACACGGCTTTTGTCATGTTTCTCAGTGATGTTTCTATATTGCACGTTTCTAGGGATGCTGCCTGGTCTTCCATACGTGCTTTTCGGAAGCATTACGCTATTACAACATCTAGATCAGATGGAAACTTTGTCCAGGAAGTTCTTCAGTCATTATTTAAGTAGACTCCGAGTCCCACCTCCATTGGTTACTGCTTGTGAGCCATCTGTAGGGAACATTTGGTTGCAACCACTCGAAGAAGAAAAAAGGTTATTTACCTGTACTGTAACTGTGCTTCGAGATGTGGGTGCAGAAGTATATTCCACACCCCACTTTCTGTTCCCTCTGCATTGGAGTTTCCAGTCTTAGATTCTTGTGTGAAAGAACTGAGGCAGTTGGGACAGCGCTGCCCTTAATAGCCATAGGAGGGGAAATAAGGGCCAGAGGAAGCAAGAGCTGCCCCAACAGTTAATGCTAAGTGAATTTCTCTGGCTGTGATGCATTGGGCTCATGCACACCTGAGTGAAATGCACATCTGCACCCACATCTCAAAGAACATCATCTACTGTACAGGGTAAGTAACCATTTTGCCTCATCACTTAAATGTTTAGAATAGTTAGTTTTCATTCACAGATTAAAATGAGACTGATATTTTTAGCATCCAAAAACTTTCAAATGTTCTGTTAACATAAATATTTGAGGATGACAAAATCAATAAAAGGATGCGGGGAAAGGAAGAAACCTGGAAAACTCACCAGATGTGGGATTGTATTTTAAAAACCCAAGTTTTTCACAGTTCTTTCACTTAGCAAGCCAGTCTTTCTTGCTATGGAGCTAGCAGTGGGTATGTCCTGCTAGATAATGCCATTGGCTGGAGGAAAAAAAAGAACATTTTGGTTTCACAAACAATGTTGGTTGTGTTGAATTTGACCAGCAGAGAATGTTTTACAATGTGGTCTTGCTCTTTCTTTCTTTATGAAGTATAAAGATTTGAAAAGTGTGTTTTATCAAACCTTTTTTTCTTGCTAATGTTCTACATTAACAATATAAGGAATATTAACTCTGGTCTGGGCTTCCTTTGCATTTCTCGGGGACATTATTCATGGATCTCCATTAACTGAAGGTAGGTGGGAGTAGAGATGTTTAACTTGTAATTGATAATTCTTTTGTCCCAAATAATTATTGGGCATTAAAATAAGACCAGAGTGTGATGCTGCTTTAAGGACCTTTATGCCAAACCTCCTGAATATGAAATAATTACTTTTGTACAATTACTTATTATTTAGGTCTTTAAATGTAGTTTTTCTTTGATTTAATCAGTTTCTGTATAGGCTCTTGTACAGTTAGTGGCTGAAGGGCTCAATTTTCTGTCTGCATCCTGTTGAAGAGAGTGAGGGTTGTAGCTGAGTGCTATGTGCTCTTTTGAAGCATTTGTAGATTTGCATTAAGTTTTATGTTGTATAATGAAAGTTAGTAATGAGTTTTTCATCTTTACGAGCTGAGCTTTAATCAGTGAAACTTGAGCCAACTGCAGTATACCCATGGGCTCAACAGATCTCTTGAACCTTTGTAGCCTTCTTCTGTCAAGAATGGTATTGAAAAATGAGTTGTCTTGTGATGGTTCATGTAGTATTTAGCAAAGAAATTCCAGGGCAAACTCCTTGCCTTGGGATAGTGCTTTATATTGCACCTTTTTTTTTTTTTTTCAACTTAAAAAATCCTGTTTGCTAGTTGTCATCTTCCTTGTTTTAGGTTGCAATTAGACCTAATATCATTGATGGTTTCCTTTGAATTTTTTTGCTAATACTGACTTTTTTTCACAAACAAAGTACTGTATTTTTTCCCCTTCTGTTTTATTTGTCTAAACCAATTATGATTACTTCTCTCTATTAAATCTAATACAGTTTGGTGCATACAATGAGTCTGAAAAGAGAACTGAAGAATATGATACCCAGGTAAGACACGGTCCTGTAATATTGCTGACATGTTGGTTATTTAATGAAATATGTAGTGGGACTTGGTGCAATCTGCTAGTTGGAGAATTTACAGTCTTCTTCTGGACAGCAAAAAGATAGTGTGGAAAATTAGATCAAATATTAACTTGAGTCTTCCTTACAAAAGCGGACTGAAACAAATACAATTATTGTTTTCAGTGTCCATGGAATTCGTGTATTTTTTTAGTTTAGCAGGGACCGTAACAGCCTAGTCTGACCTCTTGCGCAATGCAGACCATAGACGTTCACCCAGTAGTTCCTGCATCTATCCCAATAATTTGTGGCTGAACTAGAGTGTATTTCTTGATTTAAAGGTCATCAGTGATTAAAAAAAAATTCAGGTCCCTTTGTTCTACAAAAACCTGTGCTTTTTGGTATACAGTTTTAAAATAGCATTGGTGTAGGTAGTCTTGAGAGTTCACTATAATTTTGAGGTAAATCTTGAATTTTAAGTTGCTTCAGCATGTTTCTGCACTTTATTGCTGCAGACCTGAAGAAATTATTTAAGTGGTATGCTCTAAGACTAAGAATTTTTCCAGTCTGATGCACACCAGTTGTTGTCTTTTTGTTTTGGGGAAACATATCCTCTGGACAGATGAAGTCTGCCATGGTTTACCTCCCCAGAGCTGGTAGCTTATGCATCAGACCTTTTTGTTATGGCAGTCCATAAATCTAAAGTGCCAAAGCCTTAGTGCTGCCTTTACCTATCATACTGCCAGGAGTTTTGGACCTGCTAGTTCCAGTTACCCACACTTGTCTCCAATTCAGACTACTCCATCTTTTCCCTCCCCTGAAATGAAAACAGAAGAGGAAACCCAATGAAACCGTATTCGCCTCTGTTACCTAGAAGTGTGATTCCATCTCTGACCAAAGCCATATTGTATGTTTTTGTAGTGGTAACATGGTCTTGTTCTTTGAATAGGAGGACTGGGAGTCAGAAGACCAGGGTTCCAAGTCATTATAGAATTGCAAATAAATTTGTCTGAATATGTGAATATCTCATCTTCAACTTTATTTAAGATATGCATGTAAAATGTTTAGCTGTTCTTAATTCTTACACTAAAGCTAGCCAACTCTTTTTGAACTAATCAAAGTTGTCATTAATTTGAACAGAGAATACACTGGTTTCTATGCAAATGCTAAATGATTCCTAGGCCGTCATCAGTTATGAAGACCTAGTCTGTCTGTTTTGAATGACATCCTACTGTAAGATCCCTTGGAAGCATCAGAACCTACATCTCCTTCCAGTGATTGTCCATATGCACATTCCACTTCTGATATGCATCCACTGCAAGCACTTGAGACTTTTGGCCAGCATTATGTGTACAGCATGCCTGCACTCTGAAGCTTCTCTGGTTCTCCAGCAAGGTCATGTAAGGGCAGTGTGTGTCAAGTGCCATCAGTTCCTCTCAGCCGCCTCCTGACATTGATGAAACAGAACATTTGCAGTCCGTAACACAGACCCCGCCCCGCCCCACACAATCCAGAATGTAATTGTTAGTTGTTCCTAGTTAGCCTTTTATTAGCATAGATGATTCTCTGCCCGTTGAGCCAAAAAAACCTACAATGGCTATAAGAACTGCCCTTCATGTGAAGGAACCATGCCCATCAATGAGGAGTACTAGAAATGCCTGTGTTGTCTTGGAGAGTCATACATCCCAAGGAAGTGTTCCACTTGCAAATCTTTTATTTCAAGGACGTGAGGTCAGAGAGGCAAGACTTCAGGTATCTTCTGAAAGAATCTGAGACCTGCCTTGGATCAGGCTGTCTAGACCTCTCTCTGTGAGATCCAGCACCAAAGAGCACAAACACTGGTTCACTTTCATATGCACATGAGCATTCCATGGGAGAGAAGAAGCATTCTGATAAATCCCAGAGTCAGGGATCTCCAAGAGCAGATCTCCCACCAGTGGTTGCTCGAGAAGAATCCCCCTCCTCTGCACCAAACTATCAAGACTTCTCAACTCCATGAGGCTTCCAAGAAGGTCACTCAGTTTAAGACACTGACTCAGAGACTAGCCGTCAGAGATCTAGCACCAATTATATCAGAGGTGGGCAAACTGTGGGCCACATCTGGCCCGCGGGACTGTCCTGCCTGGCCCTTGAGCTCCTGGCTGGGGAGGCTAGCCCCCGGCCCCTCCCCCGCTGTCCTCCCTCCCCCATGGCCTCAGCTTGCTGTGCCACCAGTGCTCTGGGCGGCGGGGCTGTGATCTCCTGCCGGGCAGTGCATCTGCAAGAGCCGCCGGCCTGCCCCGGTGCCTCGAGACTGCGCGGTGGTGTGGCTGGCTCCGGCCGGGCAGCGCGGCTGCCAGTCCTGGTGCTCTGAGCGGCATGGTAAGGGGGCAGGGAGTGGGGGCGGTGGGTGTTGGATAAGAGGCAGGGGTCCTGGGGGGGCAGGTGGATAGGTGTGAGAGTCTCAGGGGGCAGGGGCGTGGATAGGGGGCATGGAAGTCAGGGAGCGGGGGGTGGTTAGGGATGGGGGAGTCCTGGGCGGGGGTGGTCAGGGGATAAGGGGTGGGGGGGTTGGATGGGTTGGAGATTCTGAGGGGGACAGTCAGGGGGCAGGAAGTGGGGGTGGATAGGGGGCGGGGGCCAGGCTGTTTGGGGAAGCACAGCCTTCCCTACCTGCCCTCCATACAGTTTTGGAACCCCAATGTGGCCCTCAGGCCAAAAAGTTTGTCCACCCCTGAATTACATCATTGACTGCTTTGGACTTAATGGTAGCACTGCAAACCATGAGCACCACAACCTATCACTTTTACACTGGCACTCTCTGGACTGACAGTTTCTGTCACCAGGTGGTCCAGGCACTTCACAACTGCAACGAGCACTGACAGGGTTCATGGCACTGAGAGATCTAGAGCTTCTATAGGAGCCAGAGTCTCCACCTCGCTCCTATTAGCAGGATTGTATCCATGGCACCATCCACGTCTGCACACCACCTCTGGATCCACTTCTATACAGTCAGAGGAGATGGATCAGCAACACACCACCTCTCCTCCAGCCTCCACTCCACTGTTGTGTGTGTCCTGCAGGAGGACTTGGGACTGCTCCAGAGACAGGCATTGGGACTCAAACTGACCCCAACCCTCCTGGTTTCTGACACCATGGCTATGTAGAACTTACCAGATCAACATATGGTCATACTGGTGTTCCTGGGCCATCCTGAGAAGCTTGCAACTGTGCAGACAAACCTTTATGTCCCCAGGGCATCCCATCCACAGATACAGCCACCCTAGCTGCACCTTCTCTTTTACCACTGCAGCCCTCCCTATTTCCAGAGTATAAACAGTGAGAAGACACTCCTCCACAGATAGGGTTCCAGCTGGTGATGGCTCTATTATCTTCCTCCCCAAACAAGTTGTCTCCTCATTGGGTCCCCAACCTGATGTTTTGAAGGTGTTACAAGGCCTTTTAAAGAGAATAGGGGAGGCACTGTAAATGCCAGGATTCAACATGTGTTAGTTGATATCCTGCAGTCAGGGTTGGCCTTACCATGAGGCAAACTGAGACAGCTGCCTCAGGTGCCAGACTGTGTGGGGGCACCTCTAGGACCCAGAGTGTAGAAAATTGTGTCTGCTGCTGGTGCATATGTATTCTCTCTGCTCTAGATACACAGAGAGGGTGGAGTGCTGTGCTGGAGGAAAGAGGGCACAAGAGACATAACAGCCAGGCAGGAGAAAAGGTTAGAGGGAATAACAGAAAGCAGCAGGAGCTGCAGGGGGAGAGAGGAGGAGGAGCCTCTTATGTACCTCTCTATCATTCCCAGGAGCCTGGACTGGTTAAGACCAGCCTCTCAGGGAGCTTCCTATTTCCTGCTGCTTCCCTGAACTCACTTGAGGAGAACAGGCAGTCAACTGAAGTAGTAGGAGCCAGTTAGGCCCTTAAGAAGCTGATATCTTCCCTCACTCAGGCCCTGCTACCAGCCTGCTTATTTGTCCCCTTCAACTAAGTGTTGAGAGCCACTATAGTTGGCACAGAACAGCAGTCATGAGTGAAAGAAGAAAACGCCCCACTGAGGCAGCATTCCGAAAAAGAAAGCAAGCAAAGGAAGCTTTTCTATCTAAGCAGGAAGGAGCTCTCCTGAGATACAAATGTTCACGGTGAGCCTTCCGGCCCCAGTGATGATGTGAGTGGTGAGGAGATGCCTGATCATCCAGTTAGTCAGAGTGTAGGTACTGCAGCATCCATATCTCCATCTCAAATGGATGTAACCATACACATTCCTGAAAAAAAGTGTAGATCAGAGAAGAATGTGGTGGAGGCACAAGAAACAGCTGCTGCTGAGTTTAGTTCCTTAAGTCTAGATGATCCAGGACTGTGGACCCACTTGAGCAGTAGCCTGAGGGACTTCCTTGTACTGCATGGGCCACAGCAAGTGAAAAACTTCATGTTCCCCAAAGACAATGAAAACAGAAGTTTCCATCCAACACATTACTGGCATGAAATCCCTAATGGTGACAAAGTGGAGAAGCCATGGCTTATGTACTTAAAAAACCCAGAATGCTGCATACTGAATGCTGTTTTTGTTGCAAACTCTTCCAGTCTAATGTTCCAGCCACATTGGGTTCTACAGGAACAAAGGACTGGAAAAATCTGGCTAGAAATCTGGCATGCCATGAGAAGGTAGCAAATCACCAGAGAGCATTCCATAGCTGGAAAGAGCTTGAGATGAGACTAAGATTAAAGGCCACCATAGATGATGAGCATCAAGAGAAGATTGCATCAGAGTCTCTTTACTGGCAAAATATTCTGAAAAGGCTCATTGCCATTATGAGAGTGCTTGCTGCCCAAAACCTAGCACTGCATGGCACTTCAGATCAGCTGTATGTGCCAAACAGTGGAAACTTCCTTAAAATTGTGGAGCTGATGGCTAAGTTTGACGCTGTACTCCAGGAGCATCTAAGAAGAGTCGCCACCCAAGAAATGTACACACACCACTACCTTTGAAAAACAATTCAAACTGAGATCATACCATTACTGGCAACAAAAGTCAAACAGAAGATTGTGGCAGATCTGAAGTCAGCAAGACTTGAGCGGATCACTGCAGACTATGTGGCTCTGGGAAGAAGGATAAAGGCGTTTGAGGTGCAAGTGGTCTTCTCGTCCATCCTCCTTGTGGAAGGAAAAGGCCTGGGTAGAGACCGTCGAATCGTGGAAGTCAGTGAATGGCTACGCAGGTGGTGTCAGAGAGAAGGCTTTGGATTCTTTGACCATGGGATGGTGTTCCAAGAAGGAGTGCTAGGCAGAGACGGGCTCCACCTAATGAAGAGAGGAAAGAGCATCTTTGCAAGCAGGCTGGCTAACCTAGTGAGGAGGGCTTTAAACTAGGTTCACTGGGGGAAGGAGACCAAAGCCCTGAAGTAAGTGGGGACGTGGGATACCGGGAGGAAGCACAAGCAGGAGCGCACGAGAGGGCAGGGCTCCTGCCTCATACTGAGAAAGAGGGATGATCAGCGAGTTATCTCAAGTGCCTATACAAAAACGCAAGATGCCTGGGAAGCAAGCATGGAGAACTGAAAGTCCTGGCACAGTAAAGGAATTATGATGTGATTGGAATAACAGAGACTTGGTGCGATAACTCACATGACTGGAGTACTGTCCTGGATGGATATAAACTGTTCAGTAAGGATAGGCAGGGCAGAAAAGGTGGGGGAGTTGCACTGTATGTAAGGGAGCAGTATGACTGCTCAGAGCTCAAGTATGAAACTGCAGAAATACCTGAGAGTCTCTGGATTAAGTTTAGACGGGTGAGCAACAAGGGTGATGTCGTGGTATGTACTGCTATAGACCACCGGACCAGGGGGATGAGGTGGACGAGGCTTTCTTCCGGCAACTCACGGAAGTTACTAGATCGCAGGCCCTGGTTCTCGTGGGAGACTTCAGTCACCCTGATAAGTGCTGGGAGAGCAATACAGCTGTGCACAGACAATCCAGGAAGTTTTTGGAAAGTGTAAGGGACAATTTCCTGGTGCAAGTGCTGGAGGAACCAGCTAGGAGCAGAGCTCTTCTTGACCTGCTGCTCACAAACCTGGAAGAATTAGTAGGGGAAGCAAAAGTGGGTGGGAACCTGGGAGGCAGTGACCATGAGATGGTCGAGTTCAGGATCCTGACACAGGGAAGAAAGGAGAGCAGCAGAATACGGACGCTGGACTTCAGAAAAGCAGACTTTGACTCCCTCAGGGAACTGATGGGCAGGATCCCCTGGGAGAATAACATGAGGGGGAAAGGAGTCCAGGAGAGCTGGCTGTATTTTAAAGAATCCTTATTGAGGTTGCAGGGACATACCATCCCTATGTGTAGAAAGAATAGTGTATATGTTGGGCGACTAGCTTGGCTTAACAATGAAATCCTTGCTGATCTTAAACACAAAAAAGAAGCTTACAAGAAGTGGAAGATTGGACAAATGACAAGGGAAGAGTAAAAAAATATTGCTCGGGCATGCAGGAGTGAAATCAGGAAGGCGAAATCACACCTGGAGTTGCAGCTAGCAAGAGATGTTAAGAGTAACAAGAAGGGTTTCTTCAGGTATGTTAGCAACAAGAAGAAAGTCAAGGAAAGTGTGGGCCCCTTACTGAATGAGGGAGGCAACCTAGTGACAGAGGATGTGGAAAAAGCTAATGTATTCAATGCTTTTTTTGCCTCTGTCTTCACGAACAAGGGCAGCTCCCAGACTGCTGCACTGGGTAGCACAGCATGGGGAGGAGGTGACCAACCCTCTGTGGAGAAAGAAGTGGTTTGGGACTATTTAGAAAAGCTGGACGAGCACAAGTCCATGGGGCCGGATGCGCTGCGTCCGAGAGTGCTAAAGGGGTTGGGGGATGTGATTGCAGAGCCATTGGCTTTGAAAACTTTGAAAACATCTTTGAAAACTCATGGCGATCGGGGGAGGTCCCGGACGACTGGAAAAATGCTAATGTAGTGCCCATATTTAAAAAAGGGAAGGAGGAGGATCCAGAGAACTACAGGCCAGTCAGCCTCACCTCAGTCCCTGGAAAAATCATGGAGCAGGTGCCCAGGGAATCAATTCTGAAGCACTTAGAGGAGAGGAAAGTGATCAGGAACAGTCAGCATGGATTCACCAAGGGGAAGTTATGCTTGACTAATCTAATTGCCTTCTGTGACGAGAGAACTGGCTCTGTGGATGAGGGGAAAGCAGTGGACGTGGTGTTCCTTGACTTTAGCAAAGCTTTTGACACGGTCTCCCACAATATTCTTGCCAGCAAGTTAAAGTACTATGGGCTGGATGAATGGACGATAAGGTGGATAGAAAGCTGGCTAGATCGTCGGGCTCAACAGGTAGTAATCAATGGCTCGTTATATAGTTGGCAGCCGGTATCAAGTGGAGTGCCCCAAGGGTCGGTCCTCGGGCTGGTTTTGTTCAATATCTTTATAAATGATCTGGAGGATGGTGTGGATTGCACCCTCAGTTAGTTTGCAGATGACACTAAACTGGGAGGAGAGGTAGATACGCTGGAGGGTAGGGATAGGATACAGAGGGCCCTAGACAAATTAGAGGATTGGGTCAAAAGAAATCTGATGAGGTTCAACAAGGACAAGTGCAGAGTCCTGCACTTAGGATGGAAGAATCCCATGCACCGCTACCGACTAGGGACCGAATGGCTCTGCAGCAGTTCTGCAGAAAAGGACCTAGGAGTTACAGTGGACGAGAAGTTGGATATGAGTCAACAGTGTGCCCTTGTTGCCAAGAAGGCCAATGGCATTTTGGGATGTATACGTAGGGGCATTGCCAGCAGATCAAGGGACATGATCGTTCCCCTCTATTCGACACTGGTGAGGCCTCCTCTGGAGTACTGTGTCCAGTTTTGGGCCCCACACTACAAGAAGGATATGGAAAAATTGGAAAGAGTCCAGCGGAGGGCAACAAAAATGGTTAGGGGACTGGAACGCATGATTTATGAGGAGAGGCTGAGGGAACTGGGATTGTTTAGTCTACGGAAGAGAAGACTGAGGGGGGATTTGATAGCTGCTTTCAACTCCCTGAAAGGGGGTTCCAAAGAGGATGGATCTAGACTGTTCTCAGTGGTAGCAGATGACAGAACAAGGAGTAATGGTGTCAAATTGCAGTGGGGGAGGTTTAGGTTGGATATTAGGAAAAACTTTTTCACTAGGAGGGTGGTGAAACACTGGAATGCGTTACCTAGGGAGGTGGTGGAATCTCCTTCCTTAGATATTTTTAAGGTCAGGCTTGAGAAAGTCCTGGCTGGGATGATTTAGTTGGGGATTGTTCCTGCTTTGAGCAGGGGGTTGGACTAGATGACCTCCTGAGGTCCTTTCCAACCCTGATATTCTGTGATTCTATGATTCAAAGATTCTAAGATATTACTCTGTTCTGGACTGCACAGCTGACATCAGCCATACGGAACAAATGACTTTAATGGTGCGTTTTTGTAACAACAACAGAACCTAGTGAAAATGTCCCTGCAATGGTGACTGTCAGAGAGCATTTTCTATAATTTATTGACCTTGATGATACTACAAGAGCTGGTATGACAAGTGTACTACTTAAAAAGCTGGAAGATACGGGAATTTTCGATTACTGACATGAGGGGTCAGGGCTACAATAGTGGTGCCAACATGAGAGGAAAGAACAGAGGAGTGCAGACATGGATCCGAGAGTTAAACCCTTGAACTTTTTGTATCCCATGCAGTTCTCATTCATTGAACTTGGTGGTCAGTGATGCAGCATCAGCTTCTAGTGAGGCTGATGAATTTTTTAATGTAATTCAAAGCATCTATGTATTTTTCTCTGCATCAACTCATCGATGGCAAATTTTAAAGGAATATCTGGGAACATCCTCTCTGACACTGAAACCACTGAGTGCCACATGATGGGAAAGTCGAGTGGAGGCGATAAAGCCCATCAAACACCAAATTGGGAAGCTAGATGATGCCATAGTTGCCATTATGGAGGATAATGCTATGACAGGAACTGTTTTTGGGAGAACAGAGGCAGAGGGAAATGGAATCACCAGAAACATACATAACTTCAAATGTCTGTGTGGCTTAGTGTTGTGGCATGACATACTGTTTGAAATAAATGTTGTAAGCAAGAGACTCCAAGGTGTTGACCTTGATATATCTGGAGCAATGGAACAACTGGACCAAGCAAAGTCATACCTAAAGTCTTACCGGTCAGATGAGGGATTTCAAAATGTTCTGAAGAGTGCACAGATGTTGGCAGAGGAACTTCACACTGAAGCTATTTTCCCACCCATTCAAGAATACAAGAGTCACTGAAGAGGAAGACATTTTGATTACGAGGCATGGGATAATCCCATAAGAGACCCCAAACAACAATTCAAAGTTGAATTCTTTAACCAGGTGCTAGATTGTGCACTACAGTCAGTTGAAGAACGTTTCATGCAGGACAAGGAACACAGCAGTATATTTGGGATGTTGTATGATATTCCAAAACTCCTCACTATACCTGAAGAGGACCTACCCCAGCAATGCAGGGCACTAGAGACAGTGTTGACACATGATGACATGCGCGATATTGATGCGAGTGATTTAGGTGATGAACTGAAAGCCCTTTCAAGATACATTTCAGCAGGATCAACTCCAAAGGCTGTTCTGGAATATATGTGCACAAATAAGATGACCACCCTCTTTCCAAATGCTTTTGTTGCTCTGTGCATACTTCTAACACTTCCTGGAACAGTTGCCAGTGGAGAACGCAGCTTCTCCAAGCTGAAGTTAATAAAAACACATCTACGCTCCACAATGACACAGGAGAGGCTGGTTGACCTTGCAACCATCTCAATAGAGCATGAGCTGGCCCAGACTGTGGACCTTCATCAGGAAGCAGTTCAAATCTTTGCAACCAAGAAGGAACGGAAAGCACCATTTTGATTATTCAAACAGATAAAAATGCCAGTGTTTCCTATGCAGACAAGAAAAGTTACATTTGCTGTTCAGGCTTTTGAAAGTTAAGTGTTAGTTAAAATTTTTGAACAAGGCATTTAAAGTTGTTAGTTCTCCTTTATTGGGGTAGGTAGCAGAGCAGTGTGATGAGAGGAGTAGAACAGGAAGAAGGCAGAATTGAGACCTTTCAAAGTTTTGGCCCAAGCGAGGGGGCATGGGGAGCATCATTTGAGCTCCCCGCCTCAGGTGCCAAAATGTTGTGGGCTGGCCCTGCCTGCAGTCCACATCTTCTGGGAAAGTGGCTTTATCCACAGGGTATATAATGGACTCATCCAGGTGCTGTGGTAGACCCCTGCAACAGTTCTCGCACCTCTCAAAATGGGGACAGAAAATAGCAAGTGCCACCCAAGGGGGCTGAATATTTTTATACCCATCCTGTTCCATCATCTCTGGTAGTGACAGTGGCTAATGAGAAAGCAAGATAAAACAGGGCGACAGCAAAGGAGGGAGAGCCAAAAAGATTAGGTTCATTTGGCAGAAAATCAAATCAGCAAGCATGCAATTTTGGCTTGCTAATTATCAAGCCCTAATGTTGAGGTAAGATTTTTGTATTTTTGAGAAATTCACTGTTTTTCACAAATAACAGTCTGACTGATTTCCAGAAAGAATTTGCTTCTCTGATCACAGCAGGGCAGTTAGTGGTAAAACCAGGCTTCAGGCAGCTCTGGATAAAGCTGATATCACTTCCCGCTCTACGGGAAGAGTTACAAAGGGATCTCAGAAAACTGGGTGATGGGGCAATAAAATGGCAGATGAAATTCAGTGTTGATTAAATGCAAAGTTATGCACATTGGAAAACATAATTCCAACTGTACATACAAAATGATGGGGCCTAAATTAGCTGATACCACTCAAGAAAGAGATCTTGGCGTCATTGTGTATAGTTTTATGAAAACGTGCTCTGTGTGCATTGGCAGTCAAAAAAACTAACAATGTTAGGAACCATTAGGACGGGGATAGATAGATTATCATAATGCCACTATATAAATCCATGGTATACTGTTAGCCAAAATGGTCAGGGACGCCACCCCGTGCACTGGGTGTCCCTAAACCTCTGACAGCCAGAAACTGAGAGTGGACAACCAGGGATGTATGACTCAATTGCTTGGTTAATTTCCTCTGAAGCATCTGGCACCAGCCACTGTTGGAAGACAGGATAGTGGGCTAGATGGACTATTGGTCTGACCTGGTATGGCCATTCTTACGTTCTTATTACCGCAGCCACAGTTATGCATAGGTCATCGTGGCTGCAAGGGTCTGGATTTCCCAGAGAAGTTGAATCCACTATGGAGGATCTTCTGTTTGAAGGGGCTGAACTCCTTTGTGCCACAGTGGATGAGGCCTCCGCCCCTTGAAGAACTGAAGGATGAAATTGCTGGGGGTATACACTCTGGCCCCTAAAAGAAAGCATTACTGAAAGCAGCCATGCACCATAGAAATCTGAGCTCACTATTCCATGTCTTCCACCAAAGATCTAGCAAGTCTCAGAGGAAAAAATGACACTTTCACAGGAGAAGGTAGCACTCTGTTGACCCAACCATCTCTCTCACCTACACGTATGCACCAGTCACAAAAGCACCAGTTTTGACAGCCTGGTCAGAGGTGGATACATTCCCCTAATTCTAAAGTCTACCCTTCTTTTGGGGAACTCTCTTTCCTTGTTTTGGCATGCTTGGTTCTGCACCACCTCAAACCAATGGGTATTGGATACCATCTCATCAGTCTACTCTGTCCAGTTCCTTTCAGCACCTTTCAACCCCCTTTCCCATCCCTCTTCAGGGACCAGTCTCCCAAGGATCTTCCACAACAAGAGGTCCTCTCACTACTTTTTTCTCAGGGCAGTAGAGTTCCACATCAGTACTGGGGAAAGGAGTTCTAGGGTCCCTATTTTTCCTTTTTGGGATGAGAGAGATGGTAATCTATATTGGATCTTAGAGAGCTGAACATGTTTATCCACAAGCTGAAGTTCAGGATGGTAACCCTGAACTTCCCAATGAGGACCCTAACCTCTATCATATCCCCCCTTAGTCTCCTCTTTTCCAAGCCTGAAAAGTCCTAGTCTCTTTAATCTCTCCTCATATGGGACCCGTTCGAAACCCCTATCATTTTAGTTGCCCTTCTGTGAAACTTTTCTAATGTCGGTATATCTTTTTTGAGATGAGGAGACCACATCTGTACGCAGTATTCAAGATGTGGGTGTACCATGGATTTATATAAGGGGAATAAGATATTCTCCGTCTTATTCACTATCCCTTTTTTAATGATTCCTAACATCTGGTTTGCTTTTTTGACTGCTGCTGCACACTGTGTGGACGTCTTCAGAGAACTATCCATGATGACTCCAAGAGCTCTTTCCTGATTAGTTGTGGCTATATTAGCCCCCATCCTATTGTATGTATAGTTGGGGTAATCCTGGACAAATTCTAGAGATTTTTGATTTACTCCCTAACATCTGTGCAGGAGATGAATTGGTGCACTTGTTAGAGTTCTTTCTCTAAGAGAAGGCATTTATTTTGGTGTCAATGACACTTTTGGTTTAAAAAAAAACAACAACAAAAAGTCACCTAAGTGAGTTTAACTGGTGGTACTTAATGTCCTCTTCATGTTTATTCTTCATAGGTACTCTGATGGGGGTATTAGGTGAACTAACCCTTTTTCAAGGCTCATCTTCAGCATTTGAGGCTCCTGTGACAGATACTGCAACCACACGCAGGGTCTTTGGGAACCATATTGTATTAACAAAAAGATAAGGAGTACTAGTGGCACCTTGGAGACTAACCAATTTATTTGAGCATAAGCTTTCGTGAGCTACAGCTCACTTCATCGGACGCATTCAGTGGAAAATACAGTGAGGAGATTTATATAGAATCATAGAATATCAGGGTTAGAAGGGACCTCAGGAGGTCATCTAGTCCAACCCCCTGCTCAAAGCAGGACCAATCCCCAATTAAATCATCCCAGCCAGGGCTTTGTCAAGCCTGACCTTAAAAACTTCTAAGGAAGGAGATTCTACCACCTCCCTAGGTAACGCATTCCAGTGTTTCACCACCCTCTTAGTGAAAAAGTTTTTCCTAATATCCAACCTAAACCTCCCCCACTGCAACTTGAGACCATTACTCCTTGTCCTGTCCTCTTCTACCACTGAGAATAGTCTAGAACCATCCTCTTTGGAACCACCTCTCAGGTAGTTGAAAGCAGCTATCAGATCCCCCCTCATTCTTCTCTTCTGCAGACTAAACAATCCCAGTTCCCTCAGCCTCTCCTCATAAGTCGTGTTCCAGACCCCTAATCATTTTTGTTGCCCTTCGCTGGACTCTCTCCAGTTTATCCACATCCTTCTTGTAGTGTGGGACCCAAAACTGGACACAGTACTCCAGATGAGGCAGAACACACAGAACAAGAAAAAATGGGTGTTATCATACACATTGTAAGGAGTGTGATCACTTAAGATGAGCTATTACCAGCAGGAGAGCCGGGGGGAGAAACCTTTTGTGGTGATAATCAAGGTGGGCCATTTCCAGCAGTTAACAGGAACGTCCAAGGAGCGGTGGGGGAAATAAACATGGGGAAATAGTTTTACTTTGTGTAATGACACATCCACTCCCAGTCTCTATGCTTATGCTCAAATAAATTGGTTAGTCTCTAAGGTGCCACTAGTACTCCCTATCTTTTTGCGAATACAGACTAACAAGGCTGCTACTCTGAAACCTGTCATATTGTATTAAGTTTATGAATGTTTTATTAATCATTGTATGCAACCCCATGTGGGGAGGGTTACCACAGCTCCTCCAAGAACTAAAAACAGTAGGGACTGATTACTACAGTCCCTGAGAATTGTAATCAGCTCCAGAGAAGTACGAAACTCCAGGGTGATTTACATATACTGGTTCAGACTGGGTTTTCCAAATACTAGGAAAAGGGCTTTTTGGTATATTGAGGCTGAGTTCAGGGATGCTGTCTTCCTTTTGATTCAGTAAACAGGATTTTAGGTTGTAGGGGGACCCCAATCCTTGCTGAAAGTTTGGAAGACTGTCTTGCGAAGGCCCCAAGAGATTGATGAGTGAGTCGTGGTATAGTGAGTGAGCATATCAGGACTTTTAAAAATGAGTTCTCTGTACACTTTTTATGTCCTTAAAATGCACTCTGCTGAGAGAGAGTTGTGTGATCACTGGTAAAAACAGTGCCATGGCCATTGGAGAGAGAGCTGGCCATTAGGTAAACTGGCTTGCTGGGGATATCACAGTATATGATGGGGCTTCTGAGACTTAAAAACCCAAATCAGGAGGAGGAGGAGAGATGCAGGTCTCAGCTCAAGTGGGACAACAGAATGGAAAATACAGGTGCAGTTGTTGCTAGTGCCGTTGTTCCTGAGCCTCCCATGTTTCTGTATCAGTGTAGATTGTAGGATGTTGACTCAGCAGACCTTGATGTAAATCATAAAGAAAGACCATAGGTTCAGTTCAGTGGCAAAGGCTCAGCCAGGCTTATTGTCAACAGAGCCCCGGCTCACTGGTTACAGGTACATTAACAGGTATATGCCAGTGACAAGGTATCAACTCAATTAACATAATGTTTTCTCTAGGCCAATACAAATATACCTCTCTTATTACTCTTTTTTTTTTTAACATTGATCAAAACAAGTTATGTATTGCATTCCAGATGTTGTTAGTTACCATCCTTATGCCTTGTACCTGATAGTTCGAACAAAACATCTTCATCCATTATCCTGTCATTCCCTCCTTTTCCTATCTCGGGTCTATATGTTCCTGTACCATCTTCTCAGGAATGTGCTTACTTGATTAGCTGATACCTAGTTCTGTTATTCTACCAAGGTCTGCTTTGGTTCACAGTTTCCTTTGATTCATACTTTTACCCAGGCCTAGGGCTCCAGCAAGGCCTACAGTAGTTCCTCTGATATTGTACCAGCTCCTTTCTAGGATTCTTTTCTGATTACTGAGTACAACACATTGTCCGCCTTCTCATCATTTAGACTACATTTCAATAGTCTTGTTAGATGGGGCATCATCATAATGGATGTATGGATTCATGAGATAGATTAACTGTCTCTAGAACCGGTTTTACCAACTTGTCTGCTGTAATGCTAGAGAGTCTCAGACAATCGCAGTCATTCAGTATGTTACCTTTCTCAACTGCGTGTAGAAGGGGAGTGTCTACAGAGTGTAACAGATGTTCATTGTAGTCTTGGTCAATCCTAATTCGGACTGGAAATAAGACGGACATTTTTAACAGTGAGGGAAATTAACCACTGGAACAATTTACCGATGGTGGTAGTGGATTATCCATTACTGGCAGTTTTTAAATTGAGATTGGATGGTTCTGTAAAACATATGGTCTAGTTCAAACGGGTATTCATTCAGGGAAGTCCTATGGCTTGTGTTATCCTGGAGGTCAGACTACAGGATCACAATCGTCCCTTCTGGTGTTGTGTATGAATCTAATCTGTGAATCAGTTTGAGTCTCATACCCTTCCTGAACAAGCCTTTGAGACGTGCTTGCTGTCAGAATTTTAGATAAGCGAGGACATTGGTTCTGAAGTTTTTTATCATCCACCTTATTTACAAAGAAAACACATTCACTAGTACATGTAGGAAAACTTGCTAAATCTGCGCAGTCATTCATATAGTAATACAGACAGATGCTTGCACTCCTGCGCACGTTTTGTTTCTTAATATGTACAGGAAATAGACTATATTTTTTCTTCTGAACTCTTTTCCCAGTATGTAACCAGGGTTGTTTTATCCTTGGAACCAATGTTCATTTGGCAAGCCTTGCCTGGGACTCTGTGTATACTTTGCATCTGGGAGCAAGCCATGCAGCCCATGTCTACAGACTTATCCTGGTGGGGCTCATGCTAGTGCTCTAAAAATAGCTGTGTTAGATGTTGCTGTGTTAAGATCAGTGTGGTCTCTCAACCCACCCCACTGCCCAGGCTTGTGATCCCGAGCTGCAACCGAGCCCCAAGAACAAAGCAGCATCTATACCTGGGATCTCAAAGTCCCGGGCCATCTGTGTCCCGAGAACCTCCCCATTGCGGTCCGCGGAGGAGAAACCCATGTAGACCTGCTGCCGGCAAAGACTGCTGCAGGTGCCACCCCCCGCAGCTCCCATTGGCTGTGGGAGAGGGACAGAGATATACCATCACTAGTCACCGGCTAGAGTCAGCCATGGAGGCAGTATCATTAGTTGCTGAGCAGAGTCAGCCATGGAGGCAGTGTCACTTTTTTCCACAATGAATATAAACAAGTCAAAATACCGAACACAACTATCTGATGCGCACCTTGCTGCGATCCTGAAGGTTTCAACTGTTCAGTCACTGAGGCCAAACATCAACAGACTGACAGAACTGAAGCGTTGCCAGGTGTCTGGCAAACACTAAAAACTCTCTGGCAGGCGAAGAATTGTATAAAGTTGTATGACAGTTTTTTTATTTCTAAGAAATTTGAAATAAAAAATAGAGTATACATGTTTTCTTTTCTGAACACCATCTTCAGTGACATTATTGGCCCACCGGGAGGATTTGAGGACTGGCACTGGCCCTAAGGTAAATTAAGTTTGAGACCCCTGATCGATACAGCTATTTTCAGCGTACTAGCACAAGCGTTGTCAGCACAAGTCTCTTAACCCAGGCTCAGAGACTCACTCCCAGATTCAGAGTAGACATACCATTGATTTCTGGATGGAGGTCACCACCTTAATCTGAAGGTAGTCTTCTCCCAAAACAGATGGGAAGGTGGTTTTGCTTTCTTAAGCTGGTGCTTTATATTTGATTACTGGGACTGTATGAATGTATTCTGAAGCATCTTGTTCATGTGTGGTCTGACATCTCAACTTAAGGATAATGCAAAAGACAATATTCTTTCATTTGTCTTGCTTGTCATGCAAACTGCATTGTCCTCTTATGTAAGCTGGCTGTTTGCCTCCTTTTTTAGTGACGTGATTTGTGAAGTTACCAGCAACTCTTTTGGATCTGAAACTGTTTTAGAGAACTTCTGTTCCTTTCTAATTTGAAAAAATTGAGACTTCATTCAAGCATTTTAGTCTAAGATTAGGAATCCAAGTGAAATGATATTTCTTTACAGAAAGTAAATGTATTTATCTGTATTTCTGCTTCTTTGAAGATGTTAGATTCCTTTTCACCAGCTACTTTTTTCTTCAAATTTGGTAGTTAAAAATATGTAATTACCCATTTTAACCTTACAGCGGGGAAATAAATAAGTGCCTAATCAAATTATAGTCTTAAAATTAAGAGCTTGACTGAAGTATTCATATATGGCAAAAAATATATTGTTGTGAAACTTTGCTTCCTGCTAATTAAGGGACTTCAGTGCTAGAGAGTACTAAAGCACTGGCAATTGATCTATACATGAAATACACCCACTGGTATATAGCAAAGGGTCAAAAACCTTTAGAGTTAGGAGAATTCTTATCTGTCTTGCAATAGGAGCACAATCTAAACGTAGGAATCTGGTGAAACTATTACTTCTTGAAAAGCAGACTTGCAAGTAAGTAAGTAACATTCTGAAGATATACATCTCAGTGGATTACCCCTTACTCTCATCCTCACAGAGCTTGAGGATAGTAAAATTTTCTGATTTTTAACTATTCTGTTAATTGGAATGTGTTTGGAGGCTTTTTACTTGCTGGCGTGACAGGGGCTGACCATGGTACATTGAGATGGCACCTTAGGCACTGTGTAAATGGCTGGCCTGGGACTCGCTCCTCTGTCTTCTTCACCCTGTGTCTCCCTCCTCCCACTGCCTTCCACCCATCCCCAGGAGCCTAATGGTCTGAAACTAAGAACTAAAGGAGTTCACACCTTGTCTTGCATTGGGAACACACTCAAGCGAGGGAATCAACTGAGATGTAGATCTTTAGAACTCAGGAAATACAGGTATGTAACTTACTTTGCATGCAAATAAAGAACCTGCAGATATTGTGGATTCAACTAACTCCCATGAAAAATCTCTCTCAAAACAAACGGATATACTGACTCTAACTGAAAAAAGCTGTCTTCTTTTTATCATCAGGCTATGAAATATTTGTCCTATTTACTGTATCCACTGTGTATTGGAGGTGCAGCTTATTCTCTTCTGAATGTGAAATATAAAAGGTAGGGTGCTACAAATTGTTATAAAATATTTAATTAAAGGTTAATCACCCCTTTAACAATTGTAATTACCCTTTTTTGGTGAAAAGAAAAGGAGGACTTGTGGCACCTTGGAGACTAACAAATTTATTTGAGCATAAGCTTTCGTGAGCTACAGCTCACTTCATCGGATGTATTCAGTGGAAAATACAGTGGGGAGATTTATAGACACAGAGAACATGAAACAATGGGTGTTACCATACACACTAATGAGAGTGATCAGGTAAGGTGAGCTATTACCAGCAGGAGAGCAGGGGGGAAAAAACCTTTTGTAGTAATAATCAAGGTGGGTCATTTCCAGCAGTTGATCTTTTTTGGTGTTAATTGATGTGAGATAATGGGGTTGCAGAAGTTTTTTGCCCTAAGGGGTATTTGATCAGTCAGGTAGGTAGGTAGGTAGTGGTTGGAAATTGCTGGCTAACAACCTGTTTGAAGTCTTGGTTTTATTTTTAGGGATATTCACATTACAGCCATCTTCTCTGTTATGGGGTCTGTGATATTGGGTGGAAGTGTACTACCTCATTCTCAGTACACAAGAAGTTAACTTTTACTTCATTCCTTACTGATAGGAAGAGCCATAAGAAGGGCTGCTGGAGAGACAAGGAGAGTGTGTCAGTGGGAAGTCAGGGGTCCACACTTATGTGCTGAGTTCTGGATGAAACCCAGTTTAGAGAAACTTTTTGCTATGTTTGCTTTTGCTAACTCATTCTGATTTTTTCCTGCTGCTTATTACTGCAGTTTTATTTCTGCTGAATTTGCCCACTAGCTTACAAGCACCCGTAGTCACCTCAATGGACAGGTCAAGGACTGAATGGACATTGAGACTGAACTACCTTCATCTCCAGGGGCTGGCCATTCCCTACATTATGTTGGATTAAATGTTAAAGACTGAGATTTTTGTCTTGGTGGTCTAGCGAAGCTTGTCATAACGCTCTGAGCATTTCCTTTTCTGTAGATAAAGAACTTCTATCTCTACTGCTTTCACTATGGTATTTTTCACAAGCATTAAATCCATGTTTTTAAAAAGGAAAATATTGAGGTGGGTATATAAGAATGCAAAAATGGAGAATGCAAGTCAGTGCACCCATATTGCTTTCCAATTAAATCATCCAGGAGCCATTTAAAAATATTTCAAATGATCTTCCTCATGCACAAACTTGTTCTGAGTGCTCCAGCCTATGCTGCCAGCCTCAACCCACTACAGTTTATAGAAATATTAGTAACTGGTTAACTGGAAAAACTTGTGAATTAGCCACTTATTTTTAACATCCAGTCAAATATAAGTCTTATGAAAAAGCAACTTCATTTCCTAATCTGAAGATTAAACCCTGTCTACATGAGAAATTTGCACTGCAGTAACAACATAGATGTAATCTTAATGAAACAGACCCTAACATAGAGACATATTACACCAACGTCAAGTGAGTCTTACTTTAATACAATAGAGTAATTTTATCAGATTAGGTTGCACCAGTGTAGACCCCATGTAGTAACTATGCAGATTAGAGACAACTGCACTGATGTATCTACAATGTAGAATGCGCCTAAGAGGAAAGATAGTTTTGTGATTTTTAAGGCACCAGACTGGGACTCAGAAGACCTGAGCTCCATTAGTTTTCTGTCGTAATCTTCTTATGTCAACCTTGAGCAAGTCACTTAATCTCTGCCTCAATTTCCCACCTGTAAAATTGGGAATAATATGTCCTTTGTCTGTCTCTTCTGTTTAGATTGTAAGCTTCTTAGTGTTTGGGACTTTCTGTTAATACGTGTTTGTACAACACCTAGCACCAGGGGAGCTCCTGTCTCAGCTGGGAAAATAAAGAAAAAATATGCAGGCTTCTAAGAACAATTTTTGGATTTCCTTAATTACCGGAAGATTATTTAAATCATTATTAAATGTTGAAAAATGACAATGTTTGCCGTTTCCTAGAACAATAAATTACAAAAGACAACTCATCAAAACTGCATCAGCAAGGAAGTACCACAGCACAACTAACCGTAGTTTAATAATGGTTTAACTTCATTTGTAGGCTATTGCAAATTCTGTTAATCATTTTGTGGCTACAGAATAATTGATCAAATCTCACTAAGGCCAAAACTTCACTGTAAATATATTCGTGCTAACATAGTGGAACATAATGTTATCTGTACAATCACACTGTGTGATAGAGCAACTTTTGTTCTTTTACATTAAGCTCAAAATTCACATTGGCCTTTTTACTGCTCTGTTACACTGCAAACTCAAGTCTGGATTTGCTTTTCATCACCTGTAGCATTACTTTTTTCTAGCTTTATGCACTCATTCCATTGGACATCTGTTGTTGTTAGTTTACATTTTTCCCAGTTGAATCTCATTTTATTCATTTCCCATGTTTCCAGTATCTCTACTGTAAGATCCTATATTCCTTCTGTCTTCATTAATAATTGCAATTTTGAATAATCTGCAAACTAATAACAATAAATTGGTTAGTCTCTAAGGTGCGACAAGTACTCCTTTTCTTTTTGCGAATACAGACTAACACGGCTGCTACTCTGAATCCCAATAGTGTCTCCTGGTCCTTTTCCCCATGAATACAGCTTCACCCATTGTTTGTGGTCCTTTACTGAGTTTTCCTTGTACAATAGCATTCCTTTCAAAGCCAATTTGAATTAATGTGTTTTTCAAAATCCTGAAAAATTATTCACTCATTGATATAGCTCCCTACTTGTGCTGGGACACTTGAGGCACTGCATGTCACATTAAAAACTCTTCAGAATACATCAAAACACCCCCTCTGAAATCTTATCAAATTAAAATGGTTAGTCAGATGTGAAGGAAGTGTCGCTTTTGTTTTTAAAAGTGGCAAATTTGAAGTGCTCAACTTCATTCTCTTCCATGTTAAAACATTGTGTAGAAGATGATGACCTCTGAGAGTTATTGTCAGTTTAGTGTTGCAGTTTGGTTTGGGGGAAGAAAAGGAAAAATAATTACACTGTCTCTTATTTTTAGCTGGTATTCTTGGTTGATTAACAGCTTTGTGAATGGTGAGTATCTATGAATTTTCTTCTCAAATATACATATATTTATCTTTTCTTTATATTAAGGCCAGGAATTTCAAAAATGGCCTAAAATTGGGCTGACTTCAGTAGGTGGTGTTGAGTGCTTAACTTTTAAAAAAAAACAACATCAGATCACTTATTTAGGTGCCTGAGTGTGGATTTAGTAGCCTCAGTGTGTTCCTTTTTTTTTAAATGTTAGCCTAGATTTCTTTTTTTTTTTTTTAAATTTTACAGGTGACATTTCAAAATAAAAGTTAGACATCTCAGATTTTGTAACAGTGTGATATGGGGTTGTCATGATTTGGCTGTGCATCCCAAAACGATAGCAGTCAAATAGAGGAGCAAAAGGGAAGAAAAAAGACCTTAAAATAGTGTTATAATAGAACATAGTCCATGAGAGCCGGGTTTTTCAAACTTCTTTGCACTGCGACCCACTTCCGACTACAAAAATTACTACATGACACCAGTGTCCTTATTACTCTAGATTCTAGAGTCTAGAATCAGGGCCAGCGTTTAGGGGCAGTAAGCAGGGCAATTGCCTATGGCCCCATTCCACAGGGGGCCAAGTGAAGCTAAGTTGCTCATGTGTTGGCTTCAGTCCTGGGCAGCAGGTCTTGGGCTTCAGCTTCTACCCCTGGCAGCAGGGAGTTTTAACACCAGCCCTGGTGACCCCATTAAAAAACTTGCGACTCACTTGGGGTCACGACCCACAGTTTGGGAACCACTGCATTGGAGTAAACCACAGAGTGAGGATAATTACATGTGTATCTTGCACTTGTGCACCTCCTTTTAGGATACGTTCACACTGCAGCTGGCAGCGTGCTTCCCAGTTAGGTTAGACAGACGCACACTAGCTCTGCTTGAGCTAGTGCTATTTTTAGCACGTTGGCTTGAACAGAACTAATATGTCTGCCTACCCAAACTGGGAAGCATACTCCCAGCTTCAGTGTAAACGTACTCTTAATGTTAAGGAGACTTGTGTACATGAAAAGGGAAAACAGATGTCTCTGAAACAGAAAGTGTATAAATTTGCATGGAATACTTACTTGCTCTTTGTGGATTTATCTTAAAATATGTTCATATTGTATCTTCAGGGGTATATGCTTTTGGATTCCTATTTATGTTGCCCCAGCTGTTTGTGAATTATAAGGTATGTCTAAATGTTTATAATGGGATATTTTTGGCTTTCAGTATCTATAACTTATTCTCAGTTTTGTTATAAATTATATTTACATTTCTTTTCTTGTAGATGAAATCAGTTGCGCATTTACCATGGAAGGCATTCACATATAAAGTAAGTAAAGCTGTAATTTCAAAAACTTGTGCTACCAAGACAGCAATTGTTTTTCACTTGAGAAGCAGGGCAATAATGTGTAGCTTAACTGTGAATTTTTAGAATTAAACTACCAGTTTAACACAGCACAAATTTAATTTTTGTCTGTAACTTTTTCTATTTGCTAAGAAAGTTATGACTCCTTCTTTACTTTTTTCATTGTGGCTTTTCTATAATGTAAATTATTTTAGTTTCCTTGTTTTGATAGAGTTGACTGGTTTTGACTGTCAGCAATCTTTCGTATTGGTAAAATACTTACTTTTTTATTGAATATATGCATTTTAATAGAATATTCCATTGATTGCTAAATATGTTGCAAACTGAAAGACAGTTATGGGAAAAACTCAAGACCCCATGTACTCTACAGTGCCAAGGAATTTCCCCACATTGCAGCAATACTGTGTTCCAAAACCTGTGTTCACGTTATTAAAGTGTAAATTAAGCTATTTTGTTTTTATAAACCAGCAGAAAGCCTGAAATGGTAGTCTTACTCCTGGGGGAATTCTGCACCACTGCGCAGTGCAGAATTTTGCAGAAATTAATGTTGTGCATGCAGAATTTCCTTTCCCCCACAGAAATGGGCTGCAGAGCTGCTGGCTGCCACTAGGCGCTGCTGGACCCAGCAGAGCCCAGCTCACACATAGAAGACACTGCCAGGGGGAGGAGGAGGGAGTGGGAGCTAGAGTTCCTTCCATGCCCTGAGGGAAGCAGACAGCGGCACGCATTAAACTCCACACAGCCTGATGCTGGGTCCCAGGCTTGTTTCTCCCTCTGGATCCCTGGGCTCTGGGGGGGCTCCGTGGCTGGGCTCTGAGGGGGAGGGGCTTTGGGTGTTTGACCCCCTTTCTTCCCTTCTCTCCTCCCTCCCCGTCCCCCCCTCCCCCGCCAGCTGGGCTCTGGGGTAGGGTGGGGGAGGAGTCAGAGAAATAGGAACTGGGTTATCATAGGGGTTTCTTTAATTCTCTACTCCTGGGCAGACTTTTGTGTGTGTCAGTATTGTTACAGATATACTTGCTGACAGGTATTTTGGAATAAATTACCAAAATAATTGAGACTGGCATGATTATGTAGAGTTGTTTTGACAAAATTTGCAGAATTTTAAAATCTTCTGCACAGAATTTTTTTTTTTTTTTTGTGCAGAATTTGCGCTTTTTCAGTGTTGATAATGGTAGCAAAAACATCCAGTAAGTGTGTTTAATCCCATCATAGGTTGCCTCCCACACTTACCTAGATGGAAACCTCATATAAAAATGAATAAGACAGAGGCATCTTTACTAATTATTTATTTTCCTACTTAATTCATTAAAACAACCATTTTAATCTAAATAAATCTGCCACAGAGTTTAGAATGCAGCATCAAAATGCAAGTCTTAATGATGTTAACAGACACATGCTCAGGGGTGCAGGCTCTGAGCGGTGCTTTACCTCAAGCAGCTCCCGGAAGCAGCCGCATGTTCCCTCTCTGGCTCCTACACGGAGGCATGGCATCAGCCAAACAGCTCTGCACGCTGTCCCATCTGTAGGCGCTGCCCCTGCAGTTCCCGGCCAATGGGAGCTGCGGGGGGCACCATTTGGGATGGGACCAGCTCCAGAGCGGGGCAAGCTCCTAACCCCACTCCCCACCGGAAGCTTGTGGGCCGGATTAAAAGTTCTGATGGGCCAGACACAATCCGCAGGCTGGACACAATCCGCAGGCCGTAGTTTGCCCATCCCTGGTATAGACCAAGCCTTTAACACACACTTTATTTTTTCTTTCTATTCGTGGTGAAATGTGTGTACTTTGGGATGCTGTGGTAGGTGTGTGCAGTCTGAATGTGTGCTTGTTTCCTCAGTGAGGATGAAGTCTCATTCTGTCTGTGAGCACATTATGTCCTCACGGATAATTCTTCCTAGTACTTAAGTAATTTCCCAAACATCTGGTCATAGCCTTAGTCATAAGGGGGAGATGGTTGGTGACATGTAGAGAACATAGAAGTAGATATTAGAGTTTAAATGCAGATCATCTTTGGATATTTTGACCCACAGATTGGTTTGTTGTCTTGCATAGGAGTGATGTATTTTTGCTAGTTCTTTGACAAACAAGGAAACCAGCAGAATTTCACTCACTTTGGTTTCTTTAGGGTGTGTACTTTGAGTTTCTTATACCCACTGGAGCAGTACATAGTAGACACTTTTGCCTGATTAGTTCTTATGTATTATAACTGTTATGGTATGAGAAATTTGGGGTTTGTTTCCAAAAATTGCAAATAAACTTTGTATATTCCGGCTACTTGTCATAACAAATCATGTTATCGATATTAGAGCCTTATGACTGGAGCTCTGAAGATGCACATATGCATGTGCTATGAAGGTTGTCTGTGACCACAGTACAGTTTTTAAAACCAATATAAAAAAACTACAGAACTATTTACAGATGTCATACATGTCAGTTCTCTATAGCAAAGGTTTCCTGCTTCCGCAGTAAATGTCTTTTCCAGTTGCTTACTATTCTCTCAAATATTCACTTATGGGCTTAAAAATTTTCAGGCTTGGTTTCTCCTTGAGGGAATTTTATTTGGAATGCATCAGCAAAAACATTTTGGCTCTTAAACAAAAGCAGCAAAAAGAAATCACCAAAGAAATTTGTTTGCCATTATCCATTTAAAAAAAAATATATATTTTTTTTTTTGAGCAGCTAATACCTAAACGGGAGGAAGTAGTTTAAATTTGGCAGAGAGATAATGGTTTTGATGAACAAACTTTTTTTGGCAGACCAAGGAAAATACATTTTGGTTTGAGAGTTTTATAATGATTTTAAAATTACATGTTGTTCTTACACAATTTAAGGATTAATGCGTAACTGGTTCTCCACAAAGTGAAAGTGATCAATGGAGTATTCATGAATCCTCACATTTTCAACCGCATCGGGAATGTGGCATCATTTTAACCTGTATTTTTTTAAAGTTATAATAAAATAAAATATTTAGATGAAGGTCAAAGAAAAGTAGCAGCTGTTCCCTTACTGGTAACGTTTCACTTGTTTCCCTGACGTACTGTGTTTTATTTCCCCGTCTTTTGTATATCTAAAGCCCTGTCTAAGTATGGTTCAAGCTAAAACACTTACTAATATAATCGTATATTCTGGAGTGGACAGTGCCTTCTGAATGAAGAAAGAGCCATGTTACATCTTAGATTAGTTAGATCTGCAACTTAAGGCTTGAATATTGGCAGTCGGAGTGAACTGAGTATAAAATGTTGTGTGTTCCCAATTTTAGTTTCCCCACATAGTTTCCGTTTAGATCTGTATGACATTCTGGTATGCAGTCCAGACCACTGAGTGGCGTGTCACCACCTGCCCTGCAACCTGGGGTGCCTCACAATGCTTTTTACTGTAACTTCCAACTTGGGCTTCTCACAAACAGCATGCAGGTTACATCCTGAGTGTCTGTGGATAGCCACAGCCCTGGTCCAGCACCTCTAACTCCAGCAGCTTGTCAGCAAACACCAGTCACACTTTGGCTTCCAGCAGCTTTGATTACTACATGCAGAGTAACCCCAACACACTCCCAGTCCTGGATTTTTCCCAATAAATGTGTGTTCTGTACTGTCCAGCCCTCTCTTGGACAGTCTAGCTATATTAGGTCCGTTGCTCCTCTAAAGGGATCAAGATACAACAGTTTGCCACCTCAAATGGAGTTATACACACAGTTCACAACACTGAATTAGTTTTGATTAAAGAATAAAAGACGTTTATTTAATTGCAAAGAGAGAGGTTTTAAGTGAGTACAAGTAATGAGGCATCAAAGTCAGAAATGGTTACAAGAAAAACAAAGATAAAATGCTTCCTAAACTTAACAAACTAGACTTGATTCAAGATGAAGTCCCCTACCACATATTCCAGTAACAATGTTGATCAAATTCTCAGGCCAGGATCTGATCCCACGGTCCAACAGCTGTTGAGGTTTTTTGTTTTGTTTCATTGTGTTTTTTTGGTTTGGGTCCTCTTAGGTGAAAGAGGGAGAGAGAAAAGGGAGAGAGAACACGAAGTGTTTTTGCCCCATTTTCACCCTGTGAAATGCAATTTCCTGAGAGTGACCCCTAGATAAAGTTTATTCCAGCTGAGACTATGGAGACATGGAGTCTGATGGAGGAAGTTCCATGCTGGTTCTTTTCACCTGTATATGCGAAATGCAGATGTGCCTTGTGTGACAGGGTTGGGCCGGATGGCTACAGGAGAGTAATAGAAGGCAGATATATTAGCCCCAGGTTAAGTAGGTCCCTTTTCCCTGGGTAAGGTAACAGGGAAGGTTCCAGAACAATCAGGAACTTTCTGGAAATAATTAAGACAGACAGGCTGATTAGAACACCTGCAGCCAATCAAGCTGCTAGAATTAATTAAGGCAGGCTAATCAGGGCACCTGGGTTTAAAAAGGAGCTCACTTCAGTTTGTGGTGCACGTGTAAGGAGCTGGGAGCAAGAGGTGCTAGGAGCTGACAGTGAGAACGCATACTGTTGAAGGACTGAGGAGTACAAGCATTATCAGACACCAGGAGGAAGGTCCTATGGTGAGGATAAAGAAGGTGTTGGGAGGAGGCCATGGGGAAGTAACCCAGGGAGTTGTAGCTGTTGCACAGCTGTTCCAGGAGGCACTGTAGACAGCTGCATTCCACAGGTCCCTGGGCTGGAACCCAGAGTAGAGGGCGGGCCTGGGTTCCCCCCAAACCTCCCAGCTCCTGGTCAGACACAGGAGGAGTTGACCTAGACTGTGGATTCAGAAAAACGGCCAAGCTGAGGGCTGCCGTGAAGCTCCAAGGCGAGCAAATCTGCCAATAAGCGCAAGACCCACCAAGGTAGAGGAGGAACTTTGTCACTCTTGTTTCTTGCCTTTCCCTCCTTCCATGCCAAAGAATGTTAATTTGATAGGTGATGACCCATCAGCTTTGCCAACACCTGGCTAGGCATGTCAGCGAGTCCTTTGTCTTTGAGAAACAGGTTTACCCACTTCCCAGACGTGTTTGGTAAACACACTTCAGTCATGATTTCAGCTTATGTTCATAACTTGACATATAACGTTGCTACACACGTTTCACCATGACATTATTGACCAGCAAGTTGAGTTTTCAAATGGTACCTTACAAGGAATATTTTTTACAAAGATTATCACAGTGTGCGGGGGTGGGGGCCTTCCACTTTAGGGAGGGCTCCAGCACCCTTGCAGTAATGTGTAGGATGTGATTACAGGAGTGCATTCCGTAACAATCTGTGTTAATATTTTATTATCTTGCTTCCTTTTTTCTCTTCCTCACTCCACTGTGATCCAGTATCACAATATACTGTCAAGAAGCTCTATCCATACATTCTAATAATGAACCTTGTTAATTAAAATACTCAAATCAAAACTATTCCTGAGCTTGCCATTGTTTTACTGGTAACATTGCCAATACAGGTAGACCTTCAGTTAGCACATCACTGCCAAATGTCGGTACTAGTGCAGGCAGATCCATTTTTTGTCTTTAATCTGACTGTAAGTTCTCCTGTTCAAAGTTCTGGCTGTTTTTTTAGGTTTGCCTATTAGTTCTTAAATAGTGCAGTGTGTTCTCAGACCTGGGTGGTAGCCCAAGTCCTGGTGTGATATTTGAAACTGACCACCTAACCACAGAGTTAATGCAGGGGTGGCCAACCTGTGGCTCTGGAACCACATGCGGCTCTTCAGAAGTTAATGTGCGACTGCTTGTATAGGCACTGACTCCGGGGCTGTAGCAACAGGCACCAACTTTCCAATGTGTTGGGGGGTGCTCACTGCTCCACTCCTGGCACTGCCACAGGCCTGCCCCCTCCCCTGAGCCTGCCATGCCCTTGCTCTGCCTCCTGCACACCACGAAACAGCTAACCAGGAGGTGTGGGGAGGAAGGGGAGGCGCTGATCTGCAGGGCTGCCGGTGGGCGGGAGGCGCTGGGAGCAGGGTGGGGGAGCTGATGGGGGAGCTGCTGACATATTATTGTGGCTCTTTGGCAATGTACATTGGTAAATTCTGGGTCCTTCTCACGCGCAGGTTGGCCTCCCCGAGTTAATTTGCTACCAACTGAACTATACTGATACCTTTGCTGAAAATATTTCTTATATTTATAGGCATTCAACACCTTCATTGATGATATCTTTGCTTTTATCATCACTATGCCAACATCGCACAGGCTGGCATGTTTTAGGGATGATGTGGTATTCCTCGTCTACCTTTACCAAAGATGGTATGTTTTCCCTTCATCCCTACTCCTTTTTTTTATCCATTTTCACTGTTTGTCAACTACAGATCCATGCAGCTGTGTGAGCAGTAATTAGGTACAAGAGACAAAAATAGTTTAGGGCTGACTTACACCTTTGCTCTCTTAGAATGTCTTAGTATGTCTCTTAGGAATCTGATAGTCCCAAGCTATACTCTTATCAATCATATAGGGCCTCTTAGAAGTTACTTACTCATGCTTTGAGAATTAAACCATAAGTAACTCACGAGTCTGATTACTCACCCTTGTTTACATAATGTATTCTGTTACCTTTTAGCGTGGGCTTGAAAAATTCCTCAACTTGGCCAAGAGAAAGCTAGCCTTGGTGAGGGAGGAATCTACACCACCAATTCTAACAAAATCTAAACTTGCTTTCTTAAAACTTAAAACGAACATTCCAAAAGTGAATAGCATAATCTTCCTAAGTCTGCAGACCGCTCCAACGCTTCTGCTACTTAGTTTTGCCATACAGCAGAGTGATATTAATAAGACTCCTAATTTTCGCTGCTGCTGCTATGCAGAACTCCGTGGCAGCAGGGTAGCTGTCAAGAATTCATGTCAGTTTCTTGTTGTTGGATGAGAAAATTAAGAACAGAAGCAGATTTTGGAGTTATTCACTGGGAAATAGGACTGAGAAGGAGACAGAGAGGGAAAGACGTTTAGACTAGCAACAGAGATGTCCCATTCTGTTGACAGCCTTTTGTAGTATGCAGGGAGAGTGATAGAGGAAGAGGATCTCCAGTACTCTCACAACAGAGGGGGAGGAGACTCAAGGCTCCTTCCTTCCAACAGGTAAAGGTGAGTAGAGCTTCAGATTTGCAAGGCGAAGACTGAAGATGAATCATAGGACTGGAAGGGACCTAGAAGTTCATCTAGTCCAGTTCCCTGCACTCGTGGGAGGACTAAGTATTATCTAGACCATGAAGTCTCCAGGTCTAGAGACGGCACAAAGCAGCTGGTGGCCGTTGTTGGCCTTCTCAGCAAGGCACTTCCAAGTGCTCGTTGGTGGAAGTTCTCCCTTCATGATGGTCTTTTCTATCTAGCTTTGAATAACTAGTGGGTTTAGTCTTCT
Source organism: Natator depressus (assembly GCF_965152275.1). NCBI lineage: Eukaryota > Metazoa > Chordata > Testudines > Cheloniidae > Natator > Natator depressus. The sequence continues at coordinate 144,057,464 of NC_134235.1, read as the reverse complement.
AGCTAGTAAGTGTCTGGTATGTTTTTCAAGTTCTGTATTATGTAAACAAAGTTAAATTTAAAATAGAGAATTAAACTTCTATTTAATGTTTTAAGTAAATATTATATGGTGGTTCTTTTAAAGTTTTAGCTTTATTTAAACTGATTTAGTAGTAGTAAAACAGGTTAAGGAAAGTTATATTTAAAACAGCCCAGCCTCTTTTGATTGATGAACAAGGAATCAATTTTTGGCAGATTAAACAGTGGTGCTTGCTGTCTTTTACCAGGAATCATTGCTTCATGTCACTAATTTGTGTTATTTTATCTGTAAGGCTATATCCTGTGGATAAGAGCAGAGTGAATGAATATGGAGAATCTTATGAAGAAAAGCCGAAAAGAAAACTCCACAAAGAATAGTTTAGATAACAGTAGACGACTATTTCTGGACTGCTACTGGCTATGTGTATTGTTTGATCTTAATGAAGAAAAAAGATTGGATTATTTAATAAGAGTATTTTTTGAAGTTTATGACAGAACTCCATGGACAATACATCTTCTGCATTGCCAAAATCTATTTTTGATGGTTCTTTGATGTTTCAAGATTCCTTTTGTGTCTTTATGAAGAAGTCTGCCAATGTTTCTGCCAGATGTCACTTAAACAATAGTTAAACTTCTCTTACATGACAAATTAATATTTGTTTAAATTTTCTTTATTGTTATGATGGACGTTTTAGTAGGTGTTTTGAGACAGCTTAATTAACGGGTCATGTGGTACCTTTACTGATAGGCCATGAAGAATACAGGTAGGCTGTGATTGTTATAGCAGAATAGAGCATCACTGCTGAACCAGGGGTTGTTAGAATTTAAAGGTATAACTTCTGGAACATACACTTTAAACTGCATCACACAACACCATTCTAGATTGACACTGGACATGGAAGGGCTCAGATTGATGGAGGGTTAAAATCTTATGGCTGACCTAAGCTGTATGGGACTTCGAAATAAGAGTCCTCTGGCTTAAAATAGTCTTCCTGGAAGGAAGGGGAAAGTAACCCAAACAGTTAAACTTCTTAAAATATTGTCAAGCTTTTAGCCCATAATATGACTTCAAATCTTAATTTATTTTTAAATGGTTTTTTATTATAAAAAGCTAGTGAGCATGTGCAGCAATTAGTATTCAGTGACTATTTTTATTACATATATAAAGTTGCATAAACCTTTCCTGCATTGCTAGCTTAGGATCCCTTGATTCCCCATTAAAATGGGTATTTATATGATTGTCACAAAGCATTTTGATGTACTAGGAAAATACCTCTTAAACAGTCTTGCAGCCTTACATGTTTGCATGATAGACACCATTGTGAACTATTGTGCCAATTCTTACATGCTTTCACAGGGAAAAGTTTCCTAGTCTTCTTGATTTGTATTTTAAATTAGATAAATAAAACATACAGCATTCAGCTAATTGGAAGGGGATTGCTTGAACTAATAGATGCTCAGAATATTATCTATCGAAAAAACATAAGTAAAATAACCTTCAAAATGTGCCCATAAGTTAATTTTATTTCCAGTAGCAACAATGTTTAAAGGGTGAAGTGTCACTGTAACTTCCTATCATGTTATCAGTTTGGATATTGTATATATCACTGAAATTCAGCACTTCTTGCAAATTGTTAGAATATGCTAAAATAAAGTATATTCAAATGGTAGAACAGTATGCATTTAGAACCCCCATTATGCAGTTTTATGAAATAATAACTTGCATTTAGTGAGCACTAAAGTTAAATAACCTGCATTGAGTAACACTGAAAATACATGTTGCTTTCCTCACATTAATAAACAAAACATTTGATTCCCAGAACCAGCATTAGCAGCTTAAGCCTAGTTAAAGTAAATACTTTGTTTTAAAGTTAAATTGATTAACTTCTAGAGATTTTATGTGGAAAAAACCAACACTGCTGACCAAAGCTATGTCTTTCTTTTAATTTACTACATATTTTTGCTGGGCTGTCAAAACAAGTTTGTTTTTTTGTTTTTTTTGTTTGTTTTTTTTTAACTTCAGTATGCCACTAACTCAAAATGTAAATAGTTCAAGTGAAGGAAAGATTGCTTTAATTTTGTCATAAATAGAAAACAATAATGGTTTGTTTTTCTTTTTCAAATCCCAGTGTTGCAATGGTTTGAAAGCACAAAGGCTGTCGTCCTGTAAAGACAAGGCATGTGCCTAATTTGACACACTGTGAGTAGTCCTACTGGAGTCATTAGATCTTAACTTCACTTACACTGAGGCCCCTTTACACCATTCTGGCAGTGTAAAGCTGTCATGAAGTGGACATTAGTTTAAGTTAATGCCCACTTTAAGGCCACTTTACAATTCAGTAGTTCCAAGGGCCTGATTCTCCTTTATACTAAGATCCTTTTACACTGCTGTAGCAATGTAAAGTTACACATGTGCATAAGATCTTGTAGGATTGGGATTGAAGTTGACACAACCAAGATTTTTCTCATGTTGCCAGCTGCAGCTCTGCATTTTTATGCAAATTGCTCTAGGACTCCTATTTCATAGTAGTAAACATCTAGTTTTGTATGTTGAAAATAACTTGTCTTGATATTTAGTAACTTTATACATTGGTCCTTTTTGTGCCATTTTTAAATGAATTTGAGTAATTTTTCTGAAGTGGCCTCTGAAAGTCTAATTACTGCATTCAGGTAATTTACATTTATATTCAACATTCCTTTTTTGTGGGTAATTGTTTGAAAATCACTCTTACATCTTTATGTACTGTTAGTTTATTACCCTTCATAACTTTCCATGTCTTTTGGTGATATGAGAGATAAATAATTTCCCATACAACAATGGTCATGCTGAATGTAAGGTTAGAACATTTGATGTTGTAAAAGCAACCAGACTTTTTCAGGCTTTGAATCAGTGATTTGTTTCCTGCATTCCATTTACAAATAAAACATGTGTGGGATGAACAGTTTGAGTTCTGATCTGTTATTAGAAAGACTGAGTTACAGCATGTGTTTCATAACTGAATGACGGATGAAACAAGAACTGACATTTCTTTTTTAAAAGCTTTTTTTCAGTGCAATAAAATAGTCTTACAAAATGATGAAGCACTGTTCCATTGAATACTGCATGTTTTGAGCTATAGTTCACTTGGTTTGAAATAGATTTAAAATGTGTCACTTTTCCTCCTGAATTTTTCAAACATAATTGGAAACAGTTTCAGTTCCTTCCAGAAGAGAATACTATTGAAGTGCAAAATATTTTTAAAATGCAGGATTATAGATGTGCATTGTATTCATGATAACACGTGTTCTTCTGTCACACTGACACACAAGATGAGCTAAGTAACCACCATTTTAGTAAAGACTGTATATGACAAATCCTATGGTCTCTGTTGGATTTTAAGGACTACATTTAGAACTTCCATAATTAAATCCCAAGCATTTAAAAAATATGCACAAATAAAACATTTGAGTTAGGTAGGCTATCTTGTGCAACTTGAGACAAGCTCACCGCATCTTAAATCTCCCTTAATAATGGTCTGTCATTTATACTGTGGCAAGAAATTGAACTATATATGTCACAATCTATTAATAAAGGATTGTCAGAATTAGGAATAGACAGTGGGATTTTAAAAGCTGCTTAAAGCATTTGAAAATATCAGCCAGCATGTTCAAGGTGGACCTGCAAGGAGTTATTCCTGATTTCTTATTTATGCTGCACTGATGTTAGATTAAGATGTTATCCTACCTTCCCACACCTAAAACTGCAAGGGTGACCTACTCTCTACCCACCCACCTACCCCCAAAAAAGGAAAATTCCAGGGATGCACCAGGTCCTGGGGCCAGACAAACTCAAGCTGCAGAAGCAAATTAAAAAGCAGCCTCAGCAGGGACAAACTGCTTTCTACGGTTTTTACTCTGGAAATTCTCTTGTGCTGATTGGCTGTTTGGTCCATCTGCTCCCATCCCCTTCCTCAGTTTCTTCACCTCATATCATTCTACTTGCTCTTCAAGCTATCCCGTTTCCTCTCCCTTTCCTTATTCACCACATCTCCCACCTTTTGTCTTTTGTTTAGCTAATTGCCCATAACAAATCCATACCCAAAGAATGTAATAAAAATTGAATCTTGGAACTAGCATATTACCAGATCATCACTTTGTTCACTCGCCTTGTAGGTTGTATCCTTTTCCTTCATCTAGACTATTTGTGACAGAGCCCAGCAACAGATGCTTTAGAGAAAGTGCAAGAAATCGTACAGTAAGCAGATGTGGTATAATTTTTCAACTATGAAGGTCTCAGCCTAATAGTTAGAGATGCCTTGAAGTATGGAGCCTTTTCTATCCCTTCCAAAGTTTTTTGTTAGCAATAGCTATTAGAACTCTGGATATGTTATACATATAAATGCCCAGTAGCCTGAACCTTGCTAGCATTTGGTCTTAATATCCCCCTGCAATAAGTTCCGAAACTTAACTATGCATTTTGTTGAAATTATTTTCGTTGGTTTTGAATTTCTCACCTTTTAATTTCTTTAAATGCCCCCTTTGGCTTTATATTCTGAGAGAGAACAAGAGTATTATAGAAGGAACTGGTAGCAAAACCTATAAGTTGAGGTTGCCTGACCCTTTCCATTATAAGACCCTGTTTTCAGTTGGCTTAAACTTGGCCAAAATGTAACCATTTCGACTGAAATTTTCTATGTCTGCCTTAAACTGATTTTTTTTCGGGGAGGGCGGTTAACAGTTAAACTATTTTAGAAAGAGATGAGGGGGAAAATACAAACAGTTGTAAGAATTCAATGTAAGTCCAAAGCAGACTGCAAAGAGTTACTAAGGGATCTCCCAAAACGGGATGATGGGGCAATAAAATGGCAGATGAAATTCAATGATAAATGCAAAGTAATGCACATTGGCAAACAATACCATTTCTATATATAAAATGATGGGGTCTAAATTACCTGTTATTACTCAAAAAAGAGATCTTGGAGTCGTGGATAATTCTCTGAAAACGCCCACTCAACGTGCAGTGACAGTCAAAAAAGCTAACAATGTTGGAAATCATCAGAAAAGGGATAGGTAAGACAGAAAATATATTGCCTCTATATAAATCCATGGTGTGCCCACATCTTGAATACTGTGTGCAGATGTGGTCACCCCATCTCAAAAAAGATATACTGGAATTGGAAAAGGTACACAAAGAAGGGCAACAAAAACGTTTAGGGGTATGGAACAGCTTCCCCATATGAGGAGAGATTAATAAGATTGGGACTTTTCAGTTTGGAAAAGAGATGACTGGGGGGGAATATGATTGACTGGTGTGGAGAAAGTAAATAACGAAGTGTTATTTACTCCTTCTCATAACACAAGCATTAGGAGTCACCAAATGAAATTAATAGGCAGCAGATTTAAAACAAACAAAAGAAAGTATTTCTTCACACAACACACAGTCAACGTGTGGAACTCTTTGCCAGAGGATGTTGTGAAGGCCAAGACTATAACAGGGTTCCAAAAAAAAAAAAAAAAAAAAAAAAAACTAGATAAGTTTATGGCGGATAGGTGTATCAGTGGCTATTAGCCAGAATAGACAGGGATAGGGTCCCTAGCCTCTGTTTGCCAGAAGCTGGGAATGGGTGAAAGGGGAGGCATCATTTGATGACTATCTGTTCTGTTCATTCTCTCTGAAGCACCTCGCATTGGCCAGTGTTGGAAGACAGGATACTGGACTAGATAGACCTGACTCAGTATGAGTGTTCTTATATGTTTAATTGAAAACCTCTTCCAACTCCATGCATGATGCTGGAGGGAGGCTACTAGTGGAGTTCCTCAAAGATTGGACCAGTTTTATTTAACATTTTAATGAATGACTATGGCACACAACGTGGGAGTGTGCTAGTAAAATCTGTGGCTGGCACAAAGTTGGGAGGTATTGCTAATACAGAGGAGGATTGGAATATGACACACGAAGATCTGGATGACCTTGAAAACAGGAGTAATAGGAATGGGATGAAATTTAATAGTGAAAAGTGCAAGGTCATGAATTTTTTCTATAAGATGGGAACAAATCACTTGGAAGCTACAATCAGTTGTGATGTGGCCATGAAAAAAGCTAATGCAATCCTAGGATGCCTCAGTCAAGGTATATCCAGCAGAGATAGGGAAGTGTTATTACTATTAAACAAGGCACTAGTAAGTCCTAATCTGGAATACTGTGTGCAAATCCTAGAAGATTAGGGTTGGAAGAGACCTCAGGAGGGCATCTAGTCCAACCCCCTGTTCAAAGCAGGACCAATCTGGTCTCCCATGTTTAAGATAGATGAATTCAAACTGCAACAGGTGCAGAGAAGGGCTACTAGGATGATCAGAGGAACGGAAAACCTACCTTATGAGAGGAGACTTAAGGAGCATGGCTTGTTTAACCTAACAAAATGAAGGCTGGGAGGAGATATGACTGCTCTCTCTTAATACATCAGAGGGATAAATACCAGGGAGGGAGAGGAGTTAAAAAATTAAGTTAAGGGCCAATATTGGCAGAAGAACAAATGAATATAAACTGGCCATCAATAAGTTTATATTTTACCTTAGACAAAGGTTTCTAACCATCAGAGGAGTGAAGTTCTGGAACAGCTTTCCAAGGGGACTAATAGGGGCAAAAAACTTAACTTGTTTTAAGAGCGAGCTTGATAAGTTTAAGGAGGGGGTGGTACCGTGAAATTGCCTACAATGGCATATGGCTCATCCAGAACTGCTATTGGAAAATATCTCCAATGGTTAGAAATAGGACACTAGATGGGAAGGGCTCTGAGTTACTATGGAGAATTCTTTCCCAGGTGTCTGGCTGGTGGGTCTTGCCCAAATGCTCAGGTCTAACTGATTGCCATATTTGGGGTCAGGAAGGAATTTTCCCCCAGCTCAGACTGGCAGAGACCCTGGGAGGTTTTCACCTTTTTCTGCCACACAGGTCACTTGCTGGTTTGAACTAGTGTAAATGGTGAATTGTCTGTAACTTGAAGTCTTTAAATCAAGCTTTGAGGACTTCAGTAACTCAGCCAGAGGTTATGGGTTTATTGCAGGAGTGGATGGGTCAGATTAGCCTGCAATGTACAGGAGGTCAGACTAAAGGATCATGAGGTCCCTTCTGCACTTAAAGTCTGCGTCTATATTTTGGAATAGGAAATTTGGCAACAGGATCATCCCAGTCTGAGGGATGGGCCTTTTGTCATCGGTCAAAATCTGTGCAAATTTTGCCAAGTTAAAAACCTGTATGCATTGAGCATGCTCCATCCCCACACAGCTCCTATGATTTGATTGTGCAAATACAATTCCCAAAGGCTGACTGAACATGGTCGATCCTAGGGCCACTGAGGCTGACAAGATTTTCCGTTTTCTCTCTTCCTAAGGGGTGGTGGAGGGTCACTAGAAGAGGGAGATTCTTTCCTGTGTTCTCAGTGCTCTCTCTGCTGGTGCTCACCTAGCATGAAGGAAAAGAAAAGAGCAGCAGATGTGAGCAGAGGAAACAAAAGGACAAAGGGTCTAAAACTACTAGAACATACCTCCAGAATCTGATGCTGTCGGCAAATATATCTGAAATCCACTAGCGAAATATGTCTTGTTCACATAGATGTGATAACCTACTGCTGCTACTAGTTACTCTGATAGCTCAAGTGGTAGAGGTCTATGCTGCAGATCTAAAAAGTCTGGTTCTGTTGATGATCCATGTCAATATGCTGCCACAAAATGAAATTTGTTTGCTTTCTCAAAAACTTTGGCAGGGGCAAGAGGGACCGTTAAGTATAACTTCCTACATTAAAAGAATGTTAAGGTAACAAACTGAAGTATTCAAAAGTTAAGAACTTTGCCTGTGCAATTTTAATTCAGCCCCTTGTGTATGCAGTAAGACAGTCTTTACATGATCACATACAATTTTTTCCACAGGACCCCTGCATCGTTCAGTGCACAGACTTATTTAAGAAAGAATGGAGAGTTAACTAGAAACAAGAGAGTGTGATGGAAACAAATGGTTACAATACAAAAGAAAATATAAAACACGAACCAGAGTCTACACTTGTTAATATTTATGGGACACCATCGGAGGACCTAACCACATCAGCCACACCATTAAGGGCTTGTTCACCTGCTCATCTACCAATGTGATATATGCCATCATGTACCAGCAATGCCCCTCTGCCATGTATATTGGCCAAACCAGACAGTCTCTACGCAAAAGAATAAATGGACACAAATCTGATATCAGGAATTATAACATTCAAAAACCAGTAGGAGAACACTTCAATCTCCCTGGTCACTCAATAACAGACTTAAAAGTGGCAATTCTTCAACAAAAAACTTCAAAAACAGACTCCAATGAGAAACTGCAGAACTGAAATTAATTTGTAAACTGGACACCATCAAATGAGGCCTGAATAAAGACTGGGAGTGGATGGGTCATTACAAAAACTAATTTCCCCCTACTGTTGCTCACACCTCCTTGTGAACTGTTTGAAATGGGCCACCCTCATTACCACTACAAAAGTGATTTTTCCTCCCTTGGTATTCTACTTTTAATTGAATTGTCTTCTTAGCACTGACCCCTCACTTGGTAAGGCAACCCCCATCTTTTAATGTACTGTGTGTATATATATACACACATCTGCTACTGTATTTTCCACTCCATGCATCTGATGAAGTGGGTTCTAGCCCTGAAAGCTTATGCCCAAATAAATATGTTAGTCTCTAAGGTGCCACAAGGACTCCTCGTTGTTTTTGCTGATACAGACTAACATGCCTACCACTCTGAAACCTGCCACTATTTCCTGTGCAGTACCAAAAGTCAGAGTCCTGTGTAGCAGGAGATGGATGCTTAAGTGGATGGATGACAACAGATCCCACTGTGGATTGTCCAACCCCAGACTGATTGCCGACTGACTGATAGCACTCCAGCACTGCAGACTTCCTGAGCATGATCACCACTGAATTCTCCACTGTCAATCCAGCTCTCATTCTGGTATCCCTGTGCTCAAGGTCTGGAGTGACACTGGTGCACACTGTGACATTCCCCAGTGATCTGCTAGGTCACTCCAGTCCTTGACTCTGGGAGCCAGTCTTACCCTGCTCTGCTGTGAGAACCCCCACTCCTGGGCTGTTCACGCACAGCTTCTGGCATGTAAGCTGCTCCTTGGATTGTGCAACCAAATGACACTAACCAATATCTCCGGGCCCAGACAAAACCCTAGGAACCTCCGTCTTGCAGGGTCCAGTTATTCCGGTTGGATGCTGCAAGCTTGTACAAGTTCGTCAATTTAACAAAGAAATTGACATGCACCAGGCTTGTTATCGCAAGGGGAGTCCCTGACACAGCTTCAAACCAAACACACTGCTTCAGGTAGAACAAACAGATTTATTAACTACAAAGATAGATTTTAAGTGATATTAAGTGATAGACAAAACGTCAGAGTGGCTACCAAAATAAAATATAAGCACGCAGTCTCAACCCTATTAGACTGGGCAACATCTAGATTAAGCAGCTTTTCTCACCCCACTGGATATTGCAGTCCTTAATATACAGGTTTGTTCCTTAAACCTGTTCCTTAAATCTCCTCTGTTGGAGTCTTGTCTTCTTCTCAGTGTCTTAGTTGCTTGCAGTGAAGGTGGGGGCAGGAGAAGGGCTCAGTATGTGTTCACTCTGTCTGTTTTATACCCTCAGTCCATGTGCTTGGGGAGCACAAGTCCAGGCATGTCTGGGGGACATTGCTGAATCTCTCCAAGCAAGGTTGAGCAATTCCCCTGGTGTGGCCTCATGCAGGTGAGTCATTGCATTGTAGCTCCCTTGCTGGACAATGGCTGTTGATGGGTGGTTTGACACCCCACCTGGGTGTTGGTTACTTTCCTTGCTGTTGCCTCTGGGGAGCTAATATCTGGCTAATTCCCCAATTTACAGCATGTTTTACTGACCACCATACAACACAATTCCATATGCATTAATGATACATATATATGGATAGAGAAATGACTTTCAGCAGATCATAACCTTTCCCCTGATACCTTACAAGGAATTCTTTATATGTAAGATCACGATTATATGAAAATGAAGAATATGGGGGTTACAGTACATTCCCCCAAGGTATAGAATGTCACACATACTCATCCAGTAATGTGGCCTTTAGCATGTGAATGTTCTACAGCCACTGCTCATTTACCCAAAACTGCATTATGATAGGATCCCACCAATCAGTGCTCATTTCTTGGGTCTAGAAGTGGCAATTCACCTTGTGGAGATGCTGTGTGTATGTCAGCCCCAACCTGGCATTTTTATTTTCACTGTGTCAATCAGCATCCAGTTATTGTGCTTGAACATCTCCGCATTTTCCCCATCACACCGCCAGTTGTAATTAGGTTTACCATAGTTCAGGTTTCCCAAAAAGAGGACACTGCCAGGGGGAGCAAGCTGGATGGGGGTACAGTTGGATGGTGCTGGAGATGTGTGTGTGTGTATACTGGGATAGGTATTTAGGGGGTGCTGGAGGAGTTGTGTGTACTGGGAGTGGTATTTGGAGATGCTGGGAGGGGGTAGCTGGTGGGTGCTGGAGGGTGTGCGCGCACTGGAGGCGTGTGTCTGTACTGGAGGGAGTACCTGGGAGATGCCAGAGAAGATACCTGCAGCCTCACTCTCTTGGTGGGGACAGGTTGCTCCCTGTCACAGTGTCAGAATGGCTGGTGCAAGGCCAGGACCCAGCGCAAGCTGCCAGTCAGCACATCCATGTAGGCCCTCCACCACAGGGCTGAGAGCTGGGGCCTGGGTGGGTGGGATCTGGAAGCTGTGGCTGCAGGGGAATAGACCAATCAGCTGTGGATGCAGGAAGGGACCAATCAGGGCATAGAGAGGACTCCTTCTGACACAGGCACTGACTCTGTGGGTGCTCTGGGGCTGGAGCAACCACAGAAAAAAAATAGTGGGTGCTCAGCACCCCCTGGCAGCCCTGCTGATCAGCTCCTTCCCCTCCCCCCAGCGCCTCTTGCCTGCTGGTGATCAACTGTTCAGCAGTGTGCAGAAGGCACTGGGGGGAGGAGTGGGGACAGGAAGAGGCGGGGTGAGGGCAGGGTGCGCTTGGGGGAAGGGCAGGGTGGGGGTGGGGCCTTGGGGGAAGAGGTGGAGTGGGGGCAGGGCCTGGGGCGGGGCAGAGCAGAGATTGAGCACCCCCAGAGAAATTAGAAAGTTGACCCCTCTGCTTTCTGAGCTGCAAAAATCCCACACATTGCCTCTTAATTGAAAAATGCACCTAGGGAGAGGGCAGAGAGTCAAAAAAGAGAAAATGTCTGGACCTGGGAAAACCTGGACATATGGTAATCCTAGGTTGTAATAGTACTTGTTCAAGTTCTGAAAATACAGGAGAATCATGCATCCTGTATTAGCAACACTCATGAGAATTGCACTGAGCTGTGCAGGATACATGCTTCTGCCAGAGCAATGTTGGGGACTAAAAAGTGGTGCTCAGGACTGTGGGAGTTTTAAAAAATGGCATGAAAATTATGGGATGGAGAAAGTGGCATTGTGGGAACTTGATCTCCAGCTCTTAGAAATCCCTTGGCAAACCACCCACATATCACAAAGCACTGTGAAAACACACCACAAGGCACTGAGCTGGCCAGCAACATGGGGCATACTTACCTGTGGCACACCATGTTTATGCTGATGCAATCACTCATGGTGAGTACATACAGAACCATCACAAGCACCCAAATATGCACATACCCAATCGATATACAGAAGTTGGTGACTGCACCGACCTAACTTTGGGTCAACCAAACTTTGCAGTGTGCACATGGCATGGAGAACCCCAGATAAAGAACTTGGATGACTGTCTCTCCATCCTACCCACACACCAGCCTCCCTACCTTCTCTAATTAAGCACTGTGCTCTATAAGTAAATAAAAAGAGCTAGTCGAATCTCTTTTAGAACCTCCTTGTTTAAACGCATTCTCCCTCCACAGGGAACGTAAGCGGTCGCTACCCAATCCTAACTGACAAATGTCGTGTGGCAGCAGTCCACTCCCCACAGAAACAGCATGCTTCCTCCAGCCCAGCCCCTGGGCCTGCCTCCACCTCCACTCCTCATGGCACGCCTCCCGCCCAGCTCCCTGCTAACCTCAGCTCCCCTTCCCCTTGCGGCTCGTCCGCTCCTCTGGGCTGCGGGGCGCGTGCGGCGCTCGTGAAGCCAGCTCAGGGGACGGGCGGCTCTCCCGCTGCGGCCGGGCTGCGAACAGGCTCGCTCACTAGGTCTGCGCAGGCAGGAGCGTGAGCATGTGCAGGAGCCAATAGGCCTAGGTTGGGTTTCCTGTTGCCCCTGGGCTGGGGGGTGGGCAGCTGTCGCTGCTGTAGAGCTGTTGCTCCCAGCCCCGGGAACTCAATAGGTGCAGCAGTAGCACACGCGGAATTTGTGGGTCCAGGAGGGAGGCATTAGTGCTTCTGGGAAAGGTGGCTCGGTCCCAGCAGGGAGGCGGCTCCGCTCGGCTTCAGAAGCATGGCAGGCTCTGGGCCCTTTCGTGCCGTGCTGGCCATGCTGAAAGGCTGCTATGCCGACGTGCTGGGGCTTGAACAGTTTGTGCAGAGGCTCCGGGAGGCGGCTGCCTGCAGGCCTGGCGAAGCTGAACTGCTGCAGCGCGGAGACTCCGAGCTCTATCAGACGTTTGTGTCTCAGTGCGTGGTGTGCGTCCCCCGGGGAGCCCGAGCCATCCCCCAGCCCCTCTCCTTCCAACAGGTACTACCTAGGGTCGGCGTTCGCTGGGCAGCGGGAGGACGTTTTCGGGAGGCTGGCGTGCCCCACTCTGTGGTGGGCAGCTATCGCGTGCACCGCAAGCCTCTTGCTGGAGCGAAATTAATGGTTCCTGACTTCTTGCTTTTTCTTCTGAAAAGCACTGGAATTAATCTTCTTTTGAACAGCAGAGGCTGTACTCCTGGGCTAGTCAGTTCTTCTGGCTGCTTGTACTCTAGCAAGCACCAGAGCAACCCCGTCTGGAAGGAAGAGCCTCTCTGCTCTTCCTTGGCTGGCTTTTCTTCTCTTCTCACTGAAGCCGCGTTTCTGAAATGCACAGCGTGGGGGTGGTAGTGCTGCCCGGGCGGCAGTCAGCATGGCGGTGGGCATTTCTGGAATCTGTAAATGTGTTTGCACCCAACGAATGGTTGCTGCAAATACTGACTTCTGTTTCTCCCTCCAGTCCCAGATCGCTCAGCTGCCCCCACAAAAGCGGGAGGGAAGGGGGGGAATCATAGAGCTCTGTTGTTTTTCTGTGGTTTTTAATTGGCTCGTGGATCTGCTGTCGACCCTGCTCCTTGCCGCCCTCCACATGTAATGGTGCTGCTCCTGTTTTCTCCTCTGTTGTTCTTTTCTTCTCTACTCTTGGCTTGTGTGTGGGTTATATCATGCAATTTTTCGTTAAGACAACAGCCACTCAGATGATTACTTTTATTCTTGGGGCTAGGTAATCTCTGTGACCTGGGGCCAGGGGCTGTCTCTTAGAAAGCCCTGCAGTGGGGTGGTTCTTCCTGTTTCCTTGATGGTGATGGATGAGAGCAAGTTTCCTGATCCCTAGGCTGCATCTAGATCAGAGTCAAATCAGGGTTAAATAAAAGATTACATATGTAAGGTTATCTGCTTTTGTATTTTCCTTATACATTAGCACCTAAATATTAAAAACAGTGATTTGTGTAATCAGAGCTGAATAATATTTTTACATTTTAGGAAAATCTAAAGGGAAACAATTCTGTTCTATTATGTAAACAACAAAATAATTTTTTCTCTCTTGTAGAAGAATGCACTGGATTTCTCTCTCAAAGCTACTGTATAAAATTATTGAAACGGGACTCCAGCTATAAGCATATTGACCAATTTGTAAAACCATGAGCTGATATTTTGTTATTGTTAATTTTACAGAAGCACTTGAAAGCCCCAACCAAGACTGGGACCCTGTTGTGTTAGGTTAGGAGTGGGCAACCTGTGGCTCTGGAGCCACGTGTGGCTCTTCAGAAGTTAATATGCGGCTCCTTGCATAGGCACTGACTCCGGGGCTGTAGCTAAAGGTGCCAACTTTCCAATGTGCGAGGGGGTGCTCACTGCTCAACCCCTGGTTCTGCCACAGGCCCTGCCCCTACTCCACCCCTTCCCGTGCCCTCCCCTGAGAATGCCCTGCCCTCACTCTTCCCCCCTCCCCCCAGAGCCTCCTGCAGGCCCCGAAACAGCTGATCGGGAGGTGCAGGGAGGGAAGGGGCGGCATTGATCGGTGGGGCTGCCGGTGGGTGGGGGGCGCTGGGAACAGGGGCGGGGGAGCTGATGGGGGGGCTGCTGACGTATTACTCTGGCTCTTTGGCAATGTACATTGGTAAATTCTGGCTCCTTCTCACGCTCAGGTTGGCTACCCCTGTATTAGGTGCTGTGTGCAGACAAGCAGTAAGAGACAGCCTCTAGGGTCTGGCATTTACAATCTAAATAGACAGGATAGACAGTGAGTGGGGGGGAAGAGAGAATTTTGCCTGTTTTACATAAGGGGAACTGACAGGCTACTGACTTGCCTAAATTCAGAGTTGTAGCTTTCAATATGTCAAAGCCTGGAGTAGGAATTTTCAAATGTGACATGATGTGGCACAATCCTTAATCTTGTTTTTAAAAGTCTTAATCTAAAACCAGAGTGTGGGGCTTTGTATTCTCTGGCATACACCTTTTTATTAAAAGGTGTATCTGTTGTTTATAAGGGGGTCTGACATGTAAAATTAACTTTTTTCTCTCTCTCTCTTCAGTTATCTAGTGAGAGTGAAGTAGTCATAAGAGTCATTCAAAGACTTTGTGAAAAAAAGAAGAAAAATGTCCTTGCATTTGGGTATGCATTATTGGATGAAAACAGTTCCTATTCGCAGGTTATGTCTACTTCAAATATATGCAGCTATCTACCTAATACTGCAACAGAAACTCTTCGGATGAGTGTGCTATGGGAAACATTATTGAGCAGGATAGGGGATGATATTATGATGTATTTATTGGAACACTGTGCTATCTTTATGCTAGTGCCACCTAGTTGCTCTTATCAAATATGTGGGCAGCCTATGTATGAGCTTACTTCAAGTAATGCAGCACCTTCCACAGTGTTTGTAAAACAAAGATATTCAAAAAGTAGACATAATATTCTGTTTGACTACGTGCAAAAAAAATGTCAGTTATCAAAGACAAACAGGTGGAAATGGAAACCAAGATCAGAAATTAATATCTTGAGCACTAAAAGTCAAAGGAATAATAAAACACAAGGCTCTGCACCTGATTATGAGCATTCTGCCACAGCTAAGGGAGCTGTTGGGCAAAATTCTAAAACAAACAAACAGGTCAGAATGGTCACTGGAAACCTGGAAAATCTCAGAGGACCTAACCTATATCCAGTTGCTACTGCCACACCTTCAAAAAGGAAGCTTGATAGGGATCAATTTGAAGTTACAGCTAAAAGGATGAAGATAAACCTAAGGGGAGAAGAGGATGCTTGGAGCTTTGGATCTAATGTAGATAAAAACAAGTTCACTCTGGACATCATTTATGATACACAGTCTCTTTCATGTGTAGAATCATTTTCTGTAAATAACTTTATTAAAATAAAGACCATTTCTCAAGAAAATGAGAGTAGAGCAGAGACTTCTGATGCACCATCTTTAGTGCAGGAAGTTCAAGATAGTAAGGAAAAATCTGTGACAGATGATGAGAATTCGTTAAGGCTGCGTGTTCAGTGTAATAAACTTTATAAATCTAGCACTGATACTAAAACAAATTCCAGCAGAGAGGGAGTAGAGCTAGATATCTGTAAATTTCAGGTTGGTTCTGTACAAATGAAAAAAGCAGAAGATAAATTTTTAAAATACAGAGGGCTTAAGTGCTCCCCAACTAATATAGCTAAGAAGCTATCCAATAAAATCTCACGTTCCAGAGTGTACATTGGGAGGAAATGTCTTTTGTATTCTTCCGGGAGCTTCCGAGAATGTTTTCCTAAATCATTTTTATTGAATCGCTTAAAGGGCAGCCAAGCAGGGGGACAACAGCTTGTAGAAATGATATTCTTAAACAGCAAAATGTTGGCGCAAAAATGCAGTGCAAACATACCAAGTTACAACTGGAGAAAGAAGAGATTGCCCAAACGCTATTGGCAGATGAGAGATGTATTTCAAAAATTGTTAAAGAATCATGCAAAGTGTCCCTATTTGGTACTTTTAAAAAAGAATTGTCCTGTGTGGATTTCTGAGACAAATTCAAGCAAAACTGACACAATTTGTCAGTCAGTTTCTTGTGACAGAGTACAGATTGATAGGGAAGCAGAAGGTCAAGTTGGGAAAGAGCCTCCTATATGTTTGACAAGCAATAGCAGAGAAGGTGGTTACACTGATGTTCCAAATGGTTCGTGTTTGCTTTCAAAAAGAACTTCAACCGATTTAGGTATCTTAAGCAGCCCTGAGAAATTTGTGTTGGGGCAAACAGAAAATGAAAGACAAAATGCTAAAGAATTCTGTGACCCTGGCTTGAAGGAGCTTCTCAGACAGCACAGCAGCCACTGGCAGGTGTATGTTTTTGTGCGGGAATGTTTAGACCTGGTGGTACCAGAAGAACTGTGGGGTTCTAGCTATAACAAATGCCGCTTTTTAAAAAATGTGAAAACATTCATCGCCTTGGGAAAATTTGCCAGGTTTTCTTTGCAGGAATTGATGTGGAAGATGAGAGTGAATGACTGTACATGGCTTCGTGTGATCAAAGGTACTAATTGTAATATTAAAATAAGGCACTATACAGTGGAGGCAGCTGACCAATGTTCAGATTTAACCCAAGTGAGGACTTGAACTGAATTTCAGTGTTGAAAGGCTAGTGTGGTTGCTTATTATTAGGGCTCTGTGTCTGTCCTGGAGGTCACGGAAGTCATGGATTCTATGACTTTCCATGACTTCTGCAGGGGCCAATGTGGCTTCCCCCAGGGTTGCCCAAGCAGCTGGCTCTGCGGTCAGCTGCTTAGGTGGTCCCCAGGAACAGCCTCACCAGCTGCTGCTGGAGCAGTCCCAGGGACAGCCACACCAGCCGCTGCTCTGGCAGCCCCCAGCAGCAGTCCCAGAGCAACCATGGTCCGCTGGCCCCAGGCGGTGGTCCTTGGGCGGCTGGCTGGAGCAGCTGTGGTCCGCTGGCCCCAGGTGCGCCCCCCCCCACCCTCCAGCAGCGGCTCCCCACGCCTCTCCAGCAAAATTCCACCCCCCCAAGATTTAATCACAGGTATTTTTAGTATAAGTCATGGATAGGTCACAGGCTGTGAATTTTTGTTTATTGCCCATGACCTGTCCATGACTGTTACCAAAAATACCTGTGACTAAAAATTATACCAACTGGTCCGAGATAGTGCTAGACAGGTTGCTTTATAACTCCCTGTTTCTATGTGCTTGAAACTTTCACTCTTTAAATACGTTTTCCATGTCCCTGCCTGAAGGTGATTTCTTAAATTTCTTCACTGTGTTTTCATAGAATATCAGGGTTGGAAGGGACCTCAGGAGGTCATCTAATCCAACCCTCTGCTCAAAGCAGGACCGATCCCCAATTAAACCATCCCATAGATCTGAAATAATGCTTATTGGATGGCATGACTCTCGTAATGAATACTTTGTTCAGTTTTGGTCACCTTAACTCAAAACAAAATATGTAGAAGGTGTCCGGGGGGAGAGAACCACTGTTTAGTTTAGAGAGTGGATATGACAGAGATATAGAAAATAATAAATGATCTAGAGAAGGGCAGCTGGGAACTCATGAATTATGAGAGGACATCCAATTAAACTGAAAGGTAACAAATTTAAAACTGGCAAAAGAAAATACCCTTCTACAAAATGCAGAGTTAAACTCTGGAATTTGCTGGCAAAAGATATAAATGACTCCCAAGAGTTCAGCAGAATATTTTTAGAAGTACTGAGCTTATTGATATCAAAAAAACTTCAGAGAGACCCTTATCCTGCAGGATATAAGTTTTATACTAAGCTGTTCTGGGGGTGGGCGTTGATTTGGAGGAAACTTCCTTTGTGGGGTGGATGCTGTCCTTTCCCTCAAGCATCAGGTACCAGCCAATATTAGAGACAGGATATCAAACTAGATAGTCCAGTATTGTATGACAGTACGTAATTTAGAAACATATATATGTGACCCAAACTGGCACAGGCCTCTCTTGCTGCCAGGTCGTGCTTTTTTTCTCAGGTCAGATAACTAGCAAATGACTGAACTTTTAAATTTCAAAGATGGAATACAGATCCTCATTAATGATCACCCCCTGTTAAGTCTGGGGGAACTGGTTTGCTCTAAAATTTATTATGAACTGAAAAATCACTTAATATGTCTACATTAGGGGGCAACGCTGGCATAGGCTTGCTAGTGTAGATATTGCCCAACTAGGAACTAAAGGCTAACATTATTAAGTATGGGAAATTCCTTTCCCTTTCCTCTTTATTTAAGAGAGGAAATTTAAATGGAAGACCTATGGTAACACCACTCTGAAGTTTACGTGTTTGAGAAAGGAAATGAAAAAGTTAAGGGTCCTGCAGAAATGTTAATGAAGCTCCAATACACGATCATGGATATATTGTAAAATGGAAATAGTAAAATTATTAGGGAGGAGTGCTAGTTCCTTCATAGGTTGGAGCTCCAGCTACCCATCTTTATAAGTTTGACTTTTTTTTCGCCCTCCTCACCCCTCTAAATACCCCCAAACTAATTTTTTGCTTGAAATTTCATAGAATCTCATTCATGGATATATTTTTATAAGTTTAGTGAAAATCAAGAAGGCAGTCTTACAGATATGAGATTAAACTAGTCCATTGCTGTTTCAACACTTAATAATATCTTTTGACATTCATTATCTTGATACTTGTCATGCTGCGTCCAACCATAACACAAATACTTTGGTTAGTAATTCTGGGTGCATCAGAAAATGAATTTTCAAAATCTCTGGATACAAATTTTTAGTGTCCCAAATTCTTAAATTTCAGCTAATATCTTTTTGACTCGTATTTCAGAGAATATGCTCCCTAGGAACTCCAGTAGGATCTTGGTTTTTGGCCCTGATCCAGCAAAACTCTTAGGTATATGCTTAAAATTTAAGCATGCTTTGCAGTTTGGTAGATCAGAACCTTTTTTCTCCATGAATAGCAGCATCTTTTTTTCCTGTCTTCCATCCCTTCTCTAAAGGCTGGTTCCATAACGGTAACAGATTTATATCTGTTGGCCCATATGTAGAAAATGAACTATCTGTTGCAAAGATAACTTCCAAATGTGTTACTTGCATATGTGTATTTTATTGGCTGGATGCTAGAACTTCACTTTCAGAGTTTTTCAAACGTTTAGTGTGGGGCTTTTTGGTGATGTTACCTGACATCCATTGAAACACCATTTTATTTTATTTATTTAAACTATGGCAGATTTCCACCAAGATTGAGGTCCTTTTGTGCTAGGTGCTGTAGAGAGTCCCTGTCCTAAAGAGCTTTCAGGCTAGATATATAAAGGGGCTGGGGACAAGGAAATGCTTGTATTCCCATTTTACAGATGGGGAAAATGAGTTTCAACTGTAACTCTCTTATGAAATGTATTGTTTGGAAATATGTTTAACAGGAATCAAAATTATCACCCATGTGAGATATGGCTGAGTTAACATTTCTATAGGAATCGTACCCTTTCACTTCTTGACTTATTTTAGTTGTCCTGTTAGTGTGTTGTGTTTAATGTTGATTTTGTTGGGAGGGATAGCTCAGTGGTTTGAGCATTGGCCTGCTAAACCCAGGGTTGTGAGTTCAATCCTTGAGGGAGCCATTTAGGGATTTGGGGCAAAAATTGGGGATTGGTCCTGCTTTGAGCAAGGGGTTGGACTAGATGACCCCCTGAGGTCCCTTCCAATCCTGAGATTGTGTGATTTTGCATTTAATTTGAAAATATTTCTGGCAGTGCACCATAAATCTTGCATTGTAGGGCAGTATTTTTGTTGCTTCCATTGCATGATTACCAAAAAAGATGCCATCCAGTTTGAATATGACAGTGATCTGAAGTGATCTCACTTTGTTGGGCCATCAGAATATTTTTAGTACAATGTTTGATAAAGCAAAGATAACTGCAACTGAAATCCAGACTGCAGCAATTAAGGTTTATTTATTTATCATGTCCATCTTAAACAAAATCCACCTCTGTAATTAATCTGTGTAGAAGTTTATTAGGAAGCACAACTATTGTGCTTTTCCTCAGTTAGCCCCACTAATTTCAGAATCTGGTTCAAAATTTTCATCATTTGCTTATAAAACAGTCCATGAGCTAATAGCTCATATCTCTCTTCTTTGTAATAATTTAGGGCCAGTTCAATCTTTTCCCTCACAATATCTTGCCACTGTGCATGCAAGAGTTTTGTCTGCATGCCAAGGGGTAGAGAGTGGGGAAAGTAAATTAGATATAATTATTTCTCCTCTGGACCACTAAATTTATCACTGATCTGAATGGTTCATTTCAACACTTATATCGGTCGAGTAGCATTTTGTAACTACAAACTATTCTTTTTATCTTTATATTTAACATGTGCCAAGCTTAAAGTATGCCTAATAAAAAAAAAAATGGGGGTTTAGGCTGCTTGGGGGACCAGTTACTGTAAAATTGTTTGGCAGTTTCTCTAGCTCCCTTTTCCAAACTCAGCCTAAAAAATAGTGTGTGTTTGTGTGTGTGTTGGCTTTTAGAAACGTGAATTACAGATTCTGAATATAATTGAATTCTGCTTCTTGTAGGTGATCATTTTGTTCCTGCTTTGGAACACCATTACCGTGAAGAAATTTTGGCCAAGTTCCTATACTGGCTGATGGATACCTATATTGTACAGCTGCTCAGATCATTTTTCTACATCACCGAGACCATGTTCCAGAAGAACATGCTTTTCTTCTACCGAAAACTAATTTGGAGCAAGTTACAGAACATTGGAATGAGGTATTTCTAATAAAAGTCTACCATTTACAAAATATGGAAACCTTCCATTTTGCAGTAGTTAAGGTTACAACTTAGCCCCTCCATCCCATTTTCATTCACTCAATTTCTTAAAACTCATTTTGAGATGTTCATGCTTTGTCAGCTCAAAAGTGACTGTTGTGTGGGGAAGCTGATTAAAATCGCTTCAACCATTTTTGAGTTCTCCAAGTGGGGTGTGGGGATGAGAGAAGTATTTAATCTGTTTAAATTAAAACAAATGTCTCTTTCTCATGGGTAACTCAAACAAATGAACTTCAAAACTAAAAACTAAAAAGTTACAAATGGATAGTGTCAAAGTCCCATAGTAAGATTGGGAAGACAAAGTTAAAAGCTACTAAATTCACTTTAATGAATGTTTAAAAAAATAATAATTCTATAGTACTGGTTTGTGGAATTACATAGTATCACGGCTAGGTTTTTCACCTTTTATAATGTCATAAATAGGAAATGCTATAGCTTTTGCTTTTAAACAATGTAATTCTAGAACTCAATATTGTTTTTATCTTTTAAAAAATTGTTTCACACATTCAAGTTCTTTGATAATGCAATATTTAAATTTACAATTTTGAACCCTAAGGTGAGGAAATGCAAAAGTTTAAGATCTAATGGCAATGTTCATTCAAATACATTTGTATTTTATACAAACTTTCAGTTTAGTTCTTATAGACTACAGTACACTAATCTATTTAGTTAGTATGTACAACTTGGCCAAGTTAACACTGATAAGGTCTTCATATGTGTTGGTACAGTACCTGACCCAGTGAGGCATATTGTATTAATGTATATGGAGTATATGTTAACATAATCCAGTCACTGTCCAACATTAAATAGTTTTAAAGAAAGTTTGGGATTTGGTATACAGAGATCTCAGTCTGCTTAATACCAGGGCAAAAACCCAATTAAAAATCATTTTAACCTTTTATTAAAGATACAAAAATGAAAAAACAATGAAGCATTTGAAATCCAAAATATTAAGGCTTTCATTTTAACAACATCCCTTGTTCCCATTCTCCTTCCCTTTAGCTGAAGAGAGTTTTTAGAAGGAAACACCCTTGTTTGATGGCCTGTCCAAAGGTTGTAACCCCTTTTTGGGGAAAAAAGAAGTTCGTTCAGATGGGCTGGAGCTGTCTGTTAAAGTCTGATCCTGTTTCCTAAGAAGACAAAACAAGACAAACACACAGAAGGGGAGAGAAAAGAACAGCAAAGATAGAAAATGCAGCTTTTGTCTCTGGTGTTGACTTGCACTTGCAGCCTTACTGTTAGAAAAACACAGGCAAAGCACATGGGCTTATCAGCTCTCCTAAGACCTGTCAAACTTGTACCAGCATTGCTGTTTAGGACATTGTTTTACTTGTTCTGTTTCTGGTCACAGGCTTATTACAGTGTTGCAAAATATGCAGTCTTGGCTGGCTAATCCAGATGCTTATTAGAAAGAAGAAGAAAATAAGTGGGATAGGAAAGTGGTTAAATAAGGTAGGGCAGGAAAAGGACAAGCGGGGGAGGAGGGGTATTGGAGGGAAAAAGCGAGAGAGTCTCAGGTGGTGGTTGAGCTTCAGCCAGAGCAGGTAGAGATGGTGATGCTGGGTCCCTCTTTCTGGCTTGTTCTAATAGAATATCTCTCAGGATCAGGATAATGAAGGCCCAGGTTCCCAAGAGATGAGGTGGCAACCATGATGGGGAAGCTCTCTCGTTCCCCTTCTTCAGTCAGCCAGCATCGCCAGTAGCCTCTGTCCATTCATCTGTATTTTCCTCCCAAAGTCTTTTCCTCTTTTCTTTTTTAAACAACCCCAAAAGGAAGTGATGGACATAATAGTCCATCTGCTTATTATTTTGTCCACCAATTAGGCTTTGGTTTTGACACACCAATTTGGGTCCAGTTTCACACTTTCCTTGTTGACCAGATCTTGAGAGTCCTTGAGATATATCAGTAGGCCTTTCTGTTTGGACTAATTCAGTCTTTCTTTTTTACACCTTTCCCTGTCAACGTTTGTTGTTATAGATTATTGCAACATTCCATTAACTTTCACTCGCTTCTCACAGCTTGAGTTCACAATTAGGCCAAATTTATAGGCCCAATTATCACACAGGTCCACAATTGTTGCATCTTCTGGCCACAACACATTATAAATATTATATAATAATAATGAACATTGTTTGGCATATCATATCTTGGGTTCAAACTAGCAACCTTAATGTGCACAAACACATAGGCTTTTACACTTAATACATTATGAAATATTAATTTATTTTATATTCGATTAATAGCATCTAACGTAACTAAATAACATGAAATATTGAACTTAATAAATACTAACAATGTTTTCAACTTTGTGTTTAGAAAAGAAAATCTGTACCAAAGTTGTTAAAACCAGGAAGTTTTATTTATCAAAAAATAAAATAAAACAAACACTAGCAACACTGCAGTGTGATCCATAGGGGTGGACCCCTGCACGCAGACCCATTTACTTGAATGGGACTCTGCACCCTGTTGCCCCATCTTAAAATCTGATCCATGCAGGTGGATCCTTATGCCTATGTGTGACATTACCCAATTTGGACTCATGGACAACTGTCCCCCCTCAATTCTCCAAGCTGGAATGCCTTTTACACTGCTTTGCTGTGAGAACAACCGCTCATGGTCTGATTACACACAGCCTCCAGCATGTAAACCACTCCCGGCTATGTTGTAAGAGTGCTATAGCCGGCCGACATGAGCAAACTCCCATTCCCAGACTTCCCTCCAGAATTGTGCACCTTGTACTGCCCAGCACCCCTCTGGACAGTATACACTCATATAAAGTCAGTCATTTTATTAATAGAAAATGATGTGCACAAATCCTATTATTCCAGATGAAGTTTCCCACACACTTCAATCCAAACACACTGGTTTAGATAAAACAATAAAACAAATCTATTAACTACAGTGATTACAAGTCATGAGGCATAGAAGTCAGAACTGGTTACCAAGAACTAAAAGATAGAATGCAACTAACACCAATTTAACAAGCTGAGTGAATTCAAAGCAAAGGTCTCTCTCATCACAAGTTCCAACAGCCTTACTGGTTGAATCCTTCAGTCAGGATCCCCCCCCCCCCCCCCCCAGTCCAGTGCTATTTCTTTTCTTCTTCAAGTGTTGTTGATGTTGTTGGTAGAGAGCAAAGGAGAGATGATTTGGGGCATCTGCCCTCTCCTCTTATAGCTCTTTCTCTTGCACAAGAATCATCTCCAGCTGATATTCAGGAGACAAAGTCTGTGTGGACAGGAACCTTAATTCTATTCTGAATAATGCTTTTAGCATAATCTGTTTTCTTGGATTATCCTTTGGTAAAATAAGTGAATATATGTGATTATTTCTGAATAATACTGAATACTTCACTCAGAAGATAAAACATATGCAACTTACTGCATTTAAGTCCCTTTAAACTTAATGTCCGTTTTTATTTTAGAAACCAT
The DNA here is from genome assembly GCF_965152275.1 of Natator depressus. Taxonomy (NCBI): domain Eukaryota; kingdom Metazoa; phylum Chordata; order Testudines; family Cheloniidae; genus Natator; species Natator depressus. Next base: position 144,032,992 of record NC_134235.1, on the reverse strand, counting down.
TTTGCCAAAGTGCATCTTCGTGCATTATCTGCAGAGGAAATTGAAAAAGTACAGCAGAAGAAATGTGTTCCTATGGCATCAAAACTTCGGTTCATCCCTAAACCAAATGGGTTGCGACCTATAGTAAAAGTGAACACTGTTGTTGGAGCAAAAACATTGAACAGGAAAAGCAGAGACAAGAAGGTCACTCTATAATGAATTTGCCTGTGTTCTTTTTTGTCATATTGTAACTAATATCCAAGGGGGTTGTCGATAGGTGTTTATATTATAATATATAAATAAAATAAATTTTAAAATAAGATTGCAAACTCAGGCTCTCAAAAGCCAGGAAATACCAAAACTAAGGTTGACCTTGCAACCCTATTTTGGGCCCCCTATGTATATGCATTATGACCGTCTTTTTAATTACAAGATCACATACAAATCCCCCCATGCACCCTCCCCTTCCCCCGGCCTTGGATTCATTCAGTGTATAGTTTTACTAGTGTTAACTGAATGAATGGTTATTCAACATTTATTTTAATATTCATTGTCCAGTATATCGTCCCATCCTCTATTTACTGCAAACAATCCAAATCCTGCAGTGAAAACTCTGAATTTATAATTTCCTTATGGGTTTTTCTGTGATGCTCTCATCATAGAATCAGAGTGCTTCACAAATATTCACAATACCTGGGTAAAATGAGAGGATACTACCTCCAGTTGACAGATGGTGGAATTAAGGCACAGAAGAATATCAAGACCAAAATTGTTGAAGTAATTTGTGATTCCCAAATTGATGGGCCTAATCTTCAGAATATTTAACATTTGTATCATACTTTATATGTTCCAAATACAGCTCCAATTGACTTTGGATGCTGTTGTGAATGCTCATCATTTCTGCAAATCTGGCACTTTGTGTCTCAAATTGGGCACCCATGAAATGAGAGATACAATTAATGGCCATTTATGAAAAATTTGATTTAAGTGACTTGCCCAGTGACATACAAGAATTCTGTGGGCAGAAGCAGGGATAGTTTCCCCAGGGTGTCATTCAACTTCCTAAACCACAAGATCATCCTTTCTTTTCCTGCAAATCTCCTGCCTTATTTACTGCACACTTTCCAACTTCAGAAACAAATGAGGCCAGAGCCCTGCAGACACCAGCCTCATTCACTATGTAGCCCTGATTCATCCCCACAGCAGATCCATTCTATGCAGTGAAAGAGTCCAGGGGCCCATGAAAAATATAGTATGTGATCGTATAATCAAATACTCATTACATATGTGCAAGCAGTTTGAATTAACATTGGCCAGGCAGTTCCTAGCTCTTGAGTGCTCAACTTTGCAACCTTAGCTTTCTTTTGAGGTAGCTTTTCATGCTATGTTTTTCCCTAATTTCTTTAAAAAAAAAAAAAAAGGAACAAATGAAATAGGAATTTTATCATGTGGAACTATACTGACTCCTTTCAAAAGGTCAAGGTGATCTTTTCATTTGAATCAGGACACCTTTCCCCTAATTGCATACTCCAGTTACAATGTCAGAAAAGAAACAAATTTTTAAACTTCTGTGGAGGTCTCTCTTAATAGATCAGAGTCTTTTGGGAAAGTTGATAGTCTTTTCAAAGATCCCATCTGAGTCGTTAAGATTTTCAGGTATGTTCACCAAATTGGATTAGATCTGTCATCCACCCTCTTTTCTGATGGTTCTGCAGTACAGAACTTGGCTTGTGCAGCAACAGACCAAATTGCAGGAGAACATTTTGAATTTTCAAAAATCTTTGGCTCTTTTAAGTTGATCAAAAATATTTTGAAAATTTTCAACCAGCTTAATTTTTTTAACAAACCTATTTAAAAACTTTGAAGTAAGTGTATGTGCGTGTGTGTGGATTTTCCCCACCTAGGATTGAGGACCAGTATGTAACGCAGTGGTTCTCAAACTTTTGTACTGGTGACCCCTTTCACATAGCAAGCCTCTGAGTGTGACCCCCCCCCCCCCCGCTTATAAATTAAAAACATTTTTTAATATATTTAACACCATTATAAATGCTGGAGGCAAAGCCCGGTTTGGGGTAGAGGCTGACAACTCGCGACACCCCATGTAATAACCTCGTGACGACCTGAGGGGTCCTGACCCCCAGTTTGAGAACACCTGTAATGGAATGTTAAACTGCATTGTACTTGTCAGCCACTAGGTGGTGCTATGTGTAAAATTGTTATTTAAGCTAACCTTAGCCATACCTAGCAGAGCATTAAAGGATCTTATAGTGAACACATCTGGTGTATATCTCTCTGAGAAGGATGCTCTGTAGTCAGTCTATATCTGATACTGAAGCCTGAAATGCTAGTAGCAGTCCTGCAACCTACTCAACTTGTGCCAGAAGAGAACAGATACAGAAGGAACAAAGGTTGCAGGATCTCATCAACATGCCACTCTTCAGTGACCCAGAGAACTTCAGCTGTAACAGACCTTCACAATAGGTAGACTGGAAGCAGTATTTTGCAAGATTTCGCATTGCAAACAAGGTAACAAGTATCATCTTTAATTTATGCTGTGGGCAAGAAGCAGAGCATTTCTTTAAATCATTTGACTTTACTGAATACATTCACAAAAGAGACTGTGAAACGGTTCTGGCTATGTTTGATGCATACATTATACCTCTGAGAAATGTGGTTTATGAAAGACTATGTTTTCAACAGAGAATTCAAGAACCAGGGGAAAATGTTGAACAGCTGAAACCTGAGATTTTTGGAACTTGAAAACCTGAAAATATCAGGTTATTGGGTTAACAGATAAAAATTTTTCACAGCAGCTACTACTGAAGGCAGACTTAACCATATCCACAGCTATACAGAAAGCAAAGCAGTCTGAACTATTCAAACAGCAGAAGAAAAGGCAGGAGCAACTTGAAAAACCTGAAACTAGCTTAGAAGCTCTAAACAGCAGGAAGGCTACAAGTCATTATAAAACTCTGGGGTCTATCACTTGTGACTACACAAAACTTGCTTGGAGAGTGAAATTGAATATCTATGACAAGACTATTGACTTGTTGCAGTCATCTCAGAAGGGGCTTACAATTGCCTTAAATGCCTCCAAGAGCTAGAGTCATCTGCAACAGCTCTGATTAGCCCTGGAGGTATTCTGAACTGCATGGGCCAGTTCACCACAAAAACAACTTACAAAGATAAAAGCTTTGCATTCAGAGTATCATAGAATATCAGGGTTGGAAGGGACCTCAGGAGGTCATCTAGTCCGACCCCCTGCTCAAAGCAGGAACAATCCCCAACTAAATCATCCCAACCAGGGCCTTGTCAAGCCTGACCTTAAAAACCTCTAAGGAAGGAGATTTCACCACTTCCCTAGGTAACCCATTCCAGTGCTTCACCACCCTCCTACTGAAAAAGGTTTTCCTAATATCCAACCTAAACCTCCCCCACTGCAACTTGAGACCATTACTCCTTGTTCTGTCATCTGCTGCCTAGCCACTTGGTCACTAGTCTGTAGCAGTGCATGGGATTCTTCCATTCTAAGTGCAGGACTCTGCACTTGTCCTTATTGAACCTCATCAGATTTCTTTTGGCCCAATCCTCTCATTTGTCTAGGTCCCTCTGTATCCTATCCCTACCCTCCAGCGTATCTACCACCGCTCCCAGTTTAGTGTCATCTGCAAACTTGCTGAGGGTCCAATCCACACCATCCTCCAGATCATTAATGAAGATATTGAACAAAACCGGCCCCAGGACTGACCCTTGGGGCATTCCACTTGAAACCGGCTGCCAACTAGATATGGAGCCATTGGTCACTACCCGTTGAGACCGATGATCTAGCCAGCTTTCTATCCACCTTATAGTCCATTCATCCAGCCCATACTTCTTTAACTTGCTGGCAAGAATACTGTGGGATACCATATCAAAAGCTTTGCTAAAGTCAAGGAATAACACATCCACTGCTTTCCCCTCATCCACAGAGCCAGTTATCTCATCATAGTAGGCAATTAGGTTAGTTAGGAATGTCTTGCCATTGGTAAATTTATGCTGACTGTTCCTGATCACTTTCCTCTCCTCTAAGTGCTTCAAAATTGATTCCTTGAGGACCTGCTCCATGATTTTTCCAGGGACTGAGGTGAGGCTGACTGGCCTGTAGTCCTCCGAATCCTCCTCCTTCCCTTTTTTAAAAAATGGGCACTACATTAGCCTTTTTCCAGTTATCCAGGACCTGCCCGGATGACTGATAGCAGTACATATGATCAAAGACCAACAATGTTCTTGGCCACAGCATAGCAGCCGTGATGGGCCTAGTAAGAAAGGTGGAAGAATTCAAAAGAGGATTTGATGTTGTTGGATGTTTGAAAGGAGATCCTGTAAAAATTAGTTTAGCAGACAATGCTGAACCATACAAATTGGATGGACAAGGAGGATGGACAACTCCAGCTTCGTAAAGAAAAAATTCAGGGCCCAGAGCATATGTGATCAAGACTTACAGTGGAGGTTCAAGAGAAACCATTGACAACTTCAGGAATAATCAAAGAAAAGACTCTGTAGATGGTGGATATGCAGATTAAGAAGACTCAAGGATTCCAAACTGACCATAACCAGTTGTTGCAACTAATGGACAGTCAGATGACCAAGCCATTATGCGTTGCGGCCATGTAATTAGAAAACCAGTATGATTCAGAGACAGTTAACAGACTGATACTTACTGAAGTTCAAAGATAGTGTGATAGTGTATATTTGTAAATGGTAGGAATGTAGAACTTTAAAGAGTAAGAGGTAATGGAATGCTAAACTGTATTATAGTGGTCAACCACATAAAAATGCCTTATTTAAACTAACCTTAGCCATACTTGGCAGAGCATTAAAGAATCTTATAGTGAACACATCTGGTAAGTGTCTCTGAGAAGTAATCTCTGTAGTCTGTCTGTATCTGAGACAGATGCCTGATCTGCTAGTAGCAGCCATGCAACCTATTCTGCACAAGAAGTACGTGACCCAGTATCCCTTTTCTGTGTATAATTTGTACCTTTTCTCTACCTATAATGGGGAAACTTGAGGTTCAGATACCTAGTATTACACCAGCAGTACAACTTAAGGAGCAGATTTTGCAGGTGCAAACTGTTTTTTTTTTAAATGTGGGGCTTTTATGGTCATTGTCTGGATGTGATTAGTGACAGAGTGTGACTTTCACCATTAACCAAGGACACTTAAAAAAAAAAAAGTTGGAGAAATAAATTAGCCAGTAATTTTGTTAAAAATAATTGCTAATTTTATTATGTAAACCATTAAAGTAAAATCAGATACAGTAGAATTGTTATAGTAAAGAAATAAAATCTAATCTGCTTGAGTTTTCACAGCTTTTTATTTAAATCTATAATTGAATTTTCAGTGTAAAAACAGGCTCCGAAACACCAGAAAACTTCAGAAATTACAAATTTCTGTACACCTTTGTCATGATTAACATATAACATTGAGAGGGTGAGAACTCTGCAGTCTGTACAAACTTGGGAGGATTCTGCTGGGGCGAGCAAGAGATGGGAATCCCAATGGGGCAATTTTGCGGTCTTCTTCATCTTGAGCAGCCAGCTCTGACAACTCTTGGATGTTGTTTGTTGGTTTCAGAGGGAGTTGTGTACAGCTCAGATTGGCTGCAGGATAGTTACGTAATGTAAAATTGTTTACAACAGGAATAGAAGCTTTGAGGTGGTTTCTGTGACTGACTTTTTTTTTTTAATTGAAGGCTTTTTGTGTAGTGCAACTTACTAAAGAAAATATAGTAAAGATATGAGTCAACTTTGTCTATTTGCCTTTTTTTAACACTCTGTGATTTCAGTAATTATTAGAGCCCTGGGTGCTTATTTTTTTTGTAAGCAAAATCTACATACTGAACATGAAATATAACATTTTAAGTTTGGCTTTTGGTTTCCCATAGGTTCATTATTTCAACACTCAACTTAAAAATCTATTTAGTGTTCTGAATTATGAACGAACCGAAAACACCAGTCTCCTAGGCTCCTCAGTGTTTGGGAAAGATGATATATATAAAATATGGAGGAAGTTTGTTTCTGAAGTTCTTGAATCAAATGATAAAATACCTCGTTTCTACTATGTGAAGGTATGTTTCCATTATTTTTTTTCTCCATTGTTCAAACTGATCTTGCTGAAATAATGAAGGCTTTTATTATTTTTTTTAATATTATTTAGGACCACTTTTTTTCTTTGAGCTGTCTCTTTAAAGGTAAGCTTTTCTACTAGCCATGAGCCGAGCGTACAGTTGTTTTTCAGCAACAGCTGATGTTCTTAATGCTGCACAGGGAGCTGCTTTCACTGGATTTTTCTGTTTCCATAATGCTGATTCTTTCCCAGTGAGTGGAGTGTTTCATTTCTTTTCTATAATATTTGTACCTCGTCTTCTGTACCTGACCCTATTTCAGAGGCTGCTTTTTTTTTTTTTTTTTTTTTTGGTCTTCCTCCAACTAGTAAATCTTTCTGGATAAATTTGGAGCCTTCCTCTTCTGCCGAGCCTCCTTTTTCTGCTGGAGGTGCAACACCCAAGCTCACCCCATAGTCTCTGGCTGCTACAAATGTAACCCAATGTGTGTCGTTGTCTCCTTTCTTGTGGGTGGTCCACTTAAGAGATTAAATAATTAAGGGAGTTACTACTTCAGTTCAAGTGGAAGAGGCTGATGCTTTTAGCATTGAAGGTCTTACATTGATAACCAAGGTGAGGTTCATTTCTGAACGATCCAGTGGGATTAGGCTCCTCTATTGCTTCCCTAACCTCAATTTTCGGCAGTCCTCTCTTGTGAATGCTTCTGTTGTTTGCTTCCGGTACTTCTCATTGCTTTTCCAAGCAGCATCACTGCTAGTAAAACTGACCTGACACTTAACTTTACTTTGCCTTTATTTGACAAATCCATGAACAGTGGTAGGTGCACAGCAGCTATCTGTTTGCAAATTCAGGAAGACATTAGATAGGTCATCTTCATGGTCATAATGCATAGAAACTTTTTGTAAAAACACATACAAAAATGATTTCATTAAAGTTATTTAGAATGCAGAGTCAAGCACTGGAAAGTTCAGAAATGTTAGATTTAAGGTTTCATTTTAAATCTTAATTCTGCTCCTTAGGCACTCACAATATGCCAATTTCTATTTTTATGGTCCGATACTATTTTTTTTAATAACAGAAGGTATTGGGCAACCTAAATATAGGGACCGCTATCGCTCCCCTTATAATAACAGCTTAAATTCAGTTAAAGCTGATGGTTTGGATATCCCCACTTGTCCGAATATGGGAATAGATTATCCAACATAAAGAACACAGAGTAGTCTTTCATTTTTGTCACTGAATTGGACTAACTGGCCCAACAGGCCTCCTCCGGCCTAATACATTCTGTGCAATTTTGTCCTTTTACCTTAGCTTTGTTGTTATGTGTACGAGCCCGGAGCTGGAGCGTGGAGCTGCAGGTTTTTGCCTGGAGCTGGAGCAGAGCCAGAGCACAGCTCCAAAGCCTTGGTATTTACAGTAGCATAATATGGGATTTTTTTTATTTTTTTTTTCTATCTCAGGCTGATGTCACTGGGGCTTATGATACTATTCCTCATAATAAACTTGTGGAAGTGGTCTCACAAATCCTAGATCCTGAGAAAAGAACAGTCTACTGCATACGGCGTTATGCAGTGATCAAGATTACCATGAATGGACAAATCAGAAAATACTATAGAAGACACGTATGACTAGTTAATTTCTTATTCTTGCTATTAACATTTTTCTGTATTGGGACATATCTGTTTAATCCTTTTTTAATTAACAAGCCTTAGCTTAATTATCTAGTTACCACATACATGGACATTCTTAAAAAAACAAAACCTACAACCACAGTTTATATGGGAAACTTGCTGGAAGAGACAAGGCCTGTTCCCCCAAGCTTCCCAACAGCTATTCTTCTGTCTTCTTCCCCCGATCACCTTTGCAAGGTGAGTAGTAAAGGAAAGTCTGAGCTACCTCTTTACTAGGTAGCTGTTGTTGCCCTTGCAGCCTGTCACAGTATGATGCAAGATTGTGGTAACAAAGGACTTATGCTGTGTGTTAAACAACTCTCTGCTTTGTGATATGAAAACTGTATCTGGGCTGACATTCTGAGTTTCCATTGTTTTAATGACTGTTAAGTTAATGGGTTGGAATGTAGCACAACAGAATTAGGCCCACTGAACATAAGAATAGCCATGCTGGGTCATGCCATTGGTCCATTTAGCTCAATATTCTGTCTTCCAACAGTGGCCGGTGCTGGATGCTGCAGAGGGAATGAACAGAACAGGGCAATTATCAAATGATCCATCACTTGTCATCTAGTCCCAGCTTCTGGCTGTGAGAGTGTTAGGGACACCCAGAACATGGGGTTGCATCCCTGACCATCTTCGCTAATAGCCACTGATGGACCTGTTCTCAATGAACTTACCTAATTCTTTTTTGAACCCAGTTGTACTTTTGGCCTTCACAACATCCCCTGGCAACAGGTTCCATGGGTTGATGTGCATTGTGTGAAGAAGTACTTCCTTTTCTTCGCTTTAAACCTGATGCCTACTAATTTAATTGGGTGACCATTTTTTTGTGTTTTTATGTTGTTTGTGTATTTTTGTGTTGTTTGAAGGGGTAAATAACACTTTCTTATTCATTTTTTCCATCCCATTCATGATTGTATAGACTTCAGTCATATCCCCCCCCCCCATCTTAAATCATCTCTTTTCCAAGCTGAACAGTCCCAATCTTATTAATCTCTCCTCATATGGAAGCTGTTCCATACCCCGAATCATTTTTGTTGCTGTTCTTTATACCTTTTCCAATTCTAATATATATTTTTTGAGATGGAGCGAGGAGAACGACATGCAGTATTCAAGGTGTGAGCATACCATGGTTTTATATAGTGGTATTATGATATTTTCTGTCATATTCTCTGTCCCTTTTCTAATGGTTCCTCACATTGTTACCTTTTTTTGACTTCTGCTGCACATTGAGCAGATGTTTTCTGAGAACTATCGAAGAAAACTTCAAGATCTCTTTCTTGAGTGCTAACAACTAATTTAGACTGCATCGTTTTGTATGTACAGTTGGGATTATGTTTTCCAATGTGCATCACTTTGCATTTATCAGTATCGAATTTTATCTGCCATTTTATTGCCTAGTGACTCAGATTTGTGAGATTCTTTTGCAGTCAGCTTTGGATCTTGAGTAATTTTGTATCATCTGCAGACCTGGCCACCTCACTGTTTACCACTTTTTGCCAGATTGTTTATGAATAGGGTGAACAGCACTGGTCCCAGTATGGACCCTTGTAGGGACCTCGCTATTTACTTCTTTCCACTGTGAAAACTAACCATTTATTCCTACTCTTTTGTTTCTAGTCTTTTAACCAGTTACTGATCCACAAGAGAACCTTCTCTCTTATCCCATGACTGCTTATTTTGCTTAAGAGCCTTTGGTGAGGGACCTTGTCAAAGGCTTTCTGAAATTCCATATATCAACTGGATCACGCTTGTCCACAGGTTTGTTGACCCCCTCAAAGAAATTCTAATAGATTAGTGAGACATTTCCCTTTACAAAAACCATGTTGACTTTTCCCCAACAAATCATGTTCATCTATGTATCTGATAATTCTGTTCTTTATTATAGCGTCAACCAATTTGCCTGGTACTGACGTCAGCCTTACCGAACTATAATTGCCAGGATTGCCTCTGGAGCCATTTTTAAAAATTGCCATCACATTAGCTCTTCTCCAGTCATCCAGTACAGAAGCTGATTCAAGCAATAGGTTACATAACAGAATTAGTAGTTCTGCAATTTCACATTTGAGTTCCTACAGAACTCTTGCATGAACACCATCTGGTCCTGGTGACTTATTACTGTTTAATTTATCAGTTTGTTCCAAAATCTTCTCTATTAACACCTTAGTCTTGGATAGTTCCTCAAATTTGTCACCTGAAAAAAATGGGTCAGGTTTCGGAATCTGCCTACATCTTTCACAGTGAAGACCAATGCGAAAAACCTCTTTAGCTTTTCTGCAACGGCCTTATCTTCCTTGAGTCCAACTTTAGAACCTCAATTGTCTCATGGCCCCACTGACTGGCAGGTTTCCTGCTTCTCTTATACTTACAAAAATGAACAGCAAAATTTTTTTATCTTTTACTAGTTGCTCTTCAAATTTTTTTTAGCCTGCCTAATTATACTTTTACACTTGACTTGCCAGAATTTATGCACCTTTCTGTTTTCTTCAATAGGATTTGACTTCCAATTTTAAAAGGATGCCTTTTTTTGTTTCTAACCTCCTCTTTTACTCTGTTGTTTAGCCATTGTGGCTTTTTTTTTTTTTTTTTTGGTCCTTTACTGTTTTTCTTTTTATTTTGAGGTATAAATTTAGTTTGAGCCTCTATAATGGTGTTTTTAAAACATATCCATGCAGTTTGCAGGCATTTCACTCTCATGCCTGTTCCATTTAATTTCCATTTAACTAGCTTCCTTTTTTATTTGTAGTTTCCCCTTCTTGAAGTTAAATGCTACTGTGATGGGTTTCTTTGGTATTTTCCCCACCTTGCAAGGATTATTGATTACTGTTGTTAACTAAAACATCTTTTGCTGAATTTTATCATTTCTTTACTCTTGGTATACAGGTTTCTACTTTCAAGGATTTTATGTCCCATATGAGATTATTTGTGTCCCATCTGCAAGAGACTACATCGCTGCAAAATGCCATAGTAGTTGAACAGGTAACTGTTATGAGACATTTCTCTTCAAATGAGGAAGAAAATCAAATAAGTTCATTCTTAATTCATATATTAGAGCGGGAGCTGGTAGTGTCCCCTTTATTTAGTTTGCCTAACACTTTCCGTTATAAGAGATCCTTATGACCTTTTCTTTGCTTGCAGCAGGCCTTTGATATTTGGGAAGGGGCTAAATGAGTGCCTTTTCTCTCTCCCTGGAACTTCTGTTCAACGTTTGCTAAAATATAAACAGTTACAAAATGTCATTTCTTCTCTCTCGCTTTTGTCTCCCAGGGTAATTTTGGCAGCATGCGGATAAATAAATAAATGTAGTAAAAAGAACCCCTAAACAGACAAGCATTTTAAGTCCAATCTGTTACTACTGCTGGAGCAACAGCAGCAATGCACACTGTCCTATTGATGGGGTGAGGCGCTGCCAGTGGCTGGGGCTGGATCTATCAGCAGCCAGGGCCAGAGCTGTCCCTGACCCCACAGTGGCTGAGACTGGAGCTGTTCCCCCCCCACTCCCTCCAGTGGCTGCAGCTGTCCCCACCCCACAGCTTGGGCCGCAGCTGTCAGCAGTTGGGGCGGGGCCAGAGCTGGAGCTGTCAGCCCCAAGGGTTGGAACTGTCCCCATTCCCCCAATGGCTACCGCCGAGCTGTCCACACCAGTGGCTGAGGCTGTCACCCTCCTGTGGCCAGGGCCAGATCAGTGAGCAGCTGAGGCTGGAACTGTCCCCCTACCCCCAGCGACTGGAGCTGGGGTTGAAGCTGTTTCCCTCCCCCACCCAGCAGTGGCAGAAGCTGTCAGTCCCCCTCTGTGGTGGGGCTCAGGCTGTCATTCCCCCATCTGCAGTCAGCTCTTTCCCTCCGTTATTTTTAGTGAAAGTTTTGGACAGGTCACGGCCTTCCATGAATTTTTGTTTGTTGCCCATGACCTGTCCATGACTTTTACTAAAATAACTGTGACAAAATATTAACCGTACTAATGATGCATGATTTGGGGGGGGGAGGGTTGGGGAGGGCTCAGCTTGTACTTGTACATAGTAGAATTTGTTAGTAGCTTTTTCCTCTAAAGCAAAACCAAACATAGGAAATTAAAATAACATTTTAGATTGCAGAATGAAGCACTCCAAAATTTGGAAATTCCAGGTTTGCAGTTGCCTACAATTAACCTTAATTCTTTGTCTTGACACCCTGCCCCACTCTGCAGGGCACATGCACTATGATACAATTTTAAATTATGTGATTATATACTCTTTTTTTGCATAGGACCCCTGCCTCATTCAGTACACAGGATGGACATGTGGTGGAGCCAACTTAAGGTTTCTTGTGTAACCTTCAGTCTGGAATTTCCTAATTTTTGAATACTTCAACTTTGCTGCCTAAATAATGTTCTTCTAACATAGTTTTGTTGTTGTATGTTATGTATATAATATTGTTTTAGGGGTTTGGTTTTTCTGGTCAGCCATTTAGGTAAAATTTCCAGTGCAATATGGTGAAGTAGCAGTGACACCATGGTAGAGGCCGTGCCAGATTCTTCATTTTAGTGGGGCTGATACAGTTATCTAAAAACTGTGTTTTGGAGCGAGAGAATTAATGAAAAATGATTGTCGTTTGTGAACTTATTTGATTTTTCTTTTCCTTCAAAATATTGTAGAAAATTCAGTTTGAGCTTAGTTAGAGTTTTATTTCAAAAAACATTACATGCAACATTGTTTTTGGACCCCTTGTAAATTATAATAAAACCATATGAGATATGAAACTTATGTATGTAATTCTTTAGTATATATAGTTTAGAGAAAACTTTGTTAGAAGTTGCAGCATGTTTTATGATCCCCTTTAATGGTTTTAAAAATTAACATTTTGGACACTGATAAGACATGTTAATAATGTCACAACCAAAAGAGTTCTGATAGCACAAGTTATAATAAAAACTCTTCCTGCTGCAGTCATCAAGCCAAAGGCAGGACGCTTAAGTTGACAGTGTATTAGATGTACCTGTTACCACAATAATTGAGGGCTTCAGAAGATGTAACTGTAATATACTTTAACCCTATCTGGCTCTTTGTCCCGCTGGCCTGACTACACAACACACGGAGATTTCTGAGTCTGCTGCTGCTTTGTACTTCCATATATTTTAAGGATAGAAGGGACCATTAGGTCATCTGTTAAGCGTAGAGGGCTGAAATGCTATTGCCTCAGTAATGCTGTTCAGGCTGCTCAGTGCTTCCGTCCTTGGAGCTCCAGTGTTATCAGTATTAGCAGATACTGCAGCCTGCTAATTCAGCAGACCTCAGTGTCACTCATAAAGAAAGACCACAGGCACAGTTCGGTAACAACGGCACTCGGCCAGGTTTATTGCCCTCAAAGTACAATCCTAGTGCAAACAACTGGGATAAACAATTTACATACTATCTTTCATGTTTCATGATATCTGTTTGTTACTTCTCCTTGTTCCTGATATCTTGGACAAAACATCTTTATTCATTATTTTGTCAAACCATCTGATCTTGTACTAGTTTGGGATATATCTGTAATAGCTGGAATATATTTATCTAACTATCTAGTACCTAGCAACAATGTTGCCAAGTTCATGTACCAGACAGTGAACTTGTGAGCATCTGCTTTAATACATGGCCTGACTTTGGTTTCACAGCCTCTGGGTCAGGCCTCGGATCTTGCACCAGGCTTAGTGCTCCAGGCTCTCTCTCCTACTACATCATCTAGTCCAGGGGTGGGCAAACTTTTTGGCCTGAGGGCCACATTGGGGTTGCACAACTGTATGGAGGGCCAGGTAGGGAAGGCTGTGCCTCCCCAAACAGCCTGGCCCCCACCTGGTATCTGCCCCCTCCCACTTCCTACCCCCTGACTGCCCCCCTCAGAACCTCCAACCCATCCAACCCCCCCGTTCCTTATCCCCTAACTGCCCCTCCCTGGCCCCCCCACCCCAACCGCCCCCTGGGACCCCACCCCCATCCAACCCCCCTGTTCCCAGTCCCCCAACCCCTATCCATACCCCGCCCTCTGACAAGCCCCCTGGGACTCCACGCCTATTCAACCCCCCTTGTTCCCCATCCCCTGCCCCCTATCCACACCCTTGCCCCCTGACAGGCCCCCTGGGACCCCATGCCTATCCAACCTTTCCTGTTCCCCATCCCCTGACTGCCCTCCCCCCGCAAAACGTCTGCCCCATCCAACCGCCCCCTGCTCTCTGTCCCCTGACTGCCTCCCAGGGATCCCTTGCACCTTATCCAACCCCCTGGCCCTGACCCCTTTACCATGCCGCTCAGAGCAGCATGTCTGGCAGCCGTGCCGCCCGGCTGGAGCTAGACACACTGCCACCAGGAGCTCGCAGCCCCGCCGCCCAGAGTGGTGCCCGCGTGGCTGCAGGGGAGGGAGGATAGTGGGAGAGAGTCCAGGGGCTGGTCTCCCCTGCTGGGAGCTCAAGTGCCGGACAGGATGATCCTGTGGGCCGGATGTGGCCCGCGGGCCGTAGTTTGCCCACCTCTGATCTAGTCTGATCTATATAATACAGGCCATGGAATTTCACTCATTAACTTGAGCCCACTAACTTTTGTATGGTCCTTGTTCTTTCGCTGAAGGAGTAGGGACTTATGCATTTAGATCTTGTGTTCCTTTGTTCAGTCCCCATAGAAGCAGCTACTAGGGGTGTCATGGCAAGTCAGGGCCCAGGTGAGGATTTGAACTGATGTGGGGGAGTGTGTAAACATAATCTGATTGTCATTCGTTTATGGCTGTGTCTACAAAGTGTGGTTAGATGTTTGGCTAAGTGTGTGTATTCCCTCTGTGTGCTGCCCCAGCCCTGCGCAGACAGCTGGCACGGCAGACCTTGAGCAAACCACCCAGTGACCACAAGATCTGTTAAGGGACAAAGGCACCCAGCCAGGTTAATTGTCGACAAAGCATGGTACTAGTATCCCACAGACTCTACTGGACAACTAATACATGTATGCCCGTAACAATGGACCAGCTCAGTGAAGGGCTAGACAAAGATACCGCCTCTGAGGTACATCTTTATACCCCGATACAAACAAATTAGTGCTGCCCCTCTGACATAGTTAGTTACTGCCCTCTGGCGTGGCTAGTTATCACCGATCACATTGTACACGTTGATTTGAGCAGGGGGTTGGACTAGATGACCTCCTGAGGCCCTTCCAACCCTGATATTCTGTGATTCTATGATTTGATCAAAACATCTCTATTACATACTGTCATCCTGACCTTATTTTTTAAGAGGTGTCAGTGTGTTCCTGTTATCCTTGGGGAATGTTTCTATACCATCCTTGATATCAGGATGTTCTGGTACCACATGATATCGGGATGTGTTTGCGTGAGCATTCGGTCACTAATGCTTCTTAGGAAGGTGTATTTCTGCAGTCAGTCCTGTTTTTGCCAGATTCTGTGAGCAGCTCCTGCCTCATACCAGGCCTCTGATACAATGGCTCATGTCTCAGGCTCTCTTCCTACTACACAAGGTAGAGTCAAGGTTATTTGAGTGCTTTTCTTATCTTAACAAAAATGTTTAGGTTTCTTTTCAATGTAACATTAACTCTGACTTTCCTGGGTTTATAATGCATGGTTCAGCAATAATTCCATCATCCTTGTAATGACTTTTATTCTAAAACTATTGGTACATACTCTCAGCTTTAATCCATTTTAACATAGTCTTTTCTCTGGGAATTTCCTGTATTAGTACTATTATTATGAAAACGTTTATACATGAACACAAAACAAAAAATAGAAAATTCTACCATGTCACATCTAATTATTGTAAAATACATCATATTAGCCTTAAATCAATTTCTTTAATAAAAAAATAGCTGTTAAAAAGCAGCTTCACTGGTATGCCAAAGTAGTCAGCGTGCACCAGTTATGCTAGATTTATGGCTACTTTGAATCACCAGAGTAGGTAAAGCATCTGAAGCATATTGGTGAATCTGACCTTTAATTTGCATTGACTTATTGAGACTGTTGCTATCTGAAGAGGGGAGCAGGGGAGCCTGATTGCTGAGTCCTGATGTCTGTGAAATGCAGTGAAACTGAGAGCGCAGTGCCACTGGGATCCTGTCAAGCACTGATACCCAAACTACCTTGCCGCTATGGATTCTTCATATAAAATACAGTTAAGCTAGGTAATCTACCAATGAGAACTCTTGACGTATGTCTAATCTCCCTCATATTACTGAGTCAATATGAAAAAAATTGTTCATGCAAATTAGCTGTGATATCACAGTTAGACCTGCGTGAAGAATGGATTTTTATTTTTTTTATTCACTGACAATTCTAAAAAAGTATGTAAAAGTTCAGTTCAAGTGCAATGTTTCATGTAGATTTTGAGCATTTTTTGTTTTGAAATTCCTTCAGTTTATTTTAAAAACAATCCAAATGTCATTTTGAACTAAAAATGTTTCATTTAGAAAATGTCAAAACAAAACGCTGACTTTTTCAGCATTTGTTTTTTTTACACAAACAATTCAGCAAAACATTCATGAAATGTTTGTGTCACAAAATCTGCCTTTTGTTGGTGAAAAAAGTTTCAGCCAAAAAATTTCTCTCCGCTCTAGTCACAGTGGCCTCACTTAGGGGTTATCTGAGCTGTTGATCTGAATCTGTCTGCATCGTATATAATCATAACATTGAGATATAACAGCTGTTAATAACTTAGCCATCAAGTCTTAATTAAGTTTGATATAGTCTATGCATAACATTTTAATTAACTTTCATTGTGGAAATTTTGAAGTGTCTTTTATTCTATTGTTAAGAAAATTTGGAACAAAGACTAAAATTTAGCATCTGTGTCAAAGGGGACCAAATTTTACATTAATTTTAATTTATAAACTAAAGGATTTACCTGTAAATTTTCAGATATTCCATTCAAATTCAGAATAAATGCTGTAAGTTTCATAGATTCCAAGCCAGTAGGGACCAAACATCCAATCTTGATTTAAAAATGACACCCCTTGGTATGTTTTTCCAATAGTTAATGACTGTGACTGTTAAACATTTATGCCTTATTTCCAGTTTAATTTTTTGTCTAGCGTTAACTTCTAGACATTGGATTATGTTACACCTGTCCCCATCTAGGTACTTATTGATTGCAATCAATTCATCCCTTAACCTTTTTAAACTAAATAGACTCAAAGAGCTCAATCTATCACAATAAGACATGTTGTCTAATCCTTTTATTATTCCAGAGACTATTACCTGATTTCGCTCCAATTTTTCAGCATCCTTCCTGAATTGTGGATGCCAGAACTCAACACAGTATTCCAGCAGCAATCACACCAATGCCAAATACAGAGGTAAAATAACCTCTCTATTTCTATTTGAGATTCCCCTGTTTATGTGCATCTAATGAACACATTAACCCTTTTGGGCTACAGAGTCACACTGGGAACTCATGGTCAGTTGATTATTCACCATGACCCCTCAATCTTTTTCAGAGTCACTGTTTCCCAGAGTAGAGTCCCACATCATGTAATGGCCTACATTCTTCATTCCTAGATGTATACAGTTATAGGTGTATTAAAATACATATTTGCTTGAGTCCAGTTTACCAACCAATTGAGATTGCTCTGTATGACTGGTCCTCTTCATTATTTACCACTTCCCCAATTTTTGTCATCTGCAAACTTTATAATTGATGATTTTGTGTTTTCTTTTAGGTCTTTAATAAAAATGTTTAAATAGCATAGGGTCAAAAACAGATCCTTCCATGACCCCACTAGGAGCACACCCACTCAGTGATGATTCCCCATTTACAGTACACTTTGAGACCTATCATTTAGCCAGCTTTTAATCTACTTACTGTGATATTAATTTTATATCATTCTAGCATTTTTAATCAAAATGTCATGCAGTACCAAATCAAATACCTTAGAGAAGACTGAGTATATTACATCAAAACAATTACCTTTATCAATTAAACTTGTCATCTCATTTTAAAAAAAAATAATACCAAATTAGTTTCACGGTGTCTGTTTTCCATATACCTATGTTCATTGGCATTATGTTACCTTCCTTTAATTCTTTATTCATCAAATCTCATATCAGCTGCTCCAGGTTTAATACTGGATACTATATTTTATGCAAAGCAAAGGTTTAATCCTTATATGCAAAATAGAATTCAGCTTTAGCTACAAGGTTGCAACTAGTGCTTCCAAAATGGAGCCTCATAAGACGACCAGATTTTCTGTTCTTTTTTGCAATACTTCTTTATGTAGAATCTTATCCTGGAGGTCTGTCTGGATACCACTTCCAGAGGCAAATCTCACTGAAGCTGCTTTTAGTGAGATGAAGTTAATAGAATTCCTTTAAAGAGTTATAAAGAAATGATCAGCTTTCAACAAGGCAATATCCTCACACATCCTGGGAACTACTGGGAAGCTTAAGGCTACAGCACCACAATTTGGAATTTTCAGGCTTGGTAAACTCTTCAGGTCTTTACCTAATTTTGTTCCAGTGGGGACCCAGAACCTCAGTCAGGCTTTTCCACTAGATAATGATATCTTGCTAATCCAGGAGTGAATTCACCAAGGGTTAAACCCTTTTTCTGTTTCGGTGACAGTTACCCAACCAAGAAATGGGCTCTAAAAAAGAAGAGGGATGGTTCATGGAGTTTCAGAAAGCCCCTTTTATAAACTCCTTTAAAATCTGTAATCTGTTCCTGCAGAAACTTCTATTTGGAGAGTATATATTATAGGCACCACTGACAGAGGCTTTTATTTCCAAATTCCTTGTGATTGCCAAGCAAGTCAGAGTTTTCTTCCTACTTCTGGATCTCGACTTTAAATTTGTCAGTAAGGCACACTCATGGAGTCATAGAATATTAGGGTTGGAAGGGACCTCAGGAGGTCATCTAGTCCAACCCCCTGCTCAAAGCAGGAACAATCCCCAACTAAATCATCCCAGCCATTGCTTTGTCCAGCCTGAGCTTAAAAACCTCAAAGGAAGGAGATTCCACCACCTCCCTAGGTAACCCATTCCAGTGCTTCACCGCCCTCCTAGTGAAAAAGGTTTTCCTAATATCCAATCTAAAGCTCCCCCACTGTAACTTGAGACCATTACTCCTTGTTCTGTCATCTGCTACCACTGAGAACAGTCTAGATCCATCCTCTTTGGAACCCCGTTTCAGGTAGTTGAAAGCAGCTCTCAAATCCCCCCTCATTCTTCTCTTCCGCAAACTAAACAATCCCAGTTCCCTCAGCCTCTCCTCATAAGTCATGTGTTCCAGTCCCCTAATCATTTTTGTTGCCCTCCGCTGGACTCTTTCCAATTTTTCCACATCCTTCTTGTAGCGTGGGGCCCAAAACTGGACACAGTACTCCAGATGAGGCCTCACCAATGTCGAATAGAGGGAAACGATCACGTCCCTCGATCTGCTGGCAATGCCCCTACTTATACAGCCCAAAATGCCGTTAGCCTTCTTGGCAACAAGGGCACACTGTTGACTCATATCCAGCTTCTCGTCCACTGTAACCCCTAGGTCCTTTTCTGCAAAACTGCTGCCTAGCCTTTCGGTCCCTAGTCTGTAGCGGTGCATGGGATTCTTCCGTCCTAAGTACAGGACTCTGCACTTGTCCTTGTTGAACCTCATCAGATTTCTTTTGGCCCAATCCTCTAATTTGTCTAGGTCCCTCTGTGTCCTATCCCTACTCTCCAGGGTATCTACCACTGCTCCCGGTTTAGTGTCATCTGCAAACTTGCTGAGGGTGCAGTCCATGCCATCCTTCAGATCATTAACTGACCCTTGAGGCTTGATACCAGCTGCCAACTAGACATGGAGCCATTAATCACTACCCGTTGAGCCCGATGATCTGGCTAGTTTTCTATCCACCTTATAGTCCATTCATCCAGCCCATACTTCTTTCATTTGCTGGCAAGAATACTGTGGGAGACCGGGTCAAAAGCTTTGCTAAAGTCAAGGAACAACATGTCCACTGCTTTCCCCTCATCCACAGAGCCAGTTATCTCATCATAGAAGGCAATTAGATGAGTGAGGCATGACTTGCCCTTGGTGAATCCATGCTGACTGTTTCTGATCACTTTCCTCTCCTCTAAGTGCTTCAAAATTGATTCCTTGAGGACCTGCTTCATGATTTTTCCACGGACTGAGGTGAGGCTGACTGGCCTTTAGTTCCCCGGATCCTCCTCCTTCCCTTTTTAAAGATGGGCACTACATTAGCCTTTTCCAGTCGTCCGGGACCTCCCCCGATCACCATGAGTTTTCAAAGATAGTGGCCAATGGCTCTGCAATCACATCCGCCAACTCCCTCAGGTGCAGCGCATCCGGCTCCATGGACTGGTGCTCGTCCAGCTTTTCTAAATAGTCCTGAACCTCTTCTTTCTCTACAGAGGGCTGGTCACCTCCTCCCCATGCTGTGCTGCCCAGTGCAGTAGTCTGGGAGCTGACCTTGTTTGTGAAGACGGAGGCAAAAAAAGCATTATATACATTACCTTTTTTCACATCCTCTGTCACTACGTTGCCTCCCTCGTTCAGTCAGGGGCCCACACTTCTTCCTTGACTTTCTTCTTGTTGCTAACATATCTGAAGAAACCCATCTTGTTACTCTTAACATCTCTTGCTAGCAGCAACTCCAAGTGTGATTTGGCCTTCCTGATTTCACTCTTGCATGCCTGAGCAATATTTTTATACTCTTTAGTTTTGATTGAAGTGTCCTGCTCCAGGAGTGTAGTACTTTGACTTTGGGCTTGTCTGCATGATCCTGCATTTCTTACACTCAGGATTGTGAACTGCACTACACACCAAAGTGGTGTGCTGTAACTGCCCCATGTGGAGGCTGTGGCATGAACAAAAAGTGCTTAGTTCAAAGGTGGGCAAACTATGGCCTGTGGGCCACATGCGGCCCACGGGACCGTCCTGCCCATTCCTTGAGCTCCCGGCCAGGCAGGCTAGCCCCCAGCCCCTCTCCCACCGTCCCCTCTTCCCTGCAGCCACGTTGCTGCACGGGCACCACTCTGGGCGGCAGGGCTGCGAGCTCCTGCCGAGCAGAGTGACAGCATGTCTGGCTCTGGCTGGGCAGCATGGCTGTCAGACATGCCGCTCTGAGCGACATGGTAACGGGTCTTGGGGGTTGGATAAGGGGCAGAGGGTCCTGGGGGGCAGGCAGAGGGCGGTTGGATGGGGCGGAGGTTCTGTGGGGGTGCGTGGTCAGGGGATGGGGAACAAGGGGGCTTGGATAGGCGTGGGGTCCCGGGGGGCTTGTTAGGGGATGGGAGTGTGGATAGGGGTTGGGGGACTGGGAACAGGGGGGTTGGATGGGGTGGAGTCCTGAGGGGCAGTTAGGGGCTGGGGGTCCTGGGAGGGGGCGGTCAGGGGACAAGGAGCAGGGGGGATTGGATGGGTCGGGGTTTCTGAGGGGGGCAGTCAGGGAGTGGGAAGTGGGAGGGGGCAGATAGGGGGTGGGGGCCAGGCTGTTTGGGGAGGCACAGCCTTCCCTACCCGGACCTCCATACAGTTTTGGAATCTCAATGTGACCCTCGGGCCAAAACGTTTCCCCACCCCTGGCTTAGTTCATGATGATGTAGTCTTTTCAGAACTATGTTAACGCAAACTAGGCAACTTTTAGTTGGCAGTAGCAGTGTCTACATGGGGTAGTTACAGCACAGCACTTTTGTGCATGCTGCGTTTCACACCCCTGTAGTCCAGACTGATGTAGTGTAGATATAGCCTATCTCTGCTTCATTTATCAACATGCTTATGCAGCCATACATCCTGTGCTTCTATCCAGCACTATTCCAAGTAATGACCCTAGGTCTTTCTTCTGCACTAGAAGCAAGACTGAGGCAGGCATGCAAGTACACAATGTACCTGGATGCCCATTTAGCAAGTTTCATCATTCAACATCTTAGTGCTTCATATCCAGTAGTCTGTCAGGTTCTTGAACAACAAGGCTTCAACATCAACCAGAAGCTCCTTCCTAGTACATTTCTAAGAGTTGCTTCATCTTCAAATATCTTCGTTTCCACCCCCAAAGTTGAAAATTTTAGGTCAGAGTAAGTTAAATTTCATGTTTAAATAGATTGGAGGTTGCTGCTCTGTTTGTAGTGGCCTGGTGGGGACTCTGAGGGGGGATAGCACTAATGGGAAGCAGTGTCACAGAATTCCAAGGTCTTTGCAACATGCACTAAATCTAATGCGCCATATTAGCCATGGCTGCTTAGTTAGACTTCTTTTGTTTTGTTCTAACCTGTCAGTTTTAAGTTTCAAAACCAGTTGGATTCTGGGTCATATGCCAGTCAGGGTTGTTCAGTCAGGGCTGCTTATGTAGAGGGCAATGCAAGTTTACTGGGTTAACTGCTGAGAACTGGAAGGAGAAGAATGGAAATTCAATCAGAAAATATTTGAGCAAATACAGATGGTATCTGCCCCAGAGAATGGGGTGGAGGGGCTATTTGTATCCCATTCCAAAAGACGTTAGTCTCTGTTCTTCTTTGAGTGATGATCCCTATTGTATTTCACTGTGGGTTATGCATGCGCATCATGTGTCTGGAGCTAGAGAATTTGAAATCACAGTCTGTTGGTCCATGCATGGGTCCTGGCTTACCTCATGTCTGCATCTGAGGGATAAAGGACTGGGCAGATTGATCACCTCTCCACTTCCTTCTCACCGCCGCACCTCACAGGACATTTTTACTCTCCTGAATCCGGAATCCCCTCCTCCATTGGGCGCCTCAGTCTCCAGGGAGATAATATCACCTCCGAGGGACTCAACCACTGGAAGGAGTTTATCACCCATCCCATTCATGGAATACATTTCCCCTCCAATGGCACTGAAGGTAGTGCTACTGGAACTGGAATCAGCCTTCTCTTCATTGGGAGATTCTGAACCACCCAATGAACCTTTCCCCCTATCCAAGTGTCCTCCACTGCCCAAAAGACCTGCACTGGTTTGTGACCAACCTCTGCCTCATCTAACTCAGCCACTGGTACCCCATGCCATGGGAGTCCCTGTGACCACTTATTGACCCCTCCTACTCATTGTACTGGGGGCCTTGGGACCAGTAACCCCCTGCAGTCTTGATCAAATCTGCCAGGGAGTCACCCCTTGCTTTTCCTCTAAGGGGATCCTCAGATCTGCCCCCGGATTCAGTGGAGGAGGAGGAGGAACATTGCACTCTGGATTGGACAGTTCAGCTGGAACCAGAAAGATTGCCATCTTCATCCCTGGATGAAGAGGTGACTCCTACATCTCCTCCCCCCTCCAAAAAGACTTCAGGCAGTTCCAGAGCCTTCTCCCCAGAGTTGCTGGAGAGCTTCAGATTCCTCTTGAGGAGATCCAGGACTCCCAGCACAAAATCTTAGACATTCTCCACTCATCCAGACCCAACAAAATAGCTCTCTCCATTAATGAAGCCATATTGGGGGCAGCTAGGACAGTTTGGCACACTCTTGCCCCCTGCACTCCTACCCCCAAAAGGGCAGAGAAGTGTTATGTGCCAACCAAAGGAGGGGAATGTTGGCTTTCTCACCCTGCTCCCAACTCACAGGCAGTCCATGACGCTTCTAAAAGGGCTAGACAGCAACATCCCCAGTCTACTCCTGCTGACAAAGAGGGCAAATGCCTGGATCTGCTAGTGAGAAAGTTAGTCTCATCATCCAGCCTCCAGTTCAGGATAGCCAATTATCAGGCGCTAATTGCTAAATACGATTTCCTGAATTAGACCAAATTTGCGGAGTTTACTGACAGCTTTCCACAGCAGGACAGAGCTCTGATAGATGTAGGCAAACTGAAAGCCAGGACTGCACTCCAATCTACAGTCGATGCTGCTGATACCTCCTCTAGAGCTATGGCTACTGCCATTGTCATGCACAGGTAGTCATGGCTTCATGTGTCAGGATTCCCAAGAAGGGGCCAGAATGACCTCCTCTTTGATGAATTGCAGCTTCCAGGGCAACACTCTGCTTTTTATTTGGTCGGAGTGCTGTTCAAAATATGCTCAGCAATGCAGAGCATGGGTCATCCTGATCGTACCATACTGGCTTAGACAGTTCTGGTTTCCAAACTTCCTATACATGGCATCCCAACCACCAATCATCCTCCCAACATTTCTTCATTTGGAAAGCTCCTGACCCAGTGGAACAGCAAGAATCAAATCCACTCCAGTGGATCCACATCCACTCCACCTCAGGGCATGGTACGTAAGAACGGCCATACTGGGTCAGACCAAAGGTCCATTTAGCCCATTATCCTGTCTTCAGACAGTGGCCAATGCCAGGTGCTTCAGAGGGAATGAACAGAACAGTTAATCATCAAGTGATCCATCTCCTGTTGCCCATTCCCAGCTTCTGGCAAACAGAGGCTAGGGACACCATCCCTGCCCGTCCTGGCTATAGCTATTGATGGACCTATCCTCCATGAACCTATCTAGTTCTTTTTTGAACCCTGTTATAGTCTTGGCCTTCATAACTTCCTCTGGAAATGAGTTTCACAGGTTGACTGTGAGTTGTATGAAGAAATTCTTCCTTTTGTTTGTTTTAAACCTCCTGCCTATTAATTTAATTTGGTGACCCCTAATTCTTGTGTTATGAGAAGGAGTAAATAACACTTTCTTATTTACTTTCTCCACACCAGTCATGATTTTATAAACCTTTATCATATCCCCTTCCCCCCTTAGTCATCTCTTTTCTAAGCTGAAAAGCTAAGCTAAGCCTTTTTACACACACATCTCTCTCTCCCCCTCCCGCCCCACTTTTGCTTCTTGCTCCATGTCTCTCCTTTTAATGAAGGTCACTTTCATTGTAGCAGTCACCTCAGCTAGAAGGGCTGGCAAACTTGGAGTGATGGTGGCAGATTCTCCATACACTGTATTCCGTAAAGATAAGGTTTCTTTGTGTCTGCACCCCAAATTCACCTCCAGGTAGTTTCAGAATTTCACTGTAACCAATCAGTTCACTTACCTCTGATCTTCCCAAAACTGCATGCTTCTGCAGATGAACAAAGACTCCACTCCCTTAGTGTTTGGTGGGCCTTCGTCTTTTACCTGCACAGAACAAAAGCAAACAAGAAATCCCTGAGACTGTTGCTGTAGCAGAAAGAGTCGGAGAGCACATGATCTTCACCCACAGAATCTCCGATTGGCTCTCTGGCTGCGTTCTCCATTCGCTATCAAATCTTCCCCTCTGCCCATGGGGTAAGAGCTCATTCCACCAGAGCAAAAGCAACAACTATGGCGTCTCTTCAGGAGGCACCCCTGTTGGACATCCATAAAGTGGTCACTTGGGGCTCTGTTCACACATTTGCAAGACATTATGCCCTGGTGCAGGACTCGTCTGCTGATTGTCTCCTTTGGGATGGTGGTACTCCACTCAGCCCTACCGTCTACTTCCTTGCACCCTCCTCCATATTTCTGCTAAAGTCTAGGAAAGATTTCATGCCATGCTTTTGATAGAGTTGATTCTCCACCTAATGGACACTTTGGAGTATATCTTAGGAGGTATTAAAAAGGTCAGAAAATCAGTTTCTTAAAGGTTCAAGTTTTTGATCTTGTAACAAACCTCATTCTATTTCATTAAATGCTCATATCTCTCACTTCCTTAAAGCCATTGTTAAGACTTCCTTGAAGTCAGTGTTCTGGAGCAGCCACCTGTCATCACACAGCCTTTGAAACAGTGGTGCCTTTGACGTTCTGTAGGAAGCTCTCATGAAAGTTTGATTTTAATCCTTGTCAGAAGTATCTCTATTTTGTAACCTTCAGTCTTTCTTCTGATAATTAAATTACTGAGGGAGTCAATGAGTTGGAAGCTCTTTCATTAAAGTAACATTCATACAGCTTTTTCCTGAAAAGATAGTCCTCAGGCCAGTTCTACACTTCATACCTAAGGGGAATAGACTTTCACTGGAACCAGTCAACTATATTGCTTTTATTTAGTTCTAAGTCCAGATATGGTCTAGAAAGGAAATTGCATAGGTTGGCTGTGATGAGAGTAACTATCTATAATTCTGTTTTCACAGAGCAAAATAGTGGGGAAGATGAGATATACGTGTGTGTGTTTGAGAGAGAGAGGCATACAGGGTTTCAAGGCAGCCAAGATACTTACTTTCAGATTAATAAAACTTGCCATATTCCAGGCTGATAGGGAGTTGTGATTTAGCTGATCTGAGTCACCTGCTCTACCAAGGCTACAACAACATCCAGAGGTTGGGGGGAAGTATAGGGCCTCTTCTGATTAAATATACTGAGTTGCAACTTGATCTTTGGTTTGCTTCTTTACAAGATAAACTGGTATCATCTAACACAGCATTTAGGTGTTGGAGTGGTAAATTTTGCTCTCAGTTCTACTCAGTGAATCTATTTTATTTAAGAAATACTGAATTGAGTCCAAAAGTAAAATCTGTAGGCCTTGGAGGGCCTTTGTGCATTCCCATTTGTAGGATATGGTGCCCCCTTGTGTTGAGTCACAGAGCCTCCACCAAAGCCATGTGAGTTAGGATTACGTAA
Organism: Natator depressus; assembly: GCF_965152275.1. NCBI lineage: Eukaryota > Metazoa > Chordata > Testudines > Cheloniidae > Natator > Natator depressus. The sequence continues at coordinate 144,006,775 of NC_134235.1, read as the reverse complement.
GCTCCCCTAATGATGTTTAAGATTAACATCTAAGTGTCATATAAAGGATTGTGGCCTTCACCTGTTTGTTTCTTCTCTTTCATAGCAAAGAGTGTTATGAACCTCGCTAGTGATTAGTTTAGTCATTGTTAGCCCTTTCCCTCTGAGAAAAAAAGACAGCTCTCTTCTGGCTTGGAGGCTGCACAACTATAATGACTGACAGAGGCTAAAAAGGGCTGTAAACTCTGGACCACCTGCTGTTCTACATACCTGAAATTGGACATTCATGTGCACTGTTTAGTATGTTTGGGTGAGGACTGCAGCCTGTTACAGAGCTGAGTCTGTAAGGCCTTTCTAGAACACACTGGTAACAGCAACTTAAATTCAGAGAGCACCTGCCTGGGGAGGTGCTAATACCTACAGTCTTTGCAACAGTCAACCAGGCTGATAATGTGGGTCCTCACAGACCCATGTCAGCACCAAGCCCTCCTCCACTAAGTGGGCAAAACCTCACCTGCTGAATTCCAAGTTGTTGCTGTCTTTGGCACCAACATCCAGAAAGGCACTGGATCTTCAAAGGCCTTGCTATGATCAGCACCTTCTTAACTTCGGGAGTTGTCCTTGGTACTGAGAGTTGTCACCAATGTCAAAATGTGCACAGGTGCTCTGAGTTCACTGGACTGAAGGGGAAGTGGCTCCATCAGCAGCTCACTCCTTTTTGGTACCAGGCACTCTGCTGCCATAGCATTGTTCTTCCTTTCAAGAAGCCAGAGAAGAAACAAGATCTGACTTGAATTGGACAGTTTGGATAAAGAGACCCCAACCAATCCTAGGAAAGTTTGAACAAAGAAACAGCTCAACCCTCCAAGTACCTGTGGCACCGCAAGAGAGCCCATGTTCCCCAATGCATATTCCATATGTGCACTGGGTATTGCTGAGACCAAAGGGTCATCTTTTGTATCAGACCCCTGAGACTCCACAATCAGCATTTGACTTTACTTTCAATTTGCAGGCTGTTTGATCTCTGAAAAGCCAGGGGGAAAAACCTTTCCAGCCTTCTCCACACTCTATCACCTCATTTCACCAAACACCCCTTCAGTACCAGATGATTAAGGGGACTTTCTACACTGGCCCAAGCAAAATGTGTTGTAGCCTGCACTATAGCACATGGCAAAAGCCTCTTTGATCTGACTCAGTTGAGACTATCAGGCCCACCATCAATGGCCTCAGTATGCTTACCATGCTTGGGCACATTCACTACTCTTCCCTCTTAGCTCCTAGTGCCTTTGTCACAATGTCCAACCCTGCTGGCACCAAACCTGGCCCTGCCAGCACCACCTCAGCCTGTGCTACCGCCTAAGCAACCAGTGGTCTTGCCTAGGTCCCGTTGGCTCTGGCACCAGTTTTGCTACTGCTACTTGCAGCTCCAGATAACCAGAGGCCTACAAACCTCGATACCATGGGAGATGTTTACATGAATGATGATGATGATGATGATCATGATATCCCTGCAGATTACTAGTGAAACATCACCAGATGTGAGAACATTACATCCCCACCAGATGAATTCCACTAGCTTCAAGAATGGCTGAACAGGATGGCGAATAGACTCAGCTGTACACTGCTGAGGTGCCAACTGAAAACTTGGTCCTTTATTTCACATCTTTCTGCCAAAAACTGAAGATTAAAATTTCCTACCCACTTACAGTGTCTACTTGATACAGCTGGAAATGTCTGGCTTTACACCCCCCTCATCATCGTCAGCAGCTTTCAGTAGATACAATAGGCTGTATCTGGTTCCTACTCAGAACTTTTCCTTCTTACCTTACCACTCCTGGTGGTTGCAGCAATTGTCGAGAAATCCGAGCACAAAGACCTCTCGCTCCTCTTCTGTGACTGAGAGAGGATGTAGACTGAACTGTGTCAGCATTAAGGCATGTTTCTCTGGGTCTGCATACTATCAGCTATCAAAGAATGCTAGCACATTACCAGTATGGCCTGTGGGAAGCTACTTGGATTTGGTCCCCAAGGGAAAGGAAATAGCTGGTGAAAGATCTAGCCTCAGAAGGAAAGATTGCAGCCTCTGACCCTTTATGGACTTCAGCCAGCTTATGACACTTCTCCTTGTTCAGCTACTGGGATCTCTTGTGAAGAGACACTTCTGGTTGAGATATGAGGCCTTACTCCTGAGATGCATGGCCTAATAGAGGACTTGCCTTTTGATGGAAAAGACATTTTCAGTGAAAGAATTTACAAGACTCTCAGGAACTTGCATAAGGTCCTTTTGGTTCAACTCAGCCTTCTCAAGGACTCACGATTGTACACTTCCTTCAGATACTACAGACCAGCTTTGTCAACCAGCATAGCCAGCATCTCACCCAGTTTATTCCCTGAAATAGCAAGGGAAGCAGAAGACCTATTGTATTGGCTCCACCCACATTGCTGCATTTGCCTCTAAATTGTCGGTTTGACATTATGATTGAGAGCCACATATCAGCATCCTGCACAATATACCCTTTCTCTACAGCCTCTTTAGTGTGTGTGTGTGTGTGTTTAGGGGTCATCTGCAAAGCCAGGTATGAGATCACATTGTATCACTGGGTATGTCAGAATTCATCACCAGAACATCTCCTAACCTCACCTTTCCCAATCCTTTTCCAGGATCCTTCTCATGAGACCTCTTCTTGAAGAGTTGTCAGGTGCCTCCTATCCGAGAGAGTTCCTCGGAAGTTTCTGAGGAAGAGCTTCTACTCAATACTTTGATCCACAAGAAAGGAAACTGCCTCTACCCAATCCTATACATGAGACAACAGAACAGATATGTAAATTCAAAAGGCTGTCTGTAGATATAACCATCTCCTCCCTGTGCCAAGAAGATGGGTATTCAGCTCTCGATCTCAAGGTTTCTTACTTCCAGATAGGCATTACCTGCAAAAAAAATACCTGTGTTTCTGCATTGAGAACAAACACTTTCAATACACATTTACCCTCTTTGACCTGTCTGCTGTGCTTAGAATGTTCACAGTGTCTGGCAGTAGCATCAACACATCTGAGAAGACAAGGGGTGCACTGTGTTTGCCTGCTTGGACGACAGGTTGCTCAAGGCCAGTTCATGTCAGGAGCTCCTTCACTCTATAGCTCTAATTTGCCACTGATTTCATGTGCAAGGATTGGAAAGCAGCTGGAAAAATCACACCTGGTCCTGTGTCAAAAATTGACCATAGGAAGAGTTTTCCTCCCAGAAGAGTGATTTCTTCAGGTACTACAAGCTATACAGATCCTATAGCATCAGATACTCCAAAAAACAAGGTTCACCCTCAGATTTGTCAGGTGCATGATCATGATCTCTACATTTGATACTCCATGCAAGGCTTCACCTTAGACCCGTACAACACTAGCTGGCACAAGTGAACACCCCAGACAAGGACAGAGCAGAGACATATGACTATCCCATCAAAGGTGTTGCAAAAACTCTTTTGGTGGATGCCTACAGAGAATGAATTAGCAGGAATATTATTCAGCCATCCAACTCCATTTGCACTGGTCACAAAAGACTCATCCATGCTTGACTGGAAAGCTCACTTTCAGGGTGTGGTATCTTAGGATCTGTGGAATTCACAAAAACTCAGACAACATGACAGTATCCTGGCACTTTGGGGCATACACTGAACACAAATCCTTCCTGTGATGCTGGTAGAGCAGGTGTCAGCTCATGCCAACGCCCCAGGCCTCAATGAACACTGATAAATGCATAGCTGGAAATCAGTTTGGCTTACGTATGGGTTAGTATAGTTAAAATAGATATTAGTATTTATAGGAATATGTTCAATGTTTAGACTTTATGGAATACTTGTTGGATGCTGCATTTATTAATCCTACTTATAATATATGTAGTCCCTGGTATAAAGTTATATTGAGTGTTTGTTTGCATTGTAAACCTCTGTAATTGTGTAACTCACCAAACAGGAAAATAAGCATTAAGGTAAAGTAATCGGCCTGCAGACAAGATGCCTCACTGAAGGTAAATGAGGCATTGTGTTCCATCAAAGGACAGAGACATTGATTGCATTCCTCACTCCCTCCAGGAAGGGGAGACCTGCACATGAGCTTATCCCATTGGCTTGGAATTTGGGGTGAAGGCAATAAAAAATCCCTGACAAGGAGATACTGAGATTTTTATGCTATCTGGACAATAAAGGGCAAAAATCCCTAAACATAAGCAAGAGATTCCCATGCTGCTTGGCATGGGTCAGCCCTAAAGGACATACAAGCTTCTACAATAAGCAGCTTCATATTATCTTCTTAAATCTTAGACTGTAACTCATTTGTGCGTGTGTATGTTTCATGTTTTAACCTTGTAAATAACTCATTTCTTTTCGTAGTTAATAAATCTTTAGGTAGTTTATTACAGGATTGGTTACAGGTGTTGTCTTTGGTTTGAGAGCTGAGTACAATTGACCTGTGGTAAGTGACTGGTCCTTTGGCACTGGGAGTAACCTGAATATTGTTGTGACTTTTGGTGTAAAGTGACCATCTATCACATAGTCCAGCTTGCCTGGGTGTCAAGATAGACTGTAATACCTAAAGGGACTGTCTGTGACTCCATGGTAAGACTGTTATAGTGCTTTAGGAGTTCACACATCTTACTGGGTTGGTGAAATCTAATTACAGAATATACAGCCAATTTGGAGTTTCTGCCCTGCTTTTTGATGGTCTGCCGTAGGTTGGCACTCTCAGTCGTGAGCCACTCCAGACAGCATGACACTTTCTGCCCTCTCAGGGCAAATGGTTTAGATCCCTGATGGACAAAACTGCTTGCATGCGATATCTGAAAGATGCTCTTTTTCAGGGCTCACTCTGCCTGTACCATCCACGTTCCAGCAGAGGGAACTGACAGAACAAAGAATAAACACCTTCAAGAGGAATTCTTAGAAGCTACCTCTTGATCAGTGGAAACAAGTGTGATAGCCCATCCTTAGATGGCCAGACTTGAGATGTGTGTGTTATGAGAAATAAAAAATTACAGAATGCTAAGCAACAAAACTAATTTTACTTTTTCATTTTTTTTCCTATGATATTAGTTTGTTCTAAGTTTTTAAATATTTTTCACTCTTAAATGAATTCAAAACTGTTTTTAACCTATTACACTATAAATTTGACTGTTCTAAACCAAACTTTGTGCTGCAGCCTCTAAACTTACATTACAGACCAGTTACTGAATTACCTGATTTGGATTTATGCCTGCAAGTTTAGAGGACAGGTTGAAACTAGCTGAAAATCTGTCCCTATTGCAACATAATTTGAAATTATAAGGTAAATAGAGAGTGTGGCAAAGCTCCAACCTTATCTCAGTGGGTCCCGCGGTTCCTGGCAGATTTCGCTAGCCTCAGAGACTCACTGTGACCGTCTACGAACCCCTTCTTCCTGTAGAGGCAAGGGTCACAGCCTACTGAGCCATTTTCATCATAAACCAGCAAGGGAGGTGAGGAGAAGCCACCCTCCCTCGCACAGTCTCTGTTGTCTCCCAGTCTCAGACATTAGTCAGGGAGGGGCGGGGGAGCCCGGGCACGCCCTCTACTCCGGGCTCCAGTCCAGGGACCCTGATAGTAGCAGCTCATGATAGCTGACTTTTTGGAAACAGGATGAGTACGATTCCCTGGGCCACTTCCCCACAGCAGCCCCACTTCCTCAATATTTACTTTACCCTTACCTTAGGGCCTCCTTCCTTGTGTCTGATAGGGTTTGTACTGCTCCATTTCTCCAGCAGCACAGCTTCCTCCTACAGTTCCTGACACATGTGCCCCAACCTGACTGGGAGGCTTTTAACTAGTTTCAGCCAGCCCCTGATTGGCTTCAGGTGTCCCAGTCAACCTAGCTGTCTTCCCTGCTTTCTGGAAGGATCTTAATTGGCCCCAGGTGTCTTAATTGACCTGGAGCAACTGTCATTTGCTTACCCTGGTAACAGGGATTTGTTTAGCCTGGGTCTAATATGTCTGCCTCCCAATACTTTCCTATAGCCATCTGGCCTTGCCCCATCACAAGAGTCATATTCTTTTATGTATTCTTGTGCAACTCCTTCCATTGATCTTTGTTTATCAAAATTGTATCACTATCAAATAGAACATGAAACTCATAATTGGCTGTCATGCACAAGGATGACATAAAGCAATTTTTTGTGGTGGAGGAAAGTATTTTTTTTCCTCTTCAGACTTATAAATGTATGTATAGGTGGCCATCCTCTACTCTGGTTACCTGTTGCATAAATTAAACCACAGAATTATGGTAGAGTGATAGCAAAGCCATAGTTCAGGTTGTGTACCAGAGAATAAAGGGAAAAGATTGGAAATATGCTAAATATTTTATGCCAGAAAAAAACATACAAAATAGAGTGTTCGGGGACTTAATTTTCAGTGTGATTGGAATTTTTAGGGATATGATGTATTTAAAATATTTTGGAATTAAAAATGGGTCGTTTTTGATGTTGGATCCCAAATGTATCACGTATATACATGGAAATTCTTCGAGTGATTGCTCACGTGCATTCCACATTAGGTGTGCATGCTCGCCACATGCACCGGTGTTGGAAGTTTTTTCCCTAGCAGTACCAATAGGGGAGCACCCCTAGCAACCTCTGGAGTGGCACCACCATGGTGTGGTTTAAGGGGTGCTGCACGCTCCGCTCACCCTCAGTTCCTTCTTGCCGCCAGTGAAGGTGCTTCAGAACTGCTGTGCTCCAGTTCTCCGCTGTAGCTTTCCCTGTTTGGACTGTCGTTTAGTTCATAGATAGTTAATACCTGTAGTTTTTTTAAAAAAGTTAAAATTATATAGATCGAGTAGAAGAACCGCGCCTGGGTTGGGGCATGCCCCACACCCCGAGCTTTAAGTTGTGTGACACTTGTAAATGGCCTATGCCCATAAGTGACCCGTACACTAGCTGCTTACGCTGTGTTGGGGAAACCCACGTCAGCGACCGCTGCAAAATTTGCAGATTTTTTAAGCCCCGGACTAAGAAGGAGCGGGATATATGGCTCCAAGCCATATTGATAGAATCGGCCCTGACACCGGCACTGCTATACCGCTCCAAGTTGGCACTGAGCACCGCACTGCTCCCCATCCATGGGACACTTCTAAGACAATGAAGAAGTGAACTTCTCTGTCAAGGCACCGAGGCAAGGCTGGGGGCGAGACTAGGCAGCTCTTGATCACCCTCAGCCTTGTGGTGTCCAACTCAAGTAGAGCAGAGTAGCCCAGTCCATTCCAAGCTGACCTCCGTGGATGCCAGTGACCACATACAGGTGCCCTCCACTCCAGAGGCCCTGCAGGCAGCTCAAGACGTAATGTCTCTCCCAGTACGGGCTGCACCGACCCCAGTGGCTCCCCAGTCCAGTGGCAAGCCAGCGCTTGGACTGCCACAATCGCCACCCGGGCGGTACCGCTCACGGTCGAGGGAAGGTTCCTGATGCCGCTCTCTGCAGAGTGACCACCCTGCTCACAGCCCGCACCGGTCCCCGTCGACCCCCACCCGGCTGGGTGCTGTGCAGCAGGGAATCAAGGCACCACTATGTATCGAGGGAGCACAGGCCTCAATGTCAGAGCATGCCCCGCCGGGACTGGGACCAATGGCACCAGAGGTTGCCGACTCCAAAAACCTACCGTAGCCCCTCACAGTACTGATGTCAACGCTGCTCACGTTCTTTGCCCCGGTTGAGGTCCCCGGCACAGCAGTGCTCCTGTAGCCCCAGGTGTAGATCGCCAACAACCAGCCATCGCAGATCCACCCAACGGAGCAGTTCGCAGAGCAGCCAGTACAGACGGTACTCCCACTCGTCTGCACCAGACTCAAGGTCTCGAGCCCGGCACCACTCATGACACTGTTACTCATCCCCAGCCCTGTATAGCAGTCATTTGTATACCAGCCCAGCCTCCCCTAGGAGCTGGCAGTCAGTGGACCAGACGAGTCCAGTGGGGCAGCCCGCCCCGACAGTGCCACAGCAAGTACAGTGGCACCAGGCTCCCTGGCCAGTGCTCTGGTACCAATGGACCCCATGGGCCCCGACGCAGCACCCGTTGGTGGCCCTCTCAGTAGCCAGGGCCTCAGACAGACCGTCACCCTCCCTTTCTCAGCCTCCCAGGAAGGGGTCAGTGGAGCTCTCTTCCGCAGCCCCAGACTCAGAAGGGGACCAAGAGCTGAGAACTGCAGCACTGGTGGGGATGCAGAGCACCACGTCTCCATCCTCCCCTGATGAGGCCATCATGGCGCCGCCTCCTCCTGTTCTCCAGGAGGACACACAAGCCCACCAAGAGCTCCTGAAAAGGGTGGCTTCAAGCGTCAATTTACAGGCAGAAGAGGTGGAGGAGCCTTCGGACTCCCCCTTTGATGTGCTCTCAGCCACAGCACCGGCTGGGTAGCCTTCCTCTCCACGAAGGGATGGCAAAAATCTCCACTGCCCTGTGGCAGACCCCATCTTCCTTGCCCCCGTATCTAAGAGGGCAGAGTGGAAGTATTTCTTGCCTGCCAAGGAGCACGAATGTCTCTATACCCACCCTGTCCCCAACTCACTGGTGGTCGAGGTGGTCAACCACAAGGAGCATCAACGCCAGCCCGCTCCCACCCCTAAGAATATGGAGTCGAGGAGGCTGGACTTGTTTAGTAGAAAGCTTTATTCTTCAAGCTTCCAGCTGAGGGTGGCAAACCACCAAGTCCTGCTGGGCAGATATGATTTTAACTTGTGGGGCTCAATGCCAAAGTTTGTGGACTCCCTCCAGGAGCGTGATAGGAAGGAGTATAAGGCCCTGATGGAGGAGGGCACTGCTGCTGCCAGAGCAGCCCCTCAGGCAGCCTCGGACACAGCAGCAAGAACTCTGGCCTCTGCGGTCTCCATGCGGAGGGCGTCGTGGCTCCTCTTGTCCGGGTTGTCCAATGAGGCACAGAGCTCCCTGCAGGACCTCCCCTTCCATGGCAAGGCCCCTGTTCGCGGAGCAAATGGTTATGAAATTACACAGTCTCAAGGACTCTTGTATGACCTTAAAGTCTCTTGGTCTCTATGTCCCGGCCCCAGCCAGGACCAAGTTCAAGCCTCAGCAGGCCCCCAGCCAAGCCACCCACTCCCGATATGAACCTTCTTATAAAAAATCCAGAGACTGTAAGAAGCATGCACAGCAGCAGTCTTGGCCTGCCCCCCAGCCTGGCCCCTCTAATGGCAAGCAGGCCGGTAAGCGCCAGTTTTGATGGGACGCCCGGGGACGACTTACCAGTCTGTACCAGAGATCGGCCCAACCTACCCTTCTCCAACTGTCTCTGTACTTTCCCCCCGGAGTGGTCGCTACTGACCTAGGACCGATGGGTCCTCAACACCATTTCCCGGAACTATACTCTCCAGTTTCTCTCTACCCCACCTACCTGCCCTTCCTCCCCATCCCTCTTCAGCGACTCCTCTCACGAGAGCCTACTTGAGCAAGAGGTGAGGCAGCTCCTTCATCTGGGAGCGGTGGAGGTGGTGCCTGCGGAGTTGGTGTCCAATGCGTCGGACTTGGGGTGGGGAGCCCATGTGGGAAACCTCCAGCCCCAAGGCCTGTGGTCTGCGCAGGAACTAGCCCTGCGCATAAACGTCAAAGAACTCTGGCCTGTGTGACCTTTCGCTCATGCCTTACGGGCAGGGTAGTCAGAGTTCTCACGGACAACAAGGCCTCGATTGTTCTACATCAACAGACAAGGCAGGGCCCGCTCCTCAGCCCTCTGCCAGGAAGCCCTCCAATTGTGGGATTTCTGCATCACCCACAATATCAGCGTGGAAGCCCACCACTTACCAGGGATCCAGAAGCAGATCACCTGAGCCGGGACTTCTCCCAACACGAGTGGTCGCTACACCCAGAGGTGGCTCACATGATCTTCCAAACATGGGCACTCCCCAAGTGGATCTCTTCACGACCAGGCAGAACCACCAGTGTCCCTGGTTCTGCTCCAGGAGGGGCCTGGGCACGGGCGTGATTTCCGATGCTTCCTTCTGACCTGGTTGGGTCAGCTGCTTTATGCTTTTCCTCCAATTCCACTGATCAGCAAGGTCCTGGAAAAAATCAAGACAGACAAGGCTTGCATCCTCATGATTGCCCTGGCATGGCCCAGACGACACTGGTACGGGACTCTTACGAACCTGTCCATTGCACCCCCGTGGCCGCTACCAACCCACCCAGACCTTCTCTCTCAGGACCAAAGTCGCCTCCTCCACCCCAACCTTGCAGCCCTCCACCTTACGGCGTGGTTGCTCAATGGTTAGGCCAAGGGGAAAGGATCTGCTCGGAGGGCATCCAGCAAGTCCTCCTGGAATGCAGGAGGCCCTCCACGCGTGAGGCCTACCTGGCAAAATGGTCAAGGTTCCTGGTGGGCCGCTGATCATGGCATCTCACCAGTGGCTGCCCCATTCCAGCTTGTACTGTATTACCTCCTTCATCTCAGAGCCCAAGGCCTAGTGCCTTTATCCGTCAAAGTACATCTGGCAGCCATATCGGCCTTCCACCTGCCTGTTCAGGGACACGCAGTATTTTCTCATGCCATGACCAGTCGATTCCTTAAGGGCTGTATCGCCTCTTTCTTTATGTTAGGCCCCCGGTTCCACAGTGGGACCTGAACTTGGTTCTGGCCAGGCTGGCAGGGCCTCCATTTGAGCCACTTGCCACATACTCCTGGTCCCACCTTTCATGGAAAGTAGCCTACTGTGGAATGTACATGAGCAATCACTCAGAGAAGAAAAGACAGTTACCTTTTCCGTAGCTGGTGTTCTTCAAGATGTGTTGCTTATGTCCATTCCACATCCCACCCTCCTTCCCCACTGTCAGAGTTGTCTGGCAAGAAGGAACTGAGGGTGGGGGGGCATACAGCGCCTCTTATACCGTGCCATGGTGGCGCCACTCCAGGGGTCGCTGGGGCGCTCCCCTACAGGTACTGCTAGGGGAAAAACTTCTGGCACTGGTGCACATGGTGAGCACGTACACCTACTGTGGAATGGACCCGAGCAACACATCTCGAAGAACACCAGTTACGGAAAAGGTAACTGTCTTTTCTACAATAAACCTCTGATGTCAATTACTATATATCTATAGTTTACACAAATACCAATTTTATGTTTTTCTCTGTTGTAATTTTAAAGAATAATAATCTTTGAAAGTGTGGCATTAAAGGTATGATGATTTTATTTTGCTTAGGAAGCAACTCATGTCAACATAGTGCTACATGTAGGGGTTTACATGATGAACTGTTGTCTGTGTAGAATTCAGAGGCTGCAATATTTACAACTTCTGGCACTCACAATAGAGACAAACAGATAAACTCTTTCCCCCAACTCCTTGACACCATAGTTCCCTTCCTCCTCCCAGCTTCCCAATCCCCAGTTGTACCAGGTGCCCAATCATTTCCCTCTCCTGCTCTCAGCTAGTCCCCTGCATCCTTCTCTTTTCTTCCAACCTCTATGCTCCCCAGCTTTCTTTTAGTCCTAATCCTCCACACTCCACTCCCATCTCTCCTGCTGCTCCCAGCCCTCCGTGCTCCCAGGGATGACTCTTCTGCTTTCAAACGCCCCCCTCTTCTCCCGAACCTGGGGGAGCTATGAACAAAGGGACACCAATACTGTATAAAAAGAATTAGGAAATTAATGCAAATAAAAACTTCATTTTGTGACAGTTAAGGTTGCACCAAGTTCTACCCTGCCAACCCAAAACCTTAAAAGCGTGAAAACCAGAAGTTAAGGAAAAAGTCACTGGTATTCTTTGTCATTTGCACATTGCCAAAAACACACCTCATCAAACTTTTGCTTCCATCTCTTCTTATTCCTGGGGGCATTCTCTGCGCCAAAAAATTAAAAAATTCTGCACACAATATTTTAAAATTCTGCACATTTTATTTGTCAAAATAACACCATATAATCACTCCAGTTCAAATTATTTTGGTAATTTATTTCAAAATACCTGTCAACAATTACATCTGTAAAAATATTGACACAAAAAAAATCGCCTCAGGAGTAGAGTGTTAAAGAAACCCCTATGGCAACCTAGTTCCTGTTTCTCTGCCCGCTTCCTCCCTCCAGAGCCCAGCTGCAGGGTCCCCCTTGCCCAGATATCTGCACCTCCTTCCCCTCAGAGCCCAGCCATGCCCCCTCCCGAGCCCAGGGATCCAGAGGGAGAAACAGCCTAATGCTCGGTCCCAGGTTTGCACGGTGTTTCCTGCATGCCACCCTCTCCTTCCCGCAGGGCATGCTGGTAACTGCAGCTGTCAGGAACCCACTAGTTCCCTCCCCCGACAGTGTCTTCTGTGTGTATGCTGGGCTCTGCTGGGTCCAGTGGCCCCTAGTGGTGGCCAGCAGCACGGCAGCCCATTTCTGTGGGGGAAAGGAAATTCTGTGTGAACAATGTTAATTTTGCAAAATTCTGCATTGTGCAGTGGCGCAGAATTCCCGAAGGAGTATCTTATACATACCAAGAAGCCATATGTACTTCATTAGACTTGTGCTGTTGTGCAAAAAGTTAACTGTGATCTTGTATACTTTTGTATCGAAAGATCAGTGCATCTGATTGTTACACAGTCTATGTATTTAGGCAGTTATTTTGTCTTAATGCTACTGAGGTCCCCCTGTTAAGGAGTGCTCTCAGTATTCCTTTTTTGTATTTGATTGATAGAAGTGAAAGCCTCATGGGGTGTTGGTGTGTTCTGGACTATGTGAAAATGTCAGTGTACGTAGGATGCTTTTCGCTTAAGTTTCAATTTACATAATTTTGAAGTTTTGGGTTGGTGTGGTGTGCCTTGTTGCTATCACTATACAAAGGTTTTGTTTATATTATTAAAAGAAAAGGACTGCCCATAAGTATCAGGCAAACCTCAGCTCACCCCTTTGCAGCATGCCTGGAAGACCAGAAAATCCACATGCAGACAGACCCAGATGCAGAACATGAAGAGCATGACAGATTCTGGTAGTATGCTATAGACTATTATAAATGTAATAAATGATCATGTGTAAAACAGTGACGTTTCTAGGATGTTATATATCACATTTTATTGTAATAAGTCACTGTATGCATTTTAAAATCACTCTTAGACATTTTTACCGGCCTTTCTCACCACCTCTTACTATCTTCGCTAAAAATGCAAATGTTGCAGAAATTGTGAATTCTGATCTGTTTCCAAATGTGTGTGTGTGGTGCATTTTTAAATACAGAGTGTAAAATTTTGGTTTTATTGAGTTTTTGATACTTTAAATTGAGACTGAAAATATGCTGAAAGTCAAAAACTTGTTCTTCCTTATTAATTAGGATAACATCTTTTCCTTTTTTAAATTTTTTAGAGCCTTTCTTTAAATGAAACAAGCTCCAGCCTGTTTGCTTTTTTTCTGCAAATGATCCATAACAACATCCTGGAGATTGAGGGCAGGTAAATGAGTTTATGAAAAGAAACATCAATTTCTGCCATTCTGCTCTGTCAACCAAAAATCTTTCAATTGGCACTAAGGATGTAACCTTCTTAACTAGCTTTCATTAGATGGGATATGGTACTTGACCTTAGTTTGAAATGCAGTTGTCATTTAATTTAGGTTAGAATCTATAAAAGCATGAATGGTCTTGGAATGGAAACTTTTTATTCACATAATAAATTCTGTTTCTTTCAAATGAAAATATGCACATTTTAAAAACATCTTGCTGTTTGCTGTAAGACAGAACCACTTACAGTTAAAAATAAGTGAATCAATTGCAAAGGAAAGAGATCAGAGATGCTTAGTAAGATCTTGGAGATTCATAGTGGCTACTAGGAAGAAGGCAACATCAACACAGTTTTACTAATCTTGTTTTAGTTCCTTACTGTGCAAAAATTACTCTCCTCCTTTTTCAGTTGGGCTTGTTTAGAAGGGTGAGATCGGGGGTAAATGCAAATGTGATAATTATTAAAACTACTTGTAACTATATAACTTTTCTATCTAGTTTTAAAGATGCTGTAATACTGTAGATTTTGCATTTATTTTATCAAAATTTCTCAAAATTTACTTGTAGCCACTAGGCAGCAAATGTGTATCATGTTCACAAAGCAAGTGCTTGCAAGCCACTTACTACTTTGTCTTTGGTTTAAAGTTCAGAGTTAAAATGGTGGTTTATGTTGGGATTAAAGAGTAGCTGCCATAAGCCACTGATGCTGATATTTAACAAATTTTGGAGTACATGGGAAGATCCAGAGGACTAGAAAGAAGCTAATGTTGTGTCTGTTTTTACAAAGAACAAATGGGATATCCTGGGATCTGTAGGCTAGTTAGGTATTGATATTAATCATGGTTAAAATAATAGAAAGGCTTTCAGTGGTCCAAAGGTGAAAATGTAACCCAGCAAGATAATGCTACGCTGAGGGAATCTAGAAAATCAGCATTTGACACATTTCTCTCAAATATAAATGTTGACCCTCTCACATGTGGAGTCTTAAGGAGTTTCCAAGGGCTTGTCTACAATTACCGGGGGATCAATGCGTGGCAATCGATGTATCGACGGTCGATTTAGGGGGTCTAGTGAAGACCCGCTAAATCGACCACAGATCACTCCCCCATTGACTCCTGTACTCCACCGGATTGAGAAGAATAAGGGGAGTCAATGGGAGAGCGTCTCCCATCGACGTCACATAGTGTGGACCCCACGGTAAGTAGATCTAAGCTACATCAACTTGAGTTATGCTATTCATGTAACTCAAATTAGATTGACTTTTCCCTGTAGTGTAGACAAGGCCTAAGGAAACTATGCAGGGTGATGCTGTGAGACAGAAGTTGATTGAAGTGAATGAAAATTAATGTTGTCTTCTGTTTTCATATAGAATGGCTGTGAATTTGTTCAATAAATAATTGAAGTTATATAATTTTAAATGAGTTTAATTTATCATTGGTATGGACATGCATCATGATTTTAGTGGTGGGAATTGAAAATTGCAATGTTTGGTTATTTATATTTTTTTAAACAAAGGTACTATTACAATTTTCAGACTTTTTTATCAAGAGCTTAAGTTTTTATGTATTTTAATTTTATAATACTTACAACATTTGTTTGCAGTTTGAGTTTTCTTTCTAAACTGGAATGAAAATTTCTTCATTTTTAAAATTTGCTTTAATTAACCAAGGTATCACTGTCTTTTTTTAAATATAGTATTGAACATGCAGCATTTGTTCAGAGAAGCATGGATAATAATTATTATAAAAATATTTTAAGCAATGAAAAATGTTTTAAGAGAACAACTAATTACTTCTGTACACATCCCTTAATTTCCTAATTTAACCAGTAACTTGTTAGTGTGAACTTCAAGTCCTTTCACTTTTTAGTTAACAGTTGATCCAAGGGGTCTAGATAGTGTTCAGAAGTTACTCAGTAGTTGTTATAAAGGTTTCTGCCATCCTCTGTATCTTCTACATATTTATATTGTCACATTTTGTTTGTCTGAAAAAATAAATTTTGTGGCTATAGAAGACATAAGAGAAATGGTTAGGTGATAGTGTGGATCTGAAAATATATGAAAATAGAAGACAATTGTGCTTTTTGGTCAGTTATAAACTTAGAACTTCCAGTGATTTAAAATGTGTAAATCACTGGACTAATTAATAATTAGGCAAAGGAAAAAAGTTCTAGAGTAACTAATTCCTGATGTCAGCTTTGGAACTTCATATGCCTGTGTTCTTAGAAGAAACAACTAAACATTAAAGGAATAGATAAGTGTATAAGTCTTCCAGGTGTCTAATATTAACCGTATGTGTTTCTTGGCTATATTGCTTACCTTTTCGTATGATTATAAAAATTGTAAATAAACCTCTCATGGCTAACTGAAGTTTTCTGTTGCCAGTTCTAATTTACATTCTGCTTATTTATTAGATACTACTTACAGTGTTGTGGAATTCCGCAGGGCTCTATTTTATCAACTCTGCTTTGCAGTTTATGCTATGGAGACATGGAAAACAAATTATTCTGTGGAATACAGCGAGATGGGTAGGGTAATTTTTCTTTTTCTATATTTTGGTTGATTACTTCTATGGTGCTGTTACTTTGCATAGTTCTTTTCAGACTTTCTGTTAGATTTGAAAAAGCGGCAAAGAGTCCTGTGGCATCTTATAGACTAACAGATGTATTGGAGCATAAGCTTTCGTGGATGAATACCCACTTTGTCGGATGCATGTAGTGGAAATTTCCAGAGGCAGGTATAAATATGCAAGCAAGAATCAGGCTAGGGAGAATGAGGTTAATTCAATCAGGGAGGATGAGGCCCTCTTCTAGCAATTGAGGTGTGCACACCTACAAGCATCTGACGAAGTGGGTATTCACCCACGAAAGCTTATGCTCCAATACGTCTGTTAGTCTATAAGGTGCCACAGGACTTTCTGCCACTTTTACAGATTCAGACTAACATGGCTACCCCCCTGATGTTAGATTTGAGAAATCTTTGCAGTAGTGGCATAACAAATACTCTACGTATAAAATAGGATATGCAAATTAAACTTTTTTTTTACCATACAAAAAATTTCTTTTTTTCTGAGCTTCTCCCAGTGCTTTACCTACAATGCTTCTTTAAGTGTTAGCCCCATTTCAAAGCAACACAGATCCATTGTTTTTGGAGAAAATCATCAATTCTCAAGGAATTGTGAAATCTAATGGCCAATAATAATAAAGATACCTAGCTGTTATATGGTAGTCTTCATCAGTAGATCCCAAAGTGTGTCACATCTTTAATATAGTTACTCTATCCAAAATGTCTTGTGTGTTTCACAAAAGGAATTTTAACCTGTCTCCCCTAAAAGCTGCATAAAATTATAGATTTGAATAAAACACAGTGAGGATGGAATATTCAGACACACTACGTCAGTAATTAAAATCTTTATTGGAGTCCTCGAATACCATGCCTGTTTATAGCAGGTTCTTCACTAGTTTGGTTGATCACACTGCAATTGTGTGGAGCTACTACACATCACCTTTATATATGGTAGAAAGGGGCTGGGAATTTACCTTACAAAAACATTAGCGTTTAAATACATTTTGTTTCATAATTTTTCATGCATGGTTGAGATACTAATTAAGATGATTTGGCAGCAAGCTAATTTTTGCTGTTTTCATGTCAGAGCTCTAATTTCATTATCTAGGGATATGAAACTAGTATATAGGGGATATACTAGGTTTGTTTCTGACACTTAAACAATTGGCCTCCCCAAGGAATCTTAGGCCCTGACCTTGCTGCATGCTAAGTATTCTTAGTGTCTCACAGGACCAAGCCCATACAAATTAATTTCCTTAAATATGTTATTTGTCTAATCAGGAATTTGTAAAATTCCTTTGTCTGCTATTTATGAGGAGAACCAAATCCATAAAATGGCCCAACTACTATACCATTAGTACTAAGGCATTTTAGTTCTTGTGGTCACTGGTAAAATGAAACTGTTTATTGTGGATAGGTAAAATCATATGAGTTTCTGATTTTCTGAGGGCCTCGCTGTAGGGACAGAGTGGGGGTAGTTTGACTGCCTCAACTGAATTTCCATACTTTCCAAAGTTTGGGGGTTTCTCTAAATTTAATCTTAATTATGAATTTTCCTGGGTTTCTAACACTGTTGCTTTTAATATCAGTGTTCTCATTCTTGGAAAATGATATCCATTCAAACCACTGCAATATGCCTGCAGCCTTAACTCCACCATAATGAAGGTTTGTGCAGGAATTTCCTTAGTGTCTTTAACTGGTAACATGGGAGTGAAGAGCAAAAGGGGCTGGAGGGAAAGTTGTTCCACGCCCCCATTCCCTTCTTGAGGTCTGCAGGAAGGGAGCTTCAATATTACGTCCTTCATGGTCCTTATGAAGGGATCCCAGCTCCTGTGGATCTTAGGAGGCTCTGCCTTGGTAAGTATATCAACTCTCTGAGCCTTAGGAGATTTGCCAGGTACCCACCAATGCTACAGGTTTAGGAGGATTGTAAGATGTCCCACAGTCTCTTCCCACAAGTATTATGCATACCTGGCATGATGAGTCCTGGGAGTCTTGCAGCCCATTGCCCTCTGAGATTTAGGAGGCTCTTTGAGGGCTTCCTGAAATCCTAGTCCCCATGAATGTAAAGAGATTTTCTGCCCTCCCACACCTATGCACATACACCAACACCTGCTAGTCTTAAAATGCTTATCAGGGTCCACCCCTTCCTGAATCTTAGGAGGCCCTTTGGTGGTCTCCTAATACAGATTCTATCCTGTGATCTTTAGGGGAGGCTATTCGGTGGAGTTTGGGGGCCGTTCACTCCAGTCCTTAATAAGCTACTCAGCCCAGTTGACCCATAATAGGATCATTGAATCCCTAATGAGCCAAATTAGGGTCACAGGTCATTATTGGAGTATACCTCAGCTCCATAAGGTTTGCCCCTGCCATCTAGCCTCTGTAATCTCCCTGTGTATTCTTTTCTCCTGTGAACTTTAGGAGATGCGCAGGAGTATCACTCCACCTGGGTAACTGCATCAGCCCATTGTTAAATATTAGGATGCCCACATCAATGGCATAGAAGTGAAGAGGCTAGTAGACTTCTACTCATACCCATTCTCCACAAATGCTGGTAACCCATCAATACCCCATTGCACAAGCCTCCTTAAGTCTTCTAGGGCCCCCTGTAGGTTAATTAAAATGCCAATGAGTGGTCAAAGATTTATGTATTGACTGAGTGAGAACTAGGAGTTAAGAGCCAAGGTGCTTTTCAAGATCCCATTATGCACCAATCTGCATCTCTAGGCATATAAATACTGTTAAAAATCTGGCCCTTTGGCTGAGATTTTCAAAGTAATCTGAAAGTGTTAGGTGTCAGATTTCCACTGAATTTAAAAATCTCAGCTTTAGTGATGATGCAATTTAGTACTGGATTGACAGCTTTGGAAATCTGAAATCCTCTGTCTGCAGGAAATTACAGAACAGGCAGCAAGCAGATAAACATCCCTAAACTGGTCAGTCAGTCTTAATTTGTGCTTTTATGTGGCCATGAGAAACTAAGTTGCTATGGTCATATATGAAAATCTGTTCCAGCTTTCTGTACGTGACCCTGCATTATGGCAGACTACAATACAGATATGCTTTAGTTCCCAAGTTCACTAATTAAAGTTCACTATAGGCAAAATTCGCTAATTAAAAGTGTGTGTGCGTGTGTGTGTGTGTGTGTATTGTGACAGGGTCAGGCCAGATGGCTACAGGAGAGTGATAGAACTCAGATATATTAGCCCCAGGTTAAGTAGGTCCCTTTTCCCTGGGTAAGGTAACAGGGAAGGTTCCAGAACAATCAGGAACTTTCTGGAAACAATTAAGGCAGACAGGCTGATTAGAACACCTGCAGCCAATCAAGAAGCTGCTAGAATCAATTAAGGCAGGCTAATCAGGGCACCTGGGTTTAAAAAGGAGGTCACTTCAGTTTGTGGTGTGTGTGCGAGGAGCTGGGAGCAAGAGGCGCAAGAAGCTGAGAGTGAGAAGGCGTTCTACTGGAAGACTGAGAAGTACCAGCATTTTCAGACATCAGGAGGAAGGTCCTGTGGTGAGAATAAAGAAGGTGTTGGGAGGAGGCCATGGGGAAGTAGCCCAGGGAGTTGTAGCTGTCACACAGCTGTTACAGGAGCCACTGTAAACGGCTGCAATCCACAGGGCCCTGGGCTGGGACCCGGAGTAGAGGGCGGGCCATCCCTCCATTCCCCCAACTCCCTACTTGATACCGGAGGAGTTGACCTGGACTGTGGGTTACACCAGAGGGGAAGGTCTCTGGCCTGTTCCCCAATCCAATAGGTGGATCAGCAGAGACTGCGGGGATTGTTCTTCTTCCTTTTCCCCATGCTGGCCAGTGATGAGGCTAACTGAGTGAACGGCAGATTTGAGCCACAAAAGGGGCCAAACTGAGGGCTGCCGTGAACCTCTGAGGCAAGCAAATCCGCCAATAAGTGCAGGACCCACCAAGGCAGAGGAGGAACTTTGTCACAGTGTATGTGTGTGTGTGTGTGTGTGTGTGTGTGTATGTGTTTGTACAGTTAGGCCTGGTTGCAACTAAAATGTAGGTCAACCTAGCTACGTCACACAGGGGAGTGAAAAATTCACACCCCAGGGAGATATAGCTAAGCTGACCTAAGCCCCAGTGTAGACACCACTAGACTGACAAAAGAAATTCTTCCGTTGACTTGGCTACTGCCTCTTGAGAGAGTGGGTTTACTACGGTGATGGAAAAACCCTTCCATTGCTGTAGCAAGTGTGAACACTGTGGTACTAGAGCTGTAGCTGTGCCTCTGTAGCATCTGAAGAATAGACAAACACTTGTGGGAACAATGTAACAATGGGGGAAATTCTCATTGAAATTTTTTGTAGGCAGTTTGGAGATCATATTGCTTGCTTGGTTTCATTTTGTGAATAAAAACAGAATAAGTACACTAGTCTATAGCCATCCACTTTAGGAACAACACAGAAGAAAAGAATATTTTCAAACTAAATATAAATTTGTTTAACTTTTTTTTTTTTTTTAATTCCAGAGTGCTGATACGGTTAATTGACGACTTTTTGCTACTTACACCTCACTTAACACTAGCGAAAACTTTTCTGAGGTATGCCTTCAAGGACCGAAGTTTAAAATAATAAGCATTAGTACATTTTGTTTGCATTGACCTCCTGTATAGAAGCATATATATTTTGTTCATTGATTAATATTTCGGTATTGATAAAATAAAATTTAAATTAAATGTGGAGGGTTTTTTTCAAGAAAATGTTTAAACTTCCCGTTCTGGAAAGGTGAGTGTCATGATAGATCACTGTTTCTGAGTCCGTGCTCTGTTGCATTTGACTGGCAACAATCGTATAGTTAAGTACTTGGACATCAGCCAGTATCAAAATACTATATGTCTGCCCCAGCTGGATCTCTGATGACCCCTACTGTCCCTAGTTTAAAGCTCCTTTCTACCTGCTGATGTTGATGGGGCTCCATGCTGCAGTTGTTAAGGTGAACTGGGCTGGAGGAGCTGACCATTGTCTATTTGACCATTTTGTCTCAGTCTTTAAAAGCTGTTCTGGGTACATTAATAAAAAGTCCATACTAAGCAGTCATGACTGCTGTCTTTAATTCTTGGGGAAAGGCTTTGGCTCTTCGATGGTCTAGCAGTACTAAACATTCTCTGATATGAATGATCTTGGGTGAGTATCTGAAGATATTCCTGGCCCCCTAGTGGCAACAAGGATGTCCAATGTGAAACTTCCTTGAAAGGACTCAAAGAACAATTGTTTAAAATTCTTCAGAGTTATATTCTTCTGTTGGGTTGCCAAGAGAGAGACACAGATACCATGGAGATGAAAGCAGCATAAATACCTGCGGGGGAGAAGGGCTTACATTGATGCCAAATGCCTTTTTGCAAGTCCAATGGGAAAAGTCTTGAAGGTGTATTTTAAAGTTCTTAATGCAATCAGCTGTATCTTGCTCTTTGTGGCCAGTTAGACATTTTGAGGAGTTACGGGTGGTGTCTAGTATCAATTAGAAGAGATTAACTTGAGACTCTCTAAGTGCAGGTTGAGGCACTAGTGAAATAAGTCATACCACTCATGTGCTGTGAACATCCCTTGTTTTACTCAGGGGGAAGGGTGAGAGGGGGAATTCTGCACCAAAAACTTAAAAATTTTACACAGTATTTTAAAATGCTGCAAAATTCTGAATATTTTATACAGTATGTCAAAATAATGCAGTTGAATCACACCACTTTTGATTATTTTGGTTGTTTATTTAAACTACAATACAGTGGATGGAGAATGGGAGTGGGGAGCATTGGAGGAAATTCCCAAACTCCCTTTGTCTAATAATGTAGCTTTGATCCTTTATTTCTAGTTGTTAATAAACAAATATATGCAGCCATATGCTCAGAGTTACATCATAGGCAATGAAGAGAAAGTGAGGGCTGGGTAATCAAACTCACAATTTATCCTGGCTACTGACCATCTCCAGAAAGGTCAGTAGCAAACAGTTCATGGAGCACATTTTGATAGGAAAATTTTTCAGTCCAAAAATTCAGACCAGTTCTAATCACTAAAGCACCATAAGCATTTATAAAGCCATACTGTCATTTACAGTAAGGCTCCTTTACACCACTCTGACAATGTAAACGAGTCTTAAAACTTTTACACCTGTTTTGTGCTCCTGGGGGAATTCACTAAGAATGGGAACAATTCACTAACAACAATGGGAACAACTAAGCAGGCAGGCTGCCACATTATGCTCTGTGTGAGGAGACAGAGCCTGCCTCATGCCTACCTCCGAACACTCCAAAGCCCTGCACCTCCATGCTGGGCGCTCTGCAATAGCGAGCAAGAGGGACAGAGTCTCTCTTAGTTTGTTTGATGATCGTGATGATACTTTCCAAATTGCTGCACTTTATGTCAGTGTCTGTCTTTTGTCATCACCATGTTTCTGAAGTTTGGGTAACGTACAGTAAAGTCCTAACTTGTTTTCCCAGAGATAATTAGAATACATGGTGCTCTCCTAGTAATGGCTGGTCTTAGACCTCCTGGATTTGGCAGAGAGGTTTTGTCAGACACAATAAGTCTCTGCAAGGACCATGCTTTAGGTCAGAGGTGGGCAAACCCTCCTGCCTGGCCCCTGAGCCCCTGGCCCGGGAGGCTCATCCCCAGTCCCTCCCCCGCTGTTCCCTCTCCCCTGCAGCCTCAGCTCACTGCGCTGCTGGCGCAATGCTCCGAGCAGGCACTGCAAGCTCCTGGGGCAGCACAGCTGCAGAGCCCGGCATGACCCGGTGCTCTGTGCCACACGGTCAGGGAGCAGGGCAGGTTGGATAGAGGGCAGGGGAGTTTTGGGGGGTGGTCAGGGGGTGGATAGGGGTCAGGGTGGTCAGAGAGCAGGGAACAGGGGGTTTGAATGGTGGCAGGGGTCCGGGGGGGCAGTCACGAAGGGGGGGGTTGGATGGGGCAGGGGTTCTGGGGGCAGACAGAGGACAGGGAGAATCATAGAATATCAGGGTTGGAAGGGACCCCAGAAGGTCATCTAGTCCAACCCCCTGCTCGAAGCAGGACCAATTCCCAGTTAAATCATCCCAGCCAGGGCTTTGTTAAGCCTGACCTTAAAAACCTCTAAGGAAGGAGATTCTACCACCTCCCTAGGTAACGCATTCCAGTGTTTCACCACCCTCTTAGTGAAAAAGTTTTTCCTAATATCCAATCTAAACCTCCCCCATTGCAACTTGAGACCATTACTCCTCGTTCTGTCATCTGCTACCATTGAGAACAGTCTAGAGCCATCCTCTTTGGAACCCCCTTTCAGTTAGTTGAAAGCAGCTATCAAATCCCCCCTCATTCTTCTCTTCTGCAGACTAAACAATCCCAGCTCCCTCAGCCTCTCCTCATAAGTCATGTGCTCTAGACCCCTAATCATTTTTGTTGCCCTTCGCTGGACTCTCTCCAATTTATCCACATCCTTCTTGTAGTGTGGGGCCCAAAACTGGACACAGTACTCCAGATGAGGCCTCACCAGTGTCGAATAGAGGGGAACGATCACATCCCTCGATCTGCTGGCTATGCCCCTACTTATACATCCCAAAATGCCATTGGCCTTCTTGGCAACAAGGGCACACTGTTGACTCATATCCAGCTTCTCGTCCACTGTCACCCCTAGGTCCTTTTCCGCAGAACTGCTGCCTAGCCATTCGGTCCCTAGTCTGTAGCTGTGCATTGGATTCTTCCATCCTAAGTGCAGGACCCTGCACTTATCCTTATTGAACCTCATCAGATTTCTTTTGGCCCAATCCTCCAATTTGTCTAGGTCCTTCTGTATCCTATCCCTCCCCTCCAGCGTATCTACCACTCCTCCCAGTTTAGTATCATCCGCAAATTTGCTGAGAGTGCAATCCACACCATCCTCCAGATCATTTATGAAGATATTGAACAAAACCGGCCCCAGGACCGACCCCTGGGGCACTCCACTTGACACCGGCTGCCAACTAGACATGGAGCCATTGATCACTACCCGTTGAGCCCGACAATCTAGCCAGCTTTCTACCCACCTTATAGTGCATTCATCCAGCCCATACTTCCTTAACTTGCTGACAAGAATACTGTGGGAGACCGTGTCAAAAGCTTTGCTAAAGTCAAGAAACAATACATCCACTGCTTTCCCTTCATCCACAGAACCAGTAATCTCATCATAAAAGGCGATTAGATTAGTCAGGCATGACCTTCCCTTGGTGAATCCATGCTGACTGTTCCTGATCACTTTCCTCTCATGTAAGTGCTTCAGGATTGATTCTTTGAGGACCTGCTCCATGATTTTTCCAGGGACTGAGGTGAGGCTGACTGGCCTGTAGTTCCCAGGATCCTCCTTCTTCCCTTTTTTAAAGATTGGCACTACATTAGCCTTTTTCCAGTCATCCGGGACTTCCCCCGTTCGCCACGAGTTTTCAAAGATAATGGCCAAGGGCTCTGCAATCACAGCCGCCAATTCCTTCAGCACTCTCGGATGCAACTCGTCCGGCCCCATGGACTTGTGCACGTCCAGCTTTTCTAAATAGTCCCTAACCACCTCTATCTCCACAGAGGGCTGGCCATCTCTTCTCCATTCTGTGATGCCCAGCGCAGCAGTCTGGGAGCTGACCTTGTTAGTGAAAACAGAGGCAAAAAAAGAAGGGGTGGTTGGATGGGGCAGGGTTCCCGGGGGAGCAGTAAGGAAGGAAAGGGGTGGTTGGATAGGGTGGCGGGAGGGCCATCAGGGGCAGGGGTTCCGGAGGTTGTCAGGGGACAGAGAGAAGGGGTGGTTGGAGGGGGCAGGGGTCCCGGGGGGGCCGTCGGGGAACAGGGGGCATTGGATGGGGCAGGAGTCCAGGGGTGGGGCTGTCAGGGGGGCGAGTAACGGGGGGGAGGTAGATGGGGGTGGGGGCTGGGCCACACCCCCTCCCCTAACCAGCCCTCCATACAATTTTTGAAACCTGATGCAGCCCTCAGGCCAAAAAGTTTGCCCATCCTTGCTTTAGGTGTCGGGCCTGATGGATACAAAAGCAGAGTATTCTCTTGCAGCTAACAGTCATAGAATCATAGACTATCAGGGTTGAAAGGGACCTCAGGAGGCCATCTAGTCCAAGCCCCTGCTCAAAGCAGGACCAATCCCCAATTTTTGCTCCAGATCTCTAAGTGGCCCCCTCAAGGATTGAGCTCACAACCCTGGGTTTAGCAGGCCAATGCTCAAACCACTGAGCGATCTCTCCCCCCTCAATTATGTATGTCCTCTTCAAAGGCTTGGAAAGCTCTGAGTGTTGTATGTCGCCATGCTGATCTATTTGACACACCCTTCTTGAGATCATCCGGTTTTATTGCACCAAAGTGTATGCTGTTCTTGATGCTGTCCTTGTAGCGCTTTCTGGCGTGGCCTTGATTCTGGTGTCCTTGTGCCAATTCTCCATAGAACATTTTTCTCGGGAGTCGATGTTCAGGCATCTTCAGGTATCTGCGTAATAACACTTGTTTCAATTGAGGATGGCCTGTTCAGTAGTTGGCTGAAGTGTTCAACCCATCTCTGTTCCATGCCATGTTTGTCTTTGTCATAAATATAAAGGGAAGGGGTTAAGAAGCTCTGATACAGTACTATAAAATCCTCTTACCTGTAAAGGGTTAAGAAGCTCAAGTAACCTGGCTCACAAATGACCAATCAGGGGACAAGATACTTTCAAATCTGGGATGGGGGGTGGAAAGGCTTTGTCTGTCTGTGTGATGCTTCTGCCGGGGCCAGATCAAGAAAGCAAGCGATCCAACTCCTACAGAGTTAGTAAGTAATCTAGCTAGAAAATGCATTAGATTTTCTTTTGTTTTGGCTTGTGAATTCACTGTGCTGGAGGGAATGTGTATTCCTGTTTTTGTGTCTTTTTGTAACTTAAGGTTTTGCCTAGAGGGATTCTCTATGTTTTAAATCTGACTGCCTGTGAGATTATCTTCCATTCTAATGTTACAGAGTTGTTCTTTTATCTTTTCTTTGTGTTTCTAATAAAGTATTGTTTTTTAAGAAGCTGATTGGGGTTTTTAGTGTCCCTAAAAACCCAAGGTTGGTCTGTGTTCATCTTGTTTATTCTCAAGCCACCCCAGGAAAGGGGGTGTAGGGCTTGGGGGAGAGACAGGGTTCCAAGTGGCCCTCCCTAAATGTTTGTTTGAATCACTTGATGTTGGCAGCGTTTACCTAATCCAAAGTACAAGGGAGAATTTGTGCCTTGGGGAGTTTTTAACCTAAGCTGGTAAAAATAAGTTTAGGGGGTCTTTCATGCGGGTCCCCACATCTGTACCCTAGAGTTCAGAGTGGGGAGGGAACCCTGACCATTTTTGATGACTGTCCTGCCATCAGCCGTCATGATTGAAGCTGTTTCCACTTTTGAAGGTCCATAGACTAGCTTCAAGGAATCAAATAACTTCTTTGTTTCATTTGTTTCCACATACATTTGAATGTCTTCTGCTACCTTCTCCCATCCTTTACTTTGTGTTGAGCATAGTTGCCTTTGTGTCTTGCTTTGCAGATGTTTGAATCTATCTTTCAGGTGGACTGAGTATCATTTTGCCAGTTTTCGAAAGCCTCACTTTTTTCATTCAAGAGTACTATGATTTCCTTATCATCTTCGTCAGAAAAGAAGCCCTTTTCTTCCATCCAAGAATGTCAGTTGCAGTTTTTTTGTCCTGTGTCTCTGAATTCCTCCCATGAGACAAGTTTATCAACAAGGTTGGTTTCTAGTGCACTTTGTAGCTTGTCTTGGTAGGATGCATGGTTTAATTTAGCAATATCAGGGGACATCTTGATGGTTTTTGAGCGTTGCAGGCATGTGGGTACAATATGTACATTCAGTATTGACCTAATCATTCTATGATCCATCCAGCACTCTGGTCCATGCATGGCTCTGGTGATCCTGACATCTCTTATGTTACATTATCGGACAATGATGTAATCTTTTAGATGCTATTGTTTGGATCTGGGGTGCATCCATGTAATTTTATATTTCTACTGTCTGAAGATGATATTTGTAATTGTCAGGCTATGTTCTGCACACTTGTTAGGTGTAGGAGACCGTTTTTGTTCATTTTTCAATGCTATATTTTCCAGTGACCCCTTATCAGTTGTTGTTATCTTTACCTATTCATGCATTGAAATCTCCTAGGATGTTTAGTTTGTCACTTTGTGGTGTTGACTTGATGGGAGAGTCAAGATCAGAATAGAACTGTTCCTTAGCATTGTCAGGGCTTGTTAAGGTGGGCACAAATGCACTGATGAGAGTAGCAAATCGCGACTTATTTAGTGGTAGCCCGAGTTTCATGAGTCTTTCGTTGATGCCTTTGGGAAGTCTTCAAGACACTTCAAGAGTTTGGTCTTGATTGCAATTCCCACTCATAGAATCATAGAATATCAGGGTTGGAAGGTCACCTAGTCCAACCCCCTGCTCAAAGCAGGACCAATCCCCAACTAAATCATCCCAGCCAGGGCTTTGTCAAGCCTGACCTTAAAGACTCCATGAATTATATCTCCGTGTGGTTCTTTTCCTTTCCAAAAGAAGGTATGACCCCCAGCAGGTTCTGTAATACAGCCCTTGTCTGCCAATCTAGTTTCACTGAGCGCTGCAATGATAATATCATACCGGGGTAGCTCTTTTGAAAGGAGAGCTGTTCTTATTGCAAATCAAGAAGTATAGTCTTTATCTATCATAGTCCTGATGTTCCAAGCAGAAATCTTTAGTGCTTTTTTTTAGTTATCTTTGGGTTTCGACCGTGTTGACGATGATCCACCAGCCATAGTAAGCTGGCTGGATTTTATTTGGACAGGCAATGTTTGAGGCACCTTTGCTAGCCCCTTCCCTTACAAAGGGAGAGCAGTGCAATCCTAAAAAGGGCTGCCCTGTCGCCTGGGGTGTTGCCAAACTTCCTTACTGCCCCTGGTCAGGAATGGGCCACCAATGTCCTCGGCCGCCTGTGTGCAGGCTTGTGGCTACAACTGCCAGTAATCATCTTCACCTGTTGCTTTGCCACTCCTCCATCACCACAGGACTTTTGAAGAGAGATGTGCATGAATGACGTGTGCGTGAGGTTGATTAAAATGGGAATCGTTGCACTAAGACAATCCCATTCTCTCAACTGCTGAAGCTTGGCCCACTGGCACAAAGGCTGCTACAGCTGGAGGGTTCTTTAGCTGCAGTAGATAGCGATGACTTCTGTAGTGCTCCCTTGTGCTTTTTGCCTTCCACAATGTGTTGCTGCACTGCTTTTCAAGCTGTTGGACCAATATCACTCTTTTCCTCCTTGGCTACCAGAACAGTCTTTGTATGATTGGGAGGGCAATCCTTAAATCACCATCAGTTTTCATACTTCCGGTTACCCTCACCAGCTTTAGCCTGCCTGCTGAGGCAGTTTACCAGGGCATGGCCACTGTCGCATACTTACAGCTACTTGGAGCTACAGGTGAGAGCTGAGTGTACAGTGAGGACCAAAGAGGAAAAGAACCACTCAATATCCCTTCTCTGTGTATACATGCCCAATAACACACTCAAGGCCTGCCTCCTATGGCACATTAGTCCAAAATTATGTATCTGGACCTTGTAATTGCGTGGCAGTATCCATTCCAAGACTACTCCCCTACTCTTTCAAGCCTAGTATACTTCAATCAATGTAATGTCCTTTATGAGGTTTAATTTGATATTAAATTCAATTTCTTTTACTCTGACTCAAATCTTGCAGTGTCCTTCAGATATTAGTATTGCATGTATAACTGCATTGCAACTGTTGGGGAGTAGTTGTAGATTTTGACAGCAGGAGAGTAGGGAGTCATTTATGTCAGTTGATGCTGTCAAGGGGTTGCATTTACTCTTTATCTCTCTGTTTTGGGGAACAGCAGAAGTGAATTTAAATTTGACAGTATATGTTTACCCCACTATACCCTATCCAGTATCTGCCTCTAAATTGTTATCAATCGATATATTAGCTTGATATTTCTGTTACAATGAAATCTGTGGTGTGAACAGGGGCAGAGTTAAGATTGTTTATCATTTATGTAACCTTATTTGTGATTATTTTTATAATGTTTTTATAATGTTTTATAATATATTTATAATGTTTTTACCTCATTTTCTGCTCTAAGAATTAAACTCTTCATTGCATTAATCATTTCCTAAACCCTTTTATTGGTTCCTTTTGCCTTAAGTACCTTCAATTTTTGGATCTTAGGGAGCATTCACTCAGCTAAAGAGTTGGTGACCCTTTGCTTTTGTAACACCTCTTTTGTATTCTCAGAGATTTCTTCACTTGTGTTCAAATTATTTCTCAACATTTACAGTAGTTTATATAATGGACAGTAATCAGGATTCTTTTTCCTGGAAGATAGCCATAACAGTTTTGGACTTGCTTTTGATAAGTGTCAGACTAATAGGTTAATGTCACTTATATTACACATCACACATTATATTTTTGTTAACCATTTATATCTAATTTAGGACTCTGGCGACAGGCATTCCTGAGTATGGCTTTTTAATAAACCCCAAGAAGACCGTGATGAATTTTTCTGTTGATGAGGATATCCCAGGATGTTCCAAATTTAAACAGTTACCATATTGCGGTGTGATCCCATGGTGTGGATTGTTACTAGATATACAGACACTTGAGGTTTACTGTGACTACTCCAGGTAAATATGGACACTGGTTAAACTTCCTTGTATAAATTAATATGTACTGAGATGCACAAGAACATTGGTTTTGCTAATGATATAGATGAGTCCACTACAAAATGAGTATGATCAGCTCTGCCTCCCATACAATGAATGAGAACATTCTCTTGTGCAATAGAATCATAGAATATCAGGGTTGGAAGGGACCTCAGGAGGTCATCTAGTCCAACCCCCTGCTCAAAGCAGGACCAATCCCCAACTAAATCATCCCAGCCAGGGCTTTGTCAACCCTGACCTTAAAAACTTCTAAGGAAGGAGATTCCACCACCTCCCTAGGTAACGCATTCCAGTGTTTCACCACCCCCCTAGTGAAAAAGTTTTTCCTAATATTCAAACTAAACCTCCCCTACTGCAACTTGAGACCATTACTCCTTGTTCTGTCATCTGCTACCACTGAGAACAGTCTAGGTCCATCCTCCTTGGAACCCCTTTCAGGTAGTTGAAAGCAGCTATCAAATCCCCCCTCATTCTTCTCTTCCGTAGACTAAACAATCCCAGTTCCCTCAGCCTCTCCTCATAAGTCATGAGTTCCAGTCCCCTAATCATTTTTGTTGCCCTCCGCTGGACTCTTTCCAATTTTTTCACATCCTTCTTGTAGCGTGGGGCCCAAAACTGGACACAGTACTCCAGATGAGGCCTCACCAATGTCGAATAGAGGGGAACGATCACATCCCTCGATCTGCTGGCAATGCCCCTACTTATACATCCCAAAATGCCATTGGCCTTCTTGGCAACAAGGGCACACTGTTGACTCATATCCAGCTTCTCGTCCACTGTAACCCCTAGGTCCTTTTCTGCAGAACTGCTGCCTAGCCATTCGGTCCCTAGTCTGTAGTGGTGCATGGGATTCTTCCATTCTAAGTGCAGGACTCTGCACTTGTCCTTGTTGAACCTTATCAGATTTCTTTTGGCCCAATCCTCCAATATGTCTAGATCCCTCTGTATCCTATCCCTGCCCTCCAGTGTATCTGCCTCTCCTCCCAGTTTAGTGTCATCTGCAAACTTGCTGAGGGTGCAATCCACACCATCCTCCAGATCAGTTATGAAGATATTGAATAAAACCGGCCCCAGGACTGACCCTTGGGGCACTCCACTTGATACCAGCTGCCAACTAGACATGGAGCCATTGATCACTACCTGTTGAGCCAGACAATCTAGCCAACTTTCTACCCACCTTATAGTCCATTCATCCAGCCCATACTTCTTTAACTTGCTGGCAAGAATACTGTGGGAGACAGTGTCAAAAGCTTTGCTAAAGTCAAGGAACAACACATCCACTGCTTTCCTTTCATCCACAGAACCAGTTATCTTGTCATAGAAGGCAATTAGATTAGTCAGGAATGACTTGCCCTTGGTGAATCCATGCTGACTGTTCCTGATCACTTTCCTCTCCTCTAAGTGTTTCAGGACCTGCTTGACCTCCTTGAGGACCTGCTCCATGATTTTTCCAGGGACTGAGGTGAGGCTTACTGGCCTGTAGTTCCCAGGATCCTCTGTCTTCCCTTTTTTAAAGATGGGCACTACATTAGCCTTTTTCCAGTCGTCAGGGACTTCCCCCGATCTCCATGAGTTTTCAAAGATAATGGCCAATGGCTCTGCAATCACATCCGCCAACTCCTTTAGCACTCTCGGATGCAACGCATCTGGCCCCATGGACTTGTGCATGTCCAGCTTTTCTAAATAGTCCCGAACCACTTCTTTCTCCACAGAGGGCTGGTCACCTCCTCCCCATGCTGTGCTGCCCAGTGCAGTAGTCTGGGAGCTGACCTTGTTCGTGAAGACAGAGGCAAAAAAAGCATTGAGTATGTTAGCTTTTTCCATATCCTCTGTCACTAGGTTGCCTCCCTCATTCAGTAAGGGGCCCACACTTTCCTTGACTTTCTTCTTGTTGCTAACATATCTGAAGAAACCCTTCTTGTTACTCTTAACATCTCTTGCTAGCTGCAACTCCAGGAGTGATTTCGCCTTCCTGATTTCACTCCTACATGCCCGAGCAATATTTTTATAATCTTCCCTGGTCATTTGTCCAATCTTCCACTTCTTGTAAGCTTCTTTTTTGTGCTTAAGATCAGCAAGGATTTCACTGTTATGCCAAGCTGGTCGCCTGCCATATTTACTATTCTTTCTTCACATCGGGATGGTTTGTCCCTGTAACCTCAGTAAGGATTCTTTAAAATGTAGCCAGCTCTCCTGGACTCCTTTCCCCCTCATGTTATTCTCCCAGGGGATCCTGCCCATCAGTTCCCTGAGGGAGTCAAAGTCTGCTTTTCTGAACTCCATGGTCCGTATTCTGCTGCTTTCCTTTCTCCCTTGTGTCAGGATCCTGAACTCGACCATCTCATGGTCACTGCCTCCCAGGTTCCCATCCACTTTTGCTTTCCCTACTAATTCTTTCTGGTTTGTGAGCAGCAGGTCAAGAAGAGCTCTGCCCCTTGTTGGTTCCTCCAGCATTTGTACCAGGAAATTGTCCCCTACATTTTCCAAAAACTTCCTGGATTGTCTGTGCACCGCTGTATTGCTCTCCCGGCAAATATCAGGGTGATTGAAGTCTCCCATGAGAACCAGGGCATGCGATCTAGTAACTTCCGTGAGTTGCCGGAAGAAATAAGAGGCCTTCGTCATCACTCCACTCCAGTTTAACATTTCAAATCCAACCCAGGTCAGTAGTGGTTTCCGAGAAATGCATCTGATGGTCTGTAGTTCAGTTTCAAGTGGACAGATGTCTATAACACCACAACCTCATAACCTCAGGTGATATTACTGGATATCTTACTGATGTTCTGAATGGAAGAACTAAGGATTGAATGGGCTATGGAATTTGATTAATTTCCTGTGGATTATTGGGGACTAAACATGCTGCACTCCAGTAATATTCCCTTAGTGGGGCTAAGTCATATTGATTGAACTGTATTGTGGAAAATTATAATGGTACCTCCCATGTGTGTACCTGATCTCTGGATAAACTTTGTTTTCTAAGCTTGTCAGTGAGGCACTTTTCATCACCAAAAATCATATGAAAAAGATTATGGTTCTGTTTCTACTCTCCCTTTTTTGTGGGGGTGTATGTGCACACACAGTGTGTGTATATATATATATTTTTTTTGTTCATGGTTGGCACTCTTAATTTTTTTCTTTAAGGAGAGAATATACACCCATGGAAACTGTATCTGGTGAAAAAGGAGGTACTCACAAGATTGAACCAGTGTTTTAACAGTAGGGATGGAGAAGGAATGGTGGACTTGAGAAATATTTATAGATGGCAAAGTGAAAGGTTTGAGAGCCTAGTTTCAAGGAGAGAAAATGGAGGGTAATCAGAGATAACTTCAAGGTTGCTACCTAGAGGATGGTGGAATTGTCATCTGTGATGGAGAGAGAATTGCTTAAATGGCCTGGGAAGAGAACTTTAAAATAGGACTGATGCATGTGTGTTATCAGAGTGCTCTATATCTGCATGTAAATAAATACGGTGCCAGTAGATGGCACTCAAGAAGATGAAAAATTATTTCTGGATTTTGTAGGATCAGCAAAGCTCGTTGATGGGCTCAGCAAATGGCTTCTTCTGTGCAGCTCTTTACATGGTGCTCTTAACACAATGCAAGCAAAGAAACTCTTGACGCTATGGACCCAAGTGCTGTGGGAGTATTGGTGGTGGGGAGAAGGAATGGGGGTGGAGGAACTTACAGAACTTTGGAATGCCTCTTGAGAACGTCTTTGATTTAGATGGGCTTCACTTAGGTTGCTAATTCTCTTTTATTTTTAAGGGCCATCAGGAACCACTATAATCATCTAGTCTGACTTCCTACCTAACATAGGCATGGAATTTCACCCAGTAATTACTGCAGCAAGTTCAAAGTTGGTTGAGATAAAGTCTATCTTTTAGAAAGACATCCATTTTTGATTTAAATATTTCAATCAATGGAGAATTATCCCGTTCCAATGGTTAATTACCCTCACTCACTGTTTAAAAAAAAATGCACCTTATTTCTAGCGTGAATTTGTTTGTTTCATCTTTCACCATTGGACCAGTTGTGCCTTTGTCTGCTAGATTAAAGAGCCCTCTCCTATCAGAAATCTTATCCTCATGTAGGTACTGTAGACAACGATCAAGTAACCTCTTAACCTTCTTTTTGAAAACCTATGTAGATGGAGCTTTTAAAGTCTCTCGCTGAAAGGCAACTTTCCAGATCTTGAATTCAAGATCATTCAAGCTATTGTCTAAATCCTCTCCAGTTTTTCAATACCTTTTTAAGTGTGGACACCTGAACTGGTCACAGAATTCCAGTAATAGTTTCACTGCACTAACGCCATATACAAAGATAAAATAACCTCCCTCTTTCTACGTGATATTCCCTTCCTTATACATCCATGGGAGTACACATCTACAGTATGGCCTACATTCTTTGTTCCTAGATGTACATCCTAGGTCATATTAAAATGCATGGTCTGTATAAGTGACCTGTTCTTTTTATTTACCACTGATTCTTGTGTCGTCAGCAAACAATTAACTAGAAAAAAGTGTAAATTCATTGCTTATAATGATAGTGAATATTACTGCCCCGAAACAGATCCCTGCAGGACCCATTGCAAACATCTCCCTTGGATGATCATTTCCCATTTACTTTTTGGCACCTCTGACCATTCCTTTAATAATAGTAAATAAGAGCTAGTCAGAGTACAAGAAATGGCTTCAGGAGGGGCTGCTGAAAGTCCTGAGGATAAAAAAAACCATACTGGAAATGGGGGCGGGGGAGTGTTGTGAACACAAATATTCAGGATAATTTAAGGAAGAAAGTATGGGGAGCAAAAAGGGAAAATGAGTCGTCATAGCAAATCCCAAAGGGATGTATCCTCTTTGCAGCTCAAGCTCTACCTGGATAGATCTCCAAAGAGGTAAAGGGAAGGGCAGTTATAAGTATATCAGAGGAAAAAATACTAGTAGCAATAGGAAGATAGTACATCTATTTTAATCTTTTTCTACCATTTATGGAGTTAATTTACAGAAATAATCATGTTAAAACTGTATTGTTTTTCCTCTTGTCTTTGTAGTTATGCCTGTACTTCTATCAGGTCAAGTCTCTCCTTCAATTCAAGCAGCACAGCAGGGAAAAACATGAAATACAAACTTGTCACAGTCTTGAAGCTGAAATGTCATAGTTTATTTCTCAATTTACAGGTGAAAATTGAAATACTTCAATTTTTTTTAATTTAGTGTTTCCAAAGTAATTATAAATGTCTTTAGTTCTGACACTTAGTCTGATTGTACAAAATGCTGAGCATATCCTGGAGGTGCTGAAGTTACTGAAAATTGAGGATGCTCAGCACTTTGCAGAATCAGACCCTTGCAGAATTGTGTGAATATGTGATGATAGGAATTTTTCAAGGGTGGTATAAAACCTTATTTCTCCATGGTCCAATCGCAGGCTGTTGGATTTGAACATAACATACATTTTTAGGAGCACTCTAATATACATTTGTGTAGATTGATTTTTTTTTTTGTATCTTTTATTCTAGGTCAACAGTCTTAGAACAGTTTTCATTAACATTTATAAGATATTTTTGCTGCAGGCCTACAGGTATGTCAATGTCTTCTTCAATAACTCAGAAAATTTCAGTACTGTTATATGCCATGTGAAGGAGCTGTGGATTAGAGAAAAGTAACGCCATAAAAGTTTGCCCTGATAGTTTTTGTATCAAGTTGTAGCATTCTTTTTACAGGTATTAAAATATATCAACCCATGTAATGTTGTAAGGTTCAGGATGTGCCAGTATATGAAGTGTGTGTTTAGGTTAACCTGCATTTTAATAAGTTGATCAGGAAGCTGGGTTTTTTTTAAATATTTTAAAGCATCCACAAGTGACATAAGGAAGAAGGAATCTGGGATGAAATACTGTTTTGCTCCATTAGGATGACCAGAAAAAATAATTCATTAACCAGATTGTACTGAGAACTACGTGTCTGGTGCAAAACTGTCAGGACTTTGACCTGTATTCTTCTGGTCCTGGTTAAGGTATAATTCTCCCAAGTTAACTGCAGTTTCTTAACTGCTGATAATTTTTAATGATTTTACAGCTGAACAAGTGTAGCTGTCCTCAGTGAACAGTTGTTGATCATCAGATAAAGTTCATATTCTGGTCAAGGATGAATAGAAATGATCGCAAGTTGACAACCAGCTAAAAAAAGAGACATTTTAATCTTTGTGCGTCACATGCTGCTCATCTGCATTGGATGTGGGGGAGAGCAAAGTAGAACACAAAGGGATGGAAAAGCCCAAAACCATAGGAATGGGGGCCAGTAATATGAAGTGTGTGTTTAGGTTAACCTGCATTTTAATAAGTTGATCAGGACGCAGGGTTTTTTTAAAATATTTTAAAGCATCCACAAGTGACATAAGGAAGAAGGAATCTGGGATGAAATACTGTTTTGCTCCATTAGGATGACCAGAAAACATAATTCATTAACCAGATTGTACTGAGAACTACGTGTCTGGTGCAAAACTGTCAGGACTTTGACCTGTATTCTTCTGGTCCTGGTTAAGGTATAATTCTCCCGAGTTAACTGCAGTTTCTTAACTGCTGATAATTTTTAATGATTTTACAGCTGAACAAGTGTAGCTGTTCTCAGTGAGCATTTGTTGATCATCAGATAAAGTTTATATTTTGGTCAAGGATGAATAGAAATGATCGCAAGTTGACAACCAGCTAAAAAAAAGAGACATTTTAATCTTTTTGCTTCACATGCTGCTCATCTGCATTGGATATGGGGGAGAGCAAAGTAGAACACAAAGGGATGGAAAAGTCCAAAGCCATAAGAATGGGGGGCAGGGTAAAAACCAACTAGCTTGCTACCCATAAAATTGTAGGAGCCTCTCCATGCAAACCATGCATGATGGGGCATGATGATGTTGTCCTATAATTCAGATGAGCTAATTTTGCAAAATTCTCTTGTCAGTCTGTATTCTGTCCACTGGACCATTCCCTTGCTGGTGAGGGGAGCTGGAAGTAATATTCTTGCAATTGTACTGTATTCCCCAAACTTACAATTCAGAGCTGGTAAACTGTGGCTTGTTGTCAATGACTATTTCTTCTTGAATGCCAAAAAGATGTCTTTTCTTAACTTTTCTTTGACGTTTTGACTTGTGGGTCTAATTCTAATGACAGGTTTCAGAGTAGCAGCCGTGTTAGTCTGTATCCACAAAAAAAAAAAAAAAAAAAAAAGGAGGACTTGTGGCACCTTAGAGACTAACAAATTTATTTGAGCATAAGCTTTTGTGAGCTACAGCTCACTTCATCGGATGCATTCAGTGGACTAATTCTAATGAGTAGATTTTCTACAAATTTAGAAAAATATTCAGTGTTATCATATCGGTAGGCCTCCCCTGTATACACTGATCTAGTGCTTTTCTTTTCTTTTCCAAGGGCTATCATTAGGGCCCTACCAAATTCACAGCTCTGAAAAATGCATCGCAGACCGTGAAACCTGATCTCCCTTATGATATCTGGATACTGTAGGGGAGGGGCAGGGCTGGGTGCACCTCAGCCAGAGGCTCTTGCCGTGTGCTGGGCTCCAGTGGCTAGTCCCAGCTGGGCTGGGGAGGGATTAGACTTCCTCTTCCGCTGCATAGGCCACTCCCAGGGCTGGGTCAGAGCCACCTCCGGGAACCTCCCCCATAAGGCTGTCCCTGCCCCCTCTCCCCCCCCGAAGTGATGACCTCTCATATCCTGTGACCCTCACTGCTACTGGTGGTGGCACTGGCTTTAGAGCAGGGTGCTACCCAGCTCTGAAGGCAGTGCCCCTGCCAGCAGCAGCGCAGAAGCAAGGGTAGCAATCCCATGACCCCCCTACAATAGCTTTGCTATTCCCCACGACGCCCTTTTGGGTCAGGACCCCCACAGTTACAATATTATGAAATTTCAGATGTAAACATTACACTGACTATTTTTAAAATCCTATGACTGTGAAATTGACCAAAATGGACCCTGAATTTGGTAGGGCCCTAACTATCATGTAATGCTGTGGCTGAACGGTTCTTTTAATTGTGTCTTTCTGACACCAGACTTGCATGATTTACCCTGCATTTTAGGTGAGTTTGTTGGCCCACTACACTGACATTTATGCTTGCTTCCACCACTTGACTACAAATAATTATTAATAATGATAATTGCCACTTTAGATGTCAAAGTCCTACCTTTATGCACCACTGCAATCCTCAAAATCCTCACTCAGCTGTCACCAACTTTGTAGGTACCTACATTTCTCCCAGTGAGCATGTGCGTAGCCACCTCAGACTACGTGCTTGGGTGCCTACCTCATGCTAAGCCAAAATGGTATCCTCAAACTAGGTGCTCCCCCCACTTGTCTTGTCTGTGTGTGGGCATGCTCAGAGCATGCATAACCCCACTCAAAACAGGAGGTGCTCCTGTTATAACCTTTTGTCCAGTGTCTCAAGAACTCCCGCATGATATGGGAGACCCAGGTTCATTTCCCCCACCCTCCTTAATGTTGAAAAGGAATTTGAACTTAGGGTCTTCCCTCTCCCAGGAGAATGCCCTAAGCACTGGGCTATGGGCTATTCCAGGGCAGGTTTCTCTCAATGTCTGCTGTTGAAATTGTTCCACTTTTTATAAATAGTAACTATGCATTGGAGCAGTGGGACTAGAACATGGGTCTCATATTCCAGGTGAGTGCCCTAACTGCTGGGCTCTAGAGTTATTCTCTCTTTTATCGGCCCAAAGATTATTTAATAACCCACAGTGCAGTAGCTAGGGCATTTCCCTGGTGAGTAGGAAACCCACATTCAAATCCCTTTCCCCACCTCAGGCAAAAGGGGGAATTGAATCTGGGGCTCCCATATCCAAGGTCAATGCTGTAACCACTGGGCTAAAAGTTATATGGGGGCAGTGGTGATACCACCACCTCCTCCAAAAAACAGCTTAGGCACCTAAATCCAGGAGAGGGTTCATGGCTAAGAATCCTAAGCAGAGATAGGTACCTCCCTCTGGCCTAGATGTAGGCACCTAAATCCCTTTGAGGGACAGGAGTAAGGACCCATCCTCTCCTCAGCATGTCCTGTTGGCTAGCTTTGGCAGCTCCTGGTTCACAGTGCTGGCTTTTGTGGATCCCGTTCTTCGGCATTTGTCTCTCCTCATGCATTGTAAAGGGAGCTTGGTCACCTAATTTGGGACTGGGGATTCCACTGGGAGGCAAGGAGCCTAAAAATCAGGCCTTGCAACACCGAAGTCCCTTTGTGGGTCTGGCCCTGTGGAAGTACAATGCAATAGGCATAGATAATTTGGAAAATTTTCTTTCACTGGATAGAAGTCACAGGCTGTATGCACAACGTCATTAAGTCACTGCACCAACTGCATCTTGCAGTTGTGTATCACCACTAATGGCTATTTTACATTGTTCTAATCTCTGTAGCGAGATTGGAAGGCCACTCAAAATGACTCCCACATGTGCTTCATAATACATTTTAGGTGGTAGAATTTCAGTTCGAGCCTTTCTTTCTTTTTTTTTTTTTTTTTTTTGGTGGTCTGCCCTTACTCCCCTTTATAACTCATGTGTCCTTAAGAACATAGCTGACTTTGTTGTAGGATGCACTTTTGTCTGTTAAAGTCCAATAGCCTTTATTGCCTTAAAAACTTTTTTTAACCTTTGTGCTATAATCTTCTTCTAACTTCCCATGAACTAAAATGTCTTCCATATACATTTCCATTCCCTCCAAGCTTCGCAGTATTTAGTAGGGTTTGACGCTGAATGGGAACAAATGAAATCAATATCTTCTTTTTCTAAGTTACATTATAAAATTTGTCAGCTTGGTATTCTCGGAGGGGTGGAACTTGCCAGCATTTACTAACTACATCTAGTGAGGAGACCATTACTGCACCAACTAACCAACTATCTTCTGCTGGTGTAAATTTTTCTAGCTCTATTGAATACTACTACTTCTGTGCTACTTGAGAGATGTGGCCCTTTATTTTCCATGGCAAGAGCAATATACCTTTCCCCCCCAGTATTGACTCATTAAACTTGTCTAAGTCTACAGATATCACCATACCTGCATTTGTCATACAACTCCATAGGGAGACACCATTCTGTTTCAATACTTCACTCTAATACATCATTCTATTCCATTCTAACTGTTGTTTCACTTTGGGAAGCAGCAGGTTTGGGGAGAGCTCAAAGGACATAGCCCACCTTTCAAAAGAACTTGCACAGGTTCTCCCTTAAGTAAGCCACCTTTCCAACACCATTTCAACTTCCTATGTTTTATGTGGCCTATCTCTGTGGCTGTGGTTTGATCTCGGAGATTACTTACAATGGATCCATTAACGTCAAAGGTGTGAAACTCTTACTGTGACACAGGGTCTGGGATCCCTCCCTAAGCTATATTTCATAACAAGGGAGAATGGGTAAGAGAAAAATCCAGTCTGCCTACTTGGATGGCCTAAATCGTAAGTATTCGATAAATATTTCTGTTCTGTAGTTATATCATATGATGATTATGAAACACTTTCCATTCCAAGAGTAACTCAAGAGGATATTAAACAGTGGCTACTGGAAATTAGACATTTTTAAATCAGCAGGTCTGGATGGATAACTTGCATCCAAAAATTTTAAAAGAACTGGCTGAAGAGCTCACTGAACCATTAATGTTGATTTTCAATAACTCTTGAAAAAAGAAAAGGAGTACTTGTGGCACCTTAGAGCTACAGTGAAAGCTTATGCTCAAATAAATTTGCTGTAGCTCACGAAAGCTTATGTTCAAATAAATTTGTTAGTCTCTAAGGTGCCAAAAGTACTCCTTTTCTTTTTGTGGATACAGAGTAACACAGCTGCTACTCTGAAATAACTCTTGAAACACTGAGGAAGTTTCAGAAGAGTGGAAGAAAGCGAATGTTATGCCAATATTTAAAAAGGCTAAATGGGATGACCCTGGTAATTATAGTTCTGTCAGCAGGGGCAATACCAGCCTCTTCCTGGTGGCGGGGCTGAGGTGGGCTAAGAAAATTAGCCAGGGGAGGGGGGCTGTGCCCCTTCGCTCTCTGGTAAATTCTGGTCCCACCCTTAGCCAAGAGGCCCCGCCTCCTTCCCATTGCCCCAGCCCTCTCCCGGTTCCTCAGGTACGTGCTGGCCCCCACTTGTCACAAGGCTCTGCTTCTCCCTGGCCCTGGCCCTGGCCCCTGCTCCTCAGGTAAGTGCTGGCCCCACCTCTTCCTCTTCCCACCCTTGAGGCCCTGTCCCCTGGCCAGGTCGGAGGCCAGAAGCCAGAGCTTGGCAGTGCAGGGTGGCTGCTGCGCTGGCTGGTGCCATGGTGCAGGTGGCCAAGGTGCTCCCCTGTCTCCTCCTGCTGCTGGTGCCTGGGGCCATGGGGCTGCAGCTTCTCTTCAGCTCCCTGCCACCCTTTGACTACTTGCAGCCAGTAAGAGCCACCTGGGGGGGAGATTTTCTGGGGCCAGCAGAGCCCTTGGGGAGCAGCGACCACGGGAAGTGGGGCACAGGAGCCTGGGCTGGAGCAGATTAGTCCAAGCCACTGTGGGAACCCCAGACCCTCCATCTGCCCTGGGCGGCATGCCCTGGCGGGCAGGGACACAGGCTTGGGACTGCTTTGGGGCCTCCCCAGCCCCTGCCCAGGCTTCCTCTGCCCTGTTGCTGGTGGCAGCACTGCCTTCAGAGCTGGGCACCTAGCCAGCAGCCGCCACTCTCCAGCCACCCAGCTCTGAAGGCAGCGCCAGCAGCAGTGGAGAAGTAAGGATGGCAATGCCATACCATGCCACCCTAACTTCTGCATAAAGTTTGATCTTTGCACTGGGAGGACTGGCTATGGGGTGGGGGGGCTGCTAAGGGAAAATTTGGGGAGGCTATAGTCGTAACAAGCCCCGCACCGCCCCGTCTCTCATCCTGACATTGATCCTAGGCAAAATAATGGGACTCAATTAACAAAGAATTAAAGAAGGGGAATACAATTAATGCCAATCACCATGGGTTTATGGAAAACAGATCTTGTCCAACTTTTTTGTCCGTGTAAAGTGGTACCAAGCCTTACCAGAAGTGTATTGCATCAACACTATTACCTTGATCAACCCAACTTGTAATCTCATTTAAAAAAAAAAACCTAGAGCGATACAAAATGAACATGGCACACATTAAATGAATTCAAACTGGCAGGTCTCAAAATGTAATTGTAAATGGGGGATCTTCAAATGGAAATATTTCTACTGTGATCCTGCAGGGATCAATTTTTAACTGTGCTTTTAACATTTTTACTAATGACCTGGGGGAAAAAAAAATCATCACTAATAACATTTGGGGAGTGGTAACTGAAAAAGATATGTGGGTCATGGTGGATTATCAGCTGAACATGAGGTCCCAATGCAACACTGTGGTCAAAAGGGTTCATGTGCTCCTTGGATATAGAAATGGGGAAATATTGAGTAGGAATATTGTATAGCTCTACATAATAAAGAGGATAGGTTACTGATACAGAGCGACATGGATTGCCTAGGTGGAAGCAAACAATTGTGCATTTTAATACAACTGAATATAAACTTATACCTATAGAAACAAAGAATGTAGGCCAAACTTTCAGGATGAGGGACTCTATCCTGCTGTAGCAGATGCTGCACTGGGACCACCTGAAAGCTGCCAGAACAGCTGTTGCTGGGAATGGAGGAGAAGAGATTTAGCCTGAGTTCCCCCACCACCATCCTTTAAGGAGCACCATGTGGGGCAAGAACTGGGCAACCTCTTCTTCTTTTCTCCCCATCCTGTAAATGTATGTCTGTTTTCTCCTCTCTTCCCCCCCACTGTGACCCATAGACCCAGCATCTGGTGCCAGCAGTTCATTCTTCCCCTTCCCCCAAGGAACTAAATGGGGCTCAAGTTTCCCACCCCCTTTCCAATGTTTTTAATTTTTTTAAGGTTATCACTTGGGATTTTAAAACTTTAATAGACTCTTTTATTATTAGGTTCCATGCATGTGTTCTCCAGCTTCCCTTTAACCAGCAAGTTAGAAAAAACCCTTGCTTCTTCCTGAGGATCATTTCTGATACTGCATCATGCTGCTATTCTATTTTGAAAACCAAAAACACAGGTACGGCATGTTAAGTGGTTATGAATATCATAAAATAAAAAAGAATTTTAAAGTTTTAAAAATAGACACGTGACGGGGTTCAGAAGTGCAATCCTGACCCAGTGAGGGGTTGCCACTTGCCTGCAATGCTTTGCTGTTGTAGCTTACAACCAGCCTACCAGTGTATAGGTCACACCCTGAGTGTCCGTATGCTAGACAGTCCTTGTTCAGCTGTTCTGACCTCAGTAGCCTGTCTACAGCACCACTCTGGCTTCTACCAACCTTGGTTGCAACCAGCAAGATGAGCCAAACTCACTCTTAGTTTGTTTACCGAATATGTAAAAATGGACCATTGTCTTTTCCTGAAGATTGGGCTGCTCAGAGAATCAAATGTACATTCCTGTGTCTAATGTTTATCAACAGGTTTGTTTATTAACTCCCTGATTTGCCTGGCCTGAACACATTTTAGTTATCCTTTCAGAATATGTCCATAACTCTTAATACCACCACAGACATACATCACACAAGATTACTAATGATCAGTGAGTTGTTGATCTTCAGGCAATACCTCACAAGGCATATTTTTCACAAAGATTATTACAGTAGTGTTTACAATGTGAATACAGGATGCTTAGTGTCACCACGCCCCCCTTACAAAGCTGCAGGGTTGACCCACTGGTTGACCCATTGGCAGCAGGTTAGAACCCACTGTTCTCCAACCCCTCAATATGTTTAATTAGATCTGAAATGAAAATCCTAAATCTATAGATTAAGGGGCACCTTTCCCCCTCCTTAGCATCCATACTTCCCCCAGCAGTTGCTTCACACCCTCTGGGTCACCCAGCCCAGAGTTCTGTCATCCCTGAAAGTGTTTACTCAGCTCTCTTACTGCTCCAAGTCTGCCCTGCTCTCAGTGGAGTTCTGGCCCACAGTTATTTACCTAGCTGTGCCAGAGTCCCACTGCTCCTAGCAAATCATGGGCCACAACACCATCTAGCTGTGCCTCAGTTTCCTTCACCCAAAACAGTAAAAAGTTGTCACCCATTAGGACACGAAAACAGGTCTCATCCCCCTCAACGTCTGCCCTGCGCCCAGCTGAGTTCTGATCCACCACCATCTCTCTGCACTCAGCAGTTTCTGGGCCACTGCACTGTCTAGCCTTGCCTCAGTTTCTCTGCTTTCAGTGGAGTTCTGGACCACAGCATTCCTAGCTGTGTCAGAGAGTCTTTAGCACATGAGCAGATCTTGGGCCACAGCACCTTTTCAGCTGTACCACAGACACATTCAGCGCTGACTCCATTTCCCTGGTGAGGGTTTACTGCTTCAACCACTGAGTCTGGCTATCGTGGGCTTGTATCTGAGCCCTCGGGTTCAACCTGGTTACCTCAAAACAGCATACAAACAACACATCAAGAAAAAACACTTCCCACAGTCAGAATCCTCGAATAACTTTTAGAACCCATAATATCAATGGCTACCGGCAGAGTGGTAGGTTCCATCATACCCACATCTGGTTGTCTGCTAGCCTCCTATCAGGTACACCATTATGTCCTTCCTCCTGGGTTCCATGAGCATGACTTGCCCCTCCTCTTCTGTCTGAGCTGCCTGTTTGTCCTTGTCAGCAAGCTTCTGTTGCTCCAGCTCTGCTTCCTGACTCAGACACCTGATATCCAGATCTGTCCGTCTCTCCTCCACTAACAGCCTTTTCCATTCCAACCTGCACAGCTCTGTACCTCTCGCTATTGATACTGCTTCTGTTGGATCATCTGGGGAACCATCTGCTTAGTCTTCTGCATGTCCTGTAGGAGAAAAAGGGACCCTTATCTGGCTCCCAGTTTGCAGCAAGTGCCCCATTCTGTCTCCTGGTTTATGAGTGCAGCATGGCTACTCGCTCTATTTGCTTCTGAATCTGATCAGCTGCTGCAAGACCTCACTGTGCAAACAGCTCTTTTAACTGTTTCTTGGTGAGCTCAGCATCTGCTTCTTTGCACATCCTGCCTTTTCTGCTGCTTAATCATATTTATGCTTTTCTTTGACTGTTCCCAGCCTTTTC
This sequence comes from Natator depressus, assembly GCF_965152275.1. Lineage (NCBI taxonomy): Eukaryota > Metazoa > Chordata > Testudines > Cheloniidae > Natator > Natator depressus. The sequence goes on along the minus strand of NC_134235.1, from coordinate 143,961,967 downwards.
ACTTGAAAATCACTTAAAACTATTTCACCAGTGCTTAAAGTGTAAACCTCAGTTATATTAATAAGCTGTGTGTAAATCCTGCATAACTGTGGCACTGCGACAAGGTTTGGGTAGTGCCTGCATGCAATACCACAAAAATAGAGGTTTCAGAGTAGCAGCCTTGTTAGTCTGTATTCGCAAAAAGAAAAGGAGTACTAGTACTCCTTTTCTTTTCACAAAAATAGAGTGCATGCTTTTTGCTGACTCTGGTTGTCCCAGGCAGAGAGCCACAGTAGCAAGGCATTGTAAGGTACTCAGGGTCATGGGATAAGAGGTGACACAACTCTTCTCTGGTCTGGAGTGCACCCCAGAATATTACAACACCTGAGTGGCACAATAGCTGCAGTCACTGTTACGCTCATCTGTTGCACTGGCAGTGAATCATTCTCCCATACCAGGGTAACTAGTATGAATGATCAAGCAGCATGTTCTATCAGAAACAAAATGTTTACCTATATAACATATGTAGAGAGGAGGCGTTTCCCTGTTGTGGATAAAATAATGGAGATGTCACAGTTCACATTTAATAAACCCTGAAAGCATTGACAACTGCAGCTTTGGGACTGATCAGAGACAATTGATATACAATTGAGGTCCCTTTCCTTCAGCCAATAAAACCACTGGGGATGGAACTAATTAACAGATTTTACTTTTAAATTCTCAGAAAATAAATTCAATAAGTGTTTGTGTGATGCAATCCCTGGGGTGCAGCCTGGGACTGTGAGACCGCTGTGCTCCCTTAACTCTCTCCAGCCTCGGCTGTCTCTCACAATGCTTTGCTAGTGACAAGCAGCAAACCCCTGCAGGCACTGTTAACACTCAGCACAACAGTATGTGGAGGCCCCCACCTAGCTAGATTGCATGAATGCTCCCAGAGTCACTCATGAATCACACAGAGAAAGGCACCAGCCAGATCCGCCCAGATCCCAGCACTGTACCTCAGGAATATGCTGTTTTGCATTGCTCAAGACGAGCAGTGCTGATTTATTAATTGGTTCACCACTTCATCTATAGAAAGTGAATATACACTAGCCTTTGCAAACCTGAGCAGATTACCAAACACTTCAGGCAAACTCTTTGATAAAGATAAACAGTTAAACAAATGTATTGACTACAAAAGATAGATTTTAAGTGATTATAAGTGATAGGCAAAAAATCAGAGTTAGTTACCAAAATAAAATAAAATATAAGCATGCAGTCTAAACTCTCAACCCTATTAGACGGGACAACATCTAGATTAAGCATTTTTCTCACCCCACTGGATATTGCAGTTCATAGTACACAGATTTCACCCTGGAAACCTGGATCAGTCTCCTCTGTTGGAGTCTTAAGTATTCTCAGTGTCCTTGTTGCTTGCAGCATAGGTGGGGGCAGGAGAAAGGCCCAGCATGGGGCCCCTGTGTTCTGTTTTATACCCTCAGTCCCATGTGCTTGGAGAACACAAGTCCAGGCATGTCTGGTGGATATTGCTGAGTCTCCAGGCAAGGTTGAGCAATTCCCCTGGTGTGGCCTCATGCAGGCGGGTCATTGAATTGTATGTAGCTCCCTTGCTGGACAATGGTTGTTGATGCGTTGTTTGACACTCCGCCTGGGTGTTGGTTACTTTCCTTGCTGTTGTCTCTGGGGAGCTAATATCTGGCTGATTCCCCCAATTTACAGCATAATTTAGTGACAACCACACAACAAAATTCTCATAACTACATATGCATTAATGATATACATATATGGATAGAAAAATTACTTTCAGCAGATCATAACCTTTCCCCAGATATCTCACATGGACTGCTCTATATGCAAGATCACAATTATGTATTGATGAGGAATATGGGGGTTACAGGACACTCCCCCAAGGTACAGAACGTCACAGTTGGGTCCTCTCATCCTTCATTATGGAGTCGTGATGAGCTCCTCCATAATACACAACCTGTATATGAATTAAAGGTACTTACAGTACATTTCTGCAGAGGATCTCATTGCTTTGCAGAGGTGGGTGAGTACAGTGGACGACCTCAAGTGTGGTGTTTACCACCTTTAACTTTATTTATATTTCTAATATTCCGTGTACTTAGAGTTAAGGATTATTACAAATATTGTGGTATCTGCTTAAATGGTTACAATAAGTAAATGCAAGTTTTTGAGTGTGTTCACAGTATTATCTCAAGTTAACGATAAGGAAACTGAAACACAGAGATGCTAATGAACTTGCCCAACATCACAACAGAAATTATTGTCAGAGTTCTGTACAAATCCAGGTTTCCTGACTCCCATTTCCATAGTCACTAGGTTAGTGCCTCTGATACACTTTTTAAAAACGATATCGTATTATGTAGCCTGTAGCATATTATGTAGCATATGCCTGTGGTTGCCAATAACCTGTTCTGGGCTGAGTCTATGCTGTAGTCAAAGGGGTGATTGCATATTTGGCATATTTGCACTAGCATTAAGCTAGCTAGCATGGCTAAAAATAACAGTGAAGATGAGGTGGCACAGGTTTCAGCCTGGGCTGTACAAACATGCCAGGAATTTTGGGTATATGCTCACATTGCTAGCATGCACATGCTCTCCCCCCAGCACTCATTCACTGGAGGCATTCCTCCTTGTGTGTACATTTATCTTTCTGTCTTTTCTCCACATAGGCAATGACTATTGGGAGAGGATTATTTTCCTGCCCCATGAGGAGGGCAGATGACACTGACGTTGTGCTCTAGGCTGAGTGACTTAGCTTACTCTACCTGATCTACTCTCAGACCAGGCACAGTAACAGAGTCCCAATCAACTGCTCACTTTGGTCTCTGCTGTGGCTTCTGCTTGAGGTAGACAATGAAGGGTGAGGAAACTGCAGACTGCAAATGTGGGAAGTGGAGTTACACAGTGGCATCTTGGAGCACTATGGGATGGGAAAGAGGAGATATTTGAGAGGCAGTAGGACTTGAGGAGAGAATGCAGCAGGGGAAGGGTTGGTTTATATTAAGATACTAGGTAAGATTGATTATTTGTTCTTGCTTGAGATGTCTTTCTCCTGCCTCTTCTATCACTCCTTCATTTTCTTACTTGGTTGCTTCTCCCCTCATTTACTCTCTGGTGAAGTCCCTTCGAGCACATTCCTTGGTCACCGCTCTCCCCTCTGTGGATGAGCTCATACACTCTCATAACTTCTTATTGATGACACCCTCCTCTGCTGCTCCTCTTGGAGCCTCAAGCAGAAGCTTCCATTTCCTCCCATTTCTGTTACTGTATGTTCAGCCACTAACTCAAATCCAACATATTAAAAATGAAATTTCTTGGCCTACTCCTACCATAAAAACCCTCTCCTTTCCCTTCCTTTATTATTATTATTATTATTATTATTATTATTATCCTTCCCACCATCTTTCTGGTCATCCAGGCTCACAACCTTTGTTATATTCTTCTCACTTCCTTTTCCATTCAGACTGTAAATCCTGCTGTTACTAATTCTTTTCTCATATTGTGAAATTCTGTCCCTTCACCTCCATCCGCATTCCCAAAACCTTGGTCCATGCTTTGATCATCTCTTGCCTTGGCTACTGTACCTTCTCCTTCCTGGCCTCCCAAAATCTCACCTTGTGTCTCCTCAAGTCCTTTTGACAGGATGCAGTCGAAAGCACTTTTTACCCTTCTCTGCAGCTATTTTATTTTCCCTCCTTTAGTCCCTTCATTGGTTTCCCAAGAATTATTTCATGAGAATTAATATTAAATTCAGACTTCTTATTCAGGGCTGCACGGTACTGCTCCTACTGAAATCTTATATTTTGTTGTTACCTTCTCGTTATTTACACAAATATTTTGCCATTCAGTGCTCTTTAATGCTGTTTTTGTCTTCTCCTTTCCATAAACAGCTGTGCACCTTTTCTTATGCAGCCCCTTATGCCTGGAACATCCTCATGTTCCTTTCTTCAGATCCCACCCCATTAGCTTTCTGTTGTTGACTGCTACTCTGGATATCATTCTACTTTGCCTAAATTTAAATATATTTAATCTGCATATTTTAAAAGGTGTATATATATAGGAAGTAAGACTGCATATATAACAAGCAGCATATCTCCTGATCAGGACCTTTGTTGTTCCTCATCCTCCAGTACCTCATTTTGTGTGTGGTATAGGTCTGACATTTTTTTAAACTTTCTATAAAATAAGGGCTATACACATCTGTAGTACTGTAGAAATAATATACACAAGAAATTGTGCAAAGAAGAAAATTACAAGAGTAAATTAAATCCAGAAACTAATTATAGAGAGATTCTATAACCTATTACTGACTTTTTCATACATTCCTCCTTTGTCTTGAAGTAGTTCTTAATCTGAATTTTTCAAATTAATGAACACTTTACCAACATATCTTTTGCTCTAATTTACTGTGTTTCTGTGGCCTATAGAAGACAGAGTGATTCTTGAAACCTGCGTGACATTTTTTCTAGTCAATCCAATAATAGTAACCTACAGTCTTTTTTCTATGTAGTAAAAGAGTTGACACTTTCATTTTTCATAAATTATTTCTTTACGTGTTCATTTTAACCAAGTCTTATTTTCTGCTAATTGTCCTCATATAACATCACAACATAATCACACACAATGGGTGAGAGATTCCGTGTTGTGCTTCTAAGTGGTGGAGCATAGAATTTGCAGTCCAAGGCCAAGGGGGATAAAACGGCTTTTAGACATCTTTGCACCTTCTTGATTCTGGGCTGCTAGCCTGCTTAGATAGTGTATGTAAGTTATAGAAACCTCCCTGGACTGTCCTGTCTGTGATAGCAGTGTGTGCTGTGATCCTCCCCTACCACAGCCCTCCCGCCCCCATGCCGGAACTTGTGAGAAGGTCCTTGGAAGACAGCCTTACAGCTGTCTTCTGCAGAGTCTGTACCAGAGGAATTCTCTCCGAGATAGTTCGGAAGGAAGAAGATTCCATTTTGGTCCTTTTACCTGGCATAAAAGATGTGGAGTAGGGATGAGAATCACACCCAATGTGTTAATTTTTTAAACTTTCACTTACTAAAGATGCAGATTTTTCATTTGTTTTTTAACCTCTCCCATCCCCACCAGTCAGAGCTTTTATTCATAAGTTATGGAGAGGGAAATGATCTTGTGGTTAACTAGTTCCCAGTTTTGCTGTACTCTTCCTATGTGACTTGGGCCAAATCACTGAATGTCTCTGTGCCTCAGTTCCTCATCTGAAAAATGAGGGCACAACTTCCTTGCTCTCATGGGTTTTGTAAGAAAAAATCCATTCAAGTTTGAAGTGCTTATATATTCAGGTGATTGGAGGGAGAGGGATTTGCTGCACATCCTTGAATGCTAATCAGCTTTTGGTAAAACTGTGTTTGTTTCATTTCAGGGATTGCTTTAGGCACCAAAGGTGCTTCTGGGCTATTTCCTTCTGAAGCAGCAGAATGGCTTTGCTATCATGCTTTCATTATCAAACTGACAAACCACAAAGTTGTCTACAAGTGCCTTCTTCGGTCCCTAAAAATATGTAAGTACAGAGTAATGTTGAAAGTAAAACTTTTGAAATATAGATAACGTATTAAACAAAAATGGTATAATTTTTCACCATTGCCTGCAGCCCTGCTCTAGTTAAAGAATTGTCATTTCTATTATGTGATACTTATTAAAAGTTTATGTAAATTAATTCTTTAACTTATATTAGCCAAATATGGGTATAGAAATTCTCTGCCTATTAAATGAGCTGAGATTTAAATGCTCTGATTACTACCCCAAAAATACATAACAGATGCTTAAAATATTCTCCAAGAACATAAACTCTTGGCATTGACATTGGGAACCACTAGTTTTAACAGAAAATCATCATTGCGCCATTTATATTGTATATACTCAGCATGATTGCCATTGTCAAGGTTCTAGAGCTCTTCCATTCAGTTTTATTTTACTTATTTTCCTTTTTTTTTTTGCTTTTGTTTTAAACTTTGTAATGTTCTAAATACAAGCATGTTCAGAGGTGCACAAGATCTGTTCAGGTATAGAACCCAGGACCCTAATATAATAGGATCAAGGCACATCCATTTCCCACAATCTTTCAGAAAAAACATGGCAAATTAGATGCTTCTGTAACCTACACTAACACATTGTGGCTCTGTCACACTGTAGCAGATAGACCACTGCAAGAAAGATAGGATATGAAGCAAACCTTAATTTAAACAACTGCTTAACTGATTACACATACCACCTTTCTTAGGCTATGTCTACACTACAAAATTAGGTTGAATTTATAGAAGTCGGTTTTGTAGAAAGCATTTTTATACAGTCGATTGTGTGTGTCCCCACACAAATGCTCTAAGTGCATTTAGTCGGCGGAGTGCGTCCACACTACTGAGGCAACCATCGACTTCCGGAGCATTGCACTGTGGGTAGCTATCCCAGTTCCCGCAGTCTCCACTGCCCATTTGAATTCTGGGTAGAAATCCCAATGCCTGATGGGGCAAAAACATTGTCGCGGGTGGTTCTGGGTACCTATTGTCAGGCCCCCCTTCCCTCCCTCCCTCCATGAAAGCAACAGCAGACAATCGTTTCGCGCCTTTTTTCCTGGGTTACCCGTGCAGGCGCCATACCATGGCAAGCATGGATCCCGCTCAGCTTACCATCACCGTATGTCTGCTGGGTGCTGGAAGACGCGGTACTGCATTGCTACACAGCAGGTCATTTGGCAGCAGACTGTGCAATATGACTGGTAGCCATTGTCACCGTACTCCAGGGTGCTCTTTTAGCCGACCTCGGTGAGGTCGGTCAGGGGCATCTGGGCAAACATGGGAGTGACTCAGCCAGGTCATTTTCCTTTTAAGTTTCGTCTCATGGCGATTCAGTCCTGCCGGCAGTCCTGCACCGTCTTCTAATGAGCAGCCAGGAGATGACGATGGCTGGCAGTCGTACTGCACCGTCTGCTGCCAGCAAGATGTATAAAGATAGATGAAGTGGATCAAAACAAGAAATAGACCAGATTTGTTTTGTATTCATTTTCTCCCCCCTTCCTCCCTCCCTCCGTGAAATCAACGGCCTGCTAAACCCAGGGTTTTGAGTTCTATCCTTGAGGGGGCCATTCTGTTTCTCCTTGATGCAAAGCCACCCCCTTTGTTGATTTTAATTCCCTGTAAGCCAACCCTGTAAACCATGTTGTCAGTCGCCCCTCCCTCCATCAGAGCAACGGCAGACAACCGTTTGGCACCTTTTTTCAGTGCAGACGCTATAGTACCGCAGCAATTATGAGCACTCTAAACACCGTGCCCATTATCCAGCAGGATCTGCAGGACTATAACCTGCAAGAAAAGTGAAACCAGGCAAGGAGGAGGCAACTGCAGCGCGATGATGAGAGTGATGAGGACATGGACAGAGACTTGTCACAAAGTACGGGCCCCTGCAGCGTGCACATCATGGTGTCAATTGGGCAGGTTCATGGCGTGGAACGCCGATTCTGGGCCCAGGAAACAAGCACAGAGTGGTGGGACTGCATAATGTTGCAGGTCTGGGATGATTGCCAGTGGCTGCGAAACTTTCGCATGCGTAAGGACACTTTCATGGAACTTTGTGACTTGCTTTCCCCTGCCCTGAAGCACAAGAATACCAAGATGAGAGCAGCCCTCACAGTTGAGAAGCAAGTGGCGATAGCCCTGTGGAAGCTTGCAATGCCAGACAGCTACTGGTCAGTCGGGAATCAATTTGGAGTGGGCAAATCTACTGTGGGGGCTGCTGTGATGCAAGTAGCCAACGCAATCAAAGATCTGCTGCTATCAAGGGTAGTGACTCTGGGAAATGTGCAGGTCATAGTGGATGGCTTTGCTGCAATGGGATTCCCTAACTGTGGTGGGGCGATAGACAGAACCCATATCCCTATCTTGGGACCAGAGCACCAAGGCAGCGAGTACGTAAACCGAAAGGGGTACTTTTGAATGGTGCTGCAAGCACCGGTGGATCACAAGGGACGTTTCACCAACATCAGCGTGGGATGGCCGGGAAAGGTACATGAAGCTCGCATTTTCAGGAACTCTGGTCTGTTTCAAAAGCTGCAGCAAGGGACTTACTTTCCAGACCAGAAAATAACCGTTCGGGATGTTGAAATGCCTACAGTTATCCTTGGGGACCCAGCCTACCCCTTAATGCCATGGCTCATGAAGCCATACACAGGCAGCCTGGACAGTAGTCAGGAGCTGTTCAACTATAGGTTGAGCAAGTGCAGAATGGTGGTAGAATGTGCATTTGGGCGTTTAAAAGCACGCTGGCGCAGTTTACGGGCTCGGTTAGACCTCAGCTAAACCAATATTCCCATTGTTATTACTGCTTGCTGTGCACTCCACAATATCTGTGAGAGTAAGGGGGAGACGTTTATGGCAGGGTGAGAGGTTGAGGCAAATTGCCTGGCTGCTGATTATGCGCAGCCAGATACCAGGGCCATTAGAAGAGTACAGGAGGGCACGGTGCGCATCAGAGAAGCTTTGAAAACCAGTTTCAGGAATGGCCAGGCTATGATGTGAAAGTTCTGTTTGTTTCTCCTTGATGGAAACCCCCTTCCGGGTTCACTCTACCCTCCCCTCCCCCCTTCGATCACCACTTGCAGAGGCAATAAGGTCATTGTTGCTTCACATTCATGCATTCTCTATTTATTCATCACACAAATAGGGGGATAACTGCCGAGGTAGCCCAGGAGGGGTGGTGGAGGAGGGAAGCACCGGGTGGGATGGTGGAGGAGGGAAGGACAAGGCCACACAGCACTTTAAAACTTATTGAATGCCAGCCTTCTGTTGCTTGGGCAATCCTCTGGGGTGGAGTGGCTGGGTGGCCAGAAGCCCCCCCCACCGCGTTCTTGGGCGTCAGGGTGAGGAGGCTATGGAACTTGGGGAGGAGGGCGATTGGTTACACAGGGGCTGTAGCAGCGGTCTGTGCTCCTGCTGCCTTTCCTGCAGCTCAACCATACTCTGGAGCATATGATTTTGATCCTCCAGCAGCCTGAGCATTGACTCCTGCCTTCTTTCAGCAAGCTGACGCCACCTACCATCTTCAGTCTGCCACCTCTCCTCGCGGTCATATTGTGTTTTTCTGCACTCTGAGATTGTCTGCCTCCACGTATTTTGCTGTGCTCTGTCAGTGTGGGAGGACAGCATGAAGTCGGAGAACATTTTCATCACGAGTGCGTTTTTTTCGCCTTCTAATCTTTGCTAGCCTCTGGGAAGGAGAAACATATGCAGCTGGTGGAGGGGGAAAAAAAGGGAGAGTGGTATTTAAAAAGACACATTTTATAGAACAATGGGTACACTCTTTCATGGTAAAACTTGCTGTTAACATTACATAGCACATGTGCTTTCATTACAAGGTCGTATTTTGCCTCTTACTGAGGGTATGCCGGTTTGGTGTGAGAAATCACTCACGCAGGGCCGGGCAACAGATTTCAGCTTGCAGGCAGCCATGGTAAGCCACAGTCTTTTGGCTTCTTTAACCTTCATAACATGTGGGAATGGTTTCAAACAGCAGCGCCCTCATTTCCCATACGAAGTAGCCGTTGGGTTGGCCATTAAAAATGGGTTGGCAATTTAAAAGGAGGGGCTGTGGTTTCCGGGTTCACGTGCAGCAGAAACTCAGCTAACCTCCCCCCCCCCCCCAAACACACACACACACCCAATTCTCTGGGATGATGTCTTCACCCCTCCCTGCACCGCGTGGCTAACAGTGGAGAAGATTTCTGTTCAGCCACAGGCAAACAGCCCAGCAGGAACGGGCACCTCTGAATGTCCGCTTACTAAAACCACCCTATTTCAACCAGGTGACCATGAATGATATCACTCACCTGAGGGTAACACAGAGAGGTAAAGAACGGATGTTATTTGAATGCCAGCAAACATCAGGACCATACGCTGCAATGCTTTGTTCCACAATGATTCCCGACTACGTGCTACTGGTCTGGCGTGGTAAAGTATCCTACTATGGAGGACGGAATAAGGCTCCCCCCACCCAGAAACCTTTTGCAAAGAGAGCTTTATGGAGATGTCCCTGGAGGATTTCTGCTCCATCCCCAGACACTTTAACAGACTTTTCCAGTAGCTGTACTGGCCGTGAATGCCAGGGCATATTAATAATTAAACACACTTGCTTTTAAACCATGTATAATATTTACAAAGGTACACTCACCAGAGGTCCCCTCTCCACCTTCAGGGTCCGGGAGCCTGCCTTGGGTGGGTTCGGGGGTACCGGGTCCAGGTCCAGGGTGTGATAAACAGATCCTGGATAGTGTGGAAACTGGTTTGACCGCTTCCTTGCTCTGAGCTATCTACAACCTCCTCATAATCATCATCTTCTTTGCCCCCAAAACCCGCTTCCGTGTTGCCTCCCCCTCCTTGGATGGAGTCAAAGCACAGGGTTGGGGTAGTGGTGGCTGCACCCCCCTACAATGGCATGCAGCTCATCATAGAAGCGGCATGTCTTGGGTTCTGAACCGGAGCGGCCGTTTTTCTCTCTGGTTTTTTGGTAGGCTTGCCTGAGCGCCTTAATTTTCACGCAGCACTGCTGCGGGTCCCTGTTATAGCCTCTGTCCTTCATGCCACTGGAGATTTTTTTTCAAATATTTTGGCGTTTCGTCTTTTTGAACGGAGTTCTGCCAGCACGGATTCATCTCCCCATACAGCGATCAGATCCTGTACCTCCCATTCGGTCCAAGCTGGAGCTCTTTGGCGATTCTGGGACTCCTGAGCTGGTGACCTGTGCAGGTGAGCTCGCCACGCTGGCCAAACAGGAAAGGAGATTCAAAAGTCCGCAGGCCTTTTCCTGTATACCTGGCCAGTGCATCTGAGTTGAAAGCACTGTCCAGAGTGGTTAAAACTGAGCACTCTGGGATAGCTCCCGGAGGCCAATACCGTCAAATTGCATCCACAGTACCCCAAATTCGACCCGGCAAGGCCGATTTCAGCGCTAATCCCCTCATCGGGTGTGGAGTAAAGAAATCGATTTTAAGAGCCCTTTAAGTCGGGGGGGAAAGGGCTTAGTCGTGTGGATGGGTGCAGGGTTAAATCAAGATAACGCTGCTAAATTCGACCTAAACTTGTTGTGTAGACTAGGCCTTAGGGTTCTTTTAATGTTGATTGCTTAACTAAAGAAAAGGACTACAGAGTTAAATTTATCTTTGTAGAATTTGATTAAATATCCTTTGACAGCAACTAATAGTATAGGATATGTGATACAGCAGGGCCAGAGGGCAGCAAGAGAGTGATAGATGGGAGAGACATAAGCCCCAGGATGATCAGAGCCTTATTCCCTGTGGACTGAGGAGACGTTACTACAAGTTAATTAGAGCACCTGGAGCCAATTAAGGCCCTGCCAGAGACCTAATAGAAACCCCTGCTTCAGTCAGACAAGGAGGCGGAAAGGAGAGCTGACTGTAGTTTGGAGGAGTACTGTTGTTAACCAGAGGATCACAGTACCAGGAAAGGCAGAGCAGAGGGACTCCCCAGGCACAGAGGACTGAGGGAAACCCTGCCCTAGGGGGGAGAGGACAGGAAGCCCTTGAAGCTGAAGGAGCTGGGACCCTGAGTAGGGGACAGGCCCGGGTTTGTTCCTGCTGTCCTTCTCTCTCCCACCAGGGCACGAGCGGAGCCCTCGATGCCCAAGAACAGGGGCAAGAGGCGCTGCCGTGACCCATCACTCGAAGGGAAAGCACAGGACCCACCGTAATAGCACCAACCATTTGCCACATGTGGTGAGAGGAGTGGGATTCCGTACTGTGAACTTAATCCAGGGTGAGCCAAAACCATCCTGTCCCCAAAATGGAGGATGTGGTCAAGGCACTAGTACAAGCCACAGTAGCCCAACAGGAGGCTGCCCTGGTCCAAGCAGCTGCCCAACAGGAGGCGGTATGGCTGGAACAGGAGACCAATTGCCTGCTGATGAGCCAGGACTGCACCGTGCTGCATGAAGTGGTGAACCAGGTGAAGACCCTTGTGGAGCTGAGCCAGGACTGTACAGGTCAGCAACTGCCTGCAGAAAATGATGCGGGAGGATGGTGTGGAGACATACCTCTTGGCTTTCGAGAGGGCAGCCCTGTGGGAGGATTGGACCGAAGATCAGTGGTCTGGCATCCTCACCCTGTTCCTGCATGGGGAAGCCCAGGAGGCCTACTACTATATGGCCAGGGAGGCTGTGGCAGACTACCACAGCTGAAACCGGAGATCCTGGCCAGATCCGGATTAATGACAGCATTGCGAGCCCAGAGGTTCCATGAGTGGTGGTATAGTGAGGACAAAACACCATGGTTGCAACTGTTTGACCTAATCCACCTGACCCGGAAGTAGCTGCACCCCGAGGCCCTCGGCTCTGAGAAAATGATGGAGCTCCTGGTGCTGGACTGGTATATGAGGGGGCTACCCTCAAGCCTCTGAGCCTGGGTTGGCCAGAATGACCCTTCCAACTATAATGAGTTAGTCACCCTCATAGAGAGACAGCTGGCAGCCCGTGAAGTGTTCCAGACCTCAGTAGATGAGGCACAATGGACTAGGAAGCCAGTCCCAACCCCGAGGCCCCAGACTATCAATACTGCCAATACACAAGAATTTTGGGAAGGACCAAGCCTATGACCCGCTATATGCAAATGTGAGGGAGGAGATAGTGGAGGTAAACGGCGTACCCACAGAGGGGAAATCCAAAGGCCCAGGGCCATACTACATGGTCAAATGCAATCTGTTGCACTGTTGTAGCCCAGATACGGGGGGAAATGATAGAGCAGTTCTTAGTAACACAGAAGCACACAAGGGCAATGTTAGAGTTAGCTCACAGCCATTTATTTGGGGACATCTAGGAATAGATAGACCCAGGATAGAGTCCTAAGGAAGTTTTACTGTCTGGGAGTACAGGTGGAAGTCCAGCGCTATTGTGCCTCTTGCCCAGAATGCCAGTTGCACAGCTCCCGACCTCATTTACAGGCCCCTTGGTGCCCTTGCTTGTTATTGAAGTCCCTCTCAAAAGGATAGCCATGGACCTAGTGGGCCCGCTAGAAAGATCGGCCCGGGGCCACCGAGGCAAACTCATCATCCTTGACTATGCCACGATACCCAGAAGCCGTTCCCCTAAGAAGCTCCATGGCCAAGGCAATAGCAAAACGACTGCTCTAGGTTTTCGCTAGAGTGGGCATCCCTAAGGAGATCCTGACCAACAAAGGGATTCCCTTCATGTCAAAATTAATGAGGGACTTATGTGCCTTACTCAGCATCCAGGCCTTGCATACCTCAATCTGTCATCCTCAAACAAATGGCCTGGTCAAGCAATTTAATTGTACCCTCAAAAGCATGATCCAGAAGGTGGTGGCACAGGACTGAAAAGACTGGGATAGTCTTCTACTGTACTTGATGTTTGTGTTATGGGAGGTCCCCCAGACGTCTACTGGATTCTCGCCCTTCAAGCTACTATACAGAGGCCACTCACGCAACATATTAGATATTGCCAAGGAGGACTGGGAAGAACAGCCCAACCCAGGGAAGAATGTCATTGAGCACGTGGCACAGATGAGAGAGCGAATAGCCCGAGTGACCCCCCATAGTATGAGAACATTTAGAGAAAGCACAGAGTCCCAGTGGACCTATTACAACTGCCAAGCAAAAGCATGGAGATTTCAGCTAGGAGAAGGGGTGCTGGTATGGCCATATGAGATAGTGGAAGTCATTGGGGAGGTGGAGTATAAGGTAAAGAAACCAAGACCACCGAAGGCCAGAACAAGTCTACCATGTTAACTTACTTAAACCCTGGCATGACCGGGAGACATGCCTGGTCACCCAGGGAGCTCCAGCCCATACAGATGGCCCACAAGGGCGGGTGAGAATATCCCCTGAACTAACCCTGGAACAATGGACAGAGATCATTGACATGATCCAGCGGATTTTTCCTCTGGCCAGGAGCGATTTTAAAGGGGTTTACCCTTCCCTTTATATTTCTGACACATGCATTGATGAGCTAGTTGATCAGTTAAGCAAGGCCTGATATCTGACCACACTGGACTTGACCAAAGGCTATTGGCAAATCCCCCTGGCCGAGGATGCCAAGGAGAAGAGTGCCTTCTCTACGCCCAACAGCCTTTTCCAATATACTGTCCTCACTTTCGGGGGGCCCACAACATTCCAATGACTAATGGACAAATTACTACAACCCCACTCCAAGCATGCCGTTGCCTATTTAGACACCATAGTCATCCGTAGCCCTGACTGGGAGACGCACCTAGGAAAAGTAGAAGACGTGCTAGACGCCCTTAGGTTGGCCTCAGTGCCAACCCTCCCAATTGCACGGTAGGGTTAGCTCAGGCCAGATACCTTGGGTATGTAGTAGAAAGGGGCTTGGTGAAACCTCAATGGAACAAAGTAGAGGCAATACAGGATTGGCCCAGACTGGTCCGCAAAAAGCAAGTCAGAGCATTCCAAGGGATAGTGGGGGACCCACCATAATAGCACCGGCCATTTGCCACAGATATAAGAAGACAAAAATAGCATTGGAATGTGATTTTGTATAAACTAGAAAATTAGTTGATATAACCATTGAGGTTTTTAGAATCAAATAACACAACTGGAATAGAAAATAACACTTATATTCAATCACTATCTTGAGAGGGTGACATTGTTTAGATTTTTGATTGAGTCTTTCAGAATAGATCTTCACTTGTGCCAGTTGGTTGTCTATTATGAGGTTGCTAACACAACAGAGGGGGAAAAACAATCCAAAACTAAAGCATAAGAAATGGTAAATTACTTACAGGCCAATTCACCAATGTCTCCTTCCTAATCGATCTATAATAGTCTACCTTTTTGACGTACTTCCCCACAAATTTCAGCAGCCCCAAGGTCTGTCTAGTACTCCTATCAAACAAAGCCCACTACGTTTATGACAGACTGTATAGACTAAGTACAGTTCAAGAGGTTTGTACACTTGGTCTGTTTTATGTCTGTATGGACCTAGAACTTGAAAGGCTGTATGAAACCATTAACTATGGTAGATACATGTACAGTGTCATGCTTTCTTAGTTAACAACTGTCAGGGTTCCCTCCCCACTCTGAACTCTAGGGTACAGATGGTGGGGACCCGCATGAAAGATCTCCTAAGCTTATTTCTACCAGCTTAGGTTAAAACTTCCCCAAGGCACAAATTCTTGCCCTTGGACAGTACGCTACCACGTGATTTAACAAAGAATCAGGGAAAGGACCTCTTGGAGTTCCTATTCCCCAAAAATATCCCCCCAAGCCCTTACACCCCCTTTCCTGGGGAGGCGTGAGAATAATACCCTAACCAAATGGTTACAAAGTGATCACAGACCCAAACCCCTGGGTCTTATGACAATAGAGAAATCAGTCAGGTTCTTAAAAGAAGGATTTTATTTAAAAAAAAAAAGGTAAAAATCACCTCCTGTAAAATCAGGATGGAAAATAACTTTACAGGGTAAGAAAAGATTCAAAAACACAACAGAACTTCTTCTAGGCTTAGTTTCAAAATTACAAAAAACAGGAATAAACCTCCCTCCAGCAAAGGAAAAATTCACAAGCAAAACAAAAGATAATCTAACGCACCTTGCCTGGCTTTTACTTACAATTTTTGTAATATGAAAGACTTTTAGGATGGTTTATAGGAGAAGGAGTTTTCTGACCTGATGCTGCTCTGCTTCCCAAGAGAACACACACAACAAAGCCTCCCCCTCCCCCCCCAAGATTTGAAAGTATCTTCTTTCCTCATTGCTGCTTTCGGTCAGGTGCCAACCAGGTTATTTGAGCTTCTTAACTCCTTACAGGTAAGGAGGAATTTTAGACTACCCTTAGCTGTATGGTTATGGCAACAACAGTAACTTGTTCAGTTTCAAAGCTACTTTACAACAATCTTGATTGGAGCCTATTACAAAACAAGGACACACACTGCAACTCTGTGACAATCTTTAAAGTATATACACAAGTATGTACACTTTCTTACTTATTGGGTACCCAGTTTCAGGAAATGGTCAACCGATTGATTTGGTTCGTCACACAAGAGAGAGTCTGTGTATTACTGTGACACTTTTGTGGGATGTGCAGAAACATATGTCACTATCTTAACCCCCTGCCTCAGCTAGAGAGAGACTTGCTGGTGCTTAACTGTGTGTCGGTTCTCTGACACCCAGAGTCAGTTAGCTTCCAAACAAACTCCCCAGAACTTTGCCAGCCCTTACTTTGCCTTGCAGATTAACACTGGATGTTTCTCAGTCCCCAAACTCTCCAGAAGTGTCCTCTTGTAGTGTGCAGCCCCTGTCACTGGACACTCTCACTAATTATCAGGTCAGATGCCCTCAAAGAGGCAGCGTACACACCACTGGAAGGTTACAGCTAGGATCAGGTCTTTTATAACAACACAGCACTGTATGGTGAAAACAAATATAAAGTTTATTAACAAAGAACAGAGATTCATAGATTCCAGTTTGTTGAGTAAGAATAATGGAAACAGAAATGGTTACAAATGAAACAAAAGTATAACAGGCTTTCTAGAGACTAAAACTCAACAGGCTACCTTCCTTTGTTTAAAACAGTCTCTCACCTAAACATTTTCTGCAAAGCTTGCAGGTTTGCAGTCAAACCAGGATGCACAATGATCATGAATCACCCCCACTGCCAAGGGTGTTCCTGAGTGACATAGGTGCTGGTGCCATATTGAGTTCACATCCCTGTCAACCTGTTTTGCCTATTAACTTTACATGCAAATGTAGCTCCTGTTGTTTTTGACTCACAGTGCTTAATTTACATATGACAGAGAGACCTTCCATCCGGTCTGGAAGAAACCTGTTTCTCCCTTTGGCTACAGAGTTTAAAGCATAATATCAATAGGTATACATAATTCATCACATAGTGTTAATACATATATTTCACAATGATATTAATGACCTGTGTGTCACCAGCTTTCATTTGATACCCTACACAACATTATTTACAGATAAATACTATGAAAACAATGTTTTGGATGTAGCGAGTTTGTCAGGCCTGATAGAAGTTGCTGTTACAGAACAGTGAACCCTTTGCCAGTTGGCTTTAACGGGTTCTTAGGGTCACAGTTATCATCAGTCCTTTGCTCAGCCTTCAGCTTTCAGCTCAGTTATTGTTCACAGCAGGAGTTGACACTGCAAACACAAGTGGAGCCAAGGACAAACACAATTATTGTCTCTTCCTGGTGAATTAGCAGGCAACCCAAATTGCTAGAAAATAGAGACGGAGCTAGGTACTTGATGTCACCAGGAGGACTCCCCGGTGAGTGGCCCAGGACATCAATCTTCTCCCTTCCAGGTGTCTTAGGCTGTTTTATCCCCTTTCTGCTGGGTGGTCCAACTTGGTTCCTCTTCTAGGAGGTGCTGGCATAGACCAATCAGATGATGATCATATTTCTTCTGAAGATTCAAAAATGTCCAACCAAAATTAGATGTCCTCTCTCACCATCCAGTCAGGGAACAAGGCATCACCTCTGAAGTTCTTGCAACTGGGGCTGGAATTTTCCAGTCTTTTTATGCAACACATCTTGTCAGACCAGCTTGTATAAGACAAATTAAGGCATAGGTGTTGGTACAGTCATCTTCTGACATACCTTGGACACCACCTCCTGGTTTGCTCCAGTCAGCAACTTAACTCCACAAGTCACTTTGTGTGGGCCCCTCAGCAATTTATCCCTTGGTCAACTTTGTAGTTAGGCTTGCTCAAGTGGCAGTTCCTCTATCAACATTTGTATAAATTCGTATAATTTATACAAAGTCTGTCCATATTCTTTGATGCTCTTTAAACTTGTTTTAACATTCCTTTATACAATGCAAAATTACTTCAAGACTGTTCTCCAGTAGGCCAGAATAACTGTATAATTTTATCATTTCTCTTGTCCTTGTTTTAACAACAATGATGGAACTATGCTATGTATATTTTGAAACCTGCTAACAAGTTTTCTCCTATTTTTAGGCTTTTTCTGAGAAAGAGAAACCTGTTTGATTTGATTTGGTGTTTTGTCTGTGTGCCCTTTTTAACAGTCTAATTAAAGATAAAGCTACTGCCCCAGGTAGGGGTATGTTAATTATTGGGGATCTATCTAGTAACTGGGTGGGAGCACTCCTCCTCACAGATGGATCTGATGTGGGTCAGAGGAGCAATTGGAGAGGAGGTACTGTGATGAGAGAGCAAGGCAATTTGGAATCTCCTTCACCATAGCCTCAAGTGTTCAGGTTCAGTCTTGGGGTCTCACAAGCAGCTGTGTTGTCCCTCAGGAGGGAGAGTAAATGGGTTGCAGCCTTAAACCCAATCCCAGAGTGTTCTTAGGACCCATTAGGCAAGGTCTTTCTGGTGTAGCCTCGCTAGGTATATTGGGGAAAGAAGTCCTCTGGAGGTACTAGTATCCCACCCCTTCCCACAGGTGGGGAATCACACCCAGCCTGTCCCTCTGGGTAATGCTCAGGGCAGTGAGAGATGAGCTGCTTCTCATCCCACTGAAATAACATAGAGTGGGGTAAGGTCCCATTTTACAATACTCCTGTCCTAACCCCAGGCATTATTAATCAAATAATTACATTTCTGATTATTTCACTCTGGGCTCAAGTGTTCTTATAAACACAGTTTGATTTCAGTTCCTATTATTTGGTATCTCTTTCAGCACAGGTGATAGCATAAACATACTTGACTACAAATATTAGCCTTACTTCTTCACTTGGTCACTGAACGAAAATAAATCTGTCTGAATGCAACCCCTTTTCCCCCCTAACAGGATTGCCCTTGAGGGAAACTGTCAATAAAGTTTACAGTATTTTGCCCAAAGCTATATTACTTATAGTTGACTTCCGTTTTATACATATAACTTCATTTAATCAGAGTATCAGGTTCCATTAAGTTCCCTATTATCCAGAATGGTATCTGACACATCATATAATATCTATTTTTTAAATTCATTTAATCACAGACAGGGAAAAAAGGAAATTTCTTCAGCAGTACCAACAGTGCATTCTTGTGAAAGGCAGCAGAAACATTGTTTCCTCAGACAGTCTGAAGAAACCTTGCTGTTAGATCTTGAGTATTTTTCCCTCATCTCTCTGTCCTGTGTTTTCTCAGCTGCCTTGATGCCCAGGCAGTTCTCAAATAGTAATAACTCATAACTTTGGGGCCTTAATTACTGCACCATATATAGAGGTTTATGACTCTGCTGCTGCTTCTGTGCTAAGACAGATGTTTCTTTATCTCAGGTGGCAGCATGTCATGCTTTTACATCCAGAGATCTTGGGTTCAGTCCCCATTTACCACCGGTACAACAGTCATTTTTGTGTCCTGTTTGTAATCACTGAAGTGCAATCTGATCCAAGAGCTAGGAATAGAAAAAGAATCCTGATACATAAGTATTTTTGAGACAGCTGGGCAACTCAATCATAATGTGTGTGTTGTGTCTCCCTGTGTGGGTTGGTCAACACAGAGGATAACATCATGCTTTCACCTTCATTCCTTTTGCAGAAGTGGAAGATGTTTGCACTGATTCTGAAAGTTGCTGATCGCTTAGTTGAGGGTGTGTGTGATGGGTTCCCCAGGGTACAACCTGGAACTGGGGTACCTCTGAACTTTCTATCTTACCAACCTGGGCTCCCTCTCACACTGTGATGCTGTGACAAGCTTCAAACCTCTCCGGGTACTGCACTTACACAGACATCCACAGGCAGGGATGCAGCCAGCTGCGTTACATGAATGCTTCTCCTAGCCACTCATAAACCAACAATGGAGAGGCTCCAGCCAATTCCCCAGAGCTGTACCATCTTACCCTGGTCAGAAACCTGACCAGTGTTTTTATTACCCCGTCCATCTTTCCCTCAATGTGGAGAGGACATGCACCAGCTCTTGTCCCTGAGCAGATTTCCCATGTACTTCAAGCAAAATCTACTGTTTTAGGTCAACTATAAAACAGATTTATTAACTAAAAAGAGATTGATCTGTACACTTATTACATATCATCAATTAAAATCTAAGTTGGTTACCTAGGAAATGAAAGTAAGATTGCAATCTAAGTTATATAAACTAGATAGGATTTAAATCAGGCAGTATTTCACCTTGATAGATGGGAGAGTTCCTAAATACACAAGCTGAGATTCTCCTTTCCAGCCTGGGACCACCTCCCCAATTCAAAGTTTTTGTCCTCCAAATATATTTCCAGGTGTTGAGTTGTGGGGGGAGTGAGGCCAAGTGGTGATGTCACTTCCTCCTTTTATAGTTTCTTCCAGCTTGCTGGAAAGATCCTTTGCTATGACATGAGTCAAACAGTCTCCATTGTCTACATGCTATCTCTGAGAGGTTTCCATTGTATACAGTTCCTGGGGTAGTCCTTTGTAATATGGATTTCCCTTAATAGAGGACAAAAGTTGTCTTGCTTCTCCATTGTTGTACCTGAAAGGCTAGTTGTGGGTGTTTCCAACTTCACAACATAATTCAGTAACACACACACAGCAAAACTTCATAACGTCCCATAAAACAATAGCATATACAATCCAACAGGATATTAATATTCAACAGATGGAGACTTTTAAAATGATACCTTACAAGGCATACTTTGTACAAAACATATCATAATTATATCACCATGGTGAATATGGGGGTGCCAGGGTGTTGCTTTGGAGTGCAGAGTGTTACAGGGTGAAAAAAGGATATTTGTATAAAGTTAGCGTAAAGACCCTAGAGTATTTCTTGCAATGACTTTGTCATAAATAAAAAGGGAAGGGTAACTACCTTTCTGTATACAGTGCTATAAAATCCCTCCTGACCAGAGGCAAAATCCTTTCACCTGTAAAGGGTTAAGAAGCTAAGATAACCTCGCTGGCACCTGACCCAAAATGACCAATGAGGGGATAAGATACTTTCAAATCTGGAGCGGGGGGGGAGCAAAGGGTTCTGTCTGTCTGTGTGATGCTTTTGCCGGGAACAGATCAGAAATGCAAGCCTTCCAACTCCTGTTAAGTTAGTAAGTAATCTAGCTAGAAATACGTTAGATTTCCTTTTGTTTAATGGCTGGTAAAATAAGCTGTGCTGGATGGAATGTATATTCCTGTTTTTGTGTCTTTTTGCAACTTAAGGTTTTGCCTAGAGGAATTCTCTATGTTTTGAATCTGATTACCCTGTAAGGTATTTACCATCCTGATTTTACAGAGGTGATTCTTTTACCTTTTCTTTAATTAAAATTCTTCTTTTAAGAACCTGATTGATTTTTCATTGTTCTTAAGATCCAAGGGTTTGAGTCTGTGTTCACCTGTACAAATTGGTGAGGATTCTTATCAAGCCTTCCCCAGGCTTGATAAGAATCTTATCAAGCCTCCCCCAGGGTGTAGGGCTTGGGGGGGATATTTTGGGGGAAGACGTCTCCAAGTGGGCTCTTTCCCTGTTCTTTGTTTAAAACGCTTGGTTGTGGCAGCAAAGACAAGATAAAGTTAGTACCTTGAGGAAGTTTTTAACCTAAGCTGGTAAGAATAAGCTTAGGGGGGTCTTTAATGCAGGTCCCCACATCTGTACCCTAAAGTTCAGAGTGGGGAAGGAACCTTGACAATGTTGCAAAACAGTCTGTATAGAAGTTAATTTGAATGTTAATGTTTGTTTAACTGTTGCATTTTGATTAATGAGAAAATTCTCTTTAAGAACAGAATGTGGCAAACAGAGTATGTTTGATACTGAGAGGAAAGTGTGGGAGGGGTTGCCTGTTACTCCAGAGAGTGGAAGAATTTGCTTGTGTAAACATACATTTATTATATCTTTCCAGAAAGCAAGCCTCATTCTCACAGGTGTAGCATTAATATTAGGGCATTGCCAATGGGCCTCTCAATTATAGGTCACTGGTTTTGAATCCTGCTCAGCTCAGCAGGGATTAAAAGTTGTTCCCATCTAATGAATGTTTGGCAGCTCCTATATGAGATGAGTTTTGGGAGTCTGACATCAAACTCACTACTATTCTTTGCAGTAGGTTGTAAGTTCTTCTGGTCAGGGACCATATCTTGGGTCTTATCTAAACACAAAAGCAGTGTCATTTTGACTGTACTGGTACAGTTAAAGCAGCACATCCTAGTTGTGGATGCAGTTATACTGGTATAAATGTGCTTACACCTATATAGCTATTCCTGTGTGTGAAAGGAGATTAAGCTATATTGGTACAAGGCACCTTTTTTAATGGTATAAATGAGTCCGCTGAGGGCTTTGTACTAGTATAGCTCTATGGGCAAAAACTTCAAATCCCTAAGTAACATAGTGTGGCGGTTCACAGTCAACGGAAACAGTCCCATCCCCTACATCGCTTCCAGAGGGACCAAGCCTAGGTCCACAATCCAATGAGGAACTGATGTCTCCAGCATCAAGAAAACAGTTCCAGACTGAACAGGAAGCAGATGAAAGCCTCCAGAGAGCTTGGATGGCGGCACGGAGCAACCCACCGCCTCTCAGCTCTTCTAATCGGTCCAGGTTTGTTGTAGAAAGAGGACTTTTATACAAGGAAACTCTTTCTGGTGGACACCAGGAAGACTGGCATCCTCAGAGACAGTTGGTAGTTCCAACGAAGTACCGGGCCAAGCTCTTGAGCTTAGCCGCCACAATCATCCTAGTGGCCATGCTGAGGTGAACAGGACCAAAGACCATTTGGGGAGGTCATTCCACTGGGAGGGAATGGGCAAGGATGTTTCTAACTATGTCCGGTCTTGTGAGGTATGCCAAAGAGTGGGAAAACCCCAAGACCAGGTCAAAGCCCCTCTCCAGCCACTCCCCATCATTGAAGTTCCATTTCAGCGAGTAGCTGTGGATATTCTGGGTCCTTTTCCGAAAAAGAGACCCAGAAGAAAGCAGTACATACTGACTTTCATGGATTTTGCCACCCAATGGCCGGAAGCAGTAGCTCTAAGCAACCCCAGGGCTAAAAGTGTGTGCCAGGCACTAGCAGACATTTTTGCCAGGGTAGGTTGGCCCTCCGACATCCTCACAGATGCAGGAACTAATTTCCTGGCAGGAACTATGGAAAACCTCTGGGAAGCTCATGGGGTAAATCACTTGGTTGCCACTCCTTACCACCATCAAACAAATGGCCTGGTGGAGAAGTTTAATGGAACTTTGGGGGCCATGGTACGTAAATTCGTAAATGAGCACTCCAATGATTGGGACCTACTGTTGCAGCAGTTGCTCTTTGCCTACACAGCTGTACCACATCCTAGTTTAGGGTTTTCACCATTTGAAGTTGTATATGGCCATGAGGGTAAGCGGCCATTACAGTTGGTGAAGCAGCAATGGGAGGGATTTATGCCTTCTCCAGGAACTAACATTCTGGACTTTGTAACCAACCTACAAAACACCCTCCAAACCTCTGTAGCCCTTGCTAAAGAAAACCTACAGGATGCTCAAAAAGAGCAAAAAGCCTGGTATGATAAACATGCCAGAGAGCGTTCCTTCAAAGTAGGGGACCAGGTCATGGTCTTAAAGGCTCTCCAGGCCCCATAAAATGGAAGCGTCGTGGGAAGGGCCATTCACGGTCCAGGAGTGCCTGGGAGCTGTTAATTTATCTCATAGCATTCCCCACCTCCAACCGAAAGCCTAAGGTATACCATATTAATTCTCTAAAGCACTTTTATTCCAGAGAATTAAAGGTTTGTCAGTTTACAGCCCAGGGAGGAGATGGTGCTGAGTGGCCTGAAGGTGTCTACTATGAAGGGAAAAGTGCTGTTGGCATGGAAGAGGTGAACCTCTCCATGACCCTTGGGCGTATGCAGCAACAGCAGATCCAGGAGCTGTGCACTAGCTACGCGCCGATGTTCTCAACCACGCCAGGACTGACTGAACGGGCATACCACTCCATTGACAAAGGTAATGCTCACCCAATTAAAGTCCAGCCTTACCGGGTGTCTCCTCAAGCTAAAACTGCTGTAGAATGGGAGATCCTGGATATGTTACAGATGGGTGTAATCCGCCTCTCTGGCAGTGCATGGGCATCTCCAGTGGTTCTAGTTCCCAAACCAGATGGGGAGATAAGTTTTTGCATGGACTACCATAAGCTAAATGCTGTAACTCGCCCAGACAACTATCCAATGCCATGCACAGATGAACTACTAGAGAAACTGGGGCAGGCCCAATTCATCTCTACCTTGGACTTAACCAAGGGGTACTGGCAGGTACCGCTAGATGAATCCGCCAAGGAAAGGTCATCCTTCGCCACACATGTCGGCCTGTATGAATTTAATGTACTCCCTTTCAGACTGCGGAATGCACCCGCCACCTTCCAAAGACTTGTAGATGGTCTCCTAGCAGGATTACGAGAATATGCAGTCGCCTACCTTGACGATGTGGCCATATTTTCGGATTCCTGGGCAGAACACCTGGAACATCTACAAAAAGTCCTTGAGCGGATAAGGGAGGCAGGACTAACTGTTAAGGCTAAGAAGTGTCAAATAGGCCTAAACAGAGTGACTTACCTTGGACACCAGGTGGGTCAAGGAACTATCAACCCCCTACAGGCCGAAGTGGATGCTATTTAAAAGTGGCCTGTCCCAAAGTCAAAGAAACAGGTTCAATCTTTCTTAGGCTTGGCCGGTTATTACAGACGTTTCGTACCACAGTACAACCTAATCACCGCCCCACTGACAGACCTAACCGAAAAGAAGCAGCCAAATGCCGTTCAGTGGACCGAAGAGTGTCAGAAGGCCTTTAACCAGCTTAAAGCGACACTCATGTCTCAAACTGTACTAAGAGCCTCAGACTTTGACCCGTTCCTAGTAACCACAGATGCGTCCGAGCGTGGTGTGGGAGCAGTTTTAATGCAGGAAGGACCAGATCAAGAATTCCACCCTGTAGTGTTTCTCAGCAAGAAGCTGTCTGAGAGAGAAAGCAACTGGTCAGTCAGTGAAAAAGAATGTCACACCATTGTCTACGCTCTGGAAAAGCTACGCCCATGTGTTTGGGGATGGCGTTTCCACCTGCAAACTGACCATGCTGCGCTATGGTGGCTTCATACCACCACAGGAAATAACAAAAAACTTATTCGGTGGAGTTTAGCTCTCCAAGATATTGATTTCGACATCCAACACATCTCAGGAGCTTCTAACAAAGTGGCTGATGCACTCTCCTGTGAAAGTTTCCCAGAATCAACTGGTTAAAATCGTCCTTGAGATGTGGAAAATATTGTTAATCTTTATATACTTGGTAGTATATTTAGAGGTGCATGTGTCTTATTAACTCTGTTTTTTCCTAGAGCTCCAGGAAGAAATCCCAGCCAGCGTTTCACCCTATCTGTGATTTGTGGGGCATGTCATAAATATAAAGGGAAGGGTAAACACCTTTAAAATCCCTCCTGGCCAGAGGAAAAACCCTTTCACCTGTAAAGGGTTAAGAAGCTAGGATAACCTCACTGGCACCTGACCAAAATGACCAATGAGGAGACAAGATACTTTCAAAAGCTGGGGGGAGGGAGACACAAAGCCTCTCTCTCTGTCTGTGTGATGCTTTTGCTGGGGACAGAACAGGAATGGAGTCTTAGAACTTAGTAAGTAATCTAGCTAGATATGCGTTAGATTCTGATTTCTTTAAATGGCAGAGAAAATAAGCTGTGCTGAATGGAATGGATATTCCTGTTTTTGTGTCTTTTTGTAACTTAAGGTTTTGCCGAGAGGGATTCTCTATGTTTTGAATCTAATTACCCTGTAAGGTATTTACCATCCTGATTTTACAGAGGTGATTCTTTTTACTTTTTCTTCTATTAAAATTCTTCTTTTAAGAAACTGAATGCTTTTTCATTGTTCTTAAGATCCAAGGGTTTGGGTCTGTGTTCACCTATGCAAATTGGTGAGGATTTTTATCAAACCTTCCCCAGAAAAGCGGGGGTAACGTTTGGGAGGAAAGACGTTTCCAAACGGACTCTTTCCAAATTATATCATAGAATCATAGAATATCAGGGTTGGAAGGGACCTCAGGAGGTCATCTAGTCCAATCCCCTCCTCAAAGCAGGACCAATCCCCAATTTTTGCCCTATATCCCTAAAGGGCCCCCTCAAGGGTTGAACTCACAACCCTGGGTTTAGCAGGCCAAAGCTCAAACCACTGAGCTATCCCTCTCCCCGTTAGACGTTTGGCGGTGGCAAAAGGTAAAATAGTTTGTACCTTGGGGAAGTTTTCACCTAAGATGGTAAAAGTAAGCTTAGGAGGTTTTCATGCAGGTCCCCACATCTGTACCCTAGAGTTCAGAGTGGGGAAGGAACCTTGACAACTGCTTTAAAAGCTCTCCTTCCAGTTCCCTCAAAAATGCCCCCAGGTGAAAGGAGCTGAGCTAAGGGTGAAGCTAGAAAAAGGGGACCATGGGGAAGTGGCCCAGGAAATCAAAGCAGCTCCATGGGTGAAGGGGAAGCCACCAAGAGTTGCTACCATTAGGGTCCCTGGGCTGGAACCCGGAGTAGAGAATGGGCCCAGGTTCCCCCCTGTGCTCTACAGAGACTCCGTTGAGAAGGGAAGCAGGCCTTGGTCCAGGCAGGAGGCCAAACTGCGCCTACTAAGCTCAAAGGAGCATCAGAGACTGTGGGGTATTCCCCCTCCCCATCTCCCATACTGGCCTATGATGAAAGTAGCTCGGTAAGCTGTGACCCTTAAGAAAGGGAGGTCACATTGAGAGCCCAAAAGTGCGGGACCCACCAATACAGGCTCGGAGCTTTGTCACAACAGTTAAACTGGTTAAACTGGTACAAAATCTGTGTGTCTGTGAACCAGGCCTAACTATGTGTATGAACAATTCCTAGCACAGTAGGGACTGGTGAGCTGATCTTGATAGGGTCCTCCAGAAAGAACTTCTGCAGAGGGGCTAAAATCATCTTACTCACTAAACATTTGTGAGAGCTGACAACATTATAATTGCAGCACACACACACAGAGAGAGGGCAAGGAGGATTCAAAAGCCAGATGACAAACAAAAAATATGATTAAATCTTTTTATTAAAAAAATCTTATGACTTTGAGGAGGGCTGACTCATGATTTTTGGACTTCTCGGGTTGGCAATATTGCCTTCTCTGTTTTTGTTTTTAATCATAATTTAAAAGTGAAACTAAAAGTAAATTGCCAAAAAACCCAAATTAATGATTAAATTAAAGTTCTGTTCTGAAATGTGACTCTTTTTTAAAAAAAAAGTGTTCCACATTCATTGTCCCTCAATGAATTCTATATCAAGTTTGCTCAGTTCATGCGTTTGAGGAATGAGTAAATTCTATTCCACAATAACATGAGCAGTAAAACCTGTTTTTACAGGTATGTATGTTCTCTGGTTTTGATGTTTTTTTCTAAAGAGTTGTCTATCTTGCAAATGTACCAAATGGAGTCTGAATGTCAAGCTGTGTTTTCTGGTTACTGCATCATCACCAGAAATTGTTATTTTCCCAGAGGAATTTGTGTGTGTAGTTAAGGTGCAATTAGGGTGTGTAAATCTGAATGCCTTGAGGTAAGTTTTATGTGATAAGAATTTAGGCTATGTGTACATTGTGCCTCAGTGCAGACTACAGGTGTGAATTGCAGAGTGCACCAAAGTATTGTTCTCTAACTGTCCACATGAACACTGCTGGTGTGAATGAAAAGGTACGTAGTTAACGTTCTTTGAGTGTTTGCTCATGTGTATGCCACAATAGGTGTGCATGCTCACCACGTGCACCGGTGCTGGAAGTTTTTCCCCTAGCAGTACCCGTAGGGGGGAGCACCCCCCTGCGGTGCCTGCCTGGTGGAGTATAAGGTGGGCTGCGCTCCCCCCACCCTCAGTTCCTTCTTGCCCCCAGTGAAGGTGTGTCGGAACTGCTCAGCTCCAGCTTTGCTGCAGCTCGTCCCCAGAACTCATCGTTTGTTCAGTAATACCTATAGTTAGTTAGCTAATTCAGTTAGTTTAGTTAGTCATTGAGCCTGGGCTGGGGCATGCTTTAAGTCGTGTGGCTATTGTAGGTGCTCTATGCCAAGGAGCAACCTGCACGCAGATTGTCTGCGCTGCTTGGGAGAAGCCCATATCAGCAAAAGGTGCAAGATCTGCAAGTCTTTCAAGCCCTGGACTAAAAAAGAAAGGGACATTAGGCTCCGGCCTATCCTGATGGAGTCGGCGCTGGCCCCAAACCCGGCACGCCACTCCAAACTGGTACCTGGCACCGCAGCGTTGTTACGTGAGACCCTCCAGAACCATCGTGCAGTCGGCACTGCTCCCCATCCCTGGGGCATGCCAAGAGGACCGGGAAGACTCCCTCTTCACAACGGCACCGAGGGATGTCTGGGGCAGAGGCTAGGCCCATGTCGGGTAGTCCTCGATCCCCATTGGGCCCTAGGCTTCCAACTCATGTTGAGTGGAGTAGCCCGGCCCGTTCAGAGCCAGTCTCTCCGGATGTCCGGATGCCATCTATGACCCAAGCCCTCCAGGCAGCCAGGGACATCATGTCCGTGCCAGTGCCCAGAGCTCTGCCGATGTGGGCCACACACTCGTGATCCAAGCCACCGCTGGGATCATCAGAGTCGCCACTGGCCCGGTACCGGTGTCGGTCGAGGGAACATTCCCGACAGCGCTCACAGCCCAGTGACCATTCAGGGCTCAGTCCATGTGGATCGCCCTCGACGCCAGCCAGATTGTCTGGATGCATGCTGTCCAAACGGGACTCCCGGCACCGCTCATCTTCGCGAAGCAAATATCGACAGGACCATGGCGGACGTCACCAACTGTCCTCATCTCGCAGGAGATACCGCCTTCGGTCATGGCATGATCGTTGACGCCGTTCCTGCTCGGACTCCCGTTCCAAGTCTCCGCCAAGGCACTGTAGTCCCGGGCATTGATCACCAGCGCCTCGCCAACGCGGGTCTGCCCATCGAGGCCGTTCGTAGAGCAGCTACTACCGTCGGCGCCGCTCCTCCGCATCGGGATTGTGGTCCCGTGGCTGACATAGGTCCCAGCACCGCCAATACTCCCGGTCCAGAGGCAGCAGCTGATCATACACCAGCCCGGACTCCCCTCGCAGGCGCCCATCTACAGGCCAAGCTAGCCAGCCCGAACAGCCGACCCCGTTGGTGCCGCAGCAAGCTCAGTGGCACCAAACATCGTGGCTAGTCCAGTGGTACCAGTGAGTACTGTGGCCTCCAGCGCAGCCCCCCATGGCGGCTCACTCGGTGGCCGGGGCCTCGGAAGCACCGTCGGCGTCCATCTTTAGACTGCCAGAAAAAAGGTCGGTGGGACCTGTGTCCTCAGTACCATGCCCGGAGTCCGACCAGGTGGTGGATCCTCCGGTACCGGACAACACCCAAAGCACCGCACCGGCTTCGCCCTGTCCGGAGGAGCTGATAGTGGCCCTGCCCCCCTCTATACCGCAGGAGCACTACTGGGTTCACCAAGCCCTCCTAAAAAGTGTGGCAGTGAGCTTCCACTCCCAGGCTGAGGAGATGGAAGGGCCCTCAAACTCCCTGTTCAATGTGCTCTCCTCTTCAGCACTGGGGAGGGTGGCCTTCCCGCTCCATGAAGGGGTGGCAAGAATTTCAACTGCCCTGTGGCAAAACACCAGTCTCGTTGGCTCCCATCTCTAAAAAGGCGGAGCGCAAGTACTTGGTACCCACGAAGGAACACGAGTATCTGTATACCCACCCGGCGCCCAACTCCTTGGTGGTTGAGTCGGTCAACCAAAGGGAGCGGCAGGGGCAACCAGCCCCGACCCCCAAGAACAAATACTCTTGGAGGCTGGATACTTTCGGGAGAAAAGTTTATTCGTCGTCAAGCTTCCAGCTACTAGTAGCAAACCATCAGGCTCTCCTGGGTCGCTCCGAGTTTAACCTCTGGGAATCCCTCCCGAAGTTTGAGGACTCCCTCCAGGAGCACAGTAAGAAGGAGTTTGAGATGCTCATGGAGGAAGGAATGGCGGCCACAAGAGCATCCCTGTAGGCCGCTTTGGATGCAGCAGACATGGCTGAATGGTCCATGGCCGCTGTGGTGTCCATGAGACAGTTGTCATGGCTTCTGCTCTCTGGGCTCTCCAGCAGAGCGCAGCTGTCAGTGCAGGATCTCCCTTTCAACGGGAAGGCTCTGTTTGCTGAGGAAACGGACACAAGACTGCATGGCATGAAAGACTCCCGCACGACCCTCCAGACCTTGGGCCTCTATGTCCCTCCTCCAGCAAAACCCAAGTTCAAGCCTCAGCAGGCTCCAGCCCAGGCCGCCCTCCCAAAGTACGAGGCCACCCACAAAAAGCAGTGGGACTATAGAAAGAGCCTGCAACGGCAATCCCGGTCAGCCCCCCATCCTCGGTCTTCTAAGGGAAAGCAGGCAGGCAAAAGGCGCTTTTGACGGGATGCTCGGGGGTACCCTGCCAATTCTCAGCAGAGACCTACCCCCAATAAAGCACCTTTTCTCCAGTTGGTTGTGTGCTTTCCTCCCAGAATGGTCGCGGCTCACCTCGGACCAATGGGTTCTCAACACCATCTCCTGAGGTTACACTCTTCAGTTTACCTCCTCCCCGCCCAAGCACCCTCCGCCCCCGTCCCTTCCAGGGGACCCCTCTCACAAGGCCCTGCTCAAGCAGGAGATGGGGCAGCTCCTGTACCTAGAAGCTATAGAGGTGGTTCCCAAGGAGTTCCTGGGCAGGGGGTATTACTCCCATTATTTCCTTATCCCAAAGGCCAAAGCGGGGCTCAGGCCCATCATGGACCTGCGAGGCCTGAACCACTACATGGTAAAACTCAAGTTCCACATGGTTTCCCTGGCCTCCATCATCCCCTCCATGGATCCCGGGGGCTGGTACGCTGCCCTCGATCTACAGGACGCGTACTTTCACATCCACGTATTCGAGGGGCACAGACGCTTCCTCTGTTTCGTGGTGGGACAGTCACTACTAATTAACGGTCCTACCGTTTGGTCTGTCCACTGCCCCCAGGGTCTTTACAAAGGTATGGCAGTGGTAGCGGCCTACCGCAGACGCCAAGGGGTCCAAATATTCCCATATCTGGATGACTGGCTAGTCAAAGGCACTTCCCGGTTGCAGGTGAGGGATCATGTGGCGCGCCTGTTGTCCACATGTACTGCCCTGGGCCTGTTGATAAACAATACCAAGTCCATGTTAGCCCAGGTCAAACGCACAGAGTTTATTGGGGCGCTACTGGACGCAACGTCGGCCAGGTCCTCTCTCCCACCGGACAGGTTCGAGACCCTGAAAGGGCTCATCAACGTGGTCACAAGGTTCCCGGTGACGACAGCCAGGGTTTGCCTGCAACTGCTGGGTCACATGTCTGCGTGCACATATGTGATCCATCATGTCAGACTCAGAATGAGGCCCCTCCAGCTCTGGCTGGCCTCGCAGTTCTCCCTGGCCACGGACAGAATGGACAAAGTCCTCACTGTGCCGAACTCAGTGATCACCTCCCTGCGGTGGTGGTCAGTCCCAAACAACATGCTCCAAGGGGTCCCGTTCAGGGACAGGGCCCTGTCATTGGAACTGGTGTCCGACGCGTCGGACCTGGGTTGTGCGGCCCATGTGGGAACTTTCAGACCCCAGGCCTGTGGTCTCTACAAGACCTACCCCTTCATATAAATGTCAAGGAACTCAGGGCGATGCAACTGGTGTGCATGGCCTACTGCTCGCACCTGGAGGGCAAGGTAGTCAGGGTTGTCACGGACAACACAGCCGCGATCTTCTGTATCAAGCGCCAAGGTGGGGACTGATCCTCAGCCCTCTGCCATGAAGCCCTCAGTCTGTGGGACTTCTTTATAGACCACAACATCTATCTAAAAGCCTTCCACCTTCCAGGCGCCCGGCATGTGAGGGCGGATCGCTTGAGCAGGGATTTTTCCTCTCAGCACGAGTGATCTCTACACCCAGAAGTGGCTCACCAGCTCTTCCAAAGGTGGGGTACTCCCCAGGTAGAATTATTTGCAACCCGGCAGAACCGACGATGCCCCCGGTTCTTCTCCGGGGGGGTAGGGAGGGGCGTTATCTCTGATGCCTTTCCCCTGTCCTGGTCTAGCCAGCTCTTCTACGCCATTCCCCCATTCCCTCTGATCAGTAGGGCCCTGGAGAAAATAAAGACAGACAAAGCCAGGGTCCTCCTAGTTACTCCAGTGTGGCCCCAGCAGCACTGGTACAGGACCCTCTCAGGGCTGGCGGTAGCCACTCCACCCGGACCTGCTCTCTCAGGACCAGGGTCACCTCCTCCATCCCAACCTAGCAACGCTTCACCTCACAGCATGGCTGCTCAGTGGCTAGGTGGCGAGGAAAGGACATGCTCGGAACAGGTTCAGCGCGTCCTCCTCAAAAGTAGACAGCCCTCCACTCACCACTCCTATGTGGCGAAGTGGTCTCGGTTTTCAAGATGGGCAGCAGGCCAGGGTGTTTCCCTGACGGCCACCATAATCCAGCTTATCCTTGATTACCTCCTCTACCTGAGGGTTTAGGGACTGGCACCCTCATCAGTCAGGGTGCACTTGGCGGCTATATTGGCTTTCATCCCCTGGTGCAAGGGCACACAGTGTTTTCCCATGCTGTGACCAACTAGTTCCTTAAGGGTTTGGACCATCTCTACCCATATTCCAAGCCCTGGTTCCACAGTGGGACCTAAACCTGGTGCTGGCTCGTCTCATGGGGGCCCCGTTTGAACCACTGGCCACGTGTTCCTGGTCTCACCTCTCGTGGAAGGTGGCCTTCCTGGTAGCTATCACGTTTGCTGGGCGGGTCTTGGAGCTCAGGGCCCTAACCTCCGAACTGCCATATACAGTTTTTCATAAGGACAAGGTCCAGCTCCGCCTACACCCCGCATTCCTCCCGAAGGTGGTCTCCGCCTACCACCTGGGTCAGGACGTTTTTCTGCCAGTCCTCTGACCCAAGCCTCACACGACTAGTGAGGAACACCGTCTCCACACGCTTGATGTGAGCAAGCTCTGGCTTTCTACCTCAAGCGGACCAAGCCATTCAGAAAGTCTTTGCAATTGTTTGTCACCTTGGCTGAGCCGATTTCCACTCATCTGTTCCTGTTGTAAGCTGGTGGGGGTTCCCCCGCCGCCCATTGTGAGGGCACACTTGACTCGGGTGCAGGCCTTGTCAGCTGCCTTCGTGGCCCATGTCCCCATCCAGGACATTTGTAGGGCCGCCACGTGGTCTTCAGTTCACACGTTCACCTCGCACTATGCAATCGTCTCCCAGGCCAGGGATGATGCCAGGTTCGGCAGGGCGGTACTCTGTCCTGAGAACTTGTGAACTCCTACCCACCTCCAACAGATATAGCTTGGAATCACCTGTTGTGGAATACACACGAGCAATCACTCGAAGAAGAAAAGACAGTTACCTTTTCTGTAACTGGTATTCTTCGAGATGTGTTGCTCATGGCTATTCCACATCCCACCCTTCTTCCCCTCTCTCGGAGTTGTCTGGCAAGAAGGAAATGACGGTGGGGGGAGCGCAGCTCCCCTTCTGCCGTGCCAGGCAGGCGCCGTGGTGGGGCGCTCCCCCCTATGGGTACTGCTAGGGGAAAAACTTCCAGCACTGGTGCACATGGCGAGCACGCACACCTATTGTGGAATAGACGAGCAACACATCTCGAAGAACACCAGTTACAGAAAAGGTAACTGTCTTTTACTGTAGTCTTTCAAACAGTACTATGTTAATGTGAACTAAGTACCTTTTAGTTCATGCCAGAAGTGTCCACACAAGGCAGTTACAGCACAACACTTCGGGGCATTCTGTAATCATAATCACGTTATCTGCACTGCAGCACAGCATAGGTAAGCCTTTAGTTACTAATTCTGTGGATAATGCACAAGACAAAAAAAATTCATATTACTCTCTCTTGCTGCTATGGGCTCGGCAAAGATAATAGGACTAAAATTAAAAAAAATTGTTACTACTTTCAAATAAGCAACTGTGAAGTGGGATATCTATAGGAAGTACATCTCCCAGCAGGAAGGAGCCATATATATATATATATATATATAGTCACTTATCTGACTATTATTGTATTTCATACCCCACAAAGGCAGAGAAATTCAAAATTAGGCTTGTTACTCTGTCTTGAAAGGGACACTGTCAACCTGGGGGATAGAGTAATATCTAATTTTAGGAATAATTTCTCTCTTTAACACACTAGAAACCTCAAAGTGAGATTAGTTTTCCTGTCAGATATTTAACTCGAGCGTATATTTTAAAAAGACATCCAGATTTGTTTTAAAGTCTTCAAGACATACAGAATCCACCAGATCTGAAGGTAAGTTATTTCAATGGTTAATTACCATCACTATAAAAAATGTGTGCCTTATTTCTAGTCAGAATTTGTCTATTCTGAGAGAAGAAGGCTCCCAAGAGAAGGAGGCGGGTGGTGGTGGTTGGGGACTCTCTCCTCAGGGGGACTGAGTCATCTATCTGCCGCCCCAACCAGGAAAACCGAGAAGTCTGCTGCTTGCCAGGAGCTAAGATTCGCGATGTGACGGAGAGACTGCCGAGGCTCATCAAGCCCTCAGATCGCTACCCCTTCCTGCTTCTTCACGTGGGCACCAATGATACTGCCAAGAATGACCTTAAGCGGATCACTGCGGACTACGTGGCTCTGGGAAGAAGGATAAAGGAGTTTGAGGTGCAAGTGGTGTTCTCGTCCATCCTCCCCACGGAAGGAAAAGGCCTGGGTAGAGACCGTCGAATCGTGGAAGTCAAGGAATGGCTACGCAGGTGGTGTCAGAGAGAAGGCTTTGGATTCTTTGACCATGGGATGGTGTTCCAAGAAGGAGTGCTAGGCAGAGACGGGCTCCACCTAACGAAGAGAGGGAAGAGCATCTTCGCAAGCAGGCTGGCTAACCTAGTGAGGAGGGCTTTAAAATAGGTTCACCGGGGGAAGGAGACCAAAGCCGTGAGTTAAGTGGGGAAGTGGGATACCGGGAGGAGGCACAAGCAGGAGCGCGAGAGGGGAGGGCTCCTGCCTCATACTGAGAAAGAGGAGCGATCAGCAGGTTACCTCAAGTGACTATATACAAATGCACGAAGCCTGGGAAACAAGCAGGGAGAACTGGAAGTCCTGGCACAGTCAAGGAATTATGATGTGATTGGAATAACAGAGACTTGGTGGGATAACTCACATGACTGGAGTACTGTCATGGATGGATATAAGCTGTTCAGGAAGGACAGGCAGGGCAGAAAAGGTGGGGGAGTTCCACTGTATGTAAGAGAGCAGTATGACTGCTCAGAGCTCAAGTATGAAACTGCAGAAAAACCTGAGAGTCTCTGGATTAAGTTTAGAAGTGTGAGCAACAAGGGTGATGTCGTGGTGGGAGTCTACTATAGACCACCAGACCAGGGGGATGAGGTGGATGAGGCTTTCTTCCGGCAACTCGCAGAAGTTACAAGATCGCAGGCCCTGGTTCTCATGGGAGGCTTCAATCACCCTGATATCTGCTGGGAGAGCAAAACAGCGGTGCACAGGCAATCCAGGAAGTTTTTGGAAAGTGTAGGGGACAATTTCCTGGTGCAAGTGCTGGAGGAACCAACTAGGGGCAGAGCTCTTCTTGACCTGCTGCTCACAAACCTGGAAGAATTAGTAGGGGAAGCAAAAGTGGATGGGAACCTGGGAGGCAGTGACCATGAAATGGTCGAGTTCAGGATCCTAACACAAGGAAGAAAGGAGAGCAGCAGAATACAGACCCTGGATTTCAGAAAAGCAGACTTTGACTCCCTCAGGCAACTGATGGGCAAGATCCCCTGAGAAAATAACATGAGGGGGAAAAGAGTCCAGGAGAGCTGGCTGTATTTTAAAGAATCCTTATTGAGGTTACAGGGACAAACCATCCGACGTGTAGAAAGAATAGTAAATGTGGCAGGCGACCAGCTTGGCGTAACAGTGAAATCCTTGCTGCTCTTAAATACAAAAAAGAAGCTTACAAGAAGTGGAAGATTGGACAAATGACCAGGGAGGAGTATAAAAATATTTGCTCGGGCTTGCAGGAGTGAAATCAGGAAGGCCAAATCACACCTGGAGTTGCAGCTAGCAAGAGATGTTAAGAGTAACAAGAAGGGTTTCTTCAGGTATGTTAGCAACAAGAAGAAAGTCAAGGAAAGTGTGGGCTCCTTACTGAACGAGGGAGGCAACCTAGTGACAGAGGATGTGGAAAAAGCTAATGTACTCAATGCTTTTTTTGCCTCTGTCTTCACGAACAAGGTCAGCTCCCAGACTACTGCACTGGGCAGCACAGCATGGGGAGAAGGTGACCAGCCCTCTGTGGACAAAGAAGTGGTTCGGGACTATTTAGAAAAGCTGGACGAGCACAAGTCCATGGGGCTGGATGCATTGCATCCGAGAGTGCTTAAGGAGTTGGTGGATGTGATTGCAGAGCCATTGGTCATTATCTTTGAAAACTCATGGCGATCGGGGGAGGTCCCAGATGACTGGGAAAAGGCTAATGTAGTGCCCATCTTTAAAAAAGGGAAGAAGGAGGATCCTGGGAACTACAGGCCAGTCAGCCTCACCTCAGTCCCTGGAAAAATCATGGAGCAGGTCCTCAAGGAATCAATTCTGAAGCACTTAGAGGAGAAGAAAGTGATCGGGAACAGTCAGCGTGGATTCACCAAGGGAAAGTCATGCCTGACTAATCTAATTGCCTTCTATGACGAGATAACTGGCTCTGTGGATGAAGGGAAAGCAGTGGACGTGTTGTTCCTTGACTTTAGCAAAGCTTTTGACACGGTCTCCCACAGTATTCTTGCCAGCAAGTTAAAGAAGTATGGGCTGGATGAATGGACTACAAGGTGGATAGAAAGCTGGCTAGATTGTCGGGCTCAACGGGTAGTGATCAATGGCTCCATGTCTAGTTGGCAGCCGATATCAAGTGGAGTGCCCCAGGGGTCGGTCCTGGGGCCGGTTTTGTCCCATATCTTCGTAACTGATCTGGAGGATGGTGTGGATTGCACCCTCAGCAAGTTTGCAGATGACACTAAACTGGGAGTGGTAGATACGCTGGAGGGTAGGAATAGGATACAGAGGGACCTAGACAAATGAGAGGATTGGGCCAAAAGAAATCTGATGAGGTTCAACAAGGACAAGTGCAGAGTCCTGCACTTAGGACGGAAGAATCCAATGCACCGCTACAGACTAGGGACCGAATGGCTCGGCAGCAGTTCAGCAGAAAAGGACCTAGGGGTTACAGTGGACGAGAAGTTGGATATGAGTCAACGGTGTGCCCTTGTAGCCAAGAAGGCCAATGGCATTTTAGGATGTATAAGTAGGGGCATTGCCAGCAGATCGAGGGACGTGATCGTTCCCCTCTTTTCAACATTGATGAGGCCTCATCTGGAGTACTATGTCCAGTTTTGGGCCCCATGCTACAAGAAGGGTGTGGAAAAATTGGAAAGAGTCCAGCGGAGGGCAACAAAAATGATTAGGGGACTGGAACACATGACATATGAGGAGAGGCTGAGGGAACTGGGGATGTTTAGTCTTCAGAAGAGAAGAATGAGGGGGGATTTGATAGCTGCTTTCAACTACCTGAAAGGGGGTTCCAAAGAGGATGGATCTAGACTGTTCTCAGTGGTAGCAGATGACAGAACAAGGAGTAATGGTCTCAAGTTGCAGTGGGGGAGATTTAGGTTGGATATTAGGAAAAACTTTTTCACTAGGAGGGTGGTGAAACACTGGAATGCGTTACCTAGGGAGGTGGTGGAATCTCCTTCCCTAGAAGTTTTTAAGGTCAGGGTTGACAAAGCCCTGGCTGGGATGATTTAGTTGGGGATCGGTCCTGCTTTGAGCAGGGGGTTGGACTAGATGACCTCCTGAGGTCCCTTCCAACCCTGATATTCTATGATTCTGTGAGTCTATTTTCAGCTTCCAGCCTTTTTTCCTTATACCTTTTAGCTGGTAGATTAGAGAGCCCTGTGTCTTCTCCCAATCTTAGACTGCAATCAGGTCACTTCTAAAGCTTCTATTGGTTAAACTAGATAGATGGAACTTCCTAAGTTTCTCACTGTAAGGCAGATTTTCCAGACTTCATATCACTTTTGTAGCTCTTCTAGAACCTATTCCAATGGATCAACATCCATTCTGGACACTCAAGCTGGACATAGTATTTTAGTAATAGTCTCACTAATGCTTTGTACAATGGTAATGTGACCTCCCAACTTATACTTATTCCTCTGGATTCTGTTCCCAAGGATCGCATTTACTATCTCAAGCCTTGTCTGCATGAGAAAAGTGTGCTGATTTCACTTACCAGTTTTTAAACCAGTTTGATTAAACTGGTGCAAACGCCTGAGTGAATGCTCTTATTTCAATGTGTGTGGTTTATTTCAGCTTAGTTTAAACAGATTTCTTATAGTCTTAAACTAAACAGAAATAATTCTGGTTGAAACTGAAACAAGAATATCCACACAAGAGTTTGTATTAGTTTAATTAAATGAGTTAAAATCACAGCCTTAGTTAAACTTGTGCGACTTTCTCATGTACACAAGTCCTTAGCCACTTAATCTCACTGGGAGCTCATATTCAGTTTGTCATCACTCACTACCAATAAGTCTTTCAGAATCGCTGCTTTCCAAGATACAGTCCCTCATCTTGTGTGGCCTACATTATTTGTTCCAAGATTAATACATTTGGGTTTATTAAAATGTATGTTTTTCAAATGACCCCACCATGCTACATGATTTAGATAGGGCTGTAGAACTGACCTGTCATTATTTACTACTCCATTAATTTAAAAATAGTAAATGGGACAACCTGGGTATGGGCCTGGCGTTCTGACATCAATCCTGAGACAGATAGTGGAGCAGCTGATAGGGGACTCTATAAGTAAAGAATTAAAGGAGAGTAATATAGTTAACGCCAGTCCAAGTGGGTTTATGGGAAACAGCCTGTCAAACTAACTCGATATATATTTTTCATGAGATTACAAGTTTGATAAAGGTAATAGCATTGAGGCAATATACTTAGACTTCTGTAAAGTATTTAACTTTGAACTACATGACATTTTGATTAAAAAACTAGAAAGGTGTAAAATTAACATGGCACATATTAAATGGATTAAAATCTGGCTAACTGATAGGTCTCAAAATGTAGTTATAAATAGGGAATCCTCACTGAGTGTGTGTGTGGCTAGTGGGGTCCTGCAGAGATCAGTCCTTGGCCCTACACTATTTAACACTTTCATCAGTAATCTGGAAGAGAATATAAAATCATCACTGATAAAGTTTCCAGACTATACAAAGACTGCGGGATTGGTAAATAATGAAGAGGATAGGTCACTGATTCAGAGCAATCTGGATCGCTTAGTACGCTGGGCACAAGCAAGCAATATTGGCTTTAATATGGCTAAATGTAAGTGTATAAATCTAGGAACAAAGAATGTAGGACATATTTAAAAGATGGGAGTTCTATCCTGGGAAGCAGTGCTTCTTAAAAAGATTTGGGGGTCATGGTGGATAATCAGCTGAACATGAGTTCCCAGTGTGACGCTATGGCTGAAAGGGCTAATGAAATGCTTGGGAGCATAAACAGGGGAGTCTCGAATACAAGTAAAGACATTATTTTACCTCTGTATCTGGCACTAGTATGCTGCTGGAATAATGTGTCCATTTCTGGTGGTCACAATTCAGGAAAGACGATAAATTGGAGAGATTTCAGAGAAGAACCATGAGAATAATAAAAGGATTAGAAAACACCTTAGAGTGATAGACTCAAGGAATTCAATCATTTAGCTTAACAAAGAGAAGAGGAAGGCCAAGGAGTTATTTGATCACAACCGATAAGTACCTATATGGGGAAGAAATATTTTATAATGGGCCCTTCAGCCTAGCAGGCAAAGGTATAACGAGATCCAGTGGCTTGAAATTGAATATGTCTAGACACATTGGCTGAAAATAAGGAATACAGTGAGGGTAATTAACCATTAGAATAACTTACCAAGGGTCATGGTGCATTCTACATCACTGTCAATTTTTAAATCAAGATTGGATATTTTTTAAATATGCCTAGTACAAAAGGAATTATTTGCGGGGGAGCTCTATGGCATATGTTATACAGGAGGTCAGAGTAGGTGATCACAGTGGTCCCTTCTGGCCTTGGAATTTATTAATCTAATGTATGTGTCATCTGTAAACTTTGCCATCAGTAATGTAAGATTTTTTGTCCAGATATTTCAGTAGCACTGGATCAACAACTGATCCTTGCAGGACCCCACTTTAAATTCCCTATTTAATGATGATTTCACATACACAATTACTCTTTTGAGATCAGTTACCAAGTTTTAATCCATTTAAATTTACTGCATTGATTTTATGTAGCGCTAATATTTTAATCAAAATGTTGTGTAGTACTACATCAAATGCCAGATAGAAGTCTAAGTATATATATCAACACAGATACTTTAGTTTGATAAACGCTTCTTTCCATAAAGTCATGTTGATAGACATTAATTATGTTATCATCCTTTCCATGATTTTCCCTGGGCTCAGTATCAAGACAACTGGGCTATAGTTGCCCATTTGCTGTTTTTAAGTATTAGCACAAAACCAGGTTTTTTCCCCAGTCTTCTGGAACTTTCCCAATATTCCAAAATTTGTTAAATGTCAATATCAATGGCTCTGAGAGATTTTCAGATAGTTTAAAGAAGAAGGGCAGAAAAACACCTTTTCAGTGCAAGTTATCCAGTTAACCTGCAGAGTTAAACATATCTAATCTTAGTAGTTGCTGTTTAACATCCTACCTACACTTACCATTGGAAAAAATACTTCTTGTCTCTGTAAGATATAAATTCATCATCCATCTTTTTTCTAAATACAAAACAAATATTTGTGGAACACTTCTACCTTCCTGAATCACTATTGACAGCTTTACCATGTCTGTCTAGTAATAGACATAGGATTTAATTTGTTCCTGCTATATTTTAAACATTTCTTCATTTTGTCCTTACGCCTATTGACAGTAAACTGTTCATTGATACTTTCCCTTCCCTTATCAATTGTCTTCATTTCCAAACTGCTTATTGCATTATATAGTTTTCCTTCTTCTTTCCTAAGGGAGATAAGAACCTAGCTTAGTTCCAGTGGGTTTCAACACCAGGTGTGACTTTCCAAGTAGCAGTATCTCTTCTTCCAAGGAAGCACAGCAGCAGAAACTGCTGTCTAGACCACAGCATTCTTTAGGCACAATTTCATGGGGCAAGCTGCTCATACATACTACTAGGATGGCATTTGTGTGAGTCTCAGACTCCAGCCTGGGAAAATTTGCATGCCAAACAACAGCATTAGGGACAAAATAAAAAGCATAAGCAAATAAATTACTAAAGGGAAAGATTCTAAAATAAAGCTTTTCAAGTTGACATTGTCTCTTTCACTTTCCCTGGTGTACCTAGTTATTCAAGACATGGCCTTACAGGCTGAAATTCTGAGACACAGTGTAGGTAGTTTTCACAAGTGTGTGGAAGGAAAACTTCAAATTTATTTATTCAGTAATGTTTTCCCAAAGTAAAATGAATGAGAACAGCATTTCTTGCCAGTATCTTGTAGGTTTGCTGATAACTTTTCAATGTAATAACAGAAACATTTGTTTCCTGAAAATCAACTGTTAACTTTATTCTACCATATCAGCATTTTAGCAAATACTTTGATTGTTAATTTCTCTGAACAGTGATTTATTTTTGCAATGTCTTTGTAGGTGAATTGCAGCTATTCAAGAAAATCCCAAAGGCTACTATGCAGCTGCTGAAGACAGTGACAGAGCCAGCTCTTTGTAAAGACTTCAAAGCCATCATGGATTAATTGACCTAATCAGGTTATTTATAACCTTTATAGAATTAATAATAATTGCTGTGTTTTAAGAATTACTGACCAGTTTTTGTTTTGATATTTTGCAAATGATGTGCCCACAACAACTTTTTATGTCGGAAATTTTCTCTAGCTGTTTCTCAGCTGGCAGGGATTTAACGAGACAGGCAGAAGAATATATTACGTTTGTTTGATATCTCTGTTACATATTTCCTGCCCACTTCTAACGACTGTAGCCAATCACAGACTTTCTGATCATAGTGATTCCCATCTTCATGATGAAGATTACATTTATTTATAAGCTTTACTCATATGGCCACAGCTTTCTCCTCTGCATTAGTCCATCCTTTCTATAGAGCTCCTCTCTATCTCTTTGTATTTCATATTGCAGTAGTAATAATTAAACTGTTGGGTAATTACAAAATGTTTTTGTTTTTTCTGGTATCTAATTCTACTATAATCTGCAACGTTATGTTACTACTGCTGTGATCTTATGAATGGACGCGTACATTATGATATCTTGTCCTAAAATGAACATTACACGTCCAGCTACACAGAGCAAGTGTATTTGATTGGTATGATGTCCCGTAAAGAACTATCAGTCTCATACCTAGGAGAGTACTATAAATGTAGGCCAAAATTTTCAAATTGAGACCATGACCATGTTTTGGTACTTAAGCTCTTTGGGGCAGGGACCATCTTTTTGTTTGTGTTTGTACATTGCTTAGTACAATGGGTCCTGGCTGATGACTGGGTCCTAGACATGATGGTGATACAAATAACAAAGAAGTGGTCTGATTTTTTCAGTGGTGCTGAGCACCTGCTGAAATAATCAGATATATAGACTGAAAAATAAGGTAGTTTTATACTTAAACCCGCACCCCAAAACTGGAGTTGTTGGTTAGATATGATGGAAAATAGAGTATTCCTTTTCTTGCACTCTCTCAGTGAAACTCACCCTTGTGCAGATGGTGAGCACAAGGATT
Source organism: Natator depressus (assembly GCF_965152275.1). NCBI lineage: Eukaryota > Metazoa > Chordata > Testudines > Cheloniidae > Natator > Natator depressus. The sequence continues at coordinate 143,919,229 of NC_134235.1, read as the reverse complement.
CCCATTGAAGTCTCACTTTAGCCCTCAGAATAGGACTGAAGTGGTACATAGGCCTTGTGCTGACTCTTTGCACAGAAGTGAATCTTACCCAATGATTCTGTTCTGATGGGCAAAGAGGGTGTGTTAAGTAAATTGAGTTAGCTTATCATGACTGAAAAGCCCTCTAATGCTCATTAAGATGCATGCCTGAAGCTGTGTTAGTTAGCTGTGTTGTAGCCTAGACCACTGCTTCTGGTAGGCTCATCCACAATGCAGATGGAAGACATCTTGCTGGTTCTGAGGCAGAATATAGGCAGCATTGTTGTGGAGCTTTAGACCATGAATGACAACATGAGGATGCTTGTCATGGAGGATGTGGGTCACCCAGTATATTCCCACACAGCTCCCAGAGGCCCAGTGCAGAATCCAAGCCCCTAAGAGCTAAGGCTGGCCCATGTTCTTCTATAATCTCACAATGTGCAGCTAAGGGAGTCCAGAGAAATGTGGATTAAGTTTTCATATGTTTTATATTCCCAGTGAGTGTCTTAGACCATAAAACAAATGTGGCATGCTCCTAATAGAGCCATATATCAGCTCTTCCTGCTCCTCTTTTAAAGTTATAGTCTTCTACAGATAATGTGGTCCATAGTTTGGAAATATTTTTTCATTGCCATGTTTTCTGCCTGGTTTTGTAAACAATTGTAATGTGCTTTGTGCATGGATTGTGTGGGGAAACAACTAAGCATTGTGTCTGTAACTATCATGGGGGCAATGTGGTAGGGAATGCAGTACAAATCATGTTCCTCTTTGCACTGTAGCTGATGGGAAAACAAAAGTTTTTTAGCTCACGTTCAAATGACACGCAAATTAGGCACATAAGTACTTTTCCCACTTTCATCCTGTTATATTTGTCCCTGAGTACGCAAAGTAGTGACACCATTAAATAGTAATGGTATGGCTAAAGCATTTTAGTGTTTGTGGTCCCTGGAACCCTGCCTATGGACATTTCTATACTGCATCTGGGTGCGAGCCTCCTACCTTGGGTCCACAGACTTGTGCTAGTGCTCTAAAAATAGCAGTGTAGACACTGCTTTGATAGTGCAGCTTGGGCTCTCAAGCCCTACCCCGGCTTCAGAGTCTGAGCTCTAGTCTTAGCCACAATAGTTACACAGCTATTTTTAGAATTCTAGCACAAGCCCCACTAGTACAAGTCTGTGTACCTGGGATAGGAGGCTCACTCCCAGATGCAGTGTAGACATGCCCTATTAGTTTGTAATCATTATAGTGGCCCAATGGCACCACAGTAATTAAAGTTGAGATTAGTTTACTGTTTAACAGCTGATTTTTTTTCTAAGAGCTCTAAAATCATCATACTTATGCTGTGTCTCCTGGAAATCCAGGTAGGATTAGTAGCCCAAGTTTGAAGTTGTTTGAGTAAGGAGTTCCCCCTCCTTCTCCATTAAAAAAAAATCCTGGGACATAAACATTTGATGGTTCTTATTACATTTTTTATGCACGCCTGGGGTATACACAATGGCTCTAATTCTCCCCAAACTGATACCAACTGCTCAGAGTTGATTACAGCTAGTGTCCAAGACTTACTGCTCTTTTAAAAGTTATTCAGGGTAAGTGTTAGTTTTACAATGTAACTTGAACCAGGTTGTTCAGAGAGAGACATTTGCAGCAAGACTGGGGCTGTGTTGCAAGGCAAAGTTTTTGTAAGCAGTGCACTATCATAGTAAGTGGGTGGCTCAAGGTGACATTCTGTGGCCATTGTACCTGAGCAGCACCTTTGTACTATGAGTTCAAGGCCTACCCTTGGCAGCTGTCTGAGAAATTTGTGGTGTGCACGTTAATTGTTCTTTGTCTGCATTCTGTAGGTACTCCTTATGGAAGTCTATCCCTGAAAGCAAAGATTCTGGTTTAAGAGCTGATATCTCAAAGTGCTCTAAAATCCACATGCATACTCAGATTTTAGAGTACAAATATAATCAATAAAAAGATTATTTATTAAATAGAGAGAAGATACAGACTTTAGGAAGCAGTAGTATTAGGATGAGGTAATCATGACTCCTGCTTCTCACTCATTTCCTGAACAATGGGAGTGAGTGTGATCAAAGAAAAGCAAATAGCTGTGACTCATCAACGCCAGCATGATGGAAGCTGTTGCTGTGCATAAGAAAGGATACTCTTAATGGAGAGTCCTATTCTAAGGACTGGTATAAAATCCACATTGATTAATATAGTGCCAGGGTACTGTCCTCACTCAAAGCTGTAACTTATGTATATAAAAATAAATATAGAATGGAAATTTCAACTTTCTACAATCATTTGCACAATCTACACAAAGCAAGAGATTACGCCTATCAATTTCACCTCTCAAAGAGCTGTAGTTCCTTGAATAAGGTTGTCTGAATATCTAGTAATGAAAAGTATTATATAGGAACTCTGTATTATTATTTCCCAGAAACTGTTATAGATAAATCAAGCAGTGCATACACTACAACAAACATAAAACTCATACTGTAACCCAAAAGGTGGAATTTTTGTAGACCTTTTCAACTCTGTTAAAATACCATCCCCCATGCTATTGCTGTGCCACATGAGGACCAGAAATAGAGTTAGTGGTACAAGTTTTGGTCATTTGGTCAAAAAGTTCCCCAAATACAGCTGTCCCCACCTCTCTCCCCCCAAAAATAAGGAGCTAATTTTAATAATCAGAGTGCTCTAAAATCTACATGTATAGGGAGAGTGTCTTGAAAATTGGTTTAGCACAGCAGGGACTGTGGTGCAGTTTTTGTGGTAAAGTTTATGCCTCTCACTCGCAACATAAGCTATTAATTTTCAAAATGCTCTAAAATTCACATGCATAGTGAGACTATATTGAAAACTGTTTTGGCACAACAGAGATGGCTAGTCTTTGGGAGTTGGGGAGGAGAAGAACATCCATTAAGATGGGCGAGTTCACATTTTTCAGAGCTATTATGTCAGGCTGTATTCTAGTCTATATCTAGTCTAGTCTGTATATTCCTGTGTTGCAGAGGGTTTTGCGAAGCCCCTTCTCTAAATGCTAGCCCTCCAAGTGGAGTACAGCATCTGGGGCTCCTTTCCACTCTCCCTTGCTACCTCCAGCTGGTAGATGTGCTCACAGCCCATCAGTTATCTCTTTCCTTCCTCCCAATAACCATATGCATAGGGAGAGTGTCTTAAAAACTGGTATTCCACAACAGGTCGGGAGGAGAGTTTTTACAGCCACCCCAGCCCTTTGTCCTTGGTTGTAATGGAGGCCAATGAGAAGGCAAGACAGAACAGAGTGACACCAAAACAAAAGAAGCTGAAGAGGCTAGATTTATTTGGCAGGAGAGCCTATTCCGCCACAAGCCTCTTCTTGCACCTGATGGTCATAACATTTCTAAAGAGCTTAATAAGAGTGTTTCCACCTATCAAAGAACCGATCTTTTAATGAGATCTCAGCCAGTTCTTTTGATGCTCCTGGGCCCTCCCTTTGAACTGATGGCTATGTGTTCTCTTTTGTACTTGTCTCTGAAAACCCCATTTTTGGTGGCGATAATCTCAGCAAGGAGGTTAGGAGAGATTCAGACACTGATGGATGATTCTACACAGTCTTCTACCTGGAGAAGGTATCTTTAAGAACAAATCCAAATTTCTTACCAAGTGTGATTATGGAATTCCATCTGAACCCGCTGAGGTTCTTCAAGATGTGTTGTCCATATGCACATTCTATCCTCTCTACCTTGGAGTCCCATTAAAAAAAAATGGTGGGCCTCTACAGTTGATAGAATACTGAAGGTGGCTGGCACGCTCTACCCTATGTGCTCTCAGTGCACAGCATGAACAGCTCTGCAGGGCACATGTATGCTGTATGGATACTGCTAGCTAAAAACTCAGAACTCAAGCACAAGTGGGCACATGTGCGCCAGTAGTGTAATGTGCATACGGACAGCATATCTCGAAGAACTCCAGTTACTGTACACAGTAAGTAACTTCTCATACTGCTCTCTGAGTGATGTTCCAACCCACCCAGACAGACGTAGCACTCTATCCTTCCAGCTGATAAGGAGCACTCCAGACATACAGGAGAAACTAACAAACTGTCCTCATTAAGATCAAAGTAGCATTTAGGGCAGGCTTGATGGCTACATTTGGCCTGTACCCAACCACTTTACCGAACAGAGTTGCCAGATGTCACCACTCCTTGGCTCTTGTACTCAGGATTCCCTCTGGAACATCACCTGCTATACTTCTGACCTGTGTGCTAGAGAAAAGTCTTCCAGGAAACAGAAATGCCACACGTCCTTTTATGCAGCCTGTTTGTTTTCCTGTGAGAAAGAATACTGGGAGAAAGAAACAATGGAACCCAGGACAGGACAGTTGCAGGCTGGAGCTAGAGAATAGAAGGAAATTTTGTTATCTTATTTCTGTATGTAATTTACCTTCTTAATAGAGAGGTTATCTTGAAACCAGTCTTCTTGTCAATAAGATACCACATGATACCAGAAGTGGAAGGCATGGAGTGCTGGAAGACCCAGCAAGAGACATAACATTGAAATGAAAAGGAGTACTTGTGGCACCTTAGAGACTAACCAATTTATTTGAGCATGAGCTTTCGTGAGCTACAGCTCACTTCATCGGATGCATACTGTGGAAACTGCAGAAGACATTGCAGTTTCCACAGTATGCATCCGATGAAGTGAGCTGTAGCTCACGAAAGCTCATGCTCAAATAAATTGGTTAGTCTCTAAGGTGCCACAAGTACTCCTTTTCTTTTTGTGAATACAGACTAACATGGCTGTTACTCTGAAACCTAACATTGAAATGGTGGCTCAAGATCCTGTGTGACGTTGCACTCCATATGATTTTATGAAAATATACTAGTAAGTGTGAATATAATGTAACTGGAATATGCTTCATGCAAAAGGTCTCTTGTAAGGTATCATTACAAAGCTTATAATCTACTGAGTGTGGTCATCCTATTTGTATAAATGTATCACTCTTGTATCTGAAACTAGAAATACAACTCTGAGGTCCTATTGTAATTTTGCAAAGTGTGGGCCATTAATGGTGGTTTGGAATCTTGATGGCTCCCATCAATTAGGACAACTGACTGTAGATGGCTCTGTTTACTTGTAAGTCTTCCTGTATGCGTGTGTGCTGGCAAGTGGGTAATGAAGCCTTATAGTGACATGTGATCATGTCACCTGAACTGATATCCATCTTTAACCTGGTGCTTTTCAATTTAGAAGGAACGATGGGAACCCAGAGAGGGACAAAGGATTCCCCCTTGTGTAAAAGATATATAAGGAGTGGAACAGAACAAAGGGGGCTGCAGTCATGAAAAATCCCCTACCTACCACCTGAGCTGGAACAAGGACTGTATCAGGGAAAGGATTGTGCCCAGGCTAGGAAGGCATCCAATCTGTGAGAGAAGCTTATTGAAACATCTCTGAGGGTGAGCTTTTATCTGTATTCAGTTTTCTTACTGTATTAGGCTTAGACTTGCGTGTTTTATTTTATTTTGCTTGGTAATTCACTTTGTTTTGTCTGTTATTATTTGGAACCACTTAAATCCTACTTTTTGTAGTTAATAAAATCACTTTTTACTTATTAATTAACCCAGAGTAAGTATTAATACCTGGGGAGGGAGGGGGGGGCAAACAACTGTGCATATCTCTCTGTCAGTGTTACAGAGGGTGGACAATTTATGAGTTTATCCTTTATACAGGGTAAAAGGTTTTATTTGGGGTTTGGACCCCATTGGGAGTTGGGTATCTGAGTGCTGGAGAAAGGAGTACTTCTTAAGCTGTTTTCAGTTAAGCCTGCAGCTTGTGGGGGATGTGGTTCAGACTTGGATCTGTGTTTGCAGCAGTCAAGCATGTCTGGCTCAAACCAGGCAAGGCACTGAAGTTCCAAGCTTCCAGGGAAAACAGGCTCAGAGGTAGTCTAGGCACATCAGATGGCAGTCCCAAAGGGTGTTTCTGTGATCCAACCCGTCACAGCCTGTGCCACTTCAAGCAACTCCCCCATCAGCTCTGAGAATCAGGGGAAATGCTGACTATGTCTGGAAGAGGTTCAAACAGCAATTTGAAGTGTATATGAAAGCCACAGAAACAAATAAACTGGAGGGTGAGCAAAAAATTGGTCTACTCTCAGCAGTGGCAGGCAGGTGAGTGCTAGATGTATACAAGGTATTCAGTAAAGATAGTGGTAGGGAAAGCTAGGAAAGCTTTGCAGAAATAATGAAATAATGTTCCTAGAAAAAAATGTTACTTATGAGAGATGTTCAGGATGAGAACACAGAATGAAGAGGAAACAATAGATGAGTTTATCACAAACTTAAAACTAAAACATCAATCCTCTGAATATATAATATTAAAAGACTCAAAGACCAGATTTTCCTAGGGTGTAGCAATATAAAAATCATGAATGGTTACTAAGCGAGGTGGATCTGACAGTAGTCAAATAAAAAGTCTAGAGAAAGTCACAAAGCATATGACTGGCTACCATAGCTAAATCAGCAAGGGAAAAGTTCACAGAACTTAAATCACTCAAGGATGGAAACTTGGAAAGCAGGAAACAGTGCCAGCAATGTGACAGTCAGTATGAGTATAGGAAATGTCCTGCATTCAGGCAAGTATGTACAAACTGTACTAAACCCAACCATTATGCTAAAAAGCGCACATAGTAAGTGCAGATGATAGGAATTCCTCAAGTGAAGAGGAAGAGATGTTCTTAAGCTCAATTATGGAAGAAGCTGAAAACTCAAAAGATTGGCTAATTAAAATGTGTGCACAAATGGCACATATGTGACATACAAGATAGATACTAGGGTACCTGTAAATGTAACAATAGAAACTGAAATAGTGGTAAGGAGCACATAAAAGTGGAAAAGTCAAAATGTCTGTGAAAGACTATAATGGAGGAAAAATTCTAGTGTTGGGAAAGTGCATACTGACACTTAAATACAAAGGGAAAATGATAAAACAAGGTTATGGTGATGCACAGAGGCAAGCATCCAGTCTTGGGCCACACGTGTGTGAGATCCTTGGTCTCATTAACAGGAGTCAGAAGACTCCTTAGTAATTGTAGAGAAAAAGAGAGGGATTACGCTTGTGGATGGACCCAAAGGAGTTTAAAAAACATAAAAAGAGAACATTTTCACTTGCCTACAAGAAGTGAAATATTGTCTGAGATGGCGGAGCCAAATTCTTTAGCATTGGCAGGATTTTGGCGGATCCCTTTGGACACAAAGAGCTTCAAGATCTGCCGTTTCAACACACCAGTTAGCAGAAGATATAGCTTCCTAAAACTGCTTTCAGGATATATTTTGTTCCAGAAGCATTTCATCATACAACATGCCAGATGCTAGAGGGTCTAGTGAGAGTAAAAGTGAACATAGCTGACATTACTTTTGGGCAGCACTGCTATTGAACATCAGGAACAACTGAGTAGAGTATTGGAAATTGTGAGAGCTAATAGCCTTAAACTCAATAAGGTCAAATGTCAATTTCAAACAGAAATAACATACTTGGAAGAGAGACTGACTTCACAGGAAAAACAACAAGGAGTCCTTGTGGCACCTTAGAGACTAACCAAATTATTTGGGCATAAGCTTTTCATGCGCTAAAACCCACTTCATTAGATCCATGGAATGGAACATACAGTAGGGAGGTATAAATACACAGCATATGAAAAGATGGAAGTTGCCTTACTAAGTGGTGGGTCAGTGCTAACGAGCCAATTCAATTAAGGTGGAAGTGGGCTATTCTCAACAGATGACAAGAAGGGGTGGAAATCACTTTTGTAGTGCTAATGAGGCCAGTGTAAACAAGGTGGTCCATTTCAAACAGTTGACAAGAAGGTGTGAGTATCATCAGGGGAAAATTAGTTTTTGTAGTGACCCATCTATAGGGAATCTTGCCCGATGAATCAAAGATTTTGGGTATGTTTGTAGTTTGACCGAGAAGTGTAATTTCCAACTTGAGGAAATTGTACTAACTCTGATCAAATTAGCATGCCAAAAATAGTGGCATGAGCAGCAGGAAGGACAAGAGTACATGACTAGCATCTCAGGCTAAGAATGTCTCTTTGAGCTGGGAATTATACCCCCAACTTGAAGTGTAGACGTAACCTCAGGCATTAGTTAAAATGCCAAGACCTGAAGATTTAAAAAAAAGAATTCAAAGGCTGCTAGGCATGTTAAGTTATGTCAGTAAGTTCATACCTATCAATACAATTCACAAAATTTACCTAAGACAGTTCCTCCACAAGGTCACCAAATGGGCATGGATGCCAGAGTATGAAAGGGAGTTAAATTATTTAAAGCGCATATTGACATCGGCTCCAGTGCTGCAATTTTTTGATCCAGTGAAAGATATTAAACTTTCCAAAGTTGCCATGAAAGGAAGGCTGGGAACAGTACTATTACAATGTTATGGAACTGCTTGGTTTCCAGTTTGGTATGCTCAGGGGTTATGATAGCTGCAGAGAAGATGTACGCACAAATTGAAAAAGAGACATTAGATCTAGCATATGGATTTACAAGATTTCACAACTTTCTCTTTGGTCGTAGCTTCAAAGCAGAAACTAATAACAAATCGCTGATTGCAATACACAAAAAGGGATGTGGAGAAGCACCATCCAGGATACATAGTGACTACTTTTGAAAATACAGAAGTATGATGTGACCCTAGAATTCCAGCCTGGATACCACTTAGTAATGACACACTCAAAAGCATATACTCCATCTACCAGTACACTCCCTGATGATCTGAAACATACTTATGAATATGATAAAAATATCACATGCTATATGTCAAAGAAGTCACCTTCTTCATATTCGGTGATGACAGAGGAAGGCAAAATCTTATGAAGAAATTTTAAGCATCTGCTTAAGATACCTGAGAATTTGGCAGAGACAAGTGAAGTGACAGAAGGCATGCAAGTTGAAAATAATTCACCTAATAATGCCTGCTGGTGACTCTGAGAGTGAACAGTCTGTTACACAAGGACTTGCATAAAAGTACTCCTGGGGGGATTCTGTGCCAAAAAATTAAAAATTCTCCACACAACATTTTAAAATTCTGCAAATTTTATTTGTCAAAATAACACCATATAATCACTCCAATTTCAATTATTTTGGTAATTTATTTCAAAATACCTGTCAGTAAGTATGTTTGTAACAATACAGAGACACATACAAATTCCCCCAGGAGTAGAAAGTTAAAGAAACCTCTATGACAGCCTAGTTCCTGTTTCTCTGCTGCCTCTTCCCCCAGAGCCCAACCGAGGGGCCAGACACGCTCATCCCTCCCTCCCAGACCCCAGCCATGGCCTCCCCAGCCCAGACACACACACACAGCCCAGAGCCCTGGCCCAGACACTCACATCCCCTCCCCCACAGACCCCAGCTGTAGGCGCCCCCTGGCCCAGACAGTCACACCCCTTTCCTCCTCAGCCATGGCCCCCCCAGCCCAGACAGTCACACCCTCTACCCCCCAGAGCCCAGGGATCCAGAGGGAGAAAGAGCCTGATGCTGGGTGCCGGGCTTGCACGGAGTTTCCTGCGTGCTGCTGCCTCCTTCCTTCAGGGTGTGCTGGGAACTGCAGCTGCTGGGAACCCTCCAGTTCCCTCCCCACCCACTGGCTTTTTCTTCTATTTGCGAGCTGGGCTGTGCCGGGTTCAGTGGCCCCTAGTAGCTGCCAACATCTCTGCAGCCCATTTCTGTGGGGTGGGAAAGGAAATTCTGCATGCACAGCATTAATTTCTGCAAAATTCTGCATCACACAGTGGTGCAGAATTTCTCCAGGAGTAAAGTGGGGGTGTTGCAATACAGCAGATCAGGAAGACTGCTGAAATGCCTTAAGAGACTGATCAGGACATACTAATATTGTGTTAAAGCAACATGGAGGCTTGTTAAATTAGCTATTGTATTTGTTATTCTTTTAGTTAAATTAAACTGTGTCTTAGTTCAGTCAGGAAATTTTAGAAAGGTCTCTAAACAAGGGAAGGTATGTTTCAGTGTAAGTTCTCCAGGAAACGTCAAGATGCCACATGTCATGTATGCTCTTTATGCAACTTCTCTGTTCTTGTGAGGTGCTTCGTGCTGGGACAGAGAAACAAAGGAACCCAGGATAGGGAAGTCACAGGCTGCAGCTAGAGAATAGTAGGAAGTTGTATCGTATTTCTGTACATAGTTTATATTCTTAATGAAGGGCTTATCCTGAAATCTGTTTGCTCATCAGTAAGATTCTACATTGTGTACTGCATTGTCATATATGCTGCCAGACTGCTAGAAGTCCCTACAGCAAGAATAGATGATTGTGTTCCTATCCTTGTACAACCCACATAACTGAGCACAAAAATAATTGGTTTTTCTTTTTTTCTTTCTAGCCAGATGCATCTCTCCTTATATCATAGGGAGAGCTGTGGCAATTCGGTGGATGTAATTCATGCACTAGGCAATACAGTTGTCCTTAACACAATGAAGGGCAGTTAGAGTGCATGCAGATAAATGAAAGAATATAGTTCCAACCCCCTACCCCCCTTCTGCAATCACAGAGGAAGGTTTCTGATAAAGGGGGGGGGGGTGAAAGCAGCAATAAAAATAAATGTAATATTTAACAAATTAAGAAGAAAATAGCAATGAGTACGGATTCACAGTAAGGAAATGCAGACTATTGGTAAGGGAAGCTAAAGTTATCAATGAAATGCTCAGTTTATGCTCAATGGGGCTAAATACATCGAAGAATTCCTTCTGATTGTATATCAGGAAAAAATGAAATGTCAGCAGTGGTATAGGAAAGGATGGCAAAATTATCTATGATGTAGTAAAATCATCAGTGTTCCATAAATACTTCTATTCTGTATTTTGAAAGAAGCAGGATGACTATTCACATCTTCAAGTGATAATGAAGTACTTTCTAGTCTATCAGTAACTAGGGAGGATGGTAAATAGTAACTATTAAAGTTAAACATTTGGCAAAATTGGGTAACTTGTGCCCAGGAATATTAAAAGCTCTCTGAACCGTTAAAGTTGATTTTTAACAAATATTGGAACTTTGGGGAAATTCCAGAGGACTGCAAAAAAGCTAGTATTGAGCCTATATTTCTTAAGGGTAAATGGGATGAAACGAGGCATCTCTAGGCCAGTTAGCTTGACATCAGTCCTGGAAAACTGATATGGAATACCATCAGTAAAGAATTAAAGGACGGGAACATGATTGATGCTAGTAAACATGGTTTTACATAAAATAGTTCTTGTCAAACAGACTTTGTCATGAGAGTCAACATTTGGGGCTAGATCCTCAGACTAGGGTGACCAGATGTCCCAATTTTATAGGGACAGTCCCAATTTTGGGGTCTTTTTCTCACATAGGCACCACCTCCTGTCCTGATTTTTGACACCTGCTATCTGGTCAGCCAACCTCTGACTCAGTTTTACACCACCACTGGGCCAGAGAACGAACATTTGCTTTATAGTCCAGCAGTAGGGGACTTATCTTGGATGTGGGAAATCCAGGTTCAAATCATTATTCCAATGACTAATTATTTATACAAACAGATACAGCAGAAACAGATTCAACAGGAGTGCTTGTGAGAACCATAGCCCAGTGCTTACGGCACTCTCTAGAGATGTGGCTTCCAAGTCCTGCTTCAGGTCAGGCAAAGGAGCAATTTGAACTCTGGTTTCCCACATCCTGGCTCTAACCACTGGTCTAAAAGCTATTGGGGGAAAGCTTCTCCAACTGTGCTTTTGTGTGGGGCCCAATCTGTTAGCCTCTGAGAATAGCTATTAGGCCAGGGTCCACAGGCAAGAATGGTGTGGGAACGCCTAGTTTGTCAATCTTCCTGGGACTTAGGCGTGAGATAAGTGCTGGGCATCAGGATTTATGTGGCTATGCACATGTACAGTGGCATACTTTTAGGCAACTTTATTGGCAGAAATTTTCATAGATTCCAAGGGACCATTGTGATAATTTTGCATAACACAGGACATAGAACTTCCCCAAAATAATTCCTGTTTGAACTAGAAGACATCTTAAAAAAAAATTCAGCCTTGATTTAAAAATTGTCAGTGGTGGAGAATCCATCTTGGTAAATTGTTCCAATGGTTAATTACCTTCATTGTCAAAAATTTACGCCTCATTTCCCATCTGAATTTGTCTAGCTTCAACTTTCAGCCATTGGATTGTGTTATACCTTTGTTTGCTAGATTGTAGAGCCCATTATTAAATATTTGTTCCCATGTAGACTGTGATCAAGTCACCCTTTAACCTTCTCTTTGGTAATCTAAATAGATTTAATTCCTGGAATCTATCACTGTAAGGCGTTGTCTAATCATTTAATCTTTCTCGTGGCTCTTCTCTGAACCCCCTTCTATTTATCAACATCCTTTTTTAATTGTGGGCACCAGAACTGGACACAGTATTCCAGCATACCACTGGAGCCAGTGCCACGTACAGAAATAAAATAACCCCTCTACTTCTAATTGAAGATTTCCCTGTTTATACATTTGAGGATTGTGTTAGCCCTTTTGGCTACAGTGTCGCACTGGAAACTCATGTTGAGCTGATTATCTATTGTGACACGCCCCCCCCCCAATCTTTTTGATGGTCACTGCTTCCCAATATATTTATAAATAGACAACTAAAGGAAAAGGAAAATGTTTTCCAAAAACAATCAAAGATGCTTGGGGTTTAGATGCTAACTAGTTAACTTATGGAATAATAATGCCTTAATATATTAATGAAACACAGCTGATAGAGATGGTCATTGAAAACAGTTCATTCTGTAATTTAATTGTAAACCCTTATAAATTCTACTATTGTACATTTTCATTAGTCTGTGTCACAATTTATCTTTACTTGAATACTGTGTGTAGATTTTGTATAAATGGTTTTCATGGATTATTTCTGCATACATAGTACTACAAGATAACACCCATGTATCTATGATTGTAGAAACATTGAATGGTATTTAATTGTATTCCTTTGCCCTGTTAAGATTCACAAGTTTCCAATTTTGTATTGTTTACTATTGGATCAAAATTGGGTCTTTTGAAATCTTTTTGGTGGTATTTGCTCTTCACAGGTCCTCATTTGGTCTCTACCTTTTAAAATGTAATTTAGAACAGACAATTATGTGCATTATTTCTGGGTTTTTTTATTTTAACTTGTTTTTGTCCCCAAACCCAATTAGTGAAATTAACATTTTGGGGCAGTTCAGAGTTTGTAAAAATAATAAAGATATTGAATTCTGATTCATCTCAACTTTATGCTTTGGATTTTATTATTATAACGAGAGCCGGGGCTTCAGTGACTGAGGACTTGTCTTCATACAGCTGCTGGTCGATCTAAGTTACGTTAGTAGTGTAACTCAAGTCAACATAGCTTAGATCTACTTACTGCTGGGATCCACACTGCACTATGTCAATGGGAGACGGTCTTCCGCTGACATTGCTTCCGCCTCCCATTGGGGTGGAGTACAGAAATCAATGGGAGTGCGTGTCTTCACTAGCCCTTTTAAATCGATGCTACTGCGTCAATTGCAGCAGCACCAAATTAGCTCTGTAGTGAAGACAAGCCCTAAATCACATAGAAATAGTGACTAAGGAAAAAATGTGGTGAGTAACCTTACTGAACGGAAAAGCTGTAACACTACTCCATTTGAGAAAACTGATTATGACTGTCTGTATCTAATGATTTTTCCCAGTTGCAAAAATAATTCTCCAAACTAATTGCAGCATGAGGTATTTCCTTCCAGAAACTGTAATATGTTTTCTGTGTCCATAGGTAAAGTTACCTGATCTTTCTTTCTTTCAGTTTGTCAATAGGGTCCATTTAATATTTCTTTTATGGGATTTCACTCTGAACCTGCAAACACTTACACTTCTGAGTAAAGACCAGGAGAGCTACTTATGTAAACAAATGTGCATAGTGTTTGCAAACTGACAGATTTGATTCTAAGAATGTCTCTTTAACAAAACTATTTTGATCAGAATAGATTTATACTTGGTAAAAATCCACTTCAATCTCATTGCAATCCATTTTATTAGTATTTTCTAAGAAAAAGTACTTAAGCACATGCCTAAATTTATTAGCTGTGTTGGTACATAATTATCTGTAAGGTTACAAGATCAGAAATTAAGACAAAATACTATTTCTACAAAGCACTAAACAAATAACATCCTGAATACTTCTACAACATTAATTAAGCAATGTGTTCACACTATTTCAAGATATGACTGTGGCATGGGAAATGAGATTAATGATGTGATAACCTCTGACTACTCTGCCTATGGTTCTGAACCAAATAAAGTTTTCCTTAGAATCTATAAAACCTGATGGTGTACCAAGACTATAGGGCAGTATAAGACTAATCCTTTGATCATTGTATCCAAGTTTAATGTAAGTATTGTTTTTTTTTCCATTGCTAATATTTTATTCTGCTTCTTGGAAATCCTATGGATATAGTTTTCTATAGGATAGTTGCACAGAATGCCTTACAAAAACTGTAATATACTCAACAAAAAGAATCCTTACCCCAAAGAGTTTACAGTTGAAGCCTACAAATAGGTAGGTGTTTGTTATTGCTGATAGCATTTAGAAACAGATAAGTTTTGATAAGAGAGGTAAAGGAAGAGTTGGAGGGAGTTTGTTATATAATAATTAGCAAATACAGTAGCACCAAGTATAAAGGCAGGCTGGGAAGAAGGTTCAAAGATGGCAATGGGTGAAAGGGGCCCAGGGAACAGTCAGGACTGAAACTTGTGTGGCATGTAAGAGCAAGAGAGAGTGTGTAGGAGGGACAAGATGATGTTGGAAACCAGAATTGTGAAGCTGTTTGAAAATGAGAAGGGAAATACTTGACATGTGTATACTCTAGAAAAAACACAATACTGGCCATTTACAGTTCTTCTTCAAGTGATTGCTCATGTGTATTCCACAATAGGTGTGCGTGCTCGCCACGTGCACCGGTGCTGGAAGTTTTTCCCCTAGCAATACCCGTAGGGGAGAGCACACCCCCCCCCGGGCAGCGCCTACCTGGCGCGGTATACATAAGTGCCCACAGTTCCTTCTTGCCACCAGTAAAGGTGTGTCAGAACTGCTCAGCTCCAGCTTTGCCGCAGCTCGTCCCCAGAACTCTTCGTTTGTTCAGTAGTACCTGTAGTTAGTTAGCTAATTCAGTTAGTTTAGTCGTTGAGCCTGGGCCGGGGCATGCCCCGCGCCCCAGGTTTTAAGTCGTGCGGCTCTTGTAGGTGCTCTATGCCAAGGAGCGACCCGCACGTGAACGATACAAGATCTGCAAGTCTTTCAAGCCCCAGACTAAAAAAGAAAGGGACATTTGGCTCCGGCCCATCCTGATGGAGTCGGCGCTGGCCCTGACCCTGGCACGCCGCTTCGAACCGGTACCCAGCACTGCGGCGTCGGTATGCAGAGACCCTCCAGTACCATCGTGCAGTCAGTACCGCTCCCTGTCCACGGGCCACGCCAAGAGGACCGGGAAGACTCCCTCTTCGCTTGACAGAGCCCGGGCTGGGATGATTTAGTTGTGGATTGCTCCTGCTGTGAGCAGGGGGTTGGAGTAGATGATCTCCTGAGGTCCCTTCCAAACCTGATATTCTATGATTCTATGAATGGCACCAAGGGAAGTCTTGGACAGAGGCTAGGCCCATGTCGGGTAGTCCTTAATCCCCTTTGGGCCCTAGACCTCCAACTCACATTGAGTAGAGTAGCCTGGCCCCTTCGGAACAGGCCTCTCCAGATGTCGGGATGCCACCTACGCCCAAAGCAATCCAGGCAGCCAGGGACGTCATATCCATGCCGGTGCCTGGAGCTCTGCCAATGTTAGCCCCATACTCCAGAGGCAAGCTGCTGCTGGGATCACTGCAGTCGCCACTGGCCCGATACTTGTCTCAGTCAAGAGAACGTTCCTGACACCACTTACCGCCCAGTGACCATTCAGGACTCAGTCCATGTGGATCGCCCATGACGCCAGCCAGACTGTCGAGATGGGTGGCGTCCGACCGGGACTCCCGACACTGCTCATCTTCACAAAGCGAATATCAACGGGACCATGGCAGACGTCACCACCGGTCCTCCTCTCGCAAGAGATACTGCCATCAGTCACGGCACGATCGTCGACGCCGTTCCTGCTCGGACTCCCTTTCCAAGTCTCCACCAAGGCACCGTAGCCCCGGGCATTGATTAACAGCATCTCACCGACGCGGGTCCGCCCGTTGAGGCCATTCAGAGCAGCTACTTCCATCGGTGCTGCTCCTTCGCATCAAGATCACAATCCCGTGGCCAACATAGGTCCCAGCACCGCCAATACTCCTGGTCCAGAGGCAGCAGCGGATCATACACCAGCCCAGATTCCCCTCGCAGCTGCCCATCTACAGGCCAAGCTAGCCAGCCCGAACAGCCAGCCCCACCGGTGCCACAGCAAGCGCAGTGGCACCAAACATCGTGGCCAGCCCAGTGGTACCAGTGAGCACCGTGGCCTCCAGCGCAGCCCCCGATGGGGGTTCGCTCGGTGGCCGGGGCCTCGGAAGCACCATCAGCGTCCATCTTTAGACCGCCAGAATAAAGGTCGGTGGGACCTGTGTCCTCAGTACCGTACCCGGAGTCCGACTAGGTGGTGGATCCTCTGGTGCTGGACAACACCCAAAGCACCGCACTGGCTTCGCCCTGTCCGGAGGAGCTCATTGCAACCATGCCCCCCCTCTATACCACAGGAGAACTACCGGGATCACCAAGATCTCCTAAAAAGTGTGGCAGCAAGCCTCCACCTCCAGGCTGAGGAGATGGAAGGGCCCTCAAACTCCCTGTTCAATGTGCTGTCCCCTTCAGGACTGGGCAGAGTGGCCTGGCCTCTCCATGAAAGGGTGGCAAGAATTTCAACTGCCCTGTGGCAAAACACCAGCCTCATTGGCTCCCATCTCTAAAAAAGCGGAGCGCAAGTACTTGGTACCCACGAAGGAACACGAGTATCTGTATGCCCACCCGGCGCCCAACTCCTTGGTGGTCGAGTCGGTCAACCACAGGGAGCGGCAGGGGCAACCAGCCCCGACCCCCAAGAACAAAGACTCTTGGAGGCTGGATACTTTCAGGAGAAAAGTTTATTCGTCGTCAAGCTTCCAGCTACTAGTAGCAAACCATCAGGCTCTCCTGGGTCGCTCCGAGTTTAACCTCTGGGAATCCCTCCCCAAGTTTGAGGACTCCCTCCAGGAGCGCAGTAAGAAGGAGTTTGAGATGCTCGTGGAGGAAGGGATGGCGGCCACAAGGGCATCCCTGCAGGCCGCTTTGGATGCAGCAGACATGGCTGCATGGTCCATGGCCTCAGTGGTGTCCATGAGACAGGCATCATGGCTTCTGCTCTCTGGGCTCTCCAGCAAAGCGCAGCTGTCAGTGCAGGATCTCCCTTTCAATGGGAAGGCTCTGTTTGCTGAGGAAACAGACACAAGGCTGCATGGCATGAAAGACTCCCGCACAACCCTCCAGACCTTGGGCCTCTATGTCCCTCTTCCGGCAAAACCCAAGTCCAAGCCTCAGCAGACTCCAGCCCAGGCCACCCTCCCGAAGTATGAGGCCTCCCACAAAAAGCAGTGGGACTATAGAAAGAGCCCGCAATGGCAATCCTGGTCAGCCCCCCATCCTCGGTCTTCTAAGGGAAAGCAGGCAGGCAAAAGGAGCTTTTGACGGGACGCTCAGGGGTACCCTGCCAATTCTCAGCAGGGACCTACCCCCAGTAAATCTCCTTTCCTCCTGGAATGGTCGCGGTTCACCTCAGACCGATGGATCCTCAACACCATCTCCTGAGGTTACACCCTTCAGTTTACCTCCTCCCCGCCCAACCACCCTCCGCCTCCGTCCATTTCCAGGGGACCCCTCTCACGAGGGCCTGCTCAAGCAGGAGGTGGGGCTGCTCCAGTACCTAAGAGCTATAGAGTTGGTGCCCAAGGAGTTCCTGGGCAGGGGGTATTACTCCTGGTATTTCCTTATCCCAAAGCGGGGCTCAGGCCCATCATGGACCTGTGAGGCCTGAACCACTACATGGTAAAATTCAAGTTCCGCATGGTTTCCCTGGCCTTCATCATCCCCTCCATGGATCCCGGGGAGTGGTACGCTGCCCTAGATCTACAGGACATGTACTTCCGCATACACATATTCAAGGGGCACAGATGCTTCCCCCGTTTCGTGGTGGAACAGAGTCACTACCAATTCACAGTCCTACCGTTTGGTCTGTCCACTGCCCCCAGGGTCTTTACAAAGTGTATGGCGGTGGTAGCGGCCTACCGCAGACGCCAGAGGGTCCAAATATTCCCATATCTGGACGACTGGCTAGTCAAAGGCACCTCCCAGTCGCAGGTGAGGGATCATGTGGTGCTCCTCCTGTCCGCATGTACTGCCCTGGGCCTGTTGATAAACAATACCAAGTCCATGTTAGTCCAGATCCAATGCATAGAGTTTATTGGGGCGTTACTGGATGCAACATCGGCCAGGGCCTCTCTCCCACCAGACAGGTTCGAGACCCTGAAAGGGCTCATCGACTTGGTCACAAGGTTCCCAGTGACGACAGCCAGGGTTTGCCTGCAACTGCTGGGTCACATGTCTGCGTGCACATATGTGATCCATCATGTCAGACTCAGAATGAGGCCCCTCCAGCTCTGGCTGGCCTCGCAGTTCTCCCAGGCCACCTACAGAATGGACAAAGTCCTCACCGTGCTGAACTCGGTGATCACCTCCCTGTGGTGGTAGTCAGTCCCAAACAACATGCTCCAAGGGGTCCCGTTCAGGGACAGGGCCCTGTCGTTGGAACTGGTGTCCGACGCGTCAGACCTGGGTTGTGCGGCCCATGTGGGGAACTTTCAGACCCCAAGCCTGTGGTCTCTACAAGACCTACCCCTTCATATAAATGTCAAGGAACTCAGGGCGATGCGACTGGTGTGTATGGCCTTCTGCTCGCACCCGGAGGGCAAGGTAGTCAGGGTTGTCACGGACAACACAGCCGCAATGTTCTATATCAAGCGGCAAGGTGGGGCCTGATCCTCTGCCCTCTGCCACGAAGCACTTAGTCTGTGGAACTTCTGTATATCCCACGACATCTACCTAAAAGCCTTCCACCTTCCAGGTGCCCGGCATGTGAGGGTGGATCGCTTGAGCAGGGATTTTTCCTCTCAGCACAAGTGGTCTCTACACCCAGAAGTGGCTCACCAGCTCTTCCAAAGGTGGGGTACTCCCCAGGTGGACCTATTTGCAACTGGGGAGAACCAACAATGCCCCTGCTCCGGGGGAGGGGCGCTATCTCCGATGCCTTTCCCCTGTCCTGGTAAGGCCAGCTCTTCTACGCCGTTCCCCTGTTCCCTCTGATCAGCAGGGCCCTGGAGAAAATAAAGACGGACAAAGCCAGGGTCCTCCTCATTGCCAAGGCGTGGCCCCGGCAGCACTGGTACGAGACTCTCTTGGGGCTGGTGATAGCCATGGCAGTTGCTGCTCCGCTCTCTCAGGACCAGGGCTGCCTCCTCCAACCAAACCTAGCAATGCTTCACCTCACGGCGTGGCTGCTCAGTGCCTAGCTGTTGAGGAAAGGACATGCTCGGAACAGGTTCAGCGCGTCCTCCTCAAAAGTGGACGGCCCTCCACTGGCCTCTCCTATGTGGCGATGTGGTCTCGGTTTTCGAGGAGGGCGGCAGGCCAGGGTGTTTCCCCAACGGCTGCCCCGATCCAGCTTATCCTTGATTACCTCCTCCACCTGAGGACACAGGGACTGGCGCCCTTGTCAGTCAGGATGCACTTAGTGGCCATATCGGCCTTTCATCCCCCAGTGCAAGGGCACATGGTGTTTTCCCATGCTATGACTAGCCAGTTACTTAAGGGTTTGGACCATCTCTACCCATATTCCAAGCCCCTGGTTCCACAGTGGGACCTAAACCTGGTGCTGGCTCGTCTCACGGGGGCCCCGTTTGAACCACTGGCCACGTGTTCCTGGTCTCACCTCTCATGGAAGGTGGCCTTCCTGGTAGCTATCACGTTGGCCAGGTGGATCTCGGAGCTCAGGGCCCTAACCTCCGAACCGCCGTATACGGTTTTTCAAAAGGACAAGGTCCAGCTTCGTCTACACCCCGCATTCCTCCCGAAGGTGGTCTCCGCCTACCACATGGGTCAGGACATTTTTCTGCCAGTCCTCTGCCCCAAGCCTCACACAACTAGTGAGGAACGCCGTCTCCACATGCTTGATGTGAGGCGAGCTCTGGCATTCTACCTCAAGCGGACCAAGCTGTTCAGAAAGTCTTCGCAACTGTTCGTCATCCTAGCTGAGCATGCAAAGGGTCAGCCAATTTCCATTCAGCGGCTTTCTAAGTGGATCACTTCGTGCATCCGTTCCTGTTATGAGCTGGCGGGGGTTCCCGGCCGCTCATTGTGAGGGCACACTTGACTTGGTCGCAGGCCTCTTCGGCTGCCTTCGTGGCCGCGTCCCCATCCAGGACATTTGTAGGGCCGCCACATGGTCTTCGGTTCACATGTTCACCTCTCACTATGCGATTGTCTCCCAGGCCAGGGATGATGCCGGGTTCGGCAGGGCGGTACTCCGCCCTGAGAACTTGTGAACTCCTATCCACCTCCAACAGATATAGCTTGGAATCACTTACTGTGGAATACACATGAGCAAACACTCGAAGAAGAAAAGACAGTTACCTTTTCCGTAACTGGTGTTCTTCAAGATGTGTTGCTCATGTCTATTCCACATCCCATCCTCCTTCCCCTCTTTCAGAGTTGTCTGGCAAGAAGGAACTGAGGGTAGGGGGAGCGCAGCCCCCCTTCTACCGCGCTAGGCAGGCTCCCCTGGGGGGCATGTCCCCCTTTGGGTACTGCTAGGGGAAAAACTTCCAGCACCGGTGCACGTGGCAAGCACGCACACCTATTGTGGAATAGACATGAGCAACACATCTCGAAGTACACCAGTTACGGAAAAGGTAACTGTCTTTTCTCTGAAAAAAACAAGTTCTTGAGTTAAAATGTAGCATATTGTACTCAAATGGATTAATATTGGTGCTAATATCTCTCCACTATAAGAGATACTTTAGTTGTCAGTGCTGTATCTATGTGTACGGGCATGAAGTGGCCTATTAGATACTGAGAAAAGGAGAAACTTTAGGGAATAAGGAGATATTGACAGTAATTTAAAGAGAAATACTGATGGTGCTACTGTCTAACAATTAAAATTTTCACATATTTTGCTGATGTATAGTTAGCATAGATACATATTCTTGAACTTTACAAAAAGCATTATCAGTTTCCTGAGGTGCCATTGGTAGTGTTTTCACAGGGTTAGGTTCCTTCCTTCTTTCTCCTTCCTAGCATTCTTTTGATCAGATGATAGAATGCTACCATAGGTATGAATATACAAGGGAGGACTACCAACAGCACACAGATGGCCAGTATCCAAGCTGGATAGTCTTTCTCCTCCTTCATGGGAAAATCTTTCTATGGAGATAAAAATAAATATAAACAATAACTGAAATATATAATGACTTATGGCATCAATTTACATACATGGAAAAATAAGAATAAAAAAAGAAGAAAAATTATGCTAGCAATAAAAACAGGGGACCAGTGACACTGTTACTGTACCTGTTCTTCCAAATTGAAACATGAAGGGGTTTTAATGTATACATTTTACTGTAAACAAGTATTTAAACATACAGATTGGCATACATGAAAAAAACCAGTATAGAATAACTTTTTAAATCTCAGATAAAACCAATTTTAAAAACAGAAAAATTAAGTTTATATTGAACTTAATCCCATAATTTTCTAACTTCATAAATCAGAAGAACTGATTTTTTTTCAATTTTGGCATTTTCAGTTGCAATTTTAGGTCACAATTTGTCCTTGGCTCTTGTGTGGGTTCAAGAACCCTTCCATCAATTTTGCATGAGGCTTACAAGAATCAAGCAGCAGGTCCAATGCTACCAGGGAGACAAAAGGGACATTTCCCTCCCCACCCCAAATGATCTTCAAAGAGTTACAAATTATTGTCAGAAAGGCCACAATATGTACAGAGTTATTCAGTATGAAGGAGTGGAATAGCAGCAGATTGGAGAGTCTTCATCCTTTATATAAATTATAAATCACAGCAAAATACTGACACAGTAGCCAAATGTTGCTTTTTGAAACTCTCAGAATCCAAGATTTTCCAAGGGTCCAACTGTCCCTTGGATTCCTGGAAGGTTTTGGGGGTTTTTTGTTTGTTTTTTTTAAATAGCTACATCCAGGGATCCCAAAATGCTCATTCTCTCCCCTGCACTCCCCCATAATGGGACCCTAGAACTGGCCCTGCCAAGCAGTGTTCCTTCAGTGTGCCCCTACTGAGAAATATCTTCTCAAATGGACAAAGAAGAAGCAGGGCCAAAGCCCTGCCCACTTCTCACAACAGTTTACAGGGTGGATGAGACAAACAGAAGGCAGCAGGATGCTCTGTGTTAAAGAACAGTGTTATCTGCCATGTCTCTCTGTAGACTAGGGAGCTCAGGGAAGCACAGTCCTTCTAGGAAGTACTGCTGAGGTAATATGAGTCTATACTACCCCCTTTCTAAGGCCTTGTCAGGATTGGAGAACTAAGTTGATTGTAAATGAACCAACTGTTTTGGACCAATTGTAACACAAATGATTCAGTGTGTCCATACTACCCGTGCTGAATTTTGTTAAAAGACAGCTTCACTCTTGCTCTTTCTCCACACTTGCGCTCAGTTGCAATGTCCTCTCAGTAACTATCTCACAATACCTGCTACAGCTGTAGATGCTCTGCAGTCGGAAGGATTTTCTGCAGGCAGTGTGGGATACATCTTGAAGCATATGGGACCCCTTGTGGAAGGAGTTATCAAACTTTCACTATCTCCTAGGAAACTCCCATAATTCTCATGGGGGTATCCCAGAACTCGCTTGATGCCAGCACAGTTACTAGGCTGTTTTGTAATACGGAGCCCAGGCGGAATGTTCTGTTGTCTTCTTTGCCAAGGAAGAAACATTTGTGCTGGAGCTTTTGAGGCATCTTCAGTGAGGATGTTGTGAGTATTCTGGGGATTCCTGTAGAAAGTCTTTGACCAATATAAACAGTGCATGCACTTCAATGGGGAAGGTTCTTGCAAGCAGTGCCTTCATGGCTGCAAGCCATACAGCGAGATGCAGCGTACATTGTGGAATCCTTTTGGAACTAGACCACAGCTACTGTTTGGTGGGACCACATAGTTCTCAAGACCTGGGGTAACTGGCAATGGCTGCAGCACTTCATTTTGAGGAAAGTGACATTCCTGGAATGCTTTCCTGTGCTGGTCCCGACCCTGCAGTGGCAGGCAGATATCTAGGTTAAGTGTTATCTACCCTCCTTTGAACACAGAAAAGTGAATGGCAGTTGCTCTGTGGAAGCTGGCCATACCAGATTGCTATTGGTCAGTGGAGAAGTATCATAAAGTTAGGAAGGCAGTGTGGCTTAGTGGACAGAGCACTGCACAGGGATTTAGAAGACCTGGGTTTTAGTCCTTGTTCTTCTGCTGGGTAATAGGCAAGTCACAGCCCTTCTGTGTTTCTCAGTTGTCCCAGCTCTAAAATGGGGATAACAATACTGATATCCTTTATAAAGTGCTTTGAGACCTACTGATGAAAAATACTATGTTCAAGATATGTAGTATTATTTAATCGACCATGGAGATGTGCAAAGACAACCATCATGTTTTTCAGTGTCATGTTATCAAGGTGGCCAATGGTCCATTACTTAATGAGGGACTAGAGCAGTTGGTCTTCCAAACCATACCAGAACAACTGTGTATCCAGGTGCCCATTCTGTGTCTTCCACGTCAAGCCAAAGACTACATTAAAAGATGGAGTATAGCTATTTGATGATGTGGACCTTAGTAGATCCAAGGACCTCTAGATCAGATGGCCTGGAAAAATGTATGATGTGAGAATTTCTAAGGATTTAGTACTCTTTTAGAGAGAGTCAAATAGAACTCTTCGTAATAATCTTGGGACTAATTGTGATATTGGGGGCCCTGCATAGCCACTACTACCCTGGATTATGGGACCTTACACCGAAAATGTGCACAAAGCAAATAAGAAGATTCAACTGAGCAGATGCTGGGTGTAAACTGAGTATGTTTTGGGGGGATGGTAAGCCAGCTGGAGATGACTTTTGACTTGCAATTACTGTTTTCCTTATTTTTTTTCTCCCTAATTTCTGGATTTTGCACAATGTATGTGAAAATAAAGGTATTTAAAAAGAATGAAATGTGCACACCTCCACTTTTGCACAAATGGACTTGAGAGTAGAGCTGGACAAATAATTGATTTTCAGTTCAGCCAGCAAACTGAAAAATCAGAAGTAGTATTTAGTTTGGTTCTGAAAATGTTTGGAATTTGTTTTGGAAAAGTCCAGTCAGCTTCAGAAATGTGTATGTGTTCCCCTCATCACCTTTAGGCCAGTTGTTATGGCACTTGCCTTGGGACATGGGAGACCCAGCTTTTGAGTCCCTCTGCTGAAGAAGGAACATTAACTCACTGCTCTCCCCTCTGAAGCGAGCATCATAACCACCAGGCTATCGACTCTTTGTGGTTGGATTGCTCTCAGTTGCTACTGTTGAAGCTGTTCCATATAAATATTTAGTACTCATTGGGCCAAAACGAAAGACAAATTGACTTTTTAGCCTGGTGATTAGGGAGGTAGGAGATATGGATTCAAATGTCTCCTCTGAACCAGGAAGACAGAAGATTCGAATTACATCTCCTACCTCCCAGGTGAATGCCTTAATTTGGAAGCATCAGGAGATAGGAGAAGAGTATAACAATGTTTTTTGAAAATAAATGGATTAAAAATATTGGACAACATACATATTTAGGATTCCAGGCTCCATAGCTTGGTTGCTTCTGTGTCTGAAGGGTAACAAAGGCAATAAAGACTGTAAGCATTAGCAGAGGGCTAATAATTCTCCACGACACCTGCCAGTAGAAGTTTGGTTGTCGTCCTGTCATCCATTTCACATCATCACTGAACCTATGAGCCAAATAATGTTTACGATTATTTTTAGATTTATACAATTTTTTTTACATTTTTATTGAGGAGTATATTACATATTCTTATGTCCTTACCCTGGATTTTAATTAATAACAAAAACCTTTAAGTTACAAGTAAGAGGCCAGATCCTCAGCTTGTGATTTCCATACTTTTTAATGTTTGAATTGTTCTATAAATCTGCTCAGTGGTATGTGTGCACATGTATTGCTCTTAGAAACCTTAAACCAGATGCTCAGCTGGATGCAACTGTATTTATATCAGCTGAGGATTAACCCTTCCCCCCCCAACTAATACAGCGCACACACATCTTAAAAAGAAATTATCAGTGACCATCCCTTTATCTGTGCCCCCAAATTGGTGTTACGATGGCAGTGTCTCAACCAGCTTCCACTGAAATCAGGGTCTAATCTTTGATATTACTGGGATCTGGACTGAACTTTAATATGCGTTTTAAACATGATAAATATGAATAATATAACTGCATGTATCAGTGTATTATCAAGTTTGATGGTTTTTTATTACATGAACAGTTTGTTTTAATGTATAGGGCAGATTTATAATCTGGAGTGAGAATTATGTTTATTCTATGTTCAAACAGTGGTTTTGTCTCCAATTATATTAGTCTAATTAGAGAAAGTTGGAATTATTTTGTTCATTAGAAAGTCTGTTTGGATGTCTTTATACTCTATGGGTTCTGGGGGACAGATTAGACGGATTGATGAAATTCAAATACTATTGAATCAAATATATTTTGTGGATAGTATTATGTAAGGCCAGACTTTTTCCAACTCTACATTAAAATCTCTAAATATTTAATACAGATAGCTTAGCGGAATCAATCTACTGAATGCTTAAGGTCGTTTAGACTTTGTAGTGATTGTGAGTGTTGATGCAGGGGGCACAGTTAAGTTTGCCTGGGTATCAGTCAGTGGCTTTTTTTTTTTCTTCCTACTTTAATTGTGTGCTTGAGGGATGGGAAGGTGTTTGGTGAGAGAGATCTGATTATTAAGGTTGGTGTTAAATTATTTAGGAAACTTTACCTTTTGATTTACAATTTTTAATTTTTAAATTGATTACAAAATATTTAAAGGTATGTCTTCTCATGAATTATACTTAGCAGCTTCTGTAGTAGTTAAACAACTTCTTATTTAAATTCCTATTTTAAAAATGTTTTAAGTGAAGCTTCTGTTAAAATTTAAATGGGAAGTGATACCCATAATGCCTGCAAAACCTCTGTTCTATATAGATGCTATATGCCCTATATTTAAGGCCACATTTTATTCATGGGTATTTTCAGTAAAAGTCATGGACAGGTCACGGGCAGTAAACAAAAATTCACCACCCGTGACCTGTCCATGACTTGTACTGTATACCCCTGACTAAATCTTGAGGGGCTGGCAGCCCAGGGGCTGCCTCAGATGCTCGGGGGCGGGGGGGGAGCTACAGGTGCTTGGGGGATGCAGCCAGGGAGGTGCCGTGGGTGCTCGGAGGGGGAGCAGCCTGGGAGGTTCCGTGGGTGCGGAGGGGATGGGGTTGGCAGGCTCAACATTGCTCCCCAGAAGCGGTGATATGTCTGTCACTCAGCTCCTAGCTCCGCATGCTGTCCAGACCCAAACGCCACCTCCGCAGCTCCCATTGTCCAGGAACCATGGCCAATGAGAGCTGCAAGGGTAGTGCCTGCAGGTGGAG
Organism: Natator depressus; assembly: GCF_965152275.1. Taxonomy (NCBI): domain Eukaryota; kingdom Metazoa; phylum Chordata; order Testudines; family Cheloniidae; genus Natator; species Natator depressus. The sequence goes on along the minus strand of NC_134235.1, from coordinate 143,892,472 downwards.
GCAGCATACAGAGTTAGGAGCTTAGGGAGAGACATCTTGCTGCTTCTGGGGAGCCCCCCCAAGGTAAGCAACACCCAGAACCCTCACCCCCTCCTGCACCCCAACCCCCCTCCCACATCTAAACTCCTGCTGCTGCTGGGGGGGGGGGCCCTCTGGCCTGAGATTGACCCAGCAGACCCCAGGCCAGCTGCACTGGCCACTGCAGAAGTCCCGGAGGTCCCAGAAAGTCACAGAATCAGTGACTTCCGTGACCTCCCTGACAGATTCGCAGCCTTACAGATATTCCATAAAAAACTGATAAAAGAATAAGAAGTTGGTAAAGTGAGATACTCAAAAATAAAAATAAAGTGTCAAGATTAAGGTTGTCCATTCAACCTTATGAACAACCACCATCATCTGTGATGATGCTTCTCTTAATGATTGAGGAAGAGTAGTAGTTTTAACCAGACTATTAACGAATTAAATAAATAATTTGTAAAGTTACTGGGCTCCGCCTTTGGTGCTTCATTTCTTGGATTCTCTGATTTCCTCAGCTGCTAAAATATCCAAGGACTAAATCTGGGGGTTATGATATCTGACAATTACATAGTAGCCTTTGCAGAATTCTATTCCTTGGGAAAAGGCAAGGAGAAAGTATAACCATTATAAATATAGACAATTATAAAGAAAGAGGTAAGCACATAAGTTTTAGTCAAAGGATTAATTTCAGGCCATAAGGGAATTTATTTAATTTATATATATTGTGACAAAGCTCTGTCCTTGCCTCCATGGGTCCCATGCTTCCTGGTGGATTTTGCTAGCGTCAGAGGCTCACTGTGACCCTCCACGTAACCCTTCTCTCTCTAGAGACAAGGGTCACAGTCTACTGAGTCATTTTCATCATAAGCCAGCGAGGGAGGTGAGGAGAAGTTATCCTTCCTTGCACAGTCTCCATTGTCTCCTAGTCTCAGTGATTAATCGGGGGCAAAGGTGGGGGGGGGAGCCTGGGCCCACCCTCTACTCTGGGCTCCAGTCCAGGGACCCTAATAGTATCAGCTATGGTAGCTGACCCTTTAGAAACATGACATGTACAATTCCCTGGGCTACTTCCCCCACAGCAGCCCTCGCTTCCTCAAGCTCCACTTCACCCTTACCTCAGGGCCTCCTTCCTTGTGCCCGATATGGTGTGTACTACTCAACCTCTCCAACAGCATGACTTCCTCCCACAGCTCCTGACATGCATATCCACCTGACTAACTGGGAGGCTTTTAACTAGTTTCAGCCAGCCCCTGATTGGCTTCAGGTGTCCCAAGCAGCCTAGCCTTCTTGAAAGTTCTTAATTGGCCCCAGGTGTCTTAATTGACCTGGAGCAGCTGCCATTTCACTTATCCTGGTACCAGGGATTTGTTTAGCCTGGAGCTAATGTATCTATCTCCCACTACTTTTCCATAGCCATCTGGCCTTGTCCCGTCACAATATATAAATTTTATATAAAAAATGCCAAAAGAAAAAATAAATATCTTGATATGAAGATTTTTTTCCTGATATATGAAGAAATTTAGACAGACAGACAGTGAGTGGAGATTTTAAAGGGCATGTCAGGGAGAACAAATAATAGATAAGTTTGTTTGTTGCTTGAAGGAAGTTGTGAAGAGAAGAGCGTGGGGAAAGGATTCCTTTCATCCCAGGTACTTTGGGAGAGTCCACATGTGCAGCCCGTCTGGGTGTTACACTGAGGAGAGTATTTGGTGCTTACTGTAAAGTTCTGAAAATGTTACAATAAATGGAAAGATACAATAATACATTAAAAACAAACCCACGTCTAACAGCATGAAGGTTCTTTTAAGGTTGGGGGAGAACAGGGTACCACTCCAGCTGTACAAACTGTGAGATGGCTAAAGTAGACCCTGGCCCCCCATTCCAGCTGCTAGCTATCTTCGGCAGCCAGATCCGTGTGGGTCTCCTGCAGGAAAACTACTGGGTACCTTCCCTCCCGAAGGAAGGAGAGCACCTGGCACCTGCGGAGACCCAGCCTACAGCATTCAACGTTGCAAAGATGATAGGTGCCATGAGAAGGGCTGGAGGGGATCTGCACCAGCAGGGATGCTCACAGCCCCCATTGGGCCACACAGCAAACTATGACCTATCTCGTAGGCGAGCAAGGAGTCATGGAAGCCGTGGACCCACTGGTAGGCTGCAGTGGCCTGCTTCCCAGTCCTTTTACCCTCCCCCATGAGGGCCCTCAGGGCCCAGAGGATTTGATGAAAATCCCTCCCAATCACTGGAGGGCAAGCTGCACCTTGTTGCGGGAGCCATGGACATCTTCCAGAAACTCCCACAGCTCCGCTCGCAGCATGGGGGGGGGGGGTCGTCACTGGCCCCCGGCCTTCCTCCACAGGGGCTCCCGGCACAGCCCTGTGGCCCTCTGAGATGGGCAGACATAGGGAGGACCCCCCCCCCCACACACACACACACATGGCCCCTGATAGGCTGGCGCTACATGGTCCACCTCAGACCCCAGCTCAATGGGGTGCAGCGGAGGGAAGATAGCAGCCCCTAGTGGGTTGGGACAGGAAAACACAAAGGCCGCTCCCTGGGGAATCATCCTCTGGGAAAGAGAAGGAGACAGCCTTAGGGGCGGCAATAGCATTGCAGGAGGTGGAGGGGATAGGGACAGGGTCAGCATCAGGGGCAGGGCAGGGGTCAGGAACAGGGCTGGGGAGAAGGGCAGAGACAGGATCCTGGGCTCCAATAGCCTGGTCACTAGGCAGTGTCCCCTCTTGGTCTGGCTCAGGGATCTGGGGGGTGGGAAGGAGGATGCTGGGCTCAGGCTCTATGGCGGATGTGACAGCCATGGCATCAGGAGGTGGACAATCTTTGGTGGGGCCTGCCAGAGTTCCTTCCCCACTCTAAACTCTAGGGTACAGATGTGGGGACCTGCACGAAATACACCCCCCTCCCCAGCCTATTCTTACCAGCTTAGGTTAAAAACTTTCCCAAGGTACAAACTTTGCCTTGTCCTTGAACCGTATGCTGCCACCACCAAGCGTTTTAAACAAAGAACAGGAAAAGATACCACTTGGAGACGTCTTCCCCCCAAATATCCCCTCAAGCCCTACACCCCCTTTCCTGGGGAAGGCTTGATAAGAATCCTCACCAATTTGTACAGGTGAGCACAGACCCAAACCCTTGGATCTTAAGAACAATGAAAAATCAGATTGTTAAAAGAAGAATTTTAATTAAATAAAAGGTAAAAGAATCACCTCTGTAAAATCAGGATAGAAAATACTTTACAGGGTATTCAGATTCAAAACATAGAGGATCCCCCTCTAGGCAAAACCTTAAAGTTATAGAAAACAGGAATAAACCTCCCTCTTAACAGGGAAAATTCACATAAAACAAAAAAAACTAATCTGCCTTGCCTGGCTTACCTATACTGGTTGCAATATTGGAGACTTGGATTAGGATGCGTTGGAGAAGATGGATTTCTGTCTGGCCTCTCTCAGTCCCAAGAGAGAACCACCACGTAAACAAAGAGCACAAACAAAAGCCCCTCTCTTCACCCCCCTCCCCAAGATTTGAAAGTATTTTGTCCCCTTATTGGTCCTTTGGGTCAGGTGCCAGCCAGGTTAGCTGAGCTTCTTAACCCTTTACAGGTAACAGGATGTTGCCTCTGGCCAGGAGGGATTTTATAGCACTGTATACAGAAAGGTGTTTACCCTTCCCTTTATATTTATGACAGGGCCCCTGCCAGAGAAGGAGGTCGGTTGCCCCGCACCAACGAGGGATGCCCCGGTGACTTGGGTCCCAGCCGCGAGGCACTGGCTGTCGCCTCAGTAGGCTCGGCAGCGGGGTACTGCCTGTGGCCAGGCAGGTGGAACAATCTGGGGCACCCTCGGAGGAGGGAGCGGAAGGTGTATCCCCACCACACCTTCCTCCCTGCCAGATTGCAGGCAGCGGAGGCAGGGCTCTCCTGCTCGTCTGGGCTTACTGGGGGAGGTACCCCTTGGGCCTGAGCAGGAGCAGTGGTGGGTTGCGAAGGAGGAGGGGTGGCGCCAGGCAATGACAGGGACGGCGCCCTGCTGTGGCTCTGGGGTCCCGGATGCTCCTCCGTGCCAGGCCAAGGGGCAGTCCCTCCGGACGTGTCCCATTGCTCGGTAGAGGTATCACCAGGCCTCCCCCATGGAATAATCTACCCAGTAGCGGGTCCCTGGTAGGGGACCAGGAAGGACCTCTCAAGCACCTCTCCGTCAGGCGCTGCCAGCTGCAGTTGAAGCTGCACCTGCCAGTGGAACGAGAGGACATGACAGAGGGCAGAGTCTTTGCAGCCCAGTAGGAGAGGGCTAATCATGGATATGGGTTTCCCCAGGGTAGAGTGGGTAACAGGGCAGCATTGGGAAGGAAGGGAGGGATGGATGGACGGAGGTCAGGACTACGCAGACACCCAGGTCCTCCAGCGGCTCCAGGGGGGGATGAACATGGCCCCCACTGCCAGGCCCTTCTCCACTGCCTCCTAGGCGGCAGCCTCCAATGCTAGGAAGAACACGACCTTTCCATACATCTTTGAGGCTGCTACAATGGCTGTGGGCCCCACCACCCTCACCAACGCCCACATGTAGGTCTCCACGTGAGGTAAGGCGGGCACCAGGAGGCAAGGAGTTCCAAGAGATCCCGGACCAGATACAGGTTGTCGAAGATGGTGCAGCCCGGGACGGTGTAGGTCTGGGTGGATCACATCTGCCAGCACGGATCCCAGCCGCAGCGAGATGGCTTTCACTATGACCTTGTAGTCCATGCTGAGGAGCGAGACGGGACACCAATTTCGTAAATCGCAGAGGTCCCCCTTCTCCAGCAATAAGGTGAGCACGGCTCGCCTGCACGAAAGAGGGAGGACCTCGCTCTGCAAAAAAAGACTCATCCCAGACAGTGACTGGGTCTGGGCCGAGGACGTCCCAGAACACGTGGTAGAACTCCACGGTCAGCCTGTCCATGCCTGGAGATTTATTGGTGGGCATGCGGCGGACGGCTTCAGAGAACTCTGCCAGAGTGAGAGGCAGCTCTAGCCGGTCTTGGTCGCCCGCACTGACCATCGGAAGTTCGTCCCAGAGCACTCTGCAAGCGTTAGGATCGGTCGGATCCAGGGAGAAGAGGCCTGCATAGAAGTCATGGGCCCTCCCACACATCTCCACCGGATCTGTGAGGGGGTGCCGTCTTCTGCTAGAAGGCAAGTGATGTGTTTCTTGGCCCCCCCCTCGTTTTCTCCAGGGCATAGAAGAAACGGGAGCAGCGATCCATCTCCTGAAGGAGGCGGATGCGGGATTGAACAAAGGCACCTCAGGCCCGATGGTCCTCGAGGGCCCAGAGCTCCTCCCGCTTCTCCTGGCATGCCTCACAGAGGGATGGAACCTCAGGGCTGGTGACCAGAAGCCTCTCTAGCTCCAAGACCTCCTGTTCCAGCTGCCCTATTGCTGCATCCCTCCATCAGCTGGCGCCCCGGGTGTAGTCACGGCAGAAGAGCCAGGCGCGCACCTTCCCCAGGTCCCACCACAGCCGCGCCAAGAAAGAGGCACACTGCTGCTCTTGCCAGGCCAGCCAGAACTCCCAGAAGGACGCCACGAAGCCCACATGCTCCAACAAGCTGTAGTTAAAATGCCAATAGGCCAGCCCCGGCCTCTCTGCACAGAGAGAGGCCGTCACAGTGGCTCAATGATGATCGGAGAAAGGGGCCGGCTGGATGCTGGAGGAGTGGGCCCGTGAAAGGTGGAAACGTGATAAGTAGATGCGGTCCAACCAGGAGTGTCGCGACCGATGGGCCTCCACCTGGACAAAGGTGAACGTCGAGACGTCATCCGGGTGGTGGTCACGCCAGACGTCCACCAGGGAGTGATGGTCGACTATCTCCCGGAAGACGTCCGAGGCGGCCAGGCGCTGCTTGGTCCCAGAGTGGTCCCGCTCCTCGAGGGTAGTATTAAAGTCCCCGCCCAGGATCAGGCACTCATGAGGATCCAAGGTGCTGAGGAAGGCGGACGCCTGCTGAAAGAAACGCAGCTGATCCGGGCCCGATGTCGGGGCATAGATGTTAACAAGGTTGACCACAAGCCCCTCCATGAGGGCCCAGAGGTGCAACAGGCAGCCCGGCACAGCCTCGGTGACCCCCAGCACCTTGGGCCGTAGGTCAGGGGAGAACAGGGTCGCCACTCCAGCTGTATGAACTGTGAGATGGCTAAAGTAAATCCCATCCCCCCCATTCCAGCCGCCAGCTGTCTTCGGCAGCCGGATCTGTATGGGTCTCCTGCAGGGAAAAATCACAGAGTACCCCCCATCCCGGAGGAAGGGGAGCACCTGGCACCTGCGGAAACCCATCCTACAGCCCCGGCTGTTGAACGTTGCAATGGTGAGAGGTGCCATGAGGAGGGCTGGGGGGGGGGGGGGATCCTCACCGGCAGGGATGCTCACGGCTCCCAACGGGCCACGCAACAATCCGTGACCTACCCCATAGGTGAATAAGGAGTCATGGAAGAGGCGGACCCGCTGGTAAGCTGCGGCGGCCTACTTCCCAGTCCTTTTAGCCTCCCCCATGAGGGCCCTCGCAGCCCGGAGGATTTGATGGAAGTCCCCCCCATCACTGGAGAGCGAGTTGCACCTTGTTACGGGAGCCATGGACGTCCTCCAGGAACTCCTGCAGCTCCTCTCATAGCGTATGGGGGGCCGGGGTCACTAGCCCCCGGCTTTCCTCAGGAGGGACCACTGACACAGCCCCGTGGCCCACCGAAACGGGCAGGCAAGGGGCGGACCCCCGACATGGCACCCAATGGGCTGGCGCCACGCAGCCCCCCTCAAACCCCAGCTCAACTGGGGGCGGCGGAGGGAAGATAGGAGTCCCTGGTGAGTCGGGACAGGGAAATACAGAGGCCGCTCCCTGGGAGCTATCCTCTGGGAGTGAGGAGATGACGGTCCCAGGGGCAGCAATGATATCATGGGAGGTGGAGGGGACAGGGATCCAGAGTAGGAGCAGGGCAGGGGTCGGGAGCAGAATCAGGGAGAGGGGCAAAGACAGGATCCTGGGCCCCAGTAGCCAGGCCACTGGGAAATGGCCCCTCTCAGTCAAGCTCAGGGATCTGGGGGGTGGAAAGGGGGCCCTCCGTGATGCCGGGCTCTGGCTCCATGGCCGGCGTAGTAGCCACGGCATCATCAGTGGGATCCCTACCCGGGAAGGAGGTCGGTTGCCCCATGGGGCTCGGGTCCCAGCCGCATGGCACTGGCCATCGCCTCAGTAGGCTCAGCGGCCGTCAGCAGGGTGTCACCCGCGGCCGGGCAGATGGAGGAGCCCAGGGAACCCTCAGAGGCGGAAGCAGAAGCAGCGGTTAGGGGGAGGGAGCATGGAGAAGGGGGGGCCAGGGTGAGGTCGCTCAGATCGAGGCCTGCTGGCAGACGGTCGTCCTCCCCCTGGGTGACCGGGATCAGACCCAGGGCCTCGATCTCCTCGTAGATGGAAGGGAGCTCTCCTTCCACCACCCCGGAGTTCTCCCCACCAGTGCCCGAAGCGACACTCACCTCGGGGCTCACAGGGGCTCCAGATGGTAACGGGGCAGGAGGGGCTCCATCGGGGGCCTTGGAGGGAAGGGACTCAATTTCCTGGTGCAAGTGCTGGAGGAACCAACTAGGGGCAGAGCTCTTCTTGACCTGCTGCTCACAAACCGGGAAGAATTAGTAGGGGAAGCAAAAGTGGATGGGAACCTGGGAGGCAGTGACCATGAAATGGTCAAGTTCAGGATCCTGACACAAGGAAGAAAGGAAAGCAGCAGAATACGGACCCTGGAGTTCAGAAAAGCAGACTTTGACTCCCTCAGGGAACTGATGGGCAAGATCCCCTGGGAGAACAACATGAGGGGGAAAGGAGTCCAGGAGAGGTGGCTGTATTTTAAAGAATCTTTATTGAGGTTACGGGGACAAACCATCCTGATGTGTAGAAAGAATAGTAAATATGGCAGGCGACCAGCTTGGCATAACAGTGAAATCCTTGCTGATCTTAAGCACAAAAAAGAAGCTTCCAAGAAGTGGAAGATTGGACAAATGACCAGGGATGAGTATATAAATATTGCTAGGGCATGTAGGAATGGAATCAGGAAGGCTAAATCACACCTGGAGTTGCAGCTAGTGAGGGATGTTAAGAGTAACTTCAGGTACGTTGGCAATAAGAAGAAAGCCAAGGAAAGTGTGGGCCCCTTACTAAATGAGGGAGGCAACCTAGTGACAGAGGATGTGGAAAAAGCTAATGTACTCAATGCTTTTTTTGCCTGTCTTCACAAACAAGGTCAGCTCCCAGACTACTGCACTGGGCAGCACAGCATGGGGAGGAGATAGCCAGCCCTCTGTGAAGGAAGAAGTGGTTCAGGACTATTTAGAAAAACTGGATGTGCACAAGTCTATGGGGCCGGATGTGTTGCATCCGAGAGTGCTAAAGTGATCAGGAACAGTCAGCATGGATTCACCAAGGGAAAGTCATGCCTGACTAATCTAATTGCCTACTATGATGAGATAACTGGTTCTGTGGATGAAGGGAAAGCAGTGGACGTGTTATTCCTCGACTTTAGCAAAGCTTTTGACACGGTCTCCCACAGTATTCTTGTCAGCAAGTTAAAGAAGTATGGGCTGGATGGATGCACTACAAGGTGGGTAGAAAGTTGGCTAGATTGTCGGGCTCAACGGTAGTGATCAATGGCTCCATGTCTAGTTGGCAGCCGGTATCTAGCGGAGTGCCCCAAGGGTCGGTCCTGGGGCTGGTTTTGTTGAATATCTTCATTTATGATCTGGAGGATGGTGTGGATTGCACCCTCAGCAAGTTTGCAGATGACACTAAACTGGGAGAAGTGGTAGATACGCTGGAGGATAGGGATAGGATACAGATGGACCTAGACAAATTGGAGGATTGGGCCAAAAGAAACCTGATGAGGTTCAACAAGGACAAGTGCAGAGTCCTGCACTTAGAACGGAAGAATCCAATGCACCGCTACAGACTAGGGACCGAATGGCTAGGCAGCAGTTCTGCAGAGAAGGACCTAGGGGTGACAGTGGACAAAAAGCTGGATATGAGTCAACAGTGTGCCCTTGTTGCCAAGAAGGCCAATGGCATTTTGGGGTGTATAAGTAGGGGCATTGCCAGCAGATCGAGCGACGTGATCATTCCCCTCTATTCGACATTGGTGAGGCCTCATCTGGAGTACTGTGTCCAGTTTTGGGCCTCACACTACAAGAAGGATGTGGAGAAATTGGAGAGAGTCCAGCGAAGGGCAACAAAAATGATTAGGGGACTGGAACACATGAGTTATGAGGAGAGGCTGAGGGAACTGGGATTGTTTAGTCTACGGAAGAGAAGAATGAGGGAAGATTTGATAGCTGCTTTTAACTACCTGAAAGGTGGATCCAAAGAGGATGGATCTAAACTATTCTCAGTGATAGCAGATGACAGGACAAGGAGTAATGGTCTCAAGTTGCAGTGGGGGAGGTTTAGGTTGGATATTAGGAAAAAAACTCTTTCAGTAGGAGGGTGGTGAAACACTGGAATGCATTACCTAGGGAGGTGATGGAATCCCCTTCCTTAGAAGTTTTTAAGGTCAGGATTGACAAAGCCCTGGCTGGGATGATTTAGTTGGGATTGGTCCTGCTCTGGGCAGGGGGTTGGACTAGATGGCCTCCAGAGGTCCCTTCCAGCTCTGTTATTCTATGATTCTATGACTCCAATGGAAGGGCGGTACTGCCCTCCCATGCTGCCACGTCTTCCCCAGCCGGTACCGGGGGATGGAACACACCTGCGGGCAAGGCAGAAGGCTCGGCATCGGTGCCCCCCTTTCTGGTCTTCCAGGGGGTTTCTGCATCAGTGGAAAGGAGCGGAGCTTGAGCCTTCCGCTTGCCACGCTTCCCGTGGACTAGGGCCCAGCCTTCCATGGCATCATCGGGGGGGGGGGCAGCTAACAGGGGTCGGGGCAGGGGCAATGGTTCAGGGACTGTGGGAGGCAGCGGTGGGGCGGCATGAGGGAGGGAAGATTCCCCCAGGGTGGGCCCTCTCCCATGCTCAGTAGTATCCCTGCCACACCCTCCTCTTCGGGCCCTGCTGGATTGCAGGCAGCAAAGGCAGGGCTCTCCCACTTGTCTGTGCACACTGGGGAAAGCACCCCTTGGGCCCGAGTGGGAGCACTGGTGGACTGAGTAGGAGGAGGGGCAGCTCCGGGTGCCGGGCAGCCAGGAGTGCCAGCGATGACGGGGGTCAGTGCCCCGCCAGGGCTGAGGGATCCCAGATGCCCCTCTTTGCCGGGCCAAGGGGCAGTCCCTCCGGATGTGCCCAATCACCCGGCAGAAGTAGCACCGGGGCCTCCCCCGTGCAATAATGCACCCGGTAATGGGCCCCCTGGTAGGGGACCAAGAATGACCCCTCATGCGCCTCTCCATCACATGCCGCTGGTGGCAGTTGAAGCGGCACTTGCCGGGGGAACAAGAGGACATGATGGAGGGAGGGGTCTTTGCAGCCCAGTGAGAGAGGGCTCACGACAGAGATGTGTTGCCCCAGGGTGGAGAGGGCAGGTAATAGGACGGCACTGGGGAGGGATGGAGGTCAGGACTAGGCGGACGCCCAGGTCATCCAGCGGCTCCAGGGGGACGAACACACTCCCCACCACCAGGTCCTTCTCCACCACCTCCTGGGCGGTGGCCTCCGATGCTAAGAAGAAGACAACCTTGCCATACATTTTGGAGGCCACCACAATGGCCGTGGGCCCCACCACCCTCACCAACGCCCGCACGTAGGTCTCCATGTGGGGCAAGGCAGGCACCAGGAGGCAACGGACGCCATGCTTTCTGGTCATAGTGGGAAAGGGGCCCCGGCCGCTATAGATGGTAGCGGAGGCGGTGGATGGGAGAGATGACAGTCACAGGCAGGGGGGGCTGCCGCCACCTGGGCTTACGCCCTAGGAGCCGGGAGAGGGACACCCGCAGAGCTGATGGAGGGAGCAGCGGGTAGGGACGCCGCGGCCGGTGACAGGGCCACGGCAGTGGGGGCAGTCCCTGCCATGGAGGGCCTGGTCTTTTTAGCGGGTTCCTTCCTGCCAGCTGTGGGGGGCTCCCCCAGAATTGGAGGGGGCGAGGGACGTGGCAGTAGCGGAAGTCACCCCGTTGCCCGCCGCTGCGGGCACCCCAGCGGGGGCGGTGGCAGGTGGTTTGGCAGCGGCGGTTGAGGTAGAGGCCTGTGGGGGGGGATGGAGGGGCAGCCAGGGCTACTGGAGGGGCCCCACCCACCATGTCCCCTGCCATAATGAACAGGGAGGGAGGGGAAAACACCAGAGAGAGGAGGGGAAAGGGGAAGCAGGTCAACCACTCCTCCCTGCAAGGCTGCAGGCAGGGGAGGAGGGCGCCCAAAGGGGTGGGCTGGGCAGGGGGGCTATCAAGGGCTCAGGGGGGACAGTCACCAACTCAGAATAGAAATCCGGCTCCTCTAGCTGCACTAGGGGAGGGGGGTCATAACAACGTTAGGGGGGTGCAGTGAGATAGGGGCAAACTCATACAGGGGAAGGGCACAAGCGCACTGAGTAAGGGGCCAATCAGGGCAGGGGTACCACATGGGGAGCGGGGAGAACCAGGCTGGAGGTAGGACAGGGAACCAAGGAGCTAGCTTCAGAGGCTGGGGTGGGGCAAACAAACGAAAGCTGCAGAGGGAAAAGGGCGGGGCAGGCAAACAAACTGAAGCTAGTGAGGTGCTCGGGTAAAAGGGAGGACAAAAAGGCTGCAAGGGGCAAATGGGCAGGTAGCAAGGGACAAAGCTGGGGGCTTGCTGAAGGGGGTCAGTCTGGGGGGGCACACGCGCCTACATGCGCATGCAAAGCGTCAGTGCGGGCTGGCTGCTGCTTCATGCCCAAAAGGTGGTGAAAGGGCGCAGCAGGCCAAGCAAGCAGCGGAGTCCCAGAGGCAGGAGCTTGAGGCAGATGGTAAGTGTCCACTAGGGGTGGTGGAGGGGGCAGCAACAACAGTGGTGGTGGGGGTTGGGGGGGACGGGGACTAACAGATGGACTGGGGAGCAGGCTCCACGCCACACCCCCTGTGTCCCCACAAACACAGTCAGAACCCTCACCACAAGAACACAGTTCAAAAGTTACTCAGCCTTCAGGTCCCCTCCACAGTGGTCTGCAGAGTCCCTGCGCACTCCCCCAGCAGCAGATAGCTGCATCCCCTCCTCCTCTGGGGTCCAGCAGCTCCAGGCAGCAGCCCAGTGGCCAGGCAGGCAGAGAGGACCCCTTACAGGTGGTGGTGTCCACAGCAGCAGTAGCAATGGCTGGGGTAGGGGTCCTTCACTCCCCCCCCCCCCCGGGGAGTGAGCCAGCAGGCCGCCACCCCCCCCCCCCAAGGGGCTGTAGTTGGAGCAGTAGCAGCACCCAAGGGTGGGGGAGTCCAGCAGTTAGCCAGCAACCAGGTAGCAGAGAAGGGGGTGGGTGGTGTCCAGCCTAGCCAGGGAAGCAGCTGGAGCCCAAGGCCCAGCAGCAGGAGCACTAATCTCCCTCCTTCCTCCAGGCCAGTCAGGTTCAGCAGAGGAGTCAGATCTATCAGCCCCTGGATGAACAGGTTTCTGTTCCCTGGCTGACACATTAGCCTGCGAAGAGTCAGCTGAAGCTGTTAGCCTAATGAGAACACCTGACTCCAATTAACCTGCAAAGAGTCAGGTGAGGCCGTTAAGCTAATGCGAACACCTGACTCTAATTAAGGCCCCTCTGATACTATAAAAGGGCTCACTCTGGCCAGGCTAAGGAGATCTAGGGAGCAGAAGTGTGGTTGAAGGGCTGGGTAATAAAGATACCCTCAAGCCCCTGGAAAGGGAGCCCTAAGGTAAGGGTGAAGAGGGCGTTAAGAGAGAAAGAAGTAGGAGAGCTGTGGGGAAGTAACCCAGGGAAATGTAGTAACTCTATCAGTGAAAGGTTGGCTGCCAACAATTGTTGCCATTAGGGTTCCTGGGCCGGAACTCACAGTAGAGGGTGGGCTCAGGTTCCCCTGAACCTGACACTACAGAAACTGACTTCCTGGGAGGGGAAGACCAGCCCCTGTCAGGACAGGAGGCTAAACTGTTTGGGAATAAGTCCATAGGGACAACAGAGACTGTAGGAGTTCTCTCACCAACCTCCTTGCTGGCTTATGATGAAAAGGGCTCAGTAGACTGTAACCCTGGCCCTAGAAAGAGAAGGGCTTCATGGAGGGTCAAAGTGAGTCTCTGAGGTTAGCATAAACCATCTGGAAGTGCAGGACACATGGGGACAAGGTCAGAGCTCTGCCACAATATGTTTATCTTTTTTACACTGCAAATATTTGTAACAAATAATAATATAAAGTGAGCACTGAACACTTTGTATTCTGTGTTGTAATTGAAATCAAAATACTTGAAAAACAAATTTAAATGGGTAATCTATTATTTAACAGTGCAATTAAAACTGCTATTAATCATGACTGATTGTTAAAATCTAGTTAATTTGTTTTGTATTAATTGCTTGAGTTAACTGTGATTAATTGACAGCCCTAAAAGTAAAAAATCCAAACTTGTTCCCAGTTTACCTTTTAATTCCATAAACATAGACAACACCAGTCACTTCAAAGAAAGCGATGATTAGCAAAGGCAAGGAACCGGCATAACTGTCAAAAATTTCAAGCCAGTAACTTCCAGACCTCAGGGTAAAACACAGAGCTGTCACGAAGGAGACCAGGCATATTACACCTAAATAAAAATTTCTGTTAATAAAGAATACATGGTGGGTGCTCTGTTCAGATATGGCTAATATTTTTTGCTCTCATTTTAACAATTTTATCCAACAAACTTCTGTATGGAGCTATAACTTGCTATCTCAGTGTAAGCAATAGTTAAATTCAAAGTGCTACATTGTTTGGGGAATTAATACACAGGCCAAATTCTCCCTGGCATTTTGGCCAAGAGATACTGTACGATGGTGCAAAGCAGCCATAAAGCTGGAATAACTGGCCACAGGAAAATCAGCATAGTGAAGGAGGATCCTCTGGAGTGTAGAGCAGGCGTGGTAGTTTTTTGTCATAGCCCCCAGCTGCCTGTGGCCAATGTGAGAGGTGTGGCTAGGGCTTTCCTGCAGTCTGGTAATCTCTGACTCCTGTAAAGACCCCTTGGGGCAAATGGCTTCCAGCATAATTTAGAATGGCCTTCAGCTGCCTTAATTTATACTGCATAACTGGCCCAAAAACAGCCCAGCATTGTGGGAGTACAAAGGGGAATGCATCCGATGAAGTAAGCTGTAGCTCACGAAAGCTTATGCTCAAATAAATTTGTTAGTCTCTAAGGTGCCACAAGTCCTCCTTTTCTTTTTAAAGGGGACTCTGAGTCCCTAGTCTCCTGAAGTTGGGCTGTGTGCTCTGAATGGAGGATCTCCGCCTGTATGCCACTATAGCACAGTGTATTCATAAGGGTAAGGGCTCACTGTGCATTAGGTAGAGGTCAAGGAGTAGTATTAGGCCAGAGAGGAAAAGAAGTAGTTCCATTTTATTGTCATTTTTATCTGGAAAGGGGAAAGAGCTTTTGAAACTTGGGCGTGCTAAGACGAGGATGGTCACAATGCTCTTTTTAGTAGTGCAAATATCAAATCCTACTCCCATGACCACTGAAATGGTCTTCTCACCCAACCTGTGCAGAACTCATAAATGGAACTTCAGTGCAGATTCTTAAAGAACTCTGTAAATCTACCAGTATGTGGAGAATTGTCCAGTTCTCTATTGCCTTGTTTTTCTTTCTGTCAGTCAAAATCCTGCATTGTGGTAATCTCTGATTCCTGTAAAGACACCTTGGGGCAAAATCCCCTGTTCGCTAATTGTGTGCCCAGAGTAATTTTTTAATAGCACACATTTCCTCAGGTTCATTTTCAGATCAGCACCCTTATCCTTATTGCAGACCTTTTGTAAATGTATCCGTTCCTGCTCAAAAGTTTTATCATGAACTAGGATCCAAGTGTAATAGGCTGAGAGAGAGAGATGGAATGCAATACTCTCTCCAAAAGCTTCAGCGGTGGCAAGGACATTACATAAACTCAGAGCTATTACTTTAAATTGCCACAGGCCTTGTCCTGCTGTGAAAGCAGTCTTTCCCCTGTCCTTTGGATCCATTTCCAGTCACCAATAATCACTTTTAAACTCCAGAGAGGAAAGCCAAACAGAACCTGCTACAGCTCCAATGCCCAGTTCCCTGGGAGCAAGTCTGCTTCACTAATTGGCTCTCATTAGAGAGATTAAGGTAGAGAACACTCTTATTCTGCTTGCTTCCACAAAAGGAAACTGCATATGAAAACTAACAATACTACAAGCAATTTTTCTAAGACTGGTCAGTACTCTCAAGCTAAGAAAAAAATGTGAAGGACTATGTAACATCACCATCTGGCAACTCCTGCCGTAACACGATCTGATCTATACCTTATGTCTCCTATAAAGAGACTTGATAAAGCAGTTGAACTCACAATTGTAATATCTTCATTTAGATTCTGAAGTGGCAATGAGCAAATATTGCAAACTAATTCCCCATAAAATATTTATTAAACTATTAAGAACTCATGAGTTTGTAAAGAGCCTAGCTTCTGTGAACAAAATGAAGAAAGTCCTGTAAATAACCTGCTCACCTGATAGAACCTCCTTGGGTACAGATTTAGATACAACAGGAAGCTCCAAGAGAGGAGTCAAAATCCCCTCAATGTTTCCAAACATAGAAGAAAGACCCAAGCTGAACAGCATTACAAAAAACAGGATAGCCCAGCCCTGTGAGCCAGGCATCAGAATAATTGCTTCAGTGAAAACAATAAAGGCAAGGCCAGTTCCAGATGCACTCTGCAGAATTCACAAACAGATAACACATTTTGATGAATAAGATTTATTTTTCAAACATATAGCATTATAATGCACATGCAGATCTTGTTCATTCAAATTCTAAACTCCAAGGTCAAGATTTTGGATTGGATGTTTTTCTAAAAGAGATCCTGTAATTGCAAGCTATTGGACGTGAAGCAAGAATGAATTCAGGGAAGTCCTATGACCTGTGTTATGAAGGAGATCAGACTTAGATGATCCCTTCTGGCCTTAAAATCTAAGAATCTATTAATTTTAAGAAAATGAATTTGTAAATTAGGCTCCTAAATAAATTACCTGGTTTTCCAAAGTGTTACGTACTGAAGTCAGTGGGAGCTGCTAGGTGCTAAGCACTTAGGCACCTAAATAAGTGACTTGATCTGCAAAACTATGTATTTAGGGGTCTAGCATAAGATTCATTTAAAAAAAAATCTTGGTACAAATGTATTTCCTGTGCTATTCAAATAAGCCAAATTAGGGTGAATCATGTGCCCATGGTAGCTTCCAGATGGGAAAACCTTGGTGCAGTTTAAAAAGTTGTGTTATGGTGTAAGTTGATAGAGGAATTCTTGGAATGCTAAGCCAGAGAACTTTGATCTCAAAGTTTTTATAACAATACTGATGCCTGAAATGTAGAAACAAAAGAAATATCGTCAGTTTGGTAGGTATCCAATGTTATTTTTAGCAATGTTTTGCAAGTGCAATGGAACATATATGTTAAGAGGATGAAAAGTATCACAGTCCATAACATTTTTGAGCAAGGGTTATTTTTTAGCATGCAAGCGTGATACCTGCTCAAGAAATTCTTGAAGGTCACAACTTCTCAATTTGAGACTAGTGATTTTTTTTGGATGGGTTGTATTCAGGAATCCAAACCAGATTGTATAGTTGTCTCTCGTGATGCTTTGGTCCGGAAGATCAAATTCATTGAGGATACTGATAATGTTCCTGCCGGAGAAAGCATGCTTCAACATTTTTCCTTAATGTATAAGAATTTGTTTAGATATCTTTAGATTATAGCTACAGAAGCTTCTGCAGGAACCCATTATCTATTTTGTACTCACCTAGCTATAGTCAGTACTGTATATATTTATGGTACAATGTACATTTAAAATATTAATAGAGAATTGCATTGAGTTTTATACAGTTTTCACAATAGAAACAAAAATGTTAAATGGGGGTATTGTTAAAATTATGGGGAAAATATTTGGAGAAACTAAGTATTACAATTTGGCTTATAGTTTCAAATACAAACTCCACCTTCAGACTATGCAGACAGAGTACATAAAGCAGGTCTTTGTAAAAACATGCTCATATTATTGCTATCTTGTTCTCTCTCCCTCCCACTTCCACCTGTTGTCAGAACCACTTGTGTTTTGTAAGCCTGAGAGTTCTTTGGGGTAGGAAATGTCATTTTACTATATAGTTGTATAGCACCTAGCACAACTTAACACTGATCCCTGACTGGGGCCTTCAGGCACAACTGTAATACAAATAAGTAAATAATAATAATAATAATGAATAAGTATTTTAGTATTTGTTTTATGTGTTATTAATGCCTCCTCTGATAATTATTGATAATGACCTTTTAATGTGCATTGCCATAAAATGTTTATATTACGTTTCCTATTTATAACTTGTTCCCCTTCAATACAAATGTGTTCTCTGAATATATGTTTCTGCAGTAGCATGTTATCTATTTAGGCTGCACCATAGCATCTGAAAATCCAAGATGTCCCACCTGTCCAGGCAGTCCCAGTAACCAGTGGTTGCCTTAAATCCCAAAATAGAAAAAATTGGGATGGAGGCATACAGTGATGTCATACTATTTACAATTGCTATTGTCACAGCATCCTTCTCACAGTCATTTCTAGAAAGAAAACACATACAAATTAATTTACACAACATGATAGGGTTTATTCAACATATATATTTTAGCAAAATAATTAGTTTTTAGTAATTAGTCTACAATTTAATTCATGGACCTAGACTGTGGACTGTTTATCCATATAATATGGATAAACATAATATATATATATATGTATAAAGGGCTGTCAAACGATTAAAAAAATTAATGGCTCGATTAATCGCACTGTTAATAATAAAATACCATTTATTTAAATATTTTTGATGTTTTCTACATTTTCCAGTATATTGATTTCAATTGCAACACAG
Source organism: Natator depressus (assembly GCF_965152275.1). Taxonomy (NCBI): domain Eukaryota; kingdom Metazoa; phylum Chordata; order Testudines; family Cheloniidae; genus Natator; species Natator depressus. The sequence continues at coordinate 143,874,439 of NC_134235.1, read as the reverse complement.
AATACAAAGTGTACAGTGCTCACTTTATATTTTTTATTACAAATATTTGCACTGTAAAAAAAAAGTGCTATCTCTTTATCCTGAAAGTTGACCTTACAAATGTAGAATTATGTAAAAAAACCAAAAAACCCTGCATTCAAAAATAAAATGTAAAACTTTAGTGCCTACAAGTCCATTCAGTCCTATCTCTTGTTCAGCCAATCTCTCAGGCAAACAACTTTGTTTACATTTGCAGGAGATAATGCTGCCTGCTTCTTGTTCACAAAGTCATCTGAAAGTGAGAACAGGTGTTCTCATGGCATTGTTGTAGCCAGCATTGCAAGGTATTTACATGCCAGATGCGCTAAAGATTCATATGTCCCTTCATGCTTCAACCACCATTCCAGTGGACATGCATCCATGCTGATGACGGGTTTTGCTCGATAATAATCCAAAGCAGTGCGGACCAATGCATGTTCATTTTCATCATTTGAGTCAGATGCCATCAGCAGAAGGTTGATTTTCTTTTTTGGTGGTTCAGGTTCTGTAGTTTCCGCATTGGAGTGTTGCTCTTTTAAGACTTCTGAAAGCATACTCCATGCCTCGTCCTTATCAGTTCTTGGAAGACACTTCAGATTCTTAAACCTTGGGTCAAGTGCTGTAGCTATATAGAAATCTCACATTGGTACCTTCTTTGCGTTTTGTCAAATCTGCAGCAAAAGTGTTCTTAAAATGAACATCTGCTGAGTCATCATCTGAAATTACTATAATATGAAATATATGGCAGAATGCAGGTAAAATCGACATACAATGTCAATGAGACATACAATTCTCCCCCAAGGAGTTCGGTCACAAATTTAATTAATGCATTATTCTTTTAATGAGCATCATCATGGAAGCATGTCCTCTGGAATGGTGGCTGAAGCATGAAGGGGCATATGAATGTTTAGCATATCTGGCACGTAAATACTTTGCAATGCCAGCTACAAAAGTCTCATGCGAACACCTGTTCTCACTTTCTGGTGACATTGTAAACAAGAAGAGGGCAGCATTATCTCCTGTAAATGTAAACAAACTTGTTTGTCTTAGCAATTGGCTGAACAAGAAGTAGGAGTGAGTGGACTTGTAGGCTCTAAAGTTTTGCATTGTTTTGTTTGAGTGCAGTTATGGAACAAAAAAAAATCTACATTTGTAAATTGCACTTTCACGATAAAGAGATTGCACTACAGTACATGCATGAGGTGAATTGAAAAATACTGTTTCTTTTATTTATCATTTTTACAGTGCAAATATTTGTAATAAAAAATAATATAAAATGAGCAGTGTACACTTTGTATTCTGTTGTAATTGAAATCAATATATTTTAAAATGTAGAAAAACATCCAAAAATGTTTATTAAACAATAGAATACCAACTGAAATTTATTAATGTGATTAAAACTGTGATTAATCACCATACATTTTTTAAGCACAATTAATTTTTTTGAGTTAATCGTATGAGTTAACTGCGATTAGTCGACAGCCCTCGTGTGTGTGTGTATAGATATAGATATAAATTTTACCCATAGAAAAATCACAAAATGTAAGTCCTGAAATAAAATTATGCTCAGTTTCAATAAGAAATAATATTCTTGCAAATAGTGATATTTTGGAAATTGTCATCTTTTTTTCCCTTCAGGTTTAAAATTAGTAATTTTTTCTTACCATCTTCTAATCTATTTAAAATACACATTTTAGTGTGAACATGGTTTACCCATTGGAAGGTCAAAGTTTGATAAGATACTTTACAAGTATCACAAATAAATGCTGGTTTTGACAATTTGAAGAATATAATAATATGCAACAAATGGTTAGTCTGTATCTGCAAAAAGAAAAGGAGTACTTGTGGCACCTTAGAGACTAACAAATTTATTTGAGCATAAGCTTTCGTGAGCTACAGCTTTCTTTTTGTGGATACAGACTAACATGGCTGCTACTTTGAAATCTAATCTGTGAAAGTCATAGCCATACTTACTTTGGTGAGTTGTAGCTTGAGAATGCTATGAGTCCTCCAAAAGCCAAGGAGAGAGAGAAAAATATCTGGGTGGCTGCATCAAGCCATACACGGGGATTTTTGAGAATGTTCAGCTGAAACAATTGCAATGAATGTGAGTATTAGACTTGCTTTCAAACTTTCAGTTGTCTTTTTCTTTGTTCTCATATTTCATGAATTGTGGTCCTACTTAAGTGTGCTGAAAAACTGAAGTGAATGCCAAAATATTCCAATAAATCAGCATAATTTGAAGGCCCATTATGTAGGGATTCTGAAATGTCTTAGTTTTTATTGTAGTAAAAATCTTCTATTTTATGATATAAGTTTTTCTGAGTGACACTTTACATGGACATATTAAACTTTGATTAATACTTTTTTCTCCCTACTTATGTATATGTATTTCTATGGTGCTCACCACAGTAATAACTGAGTATCTATGAAATCAAGCTACTTCAGTATTGTCTTGCTAATGCCACCAATTGTGGTGTATGAAAATTGTATTTAACCTTCACTGTTTTCTGTTTTTTGGAGAAAAGTGTGTTTATTTTTCCATGTCTCTTGAATCAATGTGTTTAAAAATATTAAAATGTACTAGCAGCACCAAAAAGCCACAATCACATAACAAGGCTTTATCAGTTAAAAAGGCGTACTAATTGCAGAGAAAAGAAAGCAGCAATAAAAAGTAAAAAGATAATAAAAAAGGGGGATGTTAATAATGAAGAATGAATTAGAAGTTAAGAAATGCAAACACTTCATAAAGGGAAGCTAAAGGTATCAATGAAAGAATTCATGACTGGTAGGGTTAAAAACAATGTTAGTGGGTAGGTGGCCCTCTGACAGGCTCCACAGTGGGGAATGGGGCAGCTCATGTTCAGTTGGGAGTAGTTAACTCACCAAGTAACTGGGATGTAGTTAATTAGGCAGGGAAGCACCCAGGCATGATAAAAGGACCTCAGTTAGAGGGGGAATTTCTGAGGAGAAGAGAAACTGCCAGAGATGCAGAAGAATTGCAGTGATATGATCCCTCCAGTAGACTGGGGAGAAGCTACCAGAGAAGCCAATGCTCTGAAGGGGGAGAAGCAGGGCCCAGGGCAAGAGGCTGGGGGAGCCTATAGAGAAGGAGAGGTAATAAATAGCTTATAGAGCAGGAAGGGATAGAAAATTATTAGTTCTGGCTGCCCTAAACAAGGTCCCTGAGTTGGAACACTGAGTGGAGTGCGTGGATCTGGGTTCTTCTACCTTTTCCAGCCAAGGACTCTTGAGAAGAAGTCTCTAAACCGAGGAGACCTAGGGCTGTCTAGCCCCACTAAAGCCATGGGGCTTCTGACTCTCCATTATCCTGGAGGGCAGAGACTATTAAGAACCTGGCCACATCGCTGGGTCATAACAAGGACTTGACAAACAGGGAATCAAATGTGGCGGCATAAGGGGGATGGAATTGGGATGTTGTAGCTCCTCATCCCACTGCAAGGGGTTGCTAACAGACAAAGTCCCCATATTACAACAAGAAGAAATTTTTAAAAATGTATGGTGGGAAAGGAATCCGAACACTGATGAAGATGCTAAAATTGTCAAATATAATAAATGTACAAACATGTACATACATATTTGTTCTGTATTTGGGAAAAAAAGCTGAGTGATCTAGTTATATCATATACTTTTCTATTTCAGCAATAACGGTGGAGGATGTTAAAGAGCATCTAGTGAAGTTAAACATTTTAAAATCAGAAAGGGCACATAACTTGCACCCTGGAGTTTTAAAACAGTTGGCCAAAGAACTCTTTGGCTCACTGATGATTTTTTAGTAGATCTTGAAATAGTAGGGAAGTTCCAGAAGGCAAGAAAACAAATGCTGTGTCAATATTTTAAAAGGGCTCAGATCTATGCCTGACACTAGTCAATATTTTCAACAGTTATCTGAAAGTAAATGTAACATCACTGCTGATTAAAATTTGCAGATAACACAAAGATTGGCAGGGTGGTAAATGATGATGATGCAAGTATAGAAAGTGATCTGGGTTTTTTGGTAGGATGGGCCAATTGAAACAAAATGCATTTTAAGTCAGCCAAAGGAAAGCCCATGCGCCTAAGATCAAAGAATGCAGGCCATACCTACAAAATGAAGGACTATATCCTGGAAATCAGAGATTCTGAACAGGATTTAGGAGTCATAGTGGACAAGCAACTGTTCTATTCAAGAGTACTGGTGAAGGGCCAGGGAGCAGGCCTAAAGGATCAGGAACTCAAGAGGAGGACAAGATGTTTGAGACCTGAAAAGGAAGGAATGCAAAGAGGAGGGACAAATGACTATTATCCCTATATCAAGAGAGGTGATCCTGATCACAAGTGGTAAAGATTTAAACTTGTGGTGGAAGTAGAAGGTTAGGGCCTGGGAGGAGAGAATTGGTGTGAGCCAGAGGCCTGCTGTGTATATCTGCTTTTATTGAGGGGTCCCAGACCAGGTCTTCCTGAAAGGGAGGGACAAAGCCCTACTTCCAGTGTTGACAACTCTTGTGTTTGTTGTGAGTCATCTGAGTTTGGCTTGGGTGATAGGAGAAGCTCCAGCTCTCTTGCAAATTTCAGCTCTGACTTACGGTGACCACCTTTTCAAAAGGCAAAAGCAGGACACATGCAGGCAGAGGCCCTGCCCCCTGACCAAGCTGGAAGCTGTAGCCAGGCCACAATAAGAGCCATCCAAGGAGCCCGGGCCTCTGTGGGGAGTCCTGGACCCGCCACCTGCCCTGGGTGAGGGGCTGGGGTGCCCGAGAGCAGTCGCCAGCCTGTGTCCCCACCCGGCAAGGGCAGGCGGAGGGTTCAGGGCACCCCACAGCAGCCAGGGCTCTCTGGGAAGCTCTTAGAATCATAGAATATCAGGGTTGGAAGAGACCTCAGGAGGTCATCTAGTCCAAACCCCTGCTCAAAGCAAGATCAATCCCCAATTTTTGCCCCAGATCCCAAACGGCCCCCTCAAGGATTGAACTCACAACCCTGGGTTTAGCAGGTCAATGCTCAAACCACTGAGCTATCCCTCTTACCATGTCCCAGCTCTCACTTCTGACCTGGCCAGGGGGTGGGTCTTGGGGTGAAGAGGAGAAGCAGGAATGGGGCTTCCTGGGGTGAGGGGAGGAGGCTAAAGCTCAGCTCACATCCCCTCCCCTACCACTGTAAAGAGTCTGGTGCCAGCCCTGAGCCTCGGGCAAGCATGGAGCAGCACCACAGGGAATCCAGGACAAATGCTGTCTCAGTCCAGGACCAGGACTTGAACTCTGTATTTTGGGATTGTCCCACCCAATTCACCCTACTCTGACTGTGGGAAATCCCCCTTTGACTGGCTGCTTTTCCCACTACTCCCCACCCCCTAGGACATAGCAGCCAATCAGAGCTGGTGCAGGAAGGGCTCTCCCTCCTCCGCACAGGAGTAGACACCACTCTCACAGAGGGGAGGAGGGAATAGAAAGAGCCCATAAGCTCAGCGTAGTTCTGCTTCCCTTTCCCTTCCTGCAATACCGGCTTGGCAAAGGCTGAGGGGGGTGAAGGGCCCTTGGAGTTGCCCCTCCAGACTGGAAGGGAAAAGGGGACCCTGCTGCAACCCCTGCTAGCCTAGAAGAGGGGGATGAAGAGCCCCAGCAACTGCAGAAGGAGCAGAGGTGAAGTTGAGTGGGGTGCAAAATTCATTGATGGGCAGATGTGTGGATGAGAGTGGCGGGGCGGGGGTCAAAATCACTTTAATACATTTGGGAGTGCTGGCAACACTAATTGTCTCACTCATCCAGTGTGTGAGCAGAGAGAGTTGAAAAGTCAAGAGACCTAAACACACAACATAATTTTAAAAAATCCCTCATGATTAATGATTTTTCAGCCACATTCATTATTTTTGAACTTCGGGGTTAGCAATACTGCACCCTTCGTTCCTCTGAATGAAGGTAGCAGGCAGAGGGAGAACATATGTTCCTGGAAGAAGATTATGGCCAGGGAGGGAAAGGAATGTATTTTGTTTCTTCTGTACTTTTTGTTACCCTGGAAAAGAAAGAATTTATGGTTTGGGTGGAAAGCTAAACTGCATCAAAATCACACAACTACCCCAAACGAAGGGAAACTGAAGTACCATAGTAGAGACATGATTAAGGCATTGTCAAGTCCCACAGTAAAAAGGTAATGGATCCATCATAGGCCTACAGATGTGGTGTATGCAGAACTCTGAGGACTGGTCTACACTGCCGCTTAAGTCGATATAACTTATGTCACTCAGGTGTGAAAAAGACATAAGTTACATCGACTTAAGGACTGTCCACACCATGCTATGCTGGTGGGGAGACACTCTCCTGCCAACATAGCTTCCACCTCTTTGTGGAGGTGGAGTAATTATGCTGATGAGAGAGCGCTCTCCCATCAGCATAGCGCTAGATGTAGTGCGATAATGGTCTCAATTAAGTCAATGGGAGTACTACAGAGGGAGCAGCTGCAAGAATAAACTTTTAATTTATATGAATTATACTTCAAAAGAATCAAGAACATATATTTATAGAATTAGTATTCATCACTTTCAACTTTGCTTTGACAGCATAATTGAAATGTTTAATTCATTCATTTTAAAATCTGATTGTTCAATTTATAAACTAAATATTTATAAAATATAGCATCTTAAAAATATTATTTGAAACCATCTAGAAGGCAGTCTGGTATTTAATACAATTTAGTTCCCCTAAACACTAACAAGGTGAAACTTCAAAAGTTGTTTCCATTATTTTCACTTTATAACCTAAGCTATATGTTATTTCCTTTTGGAGTATGTACAAAGTAAGAGTATGTATGTAAGGTTTAACATGCTTGTGACGGGGGTGGACTCGATCCTGAGGCACCTGCCACATCCTGCCCCAGAAAAGGACAGTAGAGCGGTCCTCCAAGCTGCCTAGAGTGGCTGTGCGGGAAGCTGCCAATCGTAACCCAGCAGGCTCATATAAGAAGAGCTGAAGGGCCAGTATGAGTCCAGTCCCTTGCTTGGAGGAGAGTAGATGGCATGGCTGGCTGAGGGAACTACAGGACCCAGGGCTGTGCTGCTGAAAGAGAGCAAGAAGGAGCTCTTGCTGCTGGGACTTCATCAGGACAGGGCCCTGAGGTAAGGATTAAGAATGTGCTGGAGCCTTGGGGAAGTGGCCCAGAGAATTAGAGCAGCAGTGCAGCTTAGATAAAGGGACATGGCATGTCTGCTATTTATTTGGACCCAGAGTAGAGGGTGGGCTTGGGTTCCCTACCCCACCCCAGCCACTGGGAAAGTGGCTTGAGCTCTGAGGCACCCCAGAAGGGGAACTGAACTGTAGTGCCCTAGCTGAAGCCAGAAAGGCCCTGAGAGGGTGAAGACACTACCTCCAGGGAAAGAGGCCTGGGGCACGGCCCTATTCTGAAGCAGGGACAGCTTGAGAGAGATGTTACAGAGGGCACTGAGAGAACCCCTGTTGCACTTGTACCCCGGAAGACAGACTTGGCTGGAGGGCTGAGTCACCAAAGACACACCACAAACTGAGAGAGAATGTGCAGGCACACTCACTGAGACAGGATGTGCTTGTGAGAGGTGAGTGCATCTTGTTACAAAACTCTAATTATATTTTTATGTAAATAGAATTTGAAGCCTTTTAGAAAATGTTAAAAATTAGATCCATCTTGCAGTACAGGATTTTATAGTAGTTATTTTAGCTATTAAGACAGTGAAAGTCAATTAAATAGGTTTTTGTCCACCAAACTACTGATCTGAACAGATTTTTAAGACTTCTGTTATCCAATTTTATAAAGAAGAATTCTTATTTAGCTGTAAGAGAGAGACTGAAGTGCCATTGTTATCATACTCCTCCACTGACATGAATTTAAAATACTTTGTGTAATATTTAAGGGCCTAATCCAAAGCCCATTGATGTTTATAATGCTAGGTTCTAGGATAGTTGCAACATCCCTGTAATGTAGTTTATCCTAAATTGCTAAACTGTACGCTCCACCTTAACATCTTAACAGTTTTTGCCTAGGAGTGTCCTCCTTTATAAAATAAAATTTCATACATGTATACTGAAGAAACTTAATGTCACCATGTGGTGGTTTAATGATTTGAAGATATGATGTATCAACCTTAAATCACTTTCTTAATTTTAACTTTTATGGCCAGATTTACTGATACACTCTAGCTGCTTTACATTACTATGGAGCGGCTCCAAGCATAGGATCAGTTAAAACTTGATTTTTTCAACTGCCTTCTTAGCTAGAGCAGAAGAAAATAGCTAAAGTGTACACCAGTTTCACCCTCCCTTCTGTCCTCCAAAGTCCCCCTCCCTCTCGCACCGCCCTACATTACCCCATGCACACCACCTACAAATTCCCCCTTCTTCTTGGACCTCCTTATGTGACCCTGCATATACACACTTACAGCTTAGATACCCACTCCTGGCCTACCTGTGGAGTAGATCTGATGCAATGGGTTGCTTTTGAAAAGATATTTAGGATTAATGGTCAATTTTTGCCATTTATTTTTCATAAATGACAGTTCATCTTTCACAAACTGCTGCTCGCTTTCCATTTTTCTCAATGGGGATTGAAGCCATAACTGCCCAGAGGGAAGATGGTGGCCCACTATGCTATGAGGAGCCAGAAACACTGTGGGACACAAAGGGACTTAGTGGTGCCTAAATAATGGCCTTCGATGCCTGACATTCACAAAACCACTGTTCTGCTGCTGCCTAACCCTATGAGCACCTAATCCCAATTTCCCCCCACTGGGAACACACAAAGTTGCCTAAATCCTAATACTTCCTCACAGCTAGATGAGCTGCTAGATGCCTTAGCCTAGTTTGAAAATCACATTGGGGTTTCTCCTGCCTGTCTTGCCTCTGCGGCCCGATCTGGTAGGCATGCTCAGAGCATGCCTACTTCCCACAAAATACAGCCAGGGGTGAGCCAGCTGGGGATTTTAGGGACTGGTTGGTGTGTGTGTTCAGAATACCCAATATCTCAGTGAATAAGGCACTCACCTGGGAGATGTGAGAACAGAAACATCCAAAGCAGGAACTGCGGCAGTTAGGGATGGTAGTAAAATGGTGCCCAGCTGGGCCATTCCTTCCCTGGTCCTAGAACAGTGATGGGGAGACCCACACACACTCTGGGGATACTAGGGTCCAGGTGGTGCCACTCCTCTTCCCCTCCCCCCATCTTGTGGTGTTCGGGAAGAAGGGTAGAGAGGAGCCAGTGGGAAACTCCAGCCAGCAGAAGCAAAAGTAGCTAAAGCAGGGACCTGTGGATGTTCTAGGCAAAAACTATAGAGAATTTTGACTTTCTCTGCCCTGTGCTGATTTGCTGTTTGCTTCTCCCTTCCCCCTCCCCTCCTCAAAAAGCAATTACAAGCTAAGTAGCGTTCTCAAAATGGCTACAAATGAGGGGATCTGTGCTTTCAGTCCTATTGAGGACAACTGGGGGATGGCAGTCATTTTGAAATAGGACAGTTCTTCACAGTGAATCCTGATTCTTTCAGGCTCTCCTGAAGAAGCTTTCAATTATGAAGAATAATTAATTGCAGGGGATGGGAGCAGAATTACCATTAATCTTTTTTTTTTTTTAAATAAAGTGTTTAATTCCTAAAGTGAATTATTTTTAAAATCTCAGAATAATTTTTTTACTCAGTAAGTGCTGTAATTTTCAGAAGGATACACAAGAAGCTGAATCAGTCCTAAAAGTGCAAAACTCAATTCCACTTAAACTATGGTGTCACTAATGATGCCTTCATAATATGCTTCCGCCTAAGCATATATTGTATCACAAAGTATGGGAAAATGCTTAGTAAAAAAATGATTTAGTACTCCTTTCACTCTTTATCAAGATCTAAGATATATTCAGACAACTACAAATACTTTGACTGAAAAAAACCTTAGATGACATACTGGATAGGAAGTTTTAGAAAAGTGATATTTGAAAGCTAGATGGACAGTACAACTAGAGAAAAGTTTTGGTTTTTTTTTTTATACTGCCAACACTGATACTTACATTAGGAGTGAAGAGGTAAACTAAACCTTCAGTGGCTCCTGGTAGGGTGAGTCCACGAATAAGGAATATAGTTAGGACCAGATAAGGAAATATGGCTGTTACATAAATAGCCTAATAGGGAAATAAGAAAAGTGAGACAGAGACAACAAGATCAATAGAGGTTATTTTAGTTACTACAACATCTCATTCTAGTACAATTTTTTTGAAGCAGCATATTCTAAATATAACATGTTTTTTTCAGGAAGCAGAATGACCATTTTGTTTTGTCATAAAATCCCTCCCTAAAATACATTTGGGGGTATCTACTCCAAGAATTAGGGTTTGAAAGAACATAATTGTTTTTGTATTTCCCCTGAAGTTGAAATTCAGTACTTTAAGGACAAGAGACAGAGCAGCAAGTCAACTTTTCTAAGTGGTCTGCTCTCTATTTCCTCACCTTTCCTGTGGATTCAATTCCTCGAATGGTACAAATGTACACAATTGACCAGCAAATGGCCAAGCACAAAACTAACCACCATTGTAAGTTGCCACTGTCAGTGATATCAGAGCTTATGTTTAAAGTTCTCCTGTACCAGAAATAATTTACTGCAGTACTTTCATGGCATTCTTCAATGTGTCCTGAAAAGAAAAGTATGACAAGTATTACTAAACTGTCAAGTGTGAAATTTAAGCAATACCCCATTTTCCATGCACTGTGGGATCAATAATTATGAAGCAACATTCTATATTAGTCAAGAAAGGCAGCTATTCTGGAAACTTAAAATATTTAGTCAAGACTAAATGATCAAGGACTGAAATCCTCATCTGGGTAGTGTACAGAAGGAGGCCATACATTTTACAGCGACCCTATGGGACCAGTTATAAACAGCCATGAGGAGCTATTCTAAATTGCACATGGCAACAATCCCTGCCCAATGGGCTGTTTCAGCAGCTAGGGAATGACAGAGTGCAGAGGAGGCTATGCTCATGCCCCAATATATCCTCCTATGCAAGGGCTGTGAAGGGGAGACAGAATGCTGGTCATCCTTCCACTGGTGAATTCCCTTGTATTGAGGGACTCCTCAGCTGAAGACTGCTTTCAACTCACTTTGTGAAAGCCAGAATGGGAGCCATGGGATCCAATATTCAGCAGGTTTCAGAGTAACAGCCGTGTTAGTCTGTATTCGCAAAAAGAAAAGGAGTACTTGTGGCACCTTAGAGACTAACCAATTTATTTGAGCATAAGCTTTCATGAGCTACAGCTCACTTCATCGGATGCATTCAGTGGAAAATACAGTGGGGAGATCTTTTATTCAGTTTCCAAGTCTGCAGTCTTAGCTAGGGCAGCAGTAACCAAACTGTGGTCCACTAACCGCTGGTATTCTCCAGAGTTTTTTACCAGTGGTCAGTCCTGTGGAATAGAGCTGGGCAAGTAACTGATTTTGTGGTTCACTGACAGTTCCAAAAATGAAGAAAAAATTGGTTTGAGCAAAACTGAAATTCAAAATTTTTGGCAAATCAGAAGTGTTGACAAAAATTGTTTAAATGGAATGAAACATTTTATTGTGGTGTGTGTGTGTGTGTGTGTGTGAAAGCACAGGAAATGAAGAGCTAGACTGACAGGACAGGAGGAGGACATGATGGCATGTGCATTCACCCTTTTTCTGCCTTCCCAATGGCTAGGGCATTCACCTGAGATACAGGAAACTCTGGAATAGGAACTTGAGCGAAGGTCTCCCTACCCCCACCCCCTCAGGTGAGTGCACTAATCCCAGACTTGTAGGTATTCTGGGCTGGGTCTCTCTCTCTCTGTCTCTCCTGTTGAAGCCATTCTGCTTTGTATCAAATACTTGAGTAGTCATTGGGCCAGAGAGATAATGACTATAGCCTATGGCAGTGGTTTTCAAACTGGGGTGCATATATCCATAGGGGTGCATAAGCTCTTGTTGGGGGTACGTGAGAAAAATCATGTAATGGCAGACAACGCATTTTATTTAGACAGACTTGGCATCTAATCATAGGATCACAATATACCTATCTCAGATGGGGATATGCGGTAGACTACATTATTTGGAAAGGGATACACAGCCCAAAAAGTTTGAAAACCACTGACCTAGGGCACTCACCTAGGAAGGAGAGACCCAAGTTCAAGTCCCTGTTAGTGAGTAGGGATTCAACCTGGCATTTTCCACATTTTTCTCCTCAGGCACCATTCACAGAACAACTCAAATCCCTTTTTGAATATAGCCTCCCGCAATTATTTTTGTCTGAAACTGTTCCACTAATGTGTCAAATTCACAAATAGTTTTGGTTGAGCCAAACTGCATTTTGGCAAATAAACTTTTCTTCCAAAAAATTTGGCCCAGCTGTACTGTGAAGCACTAGGGTCCCACATCAGTGTGGATACCTGTAGAAGGTGAGAGGAATAGCTAGCTGAGCAGCAACCAGTAGGGGCCACTATAAGAAGCAATAACAGGGAATCATGACACCAGTCACCAGAAAACTGTTCCCTACCAGTAGCCAGGAGAGGGTACTAGTTAGGATATGTCAAGGTTCCTTCCCCACTCTGAACTTGAGGGTACAGATGTGGGGACCTGCATGAAAGACCCCCTAAGCTTATTCTTGCCAGCTTAAGTTAAAAACCTGATTCCCTGTTCTTTGTTTAAATCGCTTGGTGGTGGCAGTGTAAGAGACCACTTGGAGATGTCTTTTTTCCCCCAAATCCCCCCAAGCTCTACACCCCCTTTGCTGAGGAAGGCTTGATAATAATATCCTCACTACTTGGTACAGGTGAACACAGACCCAAACCCTTGGATCTTAAGAACAATGAACCATCAATCAGGTTCTTAAAAGAATAACTTTATTTAAAGAAAAGGTAAAAGAATCACTTCTATAAAATCAGGATGGTAAATACCTTACAGGGTAATCAGATTCAAAACATAGAGAATCCCTCTAGGCAAAACCTTAAGTTACAAAAAGACACAAAAACAGGAATACACATTCCCTCCAGCACAGCAAATTTACAAACCAAAAAACAGAGAACCTAAGGCATTTTCTAGCTAGATTACTTACTAACTCTACAGGAGTTGTAAGGCTTGCATCCTTGATCTGTTCCCGGCAAAGGTATCACACAGACAAAAGCCTGTTTTTTTGTTTGTTTTTTTTTTCCCCCATCCAGATTTGAAAGAATCTTGTCCCCTCATTGGCCATTTTGGGTCAGGTGCCAGCAAGGTTACCTTAGCTTCTTAACCCTTTACAGGTGAAGGATTTTGCCTCTGGCCAGGAGGAATTTTATAGCACTGTATACAGAGAGGTGGTTACCTTCCCTTTATTTTTGACAGGATCTGTTACAGATTACCAAATAAAATCAGAGAACAGGATTAGTTGCTGTATAGCCAATTAGGCATCTTACTGTAGGCCAGCTGCACTTGTTAGGTTGTCTGGAGACTGGCTCTGCTGGTGTAGTCAAAATCCATGGTGGCTGGTACTGGGGAACTCATGGGCAAGTCTGGGTGGAAGGTGGGGTGAAAGCCATAGTTTGCAAAGAATTGGCTATGTTGGGTCAAGACATGGATTGCATTGTTATATGCAAATTTGGCATTGCACAGCAGCAGAAGCCAGTTGGGTGGTAGCTCAAAAAGCAGTTAATGTACTGCTTCAAGACTTGATTGACTCTGTATTTGCCCATTAGTCTGTGGGTGCTAGGCAGACAAAGTGATGCCTAGGAGTCTAAGAAATTCCTGCCAGAATCAGATGAACTGGCAATACAATGCTTGTTGTTAACCTGTGATAACAGAAGGCATTTTCTAGGAAGAACTGAGCTGTCTCCCAGGAGGTAGGAACAGTACAGCACATGATGAAGTGCACCATCTTTGTTAGGAGCTCAACAATAACAAGGATTACTGAGTGTTCCTGGGTGTGTGGCAGTTCTACAGGGAAGTCTCTTGAAATGGACAGAGGCTGGAGGAGATCATAAGGGATTTGATTGTGGGTTCTTGGTACAGGAACAGAAGTTGCAGGACCTCATGTAAGCTCGTAGGCTGGCCATCAGAAGCTTCTCCAGACTAGATTTCAGATTTTGAATTAGCCAGAATGTACAACAAGTGGTGAATTGTGACATAGTTTCAATACTTGAGCGTTGGTTATCCCTCTGGACCATAAAGACAACCCTTATGATAGGAGGCCATTCTGTCATCAGAATTCTGGGTTGGGTGTCTGCATCATTCAGTGTCTGGCAGATGTGGATCACAGGCAGTGGATGGAAGACAGTCTGAGTGTCCTGTTGACAAAGTTGGACATGTTGGCAGAGGACTTTTTGCCAGGTTCGAGATAATCATCATTGTGGGATAGGGCATGTACATTCAAGTTGCTCATCCCAAGGCAATAGGGTACAACAAAATCTAAGTGAGCCAAAAAGAGGGACCAGCAGATCTGAATTGACTAAGGTGTTAGAGAGCTTATTCCTTCACTCTCCCACTTCCCTGGTCCTTCTCGCATGAACAGAGGCAACAATACCCGAAGTCCGAAGGTGCAAACAATTCGATGTTTATTGGGGTGAACTTCCAGCAAGCTTAAATACAAGTTCCTTACTTCCTGTTTGCCCCTAATTTATATAGTAATATTCTTAGCTATACCTTAACCAATCATTCTACTGAAATGTACCTAACCAATCCTAACATATTGTAACATGATTAGCTAACCAATTATATCCCACCACCTTAATTAGATTACACCCAGCAAAACGAATTATACAGCAGACAGAAACAATCACAGAACCGGACAGAGATTATACAGACAAACAATAGCAAAGTGGGAACTCTAATGACAAAACAATACAGAAGTGAGGATTTCACATCCCACCTATTGATAAGTGAGTTCTTGCCAGACAGGATGCTATCAAACTAAGTTTCCTTTTACATTTTCTAGGCACTTCCCTTTCTCTGGAGGTGATAGGAATTATCAGGACAGGATTGTATTCAGGACAGGATTGTATTCCTAACAGCCCAATAGCACCTTCTTTCAATGTGACTAGTTTGGAATGTGAGGATGTGACTGTTCGCTTCCTAGCTTATGGCTGCCTCTGCTGCTTAGCCAAAGGCCTTAGCCTAAGCACAGGGCCTCAAACTGTCACAGTAAGAGAAGGCCCTTACACCAGCAGACAGTGAGTTTGATTCTTTCTTTTATACCTCTAAAACTAGCCAAGTGATATGAATACACCTAAATTCTTAAAGTACAGGCCTTTGCAGACAGGCCTGAATATCTATATCCTAACATAAGGTTTTTAGCAGTCAGTAGATATTCTAGGCTCTTATGGACTGTCAGAACTTGGACTGGGAATGTCCCCTTCTAGGAGGTGGCATTAATCAAAAGATGCCACAAGTTCCGTGTCCCAAATATCATATTTTTCTCTGCTGGGGTTATTTTCAAATAATAATCACAGGGTAGAATTGGTTGTGGAGGCCCATGTTTTGAGATCAAACGTTGCTGTAGGTGCAGTATTAAGTGTCTGCCTTGATTGCAAATTGTTTAGTGGTATCTGGGTGATTCAGCGTAGGTGCTAAAGTGAATGCCCTCTTTAGTTAATCAAAGGCCAACTGAGCCTTCATGGACCAGGTGAACTGGGTCCCCTTTTTCAGGACTGCCATTATGGATGCAACCAGGCTACAGAATCCTTCAATAAATTGCCAACCCCCAGGAATTGCTGCATCCCACATACACCCTTGGATGCAGCCCAGTCAGATGTTGTCACCACTTTACACAGGTCTATTGTGAGTCCCTCAGGTGGGATGATATATCCCAAGAATTCCATGGTGTCCTTATTGAATTCAAATTTCTTGAGCATTGTGTAGAGGTGTGTTTTGTTTTTTGGTTTTTTTTTTGGCAGAGTCTCTCCAAGACAGTGTGCATATGATGATTGTGGAGGTCCTGACTTTCAGAGACAATCAGGATGTCATCCAGGTGAATGAAGGCAAATTGGTCTGGCATGTCCCTAAAGGTGTCCTTTATGGAGTGCTGGAAAGTCACCAGGGTGTTGCAAAACCCAAACAGCATGACCAAATACTCCAACTGGCCAACCTGGTATGGAAGGCTGTCTTCCATTAATCTGCTTTCCTTGGGTTATAAGCTCTGTGGAGGTCCAACTTTTTGAAGACCTTGGTGGAGTGGAGTCTTTTGAACAAGTCATTAATATGTGGTTATGGGTACCAGTTTCAGAATGTAATCTTGTTCAGCACTCTCTAGTCCACACAAGGCTGGAGGGAGCTGCCTTTCTTCTTACAAAGACAATTAAGCCCCCCGCTGGGGATGTGGAGAGGCCAATGAACCCCTTCTGCAGGTTTTCCTCTAGATAGTTGCGGAGTACCTATAGATTGGGTTCAGAGGGAGTAAATGCACCCAAATGGAACCTTTTCTCCTGGCTGGAGGTCATTGAGGCAGTCATAGCTGTGTTAAGGCAGTGCAGGTCAGCTTTCTTTTTGCTCAATATGTTAAATAGCAATTGTTTGCCAACATAAATCCCTGCAGCAATTGGGGAAGATTATGCAGGTTGCCAAAGTCGCTTTTGGATCCTCTCTTTGTATCACAGAATTTGTTCAAGGACTGAATAAGCCACAAAAGGTTGCTGGCCCCCAGGTCTGCTCTTGGGGAGATAGCACTGTTGGTAAGACAGGAAGTCAAAGCATATCCTGCCTAACCACCAGCAGATGTGCAGGTTGTGGGCAACTAACCAGGGGATTCCAAGGACACCTAGTAAATGCTGTGCATGAATTAACCCAAACTAGATGGTTTCTGAATGCCCTTGAAGGATAGGTACCTCTATGTACATCTACGCTGCAATTAAAAACCCATGGCTGGCCTATGCCAGCGGAATCTGGCTAAGGGGTTTGGGCTAAGGGATGTTTAATTGTGATCTAGACATTTGGGCTCTGGCTGGACCCTGTGAGGTGGGAAGGTCCCAGAGCTCATGCTGCAGCCTGAGCCCAAACATTTACACCACAATTAAACAGCCCCTCAGCCCAAGCCCAAGGAGCACAAGTCAGCTGGCATAGGCTAGCCACAGGGGTCTAATTGCAGTGTAGACATACACATAAGGAGCCATCTGTTGGTGACCAGTCCCAACAAAAGGAGTGACCTGTCTATGGACTCCACTAACTTGGGGGAGTCCTTGTGCTCAGTGGGGATATTGTGTCCTTGGGGAAACTCCAGATTCATGAAATTGGCTGAGGCACCCAAGTCCACCTCTAAGTTGGTGTTGGGTATCTCAGGGTGCTGGAGATAGGGAGGAAGTTTGGCCATCACCAGGGTACCAGTGGATGAGTGTTGGCATGGGCTGCTGGGAAGAGGGGAAGGGCACCAGCCCAGCCCAGAGTCCCCTATCGAGTTGGGGCTTGGCATTTCCTGATTCAGGCACAGATTGGACCTTGGCAAAGCAGCTTGATGCAGTGTGTTCTGGTCTTCCGCAGTATAGGCAGAAGCCCAATGCCCGGCATTGAGTCTTCTCGACATAGAAAGGCAAGGCTAGACCTGATCAACTTGTATGGGTTTGGATGACAGAGAAGGGACTGGTGCTGAGGGTGCAATCCACACCATCCTCCAAATCAAGTTTGCAGATGACACTAAACTGGGAGGAGAGGTAGATATGCTGGAGGGTAGGGATAGGATACAGAGGGCCCTAGACAAATTAGAGGATTGGGCCAAAAGAAATCTGATGAGGTTCAACAAGGACAAGAGCAGAGTCCTGCACTTAGGACAGAAGAATCCCATGCACCGCTACAGACTAGGGACCGAATGGCTCGGCAGCAGTTCTGCAGAAAAGGACCTAGGGGTTACAGTGGACGAGAAGCTGGATAGGAGTCAACAGTGTGCCCTTGTTGCCAAGAAGGCCAATGGCATTTTAGGATGTACAAGTAGGGGCATTGCCAGCAGATCGAGGATGTGATCGTTCCCCTCTATTTGACATTGGTGAGGCCTCATCTGGAGTACTGTGTCCAGTTTGGGGCCCCACACTACAAGAAGGATGTGGAAAAATTGGAAAGCATCCAGCGGAGGGCAACAAAAATGATTAGGGGTCTGGAACACATGACTTATGAGGAGAGGCTGAGGGAACTGGGGATGTTTAGTCTGCAGAAGAGAAGAATGAGGGGGGATTTGATAGCTGCTTTCAACTACCTGAGAGGTGGTTCCAAAGAGGATGGTTCTAGACTATTCTCAGTGGTAGAAGATGACAGGACAAGGAGTAATGGTCTCAAGTTGCAGTGGGAGAGGTTTAGGTTGGATATTAGGAAAAACTCTTTCAGTAGGAGGGTGGTGAAACACTGGAATGCGTTACCTAGGGAGGTGGTGGAATCTCCTTCCTTAGATATTTTTAAGGTCAGGGTTGACAAAGCCCTGGCTGGGATGATTTAGTTGGGGATTGGTCCTGCTTTGAGCAGGGGGTTGGACTAGATGAGGTCCCTTCCAACCCTGATATTCTATGAGGGAAGTTGGTCCAGAGCCAGCAGGGCTGGAGAGAGCCAGGAGGGCCATCTTTTTTTCTTGGTGGTGTTTGGTCAGGTGGTCTTCAATCCTGATCCTTAAGTTGACTAAGGCATCCAGGCCAGATGACGATTCCACCAGTGCCAGTTCATTCTTAGTATCATTGTTTAGGCTGAGAGAGAAAAGATGATGCTGGGTGGCCTCATTCCACTCCGTGACTACTACCAAGCTGTGACCTAGGGATCTATTAGTGAACAGTTTGCCAGCTAACACTACTATGTCAGCAACTCCTATCAGGTCTGACATACTCACTACACTTAACGTACTGCTTTCATAGTATTTATCCATAAAAAGTGTTGTTGTACCAATAAAATAAAAACCAACAGGATCTTATTAAAGGGAAAAAGGCAAAATACCACATTTATTGTGAATACAGAAAGAATCATAGTAAGCAGTTAATTACAGCTATAACATTCCATTCAATCTCATATTTATTCACACAGTCATTCATTCATACACACACACACACACACAGGTTCTGCAAAGTTGTTATCATAGTTACCAGCCTTAGAGTTGCTCATGCCAAGCCACTGGCCGGGTGGCCTGGACATGAGGAGGGAGCAGGGCCTTGTCAGATGCTCATCTGATGCTCCTGGAAGTTGGTTTGCAGAATCAGACCCCAAAGTTCTCACTTTTTAGAGTCTCTTTTTATAGGAATTTCTTCCTAGGCCAGTCTGTGGGAATTGCTTCATCATGCTGTTGCTGAATCAATCAGCAGATGGCACATTCCTGACGGCTCCGTGCTGCTAGATGTTATCTTGTTCTTTGGTTCTCCCATTCTTGAGGCTGTTGGGTGGATTCCAGTCTGCCCTCCGGGGGTCCTCTGGTTATTTCCACTTGACGCCTTCTTCAGCCGATGGACACTGGATTCTTAGGCTGGCACCTCCCTGATCATTCAGTTATTATCCACACCAAGCATCCATCCACATACATCCTCTATCTCTATTTTAATCACAATTGTTAATACAACAAAAGGGCGAGGAGTCTCTGGGTGCTGTTTCTGTTGTTAGAGTATTGCTTTGAGTCTCTGTGAATTGCTTTGAGAACAGACTCTGTCTTAGAATGTACTAACACAATTAGCAGCTTGCAAGTTTCACACATAGAGGGAGAGAAACAGTACCAAAACCCAAGAGACCTCTTAATTAGTAATACCCTGGAATTTAAACTATGGGGAATCAAACTCATTTGTGATTTTAATACAGAACTTCTTTAATATGATCCAACAGTGTCATGTAAGAAATTAAATGAAACTGAGGTTCATGCTGGTCATTAATATCCTTGTATGTTGTATGTACAGATATTTATGGAGTTGTGTATAAGTATTGAACATATAGTTTAATACCCAGACTCTCCGGATATAAGTCACCAGCAGAGACCAGTTATCTCAAGCCAGGAGTGTTTGTCCATCTAGCTAATTGCCATGAAAATTAAGCATTGCATTGTTTCCCAATGGGCCTCCCATCATCAGTTTGAAGTAAATGCTAATAAAAACAACGATGTAAAGTGAAACAAAAAAAAAAACAAGCAATGGAGGAGAAGAGTTTTATTGGGGGTGCACTGGAAGGCCACAGGATGTTCACAAATACTTGGATTCCAGCTTTGACTGAAAACCAGCAGCTCTGTCAAACTGAATCCTTAGGAGAAAATCTACTTTCTTAAATAGAAAAAGAAACCATTAATAAGTGAAGACCTAGGATAGTGTTTTATGTTTTGTTTTTTATATGTGTAAACATTTCTGTTTCCATTTACTAGCCTTACTCAGTATTTCTTAAAATTTAACATTAATCATAAATTTATGACTGTTTCACTAGAAATATATTTCAGTGCTGTAATGTTATAAGAGACCTGATCTTGAGTTTGTACCAGTCTAGATGAGCATACTGTTTCTTAAGCAGTTTTTACATAATATCTGTGAGCATCTGGGTACTGCAGGGGGACACTTCAGATGCTCTTTGAGATTGGGGTGTGTCATAAATATAAAGGGAAGGGTAAACCCCTTTAAAATCCCTCCTGGCCAGAGGAAAAATCCTCTCCCCTGTAAAGGGTTAAGAAGCTAAAGGTAACCTCGCTGGCACCTGACCAAAATGGCCAATGAGGAGACAAGATTCTTTCTAAAGCTGGGAGGAGGGAGAAAAACAAAGGGTCTGTGTCTGTCTGTATGCTGCTTTTGCCGGGGACAGAACAGGAATGGAGTCTTAGAACTTTTAGTAAGTAATCTAGCTAGGTATGTGTTAGATTATGATTTCTTTAAATGGCTGAGAAAAGAACTGTGCTGAATAGAATGACTATTCCTGTCTGTGTGTCTTTTTTGTAACTTAAGGTTTTGCCTAGAGGGATTCTCTATGTTTTGAATCTAATTACCCTGTAAGGTATCTACCATCCTGATTTTACAGAGGTGATTCCGTTACTTCTATTAAAAGTCTTCTTGTAAGAAAACTGAATGCTTTTTCATTGTTCTCAGATCCAAGGGTTTGGGTCTGTGGTCACCTATGCAAATTGGTGAGGATTTTTACCAAACCTTCCCTAGGGAGTGGGGTGCAAGGGTTGGGAGGATTTTGGGGGGGAAAGACGTGTCCAAACTACATTTCCCAGTAAACCCAGATAAAGTTTGGTGGTGGCAGTGGAAATCCAAGGGCAAAAGGTAAAATTAATTTGTACCTTGGGGAAGTTTTAACCTAAGCTGGTGAAAGTAAGCTTAGGAGGTTTTCGTGCAGGTCCCCACATCTGTACCCTAGAGTTCAGAGTGGGGAAGGAACCTTGACAGGGTGCACCTATTGTTAACTTGCAAGGTGAATTTAGAGCTGGCATAAGCCCAGAGGAGAGTGCTTAAGTGATTGAAGGGCTGGCAGTGTCAAGGAGCTGACACCAGCTAAGACCAAAAAAAACCCCCACACCCCTCCCTATTGCTGAAAACAAGGAGTAAAAAGGTGACTCAGTCCTGGGCACCCCAAAAAGCCATCAGTGTCACAACCCTGGGCACCATAAAGTGTCACACATGGGTTGGAACTCTGCTGTATGTTTTAGTAAGTGGCTGGTGTCCCTATAGCAATACCCGAAGCACAGCTGAAGAGCACAACCATAGCTTTAATGAAGTCTTCAAATTGTCCCAGAAGCAGGATCAATTTTTCTAGGAGCGGAGATGTCTATACCGGGACTTCCCCAGTAAGCAGGCTGATAATCTCACTTGCAGTTCATCAGTGGATACAAATGTGGGCATAGCAGAAATAAGAGCCAATGCTGATTTTAAGAACCCACAAAATTTGTTGCTATTGCCGTTAAACTTGTCAGGCAGGGGAGCTTGGGCTTGCATAGGGGGTCAAAGCTGAAGGCAGTGTGGCTTGAGCTTGCAGCACTGCATTCTGTGTCTACAGGGTGGCAACTTGAGCCTGCAAGATCGGTAGGGCTTCTAGGGTGACCAGACAGCAAGTGTGAAAAATCCAGACAGGAGGTGGGGGGTAATAGGTGCCAATTTAAGACAAAGCCCCAAATATCAGGACTGTCCCTTTAAAATCAGGACATCTGGTCACCCTAAGGGCTTCCACTAACTCCATCAGAGAGAGATTGACCTTTGCAGAGTCCATATTTGCCATATCCGCTCTAGTTCTCTTATTGTTTGTGTTTGGGGCTGCTCAAACTGTCAGTGATCAGGATATGGGTGGTTGTGCCTAGTGGTTAGAGCAGGTATCAGGGGCCAGAGCCAAGGGTCACAGCCAGGGCAGGAACTAGGATTTGGAGCCCAGGGTGAACCCCATGTATGCCACACCTCTGCCAGTGCACCCCAAACCCACTGCATCCCCAGCTCTGCCAATGCATACAACAACAGGGAGCATGCTAATAAAATTTGTGGATGACACAAAGTTGGGGGTATTGTCAACATGGAGGACTGGAATACCACACAAATAGATCTGAATGACCTTTTAAAACTAGAGTAATAGATATGGGATGAAATGTAATGATGCAAAGTGCAAGGCCACCCACTTAGCAAAAATTCTTGTTAGACCTTATCAGCTGGGGCCATATCAGTTGGAAATGACCGAGGAGGAGAAAGAAAAGGTTAGTAGCAATTGGACATCTGACATAGTGAATGCCAGTAAAAATTAGGTGGGACCAGAGGCTAAAATAAGGAGAGAATACATTAAAAATTATTTAGACAAGTCCGATGTCGTCAAGTCACCAGGGCCTGATGGAAATACATCCTAGAATACTCAAGGAGCTTAATGAAGAGATATCTGAGCCATCAGAACTTATCTTCAAAAAGTAATGGAAGATGGGAGCGATTCTAGAGGACTGGAGCACTATATTTGCCCATCTATAAAAAGGGAAATAAGTACAACCTGAGGAATTACGGACCAGTCAATTTAACTTCAGTACCTGGAAAGATAATGACACAACCAATCAATCAATTAGCAAACACCTAGAAGATGATGATAAGGCAATTAGTGACAGTCACCATGGATTTGTCAAGAACAAATCGTGTCAAACCAACCTAATAGCTTTCTTTCAAAGGGTAACAAGCCTTGTGGGTAAGGGGAAGCAGTAGATGTGGCAACCTGGGCAGCAGTGACCATGAGATGGTTGAGTTCAGGATCCTCACAAAAGGAAGAAAGAGTAGCAAAATACGGACCCTGGACTTCAGAAAAGCAGACCTTAGGGAACTGATGGGCAGGATCCTCTGGGAGGTTAATATGCGGGGGAAAGGAGTCCAGAAAAGCTGGCTGTATTTTAAAGAAGCCTTATTGACAGCACAGGAACAAACCATCCCAATGTGCAGAAAGAATAGCAAATATGGCAGGCAACCAGGTTAGCTTAACTGTGAAATCTTCAGTGAACTTAAACGCGAAAAGGAAGCTTGCAAGAAGTGGAAACCTGGACAGATGACTAGGGAGGAGTATAAAAATATTGCTCGAGCATGCAGGGGTGTAATCAGGAAGGCCAAAGCACAACTGGAGTTGCAGCTAGCAAGGGATGTGAAGGGTAACAAAGGTTTCTACAGGTATGTTAGCCACAAGAAAAAGGTCGGGGAAAGTGTGGGACCCTTAATGAATGGGGGAGGCAACCTAGTGACAGATGTGGAAAAAGCTGAAGTCCTCAATGCTTTTTTTGCCTCAGTCTTCACAGACAAGGTCAGCTTCCAAATTGCTGTCCTGGGCAACAAAGTATGGGGAGGAGGTGAGCAGTCCTCAGTGGCGAAAGAAGAGGTTAAGGACTACTTAGAAAAGCTGGACATGCACAAGTCCATGGGTCCAGATCTAATGCAGGGTGCTGAGGGAATTGGCTGATCATAGAATATCAGGGTTGGAAGGGACCTCAGTAGGTCATCTAGTCCAACCCCCTGCTCAAAGCAGGACCGATCCCCGACTAAATCATCCCAGCCAGGGCTTTGTCAAGCCTGACCTTAAAAACTTCTAGGGAAGGAGATTCCACCACCTCCCTAGGTAACGCATTCCAGTGTTTCACCACCCTCATAGTGAAAGTTTTTCCTAATGTCCAACCTAAATCTCCCCCACTGCAACTTGAGACCATTACTCCTTGTTCTGTCATCTGCTACCACTGAGAACAGTCTAGGTCCATCCTCTTTGGAACCCCCTTTCAGGTAGTTGAAAGCAGCTATCAAATCCCCCCTCATTCTTCTCTTCCGCAGACTAAACAATCCCAGTTCCCTCAGCCTCTCCTCATAAGTCATGTGTTCCAATCCCCTAATCACTTTTGTTGCCCTCCACTGGACTCTTTCCAATTTTTCCACATCCTTCTTGTAGCGTGGGGCCCCAAACTGGACACAGTACTCCAGATGAGGCCTCACCAATGTCGAATAGAGGGGAACGATCATGTCCCTCGATCTGATGTGATTGCAGAGCCATTAGCCATTATCTTTGAAAACTCATGGCGATTGGGGGAGGTCCTGGACAATTGGAAAAAGGCAAATATAATGCCCATCTTTAAAAAAGGGAAGAAGGAGAACCTGGGGAACTACAGACCAGTCAGCCTCCCCTCAGTCTCTGGAAAAATCATGGAGCAGGTCCTCAAGGAATCCATTTTGAAGCACTTGGAGGAGAGGAAGGTGATCAGGAGCAGTCAACATGGATTCACCAAGGGCAAGTCATGCCTGGCCAACCTGATTGCCGTCTATGATGAGATAAATGGCTCTGTGGATATGGGGAAAGCAGTGGACATGATATATCTTGACTTTAGCAAAGCTTTTGATACAGTCTCCCATAGTATTCTTGCCAGCAAGTTAAAAAAGTATGGATTGGATGAATGGACTATAAGGTGGATAGAAAGCTGGCTAGATTGTCGGGCTCAATGGGTGGTGATCAATGGCTCAGTGTCTAGTTGGCAGCTGGTAGACATTTTCAAGTACATAAAAGATTGTCCTATCCTCAGTGGTTAAGGAAAACAATTTTTCTCCCTCCTTGTAATAAGAAGCAATAGGCTTAAAGTGCAGCATGGGTGGTTAAGGTTGGACATTAGGAAACACCTCCTAACTGTCAGGGTGGTTAAGGACTGGAATAAATTGCCTAGAGAGGTTGTGGAATCTCCATCATTGGAGATTTTTAAGAGCAGGTTAGACAAAAACCTGTCAGGGATGATCTAGATCGGGGTGGGGAAACTTTTTTGCCTGAGGGCTACATCGGGGTTGGAAAACTATATGGAGGGCCGGGTAGGGAAGGCTGTGCCTCCCCAAAAAGCCTGGCCCCCACCCCTTATCTGCCCCCTTCCACTTCCTGCCCCCTGACTGCCCCCCTCAGAATCCCTGACCCATCCAACCCCCCCGCTTCTTGTCCCCTGACTGCCCGCTCCTTGGACCCCCACCCCTAACTGCCTCCCGGGACCCCAGCCCCTGACTGCCCCAACCCATATCCACACCCCTGACAGGCCCCCTGGGATTCCCACACTATATCCAACCCCCCGCCCTGTTTCCCGTCCCCTGATTGCCCTCCCCAACCCATTCAACCGCTCCCTGACTGCTGCACTGGGACCCCTGCCCCCTTACCATGCCGGAGCCAGCCATGCCGCCGCACTGCCCAGCAAGAGCGGTGGGCCAGAGCGCTGGCGGCGCAGCATGCAGGGGAGGGTGCTGGGGGCGAGCCTCCCCGGCCTGAGCTCAGGGGCCAGTCAGGAAGGTCCCGCAGGCCAGATGTGGCCCATAGGCCATAGTTTGCCCACCTCTGATTTAGATAATACTGAGTCCTGCCATGAATGGAAGGGCCTGGACTAGATGACCTTTTGAGGTCCCTTCCAGTCCTACAATAGTATGGATATGTTGCTGGGCCTGTGCATAACTTCCTTAGTCCTGACACCCAGGCACCTAAGAGCCAGCAGCATCCTCAAACTAGGCATTTCCCTGCCTTTCTCTCTCCTGCAGGACCAGATCCAGATAGGCTGGTGAGAGACCATACCAGCTTACAAGGGGACTTTGGCTACAGGAACCTCAAGAAGTGTGCAGGGATAAAGCTTCAGCATTATTCAGGTCAGGAAAGCTAATACTTCACAGTTCCTAAGCAACCACACCCATCTCAAGATTGTCCAGTGATTAGGGCACTAGCATGGAATTTGGGTGACCAGAGTTCAATTCCTTCCAGTGCCACAGACTTCCTGGGTGACCTTGGGTTTAGTCTTAGGCAATAAAGCTCGGACAAAGACTACCTGTAAAAGAGGTGATGCATGTGGGGTCAAGTGCCCCCCCACATTTCTGCGAGAGCCTTGCTAGCTCTGTCCTGCTGCTGTGCCTCTCCCTTGGCACTTCCAGCTTGCTTGGCCCCTTCCCCAGCAGCTGGGCCTGGGCAGGGAGCTGAAAGGGCAGTATGGAGTTGCTTCTCGTGTCGGCTGACTCAGCTCAGGGACCCTGCCTGGGAGAGAGCCTGGCGGGGAGGCA
Organism: Natator depressus; assembly: GCF_965152275.1. Taxonomy (NCBI): domain Eukaryota; kingdom Metazoa; phylum Chordata; order Testudines; family Cheloniidae; genus Natator; species Natator depressus. The sequence continues at coordinate 143,848,029 of NC_134235.1, read as the reverse complement.
GTGGTGGCTCATCCGCTCTGCTCCCTGCCTGGTCCCAGCTGACAGGGACAGGGGCCAAGTGACCTGGAAATGTGCAGAGGAAGGGGGGGGTCTCCAGCTTGCTAGGCAGCGACTGAGCAGCCAGCCTCAGCTGGTGTGAGAAGCGGCTCTGCCCCGCTCCCTATACTCCCCACTTGGGCCTGCTGCTGGGGTGGGACAAATGAGCCAGAAATGTGGGGAGGTGCAGCAGGAGAAAGCAGAGCCCCCACTCCCCACAGGTAACTCTGGCAGGGAGAGTGTGGTGGCCCCAGGCCGGGCGCAGGGTGGGAGGTCACTGGGGAAGGTGTTGGGAGCAGGGTCCCTCTGCGCAGCCAGAAGTAGCGGCATTGCCCATGCCCCTCCCACTGCTGAGGTGTCCATGAAGGCATGGGAGCTCCAGAGAGACACTAGTAGTGTGAGTCTCCCAGGGCCAGGGCTGCCCCTACCCCAGCCTAGAGGCATATGATCCCTGCTTCTGTGGCCTCAGCCCCCCAGGAGCCATCCGTATTGGCTGCCCTGGCCCAGGGAGGTGGGGCTGGAAGGTTCCTTCCAGAGGTGATGTGTGGTGATCACATGGCCCCCCTTTACACTGTGCCCCCTACTATCAGCAAGCATGAGTCATCTCTTGGAGGAGTACTTTCCTAGGGGTGCTGTGAGGATAAATATGTAATACTGAATAATTCAAGACAAGATCCACAAAGGGACTTAGGTGTTGCACTGCTCAGTGTTGCAGCATCTAGAAAATGACAGGAATAACATTGATTCCCAAAGTCTGAGTTAGGCACCTAATGTTCTCTATACACTGAAAGGGGAGAGATACATGCCTTAGACTCCAGTTCACAAAAGCTAGCACACTAGGTGGAGAGCTGCCTAAGAGAGCCAATGGGAGATGCTGATGACAAGGATGTGTCCTAAGCCCCACTGTTCTCATGGAGATAGGTGCCCAAATGTGTACATTTTAAAAGTGTACATTTTAAATGTTGTAGCTGTGCTGCTGTAGCACTTCAGCATAGACCCTACTTACACAGACAGGAGGGGTTCTCCTGCCAGTGTAGGTAATCCACCCTCCCACTCCGAGAGGTAGTAGCTAGATCAATGGAAGGATTCTTCTGTCAACCTAGCACTGTCTACACTAGGGGTAGATCAGTATAGCTTCTGTGGGTATGCATATTTCACACCCCGGGAGACATAGCTATGCCAATGTAAATTCCCAGTGTAGACCAGCCCTAGGACTATCTCTACTTGTGATCCATGAATAGGAACCCCACCTGTAGAGTCAGGTGGTCTAGGTGCCTAAATAGTTTTTGTGGGAATGAGTGCGATTCTGTCTCGTTCTACACAAGAGCTGGAGGAGCTGCCTGCCTTATAACAACAAGGATGTTGTGTTATCAAGAGTGGGAGGTTGAGGTGGTCCATATGAGTTTGAGTGGGAGTTCTGTTGGAGGAGAAGATATTCTGTTGGAAGAGAAGAGGCTGGTAGGGGCAGTGTGCTGGGAGAGAAGCTGAGCCCTGATTAGGGGGTGGGGCTTCTCTGACTAGGGGTCCTATAAAGGCAGGCAGCCAGTCAGGCAGCAGCTAGGACAGCTGCAGTGGCACAGGAGCCAGCAAACAGAGCTGTAAACAGGGGAGTTTGAGTGAGAATTCTGTTGGAGGAGAAGGACTTAGGTAGGAAGGCTATGACCAATATAGAGGCAGCAGTGGTAGTGACCCAAGTAGTGGAAGACACAATGAAGATGACTGGATATAGACGCTAAGGCATGTACATGATCCTGGAGGGGGTACCTGAAAAGAGTTTTGTCTGCATGAAGTGCCGCCTGATAGAGCTGGTGGAAGAAAAGATCCAAGGGATTGGAGATGCAGGTGGAAACTCTGAGTTTAGAAGGGGGTTCAAGCAGATGAAGGAGCAAAGACATGAGGAGGCTAAAGGGAAAAGGTCAGACTTGCAGATGGAAGCAGGTCAAAGAACTCTGAGGGGAGACTGCTGGGTGAGGAAAATGGACAGTGGAAGCATGTGACTAAGAGAACCAGGCAGAGGAAAAGACGGGCTAGTGAAGAAGAAACAGAGCTCAGGAACAGGTTTGCGGAGTTGGAAAATTAAGAAGGGGCACAGCAAGTGGTCACTGAAGGTGAGAGGGCAAGGAAGAAGAAAAGAGCAGCTAGCCGTATAGGAAGAGGGCAAGAGTCAATGGAGATAACAACACCAAATATGAGCCCCAGGAGGATATGGGATGGGTTGCAGAGGATTGCAAGGGACAATAGGAATTGAGAGGACTTGCAGCCAGAGGGAACAGGGGATAGACTGGAGAATCACACCATTGCCAGGAAAAGGCAGGTCTACGTGTTTGGGGACTCCCTACTGAGAAGAATAGACAGGCCTGCAATGAGCTGATCCAGAGAACAGAAGGGTGTGCTGTCTGCCAGGTGCTAAGATACAGGATGTGGACCTGAGGCTGAAGAGGATCCTAACAGGAGCGGGAAAGAATCCACTGACTGCCCTTCATGTGGGAACAAATGATAAGGCTAGATTCTCGCTGGAATGTATCGAGGGAGACTGTGCCAGGCTGGGGAAGACGCTTAAGGAAATCGAGGCTCAGGTGATCTTCAGTGGGATTCTGCCTGTTCTTAGAGAAGGGCAACAAAAGTGTGACAAGATTATGATGCTCAACAGATGGCTCAGGCACTGGTGCTATAAGGAGGGCTTTGGGAAGTGGCTATGGCCACTGGGAAGCATTCATGGACAGAGGACTGTTCTCTTGGGATGGACTTCACCTGAGTAAGGAGGGAAATAGACGTCTAGGATGGAGGATGGCACAACTGATCAAGAGAGCTTTAAACTAGGAATTTGGGGAGATGGTTGGGAGATGTCCAGGTAATCGCCATGCCAGATTTTAACACTGAGAGGGAAGAAAACAAAGTAAGAAAGGATACAGCCGTGGGTAGGAGAATGGACATAAGGAGGAAGGGTAGTGTACATACCAGTCTAATAGGTGATATTGACAGTAGAATGTCTGTGCCTAATCGGATAAAGAATGTGAGCAAGGCCAAACAGCAAAAATTAAGATGTTTGTACACCAATGTGAGGAGCCTAGGTAACAAAATGGAGGAACTAGAGCTACTGGTGCAGGAAGTGAAACCAGATATTATAGGGATAACAGAAACATGGTGGAATAGTAGTCATGGCTGGACTACAGGTATTGAAGGGTATGTGCTGTTTAGGAAAGACAGAAATAAAGGCAAAGGTGGTGGAGTAGCATTGTATATCAATGATGAGGTAGACTGTAAAGAAATAAGAAGTCATGGAATGGAAAAGACAGAGTCTGTTTGGGCAAAAATCACATTGGGGAAGAAAGCTACTTGAGCCTTAGTGCGTGGGGTGTGCTATAGACTGCCAGGATCTGATCTGGATATGGATAGAGACCTCTTTAATGTTTTTAATTAAGTAAATACTAATGGGAATTGTGTGATCATGGGAGACTTTAACTTCCCAGATATAGACTGGAGGACAAGTGCTAGTAACAATAATAGGGGCTCAGATTTTCCTGGATGCAATAGCTGATGGGTTCCTTCACCAAGTATTTGCTGAACCAACAAGAGGGGATGCCATTTTAGATTTGGTTTTGGTGAGTACTAGAAGAAATGGTTGAAGGGGGCAACCTTGGTTTGAGCAATCATGAGCTAATTCAGTTCAATCTAAATGGAAGGATAAACAAAAATAGATCTGTGACTAGGGTTTTTGATTTCAAAAGGGCTAACTTTAAAAAATTAAGGAAATTAGTTAGGGAAGTGGATTGGACTGAAAAACTTGTGGATCTAAGGCGAAGGCAGCCTGGAATTACTTCATGTCAAAGCTGCAGAAACTATCAGAAGCCTGCATCTCAAGAAAGGGGAAAAATTCATAGGCAGGAGTTGTAGACCAAGCTGGATGAGCAAGCATCTCAGAGAGGTGATTAAGAAAAAGCAGAAAGCCTACAAGGAGTGGAAGATGGGAGGGATTAGCAAGGAAAGCTACTTTATTGAGGTCAGAACATGTAGGGATAAAGTGAGAAAGTCCAAAAGCATGTAGAGTTGGACCTTGCAAAGGGAATTAAAACAAATAGTAAAAGGTTCTATAGCCATATAAATAAGAAGAAAACAAAGAAAGAAGTGGGACCACTAAACACTGAAGATGGAGTGGAGGTTAAGGATAATCTAGGCATGGCCCAATAGCTAAACAAATACTTTGCCTCTGTCTTTAATGAGGAGCTTAGGGACCTTGGCACAAAAAGCAGGAATGTGCTAGTAAAGTTTGCAGATGACACAAAGCTGGGAGGTATTGCCAATACAGAGAAGGACTGGGATATCATACAGGAAGATCTGGATGACCTTGTAAACTGGAGTAATAGTAATAGGATGAAATTTAATAGTGGAAAAGTGCAAGGTCTTGCATTTAGGGATTAATAACAAGAATTTTTGTTATAAACTGGGGACACGTCACTAGGAAGTAACAGAGGAGGAGAAGGACCTTGGAGTATTGGTTGATCATAGGATGACTGTGAGCCACTAATGTGATATGGCTGTGAAAAAAGCTAATGCGGTCTTGGGAAGTATCAGGCGAGGTATTTCCAGTAGCGATAAGGAGGTGTTAGTACCATTATAGAAGGCACTGGTGAGACCTCATCTAGAATATTGTGTGCAGTTCTGGTCTGCCATGTTAAAGAAAGATGAATTCAAACTGGAACAGGTACAGAGAAGGGCTGCTAGGATGATCCGAGGAATGGAAAACCTGTCTTATGAAAGGAGACTCAAAGAGCTTGGCTTGTTTAGCCTAACCAAAAGAAGGCTGAGAGGAGATATGATTGCTCTCTATAAATATATCCAAGGGATGAATACCACGGAGGGAGAATTATTTAAACTCGGTACCAATGTGGACACAAGAACAAATAGATATAAACTGGCCAGCAGGAAGCTTAGACTTGAAATTAGATGACGGTTTCTAACCCTAAGAGGAGTGAGGTTCTGGAACAGCCTTCCAAGGGAAGCAGTGGGGGAAAAGATATATCTGGCTTCAAGACGAAGCTTGATAAGTTTATAGAAGGGATGATACAATGGGATAGCCTAATTTTGGCAATTAATTGATCGTCAACTATTAGCGGTAAATATGCCCAATGGTCTGTGATGGGATGTTAGATGGGGTGGGATCTGAGTTCCTACAGAGAATTCTTTCGTGGGTGTCTGGCTAGTGAGTCTTTGGCTAGTGAGTCTTGCCCACATGCTCAGGGTTTAGCTGATCGCCATATTTGGGGTTGGGAAGGAACTTTCCTCCAGGGCAGATTGGCAGGAATCACTTGCTGGGGCACGGGTCACTTGCTGGAGGATTCTCTACACCTTGAAGTCTTTAAACCACAATCTGAGGACTTCAATAGCTCAGACATAGGTTAGGGGTTTGTTACAGGAGTAGATGGGTGAGATTCTGTGGCCTGCGTTGTGCAGGAGGTCAGACTAGACTATCATAATGGTCCCTTCTGACCTTAAAGTCTATGATTATGATATTTATTTATTTTAAGTCGGAACATTTGATCTCAGGAATTTGTCACTCTGGAAAACTAGATCAACCCTTTCATGACACATTCAGTTTCTATACACCTGGGATCTGGAATAATCCAAGAAATCCCAAAGCACTTCACAAACTGTAAAGTATAGCACTACTGAAATTCAGCTAGCTCCAGGAGATGGAGTGTGGAAGGCAACCAGTACACAGCATCCTACACAACAGTGGGGATGGAAACATTTTGTTGAAGAACATTGGGGAAAATTCCTTCCTCTTACAAAAAGTGCCAAGGTGTTTTTAATGTCTTTCTTTTCCAAATAAGATACTAGTTGTCCAGATCTTCTCTTAAAGACCCATAGACAGCAAACTGCATGGTACTCTGATCTAACTCAGTAGGATAATGGGTTTAGTCAGTACCACTGAGGTGGTTCCAGGAATTCTAGGTGTTTGAAATCTGAAGTTTAGACCGTTAAACTATCACCTCTTTTTTGTTTGTTATGTTTGGGTGAAAATTTTTAAATTTCTTTTGAAAAAGGTGGCTCTCTGTGATGCTTCCTGGGAGCACCCAAGGTTATGAGGCACCTTGTTATCACCTGCCTATAGCATGAGAGAGCCTTTACTGTGTCTGCTGGATGTCAGCTCCTTACCTCCACTGACAACAGACAACACACACTGTCCTCTCAACCTACAGAGGCTCCACTATCCCTCTGTAGGTTAGTGATAGGAACACTCCAAGCCCCAAAGCCACCAAACATCCCCCTGGAGTGCCCAGCCCCTGATCCACTCAGTGTTCACAGACCAGATATTCTGCTCTCAAAGGAACAGTATATATCAGGTTATCTGTTACACCTTAGGTCACAGCTCTGCTTAACACATAGCACTTAGATATGTTTATAGAAAAAACAAGCAAAAGTTTAATGAGGAATAGAGATTCTGTAGGATTCATACAAGGGTTATGCGCTTGGCAACATTCAGAGCACACCCAGAGTGTTGTGCTGGACCTGTGCACACACAGCTCCTCTCAAGAGCATCAACCTTGGAATCTCGCCAAGATGACATGAACCGTGGGAAGCCTCTCAGGACTGGGCTCAAGGCCCGAGAGCAAGGAATGCGGTAGATAGAAATTGGTAAATAAGAATGTTAAACAAAGCCAGTGTATTCCTTTTATCTGTTGGAGAATGTAATGCGCAGGGGGAGAGAGAATAAAGGGGAAGGTGGAAAGCTGACAGGCAGAAGCCTGTTAGCAGAGACCAGCCGCTTGCTTGCTAAAAGCTGTGTTCCGTCTTGTCATGGAACCGCCACAACTGGCGCCCAAACATGGGGCCCTCAGCACTCACCTCGCCCAGCAAGGGTTTCAGACGGTCACTCATCCGCTTCGTGGATCCCGGTGAGTATTTTTTGTTGTGGTAAGTATGGGAAGCTCCCTCTCTGCTTTGCAAGTGCAACACCGCAATGAGCTACAGTATTTGCTGCGTAAGGCTCAGCATGACTGCCCCACTCGAGAACTCACTCTCCTGCTACAGGAGGTGAGTGCCCAGTGCCCGTGGTACCCTGAAGCCGGAACCCTTAAGCTAGCGGACTGGGAGCGATTGGGCCAGACATTGCACAAAGAGCCTCGGGCGCCCGTGCAGGCTTTACATGCCTGGCACCTCTGCCGTGACGCGATACAGCGTGTCACCTCGGACAGTCCCTCCCTCGCGGGGCTGGTGCTCTCACCACTCCCGTCCGCTCCTGCAGCCACCCCCCCTCCTACCGATGCGACACAGTGTGTCGCCTCAGAAAGACCCTCTCCCGCGCCAACAGAGGGGCTGCCGATCTCGCCACCCCCGTCCGCTCCTGCATCCATCCCTCCCCCTGCTTCGCCCCCAGTGCCTCTATTACCACCGCCTCCCTGGCCTTCCCCACCGGAGCCGGTGTGTGATCACCCTCCTCCTGTGGGGCCCCATGCTCCGGGGCCCCCCAGGGGGTCATCTGCGTCTGCTCAGGGGCTTTCGCTGGTGCAACAAATGGTTCACGCAGCGAAGACTCGCTCAGATATTACAGCAGAGGAGCTGGCTGATCTGGTCTCAGTTTGCCCGGTGACCTGGCAGGATGATGGCCAGGGCAACCAGGTTGCAAACTGGGTCAGTTTGCCCTACTCGGTGATCTGAGAGGTAAAGAAAGCGATTCGCGAGTTCGGCCTCACTAGTACATATGTGCGTGGTCTCATTGAAGGGCTAGGTTCTGGGTACTCCCTGATCCCTGAAGATTGGAAGGCGCTGTTGCGCATGATGCTGACGCCCAGTCAGTATGTTGTTTGGCTTAGTGAGTATCGGCAGATGGTGGAACGCCAAGCCCAGGTATATAGAGAGCAAGGTGTCATTTATGAGCAGTTGGCAGGGGAGGGCCAGTTTGCTACCGTGCAGCTACAGTCTCAACTCCCTCAGGCCGTCTTCCCCATTATTTCCACCTGTGCCCAGCATGCCTTCCGGAAGGTCCCGGATTCGGGCAGGCCTACTAAAAGCTTTGCCAGTATCCGTCAGGGTGCATCAGAGTCCTTTATGGATTTTACCAACAGATTGCAGGAGGCTATCCTCCGACAGGTGGATAGTCCTGCAGCAGCTCAGGAGATCCTGTTAAAAATGGCTGTTGAAAATGCGAACAAGGATTGCCGCCGTGCTCTCCAGGCTGCACAAGCCTCTGGAATTCTAGAGCTGTCGGTCATGCTGCGGGCGTGCCAAAACATCGGAACCGAAGCACATAAAGCTGGGGTTCTGGCCGCCGCCCTGCGGAAAAGCAGGAAGGAGGGGAAGCGTTGTTACCGCTGTGGTAAGGAGGGTCACTTTCAGCGGGAGTGCCGCTCATTGACAGCGCCCGCCCGCCCCTCAAAGAAGTGCCCCAAGTGTCGGAAGGGCTATCACTGTGCTAATCAGTGTCGTAGTGGGTCAGGAAACCACACGACGGGTCCCCCCCCGAACCCAGGGCCAAACAACGGTGTTTCCCACTCAGACAACTGTTCCTCTCCCTTAAAATCCGTAGACTCCATGAGGGCGGCGACTGCCGGAAGTGCAGGGCTTGATTTGATTATGCAGGAGGACGCTGATTTTCAGTGGCTGGGGGAGGTCTGCGCCATACCTACGCAGGTGACGGGACCTCTCCCTGACGGCTTTGTGGGTCTCGTTCTCCCTCGCTCACATGCTGGGAAACAGGGCTTTTTTGGTCATCCCAGGGGTCATCGATGCCGATTACACCAGCATTATTAAGGTTCAGGTGTGGACCCATCTTCCACAGTCGCTCCCGCGTGGACGCTCCATTGCACAATTGATTTTAGTCCCCTATCAGGTGCCAGCCGCAGAGGATCGAACCCGGGGCGGAGGCGGCTTTGGATCAACGCTGTCTCACTTGCCGTCTCACCACACGTCCTCTTCCACTTGTTGCTCTGACAATGTCGGTCCGCCCCTCAAACCACAGTTAACACTTCTCTTAAATAATGTTCCTTTTACAGGGTTGGTGGACACTGGAGCTGATGTTACGGTGATTCGTGATCCGGAGTGGCCAGTCGGTTGGCCAACAGTTCCTTCTAAAGAGTTGTGGGGGATAGGGGGTAGTAAACCTGGGTGCCAAAGTTTGTCTTGGGTCACGGTCTCTAAACCGGGAGGCTGTGCCCTTGCTACAATCCGCCCTTTTGTGCTCCCTGTCCACCTCAATATTTGGGGCCGTGACTTACTTACAAAGCTGGACACCACCCTCGATATTAATATATAATGGCCCAAAACCCTCCCTCGCCCACCTTGCCCTCCGCATTACCATTGGTATGGCAATCCTTAGAGCCCGTATGGATTGACCAGTGGCCCCTCCCTCTAGAAAAGCTGAAAGCGCTTCATTCACTTGTACAACAATATTTGCATGCACAGCGCTTGGAGAGCTTCACTAGTCCTTGGAACTAGCTGCTGTTATTTTGGCCTTTCAACCTTTTGCTGATTGTTCCTTTAATTTGATTGTGGACACGCATTATGTTTATCAGGTAATTGATCATTTACCGCTTGCCCTCATTACCCCTCAGGTCGATGCGGACCTCCTTCGCCTGTTTTTGTCCTTACAGTATCTCATCGCCACTCGTAATTTCCCTTATTTTGTTGCTCATGTTCGCAGTCATACCCCTCTGCCTGGGCTACTCGCTGAAGGCAATGCGCGCGCCGATCGCGCGTTACATGGTCAGGTAAATTCCCTTTTTTCTGACCCCATTGAAAGTCATTCCTTTTTTCATCAGTCTGCCTCTGTTTTGGCCTGACAGTTTCACATTCCTGCTGATCATGCACGTTCTATTGTTCGTTCCTGCCCCCACTGTGCTGCTGCTGCCCCTACCTTTTCTTATGCCGTTAACCCCAGAGGTAGCGCAGCGAATCAGCTATGGCAAATGGATGTCACTCACGTGCCACAATTCCACCCCTATTCGTTTTTACATGTTTCCATTGATATCTATTCGGGATTCCTTTGGGGGACCCCACAGCGTGGGGAAGCCACTCCCAAAGTTATTCACCATTTGCTAGCCTGTTTTGCTGTTATGGGTCACCGAGCCAGATAAAAGCAGATAATGCCCCAGCCTATTGCTCCACAGCACTCTTCACCTTTTGTGCCCAATGGGACGTCCGTCTCAAACACGGGATCCCTTATAATTCCACAGGCCAAGCTATTGTTGAACATGCAAATCGCACGCTAAAAACCTTGCTTGACAAACAATTAAAACAAGGGGAGCTGCGTCTCCGAACCTTAGGAGACATTCAGCAACAAATGCATATCCTTTTGTTTACTTTAAATAATTTAATGCTGAACGCAGATCAGCAGACCCCCGCGGATCGGCATTTTCACAAATCCGAGGTACTGGAAAGACCACGTGTCTATTACCGTCAGCTGCCCGATCCGCAATGGTTGGGCCCAGTGCCTTTTAATTACTTGGGGTAGGGGATATGCTGCTGTGTTTCTTCCTGCAGGACCGTTGTGGGTTCCAGCCCGGTGTGTGCGACCGGCACTGAAACAGCATGGCATGGCACCAGGGGCTGTCGAACCCCATACCGGAGTTTCAGCTGACCTTGGAGGAGAACGCGGTGCCTCCCAGGTCGACAATGATGAGACGGAGGAGATGTAGCATCCCAAGCCAGCCCGTGACATGGGGAGCAGTGAAAGCATTGGTCGCCGCAGCTCAACGAAGACTGGCAGCAAACCAACAGCCAGAGACTCTTGAGACTTTGTTTGTGGCAATTCTCGCCCAACTTACTGCTAATTCTGTATTGATTGTATGCCTTTTGTGCCTGCTATTTCCTGGAGGGGTTGACTCGGGAGCGCCTTCTTCATTACGGGCCCGAATGACATATAACCTATGGGAAAGATTGGCTTCAATAGCAAATGTTACCCACTTTTGTTTGTTTGATTTTGTAGTAGCTGAAGAATTGTTAGGTACGTGCCTTATTCCAGTATGTCATCACCCTGAGGAAATTGGGAATGAGATGATGCTCGCTGCTTACTCGAACCTCTCTTCCCAGTACTTTAGCATGGCTAATTGGGGCCTGGCCAATCACACTTTACCTTCTTAAGCTTATTTTTTGCTGTTGTTGTGTGCAGTGTATTTCCTTTTTGTTAAGGCTTTGTCGAGACCCGCCCTGGCAGGCTCCATGAGTTATGACCTTGTCTGTCCGGGAGTTAATTGGCTTGCAAATGCAAATTGATGGCTACCATGAGATGGCCGAGCACAAATAAACAAAAAAGGAGGGGATGTAGGATTCATACAAGGGTTATGCGCTTGGCAACATTCAGGGCACACCCAGAGTGTTGTGCTGAACCTGTGCACACACAGCTCCTCTCAAGGGCATCAACCTTGGAATCTCACCAAGATGACATGAACCGTGGGAAGCCTCTCAGGACTGGGCTCAAGGCCCGAGAGCAATTAATGCGGTAGATAGAAATTGGTAAATAAGAACGTTAAACAAAGCCAGTGTATTCCTTTTATCTGTTGGAGAATGTAATGCGCGGGGGGAGAGAGAGAATAAAGGGGAAGGTGGAAAGCCGACAGGCAGAAGCCTGTTAGCAGAGACCAGCCGCTTGCTTGCTAAAAGCTGTGTTCCGTCTTGTCATTGAACCGCCACAAGATTCAAATGGTAAGTTGAAATAATGGAAACAAATGGTTATATATTAAACAAAATCATTAAATACATTCTAAAACCTAGACTTAAGTAACAAGATACACTCTTGTCTAAAAGTATAGCTCACTCCAAAGTCTTTCTCCCAGTGCCTAGCAGTTTGCCTGGTTGTGATCCTCCAGTCATAAGACAATGCCCACTAGCAGCTTGTCTCCCCATGTGAAGGATAGTTAGTGTGCAGAAGAGAAGGGTGAGGGGGGATTTGATAGCAGCCTTCAATTACCCGAAGAGGGGGTTCCAAAGAGGATGGAGCTAGGCTGTTCTCAGTGGTGGCAGATGACAGACCAAGAAGCAATGGTCTCAAGTTGCAGTGGGGGAGGTCTAGGTTGGATATTAGGAAACACTATTTCACGAGGAGGGTGGTGAAACACTGGAATGGGTTACCTAGTGAGGTGGTGGAATCTCCATCCTTAGAGGTTTTTAAGGCCTGACTTGACAAAGCCCTGGCTAGGATGATTTAGTTGGTGTTGGTCCTGCTTTGATCTGGGGGCTGGACTAGATGACCTCCTGAGGTCTCCTCCAACCCTAATATTCTATGATTTGCATGGCACTTTTGTAGCTGGCATTGCAAGGTATTTATGTGCCAGATACGCTAAACATTCATATGCCCCTTCATGCTTTGGTCAGCGTTCCAGAGGATATACTTCCATGATGATGACGCTCATTTTTTAAAAAAGAATGAATTAATTAAATTTGTGACTGAACTCCTTGGGGGAGAATTGTATGTCTCCTGCTCTATTTTAACCACATTCTGCCATATATTTGATGTTATAGCAATCTCAGATGATGACCCAGCACATGTTCGTTTTTAAGAACACTTTCCCTGCAGATTTGACAAAACACATAAGTACCAATGTGAGATTTCTAAAGATAGCTACAGCACTTGACCCCAGGTTTAAGAATCTGAAGTGCCTTCCAAAATCTGAGAGGGATGAGGTGTGGAGCATGCTTTCTGAAATCTTAAAAGAGCAACACTCCAATGCAGAAACTACAGAACTGAACCACCAAAAAAAATCAACTTTCTGCTAGTGGCATGTGAGTCAGATGATGAAAATGAACATGCAGATCCCATCATCGGCATGGATGCATATCTTCTGGAATGGTTGAAGCATGAAGGGACATATGAATCTTTAGCACATCTGGGACATAAATATCTTGCAACACCAGTGTCATAAATATCAATGGAAGGAAACCACCTTTCTGTATACAGTGCTATAAAATCCCTCCTGGCCAGAGGCAAAACCTTTTCACCTATAAAGGGTTAAAAAGCTAAGATAACCTCACTGGCACCTGACCCAAAATGACCAATGAGGGGACAAGATACTTTCAAATCTGGAGGAGGGGAACAAAGGGTCTGTCTGTGTGATGCTTTTGCCGGGAACAGATCAGGAATGCAGCCTTACAACTCCTGTTAAGTTAGTAAGTAATCTAGCTAGAAATGAATTAGATTTCCTTTTGTTTAATGGCTGGTAAAATAAGCTGTGCTGGACGGAATGTATGTTCCTGTTTGTTGTTGTTTTTTTGTAACTTAAGGTTTTGCCTAGAGGGATTCTCTATGTTTTGAATCTGATTACCCTGTAAGGTATTTACTATCCTGATTTTACAGAGGTGATTCTTTTACCTTTTCTTTAATTAAAATTCTTCTTTTAAGAACCTGATTGATTTTTCATTGTTCTTAGGATCCAAGGGTTTGGGTCTGTGTTCACCTGTACAAATCGGTGAGGATTCTTATCAAGCCTTCCCCAGGAAAGGGGGTGTAGGGCTTGGGGGGATATTTTGGGGGAAGACGTCTCCAAGTGGGCTCTTTCCCTGTTCTTTGTTTAAATGCTTGGTGGTGGCAGCATACTGTTCAAGGACAAGGCAAAGTTTGTACCTTGGGGAAGTTTTTAAACCTAAGCTGGTAAGAATAAGCTTAGGGGGTATCAAGGTTCCTCCCCCACTCTGAACTCTAGGGTACAGATGTGGGGACCTGCATAAAAACCTCCTAAGCTTACTTTCACCAGCCTAGGTTAAAACTTCCCCAAGGTACAAATTTAATTTTATCCTTTGACCCTGGATTTCCACTGCCACCACCAAACTTTAACTGGGTTTACTGAGAAACGTAGTTTGGACACGTCTTTCCCCCCAAAATCCTCCCAACCCTTGCACCCCACTTCCTGGGGAAGGTTTGGTAAAAATCCTCACCAATTTGCATAGGTGACCACAGACCCAAACCCTTGGATCTGAGAACAATGAAAAAGCATTCAGTTTTCTTACAAGAAGACTTTTAATAGAAGTAACGGAATCACCTCTGTAAAATCAGGATGGTAGATACCTTACAGGGTAATTAGATTCAAAACATAGAGAATCCCTCTAGGCAAAACCTTAAGTTACAAAAAAGACACACAGACAGGAATAGTCATTCTATTCAGCACAGTTCTTTTCTCAGCTATTTAAAGAAATCATAATCTAACACATACCTAGCTAGATTACTTACTAAAAGTTCTAAGACTCCGTTCCTGTTCTATCCCCGGCAAAAGCAGTATACAGACAGACACAGACCCTTTGTTTCTCTCCCTCCTCCCAGCTTTTGAAAGTATCTTGTCTCCTCATTGGCCATTTTGGTCAGGTGCCAGTGAGGTTACCTTTAGCTTCTTAACCCTTTACAGGTGAGAGGATTTTTCCTCTGGCCAGGAGGGATTTTAAAGGGGTTTACCCTTCCCTTTATATTTATGACAGGGGGTCTTTAATGCAGGTCCCCACATCTGTACCCTAGAGTTCAGAGTGGGGAAGGAACCTTGACAACCAGCTACAACAGTGCCATGCAAACACCTGTTGTCACTTTCAGGTGACATTGTAAACAAGAAGCGGGCAGCATTATCTCCTGCAAATGTAAACAAACTTGTTTGTCTGAGCGATTGGCTGAACAAGAAGTAGGAGTGAGTGGACTTGTGGGCTATAAAGTTTTGCATTGTTTTATTTTTGAGTGCAGTTATTTTTTGTACATATTTCTATATTTGTAAGATCAACTTTTTATGATAAAGAGATTGCACTTCATCATTTGTATTAGGTGAATTGAAAAATACTATTTGGTTTTTTACTGTGCAAATATTTGTAATTAAAAATAATATAAAGTGAGCACTGTTCACTTCATATTCTGTGTGATAGTTGAAATCAATATATTTGAAAATGTAGAAAACATCCAAAAATATTTAATTAAATGGTATTCTATTATTCTTTAACCGTGCGATTAATCACAATTTTTTTTAATCGCTTGACAGCCCTAGTTCAAAGAGAAGATTTTTAAATGAGCCATTTAAAAAATCTGTACAGTAGGACTTAATGCCATATTATAGGAATAAAAAAGAGTTGGTAACACTTTGCAACCTTAACACCAACAAGAGACTTGAAATATTAATTACCTGTTCTGTTCCCATTTAGTGGGCAAGCACTCCAAGGAAGGGGCTCTTGGAAGGAGTTAATGAAATACCACATCACCCAGGTTAAAATGGTGTTATAATATAAGCTCACAATGAATGACACCATCAATGAACCAATACCTATTGAATACAAAAAAATCTCAGATTAAACAAATTGCTTTAAATAAGCTGTCAGAACACTTATTTACTTTACCCAACAAATTTATGCCACTCCTGCTACTGCATTTGCCCTAATCTCTTGTTTTTGTGTGAGTGTTTTTTGTTTGTTTTTTCCCCTTTGGTGGTTTTAAAAACAGTCTAGGTCAGCTGTGATGGTCTCTTCCCCTGAATAGAACCAAGATGACAATTACTCAACAGCACAGACAGGAAACCTCCCCTGGGAGTGAAAGTGCTAGGATAACATTTCAAATTCGGGGAGCAGTACAAGAGTGGCCACTTTGTCCTTACCATTCTGTGATAGTGAAGGAAACAAAGGATTATGGAAGGAGATGGGATTATAACAAATATCTTAAAATCTAAAATGAAAAGGGTGGAGGAGAAAAGTGGTGGAAAAGGGGGTGGAAGAGTTTAAGGGTATGGGGGAAATGTAGATTCAGGTGACCAGAAGAAGGGGCAGGGTGAAGGCCAGAACACTGAACTCTCATGCATGATAGCATTTCACAATAGCAGTGGGGAAACCAGGTATGGTTTGCTGCTGCCCCTGTGCAGAGGACTATGAGGTGTTTACATATGAGTGGGTGGCGGTGATAGTGCAGCAATTCTATGGAATCAACTTTTGTACAGGAGTCCTGAGGAGGTAGAGGTACTCCAAATGCATGAGGGAGAGGAAGAGCACAAACCTCAGGTCCCTGGCCCTACTACCACAGCTACCCACAACACTTGATGGTACAGCAGATAGTTTAACTTTTCTTATAAGATACAGGTGCAAGAACAGCCCCCATCATCTCAAGGTTCCCTCAGTGATGAGTGGGACCAAGAGTGTTTTCTAGTGCAGGAACACCTAGCTTCATCTTACAGCTATGGAACAGGAGGAGGGCCATAGAAAAGAAGTGGGGAGGAGGGTGAGTGGACTCAGAAGGAAGCTGAAGCAGTAATGTAGGGCTCTACAGGAGTGTCAGCTGGCTTTTGCAGCCTGGGAGAACATAAGAATGGCCATACTGTGTCAGACTAAGAGTCCGTCTAGCTCAGTATCCTGTCTTCTGAGAGTGGCCAATGCCAGGTGCTTCAGAGGGAAAGAACAGACCAGGTGATCATCAAGTGAGCCGACCCCTTTCACCCATTCCCAGCTTCTGGCAAACAGAGGCTAGGGACACCATCCCTGTACATCCTGTTTAATGGCCATTGATGGACCTATCCTCCATGAATTTATCTAGTTCTTTTTTGAACCCTCTTATAGTCTGGGCCTTCACAGCATCCTCTGGCAAAGAGTTCCACAGGTTGACTGCATTGTGTGGAGCAATACGTCCTTTTGTTTGTTTTAAACCTTATTTACTTTCTCCACACCAGTCATGATTTTATAGACCTCTCTCATATCCCCCTTAGTCTTCTTTTTTCCAAGCTGAAAAGTCCCACTCTTATTAATCTCTCCTCATATGGAAGCTGTTCCATACCCCTAATCATTTTTGTTGCTCTTCTCTGTGTACCTTTTCCAATTCCAATATATCATTTTTGAGATGGGACAGTCACATCTGCACGCCATGTGGCCATACCATGTATTTATATAGAGGCAATATGATATTTTCTGTCTTATTATCTATCCCTTTCCTAATGATTCCCAACATTCTGTTTAGCTTTTTTTGACTACTGCTGCATATTGAATGGATATTTTCAAAAAACTATCCACAATGACTCCAAGAGCTCTTTCTTGAGTGGTAACAGTTAATTTAGATTCCACCTTTCTGTGTATGTGTATATATAGTTGGGATTACGTTTTCCAATGTGCATTATTTTGCATTTATCAGCATTGAATTTCATCTGCCATTTTGTTGCCCAGTCACTCAGTTTTGGGAGATCCCTTTGTAACTCTTCGCAGTCTGCTTTGGACTTAACTATCGTGAGTAGCTTGTGCAAATTTTGCCACCTCACTGTTTACCTCTTTTCAAGATCATTTATGAATATGTTGAACACAACTGATCCCTGTTCAGACGTCTGGGGAATACCACTATTTACTTCTTTCCTTTCTGAAAACTGACCATTTATTCCTACCCTTTGTTTACTATCTTTTAACCAGTTACTGATCCATGAGGGGACCATGACTGCTTACTTTGCTTGAGAGCCTTTGGTGAGGGACCCTGTTGAAGGCTTTCTAACAGTCTAAGTACACTATATCCACTGGATCACCCTTGTTTGTTGACCCCCCTCAAAGAATTCTAGTAGATTGGTGAGGCATGATGTCCCTTTACAAAAACCATGTTGAATATTCCCCAACAAATCATGTTCATCTGTGTGTTGCTGGTAATTCTCTTCCTTACTATAGTTTCAACCAATTTGAAGTTAGGATTACCTGCCTGTAATGGCTGGGATTGCCTCTGGAGCCTTTTTTAAAATTGGTGTCACATTAGCTATCCTCCAGTCATCTGATATAGAAGTTGATTTAAATGATAGGTTACATACCACAGTCAGTCAGTAGTTCTACAGTTCCACACTCCTAGTTGTCACCTGTCACCCCACACTGGGACCCATATCATCAAACAGCTACACCCCATTCTTGATGATGATCACATAGTGGACAGATACTTCCAAGTTTTTGAAAAAGAGCTTGGAAAGATGAACAACATGTCAGTGAAGCTTACTGTTAACTCTGAAAGCCAACCAAAGTATTGAGAGCCCAGAGTTGTGCCTTATGCTCTGAAGCCTCTGGAAGAAGCAGATTTCGACTGTTTGATTGATCACTGTCACTGGTTTCACAGTGAGTGGGCTACATCCATTGTACCAGTAATCAAGAAGGATGGCTCGGTCTGAATTTGTGGAGACTTTGAAGTGACACGGAATCCGGCTTTATGTGCAGACCAGTGTCCACTGCCTCCTACCGAAGATTTGTTTGTTTGTTAGTGGTGGACAGTATTTCCATATATTGGATTTGCTCAATGCATACCTACAAATGTAGGCTGAGCTGGCATCTTGCAAATATCTCACTATCACACGCAAAAAAGCTTATTTTCTTACAACAGGTTGCCTTTCAGTATCACATTGGCACCTGCCCTGTTTCAGAAAGCCATAGATGAGATTTTGAAGGGCTGAATGAAGTTCAGTGCTGTTTGGATGACATCCTTGTTATAGGAAAGGATCATCTTCAAAATTTGGGTGCTGTCTTTCAAACACTGCAATACCATGGACTGAGAGTATACCAGAACAAATGTGAGTTTTTCAAATCTTCAGTTGAATATCTTGGACCTGTAATTGATGCCAGTGGCTTAAGGAAATCACCAGAGAAAGAAAGAAAAGGTAGTTCCTGAAGTGCCGCCACCACCAGAGAACATTTCAGTGTTACATTCATTCTTAGGACTGCTTAACTACTATGGTGCATTTTTGCCTATTCTGATGATAATGGCACCTTTACATGAACTGTTACAAGCAAAGAAAAAATGGAAATGGACTAAAGAGTGCGAGTGTGCATTTAAGGAAGCAAATAAACTGTTGACATCAGCTGAAGTTCTTACACATTTTGATGCTTCACTACCATTGAAATTGGCTTGTAACGCTTTACCACATGGAGTGGCTGCAGTTCTTTCCCACATTTTTCCTAATGGCATGGAGAAAGCAATTGCTTTTGCATAATGAACATTCACTACTCCTGAGAAGAAGTATGCACAGATAAAGCAAGAAGCTCTCAGCATTATCTTAGGAATTCGGAAAGTTCCATACCAATCTGTATGGTAGACATTTTACCTTGCTGACGGATCGTTGCCTGTTACTTTCAATTTTTTTGGACCAAAACCTGGCTTTCCGTCATTAGCTTCTGCTCATATGCAATGATGAGAATTGCTACTTTCAACTCATTTCTATCCTATACTGTATGGGACTCAGCATGGCAAAGCTGATGGGCTGTTGCGACTGCTACGCTCAAACTCCTGTCAACCCAAAGAAACTTCAGACAAAGTAATCTATCTCAATTTGATGAATAGATTACTGTGATGGGGTGGACTAGGCCCAAAGGCCTCCTACTGGAGGCCTTGGGGTCCTGCCTCACCCATCCCAGGAAAGGAGCAGTGGAGAGGCCCTCCAAGTGGGCTAAAGTGGCTGAAGGGGAAGCAGCCAACCAGAGAGGCTGCAGGGAGCAGCCAGTGAGGACGCAGCAGGCTCATATAAAAGGAGCTGCAGGGCCAGAGTGAGGGCAGTCTGCTTGCAGAGACTGGGGGAGCAAGAGGTGCTCCTGGCTGGCTGCAAGGGCTAGGGCAGGTAGTTGATGGCAGGGACCAGGGAAGCAAGGGAATAGCTTCTGGCTGGCTGCCAGGACTCACTGAAGACCGGCCCAGGGAAAGGGCTGTCCATGGAACTTTTTACCCCTGGAAGGGGACTGATCTAGACTGACCCAGCTGGAGAGCTGGGATCAGAGGACTAAAGGGCAGGCGATGAGCCCCCGAGCAGGAACCTTCACATGTAAGCTGGACAACTAGGGTACTGAGAGAGGCCCTGTTGGTCAGAATTGAGGACCAGAGCCTGGGGTGGGCTACAGGACATTACTGAGGGCTTTGAGATAGGCCAGAAAGGGGCACTCACGAGAGGTGGGTACCGCCCTGCTGAAAAGAATTGAGAGACTGTAGGCACTGTAAGCCAGAGAAAGGGGACGCTCATGAGAGGCAGGTGCTGACCCTGTTACAATTACCTATCACTAGCGTAGACGTCAACAAAGTAACCACTAAGGATGATGTGCTTTTTGTTCTGAAAGGATTCATACTGCAAAGTACACTGTTCAAGATCAAAAGAATCCCCAGTTTACAGAATTTGTCTCGTGAATTATCTGTGAATCACGGTTGCATCAGATGCGGAATGCAAGGGATCACTCTGAAATCACTTCAGTCTCAGGTTTTGGAAGCTCTTCAGGAAGGTCATTTTGCCATTGTATGGATGAAGATCATAACCCAGAATCACATCTGGTAGCTGAGGATCAACCAAGATATTGTGAGCAAGGCGAAGTGCTCTACTAAGTGTCAGAAAATTCAGCATGATCCTAGCCCAGTTTATCTACATCCTTGGTTGTGGCCTCGGACTCCTTGGACACATGTTCATGTGGACTTTGCTGGACCTTTAGAAGGTGATATGTTTTTGGTTGTAATCAGCGCCCATTCAGAATAACCAGAAGTTTCCAGAATTACTTGTGCTATAGTTACAAGGATGTCCAGTGGTCTTGGTAACTTGTTTTAGCCAGGTTGGTTTACTGTTACAGTTGATGAGTGACAATGGGCCTAAATTCTGTTCTGAAGAATTTCAGAGGTTCCTTGCTTCAAATGGAATTAAACATTTTCATTCCACTCCTCACCATCCTGCTACAAATAGACAATCTTTGGCCTGAAGGATTGTGGTGTTGCCCATCCAATCACTTCCAATACTTGAGGGAATGTTCTAGGAATCAGTGGGCAGAACCATACTTATTTTGGTGGAAGCCAGAAAAGCCTGATTTCCATTGGTGTAAGTGAGAGGAAATTCATGCCACAAAGTGCCCATTTAGTGCTGCATGCAGAGGAATGTCTCTGGTACACTCTGCTGCTGTCTACACACTACAGGTATGCATCCGATGAAGTGAGCTGTAGCTCACGAAAGCTTATGCTCAAATAAATTGGTTAGTCTCTAAGGTGCCACAAGTACTCCTTTTCACATTACAGGTAGTAGCTTAATATGCTGCTGTCTTTCACTGTGTGTATGTGACCGAATAGGCCCATGTGTTTATACCCTACACGTTACTATAATAATTTTGTACAAGACATGTATTGTGAGGTATCATCTGTGTGGCAACATTGTATATGAAGTTATAATATTCCCCTGTATGGTGTTTATTAACACATGTTCCAAACCCCATAGCTTTGCCTACACAAGTTGCAAACAGGTCTGTCCTAAACAAAGGAATGCATGCTTTCTTTAATTTGATTTAAGCAGTGAACAGATTCATCAAGAAGGAAGGGAAGACAAAGTTCAAACAGGTGAAAAAAACAGTAAGGAATATCCTTCCACATAGACTCTTTGGCTCCTGGTTCTCAGCTGGAAATGTTTTTCAAGAAAGGGACTGAAACTATAAAAAGGAAGGACAAACACCCAAAGTACCCCCCTTCCCTCCGCCCATTGCATTCACTAAGCCTGAAGAGACAAAGGAAACAGCTGTTGGACTCTGGGGGAGGAGTCCTGACCTGACAGTTTGGTCAGTGAAACCATGTGGTGAGAACTTTGAAATTAATATTTAAGTTCAGCACCAGTTTAGGATTTTATCTTTATATTTCTTGTACCCATTTCTGGCTTTTATGCCTCATTACGTGTTTTCACTTAAAATCTGTCTTTGTAATTAATAAACTTGTTTTACTGTTTTATCTATTCCAGTGTGTTCAAGTTTAAGTGTCTGGGTAACAGGTTGTGTGCATATTATTCCTTTAAAGGAATAATGCACTTAACATATTTGTACTGTTCAGGAGAGGGCTGGGCGGTACAGAACATACATTTTTGGGGGGAAGATCTGGGACGGGATGTGTGTTGGAGTCATCCTGCAGCATAATCAAGACTGGTGAGAGCCAAAGTGTGGCTAGCTGGCTGCAGCACACACACAGACATAGCTGGGAGTGACTTACATGTTGGAGGCTGTTTGTGAGTATTGCACCCAAGTGTCAATGGCCTGCAGAAGGTACCCAGGATGGGGCTAGGCTGTTCAGACCCATAATAGTGTTAGAGTATTCCTCTACATGCTTAACTGCTGGGGACTTGTACATTGTCCTATTATTATTTTTTGATGGAGGGAGGGAGGAAGGTTTGTGTGACTCCTGATAAGGACCCCAAATGGTCCCCTGTTTTAATTAATGGTTTGTCTCTGTCCAGGGTTAATTCCTAATTCATTTATTTTTTCTCAAACAGAGTGGAAGGGACCCAAAGGGGGTTGGGTCTAGTGGGAGGCAAGCAGAGTTCTCTTGGGCACATCGCTTGGTCTTGAGATATTTTTAACAAACCCACTGTGTCCCCACTAGACTGATCTTATTTTATGTAACTGTCTTGTGTTTCCTAAATAAAAGTGTTTTGAGGTTTCATATCAGAGAGCAGTCCTGTATGCTTGTGAATGGGTAAGAACTGCTGGACAGTGTGACCAGGGAGATCAAACTTTAGTTTCCTAGAGCCAGTATTGCTCTGGGTTGGAGCTTGAGGCACTTGTTTCAGTTATTTAACCAGTTCCCTAGACAGTATTTAATATGGCTCTTGACAATGGGCTAACTAGTTTTCAGAGAACATGGAGAAACCTACCAACTCCTCCAAAGTAAGGTGAGATGGTATTCCAGACACCAATGCTGCCTTTTCTCAAGCGCTGTCCCATGGCTAGTTCAAGATGAAACAATGGGATTCCTTCAAAGACAAGTGCTATGACATATGGGATCAAGAATGCCCCTGGGAACATAATTAAAAATAGTTAAGCCATAGAAGCTCTGCATCTCACACAGATTTTTTTGCTTTATTGCTGCTTGTGGGCCTTGAGTATTACAGTAATAAAACATAACAATCAGATAGTGGCCCAACTGCTATAGGTCTTGTACAAGCACAGGGTCAGATTACTCAGTCAGCAATTTAGTTGTGGGAGGCATGACTCAGATTCTTCATGTTACAAACCCCCTAACCTTAAGCAATGCAGATTCTCTTCAGTAATCATAAGGCTACAAATATCCTCCAACATTCCCTCCATTTCTCCTCCTTTCAAATGTTTAATCTCCCCTCCTTCTCCAGCAAGCACTACTTATTCTACTTTTTTCTCCCTCACCAGCAAACACCCTCATCTCGCTTCCTAGCCAATGCCTTTTCTCCCCCTGCTTCAGTTTCCCTCCCTAAGGTTCTCACAAACCTGACCCTCACTCAGTTTTCCACCCCAGGATCCTCACCTGTCCTTCTCCTCTGATCACCTGACATTGCACATACTTGAACCTTCTTCACAGTAAGGGGAGGATCAGAAAAAAGTAAGAGATAGGACCTAGACACCTAAGTCCAGCATTTACATGCCCCTTACATTTACAATACCCTATTCAGCTGCTGCTGAATGCTGTAGGTGCCTAACTCACCTGGTGTCTACATTTCTGCTGTTAAAGTTCCCTACATGCCTAAATTTTTTGCCTCTGGCTATGTGCATTACTGTCTTGCTCTAGGCACCTGGATGTCTAAATGCCAGAGCAACCCACAAATGGTCTATTTCACCTCTAGGACTTGATCAGGTAGGCATGCTCAGAGCATGCCTACCTGAATCAGGCCCATTCAAAATCTAGCTGGAGGAAAAGCAGCAGCAGCATTATATTAGGGAGAAGGAAGAAATTTCCACAATGGAAAACAGGGCCAGATTAAGACTCAAGTCCTTCTCCTACCTTCCCATCCTTCACTACCTATCTCTGATGTGTAACATGGCTGCCCCTCTGCACTACTACTACTACTTCATGAGGCTGGACAGTGAGGGGAGGGGAAGGCTGCATGGCAGCTGAGACTAGACAGGGAGAAACAATTTTATAATTCGGCCAAACTTCAACCACTTGACTGAAAATTTCCCATGCCATGTGTCTGCCTCAGGAAGGATGTTGATAAAATGGAGAGGAGCTCCAGTTCAGAGAAGAGCTATGATAATAATTAAAGGATTAGAAAACCTTACAATTGCTGATGTGGGCACTGGGATTCTGGGCACAGCAACCAAGAGCAGGGATACAATCTTCTGGAACCCAGGCAACATCAAGAAAGTGGAAGCGACCTGACTCTAATGCAGAGGATACCTGAATTGGCAGAGGGGAGGGAAAGAGGGGAAGAGTGGTGGAGTTAATAGTTTGGCTGTGCAATGGGATTTGGAGCAAGTAGGGGGAGGGAAGCATAAGATCTGAGAAGGAGCCAGGGAGAAGATTGGTTGAAGAGACTGGGATAGGGAGACTGGGACTCAGACAGGTAGACCAGCAGTGGAGACTGGGACTCACTAGATGTGGGAACCGGGACTGGTATGAGGATGCAAGGAGGAAGCTGGGGAGACTTGGATGATGAGCTAGTGTGGGATGTGTGTAAGAAACAGAATGGGTACAGGCTGTAGGAGACCCAGAGAAAAGCATCTGTGACCACTCAGATATGCTCCCCTCCAGAGACTGGAATGGAAACCAAGATTCATGGGTCTCAACATTCCCCTACTGCCAGCAAATGTCAGAGAAGCCCCAGCTAGCAGTAGTAGGTTGCCATTTGAACAAATGGAATAATTGACAGAAGATGGCAGTGGGTCTAAAAGTTCCAGTCCTGCTTGTGACCAAGGTTTGCATCAGTATGATTCCATATGATGGAATTTTCTTTTTTTTAAAACTGTTAAATTACAATAAAACTGTAAAAAGAACATTATTAAGCTTGCAAAGATGTAAGCCAGTGGACTGAATGTGTTCTACTCTGCCATCTGTTGACGAACTGGGGGGAAAGCCCTCAGAAGAAGACTGTGTTTGCATAGACACACATACTTGCCTCTGATCAGCAAAGAGGCCTGCTTTGCCAAAGTGATCAATTTTCAATGTTGATCAAAAATTATAAGTTTTGGATTCAAGGGTAATAAAATGTTGTTATTATTGGCTGACTAAAAGGCAACAAACTATACTTAATATGCCCTAATGGAGGGGAGTCACCTAAAATCTAGCCTTGTTTGCTAGGTGTGGGGTATTGATGCCAAACCCTTGTGAAAGACAGGGTTGAGGGGGGCAACAGGTGTTCCTGCTTGGTGCTATTGGCTCATTTAAATGGTACTAGATGCCATGTGATCTCCCCCCACCTGTCTTTAAAGAGAGAGGTGCTAGGATTCAATTGGGCGTTCTTGTTTCTTCTCAGTGATCGCTAGAGCTGAAATCTCTGATAAGCTGGTCTTGAGGCTGAGCCATAGTCCTGGTGTGGGGTCAGTGTTGAAAACAGTGGTGAAAACAATGCAGGGGAGGTAATGGCAGCGACAGTTGTTGGGAAAGATATATCAATATACATTGTGATTCATATATCCATGTAAGATGTCATTGAGGCCTGGTATGAATTATGCGTGCTTGACATGAATGCATGCATTGCAAGTTAGCAACTGAAGCAAGGACTTAAGGTCAGGGACTGTTAGAACTCTTTGTGCAAAAGCAATCTTATGTTTCGAGACAAATGCGGAAAATCATCAGAAAAGGAAATAACACCAGCTAGACTGATATAAAATTGTATAAGAATTGGAGGAAATGGCACGCCTTGGATCATGGTGGCCCGCCCAAGAGTGTCTCTTTGGAATTGTGCAGATAGAAGGCCTAGTAAACAAAGGCAAAAAACCGATGACCCAACGGAATGAACTAGAAATGGATGCCTATGATTTCTGCAAATTGGAGTCGTTTATTGATCCAGAGTCCCGTGTGGATATAGATGTGGTTTTGCCAGCTCCCCGCATCTCATGATTTTATCCTGATGGAAGGTACTTTGACTGGCCATCAGGATCATTCTGACCTTTGGACTCTGGTATAGTATGTTTAGGGTGTGAATGTGGAGTGAGTAAGGTTTGTTTTGTAATCAATAAAGAGCATTTAGAGTATTATATACCAACACTGTGTCTGATATCTGCTTGCTCCCCATCCCGTAGGGAGACCTCTGTTATGGGTCTAACACAGTGAGGTTCCATGTTACCCAGTGAAATCACAAGCACTGGGCTAGATGGAGGAACCTTAGACTACTGCAGGTGGCGGCAGTGACGTTTACCAGCAGTAGCAGTGGTGAGCAGATGAGCAGAAGTTGGCGTTGCTCAGGCACCACCTCAACACCCCCTGGACTCTGGAACTTCACTGACCTGGGACATCAAACCAGAGTGGAGTGCAACAGAGGGAAAAGGGGAGTGGTGTGTTTAAGGACATTCACACCACAAGGAGGGAAACTGAGGCAAAGGACTACTGCTCAAGATACTGTATGGTGGGTTTACTTATTGTTTGTTTACTTCAGAATCTCTACTGCAGTGTTTTCCCAAATTAATCCTATGTTCCCTCTCCTCTTAATAAAAGTTTTCTTTTGTTATACACAGACTTAATGCTTGCAGGTGGGGACGTATTGACTCTTAGAGGCAGCCCAGGGATAGTGGTTCGTTTTTCTGTGTGAGGGCTGGAGCCAGTTCTGTTTTGTAATGTTAAGAGCAACCTCTAGATATTAAACCTGGCCCTTGTTACTGCCAGCACCACCTGTCAGAAGGGTTACTAAAACAAGTACTCAGAAGTTAGGAAATGCCAGAATTAAGCCTGCCTGTGCAGCTTTAAATTGGTTCATTTATGCATATTCATTATAATTCAGTCATTAATTACATGATAATACTATTTTTCCCCACTGGATTCCTGTCACATTCAGTGCACAGAATGGATGGTGCTTGCTCATTGAATTAGCACCAGGGTTCTCAACCCTTTTTCTTTGAGCCCGTCCCCCCACCCCCATCATGCTATAAAAACTTCACAGCTCACCTGTGCCATAACAACTGTTTTCTTCCATATAAAAGCCAGGGCCAACATTAAGGGGTAGGAAGCAGGGCAATTGCCTGGGGCCCCACACCACAGGGGGAACTGCGAACTGCGAAGCTAAGTTGCTCAGGCTTTGGCTTCAGCCCGGGGCTATGAGTCTAATGGCAACTATGCTTGGTGGACCCCCTGAAACCTGCTCGCAGCCCCCCAAGGAGCCCCAGACCCCTGCTTGAGGGCCACTGAATTAGCACATATCCAGTAAAAAGAAAAGGAGTACTTGTGGCACCTTAGAGACTAACCAATTTATTTGAGCATGAGCTTTCGTGAGCTACAGCTCACTTCATCGGATGCTCACGAAAGCTCATGCTCAAATAAATTGGTTAGTCTCTAAGGTGCCACAAGTATTCCTTTCTTTTTGCGAATACAGACTAACACGGCTGTTACTCTGAAACCTGTCACATATCCAGTGTTTTATTTTCATTGTTCAATGGATGGTTCCAAAGCATCGTTTACTGGACACTATTCAAACCCTGCTCCAAATGCAAAATTAACTTGACATTGATTTCAGTTGCTGCTGTGAATGCTCAACTCTTCTGCAAATCAGACTGCAGGGTCTCAAGTCAGGCACCTAAAAAATGAGGAGCACACCTGTGAAAAGTTTAGTTTCAGTGACCTGCCCAGTATCATACCGGAACTCTGCGTGAGAGGCAGGGATAGACCCCTGATACCAGTCAGCTCTGTGTTCTTGGGGAACCAGGGTGCAGTATTGAGCCTGTCTGACTCATGAAAGACACCCCCCCACACACACACCTCTATCTATCTGCCAGGGGAGAGTTTGTCACCAGTCTTCTGTCTGAGGAGCAGACAGAATGTGCCCCTCAGCTTATAATGATTGAGGATATGTCAGTTGTCTCAGGAGTCCTTCTGGACTCAAATGAACCCCAGAAAGATGCTCAGGAAGATGTTTCTGTAGAGCAACCCCTAGCTAAAAAGGGAAAGGACAAAATTTCTGGGGAAAATGAATTGTTGCCTAAAAGTGCTCCTGAAGGAATAGAACCTCATGCTAGCTTTTGCAAGCAGTTTGCTGCAACTGAAGGGTATGGAAGTGAGTTGATTGAGTTAGCTCATAATGAATCATTGCCTGTAGCAAGCAACAGTATAGGTGCTGAGAAATGTGGTTCAGTTTCTAGCTGCCAAAGTTTTTCAACTGTGTATAAATCCACTGACTTTGTTTTAAAAAGATCCAGGGTGGAAGCCATCCCTACTAAAACCAACACTGCCTCTGTCACTGCTAAGCAGCTCTTTACACACACCTGGGATGGCCACTACTCTATTGTGAATGGGGCTAGCCCTAATGTTTGTCAGGTAGAAATTCTGAATAGGAAAAATGGGAAACCCTGGCAGAAATAGTTTCATTCCTCACAGCTCAAAGAATGGAAGGATAAACCACCTGACCCTCAAGACTGTCTTCTCCATCCTGTCAGCCTCCCTTCTTGGCCAGCAAGAAGGAACAGCTTTGAGCCATTGGAAAATACGTATCAAGTGGGCTAGTCAGTGCCTACCCTGATGTTAAGACAGGAAAAGTCCAGAAAAGTCCTTGACTTCTTATGGCCACCCTCACGTAGGTCACTACTTCATGTTTATCCTGTAATATTGGTCCCAGATTCTCCCAATATATACAGGGGGAGTGTGGAAATTTGTTCTCTCTTGTCTGGCCCCTCACAGGTCCCGAACACAACCCATGGCATCCCACTGGTGCACCAACACCCTACTGGTCATAAGTGTCTGGAGTCTGATGCGGTCCAGGCTCTATGCTGTACCTGTGATCCCTCTGAGCCTCTGGAGGTGCTTTCCAGTGGAGCCCAGAAAGCAAAATTGCTGTGCCAAACGCTGAACTGGACTTTAGCTGGACATGACTTGATTCAGTAAAGTCCCCCAGACTGGGTAGTTCCATTAAAAGGCACACATTGTAACAAGCTCATGCCAGCAATTTGGTTTAAATTCTATGGGCATATTGCCATTTAGGAGGGATTTCATGAGCCCAATTTGTACAGAGTGGAATTGGGCCAACAACAAAAGAAAACTTTAAATTTCAACCCTCTGATCACAAACCTTGCTCTCCTCCAACGTTTAAGAGCCCCAATTTCAGGACCCCATGTGTTGAAATTGGATCAACAAAAACATTTGGTTTTTCATAGAATCATAGAATATCAGAGTTGGAAGGGACCTCTGGAGGTCATCTAGTCCAACCCCCTGCCCAGAGCAGGACCAATCCCAACTAAATCATCCCAGCCTGGGCTTTGTCAAGCCTGACCTTAAAAACTTCTTAGGAAGGGGATTCCACCACCTCCCTAGGTAACGCATTCCAGTGTTTCACCACCCTCCTAGTGAAAACTTTTTTCCTAATATCCAACCTAAATCTCCCCCACTGCAACTTGAGACCATTACTCCTTGTCCTGTCATCTGCTATCACTGAGAATAGTCTAGATCCATCCTCTTTGGATCCACCTTTCAGGTAGTTAAAAGCAGCTATCAAATCCCCCCTCATTCTTCTCTTCCGCAGACTAAACAATCCCAGTTCCCTCAGCCTCTCCTCATAAGTCATGTGTTCCAGACCCCTAATCATTTTTGTTGCCCTTCACTGGACTCTCTCCAATATCTCCACATCCTTCTTGTAGTGTGGAGCCCAAAACTGGACACAGTACTCCAGATGAGGCCTCACCAATGTCGAATAGAGGGGAACGATCACATCCCTCGATCTGCTGGCAATGCCCCTAATTATACACCCCAAAATGCCATTGGCCTTCTTGGCAACAAGGGCACACTGTTGACTCATATCCAGCTTTTTGTCCACTGTCACCCCTAGGTCCTTCTCTGCAGAACTGCTGCCTAGCCATTCGGTCTCTAGTCTGTAGCGGTGCATTGGATTCTTCCATCCTAAGTGCAGGACTCTGCACTTGTCCTTGTTGAACCTCATCAGATTTCTTTTGCCCCAATCCTCCAATTTGTCTAGGTCCCTCTGTATCCTATCCCTACCCTCCAGCGTATCTACCACTCCTCCCAGTTTAGTGTCATCCGCAAACTTGCAGAGGGTGCAATCCACACCATCCTCCAGATCATTAATGAAGATATTGAACAAAACCGGCCCCAGGACCGACCCTTGGGGCACTCCGCTAGATACCGGCTGCCAACTAGACATGGATCCATTGATCACTACCCTTTGAGCCTGACAATCTAGCCAACTTTCTTCTACCCACCTTGTAGTGCATCCATCCAGCCCATACTTCTTTAACTTGCTGACAAGAATACTGTGGGAGACGGTGTCAAAAGCTTTGCTAAAGTCGAGGAATAACATGTCCACTGCTTTCCCTTCATCCATGGAACTAGTTATCTCATCATAGAACGCAATTAGGTTAGTCAGGCATGACCTTCCCTTGGTGAATCCATGCTGACTGTTCCTGATCACTTTCCTCTCATCTAAGTGCTTCAGAATTGATTCCTTGAGGACATGCTCCATGATTTTTCCGGGGACTGAGGTGAGGCTGACCGGCCTGTAGTTCCCAGGATCCTCCTTCTTCCCTTTTTTAAAGATTGGCACTACATTAGCCTTTTTCCAGTCTTCCGGGACTTCCCCGGATCGCCATGAGTTTTCAAAGATAATGGCCAATGGCTCTGCAATCACATCCGCCAATTTCTTTAGCACTCTCGGATGCAACGCATCTGGCCCCATGGACTTGTGCACGTCCAGTTTTTCTAAATAGTCCCGAACCACTTCTTCCTTCACAGGGGGCTGGCCACCTCCTCCCCATGCTTTGCTGCCCAGTGCAGTAGTCTGGGAGCTGACCTTGTTTGTGAAGACAGAGGCAAAAAAAGCATTGAGTACATTAGCTTTTTCCACATCCTCTGTCACTAGGTTGCCTCCCTCATTCAGTAAGGGGCCCACACTTTCCTTGGCTTTCTTCTTGTTGCCAACATACCTGAAGAAATCCTTCTTGTTACTCTTAACATCTCTCGCTAGCTGCAACCTCAGACTTCTCTGAAGGAGGTTCAAATCCACTTAGAGGGCATGAATATCTCTCACACAGCACCTGCGTGTGCTCCCTTGATTGGAACTAGCCATAAGGGTTGGGATGAATGGGTAACCTGGGAATAAGTCTCACTGTTCCTTTGATGTTATCCAGGAAGAGGGTTCTGTTCTTTTCTATGTTGGTAAAGCGCATGTGTGTGTATAAGAACAAAATGTAATATTGTATTAATTAATGGACATTGGACCCAACCCATGGTGCCTTATGCTAAACACTGTTTCTGTAATGTAACAACCATTGTTAGTTGTGATATTAAGTTTACTGTGCCTATATGGACTGTACAACATTTAAATGCCTATCCTGAGCTTTACAAGGAGGTTTCCCCCATTTCAGCCACAGCTAAAAACACAGGCCATCACTCCTGGTGGGAGTCTTTGCTTGGGTGGAGCCCCAGTGCAACAGGTCTTTTGAATATCATGCTTCACCCCATTGTGGTGATCATTGGTTTCCAAATTATACTAGCAATTGGTCTGGTTCTACTGGTTTGTTGGATACAACAACTGATGTGGTGGCTGCAATGGATGGAAGATCAGATCCGGTACCACAGAGTAAGGATGTGATGGGGATACTCGCTCAGCGCAAGCACCCCATCAATAGGGGGACTTGATACCAGTCAGTTCTGTGTTCTTGGGGAATGAGGGCGCAGTATCTAGCCTGTCTGACTCATGAAAGACACCCCCACCCCCGTCTCTGCTTGAACCAAAACCAATCAGAGAAAAGGCTTGCAGAGAGCAGTGAAGGGCGCTGGGAGACACACCCAGACCCCTCCTGACAAGGGTGACAAGATTAAGACCTCTCCATTAGCATGCAGAATGGAGAACAGAGACCACTCCCCTAGATACTGCGCCCTGGTTCCCCAAAATACAGTGGGGAGATTTATATACACAGAGAACATGAAACAGTGGGTGTTACCATACACACTGTAACGAGTGATCAGGTAAGGTGAGCTATTATCAGCAGGAGCAGGGGGGAAACCTTTTGTAGTGATAATCAAGGTGGGCCATTTCCAGCAGTTGACAAGAACATGTAGATAGGCATAGCGGTCAGAAGGTTTCTGGTATAGGGTGGTGTTTATGTGACCATCGCTTATTAGCACTGTTGTGTCCAGGAAGTGGATCTCTTGTGTGGACTGGTCCAGGCTGAGGTTGATGGTGGGATGGAAATTGTTGAAATCATGGTGGAATTCCTCAAGGGCTTCTTTTCCATGGGTCCAGATGATGAAGATGTCATCAATGTAGCGCAAGTAGAATAGGGGCATTAGGGGACGAGAGCTGAGGAAGCGTTGTTCTAAGTCAGCCATCCCACCATCAACCTCAGCTTGGACCAGTCCACACAAGAGATCCACTTCCTGGACACTACGGTGCTAATAAGCAATGGTCACATAAACACCACCCTATACCGGAAACCTACTGACCGCTATGCCTACCTACACGCCTCCAACTTTCATCCACACCACACCACATGATCCATTGTCTACAGCCAAGCTCTATGATACAACTGCATTTGCTCCAACCCCTCAGACAGAGACAAAAACCTACAAGATCTCTATCAAGCATTCTTACAACTACAATACCCACCTGCTGAAATGAAGAAAGAGATTGACAGAGCCAGAAGAGTACCCAGAAGTTACCTACTACAGGACAGGCCCAACAAAGAAAATAACAGAACGCCACTAGCCATCACCTTAAGCCCCCAATTAAAACCTCTCCAACGGATCATCAAGGATCTACAACCTATCCTGAAGGATGACCCATCACGCTCACAGATCTTGGGAGATAGGCCAGTCCTTGCTTACAGACAGCCCCCCAACCTGAAGCCAATACTCACCAGCAACGACACAACAAAACCACTAACCCAGGAACCTATCCTTGCAACAAAGTCCGTTGCCAACTGTGGCCACATATCTATTCAGGGGACACCATCATAGGGCCTAATCACATCAGCCACACTATCAGAGGCTCGTTCACCTGCACATCTACCAATGTGATATGTGCCAACAATGCCCCTCTGCCATGTACATTGGTCAAACTGGACAGTCTCTACATAAAAGAATAAATGGATACAAATTAGACATCAAGAATTATAACATTCAAAAACAGTCAGAGAACACTTCAATCTCTTTAGTCACTCGATTACAGACCTAAAAGTGGCAATTCTTCAACAAAAATACTTCAGAAATGGACTCCAACAAGAGACTGCTGAATTGGAATTAATTTGCAAACTAGATACAGTTAACTTAGGCTTGAATAGCGACTGGGAGTGGATGGGTCATTACACAAAGTAAAACTATTTCCCAATGTTTGTTTCCCCTCCACCCCACTGTTCCTCACACGTTCTTGTCAACTGCTGGAAATGGCCCACCTTGATTATCACTACAAAAGGTTTTTCCCCTCCGCTCTCCTGCTGGTAATAGCTCACCTTACCTGATCACTCTCGTTACAGTGTGTATGATAACACCCATTGTTTCATGTTCTCTGTGTATATAAATCTCCGCACCGTATTTTCAACTGCATGCATCCGATGAAGTGAGCTGTAGCTCACGAAAGCTTATGCTCAAATAAATTTGTTCATCTCTAGGGTGCCACAAGTACTCCTTTTTCTTTTTGCGGCTACAGACTAACAAGGCTGCTACTCTGAGACCCAAACTCTGTATCCCACTGGGACTCCATCTCCTGACTGATCATGCTGGGGGCTCTGCCTGTCTCCCGCACTCAGAACCCTGAGTTACCACCATCACCTGGAAACCCCGACCATTTCAAGCTTCAGGGAGCAGTGAGATCCTTTTCTTTCTGTCTCTGTTTTCCTTTCTACTTCAGGTATTAACCTTTCATAATGTATGTTATGTTGGTTTAGGCTCTCCTTCTGTAGTTATCACTATTATCCAATAAATAACTTTTACAGTTAAGCTGGTTGCTTCTCTCTCTGAACTTTACTCTTTTGTGTTTTTAGCTTCCCCATTCACTCTGCAGCAACACTTCTTTTACCTAAGCTAAAGATCCCTGTAGTGCCCAAAAATACTGTGGGGGATAGGGATGTGCTGAACCTGTGGCATATAAGGGTGACAGCTTGAAAGTGCTGCTTGGCCCAGCCTATTGAGCCCAGGGGCAAAAAGGGGGGCAGCTTGAAAGTGCTGATTGACCCAATCTGCTCAGACTTGCTCTGTGTGTGTGTTGGGGGGCAGGGAGGGAACCCAGCCTTAGGGAACACAGGTCATGCAGGATGGCTTTGTTCCAGGTGAGCCATGAGTGGGCCTGACTGTTACTAAAAAGCCAGTCAGCTGTGAACCAGCTGAGCGGTGAACAGCGGAGAGGCTAACAGAGGGAGTTTGCCTAGGGAGAGCCCACTGAGGCTTTCATCTTGCAGACTTCTCTGAGTAGTTACTACAACACCTGAGGAAGCTTGTAGAAGAAAGGTAATATGGATGGTGAGCGTTCAGCTGTTGTTACCCGCACAGGATGTGCTATGTTTGTCTTTCGTCCACAGGACAGAAGCGACTTTGTCTGTACAAAGTGCAAGCTGGTCTCCATATTGAAGAGAAGGTTCAAGGTCTGGAAAAACAAGTATCAACCCTGTGTTGCATAAGAGAAACTGAAGATTTCCTGGACAGACGTCAGGATATGCTTCTACGGACACAACATTCTGAAGATTCAGAGCAGGCTGCTCAGCGGGGATAGAAGGACGGTGCAGAAATTTGGCAGCATGTGACCTCCAGAAGAAGAAAGGGGAGCATCCATGTACCAGCAATGCAGATACAGGTAAGCAACCATTTTCATGTTCTCTCCACAGGTACTAATGCGGAGAGTGGACTAGATGATACATCTGAAAGAAGGGAACACAAGCAGTCTCCGCCGATTGGAAGGCATGAGATGCACTGTCCCAGGGATGGGGGTTCCACAACCATCGATCCCAAGAGAAGGAGGCGGGTGGTGGGGGTCAGGGACTCCCTCCTCAGGGGGACTGAGTCGTCTATCTGCCACCCCAACCAGGAAAACCGAGAAGTCTGCTTCTTGCTAAGAGCTAGGATTCACGATGTGACGAAGAGACTGCTGAGACTCATCAAGCCCTCAGATCGCTACCCCTTCCTGCTTCTCCACGTGGGCACCAATGATACTGCCAAGAATGACCTTGAGTGGATCACTGCAGACTACGTGACTCTGGGAAGAAGGATACAGGAGTTTGAGGTGCAAGTGGTGGTCTTGTCCATCCTCCCTGTGGAAGGAGAAGGCCTGGGTAGAGACCGTCGAATCGTGGAAGTCAACGAATGGCTACGCCGGTGGTGTCGGAGAGAAGGCTTTGGATTCTTTGACCATGGGATGGTGTTCCAAGAAGGCGAAGTGCTAGGCAGAGACGGGCTCCACCTAACAAAGAGAGGGAAGAGCATCTTCGCAAGCAGGCTGGCTAATCTAGTGAGGAGGGCTTTAAACTAGGTTCACTGGGGGAAGGACACCAAAGCCTTGGGGGAAGTGGGATACTGGGAGGAAGCATGAGAAGGGAGGGCTCCTGCCTCGTACTGAGAAAGCGGGACAATCAGCGAGTTCTCTTAAGTGCCTATACACAAATGCAAGAAGCCTGGGAAACAAGCAGGGAGAACTGGAAATCCTGGCACAGTCAAGGAATTATGATGTGATTGGAATAACAGAGACTTGGTGGGATAACTCACATGTCATGGATGGATATAAACTGTTCAGGAAGGACAGGCAGGGCAGAAAAGGTGCGGGAGTTGCATTGTATGTAAGAGAGCAGTATGACTGCTCAAAGCTCTGGTATGAAACTTCAGAAAACCTGAGAGTCTCTGGATTAAGTTTAGACGTGTGAGCAACAAGGGTGATGTCATGGTGGGAGTCTGCTATAGACCACCAGACCAGGGGGATGAGGTGGACGAGGCTTTCTTCCAGCAACTAACAGAAGTTACTAGATTGCAGGCCCTGGTTCTCATGGGAGACTTCAATCACCCTGATATCTGCTGGGAGAGCAATACAGCAGTGCAGAGACAATCCAGGAAGTTTTTGGAAAGTGCAGGAGACAAATTTTCTGGTGCAAGTGCTGAAGGAACCAACTAGGGGCAGAGCTCTTCTTTACCTGCTGCTCACAAACCGGGAAGAATTAGTAGGGGAAGCAAAAGTGGATGGGAACCTGGGAGGCAGTGACCATGAAATGGTTGAGTTCAGGATCCTGACACAAGGAAGAAAGGAGAGCAGCAGAATACAGACCCTGGACTTCAGAAAAGCAGACTTTGACTCCCTCAGGGAACTGATGGGCAGGATCTCCTGGGAGAATAACATGAAGGGGAAAGGAGTCCAGGAGAGCTGGCTGTATTTTAAAGAATCCTCATTGAGGTTACGGGGAGAAACCATCCCAATGTGTAGAAAGAATAGTAAAAATGGCAGGCAACCAGCTTGGCGTAACAGTGAAATCCTTGTTGATCTTAAACACAAAAAAGAAGCTTCCAAGAAGTGGAAGATTGGACAAATGACCAGGGGGGAGTATAAAAATGTTGCTCAGGCATGCAGGAGTGAAATCAGGAAGGCCAAATCACACTTGGAGTTCCAGCTAGCAAGAGACGTTAAGAGTAACAAGAAGGATTTCTTCAGGTATGTTAGCAACAAGAAGTCAAGGAAAATGTGGGCCCTTTACTGAATGAGGGAGGCAACCTAGTGACAGAGGATGTGGCAAAAGCTAATGTACTCAATGCTTTTTTTGCCTCTGTCTTCACGAACAAGGTCAGCTCCCAGACTACTGCACTGGGCAGCACAGCATGGGGAGGAGGTGACCAGCTCTCTGTGGAGAAAGAAGTGGTTTAGGACTATTTAGAAAAGCTGGATGAGCACAAGTCCCTGGGGCCGGATGCGCTGCATCCGAGAGTGCTAAAGGAGTTGGTGGATGTGATTGCAGAGCCATTGGCCATTATCTTTGAAAACTCATGGCGATCGGGGGAGGTCCCAGAAAACTGGAAAAAGGCTAATATAGTGCCCATCTTTAAAATAGGGAAGGAAGAGGATCTGGGGAACTACAGGCCAGTCAGCCTCACCTCAGTCCCTGGAAAAATCATGGAGCAGGTCCTAAAGGAATCAATTCTGAAGCACTTAGAGGAGAGGAAAGTGATCAGGAACAGTCAGCATGGATTCACCAAGGGCAGGTCATGCCTGACTAATCTAATTGCCTTCTATGATGAGATAACTGGCTTTGTGGATGAGGGGAAAGCAGTGGATGTGTTATTCCTTGACTTTAGCAAAGCTTTTGATATGGTCTCCCACAGTATTCTTGCCAGCAAGTTAAAGAAGTATGGACTGGATGAATGGACTATAAAGTGGATAGAAGGCTGGCTATATCGTCAGGCTCAATGGGTAGTGATGAATGGCTCCATGTCTAATTTGCAGCTGGTATCAAGCGGAGTGCCCCAAGGGTTGGTTTTGTTCAATATCTTCATTAATGATCTGGTGGATGGTGTGGATTGCACCCTCAGCAAGTTTGCGGATGACACTAAACTGGGAGGAGAGGTAGATACGCTGGAGGGTAGGGGTAGGATACAGAGGGACCTAGAGAAATGAGAGGATTGGGGCAAAAGAAATCTGATGAGGTTCAGCAAGGACAACTGCAGAGTCCTGCACTTAGGATGGAAAAATCCCATGCACCGCTACAGGCTCGGCAGCAGTTCAGCAGAAAAGGACCTAGGGGATACAGTGGACCAGAAGCTGGATATGAGTCAACAGTGTGCCCTTGTTGCCAAGAAGGCCAATGGCATTTTGGGATGTATAATTAGGGGCATTGCCAGTAGATTGAGGGATGTGATCGTTCCCCTCTATTCGACATTGGTGAGGCCTCATCTGGAGTACTGTGTCCAGTTTTGGGCCCCACACTACAAGAAGGATGTGGAAAAATTGGAAAGAGTCCAGCAGAGGGCAACAAAAATTATTAGGGGGCTGGAACATATGATTTATGAGGAGAGGCTGAGGGAACTGGGATTGTTTAGTCTGCGGAAGAGAAGAATGAGTGGGGATTTGATAGCTGCTTTCAACTACCTGAAAGATGGATCCAAAGAGGATGGATCTAGACTGTTCTCAGTGGTAGCAGATGACAGAACAAGGAGTAATGGTCTCAAGTTGCAGTGGGGGAGATTTGGGTTGGATATTAGGAAAACCTTTTTCACAAGGAGGGTGGTGAAGCACTGGAATGCATTACCTAGGGAGGTGGTGGAATCTCCTTCCTTAAAGGTTTTTAAGGTCAGGCTTGGCAAAGCCCTGGCTGGGCTGATTTAGTTGGGGATTGGTCCTGCTTTGAGCAGGGGGTTGGACTAGATGAGCTCCTGAGGTCCCTTCCAACCTTGATAGTCTATGATTCTGTGATTGGGAGGGGACTTGCAGAAGGGAGAAGTAGAGCTCCATCTGAAAACACACATGACACAAGCAGTTGGTGGATGTGATTGCAGGGCCATTGGCTATTATCTTTGAAAACTCATGGTGATCAGGGGATATGATTTATCTCGGACAACTGATTAAAAAATCCCTGACAACATTGATAAAATTACAGAAACACCCCCCCCCTCGAAGAGTAACCCTAATAAATGAGCATACCCCAAAGTAATGGGCAAATCTGGTGACACCCCCACCTCTCCAGGGCAGCATTCTACTACCTTCATTATAAGACATTCTTTATTTTCCTGCAATCCCCTATCTCATTCACTACTCACTTTCCGGGATCTGACTGGTTGTGGAGGTGGACAGGACTGTTCCGTTGCTTTTCCCTTTGGAAAGGGCACTGGTGCTCAACCAGCTGGTCCTGTCCATGCTCTCGCACTGGTTCAACACCCTAAGCCTGCCTTCAGGAACTCTGGCTAGTCTCCAGAAGATCCTGGAGCTTTTCTGGCTAGGACTGCACTTAAAGAACATAATCTGTTTAATTTATCAAAACTAAGACTGAAAGGTGACTTGATTGTGTATATGTACATTCACAGGGAGAAAATAACAACTATGAAAGTGGTCTTTAATCTAGTGGAGAAAGGCAAAACAGTGAATAGAAACTAAATACAGACAAATTCAAATTAGAAATCAAGGCCAATTTTTTTAACAGTGAGAGTGAGTGAAGATTGGAACAAACTACCAACGAAGTGGTAGATTCTCCATCTCTTGGAGTCTTCAGATTCAGACTGGGTGCCTTTAATCAAATTCAAATTACTGGGCTCAATACAGGGGTAATGGTGAAATGTAATGGCCTGTGATAAACAGACTTGGTTATCTAATTGTTCCTGCTGGCCTTAAATTTTCTATGAATATACACTTACATGCACTATAGCCAGATATGTGTACAGTGGGATTTAATTTCTTCCAATTTTATGCACACATACCTAACCTGTTGCTTCCTTAGGAAAAAGGTCAGGTGTGAAAGTAAAATACAGCTCTTACCAGTACGGGTCCCACTCTTTGCCCCCGGAAGGGGAGGGGCCTCAGGCAGAAGGGGTGAGGCCAGGGGTGGAAGTAAGTTACATTTCTTACCCGTACAGTCCAAACACAAGCAACCCACCTCTCCTATATACTTCATGAATCCCTCCCATTGCGTGACTTAGCTATAGAAAATAAAGCTACTATTACTACTACCAGTACAGTCTGTAATAAAACTTTACTATTGGAATAAGCCAGAAAACTACTGTCACATATTTCTCCTTGTCCTCCCTCCTCCTCCTCCAGCCAGGCTGCTGACGGGGCTACGCTCCCCGTTCCCCGGACCCTCACACTCAGCAGGGGCTGCAGGGGCTCCCCTCTAGCTTGGAGCAGGGAGCAGTGGGACTGGCTGAGGGAGAAGCCTCCCCAGGTAGCCTGCTGTCTGCATAAGAATAGTTTAAATTTAACTGTTCACTCTGCGGATTCGGGGCTATTTCTGGCTTCCTTGTTAATTTCACTCAGGGTTGTTGCTGGCAGCGGGGGAAGGGGCGTTGTGTGAGACCAAGGCAGGGGCAGAATACAATAGGCATTTTACTGCACAGCTTAAATCCAGAGCTAATAAAAGCCAGTGGAAGGGGAAAACTCACTGTCACATTGGTTTCTCTCTCCCTCCTCCTCCAGCCAGGCTGCCTGACTTGGCTAGGCTCCCTGTTTCCCCGACCTCCCCCTCCCTCAGCAGGGGCTGCAGCGGCTCCCCTCTAGCTTGTAGCAGGGAGCAGGGGGACTGGCTGAGGGAAAAGCCTCCCCAGGATGCCTGCTGTCTGCATAAGAACAGTTTAAATTTAGCTGTTCACTCTGTGGCCTGAACTGGGGAATTAGGGGCTATTTCTGGCTTTCTTGTTAATTTCACTCAAGGTTGTTGGGGTGGGGGAGTACCAAAGCCTGGGCAGTTCTTTTCTGCCCCCTGGATGAGGCGATCTTCAATAATA
Organism: Natator depressus; assembly: GCF_965152275.1. Classification (NCBI taxonomy): domain Eukaryota; kingdom Metazoa; phylum Chordata; order Testudines; family Cheloniidae; genus Natator; species Natator depressus. Next base: position 143,807,813 of record NC_134235.1, on the reverse strand, counting down.
TAATACACAAAAAATACAATCAAAATCAGGAACCATTTCCAAGTTCATCTCTATCCCATTACCTCCCCAGCAGAGGATCATGGTTGTGATGTCCAAACTGCTTGCAGATCCTCTTTGAAATATTACTGTTAAAAAAAAAAAACATGGAGAACATGGTGGGAAGATGTGTTCTGATGATCGGGGTTTATTTTGGGTAAAGCAATTTTGATAAAAAAAACCAACTAAAGATTCAAGGGGAAAGCAAATAGCCCCATAGACAAAACCACAAAGGGACTGGAGGGGAAAACTGGATATTCAGGGAAATTATTGTGCCTCCTTTGAAAGAAATAATAGTTTTCATTCCACCCTCTCTATATATTGAATTAAACACCTGAAATGTGCTTAGGACATAGGGGCTCAGATCTCTTTTTGTTTTGTGGGTGTCCGTGACCTGCAGAGTACGGAGACTGAAATTGACAAAACTTTCTCTAAGTATCTTGTATATTTCATGGCAGCTCTTCTAGTTGTCCTTCATTCACCCCAGTCTTCCCCTACTAATAGCCACATATTGGTGTGCCCCCTGCACCCTTGCCGCTCAGGAACTTCTGCTTAATGTGTGCTGCTTAATGGCATCTTGCCCCGGGGGGCTGTTTGTCCGATTCCTACACTGAAGAGCTATCTTTTCCGTGAGATCCATCCATACTGGACATATATATTTAGAACATACCTGGAATAAGAGTAGATTTAGATCTGTCAAGGAAGACAAGAAGATTTTGTTTTCACAAGAAGACATTCATGTGGCTGTTCCAAAGTTAGCTTTTGAGTGCCATACCGCCACATGGTAATTGCGCGGGCTTGCTTCTTATTGGTCAAGTCTATTAACAGCTGGAGGACAGTAAGTGGGGGAAAAAATGCCGCCTAAGAAGATACACGTTCAACAGACCCTAACAGGTATGTTTAAAAGGAAAAGTGAGGAAATGGGGGATTGTCAGTCAAAAAGAACAGCAACAAATGAAGAAGCTGTAACTAGTCATCCACAGAGAAAAATGCTGACACTTTTACACCTTTGTCATGTGGTGAGCTGCAGCCACCACAAAGAAAGGAGACAAATGAAACTGCTGAATTGCCCTGTAAAAAAGCTGATACTCCACCACCATACCCTGCTGTGTGGTCAAAAATGCAATTTGAGGAGTTCAAAAAGAAAAACTACTGGCTTTTTGCTTCAGGCGGTAAATGTGGGTGCACAGTATGTCATGACGTTTCAGATTTGAAGCTCCATTCTGCAAGAGGGGTTAACATCTCTCCAAAGTGGGCCTCTTGTGAAATATCCTCATATGGAAAGAATAAAGAGACAGAGCTGTCTTCCCTTCACAAAAAAATAAATGAACATAAGAAATCTGCAGCTCACATGGAGGCTGAAAAAATTCAAGCCATGGCTAAAAAAGAAACTCTTCTTAATCTGAACGCTAAAAGTGAAGAAGCAGCATTGGAAACTACTGTTCGTGTATTCCAAACAGCCTACTACATTGCCAAAACAAATCAACACCTCAGTGACCACGAGATCCTTATTGACCTACAGCAAATCAACGGAATTGAAATGAGGCATTTGTTGCATAGTAGAACAGTTTGTGTAGACATAATCAATCATATAGCCACTGAAATGAAAAAGAGAATTGTCAACAAAATCATCAACAATAAGGCAAAAATTACAGTATTTGTCGATGAATCAACTACTCTCGCTGGAAACTCGACTCTCATCATTTTTTTCAAAGCCAGTATAGATGGAATTATGAGGCCTCTTACATTTCCTCTGGACTTGATAGAGCAGCAAAGCACAACAGCAGCAGCCATTAAAGGGGAAATTTTGAAATGCTTGCTGCGTTGTGGGTTCACTAAAGAACTGTTATTGGAAGTGATGATCAGCTTCTGTAGTGACGGTGCAAATGTGATGTTAGGAGTCAAAGCTGGTGTTGGAAAACTACTACAAATGGACTTTCCTCATGTGCTATTATGGCATTGTCTCAACCATAGACTGGAACTTGCTGTTGATGAAGCTTAAGAAGTCACCGGAGGTACAAATGACTGTAAGGCCTTTTGGGATGCATTATATTCCTTGTACAGTCAATCACCAGAAAGCTCTCGTGAACTGAGTGCTCATGCCAATGAATTACCCATTGTACTTAAAAAAATCGGCAAAATATTCAATTTAAGGTGGGTGGTGTCAACATGGAGAGCAGTCAATGCAGTGTGGCAAACATACCCTGCTTTGGCAAAACACTTTGAGATGGCCTCACAAGACCTGTCAAGAGTCGGAAGCGAATGTATTAAATTTCAAGGACTACACTCAAAGCTGTGTTCTGTAAATTTCATCAGAAACCTTTCGTTAATGCTGCATGTGCTGACAGAACTGAAGAACTTGTCCAAGATGTTACAAGAACGAGACATGACCATTCCAAAAGGAGACAACCTAATGCAAATATACATCAAGAGAATTGAAAACCTAAAAACAGACCCAGGAATTCACTCTGAAGAAGCTCAGAAGGCTGAACAATCCATGATGTTCAAAAACAGCAGATTAAACGGTGCTGGAAAAAGCCCCAGAATCAACTCGTCTCAATTCGTTCAAGCAGTCATTGACAACGTGAGGACAAACCTCTTCACAACTGCCTCAAACAAAGCCAATCAAAGCACATGTGAAGAAAGGGCTTCCAATTATAAGGACTTAATTAACAATTTGTTAATTTTGAATCCTGAAAAATGGCACGAGAATCCAGAGAATCCCCACTTTGGAGAAAAGGAAATAAGAGCATTGGCTGATCAACTGAGAATCAATCAACAAGAAACACACTTGGGATTTGTTGAATTCAAGGCTTCTGGAGGAAAAAACATTCCTGGTAAACTTAAAAAACTCGTCCTTGCAGTGGACACCCTTGCTGCAAGCAACGCTGACTGCGAAAGAGGATTCAGTGCGATGAACAACATCATTACAGTGAAACAGACTGTACTTACCACTCGTCATGTGGCAGACTTGCTATTCATTTCATGTGTGGGACCTCCTTATACTTAGGGGAATGCCATATGTGAAATTGTGGCTTGCAAAGGGCAGACATGCACCACATTCATCTCGCGGCATGGCACGACAGCAGAGAGAGCAGAGAGATCAGCTGTATGGCCCAATGTGGGGAGTTTCTACAAGGATGCTTTGCTCCATCTAGTCCTTCCCAGGGATGCCCCTTTCTTGCCCCCATTGGCTAGCCATCTCACACCTTCCACATGCCAGGACTGAGCCAGGGACTGGGGCAGCTTTGCTGTGGGTAGTGGTTCCCCTTGGAGCTGCAGCCCCCTCCTGCCACCCCCTATCGCTTGTGTTGTTGCTGCTGCATGCCCCCCGGACCTTTGTCTCCTCCCCTGCCTCCTAGGTGTCTCTCTCCTGCAACCTGACAGAGTAGCAGTTGCTGAGGCTGGAAGTTTTCCTGTGGACACCATTAAGCAGCAACCCAAAAGCTGGGTGTCCACAGGTGCGCTGATGGTACCCAGCCAGACCTTGCCTCTTGCAGAAGTTCCTGAGGTGTTAGCTGCAGAAACACTGTCTCCCCTGTCCCCCCACCCCTCAAAAGGGCACTGGCGCCCTCCCCATGGGCTGCACTCCTGGAGAATGTGCCTGGCCACTGCAATGGGTGGTCACTTGCTTGCACAAGGACAGCAATACATACAGTATGTATGTGGATGAATGTGTCACAAACGATGCAGCTGCAGCCTGCCGCTGACCAGCAGCGACCCCAGCAACCAACCCCTGTGGACTGCTACCTGCAGAGAGCCAGCAGGTGCCACTGGGCTGGGTCTGCCAAGGAGTCAATAACCAAGGCAAAAACCACAGCCAGCCAGCCACTGCGCCATGCCCACCAGTGCCCCACTTTCCCTAGACGCTCCCTATTTCCTAGCAAGTCAGATATCAAGGATCGTTTAATCTCCCACCCAAGCACATAAAAGTGGGCAGGGGGTACACCAATGGGTGGCTATTAGTAGGGGAAGACTGGGGTGAATGAAGGGCAACTAGAATAGCTGCCATGAAATATACAAGATACTTAGAGAAAGTTTTGTCAATTTCAGTCTCCGCACTCTGCAGGACACGGACACCCACAAAACAAAAAGAGATCTGAGCCCCTATGTCCTAAGCACATTTCAGGTGTTTAATTCAATATATAAAGAGCGTGGAATGAAAACTACTATTTCTTTCAAAGGAAGCACAATAATTTCTCTGAATATCCAGTTTTCCCCTCCTTTGTGGTTTTGTCTATGGGGCTATTGGTAACACTGGGCACTACTCTAGGTAACTCAGGAGGATGGAAGACCATGAGTGTCGATGAAGCCCTCTTGCTCTAGGCCCAGGCAAACTGAAGCCCCTCCGTTCCTTGAACTTTCTGTAACCCTGCAAAACTATGAAAAAGCTAGCACACAAACAGACAGGTTTGCACACGGCTCGCTAGCCAAAACCAGCTTCGGCCAAAAAAACATGTAAATAAAAAAAAATGTTTAGCAAAAACTAGTAAAAAATATAACCAAATAAGGCAAGGCTCAAGCAATGCTAATAAGGAAAAACATAACTGGCTGCTTTAGCTAATTGGCTACGGTATTGTACGGGGCAACAGGTAATTGGTTGTATATGCTTGTGTAATTAAATTTAAAAAAGGTATAAATTGTATAATGTAATCTGCATTCGGGGCTGCAGGATTTAAAACAGCTCAGTCTCCTTGCACCATATCTAAAGCTTCAAATAAAACTTTCTTCTTCTCCACCCCATTGTGGTCATGGGCGCAACACATACCGGGCAACGAACCCACCTGTTGCTTGCCTCAGGCACTCTGTGCCGGCAACAGGTTTTGGCGCCCAACGTGGGGCTCGAGGCTGCTATTTAGCCTTGCCTGGACCCCTCCTGGCGGTCGACGGATTGTGGCAACAACCGACGCCCAGTGCGCACCGGTGAGTTCATCGGGAGGCGTCAGAGGAGACGCGATTTGCTCAACCCCGGAGGGCACAATGGTGCAACGCGCCCCTATAGTGGAGAAGCGACTGCGGGCGATGGTGAGGAACCGGTCCCCTGGAAAAGGTAGGAACAGTCCAGTGATCTGGACTTTCTCTGTTAAAACCTGGGGACGCCCAGTGTCGTCCGGGAATATGGGACAGGGACAGAGTACCACAGGCAGGGCACAGTGCATGCCCCTAGAATGCATTCTAGCAAACTGGAAAGTGTTTGAATCGGATCCAATAACAAAAAACAAATTAAAAAGGTTCTGTACAGTAGACTGGCCTCAATATCGGCTAGAGGACCAGAAACGGTGGCCACCGGGAGGGTCAATTAATTATAATATGATCCTCCAATTAGTCCTGTTTTGTCAGCAAATGGGTAAATGAAATAAACATCTGTATGCGCAAGGATTTATGACTTTAAGAAATAAAACAGATGTTCTACAGAGATGTAATTTGACTCCAACAAGACCAGTAGTAACTAATGTTAGCCCCCAGAACCTCCCTAATGTTGTAATGGCAGATTCGGTGTCCCCTTCGGCCCCAACACCCCCACCTTATAAAGGTAGGACACCTTGGGTTACAGAGATTGCCCCCTTGGTGGGACTCTATCCTTTGATTACCGAGACTATTGTGGCTCGCCCAGGGGCAGACGGGTGCCAGGCCACCACTATGCAAGTTTACACCCATGTGCCATTCAATCCAGTAAACTTAGCAGCTTTTAAAACACAGGCTGGGGAATTCTCAACGAACCCAAGCCGGTTTATTTCAGTCTTCGAGGGGTGCCTCAGTAGTCACAAGCCAGACTGGGACGACTGTAATATCCTCCTAAGAACCTTGTTGTCTGAGGTGGAGCAAAATCAGGTTATAGCTAAGGCAGGGAAGGAGGCACGGCAGAGACACAAAAGAAATCCAAATAATGTCCCTGCTGCCGCAGACGTGGTCCCCCTAGCAGATCCCAGGTGGAACCCGAATGACCCCGTACACATGACCCGTCTCACCTCCTATAAGGAGTTACTTTTGCATGGACTCTGACACTCGGCTGTCCGACACAATAATTGGGCCAAACCATATAAAATAATACAAAAACCAAAGAAAAGCCCGGTTGCCTTTTTACAGCGCATTCAGAATGCCATTCGGCAGAATACTAACGCAAACCCCAATGACCAGGCAACCGAGGCAATTATAAAAGGCATTTTTACCAGCCGAGCAGCCCCCAACATTAAAAAAAAGTTGCAAAAAAAAAAACTTAATGGGCATGACTATGGCACAAATTTTAGAAACTGCAAACCGAGCTTATAGTCTAAAAAAAAAAAGGCAATGTAAAATACTGGTAGCAGCAGTGCAGGCTGGCACAAACCCCCCCCCCGGAATGGTAGCAGTGGACGGGAAAGAAAAAACCAAGGACGAGGACGTCCAGGCCTGCAGGAGAGACGGCTAAGTCGCAACCAGTGTGCCTTATGCCAAAAAAAAAACACTAAAAAAATAAATGCCCAAAAAGGAAGCATGTCCCCATAATGGCAGTGGTGGAGCAGGAATTGAGGTGTCAGGGGAGACAGACTGCCCTGCCCCTGGAACCCCGAGTAAAAATGCGGGTGGAAAGCTCGGATATAAATTTTTTAGTAAACTCTAAAGCGGCACAAACTGCCGTAAACCGACCCCTTTGGTTGCCGGTAGCAGATTCCCTTACCGTGATGGGCACCACAGGCAGAGGCACCAAGTGCCCAGTGTATGTCCCAGCGAAATGCGCTTTAAGAAACAGAACTATATCCCATAAGCTGGTATACCTCCCCGACTGCCCAATGCCTCTGCTGGGACGGGATCTGCTTTGTCTCCTAGGCGCCACCCTGCATTTTACTAAAAATAAAATAACCCTTACCTTACCCCCCCAAGAATGCATGGATCATGTCCCTTGCAGTTAAACCCTCAGCTATGCAAGACCCAGAATGAAGCCAGTAGAAAGACCAGGTGTACCCCCTAGTGTGGGCAGCAGGGGTCCCAGGAAAGGCCACCCACCAAACCTCCGTCAATGTTCAGCTCATGCCAGGGAAAAGCCCAGTGCAAATCAAACAGTATCCAATAAAAAAAAAAGCCAAAAATGGTCTGCAGGAGACTATAGACCAGTTCCAAGCATATGGCATCCTGCAAGAATGCCAGTCAGCCTGGAACACTCCCATTCTGCCCGTACAAAAGCCTGATGGCACGTATCAACTGGTACAAGACCTAAGGGCGGTAAATAAACAGGTTAAGACTCTGCACCCCCTTGTCCCGAACCCGTATACATTACTGGCTTCTATAGGGGGACAGTATACCCATTTTTCGGTGCTCGATCTGAAAGACGCTTTCTTTACCATTCCAGTTGACACCCCATCTCAGGAGATCTTCTCCTTCAAGTAAAAAAACCAAAAAAAAAGTTAAAAAGCAACTTTGCTGAACAGTGTTAGCCCAGGGATTTAAAAATTCCCTCACCCTCTTCGGCCAGGCTTTAGCCAGGAACCTAAAAATGTGGAACAATAAGAAGGAGGTCCTCCTTCTGCAATATATAGACAATTTGTTAATTGCCACTGTGGGCCTATCCCCCTGCCTTGAAGCTACCATGAGCCTCCTAAACCATATTGGGCTCCAAAAATATCGGGTTGCACAAAGTAAGGCTCAAATCGCCCTCCCAAAAGTACGGTACCTAGGGTTTCACATACGGCAAGGGGAGCGCCAGCTTTCAAACAAAAAAAAACCTATATGTCAAGACACTACCCCAAGTACTCGTAAACGGCTCATGGCCTTTCTGGGTATGGCGGGTTTTTGCAGGATATAGATCCCAAAGTTTGGACTATAAACTAAACCGTTATATGACTGTGTCAAGGGAACAAATCACGACCCCTTTCACTGGTCCCCAAAAGCCAACATGGCATTTAAAATCTTTAAAAAAAAGCTAATAAAAGCTCCAGCCCTGGGTCTGCTGAATCTCTCTCAGCCATTTCAGTTGTATATACATGAACAAAAAGGGGTAGCCCTGGGAGTGCTAACCCAGTTGTCGGGGACCTGGAAACGTCCCGTGGCCTATTTTTCCAAACAACTTAATCAAGTTGCCAAGGGCTGGCCAGCATGTTTACGGGCAGTCGCAGCCACTGCCCTAGTACTTAAGGAAGCCAAGAAGCTAACACTGGGGGGAGGGTCATGCAAGTGTATACTCCCCATGTGTTCCGAGCCCTGCTAAACACCAAGAATGGGCTCTGGCTCACCCAGGCTCGGATAGCTCAATATCAGGCTAAGCTGTTAAAAAACCCCGAGGTCACCCTGCAGCCTTGCCCCTCCCTTAACCCAGCCACCCTTTTGCCAAAAACAAAAAAACAAAAACACAACTGTTTAAAAATTATAAATGCCCAATACTCCAGCCGCCAGGACTTAAAGGATCAACCCCTCCCAAATGCAAATTATAAGTGGTACACTAATAGTAGCAGCATTATCATAAATAAGCAAAGGAGGGCGGGTTATGCTGTCGTGACCCTCCATGATACCATAAAGGCCGAAGGGTTGCCCACCGGGACCTCTGCCCAGCTTGCTGAGCTAGTAGCCCTGACCCGTGCGCTCAAACTGTCAAAGGGAAAGCGGGTCAACATTTTTACCGATTCAAAATATGCTTTTGAAGTGCTACATGCTCATTCTGGCCTGTGGAAGCAAAGGGGAATGCTAACGGCCCAAGGCTCCCCAGTCAAGTATGGGCCCCAAATTCTCCAGCTCCTAGAAGCCGTACAACTCCCCTCAAAAGTAGCGGTGGTGCACTGCAAAGCCCATCAAAAAAATCAAGACATGGCCAGGGGCAACGCCCAGACAAACAAAAAAGCCAAGCATGCCGCCACCTTGACTCCACCAGAAACTAAGGATGCCCACATGCATGCCCTTATCCCATCAGTGGGAGAGCTTCCAACCCCTCAGTACTCTGGAAAAAAAAACTAGCTAACAAACTCGGTCTTCAAAAAAAAAAAAAAGGCTTCATTCCGCCCCCGCAAAATATCCTCCTACCAAAGAGCTTGATCCGGCCAGTACTGCAGCAGCTACACCAAACCACTCACGCCGGCAAAGAAGCCCTTATCCAGCTAATAAAAAAATACTTATTGGCTTCTGGACTCCGACCCCTGGCTACCCAGATACAAGGTGACTGTTTAGTCTGCCAAAAAAATAACCCTCGGCCGGGACATCCAGTAACACCAGCTAACCTGAAACCCACTCCAGGCCCCGGACTAGTATAGCAAGTAAATTTTACTAAATTTCCCCAGACCCAAGGGTTCAGATATCTCCTCGTCTTGGTGAATCGATTCAGCGGATGGCCTAAAGCCTTCCCATGCCGTAATTGCACTGCCAAAACAGTGGCCCTCAAATTCGTTAAAAAAATTATTCCCCGCTTCGGACTGCCCCAATGAATGGAATCTAACAATGAAACGCACTTCACATCACAGATCATTCAAAACATCTCAGATGCCTTACAGATCCCCTGAAAATTCCATACGCCATAAAGACCGCAGGCCAGTGGCGTAATAAAGGGTTCCAATCAAACCCTTAAGCGACACCTCTCAAAAGTGTGCCAAGAAGCCTCCCTGCAATGGCCTGATGCCCTGCCCTTTGTCCTGCTCTGCGTCCGCGCTCTCCCAAAGGGTAAATTAGGGCTTAGTCCCTTTAAAATTATGTTTAAAAGGGCATAGCCTATACATGAGACACCGGTTCTAGCAAAAAAATAAGAAATAAAGTGTAGTTTTTTGTCTCAGTATATGTGCTCTCTGTCTGCTGTTCTCTCTTCTCTCCACAAGTATACCAAAGACTTCCAGCCTCTTCCATTGAATGCCCCTGTCCACTCCTTGCAGTCAGGTGACTCCATGCTTGTTCGTACCTAAAAAAACAAGCCTCTCCAAAAAAGTAAAAGGGACCCCACACCGTCCTGCTGGTTTCCCACATGGCAGCAAAGGTCAAAAAACACAAAAACTAAATCCATCACTCTTGCCTGAAGGCGGTGCCTACTCCTCCACCAGCAGAACGGCGGACCGTCCAGCCCATCACCATTTCACCCTCCAATAATCTTAAACTCAAATTATTGTTTAAAAAAACATAAACACAGGAGGGGGGCCTAAAGGGGCATATACACCATAAGGTCCCTCATAGTAAGTGTCATTTGCCTAGTATTCCCCATATCTCTCTCTCTAAAAAATAAATAAAAACCGTTAACCTAAATGTAAATACCTATAAGGCCCTCAAAATAGCCTTTGCCCATAAATTTAATCTTTCCAACTGCTAAATATGTTCCCAGATCCCCTACCATGCGGCCGGCTTCCCTTGAAGGGTGACCCCCCCACAACCCACAAGGTGGGTAAATTGGCCAAGCTCTATCGCCAGCTCTCTGTATTCCTCACCAAGTTCGCCAATAATACCTTAGCCATAAAAAGGAGCCTCAACACGGAACTTTATCAACTCCAATTGTTGTCCCTGCAAAACCGCCAGGCCCTAGATTACCTTTTAGATGCACAGGGCGGGGTGTGTGCCATTATTAAAAATAAATGCTGTACGTATGTCCCAAAAAATTCACAGAATATTAACAAGCACATCCTGTCAGCCAAACAGGCTCTTAACTAGTAAAAAGCCCAGAAAAAAAAACCCACTATTTTTGACTCACTCTGGGGATGGCTGCCTGAGCTGGGGGGAGGCATTGTTCGTCTCCTGTTCACAAGTGCCGTGTTGTGTATTATCACTCTCCTCTTGCTTGCCTGTTGTAAGGCACTCATATATAAACTTTGTGCCTCCCGCTCCACAGAAACCCCATTATATCCTCTTGTTAAGAATTCTAACTCCTCAGCGCTTAATCACTTGTTGTCCTTAAAATATAAAAAAACTCAGTCACAAGCTTATTAAGTGTTCTCAAAGAAGGAAGTTGTTGGTAACACTGGGCACTGCTCTAGGTAACTCAGGAGGATGGAAGACCATGAGTGTCGATGAAGCCCTCTTTCTCTAGGCCCAGGCAAACTGAAGCCCCTCCGTTCCTTGAACTTTCTGTAACCCTGCAAAACTATGAAAAAGCTAGCACACAAACGGACAGGTTTGTACACGGCTCGCTAGCCAAAACCAGCTTCGGCCAAAAAAACATACAAATAAAAAAAATGTTTAGCAAAAACTAGTAATAAATATAACCAAATAAGGCAAGTCTCAAGCAATGCTAATAAAAAAAAACATAACTAGCTGCTTTAGCTAATTGGCTACGGTATTGTACGGGGCAACAGGTAATTGGTTGTATATGCTTGTGTAATTAAATAAAAAAAAGGTATAAATTGTATAATGTAATCTGCATTTGGGGCTGCAGGATTTAAAACAGCTCAGTCTCCCTGCACCATATCTAAAGCTTCAAATAAAACTCTCTGCTTCTCCACCGCATTGTGGTCATTGGTGCAGCGCACACAGGGCAACAAACGCACCTGTTGCTTGCCTCAGGTACTCTGTGCCAGCAACAGGGCTATTTGCTTTCCCCTTGAATCTTTAGTTGTTTTCCAAAATTGCTTTGCCCAAAATAAACCCCGATCATCAGAACACATCTTCCCACCATGTTCTCCATGTTTTTTTTTTAAACAGTAACATTTCAAAGAGGATCTGCAAGCAGTTTAGACATCACAATCATGATCCTCTGCTGGGGAGGGAATGGGATAGAGTTGAACTTGGAAATGGTTCCTGATTTTGATTGTATTTTTTGTGTATTATATTATTGAAGATCGCCTCATCCAGGGGGCAGAAAAGAACTGCCCAGGCTTTGGTACCCCCGCCCCAACAACCTTGAGTGAAATTAACAAGAAAGCCAGAAATAGCCCCTAATTCCCCGGTTCAGACCACAGAGTGAACAGCTAAATTTAAACTGTTCTTATGCAGACAGCAGGCATCCTGGGGAGGCTTTTCCCTCAGCCAGTCCCCCTGCTCCCTGCTACAAGCTAGAGGGGAGCCGCTACAGCCCCTGCTGTGGGGGAGGGGAACGGGGAGCCTAGCAGCGTGGGGCAGCCTGGCTGAAGGAGGAGGGAAGAGAGAAACCAATGTGACAGTGAGTTTTCCCCTTCCACTGGCTTTTATTACCTCTGGATTTAAGCTGTGCGGCCAAATGGCTATTGTATTCTGCCCCTGCCTTGGTCTCACACAACTCCCCCTCCCCCGCTGCCAGCAACAACCCTGAGTGAAATTAACAAGGAAGCCAGAAATAGCCCTTCATTCCCTGGTTCAGACTGTGGGGAGTGAACAGCTCAATTTAAACTGTGTCTTATGCAGGCAGCAGGCTACCTGGGGAGGCTTCTCCCTCCTGCTCCCTGCTACAAGCTAGAGGGGAGCCCCCGCAGCCCCTGCTGAGTGTGGGGGTCGGGGGAACAGGGAGCCTAGCCACGTGGGCAGCCTGGCTGGAGGAGGAGAGGGAGAGAAACAACAAACAAATTTGACAGTGAGTTTTCCCTTTCCAAGCTTTTATTAGCTTTTAGTTTGAACTTTTTGTTCTGCAGCCAAAATAGGTGAAAGTAAGCCAGTACTGAATGCTCCACTTATTTGCCAGTACACTACTGCATCTTTTTTTACCGGTACTCCATACCGGACCGGACCGGACCAGCTTACTTTCACCTCTGAAAAAGGTACACTTGAATTTTAACCTCTCTCTTCCCGTACAGTAAAATGGAGGCCTCCTGAGTCTCAAACTTGGCCAGAAGCAGGAGCAAGTTAGACATCTATTCTACCTCCAATAACTTCATAATTCTCACTTTCAAGATCTAATCCATTTACTGAAACAACTAATGAACTTCATATGTATAGGTCATATTTCACTGCTGAGAATATAAGGAATCTGTTTTATTCCAGACACTCTTGTATTTTGTGACAGCTAGTTCAAAATCAGGCCAGAGGATAAGGTAGGCCATAGGGATTTCTAAAGCAGTTGTTTGGGTGCAATGTAGCACTGCATCCCTAATGGGATTTGAATGCCAAGGTGAAAAATGTGACTTTATTTCCCCAGAATAAAACTTGCTGTTTGCATGAATGGTAATTTTTTTTAATTCATCCTGTAAGGGCACATGCCTGGGCTTAGGTGCAGTAGTAATAGTTGATATGACCCATAAGCTCTCTTACTGAGGACTTTTGCTTGAGGCAGGCATACCTATGGTAGGCTATAATCAGAAATAAAACACTGCACCAAGTTGCTGTTAGACTAGCTACTTCTTTTCAAGTCCTACATATTTTCCAAATCACAATACATATTTGTTATTTAAAAAACCTTTTTTCATGTGTCAATTTTAAGTTCCAAAGTACATAACAGGGTCTTTAAAAATCATCTTTTACAATCCCAGTTGCCTGGGATCCTGTCTGTTTACCTCCTATTACTCTGGCAAACAGCATCCATATCTATTAGTCATAGCAAGTAAATAATTTACTTAACTCAGGCAATAAACCCAAATAATCACTAACGACAGAGAGTGATAAAAGTTTCAGCACCGATATTGTGTTTTTCTGTGTGATTGCAAATGTACTGAGCTGAGCGTGTTAGACCCAAGTTACCTAGTAACACAAATTGCCGTGAATAAGGTTCAGAGGTCTGATGAGAAGCAATTGACATTAATCGAAAATATGTTCCTGCTTTTTATCTCTTGTTTGGTAGAGCACTTAAAGATGAGGAAAAATATAGCCTCTGATTTCCAAACACTTGAATAAAACTCAAACCTGAACCACTTGTGGGAATTGCAGTTTATGCCTTGGAAGGCACTGTGCCTCAGGGCCTGTCTATGCCAGGTTCAAATTAGGCTACACTGCACGGGTGCATTGCAGCTACACTAAGGGTTTACAGTGTTGTACCTACATTGGCACAGATATCCCCAGGATAGACTGGCTCTGAGGTACAATGCTTTATAGGATTTCATATGGCCAAGTGCATTCCTTGCTCAGGGCTGGGTTTGAAAGATGAGATTTTTTTCAAAAGTACATAAATGGGATTTATGTTCCTAAATCATTGAAAGTCAATGGGACTTGTGCTTCTAAGTTGTTTGAGTGAGTGCTTTTGAAAATCCCACCCAAAGTCACATTTTAGTCTGAAATTAACAAGACTTGAATAAATCAATCTAGCCATGTTATTTATTTATCTTGATAAACCTTGTGGCCATCATTTTTTTTCACTATAATCTGCAAAACATCTTCTAATTTCTACTTTTCAGAATAAATAATCTTGGGAGTTTCTGAATGCACAAGTGTTAGCCGATGGCCAGGGATGTTTGGTGAGGTGCCAGCTATGCCCGTTTATACCATCCGTGACTTTAACCGCTAGGACGCACTGTCCCTTCGCGGCGGGCAGCCCGGGCTAGGCTGACGGATGCCCCAAGGTCCTAACCACCCGTGACTTTAACTGCTAGAGCTCAGAGCTCCTTCGCAGCGGGCAGTCAACACTGACTGACAGGTGCCCCAATGGCAGCACTAAGAGCCTCTCCACACCCGTGACTTTAACCGCTAGAGCTCAGAGCTCCTTCACAGCGGGCAGTCAGGATTGACTGACAGGTGCCCCAAGAGTTTGCCCCGTGGAGGCGGCACAACTCAACGCTAGGCTCTTAGTACTCTCACCTAATGGCCAGGCTTTATAGCCAAAACGGCTGAGGTTCTTTAATTGTGTTGGCTGCTTTACAGTAAACCAGAGAAACAAGTCAGGCTTATGCACAAATGGGTACCAAAATTTATTAAACTAGATTCTAATCATGTGGTTACAAAATTGCTAGTGCCTACTTATTTAAATGTAGAGATGTTACACACACAAACAAGTTACAAAACTGAAGCTACAATCCCAAAGAAAGAAAACAAAGTATAGAGCTCTATTTCAAAATATGTGTACACTAAAGATAGGAGATCAGGTGTGGGTGCTTCTTACCCTCCTTGCATCTCTCGATTCCAGCGGTGCCAAGCCAGGATCGGTCACTCAATTCCGCGGAAAGACGAATAAGGGACAAGGCTTAGGGACCCTCTTAGCTGCAGAAGCCTTGGGAGGCTGTCACTTATCTGACCAGCAGATAGATAGTGAAAAGCACTCAAAAATCATGGTGCTGTAGGTCCCCTACTTATACCTCTGTACTCCTTTATTCTCTTTCTCCTTTCTATGCTAAATTGGGGCTGGTCTGTCGGGGTGACGCCAGCTCTCGCAAGAGTAGTTCACACTTGCAAGGGAGAAACAATAAGTTTCGACTACTGGACACTTCTTTTATCAGGGTAAATATTTTCCCACCTAGGAGGTTGGTGTGTATGCATCATGCTGTTTTAGTAGGGGCTAAGAGCCATGTCTGTCACAGCGCCTCTGCCTGCTGTGAGCCCAATTGTTGTATACGTTCCCAGAGGCACATTGTCGCAGCACACCTGTGCTTCTCACAGCTTCAAAGGCTGTGCTGGAGTGCCCTGGTGTTTTGGCTCCCGTGTGTTTCCAGCAATGCTGGTCTGAGGGGGGGCTGGCTGTCTGGCTACAACAAGAAACACCTAGTTTGTATAATTCCTTATTATAGATAGTCAGAGGTATGGAGGGCTCATAACCTAAAGAGAATGAAGGTAGTTGACAACAGGAAGAGGGGCACCCAGCCATGCCTCGGATGGAGCAGCAAATGGTAGGTCAGATGCTGTGCAAGGCCGCACCATGTCACCACACCTTTTTTAGTCTCATGACTTTATTTTTCTTAAGGTAAAGTAACCAAACTGGAACTTCAAGTGTGGAGCACTGATTACAGTTCAATATAGTAGAGCTTATTCACCACTGTAACTTTGTGTCATTGCTTACAACAATGCAAAGTGGATATAAATTACTACATCATTATATCATTTTATACCAACTTTGCACTGGTGTAACTATGGAATTGCAAAGCATCACACCTCAATATTTTTCAATCCCTTTTAAAAATATCTAGCTCACTCTACTTTTTTTTTTCTGACTGCTGCTGTGTGCTGGGTAGACAACATAAGCACTTGGGAATTGTCAGACTTGATCAGAATAATGTTCCAGCTAGTTCAATAGCCTGCTTCCAACAGCGACCAGTACCAGATGCTTCACAGGAAAGTGAAAGAAACCCCTAAGTAGGCAGATGTGGTATAACTGCACCCCCGAAGAACCCTAATTCTAATCCCTAATAGTTAGAGATTGGTGTAAACCCTGAAATATGAGGTTTTATATTCCTTCCAAAATTTTGTTAGTATTAACTACGAACTCAGGATATTCTTGTTAACCTCATAAAATGTCTAATTCCTTTTTGAATCTTGCTAAGTTCTTGCCCTTAATTATATATGGCAATTAGTTCCACAGTCTAATTGCACATTGTGTGAAAAAGTATTTCCTTTTGTCAGTTTTGGATTTGCTACCTTTTAATTTCATTCAGTGTCTTTTTGTTCTTGTGTTATGAGACAGAGAACAGAATCTCCCAACCTATTATCTTCTGTACCATTCACTATTTTATATCCTTTTTATGCCCCTCTTATCCACTCTTTTCAGTCACTCTTCAAATGAAAGTTTGTCCACGTCCCTAATAATTTTTCTCACCCTTTTCTGGACCCTCTCCAGTTTGGCAGTATCTTTTTTGCAAGGGGGTAACCAGTTCTGTACATAGTACTCAAAATGAGTTTGTACCACTGATTTATGTAATGGCATTATAGTATTTTCTGTAGTATTCTCCATCCTTATGAATCCTAATATCTTATTTGTTTTTTGACCACAGCTGCACATTAAGCTGTCTATAATGATGCCCTGGTCCCTTTCCAAAGTTGATACTATTAACTTAGAATCCTGTAAGGTGTATATTTTTTCCCTTCAGTGTGCATTACTATGCATTTTTCATCATTGAATTTCATTTGCTGTTGTGCTGCCCATCTACCTAGCTTGTTTAGGTCTCTCTGAAGTTACTCATAGGCCCTTTGGATATTGTTTAACCTAAATAACTTTATGTAATCTGCAAATTTTGCTATTTTACTGCTCAACCCCCTTTCTAGATCATAAATAAACAAACTAAATAGCACTAGACATAGTATGGAAACTTAAGGCACCCCGCTGTTAATCTTTTCAATGCTCACTACAGGGGTGTGAATTCTAATGCACACCCAACGTGTTGCACAGTAACAGGCCTGTATAGATCCTGCTGGCATAAACGAAAAGTTTCCTGTTATGAGTTAATGTAGTACAGTTTCAATGTTAATGATAGTGAGCACCAGCAGGGTCTACATGGATCAATTAGTGTGCAACACATTGCTGGGCTTTAGAATTCACACACCTCTAGTACACGCTGTCACACCGTGTACACAAGCCCTTTGCTTCCTGTCTTAGCTAGATACATGACAGTACTTTATCTCTCATCCCATGATTACTTAGTTTCGTTGGTAGCCTATTTTGAGGGACCTTGTCAAATGCCTTGTAAAGGCTAAATAAATAATGTTAACTGATCCTCCTTTATCTTCTACTGTTTGATATATTCAGAGAATTCTAACAGTAGTTAAATGCAATGTCCCTTTGCAGAAACAGTGTTGGTTAGAGGCCACAATATCATAATCTTCCATTTGTTTTGTTTTCTATTTTTAAATGTTTCAACCAATTTGCCAGGTACAGCTATAAGGTTTACTGGCTTGTAACGCCCCAGAGCACCCAAAGGCCTTATTAAAAAAGACATCATCTCAACTGAGGTATCCACAATGGCTCTTAATGTGTTTTCCTCAGAGGATCCTGCAAGTTCAGGGCCTTTTGTTGTATGAGTTCAATTATTTTTGTCAATGTGCATTGTTTGACATTTATGCAAGTTTATAATTCTGCCATTTTTCATAGTTGTCCTAATTATGTTTAAATTAGTGAAGAGCAAAATACAAAAGGTTTAGAAGTTCAATTTGGAATCTGAAAAATTGGTTTATAAATCTCAGAATAACGGACTTGCTTATAATATTTTGACACTTCTGCTTCTAGTCCAAAATGGAACCATGAAATGCAGAGGCATATGAAAATGTATTTCAGCTGAAAGATTTTCTTTGGATTTAGTTCAATTCAGGACAAAGATGTTATTTTTTTTCCTTGCAGCAGATTGTGAACAGTCTCTCTTCAAAAAAAAAAAAAGAAAAAAAAGAAAGAAAGAAATATAAATTTTTAAATGTGACCTGTGTAACCAATACAGTGATGTTCGCAGTGAGCCTGAAACAAAACCTCTGAGGTGTGAATGGATCCATTCATTTGAGTGTTAATGCAGGTGTGAATGATACTTTTTCACAGTTTATCAAAGCATGTAAGAAAGGAAAGGAAGTTATGTAGGGTAACAGAGTGTACGCTGACAGATCATACATTTTGGTGTACAAGTGGATGAGTATTGAATCATTTTTTTTTCTCCCCATAATTGAGATGGAACCAAGCCCAAAGGGTTAGCCAGGTGTCTGAGTCCCATTTAGGGAAAAACCCAAGCTGGAGGAATGAACAAGTCAGGGCAATCATTGAGTGATCCATCCCTTGTTGTCCAGTCCCAGCTTCTGGCAATCAGAGGTTTAGAGACACCCAAGCATGGGTCTGTGTCCTTGACCAACTTGGCTCATAGCCACTGATGCACCTATCCTCCATGAACTTATCTAATTCTTTTTGGAAACCAGTTATACATTTGGCCTTCACAACACCCCCTAGCAACAAGTTCCACAGGTTGACTGTGTGTTGTGTGAAGAAATAATTTCTTATGTTAGTTTTAAATCTGCTGCCTATTAATTTCATTGGATGTCCCCTGGTTCTTGTGTTATGTGCAGGGCAAAATAACATTTTCCTATTCACTTTCTTGTCACCATTCATAATTTTATAGACCTCTGTCATATCCTCCCTTAGTTATCTCTTTTCTAAGCAGAACAATCCCACTCTTTTTAATCTCTCCTTGTATAGAAGCTGTTCCATACTCCTAATCACTGTAGTTGACCTTCTCTATACCTTCTCCAATTCTAAAATATCTTTTTTGAGATGGGGCAACCAGAACTGCACACAGTATTTAAGGTGTGGGCATACCATGGATTTATATAGTGGCATTATGATATTTTCTGTTTCATTATCTGTCCCTTTCCTAATGTTTCTTAACATTCTGTTAGCTTTTTTGACTGCTGCTGTACATTGAGCAGATGTTTTCAGAGAACTATCCACAATGACCCAAGAGCTCTTTCTTGAGTGATAAGAGCTAATTTAGACCCCAATATTTTATATGTATAGTTGGCATTATGTTTTCCAATATACCTTATTTTGCACTCATTAGTATCGAATTTCATATGCCATTTTGTGGTCCAGTAACCCAGTTTTACCTTGCTCCATTGTGAAAACTGACCCATGACAGCTTACTTTGCTTACAAGCCTTTGGTGTGGGGCTTTGTCAAAGGCTTTCTGAAAGCCCAAGTACAATATATCCACTGGATCACCCTTGCCCACATGCTTGTTTATATCCTCAAAGAATTCTAATAGATAGGTGAGGCAAAATTCCCCTTACAAAAGGCGTGTTGACTCTTCCTCAACATATTGTATTCATCGATGTGTCTGATATTTCTGTTCTTTACTGTAGTTTCAATACTTTCTCTGGTACTGAAGTTAGACATACCAGTCTGTAATTGCCAGAGTTGCCTCTTGAGCCTTTTTTTAGAAATCAATGTTGCATTAGCTATCCTCCAGTCATCTGGGTCAGAGGCTGATTAAATTGATAGGTTACATAGGTTGGCCTCCTGCATGACACAGGCCATAGAATTTCAATGTGATTCTTGAATCAAGCCCATAACTTTTGGTTGAGCCAGAGCATATCTTTTTAGAAAGATATCTAGACTTGATTTAAAGACTTCAAATCACAGAGAATCCACCATATCTCTGGGGTGTTGTTCTAATGGCTAACAATCCTTACTGTAAAAAACAATGTTTTAATCTAAATGTCTAGTTTCTGCTTCTACCCATCACACCTACTACTTTCATATAAATCATTAGTAAGTCACCTCTTAACCTTCTCTGTGAGCTACTGTATTGACCTTTTTAAGTCTCTCACTGTAAGGCAGGTTTTCCAGACCTTGAAGCATTCTTGTAGCTCATTTTTGCACCCTTTCGAATTTTTCGGCTTACTTTTTAAAAGGTGTGTGTACTGTGATGTTGCACTCCATATGATTCTGTGAAGGTGTGCTGGTGAGTGTGGATGTGGTGTGGCTGGAATGTGCTTCGTGTGGAGGATCTCTTGTGGAGTATCATTGCAGAGCTTGTGATCTGCTGAGTGTGGTCATCCTGTTTGTGTAAATGTATCACTCTTGTGTCTGAAGCTAGAAGTGTGAAGTGTGGCTCTGAGGTCCTATTGTGATTATGCAGGGTGTGGGCCATTGGTGGTGGTTTGGAATCTTGATGGCTCCCATCAGCCAGGACAATTGTGAGTCAGGCTGGGAGGAATGAAGGCTTGGAGTCTCACAGGAGATGTGGCCATGTCACCTGTTGCTGGGGGTCCATCTTGAACCTGGTTCTTTTCCATTGGGGGGGACGGGACCCAGAGACATGGAAAGGATTGTGCCCAGACTAGGAAGGCATCCAGTCTGTGAAAGAAACTTACTGAAACATCTCTGAGAGTGAGATTTTATCTGTATTCAGTTTTATTACTGTATTGGGTTTAGACTTGCATGTTTTATTTTATTTTGCTTGGTAATTCACTTTGTTCTGTCTGTTACTACTTGGAACCACTTAAATCCTACTTTCTGTATTCAATAAAATCACTTTTAACATATTAATTAACCAAAGTATGTATTAATACCTGGGGGGGGGGGGCAAACAGTTGTGCATACCTCTCTATCAGTGTTATAGAGGGGGAACAATTTATGAGTTTACCCTGTATAAGCTTTATACAGGGTAAAACGGATTTATTTGGGGTTTGGACCCCATTGGGAATTGGGCATCTGAGTGTTAAAGACAGGAACATTTCTTAAACTGCTTTCAGTTAAGCCTACAGTTGTTAGGGGACATGGTTCAGACCTGGGCCTGGGTTGAAGCAGCCTAGCGGGTCTGGCTCAAACCATGCAGGGCACTCAAGTCCCAAGCTGCCAGGGCGGGAAAGCAGGGGAAGAAGTAGCCTTGGCACATCAGTTTGCAGCCCCAAGGGGGTTTCTGTGATCCAACCCATCACACACACCATTTCAAAAATGGTCTCACTAATGCTCGATTTAGTTGTAATAACACCTCCCTACATTTACTTGATAGTTCTCTGCTTATACTTCCAAGTGTTTATACTCTTAAACACTACATTGCATTGGAAGCTTATGTTCACTTAGTTATCCACCATGCCACCTAAATAGCTTTCTGAGCCACTTGTTTCCAGAGTACCCCCATCCTATAAGTGTGACCTACATTCTTGGTTCTCAGATGTCTGATCTTGTATTTAGCTCTACCAAAAGGCATATTATTCAACTAAACTTAGTTTACCAAACAATCCTGATTGCTCATTTAACACTCTGTGTTTTGTGTCATCTGCAAACTGTACTGGCATGGATTTTATACATTTACCAGATGTAAGCCATGTCCACTCACCGTGGCACTGTATTCCCTTCTGGTGGGGACTAAATCACACAGACATTGGTGAGCCTTCTACAGCCTTAGCATAGGATAGCTGAATCTTTCAGCTGAGGTAGTAGTGGCTCTATATTAAGATCCAGAAGTGCCAGGTTTGATTCGCTGATGAGGATGATGATCAACCCAAAGGCATCAGCATTACACAGGTTATTGAGAAAGATATTGAATAACATTGGCCCAAAACTAAATCCCTGTGTGACCCCACTAAAACCACCTCATTTTATGATGATTCTCCAGGTGCAGTTACTTTTTAACAGTTGTGAATCCACTTAATATGGGCTACATTTATTTTTGTGTAGTATTAATTGTGCAATACTAAAATCAAATGCCTCACAGAAGTATAAGTACATTATGTCAACACAGTTGCCCTTTTCAACTTGTATTCAGACATTTAATATCCAATAGTGAACAAACATTTCTTAAAATAATTTAAAGATATATATTTAAAATACAATTTTATTTTACTTATAATTTAGAATTTTAATTGAGTTGTCTTTTGATAAGGCATGGCATTAGGAAGCAATTGGTTTAATTTTCCTAAAGAAAGGAAGATTTCAAAAGGCCTTCCAGACACTTTTCCAAAGTGTCACTTTTTAATTCAGCTCATAGAACCAAGTTTAAATCTGCTCTGATGGCACAGCTGTAATAATGAGAAATTGTCTGCAAAAAGTTTTAACACTTATTTTTCCTAATTCATGATTACTGTAAAGTATTCCTAGTTTGTGGACATTTCCTAAATCAATATATCTTTTTAAAATATAATTTTCACACAGTGAGAAAGCTATTCTACTTTGTGGAAAAGGTTACATTAAAAAAGCAAAAATAGAATATTAGATATTAACATATTTTCCCTGCCCATTCATGCTTTATATATACCGTTAAATTAGTATTCTATGTTTAATTTCTGACAAAGATCCCAACTTGCTCTTACCTCCTCCATATATTTGACACAAGTATGGAAATCTCCACACATTTCCCAAGCCTACTGCAAATCCAACACAGCTTAAAATATACTGCAATTTATTATCCCACTTCGGTCTGTCATCTTCTTTAAGAACTTCAGGGATATCCAATGACTGAGCATTTGACATCCTTACAAAGTGTGGTATTCTTTTATCCTCCTGTTTAACGAATAGGGGGAAAAAACTTTATATAATTCAGAGCCTGGCTCTTCTACAAGTTTTATACGAGGAGAGTCTGAAGATTTCTGGAAAAGAGGTGGAGCTTTCATCACTTTACATCACCCAAAATTTATGAGTGTAAGGATTTGCAATTTAAAACCAAAACTGGGAATGATTGATATGTAGAGGGAGCTATCTCTCTTGCCCTTTTTTTGTAATTTCCTTCTTTATTTCTAGAACACAGAGAGATACTGTTAATTGGTAACTCAGGGTCAAATAGTTTGTTTTCTTTGTAGATTCCTGTTAAACCTCTGGGTTCTCAGATACTTTACAAAAGTTTTGTCATCTGAAAACAAAAAATATCTTGCAACATTCAGATCACATTAATATAATAAAATATTTTAAAAAGTGTTTCTTAAAAATAATCCTAAACAGCTTTGATCAGAAAAAGCCATCCCCCAGCCTTGGTAGGAAGCTTACTTAGTTTCCATCACTCAGTTAAAAGGGTTGACTGATGACTTCTTTTGGAAGGAAAGTAAAATAAATGTAAGGAAAAATGAAATTAAGCACTTTTATCAGTTAATGCACTGTACTGAGGTAGGCTATTTTGTTTGTTTCTGCCCCTATACACTATTTGTATAGATGAATAATAAACAGGAGTAACATTACCAAACTGAGCCTCTCCAAAAAATTACTGGGGCAGGGCTATCCCCTAGAATACCCAATACTCAAGTGGGACGTGTGAGATCTGGGCTTAAGTGCCAGCCCCAAGCCTCTGACATCTCCAGGGAGTACCCTAACCACTGAGCTATTGGGTATTCTATATGATAGAAGGGGAAAAGCTCTCCTGCTGAAGCTGTTCCACTGTATAAATGAACAAACATTCATAGGGCCAGAGAGGGAGCAACTAACTTCATATCCCAGTTATTAGGGAATTCCCTGGGAAGTGGGAGACCAACCATGGGATTCACAAAGGTACTTAGAGTAGCAGCCGTGTTAGTCTGTATTCGCAAAAAGAAAAGGAGTACTTGTGGCACCTTAAAGACTAACAAATTTATTTGAGCATAAGCTTTCGTGAGCTACAGCTCACTTCATCGGATGCATTCAGTGGAAAACTAACAAATTTATTTGAGCATAAGCTTTCGTGAGCTACAGCTCACTTCATCGGATGCATTCAGTGGAAAATGATTTTCCACTGAATGCATCCGATGAAGTGAGCTGTAGCTCACGAAAGCTTATGCTCAAATAAATGTGTTAGTCTCTAAGGTACCACAAGTGCTCCTTTTCTTTTTACAAAGGTACTTAGGTGCCTTAATCCTTGATTTAGTCACCTAAATCTGGGGTTTAGCCACCTAAATCCCAGTCTTAGGCTCCACCACTATTCACATAACTCCTTTCTGCTGTAAAAGTTCTCTTAGCACCTAAGCACCTGCTGCCCCACTCAAGGCACATGGATGCCTATCTCCCACCTAAGACCTGAGTGATCCAGGGAAGATAGGCATTCACTTGCCTATTTCACGGGAAAGGTCCCTATCTGGTCCCATTCAAAATCTGGTGAGTTAGCTCAGTGAGATATTCTGGTGTGTGGCTCTTTCAATCTCTCTGGTGAAGCTGTTCCACTGTGTATAAATAATTGAAGAACCACTGGAACAGGGGGACTGGACCCTGGGGGGGGCTCACTTCCCAGGTTGGTGCCCTAACCACCATGTGACAGAATCATTCTCTCTTGCTAACCCAATAACTCTTGAACTATCCCATAGTTCAGTGGTTTGCTCAATTGCCTGAGGTATGTTAGAGACCACTGTTCAAATCCTTTCTCCATCTCAGGTAGAGGAGGGTATTGAACCTGGACCTCCCAAGTAAGAGCTCTAATCACTAGGCTAAAAGTAACAATGTGGGCCTCCTCTAGACATTTTTTGTGGAGCAAGATGCCTGAAAAAATGATATATCTTACGCTCCTAAGCCACCTCACTAGGAGGGGTTCCCAATTGTGGATTGCAAGCAAAGATATGTGCCTCCATGCAGCTTGGACTTAGCCCCAGCCTTGAAGATAGGTGCCTAAGGACATACCTGTTTTCGCATCTCCAGCTGGCTAACATAGGCAGCTCTCTGCCTATCATGCTGGTTTTTGTGAATTGCAATCTAAGACACCTACCTCTCTCCATTCATGTTGTAGGGAGCCCTAGGTGATGAACAGGCTCTGTGAATCAGTGTTACTGTGATTTTCTAGACACCTAGAAGTTAGGCATTGTGATGATCAGCATCACAACCCTTTGTGAATCTAGCCCCAAGTTCTTAGTTCCTGCACCAGTGAAAATCTAATTATTTATATAAAATGGAACAGCTCCAAGAGAAGAGAATCACTTGTTCAGTAGTCTAGTTAGGGCACTGAACTGGGATAGAAAAGATCCAAATTCAACTCCGTGTTCCAAATTGGACAGAGCAGACTGGTCTCCCCTATCTGTGATGTGTACCCTAACCACTGGATTATGGGATGAGTCTCTCGTTGTGATTTTTCATGCTAAAAGGCCGACCTGAGCTAGGAATGGTATTCCAGGAGAGAGTTTGTGGCTGTGACTCCTGAGAGGAAGGAGATGCCTAACTACCTTTGACAAGGGAGGCTTAAGCCACACCCCCATCCCTGGCATTTTCTACTGGCTAGCTTCGATGATTTATAGATCAGCTTGCTGGAGTGTGAATTCCCTTCTTAGATGCCTAACTCTCCTCATACATTGGCTAGGGACACTGGGTGCCTAACTTGGGGCTGAGGGTTCCATGGGGTGGTAGGGTGCCTAAAAGCTAGGTGCTGCAATTCTGAGAAGTGGATGTAGCCCTTAGTGATCTGTGGGTAATATGGGCATTGTACTATCCATAGTATTATTGGTGCGATTTTGTTGTTGTTACTCAACTACAGTGCTAAAGCTGCACTTCTGGACCAGCAAAAGGAATATGTGCTTAGCTATATAATGCTGTTCTTTGAAACCGAAACCTGTGGAAGAAATACGGAAAGTGAAGTTTCAACAAAGTGAATCAAGAAGAGGACGTAAAAACATAAGAATGGCCATACTGGGTCAGACGAAAGGTCCTTCTAGCCCAGTATCCTGTCTTCCAACAGTGGCCAATGCCAGGTGCCCCTGAGGGAATGAACAGAACAGATAATCATCAAGTGATCCATCCCCTGTGGCCCATTCCCAGCTTCTGGAAAACAGAGGTTAGGGACACCATTCCTGCCCATCCTAGCTAGCAGCCATTGATGGACCTGTCCTCCATGAATTAATCTAGTTCTTTTTTGATCCCTGTTAGAGTCTTGGCCTTCACAACATCCTCTGGCAAAGAGTTTCACAGGTTGACTGTGCGTTGTGTGAAGAAATACTTCCTTTTGTTTGTTTTTAACCTGCTGCCTATTAATTTCATTTGGTGACCCTTTGCTCTTGTGTTATGAGAAGGAGTAAATAACACGTCCTTATGTACTTTCTCCACACCAATCATGATTTTATAGACCTTTATCATATCCCTCCTTAGTCGTCTTTTTTCCAAGCTGAAAAGTCCCAGTCTTAATCTCTCCTCATATGGCAGACACTCCATACCCCTAATCATTTTTGTTGTCCTTTTCTGAACCTTTTCCAATTCCAATATATCCTTTTTGAGATAGGGCGACCACATCTGCACCAAGTATTCAAGATGTGGGCGTACCATGAATTTATATAGAGGCAATATGATATGTTCTCTCTTATTATCTATCATTTTCTTAATGATTCCCAACATTCTGTTCACTTTTTTGACTGCCACTGCACATTGAGAGGATGTTTTCAGAGAACTATCCACAATGAGTCCAAGATCTCTTCCTTGAGTGGTAAGAGCTAATTTAGACCCCATAATTTTATACGTATATTTGGGATTATGTTTTCCAATGTGCATTACTTTGCATTTATTACCATTTACTTTGAATTTCATCTGCCATTTGTTGCCCAGTCACCCAGGTTTGAGAGATCCTTTTGTAGCTCTTTGCAGTCTGCCTGGGACTTAACTATCATGAGTAGTTTCATATCATCTGCCAATTTTGCCACCTCACTGTTTACCCCTTTTTCCAAATCATTTATGAATATGTTGAATAGGACTGGTCCCAGAACAGATCCCTGGGGGACACCACTCTCTCTATTCTGAAAACTGACCGTTTATTACTACCCTTCGTTTCCTATCTTTTAACCAGTTACCAATCCATGGGAGGACCTTCCCGCTTATCCCATGACTGCTTACTTTGCTTAATAGCCTTTGGTGAGGAACCTTCTCAAAGGCTTTCTGAAAATCTAAATACACTGGATCCCCCTTGTCCAAATTCTTGTTGACCAGCTCAAAGAATTCTAGGAGATTGGTGAGGCATGATTTCCCTTTACAAAAAACATGTTGACTCTTCCCCAACAAATTGTGTTCATCTATGTGTCTGACAATTTTGGTCTTTATTATAGTTTCAACCAGTTTGCTTGGCACTGAAGTTAGGCTTATCGGCTTGTAATTGCTGGGGTCACCTCTGGAGCCCTTTTTAAAAATTGGCATTACATTAGCTATCTTCCAGTCATTTGGTACAGAAGCTGATTTAAATGGTAGGTTACAGACTACAGTTAGTAGTCCTGCAATTTCACATTTGAGTTCCTTCAGAATTCTTGGGTGAATACCATCTGGTCCTGGTGACTTATTACTGTTTAGTGTATCAGTTTGTTCCAAAACCTCCTCTAATGACACCTCAATCTGGGACAGTTTCTCAGATTTGTCACCTAAAAAGAATGGCTCAGGTTTGTGAATCTCCCTCACATCCTCAACCATGAAGAATTCATTTAGTTTCTCCACAACGGCCTTATCATCCATGAGTGCTCCTTTAGCATTTTGATCATCCAATGGCCCCACTGCTTCTGATGTACTTTAAAAAAAATTGCTATTACTTTTTGTGTCTTTGGCAAGCTGTTCTTCAAATTCTTTTTTGGCCTTCCTAATTACATTTTTACACTTCATTTGCCAGAGTTTATGCTTCTTTCTATTTTCCTCACTAGGATTTAACTTCCAGTTTTTATAGAATGCCTTTTTGCCTCTCGCTGCTTCTTTTACTTTATTGTTTAGTCACAGTGGCTCTTTTTTGGTTCTCTTACTATGTTTTTTAACTTGGGGTATGCATTTAAATTGAGCCTCTGTTATGGTGTCTTTAAAAAGTTTCAATGCAGCTTTCAGGGATTTTACTTTTGGTGCTGTACCTTTTAATTTCTGTTTCACTAACCTCCTAATTTTTCTATAGTTCCCCTTTCTGAAATTAAATGTTACAGTGTTGGGCTGCCACAGGGATGTTAAATTTAATTATATTATGATCATTATTACCAAGCAGTCTGGCTATATTCACCTCATGGACCTGATCCTGTGCTCCACTTAGCACTAAATCAAGAATTGCTTCTCCTCTTGTGGGTTCCAGGACTAACTGCTCCAAGAAGCAGTCATTTAAGGTGTCACGAAGCTTTATCTCTGCATCCCATCCTGAGATGATACGTACCCAGTCAATAAGTTGAAGTCCCGCACTATTATTGAGTTTTATTGTAATAGTCTCTCTAATCTCCCTGAGCATTTCACAGTCACTATCACCATCCTGGTCAGGTGGTCAGTAATATATCCCTACTGCTATATTCTTATTATTAGAACATGTAATTACTATCCATACAGATTCTATGGTACAGTTTGGTTCATTTAAGATTTTACTTCATTTGATTCTACACTTTCTTTCACATATAGTGCCACTCACCCACCAGCACTACCTGTTCTGTCCAGCCAATATATTTTGTACACTGGTATTACTGTGTCACATTGATTATCGTCATTCCACCAAGTTTCTGTGATGCCTATTGTCATAAATATAAAGGAAAGGGTAACCACCTTTCTGTATACAGTGCTATAAAATCCCTCCTGGTCAGAGGCAAAACCCTTTCACCTGTAAAGGGTTAAGAAGCTAAGATAACTTTGGTGGCATCTGACCCAAAATGACCAATGAGGGGACAGGATACTTTCAAATCTGGAGGCGGGCGGGTGGGACAAAGGGTTCTGTCTGTCTGTGTGATGCTTTTGCCGGGAACAGATCAGAAATGTAAGCGTTCCAACTCCTGTTAAGTAAGTAATCTAGCTAGAAAATGTGTTAGATTTCCTTTTGTTTAATGGCTGGTAAAATAAGCTGTGCTGGAGGGAATGTATGTTCCTGTTTTTGTGTCTTTTTGTAACTTAAGGTTTTGCCTAGAGGGATTCTCTATGTTTTGAATCTGATTAACCTGTAAGGTGTTTACTATCCTGATTTTACAGAGGTGATTCTTTTACTTTTTCTTTAATTAAAATTCTTCTTTTAAGAACGTGATTGATTTTTCATTGTTCTTAAGATCCAAGGGTTTGGGTCTGTGTTCACCTGTACCAGTTGGTGAGGATTCTTATCAAGACTTCCCCAGGAAAGGGGATGTAGGGCTTGAGGGGGATATTTTGGGGGAAGATGTCTCCAAGTGGGCTCTTTCCCTGTTCTTTGTTTAAAACGCTTAGTGATGGCAGCATACTGTTCAAGGACAAGGCAAAGTTTGTACCTTGGGGAAGTTTTTAACCTGAGCTGGTAAGAATAAGCTTATGGGGTCTTTCATGCAGGTCCCACATCTGCACCCTAGAGTTCAGTGACACCTTTTATATCAATATCCTTATTTAATATCTCCTCCTTACTAGGACATAGACAATCTCTATTAGTAGAGCCTCCCCTAAGGTATGTCTCTGTCTGAACTATGTGCTTCTCCGCACATGTCAGCGTTCCCCCAGCCCTTAGCTTAAAAACTGTTCTACAACCTTTTTAATTTTAAGTGCCAGCAATCTGGTTCCATTTTGGTTTAGGTGGAGTCCATTCCTCCTGTATAGGCTTGCCCTTTCCCCAAAGTTTCCCCAGTTCCTAATAAATCTAAACCCCTCATCCCTACACCATCCTCTCATCCATGCATTGAGACCCTGCAGTTCTGCCTGCCTACCTGGCCCTGCACGTGAAACTGGAAGTATTTCAGAAAATGCTACCATGGAGGTCCTGGACTTCAATCTCGTGCCTAGCAGCCTAAATTTTGCATCCAGAATCTCTCTCCTATCTGTCCCTATGTCATTGGTACCTACATGTACCACAACCACTGGCTCCTCTCCAGCACTGCACATAAGCAGAGACATCTAGATGTCTCGAGAGAGCCGCAAACTTTGCACCAGGCAGGCAAGTCACCATGCAATTCTCCTGGTCATCGCAAATCCAGCTATGTTTCTAATGATCAACTCGCCCATTGCTAATACCTGTCTCTTCCTAATACCACATCATCATCTGGAAGGAGGGTCCCAACTATGGGATTGTTTCCCTCTGCTCCAGTTGGATGTTCTCCTTCCCTGAGACTTTCGTCCTCCTCAACAGCACAGAGGCTGTCAGACAGAGGGCGGAACCATACTACTGTGTCCCATCTATGTACCTCTCTGTCTCCCTTAGCTCCTCCAGCTCAGCCACTCTGGTCTCCAAAGCCCGTACACGGCCTCTGAGGGCCAGGAGCTCCTTGCACCGAATGCACACAAATGTCACCTGCCCATAGGGCAACTAATCATACATGCTGCATTGGGTGCAATAAACTGGATAGCCCCCACTATGTTGCTGGACTTCTGCCTGCATTGTCTTTTTACTCCTGAAGTTAGTTCTTTTGTTGAGCTGTTGTTTTTATCAGGGTCTTTTTTGTGTCTTAAGTTTAAGGAATATCATGTGTATCTAGCCCCCCACCCTCCCACTCCCACTCTAACAACTGTCTTGCAGAACTCCCCTGTTAGCCGCTCCTGTTCGTTAGCTCCTCTGGTCGCTTAGGAGTGGGCTTTTTAAAGCCCTGGTCTTCCTGAGTAGCCCCGCCTCCTGGTTAATGGCTGAAGGGTTTAGGGATCAAAACCTCATTAAGAAGCTCTCAGGACAAAGTTGCATATACAGGTGTGTATATATATAATGCCTGTTGGTACAACACCTTTTCTCATGAGCTCTTACTCTAACAAAATTGCCTTAGGTTCATAAGAACAAGATGTAAACAAATTAGAATACCTTAATTAAGCAAACTAATATGAAGTTAATTATTTTCTAACTGCTATTTTTCTTTTTTGCAAACTCTCCTGACACTAGTTTCTTTGCATGTGTAAATACAGTTTCTTTCATGATTTACATATTAGTAGCAATGTGCAGTAAACTAATATATTTTTAAGGCCAGAAAGGGTTATTGTTATAACCATCTCATCTTATAATGCATAATACAGGTCCAAAACATTCAGTATTTTCTGCATCAAGCACATATTTCTCTTTGAGTTTTGCATATTTTTTTAAAAGCTATCTTGTCTTGATTTAAAGCCATTAAGTGATGAGACTCCACCACATCCATAGGTAAGTTGTTTCAATGGGCAATTCACTTGTGATCTGAAAACCCCTCAGTGCCAATTGGTTAAGGGTTCACTGTTCTGTAACAGCAACACCTGTCTGGCCTGACAAGCACACTACACTTAACACACTGTTTTCGTAAAGGGTCCTGTGAGAATACTCATGAGGGCATTCTGCGCAAAAAAATTAAAAATTCTGCACACAGTATTTTAACATTTTGCAAAATTCTGCAAATTTTATTTGTCAAGTAAATGTGGAGACTCTAGAATGATATTGGGGAGCACAGGCCACTGGCTGCACAGAGATGGGAGATCACTGTGTAGCTCCCCACTGGGACGCGGACTCAGTGGTGAGGCTGCACCCAATCCTGATGCAGCGCAAGGACCGGGCCTTCCCCAGAAACACCCCAGGGCCCTGCCCCTCCCTACCAGGTGCACCAGGTGTGAGCAGGCAGGCTCAGCAAGGCAGGATCCAAGCTTGGAGGGGTTTAGTATGGGGGGATCCAGGTGTGGATTGAGAGGGTTCTGTGTGGGGCAATCTGGGTGTGGTGGGGATCTGGATGCACAGGGGTTTGTTGTGGGGTTCTGGGTGCAACGGTAATGGGAATCTGCAGGGGGGGGTCTAGGTGAAGGTGGTTGGGGCTCAGCGGTGGTATCTGGGTGTGTGGGGGATAGAATTCAGCAGTGTGGGGTCCAGATTCTTGTGAGCTCAGTGAAGGTGGGGGTGTCCAGATACTGGGGAGTGTGGCTCAGTGGGGTGGGGATCTAGGTGCAGCTGGTTGGGGCTCAGTAGGGTGGGGATCTGGGTGCAGGTGGCTCATTGGGGTGGTCCAGGTGCAGTGGGAATGGGGTTTGTTGGGGGGGCGGGTTCTGGGTGTGTGGGGGGGATGAGACTCAGCAGGAGGTTCTGGGTATGAGAAGGTCTGGATGCACAGGTGTTGGGCAGATGGGGGAGCAGCTCTCTGTACAGTGATCCCTCCTCCTGCAGCTGAGGAGTGATTGGTGCAGGAAGCATGGAGGAGGGGGCAGTTTTCAGAGCTTCCTACAGCCAGGGGAGAAATCTGGGGGTGGGTCTGACACAGCCCCAGATGCTGTGCAGGGGAAGAGGAAGTCCTGTCCTCCCCAGCCCAGCTGGAACTAGAAGTTGAGCCCAGCGCAGGATAGGAGGCACCAGCCAGGTCTTTCCCAGTCCCACCCTCCTGCCCCACGGTGATTTACCGCTCTACTGGCTGCCCTGGGCATCCAAAACATACTGCTGGGAAGGGTCATATGAATGCTCTTGTGGATTCCCTTTGCTTCTCCATCAGAAAGTCATTTTTCTGCAGGGAAGCAAAGAAATCTGTGGGGGACATAAATTCCCCAGGAGTAGATGTCTAATGGAAGCTTATGTCATATTGATTCATAATTGTTATGTGATTTATGTACAGTTGATATTTTAAAAATTGTATATATGTATTGAAAATACATTTTAGGATCTGTGTCCCAGCCAGAGTTGACAAACAAATTGTTCCTAGACAAAGGAATGTTGATTTACCTGTCTTCTTAGATTCATGTGTAAATTAAGCATTATAAGTCGATACAATGGAAGAAATCAACATTTGCAGAGGAAATCAACAGGGGGATGTGAATGCAACAGAGGAAAGCACACTAGAGCCTGAACCCCATGGGGGCAGGTCATGCTGACTCTGGAAACAAAGACAATGACCTCTAGGAAATATAAGGAGAAGCAAAAGGACATTTTCGTATCCATTTCACTGAGGAACATCCTTGGCAAAGGGGAGTGATTCATGAACCTGGTTTGACTGAAAACCAGCAAGCTCTGCAGAAAAATTTAGGTGAGAGATTTTTTAGACAAAGAATTGTAGCCTGCTAACGTTAAGTTTTAGTTTAGTAAAAGCATGTTATACTTTTGTTTTATTTGTAACCTGTTGTTCTTATTACCCTTGCTCGCTTTCCCTTAAAATCTTTACCTTTGTTAACAAACTTACATTGGTTTTCACCATAAATAGATTACAGTGCTGTGTTCTTATTGGAATTGATACTCAGTTGAATCATGCAAGTTGCTATGTTACTATGCCTGTGGGAGTAGCAAACCTGGTAACTATTGTTCGTGTCCAGCAAGAGGGCTGGACACTTGGGGACAGGGGGAGGGAAACACTTCTGAGACGTTCGGGACTGGGGTGCATTAAGTGTTTAAATGTAAAACAAAGTAGAAACTGGCAGAGCGAGAGGAGAGTGCTTTAATGGCTGAAGGGCTGACATCCAGCCACCACAAGAAAGACTCCCTCTCACTGGAGGCAGGAGGGTAGCATTGTGACCCACAGTCCAGGAAACCTGAGAAGGTGTCACATCGCTGTCAAAACTTTGCACTTTATTTCGAGTCTGACTTTGTCTAGCTTCAGCGTCCATGCTCTGGATCTCATTTATGTGGTCTAGACTATAGACAGTTATGCAAACATTTACACAACTGCTATGAGGGGGGATTGGCCTTTTTGAAATAGGAGAAAGAATGGCAAGTAGACTGTCTTCTGAGAGTGGCCAATGCTAGGTGCTTCAGAGGGAATGAACAGGTAATAATCAAGTGATCCATCCCCTGTTGCCCATTCCCAGAAGGACACCTGTGGAAAAGGATTTGCAAACTGTCTGAATATACATTCACAATTCACCATAAACCTAGAAAGCAAAATGTGGTTGTGGATGCTCTCAGCTAGGTGAGGAGCAGTGAGACTAAATTCACCCTGGTCTTCATCTGGCAAGAACAGTCTAAGGACCCTAAGTTATGTTCAGTGCACCAACAGATCTATCAAAGGAGACCCAGGCTGGGCAGGTCCACCACAGTACCAGGAATGATTATCCTTTGATCTGGCTACCAAATTGCTGGTGCATGAAGGTAAAAGGATTGTCTCTTCCAGCCAGTTTACAGAAAACAGTACTAGAGTGCCTTCATGATCATGAAATGTCAGGCCATCTGGGGTATAACTGAGCAGTGTATTTTTGGCAGATTTTTTTTGACTGGGCATGGCTGCAGATGTTAAAGACTTGGTACTTTCCTGTCTTGCCTGTCCAGAAAGGAAAGCTGCAGCAAGGAGAGGCAGGACTCCCTTAGGGGAAATGCCCCAACCTACGAAGCACAGGGAGTTCACACACACTGACCACTACCAGAAACACCAGGTGGCAATCGATAGCTGCTGGTAATGTATGTGATGGCACAGTCACTGAAAGATAGAAGGAATGATACAGTTACAAATACATTAATGAAACATGTAGCATAGCAGTTTGGCCCTCCAACTTTTATCTATAGTGATCAGGGGAAGGCATTTGAATCACAATTACTACAGGAGGTTTTCCAACAATGCCAGGTAACTATGTGAGGACCAGCATTGCCCACCTGCAAGTAATGGGGAAGTGGAGAGGGTAAACTGCACCATTGGTTCCATGCTTTGAGTCCAACAAAACTGGGATACAAAGACATGTTTTCATAGAATCTCAGGGTTGGAAGGGACCTCAGGAGGTCATCTAGTCCAACCCCCTGCTCAAAGCAGGACCAATACCCAATTTTTGCCCCAGATCCCTAAATGGCCCCCTCAAAGATTGAGCTCACAACCCTGGGTTTAGCAGGCCAATGCTCAAACCAATGAGCTATCCCTCCCCCACAAACTTGTTTTGTCGTCTTTGTCTATAAAACTAGATAGCACTCAGCTAGCTATTACTCTCCCTATGAGATTATTCTTGGACTCTGCAAACCATGCTTCCCTGTAACAATGTTCAGGCAACAGGGCCTTGCTTGTTCCTGCACCTACACATGTGTGTGATGCGGCAGATTGTTATATCAGTGATCTAAGAACAGCATTCCAGAAGGTAGCAGTGGAACAGATGAGCCAGAGGTGAGCATGCCCACAAAAGATGTCAGGAAAGAGGAACATTAAATTCCCATCCCGGAAGGCGAGAAGATGTGGTTACGCAACTGGAAAAGGCAGTCTGGAAAAAATCCCAGACTTACTCCTTTTTAGAGGGGCTCGTATACAGTAATTAAGAAACTAAACAACTTATTCTTGCTGATAGAAAAAGGAAGAGGTAGCCTTGCTGCAGAGGCTGATTAAGGTTTCCTGCCCTGGGCCAGAGCAAGTGGGGAGACCCTCCCCACCCCTTCTGACTGTGGTCCCACCCCCATTCCACCCCTTCCACCTGTGGCCTTGCCCACAACACCACCCCTTTCTGGCCCTTCTCCCATGGCCTCATCCTGTTCCACCCACAGTCCAGCCCCATTCCTCCCCCCTCCGCCCACTGTGGCCCTGCAACCTGTTCGCTCCTTTCTGCCATCCCGCATTCCAGCCCCAAGACTGGAGAAGCTCTGTCCTTCTGCCATGACCCCTGGGCCACAGCAGGGAGTGAGAGCTCCTGCAGTCCTGGGGCCACAGCCGGGGTCAGGGCGCTGGGGCTTCCTCTGCCACCTGAAACTTCTGAAGGGGACCAGGGTTGGGGCGCTGGCGGTTCTCTTGCTCCACCCACCAGTCCAGCACTTGTGCCGGGGACCAGGGTCGGGGCACTGGAGCTTCTCCAGCCCCACCTGCCTGCCCAGCACTTCTGCCAGAGACTGGGGTTGGGACACTGGGGCTTCTCCCACCCCACCTGGCACTTCTGCCAGGGACCAGGGTTGGGGCTCTGGGGTTTCCCCTGCCCTGCCCCACCCATGGCTTCTGCCAGGGCTCCAGGCTTCCACTGCCCCATGGCAGATTTCTTCTGGGGAGCCCATTTTTCTGGGGCCCCCAATTGACTGGTACTTCTGGGCATGGGCCCCATGGGCCCATTGGCAGATTTGCCACTGCCTTTCTGTAGTCCACTGAAACCTGATGAACAGATTTTTTGAAAGAAAGGGGAGAGTAAACACTGAGGATGCTCCTCAACTGTCCCAGAGGGATGCAGAACAGGATTTGAAGGTACCCTAGCAGATTTCTGTTCCTTAGAGTGGGAGACAAGTTTGCAGGCAGAATTGCCAGAGTGTTTTCGGGACCTCAGCACACCGCAGTCTTCAATGCACAGTCTGTCCACAACAGCTATGCCTAACCTGGAGGATATAAACCCTCCAACTAGCTAATAATCTAGATCGAACTATGAGCAATAGCTCCATTGTTAAATATGGGACTTGAGCAGGCAGACTTACACCGAAGCTTGTGTGGATGGCAGACTACCTGGATTCCTAGGAGTTACTGTTTTAAATCCTTATTTTACTGGAGGGGATAAGTTGTAATGACTAGTGTAGACAGCACCTCCACCAATAGATGGTGCTATAACTTTATCTTCGTATTAAGTTGTGGTCTGTTTGTTTGTTGTAGCTGGCCTGGTAGAGAGCTAACAGGAAGTTCAGTGCTGCTTGTGTGTGCTGAAGTTAGTACTTGCGTGGTCCAATACATTCCTATGATTCTATAAGCAAGTATTACAATACTGTATTAAAGTGAGGTGAAGGGGTGAAGGTCTTATCCCAGCTTGCCCTAGGGTTGCCAACTGTCTAATCACACAAACCCAAACACCCTTGCCCTGCCCCTTCCCTGAGGCCATGCCCACTCAATCCCTCCTCCCTACATCGCTTTCTCTCCCCCAAGGAGGGAGCATGCCTTAGCCCCACTGCACCGCCGGACTTTCAGTGCCTGTAATCTCCCAGTTTGGCTTCAGTAGCCTCCCGGAGATTCCAGGAGACTCCCAGCAAAACCAGGAGGGTTGGCAACCCTAACTTGTCCCCTGTCAGCTCCCCCTGCCATCAAGGAAGTCGTGGACAAGAGGTGTGTCTGAGACCACTTCTCCTTCCACTGTTTGTTAAATAGGAGCTAAAGAAGGTAGATTGTGCCATTCCCTAAGCTGCTGCTGCTACTCTCCTATGTTGTCAGCAGGGGAAAGAACTATCTGCTGGCAATTAGAAAGTAAAGGGTAAGTTAGTGAACTATCCAGAGGGTATAAATAAATCAAGATATCATTTTCATACTTAGAAATGTTTTAATATTTAAATATTTAAAACTTTCGCTTGAGGAAAGTATTTGTGACTCTGTGCAACACAATGATATGTGTGGTTAAAAACAATTGAGTGTGCAAGGCAGAGATCAGCATAAAATTAGTGTTCACATTAGTTCTCCTGCCTGAACAGTCAGACACTGAAATCAGTTACTGTAGGATTCACTTAGTTTCATTGTTCCCCTAGGAACCTCACATCATTGCCCCTTTATGACAATGGAACTAACTATGGATTTCATTTACATTTTTTGGTTTGTTTTTCCTTCCCTCACTAACTAGGTCTATTTCCATCTCTTTGAAATATGTTTTCATGCACGATTCTTCAGGTCTCCATTCACAGAGGGCTCAGAAACTGAGATGACAAGGCCCTGATGTCCATCTTGTTCTTGACAGCAATTTCTGATGCCTTTGTAGATGGCGAAGACAGGGATGACCAAACAAGGCACTCCAGCCAAGATTACGATGATGGCATACACCCAGTCAGGATATCCAACTCTCTCTGATTTGGGGAACTGATCCTGTGAGAATAAACAATCAACTTTCAAGGACTTGTGGTGGGCAAAATATATAAGAACATTCAACTCAGGAATATAGTCCTGGAAGGGACTCTCTTTGGTTACTGAGTCCAGTCCCCTGATAATACAAGCAACCCTGTTATATAATCCCATTCATAAATGTATCAAGATTCATCCTAAAAATAGTTAGGTTGTTTGCCCCGCTAACCCCATTAATAGATATATTAAACAGTAATACAGAGAAAACCCAGAACCATAACATTAATTCCTCCATAACAGTATTTTAACTCTGAAAGGATAAGGGAGTATTTGTAGTTTATGCATTAAAAGATATAAAACAAGATTTTTAAAAATAGCTTTTATAATTTGAGTTCCACAATAATACTATTTAGCATTTAACATCTTAAAAGCACTGATGAGGTTCAACAAGGACAAGTGCAGAGTCCTGCACTTAGGAAGGAAGAATCCCATGCACTGCTACAGACTAGGGACCGAGCGGCTAGGCAGCAGTTCTGCAGAAAAGGACCTAGGGGTTACAGTGGACAAGAAGCTGGATATGAGTTGACAGTGTGCCTTTGTTGCCAAGAAGGCTAACGGCATTTTGGGCTGTATAAGTAGAGGCATTGCCAGCAGATGGAGGGCCGTGATCGTTCCCCTCTATTCGGCATTGGTGAGGCCTCATCTGGAGTACTGTGTCCAGTTTTCGGCACTACACTACAAGAAGGATGTGGAAAAATTGGATAGAGTCCAGCAGAGGGCAACAAAAATGATTAGGGGGCTGGAGCACATGACTTATGAGGAGAGGCTGAGGGAACTGGGATTGTTTAGTCTGCGGAAGAGAAGAATGAGGGGGGAATTGATAGCTGCTTTCAACTACCCGAAAGGGCATTCCAAAAAGGAAGGATCTAGACTGTTCTCAGTGGTACCAGATGACAGAACAAGGCATAATGGTCTCAGGTTGCAGTGGGGGAGGTTTAGGTTGGATATTAGGCAAACCTTTTTCAGTAGGAGGGTGGTGAAGCAGTGGAATGGGTTACCTAGGGAGGTGGTGGAATCTTCTTCCTTAGAGGTTTTTAAGGTCAGGCTTGACAAAGCCCTGGCTGGGATGATTTAGTTGGCGATTGGTCCTGCTTTGAGCAGGGGGTTGGACTAGATGACCTCCTGAGGTCCCTTCCAACCTTGATATTCTATGATTCTATGGTACACACATTGACTAAGTAGTCCTCACAACATCACTGTAAGATAGGTACAGTAAGTGTTTCAGATAATTGAAATGAGAAAAAGGAGAGGTTGAGTGATTTGTCCAAATTCACAGATTAAGTCATTGTGGCATAGCTGGGGCTAGACCATAGGAGTTCACTGGTGGTGTCACCTGGTCTATGCACTAGACTACAGTGACTTCTTTGTTACTGCAAATTCTATCAACGTATTTTTTTCTGCAGTAGATGGGGATAGATTTTCTGAGACTAGAGGGTTTTGTGTATGTTCTGAGTCTAATTTGTCAGGTTTCAGAAGTTTCATACCTGAGGGTGGCAGCTCTGAGAGGTGGCTCAGTTGGTTAGGAAGAAACAAGGAGCTCAGGGGTGGAGTTGAAGACCTGCCAAAGTATCTCCCCAAAAAGTGGCTTTTGTGCAAGCCTTCCCTCTTTCAGCTCCCTGACACCCCCAAATGTCTTCTGTAGCACTGCAAGCTCATGAGTCCCATGATACTAAGTATTTGTCTTAAAGCCTCAATTCCTGGATTCATGTGATTAAGTTAGAATTTCCATTTTCTTCTTTTCTTTTTTAAAAGTAAATTTCTAGCCATAGAAAAACTTGAAAATTTGTACCAAATCCACACTGAAGGCTTAAAAATCAAAAGATAAATAAAAAGAACTCCAAACTTCCCATTTTTAAAAAATCAAAAGTTTTTGGGACTAACTCATGAATTTTGAATGATGGGGAGTTTGCAAGAAAGTTTTTGCCCAGACTTTCCTCTGACATCCCCTCCCAAAGTGGCTTCTCCCTTAGGAGATCACAAATAAGAGACTCTTTGGATAGGGCTCAAGGTAGACAAACCCCACCTGTGGCAGCAGAACTACTGGCTGCAATGTCATTCAGTCTTCCTATAGGAACAGGAGGCTGTGTCCTGTCCCTGAATATTTTGGTGCTCTTTGCAGATGCAAGGAAGAGGAGGCTGTGGCCCCTCTTGGCAGACCCCTTGAAAACAAGATGGAGGGTAGCATTTGGTGCCCCTGAGGAAAGCAGGAAAAGAGGTGATGGAGCTCCCCCAGAAGTCTGCTGAGGTAAGAGGTGAGACCTGTGTCCCAGGGGCTAACTGTAGGGGTTTGGGGAGCTGGCATACACTGTGAAAGAGGGTAAAAGAGATGGAAAGACCCTGGGCATGATTCACTTAGGGTGGGGGAGGGTAGAGTTTCAGGGCATTATCAAGTTGTGCAAGACTCTTAAGTGGGGAGTTGGACCAGTATCTTTATCCTCTTCTTGGCCTGAGGGTGGTGAGGCTTCTGACCAGGGCCAGATGGTACAGCTCAGCGGTGCAAGGCTGGGGAACTGTGAGGAATTGGCTGAGGCCTCCCTATTGTTAGTTCATGAGTGGCTGGAAAAAGCATTCATGGAACTCAGCTGGGTGTGTCCTTGCCTGTGGCTGTCTGTGTAAGTGCAGTACCTGGAGAGGTTTGCAGCTTGTCATAATATCACAGTGGGAGAGGGAGCCCAGGTTAGTAAGCCAGTTAGAAAGCTCAGCGGTACCCCAATTCCAGGTTGCACCCTGGGAAAACCGGTCACAACCTCACTGCAGCTCTTATGGATTTTCATGAATATAAATGGGTTCAGAATCTGACCCACTTGTCTTTTGTTAACAGTGACAGCTCTCTACATTTCAAACTGTTATGCAATCCCTACTTTATAAATGATTAAGTTCACAGGGTCCTGCCTTGATCCTGTCTCACAGTAGGACTCTCGTTTCTTTCTCTTGAGTAAAATTACTAAGACATCATCATCTAGCAATTCCCATTCATTTGTGGCTGAATTTAGAATAGCAAGTTCATTTATCTAAGGTCTAACATTTAATTTTTTATATTCCATTTTATGCACTGTAGCAGAGTATTCATGAGAACACTGTTGAATGGGCAACATGGGGAAGATGGATGTAATTAGTACACACACAGAAAGAAGGAGGAATACATAAAAAAATTGAAGATATGTGTTTTGACCTTATGTACTTACATAATTAGGATCCCAAATGATATAGAGCAGTTCTTGGTTGACCTTCACCACAAAGTAAAAGAAGAAGATAACTATCATAATGAGAGGACTGACAACTCTCCATGTGACCTGCCAGAAAATGTTGGGTTTGTGTCCAATCATGAACTCTATATCCTTGTTAAACCTAAAAGCAAAGGTAGCAAGTTCAGGAAATTCACTCCATTGTAGTGGTTTACAAAGCACATTCAGAGACTGTCCAATCACATGCACAAATGACAAAGTAAAATAACCTAATTGTACTTTTCAGAACTTTCCAATGCCACAGTAAAATATAAATGGGTAAAAACAAGATTTAGAAATATTTTTCTAATTCAGGCAAATATCAATATAATTATCCTATAAGTTTGAATCAAATTTCCCAAAAGCAAGCCAGGAAAAATACTCTTAAAAACATGCATTATTTCAATAATTGTGTGACTGCTTCTGATTTCACATTGCTTGTAATTATCAAGAAAAGCAAAAAGATCAAAGCTATCAACTTATGGCATGGTATCTTCAAAAAGTAAGAACAGGTGAATTGGATGACTGAGTGTAAGTTGAGTTTCCCTCTGATGTAAAGTAAAACTTCTCAAGGTTTTTCTGTTTGCACCTCAGAACTGTTTCTTTTAAAAAGTGTAACATCATTTATTACTGAAAGGAGAGAAGGCAAATTGAAGGCATTTTTAGATGTGGCTTTTATGTATAAGGTTCACTTAGATAGTCATAGCAACTGTATTTCAGAGTGTTAAGTAGAGGACTGTGACTTTTCTTAACCACACACATGCTACTTAATTTTAGCCATTTTTGAAACTGTCCTTCAGTCCTCTTTTGTGACTGTCCAGTAGATCGCTTGGGCGTGTATCTGATTGAGTTGCCTTAACAGCTGTGAATGGTGCACAGAATCAGGATCACAGATG
Organism: Natator depressus; assembly: GCF_965152275.1. Lineage (NCBI taxonomy): Eukaryota > Metazoa > Chordata > Testudines > Cheloniidae > Natator > Natator depressus. Next base: position 143,766,005 of record NC_134235.1, on the reverse strand, counting down.
CCCACTTTCAGCTTTCCCCAGAGATGCTCCACCTCCACTCCACCCCTTCCCCAAGGCCCCACCCTTGCTCTGCCTCTTCCTGCCCCCACTCTGCCCCCTCCTCAAAGTTCTGCCCCTGTCCCGCCTCTTCCTGCCCCCATTCCACCCCCTCCCCAAACACACCCTGCCCTTATTCTTCTTCTTCCTGATCAGCAGCAGGCGGAAGGCACTAGGGGAAGGGGAGGAACTGATCATCAAGGCCCATGGAACAGATGATCGGCGGGGAGGCTGGTGGGTGCTGAGCACCCACTATTTTTTCTGTGGATGCTCCAGCCTCAGAGTCGGTGCCTATGATCAGGCTGAAGATAAACTATCACATATATTTTATTTTCTCCTTTTATGTGAGTGGGACAGAGCCCCAGCTGCCATTGTAAAGCTGCTAAAAACATGTGGTACCAAGGCTGGGGGCATGCCTAAATGGGAGTACAGACGCTTCCCGGGTTATGCAAAACCCGACTTACGCAAATCTGCACTTACAGAAAAAGTTCCATAAGCTAGAAATAGAAAGTGGGTTGTTTTGGGTTTTTTTGCGTGACAATCGGGAATACATTTCGACCCATGCAAAATTCAACTTACTCAAGGCGTTCCAGAATGGAATGATTGCATAAGTCGGGGAGCATCTGTAAAGTTTTCTATTTGCAGACACTTTCCGTTTTGATGAGATATATTATTTTTTCTCTTAAAATCCATAATAATATTTGAGGCATTCTGGGACTCCTTAAGCCTCTGTGCTGAATACTTACAGCACACATTGAGCTCAATTGGATTTGTGTGGGTGATTAGCACTTCTGAAAATCCAGCCCAGTGGGTCTCAGTTTAGCAGTCAAAATCAGAAGCCACTTTTGAAAATTTTGGCCTTTACCTCTCTATGACCCAGTTTCCAAATCTGAAAAACAGGGAATAAGGGATGAAAGGACCCTGACACAAAGTTGCTGGAAGGATTGCACAGTCTGTTACCCACAAGAGTAGAAGCTTCCATATCACATTAAGCTTGTGCAGTTTGTTTTTAATATTTAGAACTGCCCAGATCGGTACAATGTCACTTAAGCACTGCACAGCAGGCACTGGCAGATTCTGAAAAACATGCAGGAATAAACCGTACACTGTTCAGGAATGGCTACTGTGTAGAAATCTTTTTTAAAAACCTAAAGATTCTACTACTGTCTTTCCCAGTTAGGAACATAGGAATTGCCACACTGGGTCAGACCTGAGGTCCATCTAGTCCAGGATCATGTCTCCAGCTGTAGCCAGCACTTTATGCCTCAGAGGATGGTGTAAGAACCCTATAGGAGGTGGATGTGGGATAAACTGCCCCAACATTAGGTCTCATCCTGATCTTTAGTAGTTAGAGATTGGCTTATGCCCTAAAGCATGACATTTTATGTCCTTTCCAAAAATTTTATCATTAACTATAATTTTGCTTATTCTTGTTACTCATGTAAATGTCCAATCCCTTTTTGAATATTGCTAAATTCTTAGCCTGAATAACTTCCTGTGGAAATGAATTCCACAGTCTAATTACACATCATTTGAAAAGTATTTCCTTTAATCAGTTTTGAATTTGTCACCTTTAACTGCACCAAATGTTCCTTTGTTCATGTGTTGTGAGAAAGGGAGAATAGAAGCTCTTGATCTCACTTCTCTATAACATTCATTATTTCATATACTTTATCATGTCCCCACATCCTACTCCTAAATCCTTATCACCTTTCTATTTTCCTCACTAGGAGTTAACTTCCACTTTTTAAAGGATGCCTTTTTGCCTCATGCTGCTTCTTTTACTTTGTTGTTTAGCCACAGTGGCACTTTTTTGATTCTCTTATTATGTTTTTAAATTTGGGTATACATTTAAGTTAAGCCTCTATTATGGTGTCTTTAAAAAGTTTCCATGCCGCTTGCAGGGATTTCAGTTTTGGCACTGTACCTTTTGATTAATGTTTCACTAACCTACTCATTTTTGTGTAGTTCCCCTTTCTGAAATTAAATGCTACAGTGCTGGGCTGCTGTGGTGTTTTTTTATTTTAATAGCCTCTCTAATCTCCCTGAGCATTTCACAGTCACTATGACCATCCTGTTCTGGTGGTCAGTAATATATCCCTACTGTTATATTCTTATTCTTAGAGCATGGAATTACTATCCATAGAGATTCTCTGGTACAGTTTGGTTCATTTAAGATTTTTACTTCATTTAATTTTACGCTTTCTTTCACATATAGTGCCACTGCCCCACCAGCACAGTATTTTGTACCCTGGTATTACTGTGTCCCATTGATTATCGTCATTCCACCAAGTTTCTGTGATGCATATTATATCAATATCCTCATTTAATATGAGACACTGTAGTTCACCCATCTTATTATTTAGACTTCTACCACTGGTATATAAGCACTTTAAAAACTTGTCACTTTTTAGCTGTCTGAAATTACATGATGTAATTGAATGGGACTATTTTTTTTCATTTGACTCTTCCTCATCAGATCCTGCCTGTATTTTATCGTCTTCCAGCCTCTCCTCCTTATTAGGACATAGAGAATCTCCATGAATAGATTCTCCCCTCAAACTACGTGCTCCTCCGCACCTGTCGGTTTTTCCCCAGCCCATAGTTTAAAAACTGCTCTATAACCTTTTTAATTTTAAGTACCAGCAATCTGGTTCCATTTTGGTTTAGGTGGAGCCCCTCCTTCCTGTATAGGCTCCCCTTTCTCAAAATTTTCCCCAGTTCCTAATAAATCTAAACTCCTCCTCTCTACACCATCCTCTCATCCACGCATTGAGACTCTGCAGTTCTGCCTGCCTACCTGGCCCTGCGCATGGAACTGGAAGCATTTCAGAGAATGCTACCATGGAGTTTTGGACTTCAGTCTCTTACCTAGCAGCCTAAATTTGGCCTCTAGGACCTCTCTCATATCCTTCCCTATATCACTGGTACCTACATGTACCACGGCCACTAGCTCCTCCCCAGCACTACACATAAGTCTATCTAGATGTCTCAAGAGAGCCGCAAACTTTGCACCAGGCAGGCAAGATACCATGTGGTTCTCCCGGTCATTGCCAACCCACCTATCTATGTTTCTAATGATTGAATCGCCCATTGCTAATACCTGTCTCTTCCTAATAACTGGAGTTCCCTTGCTATGGGAAACTATGGGATTGTTTCCCTCTGCTCCAGTTGGATGTTCTCCTTCCCTGAGACTTTCATCCTCCTCAACAGCACAGTGGCTGTCAGACTGGGGGTGGGACCATTCTACTGTGTCCCAGAAAGTCTCAACTACGTACCTCTCTGTCTCCTTTAGCTACTCCAGTTCAGCCACTCTGGTCTCCAAAGCCTGTACATGGTCTCTGAAGGCCAGGAGCTCCTTGCACTGCATGCACATATACACCACCTGCCCATAGCATACATGCTGCATTGGGTGCAATAAACTGGATAGCCCCACTATGTTGCTGGACTTCTGCCTGCATTATCTTTTTACTCCTGAAGTTAAATCCTTTGTTGAGGTTTTGTTTTTATCAGGGGTTTTTTTTGGCTTTAAGTTTAAAGAACGAATCTAGCCCCCCTCACACGCTCCCTCTCGCAACTCCCTTGCAAAATTCCCCTGTTAGCCACTCCTGTTCACTCTCTCTCATTCCTCACAAGTCCCCTCTGGGCATCACTCACCTAAATAACTTTGTATCATGTGCAAATGTTTCTACTTCATTATTCATTCCCTTTTCAGATAATTAATACATATATTAAACAACACTGGACCTAGTACTAAACCTCTAGGCACCTTTGCTGTGAAGAAAATTGACCATTTAATTCTTCTCTTTGTTTTCTCTCCTAGTCAGTTCTTGATCCATGAAAATACTTTGCTTCAGACGCCATGACTCTTTTGCTTCTTAGTGGCTTTTGTGCTAGACCTTGTCAAAGGCCTTTTTGTAAGTCTAAAATTATGTCAACCAGTTCTCATAGATTCATAGATTCCAAACCCAGAAATGGACCATTGTGGTCATCTAGTCTGACCTCCTGCATAATGCAGACCATAGAACTTCCCTGAATTCATTCCTGTTTGAACTAGAGTATATCTTTTAGAAAAATTTCCAATCTTGATTTTAAAAACTGCCAGTGATAGAGAATCCACTACAATCATAGAATTGTAAAAGACTAGGGTTGGAAGAGACCTCCGGAGGTCATCCAGTCCAACCCCCTGCTCAAAGCAGGACTAACCCCAACTAAATCATCCCAACCAGGGCTTTGTCAAGTCAGGCCTTAAAAACCTCTAAGGATGGAGATTCCATCACCTCCTAGGTAACCCATTCCAGTGCTTCACCACCCTCCTAGTGAAATAAGTTTTCCTAATATCCAACCTAGACCTCCCCCACTGCAACTTGAGACCACTGCTTCTTGTTCTGCCATCTGCCACCACTGAGAACAGCCTAGCTCCATCCTCTTTGGAACCCCCTTTCAGATAGTTGAAGGCTGCTATCAAGTCCCCCCTCACTCTTCTCTTCTGCAGACTAAATAAGCCCAGTTCCCTCAGCCTTTCCTCATAAGTCATGTTCCCCAGCCCTCTAATAATTTTCATTGCCCTCCACTGGACTCTCTCCAATTTGTCCACATTCTTTCTGTAGCGGGGGGCCCAAAACTGGAAGCAATACTCTAGATGTGGCCTCACCAGTGCCGAATAGAGGGGAATAATCACTTCCCTCGATCTGCTGGCAATGCTCCTACTAATGCAGGCCAATATGTTGTTAGCCTTCTTGGCAACAAGGGCACACTCTTGACTCTTGCTAGCTGCAATTCCAGTTGTGTTTTGGCCTTTCTGATTACACCCCTGCATGCTGGAGCAATATTTTTATACTCCTCTCTAGTCATCTGTCCAAGTTTCCACTTCTTGGAAACTTTCTTGTTGTGTTTAAGCTCACCGAAGAGTTCTCTGTTAAGCCAAACTGGTCGCCTGCCATATTTGCTATTCTTTCTGGACATTGAGATGGTTTGTTCCTGTGCCCTCAATAAGGCTTCTTTAATATACAGCCAGCTCTCCTGGACTCCTTTCCCCCTCACATTAGCCTCGCAGGGGATCCTGCCCATCAGTTCCCTGAGGGAGTCAAAGTCTGCTTTTCTAAAGTCCAGGGTCCATATTCTGCTACTCTCCTTTCTTCCTTTTGTCAGGATCCTGAACTTGACCATCTCATGGTCACCGCTGCCCAGGCTGCCACCCACTTTTACTTCCCCTACCAATACTTCCCTATTTGTGATCAGAGGTCAAGAGGAGCACGGCCCCTATTTGGTTCCTCCAGCACTTGCACCAGGAAGTTGTCCCCAACACTCTCCAAAAACTTCCTGGATTGTCTGTACACTGCTGTATTGCTCTCCCAGCAGATGTCAGGATGATTGAAGTCCTCCATGAGAACCAGGGCCTGTGATCTGGAAACTTCTGTTAGTTGTCTGAAGAAAGCCTTGTCTACATCATCCTCCTGGTCTGGTGGTCAAAAGCAGACACCCACCACAACATCACCTTTGTTGCTCTCATCAAACTCTAAACTTAACTCAAAGACACTCAACAGGCTTTTCTCCAGTTTCATACTGGAGCTCTGACCAATCATGCTGCTTGTTGCACATACAATACAACAATTCTGGGTAAATTCTTCCAGTGGTCAGTTACTCTAACAATCTATGCTTATTTTCAGTCTAAATGTGTCTAACTTCAACTATCAGTCATTATCTATTATCAGATTTCTATTAGAATCATAGAATCATAGAATATCAGGGTTGGAAGGGACCCCAGAAGGTCATCTAGTCCAACCCCCTGCTCGAAGCAGGACCAATTCCCAGTTAAATCATCCCAGCCAGGGCTTTGTCAAGCCTGACCTTAAAAACCTCTAAGGAAGGAGATTCTACCACCTCCCTAGGTAACGCATTCCAGTGTTTCACCACCCTCTTAGTGAAAAAGTTTTTCCTAATATCCAATCTAAACCTCCCCCATTGCAACTTGAGACCATTACTCCTCGTTCTGTCATCTGCTACCATTGAGAACAGTCTAGAGCCATCCTCTTTGGAACCCCCTTTCAGGGAGTTGAAAGCAGCTATCAAATCCCCCCTCATTCTTCTCTTCTGCAGACTAAACAATCCCAGCTCCCTCAGCCTCTCTTCATAAGTCATGTGCTCTAGACCCCTAATCATTTTTGTTGCCCTTCGCTGGACTCTCTCCAATTTATCCACATCCTTCTTGTAGTGTGGGGCCCAAAACTGGACACAGTACTCCAGATGAGGCCTCACCAGTGTCGAATAGAGGGGAACGATCACATCCCTCGATCTGCTCGCTATGCCCCTACTTATACATCCCAAAATGCCATTGGCCTTCTTGGCAACAAGGGCACACTGTTGACTCATATCCAGCTTCTCGTCCACTGTCACCCCTAGGTCCTTTTCCGCAGAACTGCTGCCTAGCCATTCGGTCCCTAGTCTGTAGCGGTGCATTGGATTCTTCCATCCTAAGTGCAGGACCCTGCACTTATCCTTATTGAACCTCATCAGATTTCTTTTGGCCCAATCCTCCAATTTGTCTAGGTCCTTCTGTATCCTATCCCTCCCCTCCAGCGTATCTACCACTCCTCCCAGTTTAGTATCATCTGCAAATTTGCTGAGAGTGCAATCCACACCATCCTCCAGATCATTTATGAAGATATTGAACAAAACCGGCCCCAGGACCGACCCCTGGGGCACTCCACTTGACACCGGCTGCCAACTAGACATGGAGCCATTGATCACTACCCGTTGAGCCCGACAATCTAGCCAACTTTCTACCCACCTTATAGTGCATTCATCTAGCCCATACTTCCTTAACTTGCTGACAAGAATACTGTGGGAGACCGTGTCAAAAGCTTTGCTAAAGTCAAGAAACAATACATCCACTGCTTTCCCTTCATCCACAGAACCAGTAATCTCATCATAAAAGGCGATTAGATTAGTCAGGCATGACCTTCCCTTGGTGAATCCATGCTGACTGTTCCTGATCACTTTCCTCTCATGTAAGTGCTTCAGGATTGATTCTTTGAGGACCTGCTCCATGATTTTTCCAGGGACTGAGGTGAGGCTGACTGGCCTGTAGTTCCCAGGATCCTCCTTCTTCCCTTTTTTAAAGATTACTACACTACATAAAGATCACTACATTAGCCTTTTTCCAGTCATCCCCATGTAAGTATTTTTAGACAGTGATCAAGACTTCTTTACTACTACTTTACTGGCACATTCAAATATTTCTAAGAGAATAGCAAGACACAATTTACCTTTGCAGAAACTGTGCTGGTTAGATGTGTTTATATCACAATCTTCCAAAAATTGTTGTTGTTCTGTTTCAACCAATTTGACTAATAAGCCTTACATATGTACCTGGCTATATTTCCTCAGATCATCCCCAGAGCCTCTTTAAAACATAATTACAGCATTTACTACCCTCAAATATTCTATAACAGTGGTTGTTTTTAATGAGAGTGCATATTTCTGTTAGAGGCTCAGCCACTTCATATTTAAGCTTCAGAAGAAGAAGATGTGTGTCCCTGTGAGTGCTCCACTGTAGATGTATCTGCGCCTCTGTACCGCTAATCAGAGATTTTAGGTAGCAGTGTCCATTCAGCCTGCACAGGTGCTCTCCCTCCCTCGTGGTTTGCCTGAAGACTATCTAATGCTGTGCGGGCAAACTGCCCCCCGTTTCTTCTCTACCGCAAAGCCCCATATTGGGAACTCTGAAGTAGAGGGGAGGAGGGTAGGTTGTGGAGCACCCATAGGGACACACATCTCGAAGAACCATCGTTTCTGCACAGGATGAGTAACATCCACTTCTTCTTCGAGTAGTGTCCCTCTGGGTGCTCCACTATAGGCGACTTTGCAGCAGTATCCCCAATGAAGGGCTGAGACTTCGAGTGGAGTCTGTTATTAAAGAGAGTAGTGCAGAGCCAAAGATGGCATCAGAGGCTGAGTCTCCAGTGATCACATAGTGCTCTACAAAAGTATGGGTTGAGGCCCAAGTTGCAGCTCTGCAAGTTTCCGTCATGGGGAGATCCTTAAGGAATGAGACCGAGGTAGAAACTGACCTCGTGGAGTGTGTGCAGAGTCCGGATGAAGGCAAGAGGTTGAGCCCCTGGTATAGTGAGTAATGCAACCAGAGACCCATTTGGATAATCTTTGAGCCAATATTGCAGAACCTTTGGATCTTTCTGTAGCCAGTGATTTTAGTTTATTATCCATTTATTGTGTGATGTTAAGATTAATCAATATGTTTTATTACATAAATTCATTGTATGTTAATTAGAGTTAATTTGTAGGATTATAAAAGTATATGATTGATCAGTATTTATCAGAACCAAGCTAAGTTCCCTCTAAGCTGTGTGACCGCACAGCAGCCTATTAAGTGCCACGCAGGCACTCAGGGCTGCGCTGGGGAGAGATGCCCCCCCATAGCACCGTACTCACTGCAGTGCCCCTCCCCAAGCCTCGACAGTACCAGCTATATAATGGCACCAGGCTCACACTCAGCAGGGGCCCTTCACACTCCACTTCACTTGGCTCCTCTCTGGACGCTTCCCCACGCTCCTATGGGCCCGCCGGCCCAGGGCTCCTCTGTCTGACCCCGCCCTCCGTCATGGGATGGGAGGGTGGAAAGGAGCCCATCATTCCTCTGGGCCACTGGTGTGGGATAGTCTGCGGTGGACCATCACTGGCGGCCCGGACTGCGGATGGAACTGCTGCGGCCAAGGGCGAGAGGCTCCCCAACCCCGGCCCCAACCCAGCGCTCCTCTTGGACCTGCCACAGATGGGGGGAGAGGCCCTCCAGCCCAGCCCCCTGGTCCCTGGAGCTGCTGAGGACGGAGAAGAGGTGCCAAAACCAAGCCTAGCCCAGGAGCTGCCGGGGCAGCCTGCACCCCACCCCCTCACTCCAGCTTGCACCCCCCAGGAGGAGGCTCTCACCCCCTTCTGCACCTCAACCCTCTGCCTCAGTCCTGAGCCCCTCATCCTTGGCCCACCCCACACCCCCAGCCAGAGTCATCAGCCCCCAGCACCCCAACCCTCTGCCCCAGCCCTGAGCCCCCTCCCACACTCCGAACCCCTCGGCCCCACCCCACCACATGAATTTTGTTATGTGCACCAGTATGGAGGTGATGTGTCACCTCCATATTTGTGCACATAACAAAATTCTTTCAGCACATGTATGGGAAAAATTAGAAGAACACTGGAACCAAGTATTAGATGTGAGTAAGACAAGCTGAAACAACCTGTAGGCTGAGGCCTGCAAGACTTTAGCTTAGCTATTTTAGGCCTTGGAGACAAGAAACCATGACTTAAGCCAGTGACCGAGAAATAACCCTAAGATTATGGGAAAAGAGGAACTAAGTGGTAATATTGCACAAAATTATCCAGAAGATTAATATTAGATCATAAAAATACTGTAAAGGCCCATCTGTCTCAGATGTGTGTCTTAATCACAGGATACAGGTTGTGCGTCAATGCTAGCGAGAATAAAGGAAAATTACACAGCCTATAGAAAAGTGGGGTTCCTTAAGTTTCCAGGGGACGCAGACCAATAAGAGAAAAGAAGGTTGACACTTTTATGGACATGCACAGAATGCAGGTATAGACAGAATCACATTATAAAAAGGGGATGCCCAGAATGGGAAAATTGAGCTCCCTATGGGAGATTCCAGCAGGAATCATTCCTCTACTGATGATCAAGCCTTGAGAGATCCATCAGACCCTAACACTATTGTTAAGGATGTGAGTATAATTATATTTGTAATTTTTGCATAGGTCTGTATAAAATTTCTATATGCTTGGTAATCATAACTTTAACTGTAACTTTAATAAAACTTGTAAAATAGACTAGACTTTGTACTGGTGAATGTATGTGTGGTCACACTACCCTTAGTCTTTATGTGTTCCTAGAGACCCTAACTCTGAAGCAAGGAGCAGAGGTGACTTTCATAGAATCAAATCATAGAATGTCAGGTTTGGAAGGGACCTCAGGAGGTCATCTAGTCCAACCCCCTGCTCAAAGCAGGACCAATCCTCAATTTTTGCCCCAGATTCCTAAATGGCCCCCTCAAGGATTGAACTCACAACCCTGGGTTTAGCAGGCCAATGCTCAAACCACTGAGCTATCTCTCCCCACACTCTGTTAAGATTGAAACTGTATCCTCCAGAGCTGAACCTACGGTGGTGTAATACCACATTACAAAATGCACTTTGAATAAAATAAAAGGCTACATTTCCACAAACGAAAGAGTTTAGGAGACTTTCTATAGTCCTTAGTCTTGTCCAAGTAGAATGCTAGCATTTTTCTAACATCTAGCATAGGCAGAATCGCTTCCCTGTTATCATGATGTGGTTTTGGGAAAAAACAGGAAGATGGATTTGTTGATTCATATGAAAAGCAGAAGCTACTTTTTAGGGAGAAACTTGTGATGCAGCCTCAATGTTACTTTGTCTTTAAAAAAGAGTGTGAATGGCAGGTGTGCCATCAGGGCTGCTATTTCTCCTATGTGCCTAGCTGAGGTGATGGCAACCAGAAATGCTGTCTTCATAGAATCATAGAATATCAGGGTTAGAAGAGACCTCAGGAGGTCATCTAGTCCAACCCCCTGCTCAAAGCAGGACCAATCCCCACTTTTTGCCCCAGATCCCAAATGGCCCCCTCAAGGATTGAACTCACAACCCTGGGTTTAGCAGGCCAATGCACAAACCACTGAGCTATCCCTCCCCCCCATGGACAGGTACGAAAGAGAGTAAGTCATCATGGGCTCAAAGGGAGGCTAGTTAAGGCTCTGAGAACTAGATTAAGATTCAAGGTTTGAGTGAAAAGAAAAAGAGGACTTGTGGCACCTTAGAGACTAACAAATTTATTTGCGCATAAGCTTTCGTGAGCTACAGCTCACTTCATCAGATGCATTCGACTTGAGTAGGTGGTCTCACATGCAGGAACAGGTTTCCAATGCTCTTATAGAAATCTATGTGTCAGTGGGTGAGCGAACACTGAGTATCCATCTACTTGACAGTGGGAGGCCATTATGAGTGCTAGATGTACTTTAAGGGAGCTGAGAGAGAGTTCTGATTTTTTGAGGTCTAAAACATAGTCTAAAATCAGAGGGAGGGAGAATGACACCAAATTTGGAATTGTTTCCATTTTTGCAGGTAAGTATGCCGAGTGGTCGATTTTGGCTATGTAGAAACACCTTGTCAGACCATTCTACCACTAAGTATTGGAACCAAGAAGGAGTCAAGCCTAGAGATGAAAGATCCACAAGTTGGGGTAAAGGATGAGTCTGTAGTTTTAAGAAAGTCATTTTGAGAATGGGCCGAAGACAGACCAGAGGACATACTGCCATCTGTGCCAGGTAAGGGAACCAACCTTACCTTGGCCAGGAGGGGGCAATCAAAATAACCCTTGCTTTGTCTCATTGTATTGTCAACAGGATCTTGGATAGTAAAGGAAATGGGGGAAAGGAGTATAAAAGGTCCCTGACCCATGAGAGAATGAGAGCATCTCCCAGAGACTGTTTCCACAGGCCTCTCTTGGAGCAATAGTGAGGACATTTCTTGTTCCAGTAAGTAGTGAAGAGCTCTATAGTCAGGGTTCCCAAAAGGCAAATATGTCGTGAAACACCTCTGAGTTCAGTTCCCATTCGTGGTTTTGTGAAAAGTTCTGACTGAGACTGTTGGCTGTCATGTTCTGTATCCCTGGTAGGTAGATGGCTTAGATGAGCATGTTGTGATGGTTGCACCAATTCCAAAGTTTGAGTGCTTCTGTACAGAGGGAGTGAGATCTGAAGCCTCCCTGGCGATTTATGTAAAACATATTGTCCATCATGATCTTTGTGAGAGAAGGTGTGCCCAGGCGTTCCTGGTAGCTCTTAATGCTCCCAGCCTATTAGGGAGGCATCCTTCTTCAGAGTTGGTGATGGTTGTACGAACGGGACACCTGTTCGGACATTGGATGGGTCTTTCTACTAGTCCAGGGAGAGCTTTACAGTGTAGGGCAATTATAGTGGTTTGCTTAGTTTGTCCTTGTTTGGGGAATAGACGGATCTGAGCCACATCTGTAGACACCTCATGAACAACCGAGCGTGTGGCGTGACGAAAGTACTGCTGCCATATGACCAAGCATCTGTAGACAATTCCTGGCTGATGTTTGTGGACTGGCCTGGACTATCTCAGTGAGACTTGTGAGGGTGGTGAACCTGTATAGCAGGAGGAATGCCCTCACTTATACTGTGTAAAATTCAGCACCAATAAACTCCAGTTGCTGTACTTGGGTGAGTGCTGATTTCTGGGTGTTGAGCTGTGGGCCAGTTGCAAAAATGTGCACATGGTCGTCTGAGTGGCTTGTGTGGCCTCCTTAAATGAGGGAGCCCTGAGGAGGCAGTCATCAAGGTATGTTCACAGGTGTGCTGCTATGATGGACAGAACCTTGGAGAATACCCTGGGATTCAGATGAGAAGCCGAATGGGAGCACCCTGTATTAATAATGGTTCTGGCCAAAGGTGAACTGTAGGAACTTCCTGTGTGACAGTTTGTATTGAGGTGTGGAAGTAGGCATCTTATAGGTCCAAGGCTAAAAAACAATCTCCTTGCTCTAGAGCTGAAATAATTGCTGCTAGCGTGACCATCTTGAACTTCTGCGACTTCACATATCTGTTTAATGCCCTTAGATCTAGAATGGGCCTCCAACCTCACTTCGTCTTGGGGATCAGGAAATAACAGGAGTAAAACCCCTTGCCTCTGAGTTGCATCAGAACTGATTCTCTGGCCCCTAAGCATAACAGATTATCTCTTTTCTGGCAAAGTAAGTTCTCATGAGAAGAGTCCCTAAAAAGGGACAGGGAAGGAGGGTGGCTATGGGGGAGGGGTGTGAATTGAATGGCATAACCCTTCAAAATAATTTTCAAGACCCATCTGTCGGAGGTGATATTTTGCCAACCTTTGAGAAAGATGATCAGGTGACTTCCGAAGGGCCATGACAAGTGCATAGATGGCAGTTGATTTTGCAAGGAACAGCTGTTTGAGACCGTGACAAACCTGTCAAAGGTGCTTAGGGAAGGAGGGTTGTGAGGTCACAGACTTCCATTGCTTCCATTTTTGTACCCTGGATCTTTTACATTGTGGCTCTTAAGAGCGCTGTGATGATAGGTACTGAGGTGGTCATGAACTGTGCTGTGGTTGAGAGCCATATTTTCTCTTTTGTCCAGCAGTATAGATTCCCAGGGATCATAACGTGGCCTGGGAATCCTTCAGAGTATGAAGAGAGGTGTCAGTCTTATAAGCGAAGAGCTTGGGGCCTTTGAACGGGAGATCCTCAACCATTGGCTGTGCTTTTTGGGGCAACCTGGAAAGCTGTAATCAAGATGCCCATCTCATTACCCCTGCTGTGGAGACTGAGTGGGCTGTTGTATCTGCTGCGTCCAATGCCATCTGTAGTGCAGTTCTGGCTACTAACTGGGCCTCTTTGGAAATGCCCTGAAACTCTTCTTTTTGCATCTCTGGTAGATGTTCAATAAACGCATGGAGTTTTCCATAATTAATAAATTCATATTTTTTTCTTTTTTGTTTTTTTTTCTAATTGAGAAAAACAGAAAGTCTAGACTACTATATGCCACTATGAGGGTGATCCCTCCAGCAAGGGGGGGGGGGAACGACCTTAAAAAAAGTTTTTTTTAAAAATCCCAACAGGGTAAACAGAAACTCTAACTATTAAAGACAACAAAAAGACTAAAAATAACTACTACTTAAACTAATGAGGCAGAGGAGGAAGAGATAACTTCTCGCTCCATTTGAGGCCAAAGGTAGTTGAGAAGGAACTGGGGGCGATTCACATGCACAGCGCTCGATAGCCTCAAGGCAAACAATGAGAGCGCATGTGCGGGCCGAACAGACACTGCTACCTAAAATCTCTGATTAGAGGCTCGGGGCATAGATACACCCACAGTGAAGCACCCATAGGGACACTACTCAAAGAAGAAGTCTTGAATATGTAGCTAGGCCTGGTGACTTACTGCTTTATAAATTATCAGTTTGCTCCAGGACCATCATCTTCTGACACCTCAATAGCTGCTATCATCTCATCGTTATTACCAGAAACAATTAACTAAATCAGAAAGTTAAGAAGTAAAGAAGTCTAAGTGTATTTACAATGAATCAATACTTTAAAATACAGGTATATTTCCACTGACAGTTTAGCATAGCCGTAGGCACCACACTTAAGATTCATATGACCTAATTATTGTATATTTGCATTACACTGTCTAATACTCATTTAAAAAAACTAGGAATTCATATGCAGAATACTCTACTCTTGAACACTTGCTAAGTATATTATTCTCTTGCAACCCTTCTGAAAATAATTTAGTTATTGTTTTAGGTGTGTAGTCAGGTATCATTTATGGTTTACTATTACCTGTTGGCAGAAAAGCTGCATAGCTTTAATCTACAGTACAAATCAAGAACACTAAATCTTAACAGATATTTTTCTCTGTTCATTGAGAGAGTTTTTTTTTTAAATTGTAAGACAAAGGCTAAATTATGTTTGTGTCATTCCTGTGAATTCCATTAGAGAGCAGACATGCACTGGGGTATAGTAAGATGGCAGCTATGGTCTTCATTCAGTCCTGCATAGTTTCTACAACACTTAAGTCTATGTTTATTTCATACCTGTCTATCCCATAAATGTAGACGACTGAAAACATCTCACAAAAAGCAATTATCAGCAAGGGAATGGATCCAGCAAAACTGTCAAATAGTGCCAGCCAGTAGTTACCAGAATTCAGCACAAAAATAAAAGCAAGCAAATAAGACCCGGCACAAATCAAACCTGTAAATAAAGAACAAAGTCAAATATTTTAGGCATAGACTAAAGCATAAAAACTAATAAGAAATGTGAGACTGTTCACTTCTAACTAATTTTAAGACAAGACAATTCCAAATTTCTTTAAAGATGAGAGATACCGAAGAACCATACAATACCTACCTGTAACAAGTTCCTTAGGCCATTTTTTGGGTACGATATTAAGATCTTGCAAAGGTACAAGAACACCTTCCATGTTTCCAAACATAGATGACAAGCCTAAGCAGAACAGCATGATAAAGAAGAGAATGGACCACAAAGGTGAGACAGGCATTTTGGTGATAGCTTCAGTGAAGACTATAAAAGCCAAGCCAGTTCCTTCAACTCCCTGTAGAGAAATAACAGCAGACTCAAAACGTAGGAGCACTGACACTATTTAGCATTTAAAAATACTTCCATGTATATCATAGATGGTAATGCATTATACTGTACTATAGTTATACTTTTCTATTTATTTTCATAAATCAACCCTAATTCTGCATTATGTTTACTGTTACATGTATAAAGTATATTACTGAGATAACTTTTCTGGAATGGACAATAACAAAATAAAATCAAACCACGTAACCAATTTTTCCCTATAGTTTTCTCCTTATCTCCCACAATTGTGCCATGAATAGAATGCTCACTGAAACCACTGGGAGTTCTGGTCAAAAAGGACTGTGCAGATGGAGGCATTATATCAGATTATAAGAAGCCCAACGAGCCAATTTAGATGGAGTCAGTTTTTCACAGAATAACATCAATCCTAAACAGAGCATCACTATAACTAGAAGTACAGTTTACACATTGCAATTCAGTAAGACAGTTTGAGTTATGCTCTGAAACCACTCCTATTTCATGGGCAATAAACCCAAATACAAACTTTTAAAAATATCCACAGTTTTTTAATATATGTTAAGTGCTATTTAGTTTGCAAAGTCAAGCATTCAAAAGCTTGAAAATACCAGATTTACAAATGCCAGAGCAATCTTTATTTCCCCAATTTGTGCATCCATCCTGTGCACTGAATAAGGAAAATATAGTATTTGAAAATCCTGTGGAAAATATAGTATGTGATCATGTAATTAAAGACAGTATCCTAATGCATATAAACAAAGGGTCTAAATTAAGATGTCCAGGAAACTGTAAATCTGACATTCCCTAACTTTTGATTGCTTGTCTTCACAACCTAAATAGTTACCTCAATGTAGGGTTTTTTCATATGTATTTTCCTAACTTTTCTAAAAGATAAAGGTAAAAATAAAATTCTGTTATATACAACTGTAACAAACCCTTCCCACCAACCAATCATCAGCAGGGTTTGAAACCTAACCCTTTAGCATGGCAGCACTAGCTGCAGGTAACTGAACTTCAGGGTTAGCTGGCAGCAGGTATGGTTGATGTCCCAGAGTGGGGCTGGATGGGTCCAGGGTTGGCTGGGATTGGTTGGAGTGGGGAACTTGGCCCAATTCTTTCTCCTCACCTTGGGAGCTGAGGGAAATCCTGCCCCACATTGTGCCCCAGAGGGAGACATGGGCCATGTTTTGGGTCCAGGCTGGGAATCCAGCCTTTCTTTCTTTTCTCCCACTATAGCTGCTCTGGCAGCTCCTAGGCTTTTCCAGAGTAGTGTTGTCTGCCAGCACTTTAACAGTACACTGAGCCTGGGCTTAGAATATTTGTGGGTTTTGTTATTATTCTGGGTGGCTGCCAAAAATTTCTTGAGGAATGAAAGTGAGAGGAGGGAAATGTCAATGTTTAACAGTTTATAGCTCAGCAAAAGCTGAATGGATTTTCATGGGCCAAAGAAAAAGCACTTCCCTAGTCCAGAGGCATTCCTTCTACCAAATATCAAAAGCATGCTGTAAATGGAGTAAATGTGAAATCATCTCATAGAAAAGGTTGCAACAGGTTCCTTTATACTGGTTCATCCATTGTATTTCCTTTATAATGGAAAGCGTTAAGAAACTTAAATATAAGGGCTGTTACCAGCTCACTCTGTAGTAGTGTCAACTTACATCAGTTAAGAAACTTTCGAGGTTACAGGTCTCAAACTTAAGGCCTACAAAAGTCATTGTATCAGTCATGTTACACCACTTCTGCATCTGTTCAAAGTTTTCCTGGGTTACATTACCTTCTGGCAAATCGAAAGCATTTGTCAGGGTAAGAATATTTCTGTGAAAGTAAAATATAAATAATTGGAAATTAATGTTTGTATATAAGCAAACTAAGATTTCATCTTCATCATCAAATACGTTATCATTAATTCCATGTCTCATAGTAATAAAGAAGATACAATAAAGAAAGGTGTTGTATTTGTCTAGTTGTCTGTGTACAGGACTGAGTGCCAGGAAGTCCACTGAGTTTCGCAGGTACAAATTCTAATGTGGGGGCCCCTACTATGTGTCACTATGACAGGGCAAGCCTAACCCCCAGTGACTGAGTAGGGGGGGATGGGCAGAGAGGACAGCTGGCCCCTCTGCTCTCAGAGCCCTAGCTGGCTAGAGGGCAGGGAAGAAATCCCACTCCTGGCCTCCTGCTACCAGCTCTTCTTTCACTGGAGAAGGGGAATGCTGTTCAAGAGCAGCTCTGCCCATCTGGGTACAGGGGATTGGCCACAGGCCACCTGACTGGCTCTGGGGTGAACTGGCTGACAGAGTGCAAAGAAAAGCCCTCATAGGTCAAAAAGAGAGCACATGCTGCTACTGGGAGGGGCGGGCCTAACTAAATGCAGCCTGAACCCAGGGCTAGGAAACTCATCCAGGAAACAGGGTGTATGCAACCCACATCCAGCACTGAATCATCCATTGTATTCCATGCCTCAGTTCAGGAGACATTATGGAAAAAATTCTGCTGGCTTTGTACGAACCAGTGAATGAGATTTTTAATGAAATGAAGGACACAGACATCATCAGAGAAAGTTACAGCACTTGGGCAACCCCCATCATCCTGGTCATGAGAAAGCATGGGAAAATCCAATTGTGTGTGGACTATTGGAAACTCAACCAATTTACACATAAAGATGCACATCCCCTTCCTCAGCAAAGCTGCTCTTCATTTTGCCTCCCTAATGATATAGCTAGCAGATGTTGGCAGAACAGATGGCCCTAGAGGACCAGCAGAAGATAGCATTTACCACACCCATGACATTTTGTGAATTTTCATACATGCCATTCAGGCTTTGCAATGAGATGGAAATGTTCCAGTGACTGGTAGAGCATTGCCTAGGAAACAAGTATTTCCAGATTGTCCTTTTGTACCTGGATGACATCATTGTGTAGTCAAAGGTTTATGAAAGTTACATGAAATATCTAGATGTTGCATTTACTAAATTAACTCAATATGTGTTGAAGATTATATCTTCGAAGTACCACTGTTGAGAAAGTGGCATACCTCAACCATAGTGAGACAGCAGATAGGATCTTCTCTGATTCAGAAAAGATCCGAGTTATTAATGGTGTGGACAACCATTTTTTATACATGCCTAGAGTTTGTTAGATTCTACAAAAGACTTTCATAAAGGACTTTGCCAAAGCTGGGTGCATCCCTTCATGCCCATTATGAGGATTAAAGGGCAGGGTTGCCAATAGGAGTCCCATGGATTGGACTGAGGAATGTAAGGAGGCCTTTGAGTGCTTGAAGTTTGCCCTGGTAGGAACACCAGTACTAGTCTACCTGGAACACATCCATATTTTCAGACTTTATACAGATACCAGTAACAAAGGATTGGGCACTGGCCTCTCCCAGGACCAGGATGTACAGGAGATGGCAATTGCATATGCCAGCTGAGGAATGAATGTATCAGAGCAGAATGACAAATGCTACAGCTCTTCCAAGCTAGAATTCCTGCCCCTGGACAAAGCCATAACTAAGAAGGGCTACTAGGCAGCTGTTCCCATCACTTTATATACAGATAACCTTATGGCATACATCAACTCTGCCAAACTGAGAACACTGGAGGAATGCTGGACCACAAGGCTGCCTATCTATACCTTCATGCAAATACAGCTGCTCTATCTAGGCTTCAAATAATATTTGAGTCAGAAATGCTGCAAAGTATAAAGATTTGGGGAGGGATAGTTCAGTGGTTTGAGCATTGGCCTGCTAAACCCAGGGTTGTGAGTTCAGTTCTTGAGGGGGCCATTTAGGGATCTGGGGCAAAAATGGGGATTGGTCTTGCTTTGAGCAGGGGGTTGGACTAGATGACCTCCTGAGGTCCCTTCCAACTCCATGATTTAGAGATGATGAAAGTGCTAGAAATCTTTCAGCATAACAGTGCTCTCTAGCACTGAGTGCAAAAAGCTATCCTGGAAGCCACCCAACAGCTGGAAGCTGAGGCAGTGGATCCATTTATAGGAGCTGAGGGGAAGACTGGTATACAGCACTTGGGATCCCAGGACAAAAGAAGAAATTGCCCAAACTGTACTGCGTCCACCAGGGGCTGAGGTGGTTCTCCAAGCCTGCCACAATGTTTCCAGCCACTTAAAATCTAAAAAGACTGTGATGGCTGTCTGCAGGTGGTTTTGCTGTGTGGACCTGACCCAGGAACGTGCAGGAGCGGTGTGAGGACTGTAAGATCTGTACCTATAAGAGGAAACCAATACCAGGGAAAAGGACCTTCTTTAACCCAACAGAGATCAACTCATGTTTACAGCTGTTAGCATTAAAACCACTTGAAGGTGGAATCAAGCCAAAGTGAGTCATCCTACATCCTGATCATTGTAAATAACTAAATAAAATTTCCAGCTGACAGTGCTTCAAGGACATCATTGTCAGATCAGCCTGAAACCAGGGGTAGGAAACCAACCTAGGAAGCTGTCAGGTGCACAGCTGCAGTCAGGCTGGAAGACACAACCCAGATTCAGTGAAGAAGCCCTGACCAGCACGATGATCATGTGAACAGACATATTGATCACCATCCTCTTTGTAAGGTCCCTTAATGTGTTGAAAACTGTTTTCAGGTATCCTCTCAGTCTTCTTTTCTCAAGCCTAAACATGCTCAGTTTTTTTGACCTTTCCTCATAGGTCAGGTTTTCTAAACCTTTATCATTTTTGTTGCTCTCCTCCAATTTGTCCACATCTTTCCTAAACTGTGGTGCCCAGAACTGTATACAGTGCTCCATCTGAGGCCTCACCAGTATTAAGTAGAGTGAGACAATTACCTCCAATGTCTTACACACAACATTCCTGTTAATATACTTCAAAATGATACTTCACAATTGCATCACACTATTGATTTTCATTCAATCTGTGATCCACTATAACCCCCAGATCCTTCTCATATGTGTGACTTCTCATAGGAGTACATTAATAGTCCTTTTTTTACTAATTGATAAAATCTGGTACGTATCTGATAATGGTATTTATTTCTTAGTTGATTCTCAGCTTCCCAAAGGTTATGCAAGTGAACCAAGAGTTTTGGGCCTAGTGAGAATCAAATAGATTCTCCCACCACAAGCCATGTACTAAATTTGAATTTGAGGATAGCTTAGCAAACTGGGATGGCCCCACCACATTAACAATTCCACAAAAAGTGGTAAATCCAGCCCATATGGATTGTATAGGTTTCTCATTCTACAGATCCAATCCACATATCTGAGGAGGGTAGATGCATAGCTCTGCACTTTGAGCTGTTTATTTTTGAGGATGTGCCCCAAAGTGCACACACAATTGTTTGCTCCCACAAAGTACTCATATAGGTATGTGCATATTCAAATCTGCACACAGACATCTGGAGACCCGGGACTGAAAATCTGCCCCTAAATTATGATAAAGAAAAATTATCTAAATCCTGTTCAAATAAACCAAAGTAAAATTACT
The DNA here is from genome assembly GCF_965152275.1 of Natator depressus. Taxonomy (NCBI): domain Eukaryota; kingdom Metazoa; phylum Chordata; order Testudines; family Cheloniidae; genus Natator; species Natator depressus. The sequence goes on along the minus strand of NC_134235.1, from coordinate 143,745,301 downwards.
CACCTGTTCCCACTTGGGTCATGTATAAGCGTATAATAGGGTATACCAGCCATTCTTGCATTTATTATGCAGACATTTTGGGTCAAATAAGGATTTTAATTACTCTTTTTACAATATTTATTGGTAATAGTGAATACGAATATATTCAAAATTATGTTAACTTTTACAATTAATAAATTGTAAAAAATAAATTTTACATTCATAAATAGATATCAGCAGAACTGGTTCCGCAAAATAGTTGGGACATATTCATTGCTGGTGTGAGCTTTAATCAATTTTTGTCTAAATCTTCCATGGAAAAGTTCAAATTTTCTTTCAAAAAATCAAAAACTGAAATTCTACAATTCAGAAATTATGCCAGGGCCTCGTGAGAGTTGTAGTTATGGTTTCTCATGCTACCATTCACCTTTATAGCCTGGGTTCTATGGATGGATTATATCTCCTGTGATGCAGCATGGTCTCACCTCACAGTGAGGGGAAATGGCTGCATCATGGGAGTCCCCAGTTTTGGTGCATCGTGGGAGATATAGTCCAGCTGAGGAGCCTAGTTTATACAGGAGAATGGGGACCTGAGGAAACCAAACTATAACTCTCATGACAAACCATAGCAGGATAACTGAATCAGTAGGGGCTAGAGAGAGCTCAGTGGTTTGAGCATTGGCCTGCTAAACCTAGGGTTGTGAGTTCAATCTTTGAGGGAGCCACTTAAGGACCTGGGGAAACCCTGATATTCTACGAAATAGTTTGGGTTCTGGCTAACTTATTTTTGGTTTTCAGGAATGAAAATTCAGTGGAAAACAATTCCTTTTCACATACACACACAAAAAAAATGGTTTGGTGGATAACCCAATTTTCTGCAAAAATATTTTCACTGAAATATTTGACCAGTCCTGAATTCAGTGGTTTATGCCTGATTATGCTAATGGTAAATTGTCTCATTACATGTAAAACTATAGTTATTTCAGTATTCATGGTGGGTATTTTGCCAATTTGATCTACCTCTGTGCCAATGGAAATTGCCTCCTTAATAGCTATTTCTGAAAGAACTATATTGACAAAATTATCTCACAAAATGGAATATCAATGACTGGATGGTTTTAACTCTTTAAAACATCACTGTTCAGAACTTTCAAAGGTTAGGGTGGCTATAGGTGGAAAAGGAGGACTGGTCAAACAACTGCCACTCATTATGGTACCATCATTTTGGTTTATTTACTTTTCATTTACAATGAAATAAACACATCTTAGAAAATCAGATGATCAAAAGTTATTGATCTTGGACATGATCATGATTTTTGTTTAAGTTACAGTCAACAATATGGGACCAGATCCTGTAACTGGTCCATAGGGCTCCTTGTGCAAGCAAGTGCTATTCACATGAATAACAGAATAATTCTAACTGAACTAATGGTGTGGAAAGGCAGGCTGCTTCCACTCATGCTAAACAAAAGTCTGTGTAATTAGGTTTTATTACAATTTACCCGTTGAAACAGTCATCATATCTCTTTGTTGCCCTGAACCCAATGATGGAGTATATGACAGTTGCTGCATAAATGGATGTGAAACCATTGATTATAGAGATAATCACAGCATCTTTCTCACAGTTGTTGCTGTAAATCAAAAGACAGAAACATCAGTGAATTTTCCCCAATATATATATAATATTAAAAATTGATTATTGGGATTATCACAGGATCAGGACACTAATTTATATGTATATAAAAAGTTCTCTGAGAGTTTAGAAACAAATCTGTTAACTAGGTTGAGATAAACTTAATTAAAAACTGTATCCTCAAGAACTTTAACATTGCTCAGTCATTTTTGTCTTTAATTAGATTGAAGGAATAACACAGCTACATCAAACTTTCAATACAGTTAAAATTAATCAATCATGTGCAAAGGTTATACTTGAAGAAATAAAGTTGTAATTAAGCTAAATTATCGATATGTCAGAGGATAAATTAGAATAAGAACATAAGAACGGCCATATTGGGTCAGACCAAAAGTCGACCTAGACCAGTATCCTGTCTTCTGATGGCGGCCAATGCCAGTTGCCCCAGAGGGAAAGAACAGAACAGATAATCATCAAGTGATCCATCTTGTCACCTGTTCCCAGCTTCTGACAAACAGGTTAGGGACACCATCCTGGCTAATAGCCATCAATGGACCTATCCTCCATGAACTTATCTAGTTCTTTTTTGAACCCTGTTGTAGTCTTGGCCTTCATAACATCCTCTGGCAAAGAGTTCCACAGGTTGTCTGTGCATTATGTGAAGAAATACTTCCTTTTGTTTGTTTTAAACCTGTTGCCCATTAATTTAATTTAGTGACTCCTAGTTCTTGTGTTATGTGAATGTAAGAATATAGAATGTAAGAGTATTGCTGTCATTCGCATGCTTGCAAGATGGTTTTGTTGCGGGAAGGGGAAAGGGTATGAATAATGTGACTTTTCCTAATCACTGTGACAGAGTGTCAGCCCTAGTGACCAGTTTATATTTTACCCCTTACAAATCATGAACTCTTGCATAGCTTATATTTGTTTTAAGGTTATCTATACAATTAAAAAAAGGCTAGAAACTTTTTTTTAAAAAATTATCATTGACTTGTATCTATCCCCCAAAATCATGGGGACTCTGCAGCTAGAGGCCCTGAGGGCCCCAAATGCCAGTTATCTGTGTGTGTAAATGAAAGCTATCTCTGGCACAAAGAGCACACCTACATTTTTGAGGCGTATTTCACCTGTATTTGAAAACTTCACCTCGGATAAGAGATACTCACAACGATCATGAAACAATGAGAAATTCTGTGCATTCACATCCGGAATAGTGTGCTCAAATAAGGCACGATGCATCATATACACTGTGACAGATATTGCAACCTCATGCAATATCTTTGGGGACCATATTGTATTAAGTTTATATATCACCGTGGGCCATAGATTATATGAAACTCCAAGGAAGAGGGTTATCACAGCTACTCCATGAACCAAAGCAGTGGGGAGTGATTAAAGTGAATCACTTTGTAAACACTTCCAGAGAGGTATCACCCCCTGGGAGGTTTGCATATTCTGGTTCATACTGGGTTTCCCAGAGACCAAGAGACAAAGAAAGGGATTTTTTTTATAAAAAGGCTGGGTTTAAACTGACTCAGGGACTTCTTTCTCATCCAGCAAACAAACGCCTGATAAATTTAGTGTGCTTAAATCTGTTTATTGTTGTTATGTTTTCTCTGTATGATTTTACTTTAAGAATAAATGTTCTTGCTGAGAAAAAGCTGTGAAGTAACCTGTAACTGCTGGCAGTACACAGTTCATAGCCCTTGGAGAGAAAGCAACATACAGGCACTGGTTGTTAGGAAGGCTGGCTTACTGGGGATATCACAGGGAGCTGAGCCACCTTAAAACTTTCTGATCAGAAGAGAGTGGGACGAGGATCCCTGCCTAGAGACAGGTGACTGCTAGAGACCTGAGAACCTGACTAGGCACTCCTGGTGTGGACCATGGAGAGGAGTGGATACAGATGCAGTACCCTGAAACCGTGACACACATTACATACATTCATAGAGTTTAAGGCCAGAAAGGACTATTAAGTTATCTAGTGTAAACTTCTGTGTCTCACCTGCCACTAAATTTCATCAGGTTTCAGAGCTATAGCTCACGAAAGCTTATGCTCAAATAAATTGGTTAGTCTCTAAGGTGCCATTAGTACTCCTTTTCTTTTTTGTAAATTTCATCAGTTACCCCTGTATTAAACCCATAACATTTTGTATAATGAGAATCCAATAGCAAATGGGCACAACTGATATTTGATTACAGAGTGCCTGTAACTTTCTGGTTAGTATAACTCAACCCCCAACTCCATCCATTTGTCATCATTTCTATTGACTTGATAATATATTTTATCTCTCAGTGTATGTAATGTATTTCTTGAGACCAAATCCTGCAATCTTTAGTTTGTCGATTCAGACAAAAAACTCATTAAAGAAGTTAAAGGGAGTTTTGCTTCAATAAAGTGAAGGAAGAAATGCATTATCTGGACACTGAAAAATCAAAGGACTACATTGTCCACTATGTATCAGAGGGGTAGCCGTGTTAGTCTTTATCCACAAAAACAACAGGGAGTCCAGCGGCACCTTAAAGACTAACAGATTTATTTGGGCATAAGCTTTTGTGGGTAGAAAACCCACTTCTTCAGTTGCATGGAGTGAAAATTGAAGATACAGGCATAAATATATATAGGCACATGAAGAGAAGGAAGTTACCTTACAAGTGGAGAACCAGTGCTGAAGGCCAATTCAGTCAACATGGATGTGGTCCACTCCCAATAATTGATGAGGAGGTGTAGATCGTTGATGATGTGCTGGAGAGGTTTTAGCGGAAGGCTGTACGTGATGGCCAGTGGGGTTCTGTCATTTTCCTTGTTGGGCCTGTCCTGTAGTAGGTGACTTCTGGGTACCCATCTCCCTCTGTCAATCTGTTTCCTCACTTCCCCAGGTGGATATTGTAGTTACTTACTACAGGACAGGCCCAACAAGGAAAATACACCACTGGCCATCACGTACAGCCCCCGGCTAAAACCTCTCCAATGCATCATCAATGATCTACAGCCTATTGTGGAAAACGATCCCCCACTCTCACAGGCCTTGGGAGGCAGGCCAATCCTCACTTACAGACAGCCCCCCAACCTGAAGCAAAAACTCACCAGCAACTACACACCACACCACAGAAACACTAACCCAGGAACCAATCCCTGTAACAAACCCCATTGCCTTCTCTGTCCCCATATCTACTCTAGCGACACCATCATAGGGCCCAGACACACCATCAGGGGCTCATTCACCTGCACAGCTACTAGTGTGATATATGCCTTCATGTGCCAGCAATGCCCCTCTGCCATGTACATTTGGCCAACCTGGACAGTCTCTGCTTAAAAGGATAAATGGACACAAATCAGACATCAGGAATGATAACATACAAAAGCCAGTAGGAGAACACTTCAATCTCCCTGGACATTCAATAACAGGTTTAAAAGTAGCCATTTTTCAACCACAAAACTTCAAAAACAGACTTCAAAGAGAAACTGCAGAGCTACAATTCATTTGCCATTAATTTGGGCTTGAATAGGGACTGGGAGTGGCTCGCTCACTACAAAAGCAATTTTCCTTCTCTTGGTATTGACTCCTCCTCATCAATTATTGGGAGTGAATCACATCCACCCTGACTGAATGGCCTTCAGCACTGGTTCTCCACTTGTAAGGTAACTCCCTTCTCTTCATGTGCCAAAATATATTTTTGCCTGTATCTGCAATTTTCACTCCATGCATCTGAGGAAGTGGGTTCTTTACCCACGATAGCTTATGCCCACAGAAATCTGTTAGTCTTTAAGGTGCCACCGGACTCCTCATTGTTATTGTCCACTATGTGTGGAGAAAACTCGGGTATAGTATATGAATTGCCATGAACTGCCCAAAGATGGAATTTCTTTAGAACTGTCCTATTTAGGGAGCAGGGATTACCCAGCTGCAGACTTGACTTGGATTCTTCTCCTTACATTTACAGAGTTGTTGAGCCCAACAGAGGCTCTGGCTATCTATGCAAGAACCTTGTGACTGTGCACTGCTTCTGGACCCCATGGCATGATGCGTTCTGAACAAACCAAGTTTCCACCGACTGGCCTATTTTGCCATTTCCTCCCCTGCTTTACAGCTTTGCTCTGAAGGGTGAGGGAGGGAAAGGGGGAGGAAACATTCAGTATGTAGTGACTCACATCATACAGGTTTATGCTGAATTCATTAGTATTATAGTGCATTGGTGTGCTCTGCTAGGATATGAGAAAAGAACAAGGGCTTCCAAAGGATGAAGAGAAAAGAGGATTGAAGTTGTACTCTTTTATCCCTCCAAAGAAGATGTGCTGGGTCTGAGTCTTCTCAACTGTTGGAGCTGAGAACCATCCAGCCCTAAATAATTATGCAATTAAAGGGCAGAATCTAACTGCAACACTTTATCTCAAATAATGAAATACTGATATCAAATTGTACTTTTTGTGCTTGCTACTTACTGGATGGAATTGTAACTAGAGAAGGAGATGAGGCCTCCGAAGGCAAGGGAGAAAGAGTAGAATACCTGGGCTCCAGCATCCAGCCATGTGACTGGGTTAGCCAATTCAGTAACCTGAGGTATCAGACAAAAGGTTTCATGAATGTATAATATGACATCTTATGATGTATAAATATTACAGCTTATGCTGAATATCAGAAAGTCATAATAGTGACTGGAACAAGATCATTGGAGAGATGGTACATAGTTAATTCTCACTCTTAAAACATAGACTGCAAACAAAATGAGTGCTTTTATAAACTACTTTTCTTTGTGTTTCCTGTGTGTTAAAATTAAATATAAGTAAAATTAAATAAACAAATATATACAAAGACAAGATTATGCAAATAATTGTCTCCCTGTAGGTGACAGTAGATTTCTTATCTCTTTCCTCCAAAAAGTGTTTAAGTTGTACCACTTAATACTGATTGATCAGTAGATAAACCCTGATATCTGGGCTTCCCATGGCAGCTGAACACTTATTTTAGTGAGAAACTGCTCTGAAAATAAACCATTTTAATACAGATATCTGGACAGAAAATTCCAAGATAGGACTATAATCCCATCCTAATTCCACCATTTATGTTTGAAACTCAGGCCAAGTGCTTTCTACTGGTAGAGTATGGAAGCATTCTAGAAGCAGAATGTAGTAGGAGGTAAGAAAATAGTTCACATTGTTCTGGAATGATCCCTCTGGCCCATTCAGGAGTTCAGCAACATAATTTGAGGGTAGCATATATTCTTTCATGTCTGAAAGAATAATCAGCATGATATGGTGATCGGTTTGAGACCGTAATCACCACTACAACAGAAGACCCAAATGGCTAGCATGCAATTATTAACAATTTCCTAATGTGTTCCTCTAATGAAGTCGTTCCAAAACTTGGTTCATGGCTTGTTCAGGGTAAGCCCGTGGTGGGCCGCAAGATGCTTTGTTTGGCCGGGAAAGGGACCTGCCAGTGGGAGTTGCGAGCAGCCTTACCTGTAGACACTCAGGTAAACTCATAGACTACCAGGGTTGGAAGGAACCTCAGGAGGTCATCTAGTCCAACCCCCCTGCTCAAAGCAGGATCAATCCCCAATTCTTGCCCCAGATCCCAAATGGCCCTCTCAAGGATTGAACTCACAACCCTGGGTTTAACAGACCAAAGCTCAACCCACTGAGCTATCCCTCCCCCCAGCTTCTCCAAGGCCGCCAGCAGCTTACCATGAACAAGCCGCGAACCAAGTTTGGGAACCACTGCGTCTAATGCAAAGAAGGGCTCTACCATCCAACTCAAGCCTTAAGGAAATGGCTTTTAGGATGCCTGAAGGATAGTCAGAATACATATTGATGGAAGGGGTTTATTTTCTACTTGTCATTAATGATACAGATATCTACTTAATGGCCTCATTCACAGACAAAAGAATCCAATCACTTACATTGGGAGTGAAGAGATATACAATTCCACTGACTGACCCTTTCAATGTCAAGCCACAGATCAGGAAAATGGTAAGCACAACGTAAGGAAGAGTTGATGTTACATACACTGCCTGGAGGAGGAACATGTAAATATTTTAAAATATGAGATAAATACTGTTTCGTGAAAAATAGCATAGAAAGAAGGAAATGAGAGGAGAAAACAATGAAATGTGAAACAACAGATAAACAACAGAAAAAAAGTGTCAAATTGGTCATGAGTAACATACTGTTGGAACTCTTATGTTTGAGAAATGCAGTACACGTATATTTTGAATTATTAATATATATATTTTGAGTCAGTGCTCAATTTAAGACAGGTTGTAACTCTTCAGCATTGAAATCAGGTCATTCTGTCATGACCACTAACTATGGGGGGGAAATCTACAACCTGATGTCTGATTATTACTGTTGATAATTAGGGGCTATTACAAAAATTTGGGAGCTGCTGAATGTGCAACATTTTTAAAAATCAGGATACTTATTTAAGTGCTTAACTGTGCACTTAGGAGCCTAACTTTAGGTACTCATTTTTTAAAACCTTGGATTTGGTATTTAGATAGTAAGTATTGAGGGATGAGCACAAACCCAAATAAGGACATACACATATGATTTGAGAATGGTCATAGCAAAAAGAACATTGGATCTTGGATCCTTCATTAAAGACATCTTAAAGGTAAATAAGTACAGAATGAGAGCAAGGCTTGTTGAGATCAGGGAGCTGGATCCTACTGAATCCACACATAAATTGAATCCCCATCCATCCTACTTCCCTGTTCAAAAGGATTGCTGAGATATAATTTTTTTTAATTGACATTGGCAATAATATTACTTTTGCTTATGAAATATGTAGCTTTTATAATGTGACTAGTTTCACATGTCCGCCTGTTAAATAGGGAATCACAATAGAATTTGTATATCTCACTCTCATATAAAACAAAATGTACCTTTCCTGTTGTTTCAATGCCTCTGATTGTGCACACATACAGTACTCCCCAGGCACATGTTAAACACAGTAAAAGCCACCACTGTATGGTGCCTGAATCATCAATGGAAGTGGAAATATTTAAAGTTTCTCTATACCAGAAATAATCTACAGGAGAACTCTTGGCACACTCTTCTACATAACCTGTAACCATAAAACAAATGGTCATTCAGTAAATTTATTATAGATATGTAAAATAATTATACACTGATGGTCTAATTCTATCCTAAATTACACAACTGTAATCCCACTGAAATTTGGTTGGTAAGTCTCAGAACCTCTTAGAACCTGGTTCCATGGGAAACTAATAGATTCTTACAGAAGGCCAGCCTAATGGCAATTCTCATAGAGATTTTGTTGTTTTATTAAACCTGTTGTTTTATTAAGTCTGTGAAGCTGAATAGGAGAAAGACTCTTGTATATGAGTTTCCTTTCCCGCCTTTTATTGACTGGCTATGAGGCGGTTATGGTGGCTTGGGGAGAAGAAAAGGGGAGGGAAGTTATGAAAACAGGTACCATTTCTACAGTATGTATTTTGGATTTTTTTTCAAATAAAAGAGATGTGTGCATGGGTGTTCTTCAGGGAGAGCCTCCTTCTCCAAACTCAATTTTAAAAAAAACCTTTGAGCCTTCCATTGTTTTTATCTTGCAAGAGATCTTTTCTGAGAATTCCCTTCTGGAATGTCCTTGAAGCAAGAGTCCCTATTGCCATTAATTGCCCTCTTTCTTCTCAATATAAAGGGCACAATTCTAGAGTTGGAACAATGTACAGGTGGATCTACTGATTGTTGATCTCTCTGCATGAACAGGTAAGTTTGGCTAAATGTAAATGTATACATCTAAAAACAAAGAAAATAGTGATATGATAAAGGAGTCTATCCTGGGAAGTAGTGACTCTGATAAAGATTTGAGGGTCATGGTGGATAAGCAGCTGAACATGAGCTCCCAGTGCAGAAAGATGAATGCAATGCAGACCAGAAAGATGAATGTAATCCTTGGATTCATACAGAGGGGAATCTTGAGGAGGAGTAGGGAGGTTTGTATTTGGCACTGGTACATCAGCTGCTGAAATATTGTGTCCAGTTTTGGTGTCCATAGTTCAAGAAGGATGTTGAGAAAGGTTCAGGGAAGAGCCACGAGAATGATTAAAGGATTAGAAACCATGCTTTATAGTGACAGACTGAAGGAGCTCAATATTTAGCTTAATAAAGAGAATAAAGGGTGACATGATTGCAGTCTATAAGTATCTACTTGGGGAAAAATATTTAATAATGGGTTCTTCTGTCTAGCAAATAAAGGTATAATACGATCCAATGGCTGGAAATTGAAGCTAGACAATAAGGCATACATTTTTAATGGTGATAATAATTAATCATTGGAACAATTTAGCAATGGTTGTGGTGGATTCTCTCACACTGAACATTTTAAAATCAAGATTAGGTGTTTTTCTAAAACAGACACTCTGGGAATTATTTTGGGGAAGTTCTGTGGCCTGTGTTATACAGAGTGCTTCCTGTCACAGGGCAGCCAGCACCAGTACTCAACGTCAGGGAGACCTGACTCTAGAGAAGAAGCAATGCATTGGACTCACAGTCCAAGATATGCCAGGCTGATGGCCACCAAGCTGCAATTGTGGAAAATGAACTAGGCTACAGGACAAGTTCCCAGGAGCTGAAACAGAGCCCTGCGGTTCCTGACAGAGCACTCTAGAAAGCACAGCCAGACATGATTAATTTAATAGACATCAGAAAGTTACAGGAGGTGAAAGTCACTGTGGATGGACAACACATACTGGAGCAGAAAGGCAGCGCTTCACTGAAGGATTTGAAGTAGCAGCTGAACCTGAAGTGGAAGCAAACAGCAACATCCCCACCAGCTCCAGCAACTGCTGTTGGAGGTTGAGCTAAAATGGGAGATGAAGAAAGAAGAGAAAGAGGCTGCTAAAGAAGCAACTTGGGAGTCTGGAGATGGCGAAGCAACTCAAGACCTCCCAGCTTCAGAGCTGAATAAGCTCACCAATAAACTGAAGCATAAGCATCAACAGCTACAGTTGGAGAAGGAAGCTCTTTACAATGATAGCAGGACCAAAATCAATGAGCTTCAACAAAGGACAAATGACAAGCTGAAACCACAATCAGAAACTTGGGTGGGAGAGGGATAGCTCAGTGGTTTGAGCATTGGCCTGCTAAACCCAGGGTTGTGAGTTCAATCCTTGAGGGGGCCATTTAGGAATAATCTGGGGAAAAAATTGGGGATTGGTCCTGCTTTGAGCAGGGGGTTGGACTAGATGATCTCCTGAGGTCCCTTCCAACCTATGATTCTATGAAACTGCAACAGCGAAACCATCTCTCTCTGGTGTGTGGGACCAGCTGCAAAGCCAGCAGAAGCAGCATGAAGTGGCTCTGCAAGCCCTCCAGGACCAGATCTGGACACTGAAGATCCAGGAGATGAAGCTGCTAGGGGACCAGAACACAGTGCAAAGCCTAGAACTGCAACAGCGGCAGAATGAGGAGGCAATTGTGGGCAACAGGATGACATCAACACCTAACTACAGGAATCCTCCTAAGTCAAGGGCCCCCTCCTGTAAGCAAGTTAAGGAACTGAAAGGACTAAAATAGTCCAGGAGAGAGAAGAGCTGTGTGAAGAGGGCATGAATATGGACATTGAGATGGAAAACATGGTAACTGTTTACTAAGGGGCTTACGTCCCCACAGGGTAGTGGACAACAGTCCAAGCATTCTGGAAGATGGTGCAGGGAGATGGATTCACAACTCAGTGAAGGACTTATAATCAGCGCCTGCCAATACAGAATTGACTATAGAAGCTGCAGTATTGGTGGTAACCTCTACAACTACCCAAGCAAACCCAACTCCTCATGGACAAGGTTAGAAGACAACCTTAGAAAACATGGTTGCTAGAGCCCACAGGGCAAAGTAGAAATCATAGAAGAATCACAGAATCATAGAAGAGTAGGGTTGGAAGATACCTCAGGAGGTGATCTATTCCAATCCCCTGCTCAAAGCAGGACCAACACCAACTAAATCATCCCACCCAGGGCTTTGTCAAGTCGGGCCATAAAAACATCTAAGAGTGGATGTCATAAATATAAAGGGAAGGGTAAACCCCTTTAAAATCCCTCCTGGCCAGAGGAAAAATCCTCTCACCTGTAAAGGGTAAGAAGCTAAAGGTAACCTCGCTGGCATCTGACCAAAATGGCCAATGAGGAGACAAGATACTTTCAAAAGCTGGGAGGAGGGAGAGAAACAAAGGGTCTGTGTCTGTCTGTATGCTGCTTTTGCCGGGGATAGAACAGGAATGGAGTCTTAGAACTTTTAGTAAGTAATCTAGCTAGGTATGTGTTAGATTATGATTTCTTTAAATGGCTGAGAAAAGAACTGTGCTGAATAGAATGACTATTCCTGTCTGTGTACCTTTTTTGTAACTTAAGGTTTTGCCTAGAGGGATTCTCTATGTTTTGAATCTAATTACCCTGTAAGGTATCTACCATCCTGATTTTACAGAGGTGATTCCTGTACTTCTATTAAAAGTCTTCTTGTAAAAAAACTGAATGCTTTTTCATTGTTCTCAGATCCAAGGGTTTCGGTCTGTGGTCACCTATGCAAATTGGTGAGGATTTTTACCAAACCTTCCCCAGGAAGTGGGGTGCAAGGGTTGGGAGGATTTTGGGGGGAAAGACGTGTCCAAACTACGTTTCCCAGTAAACCCAGTTAAAGTTTGGTGGTGGCAGTGGAAATCCAGGGTCAAAGGATAAAATTAATTTGTACCTTGGGGAAGTTTTAACCTAAGCTGGTGAAAGTAAGCTTAGGAGGTTTTCGTGCAGGTCCCCACATCTGTACCCTAGAGTTCAGAGTGGGGGAGGAACCTTGACAGTGGAGATTCCACCACCTCCTAGGTAACCCATTCCAGTGCCTCACTAGTGAAATAGTTTTTCCTAATATCCAATCTAGACCTCCCCCACTGCAACTTGAGACCATTGCTTCTTGTTCTGCCATCTGCCACCACTGAGAACAGCCTAGTTCCACCCTCTTTGGAACCCCCCTTCAGATAGTTGAAGGCTGCTATCAAGTCCTCCCTCACTCTTCTCTTCTGCAGACTAAATAAGCCCAGTTCCCTCAGCCTCTCTTCATAAGTCATGTTCCCCAGCCCCAGAATCATTTTTGTTGCCCTCCGCTGGACTCTCTCCAATATGTCCACATACTTTCTGTATTGGGGGCCCAAAACTGGACACAATACTAAAGATGTGCCCTCACCAGTGCCGAATAGGGGGGAATAATCACTTCCCTCGATCTGCTGGCAATGCTCCTACTAATGCAGCCCAATATGCCATTAGCATTCTTGGCAACAGGGGCACACTCTTGGCTCATATCCAGTTTCTCACCCACTGTAATCCCCAGGTCCTTTTCTGTAGAACTACCGCTTGGCCAGTCGGTCCCCAGCCTGTAGCAGTGCATGGGATTCTTCCGTCCTAAGTGCAGAACTCTGCACTTGTATTTGTTGAACCTCATCAGATTTATTTTGACCCAATCCTCCAATTTGTTTAGGTGACTCTGGACCCTATCCCTACACTCCGGCATATCTTCCTCTCCCCCATCTTAGTGTCATTCGCAAACTTACTGAGGGTGCAATCTATCCTGTCATCCAGATCATTAAAGAAGATGTTGAACAAAACTGTCCCCAGAACCGACCCCTGGGGCTCTCTGCTTGATCCCGGCTGCCAACTAGACATCAAGCTGTTGATCACTACCCGTTGAGCCCAATGATCTAGCCAGCTTTCTATCCACATTATAGTCCATTCAGCCAATCCATACTTCTTTAACTTGCTGGCAAGAATACTGTGGGAGACCATTATCAAAAGCTTTGCTAAAGTCAAGGTATATCACCTCCACCACTTTTCCCATATCCACAGAGCCAGTTATCTCATCATAGAAGGCAATCAGGATGGTCAGGCATGACTTGCCCTTGGTGAATCCATGTTGACTGTTCCTGATCACTTTCCTCTCCTCCAAGTGCTTCAAAATGGAATCCTTGAGGACCTGCTGCATGATTTTTCCGGGGACTGAGATGAGGCTGATCGGATTCTCCTTCTTCCCTTTCTTAAAGATGGGCACTATATTTGCCTTTTTCCAGTCATCCGGGACCTCCCCCAATCGCCACGACTTTTCAAAGATAATGGCCAATGGCTCTGCAATCACATCCGCCAACTCCCTCAGCACCCTTGGATGCATTGCATACGGCCCCACAGACATGGGCATGTGCAGCTTTTCTAAATAGTCCTTCACCTGTTCTTTCACCACTGAGGGCTACTCACTTCCTCCCCATACTGTGCTGCCCAGTGCAGCAGTTTGAGAGCTGATCTTGTCTGTGAAGACCGAGGCAAAAAAAGCATTGAGTATTTCAGCTTTTTCCACATCATCTGTCACTAGGTTGCCTCCCCCATTCAGTAAAGGTCCCACATTTTCCGTGACCTTCTTGTTGCTACCATACCTACAGAAACCCTTCTTGTTACCCTTCACATCCCTTGCTAGCTGCAACTCCAATTGTGCTTTGGCTTCTCTGATTACACCCGTGCATGCTGGAGCAATATTTTTATATGCCTCCCTAGTCATCTGTCCAAGTTTCTACTTCTTGTAAGCTTCCTTGTTGTGTTTAAGCTCACCAAAGATTTCACTGTTAAGCCAAGCTGGTCACCCGCCATATTTGCTGTTCTTTCTGCACATCAGGATGGTTTGTTCCTGCACCCTCAATAAGGCTTCTTTAGAATACAGCCAGCTGTCCTGGACTCCTTTCCCCCTCATATTAGCCTCCCAGGGGATCCTGCCCATCAGTTCCTTGAGGGAGTCAAAGTCTGCTTTTCTGAAGTCCAGGGTCCATATTCTGCTGTTCTTCTTTTTTCCTTATGTCAGGATCCTGAACTCGACCATCTCATGGTCACTGCTTCCCAGGTTGCCACCCACTTCTACTTCCTCTATCAATTCTTCCGTGTTTGTGAGAAGCAGGTCAAGAGGAGCATGGCCCCTAGTTGGTTCCTCCAGCACTCGCACCAGGAAGTTGTCCCCAACACTCTCCAAAAATGTCCTGCATTGTCTATGCACTGCTGTATTGCTCTTTCAGCAGATGTCAGGGTGATTGGAGTCCCCCATGAAAATGAGGGCCTGTGATCCAGAAACTGCTGTGAATTATCCGAAGAAACCCTCATCTACCTCATCCTCCTGGTCTGACACCTACCACGACATCACCCTTGTTGCTTTTGTCCCTAAACTTACCCCAAAGACTCTCAACAGGCTTTTCTCCAGTTTTATACTGGAGCTCTGATTAATCATACTGCTCTCTTACATACAGTGCAACTCCTCCACCTTTCCTCCCCTGCCTGTCCTCCCTGAATAATTTATACCCATCCATAACAGTGCTCCAGTCATGTGAGTTGCCCAACCAAGTCTCTGTTATTCCAATCACATCATAGTTCCTTGACTGTGCCAGGACTTCCAGTTCTCCCTGCTTGTTTCCCAGGCTTCTTGCACTTGTGTACAGGCACCTAAGATAACTACCCAATTGCCCTGATTTCTCCGTATGAATCAGGAGGCCTCCCCTGTTGCACCCTCCTCCTTTTGTTTCCTCCTGGTATGCTACTTCCTCACTTACCTCAGGGCTTAGGTCTCCATCCCCTGGTGAACCTAATTTAAAGCCCTGCTCACTAGGTTAGCAAGCCTGCTTGCAAAGATGCTCTTCCCTCTCTTCATTAGGTGGATCACATCTCTTCCTAGCAATCCTTCTTCCTGGAACAACATCCCATGGTCGAAGAATCCAAAGCCCTCTCTCTGACACCACCTGCATAACCACATATTTACTTCCACAATTTACTTCCCTACCTGGGCCTTTTCCTTCAACAGGGAGGATGGACGAAAACATGACTTGTGCCTCAAACTCCTTTACCCTTCTTCCTAGAGCCACATAGTCTGCATGACACACTCAAGGTAATTCTTGGCAATGTCGTTGGTGCCCACGTGAAGAAGTAGGAAGGGGTAGCGATCCGAGGGCTTGATCAGTCTTGGCAGCCACTCCATCACATTCTGAATTCTAGCTCCAGGCAAGCAGCACACTTCTCGAGTCTGGTTGGCAGATGGATTACTCCATCCTCATTAGGAGGGAGTCCCTGACCACTACCATCCATCTCCTCCTCTTGGGAGTGGTGGTCGTGGAACCCCACATCCCTAGGACAATGCATCCCATGCCTTCAGGTCAATGGGGTCTCCTTCTGATCACAGCACAATTCAGTGCACTACAGGACCAAAATGTGGGTAGTGCTGAAGGAAATAGAGGAAATACACCCCTCAAGAGACTGTACCCTGTCTCAAGCCATGAAACGAAAGCAAGAGTTAGCCTATCTGATGATAAAAGCAAATGACAGGGAATGACAGTACTTGTTGTTATTGAAGGATCTGAGGGAGCTCCATGAAAAATCCTTCAACAGTCCCATGCTATCAAGACACAAGGTAAGAGAATTGAACTCCTAGAGGGTGACAAGGCAGCCCTCAAGAGGGGATTGAGTCCCAGGAAATGTCAGACAACACAGGACAGATGGGGTGAGGCAGTGCCTCAAACCCCTGAAAGGGAAAGCTGCTAGGCTGGTGAGGAAGAAAGTCATCCCCAAAAAGGAGCTGAAGTATAAGAGGAAGGACTGAGACAGAGATTTTGGAAACAGCAGTACAAAACCCTAATCAAAGTGGAGCTAAAAAGAAGCCTAGCTTAAAGGTAAACTGGGACCCTTCAAGGGAGGAGAGTAAAGGTGATTCTCCAGTGGATAACACCACACATGAAGTGATGTGGATCCAAGAGGCTCAGAAATGGGCTCTCATAAGCTGTTTACTGAAGGCTGTAGGAAAAAAGATTAGATTGGTAATAATCAGAAACTACAAGGGAGAATTAGGCTAGATGTAAGACAACATTAACTCCAAAGGATGTACCTGAAAATCTATCCTGGAAGGCTGTGTCTGAGAAGATCAAGAAGCAGCCTGACTCAGGTTTGCCAATGGTGAGAGACTAATGCTGTTAATTATCTCTGATGCAATCAGAGGACTGGCCATACGAAATGTACAACTGGTTTTGAATTATGATGTACCAAAAACTATAGAGGAGTTTGTTTGCCACACAACCAATGTAGGACTTTGGCGAACATGACTTGCAATATTGTCGTACTTCGGTGATGAGAATAGAAGAATGGTTAAAGGATTTGCAGACTTCCTTGTCAATGAGAAGGACTTCCCTGGCTGGAAGAAATGATTGCTAGGTGACCTATGTCTCAGTCCTGGAGAATGTGTTTAATACGGTCACCCTAGTTGAGCCCATTTAGACATAGGCAAATACCGAATCTTGCCTTGGGAAGGGCAATGTTCATTTTTTAAAAGGGGGGGGGAATACGTCACAGGGTAGCTGGCCCCTATGGGGGTGGGGGTAAGGCACCCAGCTTCACCTGTGACAGGATCTGCTAAGGAGAGTGACCCACCCCAGATGTACCTGCAAATAGTTAATTGCCCAAGTAGCTGGAAAGCAGTTAATTAGGTAAGAAATACCTGGGCCTAATAAAAGCTCATGAGGGCTTAGTCAAGAAGCCAGGACAGAGGAAGCTCCTGAGGTAAGAGACTTCTCAAGGGAGCTGGTTAGGAAGCTATTCCAAGTGATGTCTACCTGGAAAGCAGAGGCCCATGGAATAGGCAAGGGACAGGAACAGCCCTGGAGAACAAACTGAGTGTGGAACCTCCTTGGAAGCTACCAGTGATTAGCTCAACAAAGGGGAAAGAGTGGCAGCCAGCTAAAAACCCAGGAAAGGCCCAAGCTTCCAGCAGGAAATTCAGCCTGAGAGTACTCCATGGCTAGAAAGGCAAGATATAAGATTGATTAAACCAGAGGTGGAGAGTTCCCAGTGGAGCAGCTGACTGAAGTTTTCATTTATGTTTTCCTTTTTCTGTTACAATAAATGAGACCATCAGAAGAGGTTGCTCATTCATACTAGAAAGGCCTGCTTGGTCTTATACCCAGATGGGAAGAAACTGAGACAGGGGCTCACCTGAGACACCATGCCTGACTGCAAGGGGGTGGGGAGCACTTCCATCTCTGTACTACTTCATACACACACGGTCAGTGTTCATCAACCATTAGTCTTTCCATGTAGTGGGGCAATATTTAAGCATTTCTTGTTGGTTCAAGGCAATCTGTTCTGAGATCAACACCCAGAATTGGATCTTTTATAACTGTCTAACCTAAATATCATTCTGGTCTGGACTACCAGAATATGCAGCTCTTGTGCCACATACATTTTGTCATTAGTGATTACTATTTTCTGAAATAGTGCAGTTGAAAAGTTGTATCTAACATGTCTCACCTCACTGAGACGTATTCATATGTCACAAAATGTTGCAGCCTCCTCTCATATTTTAGATAAATAATTTCCAATCTGTTCTCTTCTCTGCCACAGACTGGAATGTTCAAAGCTGCCTAAAGGTTTTAGATGGTCATTTACCATTTGAAAGCTCCTAGGCATCTTTGAAAATCTCAGACACAGTGTTAAAAGTTGTTAAAAGAAAACTATCAATTTCACTTGTGACAGAAATCTGAAGTTTCAAAGATGATGCTTAATTAATTTTCATATGTTTCTGAGTTTGTTTATACAGAGTGGGGCTCTTTATAACTTTAAAATTTGATTGTGCTAGTGTGAGGAAAATGGGTACATTCTATCTTTACATACCATGAAGCATACAAAAGCATTATTGAACTCTATCTTTTTTAACCTACCAAGATTTTTTTTTATGGTACTAATAATCCTCCATTTTCCTAATCTCCAATGTGCTCCTGAATACTAGTGTTTGCACTGGATCTTGTACTTTTGCAAATACCGTATATATGGGAAAATACATGTATCAACTCTCTCCTAGTGGCTCGGGTTCTAAAGAGGTTACAATGTGTCAGTTATTTCATCTAAAGGCTGGAATAATAACTCCAGAACACAGATTTCACTTAAAATGTCAAAATGTATAGTGAATACTTTTCTGCAAAACTGAAATATTAAAATATCAAAATGCTCCCTGATAAAGTTAGAGAGACAAGGTGAGTGAGTTAATATCTTTTATTGGAGCAACTTCTGTTGGTAAGAGAGACAAGCTTTCGAGCCACACAGAGCTTGTCCCTCTCACCAACAGAAGTTGGTCCAATAAAAGATATTACCTCATATCTACCTTGTCTCTCTAATATCCTGGGACCGACATGGCTGCAACTACACTGCATACAACCCTGATAAAGTTGGTATGCTATGTTATTTTTATACAAAAAAGTTCTTATTGAATTAATTGCTAATGACAAAAAGTGCTTTAGAAATGAAAATCCTATTTCATAATCTGTACCAGTTCTGTTGGCATTGAGTGGGCAGTCACTCCAAGGCAATCGCTCCTGGAAAGAGTTGAAGAAATACCACATCACCCAGGCAATGATAGTGTTATAGTATAAACCCACCAGGAAGGATACAAGCATTGCTGCTATACCTAAAAAAAAAAAAAAAAGAAAAGATTATAATATGCAGCTTTTAGTTGTTTTAAAGGAATGTTAAAATATATCAACAAAAATATAAGACATTATAAAACTAAGCCACCAGACTGATCTCAGTCAATTATATGAATGCTGTGAAAATTTGTATCTTGACAATGTAAATTAATAGTTTTTTTTTAATGGATATAGATGAGCACAATTCTTGTATTCTAGACACAAAGTAACACATATTATACATACAACCTCTCCATATAAACAACATTAGGGTTACAAAGGCAACTGTACATTTGGCATTCCCTAACTTTTGAATGCTTGACTTTGTAATCTTAACATTCTTTTAACATAAACTTAGGGTTTTATAAATGTAATTTTCTAGCAAGCAAACAAAAAACAAATTCCATTATTTTTTAATCATCTTGATCCCACATGGGTAATCAGCAGGCTTGAGATATTTAGCTAGACAGCACAGTCTTCTGTCACTCAACCTAATGGAGAACTTTTAGCAGAAGTAGGCTGTTATCCTCTATGCGGTCTAGCTAGTAGGGGAGAGGTGAGATACTCATTTAGGTTTACAGGTATTTGCTAGACAGCAGAAGAATGTTGAGACTTGGGTATCCTGGTTTAATTACATGTTCTGGAGGATCATGTGCTCTAAGGGTTATAAAACTTCTGTTCCTGTGTCCAAGTTCCTTCCTACCTCCCTCTGCTGTAATACCATTCCCAACCTAGTCTACTTGTTTATGTCCCTGTCTTCCCTTCTGCTCCTCACCCCCTCTGCATTTGAGTTCAATAACATACTTCTCCTCCTTCACACTGCTGGCATCAGCAGGGAGAGCACTGAGATCACAGGAAAGAGTGAGTCTCCCTGATCTCAGTTCTGGTGATTGATGCCAGCTGAGAGGAGCATTTCCAGGGAAAATCACGGGGACAGTGGGACTTCTTAAAATCATTTCATTATGATTTCTGAGATCAAAATTATATCTTTTTCCCAACACTCATTCTGTGAGAGAGCTGACCATTATAGCTGAAACTTTCCAAAAGAAAATTCAGTCTGATGCAGACACCTGGCATGAAGGCTACCAACTCTGCATGTAACAACAAACACTAAAAAATGACAGCAACGTATGTTGCATTTTCACCAAACACTTGTTTAACCCTCTTTATACCCAAAGATAATTAAGGAGTAGATTGTGATTCAGACTATATACCCATTCAGGGGAGTAACCCCCAGCTCACATTCCCACTTGAGCCATCTGGACCTTGGGTATAGGTGAGTAGTAGTAAGCAAAGTTATTTCTGCTCTAAAGTAGGTGGGCAGTGACTGGGTGGGAAATGGACAGAGTGGTTGGAGCCTGGGTTCTGACCCCCACCTTGCTGGTAAGAGTAGCTGAGCCAATGCTGATGTGGTTAGATGTTGATAGATGTTTGGCTGTGTGTATGTGTTCCCTCTGTGTGCTGCCCCAGCCCTGCGCAGACAACTGGCATGGCAGACCTCGAGCGAACCGCCCAATGACCACAAGATATGGTAAGAGACAAAAGCAGCCAGCCAGGTTTATTGTCAACAAAGCATGGTACTAGTATCCTGCAGACTCTACTGAACCACTAATAAATGTAAGCCCTTAACAATGGACCAGCTCAGTGAATGGCGGGACTTTCCATTCGTCCCTAGGCCAGACAAAGATAGTCCCTCTGAGGTACATCTTTATACCCTGATACAAACAAGTTAGTACTCTCCCTTTGACATAGTTAGTTAGTGCCCCGATCTTCGTAGTAACCACCCTGCACATGTTGGTTCGATCAAAATATCTCTATTATGTATTGTCATCCTGACCATATCTTTTAGGAGGGGTCAGTGTGTCCCTGTTATCCTTGGGGAATGTTTTTGTATCATCCTTGATATCGGGATGTGTTTGCGTAAATAGTCTGTGCTTCGTACTTCTTAAGAATGTGCATTTCTGCAATATTCGCCCTGTTCTTGCCAGATTCTGTGAGCAGGTCCTGCCTCATACCAGGCCTCTAATACAAGGGTTTATGTCTCAGGCTCTCTTCTTACTACAGCAGAATGGGGTAGAAATTTAATGATGGTACGCAGGATAGCATTAATTTTTCTACACACCTCCCTCCCCCGCAGGAGCAAGGAGGAAACAGGAGAGAAAAAATCCCAGGTATGTCTCTGAGTCACAATACTTCCTGAAGCTACTCCCAGAGTAAGGCAGTTTATGCACCACCACTGGCTCAGACCTAAAGATTTTGCCTGAAGACAAAAATCTAGCCCTACACATTGAAAACCTAGGGCCAGATTCAGATAATCTTACTCACTTTGACTAATACCTTACTCCACAAGTGGGCTCCCTGACTTCAAACTAAAGTAAGAGAATCATTTGGCATTAAGGAAATTATACAAATTTTTAAAATAAAATCATAACTTTTAACAGGATCTGAACTCATTACTTTTTATATAAAACAAATATTTTAAGTAACTAAACTAAACTGATTTTTGTTACTATCCATTGGAACGTCAAGATCCACTGTGTAACACATGCTGGGCATATGCTGCTTTAGAATACATTCTTCCCTTGGTGAGCATGCAACTCCCATTAGCAGAGATGTATCTCTGCAATAGTTTAGAAGGAAAATTTTGTACTCCACTTAGCTGTACTGACAGCAGGAAGAAATGAGTTTTTACAAAAATTAAAGATATGCTATTGAAGTGACTTTAGTGACTGTGATGTGTCCCATACTGACAGCCCTGAGAACTAGAAGCCTCTTCCTGGAGAACAGGTACAGCATGGATAACAGCAGTAGTACAAGCTTCCTCACCTATGTGCGTTATCAACATTTTTTACAGTTTCTGGACTGAATGAATAATTCTAACTCCACGAATTCAATCTTTGGCTTCTGGTGAGACTACCAGCCTGGGTGCAGAACAGTCCAACTATAAGAGTGTTTTTTGTGGGTCCACTAGTATCCACGTTGACTCCACAGAATTACTAGGTCATCAGATAGCTGCCAGATAGTAATTAGTGACTAGTGATTAGAGATCACTACTGACCTGGGCTAGATTCAAACCAGTTACCTACAGATAAAAAGCTTCTCTGTATTTATTACCCAGCCTTGAAGCTGGGAATATCATTACAAAGTTATTCATTATGTAAAAAGTCACCATCTATAAAGTGTGGATTGTATCTCACTGTAAACACGCACTACTAGTGAGAAATGAGCATACTAATGCACTCATAAAAAGTAACATATGTCCCTAAATCTTCAGATTGTTGTAGAAGGTTTGCATTTATTTGCAATCATTTTGTTCATGGCAGGTTTTGAGCTAGACTATTTAGCCACAGTCCTTAGCAATGGGTGGTGCATAAGCTACACCAGCCAAGGAGTCACTGTGCATAACAGATACCTTTCTGGGATGAAGAAATTTGCTGCCAGTATAAGCTAACAGCAAATTATGATAGCCCTGCACTGGCTTATCTGAGAAGCAGGAGTGCAGTACTCTTGTACACCCAGACCGCAGTGCCCAGTAGCATGCACAGAGATCTTACCATCCCTTAAACTGTGCATGGTCCAAGTCACAATGTAGCCTTTTTGATTTAAAAAAGTGGGGAACTCTCTGAAGACATCCAGAATATTTCTCAATGAGAATTAGGCCCTATATTTTAATGCTTTTTGACTGCACTATTTAGAGGATGTCTCTTGCAGGAAGTTTACCAAGATATATCTGTTGAAAGCAGATTGCTTTCCTTTTCAGGGGGGGAGGGATAGCTCAGTGGTTTGAGCAGTGGCCTGCTAAATTCAGGGTTGTAAATTCAAACCTTGAGGGGGCCATTTAGGGATCTGGGGCAAAAATTGGGGATTGGTCTTGCTTTGAGCAGGGGGTTGGGACTAGATGTCCTCCTGAGGTCCCTTCTAACCCTGATATTCTATGATTCATTATTTCAAACAAACAAGAAAATGTTGACATCGTAGGCCCAGCACCTAAAATGACTTTTTGTTTTAAATTTGTGACCAGCTAGGGAGTTTGTCCTGCTATGGTGTTAGCTTGGCTTTTAATAAAAGTTTTTTTCTGGGTCATTAGGGCAAGTGTGGGATGGCTGTAGGATTCAGATGACTGGGACTGACATTTGTGTTGATGTGACTGCTGGAGGATGTTGACATTCTCACTGATTATGAAATGGGAAATGTACAGAATAATAAAAAATATGCACTTCTAGGAGGATTTGGAAAATATTCATTGCAGCTCTTTACCACCAATAGGGACTGCTATTGGGGGGTTATGACTTTAAACAGGGAGTCTCCTCAGCCACTTTGCCCCTGCAACTGGACCTGAAGCTGGCACCACAACTTACAATCACACTCATGGAAACTCTACCTTTAACCAGGGCCAGCTGGGCCTCAGCACCTGGGCTGAGATCATACCTTCACACTTCTGAGTTCATTTGCTCAATATTGTCATGTTTGTGTTTTAAGGGGATGAGTGTAAAGTGGTGCTGATAGTGGATTAATGGTGTTGAGAGATTTAGACAGGGAGAAGGAGTGAGTTATGGATAAAGTGGTTTCTCTTTTTGTGGTGAGAGGCCAGCAAAGGAAAAATCATTTAAAGAATCCCATGGTGAGAGTGTGCCTGTGGGTTAGTCTCTGTGGCAGACTGATTATAAGTAACAGTAGGATTAGAAATGTGAGCAGTTTGTGGTGTGAGAGGCTTGGAGTGTAACACTGAATGTAGCCACTCTTTTTGAGTGTGAGAGTTTGACTGTTGATAAGTGGCGGATTGAAAGGATTTGTACTGTTGCGTGACCACCCTTTGGGGTTAGAGGACAGTCTTGAATTCTTCTCTCTGCCACTTCCACAACAGAGACCATTGGAGCTGGTGGAATTTTGATTTCCTTCTTCATCTAGCCACAGTAGAAGGGTGGCTAATGAGAGAAGAAAGACATAATTGGTACAGAAAAGCGGGGAATCTTGTTTTGAGAGGAACAGAACACTAGGGTGTGGGAGGCCCTGAGGTGTGAGACAGCTAGTTGGTGTGAATCAGTGGGTGAGTGGTTTAGAAAGGAGTTTGATTATGGCTTTGCAGCCAGCCTCAAGGATCACTTTTTGGGAACTCAGCTGCATCCTTTCAGTGGTCACTATTAAGTTGCCAAGAGGGTGATAGTGTTGCCATATGCAGGAAATATGGAGTCCCAAGGAGGTGGGGAAAAGAGGAGAAGGTGGTATGGCTGTGAGGGCTTGGGCTCTTTGATCCCTGAGATGACTGACCAGGCTACAGAAATAAGACATTTGAAAGAAGAAGGTGTAAACCAGGAATGACATGTTTAATCTTAGCAGTGGGTGAAACCAACAGAACTATTTATCAGGCTGTTGAGTTTTCATGAGACAAGGATCATAATGATTAACACAGAGACTTGAGGGAACAAGAGCCTCATCACCTTTACTAGAGTTTTAGCCACTAGTATTTATTGAGATACTAGAGGCAATGAGAGAACTTTGTGCCACCACCTATGCTTTGGACTTGTGCCCATCTGAGATGTTGAAGGTCAGGGGGAAGTACTGGGTCATTTTTTGGTGGAGACTAAAGACAGTAGCCTGCCTATTGCTTTGAAGGAGCATTAGTGCAGCCTCTCTTCAAGAGGTCAGCACTTGTTCATGACAATCAGTCCACTTCTTCCATTTTTCAGTAAGATTATGCATAAGGCTATAGTGAGATCACTCCTCACAGTATCTGGGTGTACTGGATCTCCTTACTCCTTGTCAATCAGGGTAGAGACCAGGTTTTGACACAGAAACTATATAGGTCATGCTGGTCAGTGATCTTCTCCTGGTGATGGATGAAGATCAGATAACCATGCTGGTATTGTTAGATCTCTCCACTGCCTTCAATACCATTGATCACAAGGCATTGTTCACTTGTTTGCAGAACTTTTCAGAAGTGAACGAGGCTGCTCTTCAGTGGGTTCATTATTTTCTCAGAGATCTCACTGGGTAGTTGTGGACAACTGCTTCTCTTCCTGAAGAGCTCTCAAATGTGGGGTGCCACAGGAAGCCCCCCTGTCACCCCTCCTGTTCAATGTGTATACAAGGCTGTGTGGAGCAGTAATAAGGAAACATAAGGTTCAGTGTTTTCATTATGCTGACCACATCCAACTGTGTCTCTATCTCATCTAACACACAAGAAGCCATTCAGTGCCTCAGACAGCATTTATCTGAGATTGGAGTATGGATGAGATTGAGCTGTCTGAAACTGAACACAGATAAGACTGTGGTGAGGAGGGGGTTTGGGAGAAGCAGCTAGAAGAGATGGGAGAGGTAATATCAGACCCTCTGACAGAGAGAGAGTGTGTCTACCTTTAGTTATCATGGGTCACAACTGAAAGGTAATTTTGGACCCCCGCAGCTGCTGTTAGGGGATTATATTACAGGAATAACCAAGTCAGCTTTTTACCATTGACACCTGGCCAAAAAGTTGCCACCTTTCCTTTCAGATGCAGACTGTGCCTCTATCTGTTCGTTGGTCACCTCAAGATTAGACCATTGCAATGAGCTCCACATGGGGCTAAACCTTACAACTGTTTGGAGATTGAAGCTAGTGCAGAATGCTGCAGTTCACTAAATAGGGCATCTCATTGGGAACACACCACCACAGTGCTCAGGATCTGCACTGGCTACCTATTGGTTTCTGATGGAGTCTAAGTTGTTGGCCATGACCTATAGAGCCCTAAATGGGTTGAGACATGCCTAGCTGAGACCGCCTGCCTCCCCATGCCGTACTGCCACAGCTGAGGTCAATAGTGTTTTTCCCCCCATTGTGATTAAAGAGAGGAGGCTGCCAGCAGGACACTGTTTATGAGTGGCTCTGGGACACTAGAATTTACCCCTCCCCAACAATGTCACCTGAAAGTGAGAACAGGCATTCACACAGCACTATTGTAGCCAGCATTGCAAAGTATTTACATGTGCTATGCTAAACATTCATATGCCTCTTCATGCTTCAACCATCATTCCAGAGGACACACGTCTATGTTGATGACAGGTTCTGCTCAATAATGATCCAGAGCACAGTGGACCAATGCATGCTCATTTTCAACATCTGAGTCAGATGCCACCAGCAGAAAGGTCAATTTTCTTTCTTGGTTGTTCGGGTTCTGTAGTTTCCACATCTGAATGTTGCTTTTCTAATGTTTCTGAAAGCATGCTCCACACCTCGTCCCTTTCAGATTTTGGAATGCACTTCAGATTCTTAAACATTGGGTCAAGTGCTATAGCTATATTTAGAAATCTGACATTAGTACTGTGACAGGGTCAGGCCAGATGGCTACAGGACAGTGATAGAAGGTAGATATATTAGCCCCAGATTAAGCAGGTCCCTTTTCCCTAAGTAAGATAATGGGCTGTTCCAGAACAATCAGGAAGTTGCTGGAACCAATTAAGGCAGGCTAATTAGGACACCTGGAGCCAATTAAGAAGCTACCAGAATTAATTAGGACAGGCAGGCTAATCAGGGCACCTGGTTTTAAAAAGGACCTCACTTCAGTTAGTAAGGTGCATACAAGGAGCTGGGAGCAAGAGGGCACAAGGAGCTGAGAGTGAGAAGGCATACTGCTGGAGGACTGAGGAGTACAAGCATTATCAGACACCAGGCGGAGGGTCCTGTGGTGAGGATAAAGAAGGTGTTGGGAGGAGGCCATGGGGAAGTAGCCCATGGAGTTGTAGCTGTCACAAAGGTGTTACAAGAAACACTGTAGACAGCTGTGATCCACAGGGCCATGGGCTGGAACCCAGAGTAGAGGGCAGGCCCAGGTTCCCCCCATCCCCTCAACTCCCTATTGGATACAGGAGGAGTTGATCTGGACTGTGGGTCCCACCAGAGGGGAATGGTCCCTAGGTGGACCATTAGAGACTGCAGGAATTGTTCTCCTTCCTTTTTCCCATGCTGGCTAATGATGAGGTTAGCTGAGTGAATGGCAAGTTTGAGCCACTAGCAAAAGTGGCCAAACTGAGGGCTGCCGTGAATCTCTGAGTGGAGCAAATCCGCCAATAAGTGCAGGACCCACCAAGGCAGACGAGGAACTTTGTCACAGTACCTTATTTGTGTTTTGTCAAATCTGCAGTGAAAGTGTTCTTAAAATAACAACATGTGGTGGGTCATCATCCAAGACTGCTATGACATGAAATAAAGGCAGAATGCAGGTAAAACAGAACAAGAGACAAACAATTCTCACACAAGGAGTTCAGTCTCAAATGTAATTAACTCATTTTTTTTTTATCGAGCATCATCAGCATAGAAGCATGTCCTCTGGAATGGTGGCCGAAGAATGAAGGGGCATACGAATGTTTAGCATATCTGACATGTAAATACCTTGCAACGCCAGTTACAAAAGTGCCATGCGAATGCTTGTTCTCACTTTCAGGTGACATTGCAAATAAGAAGCGGGCAGCATGATCTCCTGCAAATTTTAACCAAACTTGTTTGTCTGAGTGATTGGCTGAAGTAGGGTTGAGTGGACTTGTAGACTCTGAAGATTTACATTGTTTTATTTTTGAATGCAGTTTTTTTGTACATAATTCTACATTTCTAAGTTCAACTTTCATAATAAAGAGATTGCACTACAGTATTTGTATTAGGTGAATTGAAAAATACTATTTCTTTTGTTTTTTACAATGCAAATATTTGTAATAAAAATAAATATAAAGTGAACACTGTATACTTTGTATTCTGTGTTGTAATTGAAATCGATATATTTGAAAATGTAGAAAATATCCACAAATATTTAATAAATTTCAATTCGTGTTCTATTGTTTAACAGTGCGATTAATCGTGATTAATTTTTTTGAGTTAAT
This sequence comes from Natator depressus, assembly GCF_965152275.1. NCBI lineage: Eukaryota > Metazoa > Chordata > Testudines > Cheloniidae > Natator > Natator depressus. The sequence continues at coordinate 143,717,368 of NC_134235.1, read as the reverse complement.
TATGTGAGTTAGCTGTGATTAACTGACAGCCCTATTATTAATGTATACAATGTTGTATACCAATTACTACTTATGACTGACAGACATGGAGACTGAAGTCCTCCAAATAACTCAAAATAACTACAGCACAAATTGTTGGCACACTTAAAAAAGTTAATTCCAATTCTAGAGAGAAATTGTTCTAGCCATATTCCCCATTTTCAGAGATATTCCCTGTCACCTGCAATCTCTCTAAAACCAGGGTGCAGTTTTTAAGTGTGCCCACTGTTCCTGTGCACTGGGAATGGGACATCAAATAGTTATCAGATGGTATCAGCTTTTGATCACTACTAACCTGGGCTGCATTCAGGTGGACAATGTAGAAGTTAGTCTCTGAACTCATAATTCATCCCCTGAGACATTCATTCTGCTCCAAAGTAAAACAATAAAGCCTCAATGGCAAAATTAATAATGTGGGCTTTTGTGCATTCTGTTTGGTTTAGTTGTAAGCTTCCTGAGACTTACCTACTCCCTTCAGGGTAGGATGGATAGAACTCCAGACTCCCACGCTGCCTTTTCTCAGTCTTTGACCAATGGCAAACTCAAGATAAAGCAGTGGGATACCTTCCAGGACAAGCAAAATGAGAAAAGGGATCATAAAGGCTCCTGAAATAAAAATAAAAATATTTCATACATGTGAAATATGATACTGAAGCAGGAATTTCAGTTTTACACAGGAATGATGAAGCTATATGGAAATTATAGCAGAAGGAAAACAAGATGTAAAAATCTTTGTAGAGAACACTTTTCTCTGAACAGTGTTTTTGACTAATCTTATTTTTGATAATAACTGGTACCATGAGACCAACCAATCTGGTCTGGCTGCCAGTCCTGTCCAACATCACCCCTTTTGACATCAGGCAACAAGTCACCTTGTGGAATCTGCTCCTTAACGTGCAAAACATGCCATATCTACCCCTATTTAAAGATGTGCTTAATCGACTCATCCACTGTTTTAGCTCCAGGAATCCCTGTAAGACATTTCTTCTAAAGAAATTTGATGTCACCTCCAGAAGGCATACTAAGTGACAAAGAAGAAGCTTCAAAAATAGCTAATGCCTGTCTTGTGACAGGTCCAACAGTCCATCTCCCTGTGTGTAAAACTCAATCACTTCAATGTACAGTGATCAGATGTGCTGCAAACGATGGTAACTGGAGTCTTTAAGACTCTCCCCTTTGCCACTGTGGTCAGTTAGAAGATGTAGGCCATATACTTGCAGGCTCCACCTATTGGCAAGCGCTGCCTGGTTCCCTCAAGGACTTGCAGAGTGCCCTTTCCTCAGCTATTGAATGGTTAAGACATTTAGACTAACACACGTGACTTAAATATCCATGTGCATAACAATTTGATATCCAGATTGTTCAAAGGAAGAACTTTATTGAATCTATGACTTCAACCAAGTGAGACTTATTTCTTCCTACAGTAACAAACAGGCCAAAACTGTGCACCCAATAACAAAACTCAGAAGGGGCACTCCCTTGCATTGTATGGGAATTGTGGTTAGCTGCTTCTGTGGAACTGTCACCCTCTTTCTGGCACCATGTAGAAGATTCTCTTTGGGGTTGGGATTAATGCATGGGCATGAGTGATAGGGACTGGTTGGGATGCAGGTGGATATTCGCAGGACTGGGCAGTCCTGTATTGCGTGCAGGCAGTTTGGGGCAGTGGCAAGGGATATATCTTCCTCCTAAATGCCTAAATGTGAAAGGTGGGGAGAAGGGGGGAACAATCTCAATCTCAGTGAATGCCATTCCTCAGGTCCAGCACTGAGGCTTATGGCCTCAGTGTAGATGGCCTTGGCTCCTGCAGAAACCAGTGAATCTACAGAGTTTCAAGGTCTCAAGACCCTACAGTTCTTTCTGGAGGAAGTTAATTCCATCTGCCAAATGGACCCAATTCCTGGGGGACACTATGAGGAAGATTAGCCCCTTTACAGGTTTTACCACAGGATAACATGATTTAAACATAGGCAAGAGAGGCAATATCTTTTATTGGACCAAATTCTGTTGGTGAGAGAGACAAGCTTTCAAGCCACACAGAGCTCTTCTTCAGGTCTGGGAAAGATACTCCCAGCATCACAGCAAAATGCACTAAAGAAGAGCACTCTGTGGCTTGGAAGCTTGTCTCTCTCAGCAAAAGAAGTTGGTCCAATCAAATATATTACCTCACCCAACTTGTCTTTCCTGGGACCGAAACAGGTACAACTACACTGCATGATTTAAGCATAATCACTATCCCGATATTTATAATATAGATTCTAGATTGGAAATAAAAAAGACGAATGGTAGATAAAAATGTGTAAATACAAACCGATATGTGCTCAGAGCTATGGGTGAAACTCTGACCATATTACTCAAAAAACACTGATATGGGGACTACATTATAAATCCCTGAATATCAAAGGTCGGACTATAGTATAAATTCTTGTGCCCATGTATCACCTACATTCTTTCATTTTAGACAGTTTTTTCTTCAGAAGTGAAAACTTTCACTGTAGCACCTTCACTTTATGGCAAGAAATGTTAGAAACAACAAGAAGGGGTTCTACAAATATGTCAGACAAAAAAAGAATGATCAGGGATGGTGTGAGGAAGGTGAGCTGGTAATAGAAGATGATAAGAAGGCGGTGTTGCTCAAGGCCTACTTTGCTTCAGTCTTCATACAGAAAATAACATGTGACTGGATGACAAGCGAAGTCATCACAGACAATAAAGGAGAAGGAATGCATATCAGGATAAATAAAGAACATGTCAGAGATCTTCTGGCTAATCAGAATGAATTAAAGTCAGCTGGGCCTGAGGCTATTCACCCCCAAGGTGCTGAAGGAATTAGCTGAAGAAATCTCTGAGCCACTAACAATAATATTTATATACTCATGGAGGATAGGCGAGGTTCTGGAAGACTGGGAAAGGGCTAATGTAGTGCCCATCTTAAAAAGGGGGAAAAGGAGGAGTCAGGGAATTATAGAACAATCAGCTTGATACCTGGAAAACTACTAGAGCAATGTATGAAACATTCAGTTTGCAAATACCTGGAAGATGAAGGGGTGATCACTAGCAGCAAGCATGGATTTACCAAGAACAAATCATGACAAACCAGCTTGATTTCCTTCTTTGAGAAGGTAACTCATTTGATGGATAGGGGGAATGTGGACATAATATACCTTAATGTTAGCAAGACTTTTGACATAGTCTCCACATGAAATTCTCATAAGTAAGGTGGAGAAATGTGGTCTTAATAGAACTACCATTAAGTGGATACATAATTGGTTAAACAACTTCAAACAAAGAGTAATTATTAATGGAATTATGTCAGATTGGATGGAGGTCTCAAATAGAGTTCCACAGGAATCTGTTCTGGGTCTGGTGTTATTTAATATCTTTAGTAATAATCTGAGTGTAGGAATAGACACAAAGCTAGGGAGGGGTTGCAAACACTGTGGAGGATAGAACTAAAATTCAAAGGGATCTTGATACATTGGAAAAAAAGGGTATAGACAACAAAATGAAGTTCAACAAAGACAACTGAAGGAAGAAAAACCAAATGCACAAATACATAATGGGGGATAACTGCCTTGGCAGCAGCACTGAGAAGGATCTGGGGATTGTGGTGGATCACAACCTCAACAGGAGACAATGCAATGCTGTTGCAAAAAAAAGCAAATGCAATTTTGGGTTGCATTAACAGAGATAAAGCATCAAGTCACGGGAGATGATAGTACTGCTCTTCTCGGCCCTGGTTAGGCCTCAGCTGGAGTACTGCATCCAATTTTGGTCACCAAAGTATAGAAAGGATGAAGAGAAACTGGAAAGAATCCAGAGGCAAGTGACAAAGATGATCAAAGAATGGAATGCAGGTCATATGAGCAAAGGCTGAAGGAACTGAGTAGTTTAATTTGGAAAAGAGGAGATTGAGGGGGGACATGATAGCAGCCTTCAAATATTTGAACAGCTGCCATAAAAATGGAGAAAAATTGTTCTTTCTTGACACAGAGGGTAGAACAAGAGGCAATGCGTTCAAACTACAGCATAGCAGATTTAGATTAAATCTCAGGATAAACTTCTTAACTGTAAGAACAGTAGGACAATGGAACAGACTTGGACAGTTTAGACACAACAAATCCTACATCTTGTCAGGGGGTTAGAGTAGGTGACCCGTGTGGTCCCTTCTAACCCGATGATTCGATGATTCTAAGTTTTGTTGGTTCAAATATTTTGTTATATAACTAGAATTGTATGTCCCAACCAGAGCACTCAGAAAATGAGCTAAACCATTATACTTTGCACATACATAATACTTGGCTCATATATAAAACTATGCTCCAAGAGATCTTTTGAAGTTAATTCCCGCTGTCAGATTATTAATAAAGAGCTCCTTCAAGTTTCTGTGTAAAGGAAAACTATACCAATCCCTCTAATAAGGTTTCCTGATGCTTTCCATTATATTTTTTTCTGTTGGAAGAACTTTAATCCCTCCATGGTTTACAGAAGGAACTTGAAATTTGGCATGGAGAAAGTCCTGTGGCTAGAGGGGTGCCTTTCGGTCTTCCCATGAAAATTCATTCATATTTGGCCAAGTTATAACTTATCAAGAATCACTATATGCTGTCTGTGTTTTGCTAGAGGTTTGCTGCTAAATCTTTTAACAGCCTAGCTATTCCATATGGCTCTCAGCTTCTTACTTCAACATGCCACACAACTAAATCTCCAGAAAGAACACAAGCAAAAATGTCTCTTTGGCCTAAGAGAAATTGCTCTAGAGTGGAAACTAGGCCAGTATTGGTTTAAATGTTGCTTCTTCTACCAACTGATAATAGGCATTGACAAATTGGAAATAGTTCAGAAAAAAAGTGCAAGAATGATTCAAGGTCTGGAAAACCAGTTTTATAATGAGACACTTAGAGTTCAATCTACTCATTTTATCCAAGAGAAGATTAAGAGGTGATTTGATCACAGTATCTACTGGGGGTAGAGATTTCTGATAGTAGAGGGTGCTTTATCTAGCAGTTAAAAAGCATAAGAAGATCCAATGACTGGAAGTTGAAGGCTGATTAATTCTAACAGGAAATAAGGTACACATTTTAACAAGAAGACTAATTAATTTACCAAAGTATGTGATGGATTCTCAATCACGTGGATTCTTTAAATCAAGATTTGATATCTTTCTAAAACATATGCCATAGCTCAACCAGAAGTTATTGGGTTATGCAGGAATTACTGGGTAAAATTCTATGACCTGTGTCATGTGTTAGCAGTCAGACTAGAATACAATGGTTCCTTCTGACCTTAAAAATATATTAATCTATGTTTTATGCCTATGGTTTGTTAGTCAGCAAAGCAACCTGAGATAAAGGTGTTAAATATGTGGTTTTCAACAGAATGATAAGAAGTAGTTATGTATATAATACACAATACAGTTCAGTCATATATTGGAAGGGAAAAGGGTTTCAAAAAATGGAGGTTTTCTGTAATTGGAGGTTCTTTGAGCTGTGTGGTAACCTATCTATAGTTCACACATGGATACACATGTGCTTCATGCGCCTGAGACTGAAGAATTTGCAAGTAGTGTCCATTGGTCCACACCGGCATCTAGCACTCCTCATGCTCAGTACCAAGGCTGTAAGGGGAGGTGCGGATTAACTACCTCTCCACTTCCTTCTCTATCATGAATCCAGACATGAGCTGAAGGAGAGAGGAAGGACGGTTGGTAGTGGGATAGAGATAGGTGCCACATATCTCAAAGAGCCTCCAACTACAGGTAAATAACCTTGATTGTTTCTTCAAGTGCTGGCCCCTACATGTATTCCACATGTGGGTGACTGGTAAGCAGTATTCAAACAGGAGTGGAGTGTGAAGTTGCAGGCAGTATAAATGTCTGAATAGTGCTGTCATGGAGTCTTTTCTGCTGTGACTGAGGATAGCTTAAAAGGCCTCCGAACATGAATATTACAGATCTGATGCCCATCCAAAAACCAGACCATGAGATGAAAAGGCCACAGGTTAAAATATCCAATCTTGCCATTCTCCTGAGTTACAAAATCCAGGAATGGTTAGATGCTGATGGGAGGATGGGTTGACATTCATAGGAGATCCAGAAAAAAACGGTTACTCGCCTCTAGTAACTGTTGTTCTTTGAGGTGTGTTGCTCATATCCATTCCAATTAGTTGTCAACCACCGGGTCCTCTGACTCCACCACCTCCTTGGCCTGCAGACCCATGTTGCACGCCACCTTGCAAAGGTGGGCATGGCTGTCTATGGGGGGAGGTCCAGAGACAGAAGTGCCCACAACAGCCTCATGTGGGGAGGAGGACGAGGAGGCTAAAGGGGGAACAAGGTCCTCCTGTCCCTCCTGCTCATCAGGAACCTCTCATCCTGTCTTGCTGGCTGGACCAGGTAGACCAGGGTCCTGCTCAGGAACCGGAGTTGGAGTTGGTTCCATGCAGGGGCAGGGGCACAGTGCCTCCTCGGCACCTCTAGGGGTGGGGCAACTGGCGGAGGCCTCTGGCACCCACAGTTCAGAGGTGGCCAATCGGGAGCCTTTAGACTGGGCACCCTGCACCTGGTGGTATGCACACAGGGTCCAAAATGGCCACTGTGCTGGTCCCTGCCACTGAGCGGGCCACGGCCCTGCCCCTACCTCACAGCATCCATGGCCTGACCAGTGTCAGCCCCGCTCTGAGTATCTAGATCCCTTCTCCAAGTCCGAAGACTGGGATTGGGACTGCAAAGGCCAGGATGGTGCCAAGTGGAGCTGACCCGCCGAGCAGTGCTGCACTAGGGAGTGGTGTCTTGACGCCGGAGAACAGTGCTGCGAGGCTGGAGAGCGGTGCCATGAGGCTGGAGCAGTACCTATGATCTAGAGCTGCACAGGGTTGCTGAGCAGCGTCGGGACCAGTGCCAGAACCGGGACCTGCTGTGCGATGGAGATCGACGAGTGGATCAGCGTCATAAGCAGGAGCACTGGAATGACTTGGAGTGGCACTGCGAGTCCGAGTGGCACCGCAAGTCCGAGTGGTGCCAAGATTCTATCAGCAGTACCGTGATTCTATCAGCCGTGCCGAGGGATAGAGCATCATTGGTTTGCCTTGAGACGGTGCCATACAATGTGGTACTGGAGGCTTGGCGCAAAGAGTGGGTGACCTCGGCACTGTCATGGTGATGAGGTCCCTCACAGCCTCAAAGGTGTCTGGGGTGGATGGCAGCTCCACCTCCTTGATTACCTGGGCTGGGGAGTCCAATGGCACCAGACTTGACGGTCCCTCTTGCAGGGCTGAAGTTGACAGTACCGTCTCCTCAGACTTTGGTGCTGGGTGCTCCTAATGAGGACGTGCCCCCTTGGCCAGCTCCAGAGGGGTGGACCTCTGGGATGGAGAGCTGCTCCTCCCTTGCTTCTGGTGCCATTTCTGCACCTGGGAGTGGGAGCAGTGCTGGGTTGATCCCACCAGTTTCAGCGCTGGGGAGACTTGGTGCCACGGGTCTCTGCCAAAGTCCATCCACGGTGCTGCTTCCACCACTGTTGCTGGGGCACTATACCCCAATGAACTTGGTGCCGGGTCTTGCCGTGCCAGCAGAGGCTGAGGTCTAAGTGCTGATACCAGTCAGTTCTGTGTTCTTGGGGAACTAGGGTGCAGTATCTAGACTGTCTGACTCATGAAAGAACACCCCCCACCAAGCCTCTGCTAGAACCAAAACCAATCAGAGAAAAGACTTGCAGAGAGCAGTGAAGGGTGGTGGGAGACACACCTAGATCCCTCCTGACAAGGGTGACAAGACTAAGGCATCTCCATTAGCATACAGAATGAAGAACAGAGGCAACTCCCCTAGCTTCATCTGCATCAAAGATGGAACAGGGAGGCATCTCCATTAGCATACAGAATGGAGAACAGAGATTCCAAGGCAAGAACTGCACTGAACTCTGGGACAAGAAAAGCAGGGAAGCACTGCATCCTGAGGGATCTCTGATCCAGGTGTTAATGAACCTACACCTGCACACACCCAGGTCAGCAGTTATCAGACCAATGCTAGTAATAAATCCTTGATTGATATCCAAAATACTGAAGCAGCCTAATTGCATTGTGAGCTTCCTGGAAAAAACATGACCCATAACCAAGAGTGATCAGCTCCTATTGTCTAGCCTTAAGAAAACCCTTGAGTCATCAGTTTACCCATAAACAAATCTAGTGTTCTCCCTTGAACCATTGTTGTTTCCCTACAAAAAACCCTACCCACATTCCAGTAAGTGTTCTGATGCATAGATCCAAACTCTACATCAGTTCCACTAGGATTTCATCTTCTCCTGACTGATCATGCTGGGGGCTCTGCCTGTCTCCAGCACACAGGACACTGAGCTACCACCATCACCTGGGAACCCCGACCAGTTCAAGCTTCATGGACGTAATGAGATCCCTCTCTCTCCCTCTTTTCTTTTCCACCTTAGGTATAACTTTCTAACCCTGACTTGTTTGATCAAATATAGTTTTCTATATATGACTTTTGTAACCTTTAATAATGTAACTGTTATGTTTGTTTAGGCTCTCCTTGTGTGGTTATAATAAATAACTTTTATGGTTAAGCTGGTTGCTTCCCTCTCTCTCTCTCTCTCTCTCTCTCTGAACTTTACTCTTTTGTGTTTTTAGCTTCCCCATTTACTATGCAGCAACGCTTCTCTTACCTAAGTTGAAGATCTCTGTAGCGCCCAAAAATACTGTGGGGTTTGCTCATCAAGTGGGTTACTACCAGTACAATTGTGACATGAAAGTGGGGATGGGGACCTGCGGAACCTGTGACATACGAGGGTGGCAGCTTGAAAGTGCTCCTCAACTCAGACTACTGAGTCCAGAGGCATATAATGGTGACAGCTTGAAAGTGCTGCTTGACCCAGTCCACTCAGACTTGCTCTGTTATAATGTGTGTGTTTGTGTGTTCATCCTTTCTGGGGCTGGAGGAACCCAGCCCTGGGGAACCTAGGTCCTACAGAATCGTTCCATTGGGAGGGGACTTACAAAAGGGAGGAGTAGAGCTCCATATGAAAACATAAGTGACACAAGCAGTACATTGATAGAATTACAGTCATCCGCCCCCGAGAAGAGTAACCCCAGTAAATGAGCATACCCCAAAGTAATGGGCAAATCTGGTAACAGTGCCGCCTCCATAAGGAGCTGCTTGAGGCAAAAGTCTAGCTCCTTTTTGGTTCTGGGGCAAAACCCCTTACAAATCCTGCACCGATCAGCTTGGTGAGCCTCCCACAGACACTTTAGACAGGCATTGTGGGGGGGGGGTCACCCATTGGCATAGGCTTGCTGCAAGACTTGCTGGGCTTGAACCCCTGCGACTTGGGCATGTAAGCCCTCCCAAGAAAAAGCAGTCACAACAGAGGGTAGACCCCCCCAGCCCAACTGCTAACTACTAATACTAACTAACAATTAAACTAACTAATACGTATAGAGAACAACAAACAAATGAAGCTAGGGAAACATGGTAGAACTTGCTGAGCAAGACACCACAGTTCCAACGACCATCACTGGTGGTAAGAAGGAACTGCGGAGGCACCACGTCGGCAGGGTCATATATTGAGCGCCATGAAGGCGCCACTTCAGGGGCCTCCACAGCCAACTTGACGGGTGCTGCTAGGGGAAAAACTTTCCGATGACTATGTACATGGTGCGCACACACCTAATTGGAATCGATATGAGCAATCTCTAGAAGAAGAACAAGAATTATGTGAGCTAATTGGGTGCAATGAGAATAACTTGTGTTTTGTCATGACAAATCTTTTGTAGAATCTCTGGTAGCAGTGGGATGAGAGTAAAGGTGTTCCTCAGGTGGTCTGTCCAGAATAGCAGAAGGAGTCCCAACCTAGGGCTGCTCTGTAGCAGTATAGATCAAACTTCTTGTTCGTCTGGCTGGAGAGCAAGGCCCAGGAAGGCATTCCCCACTGAATAAAGATTTTGCTTCAGTGTATCTGCCACTTGTGGTATGTGGAGAAATGCCTGCTGAGATTGTCTGCAGAGAGTTTTGCACACTTGGGAAGTACATTGCTGGGAGTGTGATGTAGTTCTGGGTTTACCAGTTCCATAAATTGACCACTTCTATTCAGAGAATTGCTCCTTCTTGTTTGTTTATATAGAACATGGTGGTCATGTTCTCGAGTGTTATCTGGACATGTTGGGATTGTATGAATGGGAGGAATGCCTTGCAGGCCAGTCAAACTGCCCTTAATTCTAGGAAATTGATGTGTATCCTGGCCTCCCAAGGAGACTACACACCTTGTTCCATGTGACTGCCCTGTGGGCTCCCCAGCCTATGAGAGATACATCTGTGATTATGGTCACATTGGGTGTGGGTATAGTGAAAGGGATTCCAGCTCTTAGGATGCACACAGGGACAAACACTCTAAGAAGAAACCCACATACTGTATCCCAATTGTATAGATATTACATTATTTAGAAAGATAATAGGATTACAAATGGAATTATTTTGTGTAATAGTTCTTAAATGCAAAGTTGTAAATCTTCTAAACTAAATGTATAGACACTGGTTTAAAAAAATGGAATATAAAGTTTTCTGTATCAGTGTTTGAGAATAAATAACTCTAAATATATTTAGCTACATGAATATTAATGTAACTATATTTTAAAAGCAACATATAATTGGCCATTTCCAGTTCTGGTGATAATGGCTTTTCTTTGTTGAACTGGGATTCAGTCTTGAAGTCCTAATTCAGGCAAAACCCTGTTCCTGTTTCTCTCCTTCCCTCTCTCTGCAACTGTTCTGGGGAATTTTGTAGTTGGGAGTATGGGGACTATGCTGCGCATAGCTTCTGTGTGGGAGGTAAAAAGGAAATAATTTAAACCCTCACCCTTTTATAGATGTGCACAGCAGCCAAATAACCTGGTTATTTATTTATTTATTTATATGTGTGTGCGTATATATATATATATATATATATATATATATATATATCCATGATAAGTAGATTGGATTTGCACTTTGAAATCTTTACAACATAAAGTCCTTAATGAGGAACTGGACTTTAATCCCTGTTTTAGTATTATAATTCAACACTGTAACATTTGGTTTTGATGACATCTCGATTATTATTCCTTTTCATTAAGTAGATTTAGAAATCTAATTTAATTGAATAATTTGATTTTTAATGTAAAATAGAAAGCATTGTATTGCCTTCACTTAATTTCCAATAAACATCATATGCACAGTGTAGTCTAAAATGTTTTTATACACAGTATCTTCTTGGGGTGTTTGCTTGAACTGTGGTTGAGCTCCAATGGTTCCAAAATCACAGTCAGTCTGATAACAGTGGCACAACAATCAACAAGTTCTGTACCTCAGAGTAGCAAGGTTTGCTGCAGATTTATGGTAATTGTATACTTAGGATATTTTACTAGGGTTGTCAGCTTAAACATTACATCCTGTTTTTCACAGTGCTCTGTCATGGATGAAACACAAATGTTTAACACAGTCAATTAAATGGCATATTTCCCAATAAAGATTAACCATAAACAAGGTCTAATGTGAGAAATATCTACCAAATGAAAGTAAATATCATTCTAATTATGCTAGCTGAACTGCCAGTGTAAATTTCCTGACCATTACACTGTGCTCATATTGACGTTGTGTATATTTGGTAGTCACATATGTTAGAATTTTTAATAGTTTTTAAAAAGGATACAACATGTTAAACAATATCATTCAACTGTACACAGTAAATATTCCACTTTCAAAAAAGAAACTACAAACAAGGCCAATGAAAAAGAAAAACAGTTACCACTAATTTCTGTTTTAGTGTTTGGCCCTTAAAAAGGCTCAGATATAGCATTGTGTGTAGGAGAGAGAAACCCTCAAACAAGTCTAAATTTAAGTTTTATCCTAGTCAAATATCTGGAAGATAAAAGTTCTCCGTCAGCTTCAAATATTGATTATTATTTCAAGTTAATATAATGAGTTTAGGTTTTAAGAGTCCCTGTTTCATCACAGTCCAAAAATCACACTCTACATCATTCCAGTCCCTTTATATTGCTCAGGTAGCACAAAACAAACAGAGTCTGTCAAAACTCCTAGCTAGGCATAGCCCTAGTTTGAGAGAATCCCTTGCCAGAATAAAGCAGGTACAGTTGCCATCTACACTTCCATCCCCATATCCTCTAATGACATGTTGAGACATGTTGAGGGTGAAGAGGGGTAAGCAGAAGCAGCATCCAGAGAGCAATATGTTCTGGCAATACCCAGCTGCTATATGGTCCCATAGGAACTACAGATAACAGGTGCATATTAGAACAGCCTATGTTCTGCTCTGTCTCAGACAGCGAATCAGAGAACCATAACTGGTTCTAGCAGAGCTGAATGTCGCAAAAACGTAATCCCACATTTTTTGAACCATGTATAACTCAGAGTGGAGAATAAATATAATTTATTGATAGGATTTTTAAAAGTGCTCAACATTAACTCAAAGGTAAATCTTGACTTATGAAAATCCCACTTTATATGTATAATTATATAAACAAAAAAAAAGTTAAGCTGTTAAAGATGCAAAGTTAAGCACTCAAACGTTAGGAAATGTTAAACAAATAATTAAGATTACCCGTGCAACCTTGATTCTGCCTCTTTGTGTGTATGAATTATGATACCATTTTAAATAATGTGATATTTTTCATGGGATTCCTGTCTCATTCAGTGCATTGAGTGGATTGCATGGTTAGCTATACAATTTTTTTAACCTCATTGTTCAATGTGTAACCCCTATTTATCACACCCCAACCAAACCCTGCACTGAATACAGAATTATTCATTTTTCTCATGTCTTTTTGGTACTTTACTGCTTCACAAACACTATAAGAACGAAAGAATTGCTATACTGGGACAGATCAATATTCCATCTAGCCCTGTATCCTGTCTTCTGACTTTGGCTAATGTCAGATACGTCAGAGAGAATAAACAGAATGGGGCAATCATCCAGTCCCAGCTTCTGTCAGTTGCAGGTTTAGGAACATTCAGAGCATGGGTTTGTGTTCCTGACCCTCTTAGCTAAGAGCCATTGATGGACCTCTCCTCCATCAACTTATCTAATTCTTTTTTGAACCAAGTTGTACTTTTGGCCTGGCAATGAGTTCCACAGATTGACTGTGTGTTGGGTGAAGTAGTACTTTCTTTTGTTTTAAACCTGCTGCCTTTTATCAGGTGACCCCTAGTGTTAGGTGAAGGGGTAAATAACACTTCCTTATTCACTTTCTCCACACCATTCATCATTTATAGACCTCTATCTATCACCCCTTAGTTTTATCTTTTCTGATTCACAGTCCCAGTTTTCTTAATCTTGCCTCATATGGAAGCTGTTCCATACCCCTAATCATTTGTACTTTTTCAGATTCTAAAGTATCTTTTTTGAGATGAGGTGACCAGGACTGCACGAGGGTGTGCCACGGATTTATACAGTGGCATTAGGATATTTTCTATCTTATTATCTATTATCTAACATTCTGTTAGCTTTTTTGACTGCTGCTGTGTGGTGTTTAGATGCTGCTTGTAATTATTAGAACTGGAAGTACTGGCTGTTGGGAGTCTGAAAGGACAGGAAACAGGAAAGGGGGGGATGTTGAGGAGGCTGAGTGAGAGCTACCAAGGGTGCAGCAGCAGCTTGGTAAAGAGGTTTCCACTTGAAAAATAAAGTCCTGTTGAAGTTTGTTAGTACCTTGCCTGGTTGCTACAACATTTTGGTGACAAGGATGGATCTTCTGCCTCTGAACCTACCTGCACCCTTTCTGCAAAGCCCAGGTGAGCCTCCAATTGCTTTTACTACCTGGATCCATATGTTTGAGACTTATCTGCTTGCAATCAGTGCTACAGAGATTTCTGAAGTAAGAAAGCATACTCTGCTAATCCACTGCCTTGGAGCAGAAGGGCAGTGTATAATTTACACTTTTCCCCTTGCAGATGATAAATATGAGACTGCACTCACTGCATTAAAGAACTTTTTTGTGCCAAAAGTGAATTAGTAGCTAATCGCTACAGATTTTGCCAGCATGAGCAGAAAACAGGAGAGACTAAAATGCAGTATATTGCTTCCCTGAGGAGTCTGATTGTAACTTGTGACTTTGGGAATATGGCAGATAAGATGATTAGAGACCAGCTCATCGAGAAAACAACCATGCTTCATGTAAGAGAACGCTTACTTCTAGGACCACAGCTTACACTAGAAAAAGCAATAACCATTGTTACTCAGTTTGAGTCAGCTACAGCTGAAGCCAAAATAATGAGCATGGATACAAGCAGCAGAGTCCAGGCTGTGACTCCTTTGCAGAAAAGTTCACTATTGCTGCAGACAAACGAGTACAAGAGGGAAACTAATGGAAAACCACCAAATCAGCAAATTCAAAATACAGTAAAAGCATGCTTTCACTGTGGATCCCCACAACACATTGCAAGCTACACAGGATGTCCAGCAAAAGTAACTCAGTGCAATCATTGCAAGAAGATTGGTCATTTTGCTAAAGTATGTCGCAGCAGCCAGTTCAATCAACAGGTTCATGCAGTTACAATACCAGATGCTACTGTGCTGACCATGGACAAAATCACTACTGCAGTTGTCCCCAACGCGATGCCCGTGGGTGCTATGGTGCCCACCGGGGCATTTATGTGAGCCTGCCTATTGACAAGGGAGTGCTTCCACTGGACAAACCGCTGCCGAGGAGCACGGCCGCCGGACAACCAGCTGCCAAAATGCTGCCCAGAAGCGGCAATGCCAAGAAGCATTGCCGCCAAAATGCCGTTGCTTCTCAACGGCATTTCGGTGGTGACCCTTCTCGATGAGTCCACTTCTCAGTGGCATTTTGGTGGCTGGTCATCCAGCGCCCACCACGCTCTTCTGGGAACATGAATATGCTATTGCAACAGAAAGGTTGGGGACCACTGCACTACTGCACATATTCCAGAACAAATAAAGTGCACTGTAAATGTTTCCACCATACCCTCAGGCAAATCACACTGTATTCAGCTAATGTTGGACACTGGCTCAGCAGTACCTATACTACCTGATTCCATCTATTTGAATTACTTTAAAGACGTGCCTCTTACTGAACCCAAACTTCACTTGGTGTGCTATTTGAAAAACCATATTCCAGTACATGGCTGCCTGCCAGCAATAGTTACTTTTGGTGATTGCTGTGTAACTGAAGAGTTCTACATTGTCCACAAAGGCACTCCTGTCCTTAGCAGAGATTTATTGGCTGCTTTAAATTTCAGGGTAGTTCATGGATGAATTGATCTTCCTCAGCAAAGCACTCTTGCGGTACACACACCAGTTTCAGCTGGTACCCAACACCAGGTTGAGGAGAAACTCAGCTGTGCTTATGGGTTTCTGCATAAAGTTAAAATGTGGAATAATGTGATGCCTGTTTGACAGAAGTTACAGCGCTTACCATTTTCAGTCAGGGAAGCTGTTTCAAAGGAACGTAGAAAACTTGTTCAAAAGGACATTATTGAAGAGATCGACTCCTCAGAATGGGTTTCACCTATAGTAGTGATGCAGACGAAGGGTGAAGGCATTCGCCTTTGTGTGGACTTAAGGGAGCCAAATAAAGCTATTGTGATTGACAGCCATCCTCTTCCTCACATAGAAGAAGTACTTGCAGAACTCCATGGAGCAAAGATGTTTTCTACTATTGATTTGCAGAGCGCATACTACCAGGTTATGTTGCATGAAGATAGCAGAGACCTCACAGCATTTATTACACATGAGGGACTATTTTGTTTTAAACGTGGTCCATACAGTCTCGCATCTGCCCCAAGTGCCTTCCAAAAAATGATGTAATTGATTCTGAAGAATCAACATGGAGTTCCATGCTATCTGGATGATATTATCGTGTTTGGAAATACTTCTGAGGAGCATGACAATAACCTGCAGTCTGTACTAAACTGCATCATCAAAGCAGGCCTCAAGCTCAATAGGTCCAAATGCAAATTTAGACAAACTGAACTCTCCTTTCTGGGGCTTACAATTTCACAGGCTGGACTAAAACCTGATCCAGATCATATCCTGGCAATTTCAAATGCTCCTCCTCCAACAGATTTGCAAGCCTTACATTCCTTCTTGGGTCTTACCTCCTGGTATGCAAAATTCATTCCCAATTATGCTTCTGTCATTGAACCGTTACGAGAATTACTACAGAGAAGTTCAACCTTAGAGTGGACAATGGATGCACAAGCTAGTTTCAAAACGGTGAAAGACTTGATTGTACGTAGTCCAGTACTTGCACTATTCAGTCATGCTTCCCACAATTGTAACTACTGATGCTTCTGATTATGGACTTGGGGCTGTCCTCACACAACTTCATGAGGACACCACAGAGAGGACTGTTGCATTTGCTTCAAGGACACTAAGTAATGCTGAGAAAAAATATTCTACAGTCAAAAAAGAAAAACTTGCTTGTGTCTGGGCTACTGAAAAATGGAAAACTTACCTGTGGGGCCTCACGTTCAAGTTGCGCAGACCACAGCCCTTTGATGACATTGCTCACCATGAAAGGACTGGGAAGAGTAGGATATTGTATTGCTAGATGGTCTGCAAGACTTTTCTTTTTCAATTATGGACTGGAATATAAGCCTGGAAACCAAAATGTGGTAGCTGATTGCCTTTCTCACCCGCCTTTGCCTTCACCAGATGGTCCACCGGAGGATGAAGATGTAGTAGTTGAGCTTATTACAAGCACTCTTACTGCAGTTACAAAAGAACAATTTCAAGCTGCTTGTTCAGCATGTCCAATTCAACAAAAACTACCGGAATTTCTGACAAAGAGATGGCCCAGTAACCTTAAAAACCTTGACCCAGTTTTGCTGCCTTATTTTAGAGTGTGGGATGAACTTTCTTTGCTTGATGGCTGTGTGCTACTAGGTACACACCAGCTACTTGTGCCAGAATAATTACAGTCAAAACTCATACACCTGGCACACGATACTCATCAAGGAATTGTCAGAACCAAACAACTATGGGATCTGTATTGGTGGCCAGGGATGGACTCTCAAAATGAAGCACTCATAAAATCCTGTGTCACTTGCCAAATGCATGAAAAGACAGCACTGACATGCACCCCTCCATTACAGTCTGCTCCTCTTCCTGAATCTGCATGGGAAAAAGTGTTAATTGACATTGTAGGACCCTTTGATACTGCTCCAAGTGACTGCCGTTATGCCATCACTTTAATAGACTATTTCAGTAAATGGCCTGAGGTAGCGTTTACATTGCAAATCTCTTCTGCTACAGTAATTAAGTTCCTCTCTTCACTTTTTAGCAGGGAAGGTAACCCCAAAGAACTAGTTTCAGATAATGGTAGTCAATTTACTTCCCTAGAGTTTGAAACTTTTCTAGCAGAGAGGAAAATTTTACACAGAAGGTCATCCCTATATTACCCTCAAGCCAATGGGGAAATTGAACAGTTTAAGATAAGTTTGAAAGAGAGTTTGCAAACGGCTAAACTGGAAGGGCGATTGTGGATAATCTTCACTACTGACTTCTTGAAAGCATACCGGGCTACACAACATGCCACAATACAAATATCACCAGCAGAGTTACTGCAGGGAAACAGATGAATACTATACTGAACATTGCTGGATTGTTAAAGGCATGACCTAATGTCCCAACCGAGGATGATGTGAGAAAAACAGTTGAACAGAACCAAGCAAAGTATAAGGCTTTCACAGACAAGTGGCTGGGTGCTAAGGAACCAAAGTTTGAGTATAGTTCCTTCGTTAGAATATGAAAACCTGGAATTTTACGCAAAGGGGACCATAAATTCACAGCTCCTCTTAAAATCATAGAGAAGAAGGGACATTACACCTATAGACCTTCTGATCGGCGGGTATGGAATGCTTCTTATCTTGCACCTGCCTATGCACCAAGAGGAGATTATGCCAACACCCAGTCTTCATTGGATGACTTCACTGTAGTATCAACACAACAAGACATTGCACTGGAACCGGGGCTTGAGAGACGGCCTGTCAGACCCAAATGACCACCTGTCTGGACTAGAGACTATGTTATGTAGTATCTACAGTGTTTTCAGTCTAATATTTCTGCCAACAGTATAGTGTATTTATTTCATATTTGTTCCTGTGGTTAGAACAACAATGTTTGTTTTAATTGGGAGAGTTTCTTAAGAGAGGAGGTAATGTGGTGTTTAGATGCTGCTTGTAATTATTAGAACTGGGAGCACTGTCTCTTGGAAGTCTGAAAGGACAGGAAACAGGAAGGAGGGGGGAGAAGTTGAGGAGGCTGAGTGAGAGCTACCGAGGGTGTAGCAGCAGCTTGGTAAAGAGGTTTCCACTTGAAAAATAAAGTCCTGTTGAAGTTTGTTAGTACCTTGCCTAGTTGCTACAACATGCTGCACATTGAGTGGATGTTTTCATAGAACTCTGCATGTTGACTTCCTTTCTTGAGTGGTAACAGCTAGCTAACAGATAAACTCACCCCAAGGATCACATACTCTCTCCTCCTTCACCTTGAGAATTGCTTTGCATAACTCCCTTGTTTGCCACTCCTGTTTGCTAGCTCCTCTGGTCACTTAGGAACTGGCTTTCTAAATCCCTGTTTTCCCTGAGTTAGCCTCTCTTCCTTGTCAACTGATCCTAAAGTGGTTAAGGATCAAGGGATAGCAGACTAGAGCCTTGTTAGTAAGCTCTCAGCCTTGCCTAGCAGGCTGCTTGGCTCAGCACACAGCCCCCAAAACCTACCACACTATAATCTTCAATCAAACAAGCACATGTTAAGCAAACTAACAAACAGACAAACTCAGATAAGGATCACATCGTCTCTCCTCCTCCACCTGGAGAACTCCCTCACAAAACTACTCTGTTTGCTGGTCCTGTTAATGAATTTATCTTCACAACACCCCACTGGGGCAGAATGTTGATATTATCTCCATTTTACAGATAAGAAAAAGAGGCACAGAGATTAAGATCAAAATTGCCATGTGCCCACTAATTTTGGATGACCAAATTGAGACACCTTGAGCAGATTTTTAACAGCATTTATGTAGCTTGATTTCAATGAGAGTGAGGCATATTGGGATTTTCAAAAGTGACTATCTTTATCTTTAGATGCCTAAATACCTTTAAAGAATCTGCACTAAATGAGTTAGCAGTCCTGTGGGAAAAAATATGTGATCATGTAACTGAAGACGATATGCACCCCTCTGCTGAATTAAAGCAGCACAGTATTTCCTAACTCTTGACCTTGTAACCTTAACTTCTTTTAATGCATTGTTTTCTTTTTAATTTAATTTCCTATGATTTTTGAAAAGCCTAATGAAAAAATATATTCCATCACACTGAACCATATTGTCCCCATAGGTTATAAAGAGGTTTGGCACCTTTAGAGCTACAGATTTCTATTACTTGAGCTAATGGAGCAATTGATTGCAATAATAAGCTAAAGGAGTACTTGTGGCACCTTAGAGACTAACCAATTTATTTGAGCATAAGCTTTTGTGAGCTACAGTGAGCTGTAGCTCACAAAAGCTTATGCTTAAGTAAATTGGTTAGTCTCTAAGGTGCCACAAGTTCTCCTTTTCTTTTTGCGAATACAGACTAAAAGGGCTGCTACTCTGAAATCAATAATAAGCTGTTATCCTTTATGTGGATCAGCCACTAGAGGGAGATGAAAGACCCATTTTACCAGTGCGTGTCACAGTTTTTTGCTGACAGCAGAGAAATATTGAAGCTTGGGAATTCTAGGTTTGATTCTAGGTTATGGAGAGGAGTCTGCTCCAATGGACACAGATCCTTCTTTCCTTATTCCTCAGTCCCCTTTTGTCCCTATCTCCTAGCATGTACTGCGGAGAGTGGACCAGACAATACGTCTGGGGGGAGAAAGCAGAAGGAGACTCCGCTGGTTGGAAGGCATGAGATGCGATGTCCTGAGGTTGGGGGTTCCACAACCACCACTCCCAAGAGAAGGAGGCAGGTGGTGGTGGCCGGGGACTCTCTCCTCTGGGGGACTGAGTCATCTATCTGCCGCCCTGACTGGGAAAACCGAGAAGTCTGCTGCTTGCCGGGGGCTAAGATTCGCGGTGTGATGGAGAGACTGCCGAGACTCATCAAGCCCTCGGATCGCTACCCCTTCCTGCTTCTCCACGTGGGCACCAATGATACTGCCAAGAATGACCTTGAGCGGATCACTGCGGACTACGTGGCTCTGGGAAGAAGGATAAAGGAGTTTGAGGTGCAAGTGGTGTTCTCGTCCATCCTCCCCGTGGAAGGAAAAGGCCAGGGCAGGGACCGTCGAATCGTGGAAGTCAACGAATGGCTACGCAGGTGGTGTCGGAGAGAAGGCTTTGGATTCTTTGACCATGGGATGGTGTTCCATGAAGGAGGAGTGCTGGGCAGAGACGGGCTCCATCTTACGAAGAGAGGGAAGAGCATCTTTGCGAGCAGGCTGGCTAACCTAGTGAGGAGGGCTTTAAACTAGGTTCACCGGGGGAAGGAGACCAAAGCCCTGAGGTAAGTGGGAAAACGGGATACTGGGAGGAAGCACAGGCAGGAACGTCTGTGAGGGGAGGGCTCCTGCCTCATACTGAGAATGAGGGGCGATCAGCAGGTTCTCTCAAGTGCTTATATACGAATGCACAAAGCCTTGGAAACAAGCAGGGAGAACTGGAGGTCCTGGTGATGTCAGAGAATTATGACGTGATTGGAATAACAGAGACTTGGTGGGATAACTCACATGACTGGAGTACTGTCATGGATGGTTATAAACTGTTCAGGAAGGACAGGCAGGGCAGAAAAGGTGGGGGAGTAGCACTGTATGTAAGGGAGCAGTATGACTGCTCAGAGCTCCGGTACGAAACTGCAGAAAAACCTGAGTGTCTCTGGATTAAGTTTAGAAGTGTGAGTAATAAGAGTGATGTAGTGGTGGGAGTCTGCTATAGACCACCGGACCAGGGGGATGAGGTGGATGAGGCTTTCTTCCGGCAACTCACAGAAGCTACTAGATCACACGCCCTTGTTCTCATGGGTGACTTTAATTTTCCTGATATTTGCTGGGAGAGCAATACAGCGGTGCATAGACAATCCAGGAAGTTTTTGGAAAGCGTAGGGGACAATTTCCTGGTGCAAGTGCTAGACGAGCCAACTGGGGGGGAGCTTTTCTTGACCTGCTGCTCACAAACAGGGAAGAATTAGTGGGGGAAGCAAAAGTGGATGGGAATCTGGGAGGCAGTGACCATGAGATGGTCGAGTTCAGGATCCTGACACAGGGAAGAAAGGTAAGCAGCAGGATACGGACCCTGGACTTCAGGAAAGCAGACTTCGACTCCCTCAGGGAGCGGATGGGTAGGATCCCCTGGGGGACTAACATGAAGGGGAAAGGAGTCCAGGAGAGCTGGCTGTATTTCAAGGAATCCCTGTTGAGGTTACAGGGACAAACCATCCCGATGAGTCGAAAGAATAGTAAATATGGCAGGCGACCAGCTTGGCTTAATGGTGAAATCCTAGCGGATCGTAAACATAAAAAAGAAGCTCACAAGAAGTGGAAGGTTGGACATATGACCAGGGAAGAGTATAAAAATATTGCTCGGGCATGTAGGAATGAAATCAGGAGGGCCAAATCGCACCTGGAGCTGCAGCTAGCAAGAGATGTCAAGAGTAACAAGAAGGGTTTCTTCAGGTATGTTGGCAACAAGAAGAAAGCCAAGGAAAGTGTGGGCCCCTTACTGAATGAGGGAGGCAACCTAGTGACAGAGGATGTGGAAAAAGCTAATGTGCTCAATGCTTTTTTTGCCTCTGTCTTCACTAACAAGGACAGCTCTCAGACTGCTGCGCTGGGCATCGCAACATGGGGAGTAGATGGCCAGCCCTCTGTGGAGAAAGAGGTGGTTAGGGACTATTTAGAAAAGCTGGACGTGCACAAGTCCATGGGGCCGGACGAGTTGCATCCGAGAGTGCTAAAGGAATTGGCGGATGTGATTGCAGAGCCATTGGCCATTATCTTTGAAAACTCGTGGCGAACGGGGGAAGTCCTGGATGACTGGAAAAAGGCTAATGTAGTGCCAATCTTTAAAAAAGGGAAGAAGGAGGATCCTGGGAACTACAGACCAGTCAGCCTCACCTCAGTCCCCGGAAAAATCATGGAGCAGGTCCTCAAGGAATCAATCCTGAAGCACTTACACGAGAGTAAAGTGATCAGGAACAGTCAGCATGGATTCACCAAGGGAAGGTCATGCCTGACTAATCTAATCGCCTTCTATGATGAGATTACAGATTCTGTGGATGAAGGGAAAGCAGTGGATGTATTGTTTCTTGACTTTAGCAAAGCTTTTGACACGGTCTCCCACAGTATTCTTGTCAGCAAGTTAAAGAAGTATGGGCTGGATGAATGTACTATAAGGTGGGTAGAAAGTTGGCTAGATTGTCGGGCTCAACGGGTAGTGATCAATGGCTCCATGTCTAGTTGGCAGCCGGTGTCAAGTGGAGTGCCCCAGGGGTCGGTCCTGGGGCCGGTTTTGTTCAATATCTTCATAAATGATCTGGAGGATGGTGTGGATTGCACTCTCAGCAAATTTGCGGATGATACTAAACTGGGAGGAGTGGTAGATACGTTGGAGGGCAGAGATAGGATACAGAGGGACCTAGACAAATTGGAGGATTGGGCCAAAAGAAACCTGATGAGGTTCAATAAGGATAAGTGCAGGGTCCTGCACTTAGGACGGAAGAACCCAATGCACAGCTACAGACTAGGGACCGAATGGCTAGGCAGCAGTTCTGCGGAAAAGGACGTAGGGGTTACAGTGGACGAGAAGCTGGATATGAGTCAGCAGTGTGCCCTTGTTGCCAAGAAGGCCAATGGCATTTTGGGATGTATAAGTAGGGGCATAGCGAGCAGATCGAGGGACGTGATCGTTCCCCTCTATTCGACATTGGTGAGGCCTCATCTGGAGTACTGTGTCCAGTTTTGGGCCCCACACTACAAGAAGGATGTGGATAAATTGGAGAGAGTCCAGCGAAGGGCAACAAAAATGATTAGGGGTCTGGAACACATGACTTATGAGGAGAGGCTGAGGGAACTGGGATTGTTTAGTCTGCAGAAGAGAAGAATGAGGGGGGATTTGATAGCTGCTTTCAACTACCTGAGAGGTGGTTCCAAAGAGGATGGTTCTAGACTATTCTCAGTGGTAGAAGATGACAGGACAAGGAGTAATGGTCTCAAGTTGCAGTGGGGGAGGTTTAGGTTGGATATTAGGAAAAACTTTTTCACTAGGAGGGTGGTGAAACACTGGAATGCGTTACCTAGCGAGGTGGTAGAATCTCCTTCCTTAGAAGTTTTTAAGGTCAGGCTTGACAAAGCCCTGGCTGGGATGATTTAATTGGGGATTGGTCCTGCTTTGAGCAGGGGGTTGGACTAGATGACCCCCTGTCAAGGTTCCTCCCCCACTCTGAACTCTAGGGTACAGATGTGGGGACCTGCATGAAAAACCTCCTAAGCTTATCTTTACCAGCTTAGGTCAAAACTTCCCCAAGGTACAAAATATTCTACCCTTTTGTCTTTGGATTGGCCGCTACCACCACCAAACAAATACTGGTTACTGGGGAAGAGCTGTTTGGACACGTCTTTCCCCCCAAAATACTTCCCAAAACCTTGCACCCCACTTCCTGGACAAGGTTTGGTAAAAAGCCTCACCAATTTGCCTAGGTGACTACAGACCCAGACCCTTGGATCTTAAGAACAATGAACAATCCTCCCAACACTTGCACCCCCCCTTTCCAGGGAAATGTTGGATAAAAAGCCTCACCAATTTGCATAGGTGACCACAGACCCAAACCCTTGGATCTGAGAACAATGAAAAAGCATTCAGTTTTCTTACAAAAAGACTTTTAATAGAAATAGAAGTAAATAGACATAAAAAAAATCCCCCCTGTAAAATCAGGATGGTAAATACCTTACAGGGTAATTAGATTCAAAACATAGAGAACCCCTCTAGGCAAAAACCTTAAGTTACAAAAAAGATACACAGACAGAAATAGTTATTCCATTCAGCACAATTCTTTTCTCAGCCATTTAAAGAAATCATAATCTAACACGTACCTAGCTAGATTTCTTACTAAAAGTTCTAAGGCTTCATTCCTGGTCTATCCCCGACAAAGACAAAATATAGACAGACACACATACCCTTTGTTTCTCTCCCTCCTCCCAGCTTTTGAAAGTATCTTGTCTCCTCATTGGTCATTTTGGTCAGGTGCCAGCGAGGTTACCTTTAGCTTCTTAACCCTTTACAGGTGAGAGGAGATTTCCTCTGGCCAGGAGGGATTTTAAAGGGGTTTACCCTTCCCTTTATATTTATGACACCTCCTGAGGTCCCTTCCAACCCTGATATTCTATGATTCTATGACACTGTGTATCTGTGTCCCTACCTCTACACCCTCAAGCTCATCTGCCCAATGTCTCCCTTGAAGCCTGTTTCTGCTTCTCTCTTCCCCTCTTGAATCAGGTGCTTCCCTCTTCTCTTTCTTGTCTGGACTCCAGTGGAGGAAGCATTGAGACCCTAGGAGAGACAGTTTCCATTCTCTCAGTTCTGGTGCCAGGAGGAGCAACTGCAGGCAAATTCCTGCACAGCCTCTGCAGTCATGGGCTGTAACATGCGTTGCTCTGTGGGAATGGATTATGCTTAATCTGATGACAGCTAGGAGCTATGTGGGGATGGAGAATGCTCAGGGGGGCTGGAATCTTTGGAGAATAATGTTTCCAGGCTCTAAAAAACTTCTTTTGAGCCTGTCAGCGTGAGATTTTTTTTAAAAAACTCAGAACGCAGTCAAATTTATGTGGATTTTCCCAGGGACAGCATTCCTGAATTCCTGATTTTAAACATACACACACATACAAATGGCATTCAGGGTTGTATTAATAGTAACTTAATAGGTAAGACAAAGGAGGTAACTGCCCCCCTCTACTCAGCACTGGTGAAGCCTAAACTGGAGGACTAAGAAAGATGTGGACAAATTGGAGAGAATCCAGAGGAGAGCAACAAAAATTATAAAAGATTTAGAAAACCTCCCTGTGAAGAGAAGTTGAAAAAATTGGGCAGTTTTAGTCTAGGGCAGTAGTTCTCAACCAGAGGTCCAGGGCCCCCTGGGGGGTCATGAACAGGTTTCAGGGAGTCCTCCAAGCAGGACCAGCATTAAACTCACTGGAGCACAAGGCAGAAAGTCAAAGCCCCGCTGTGCAAAGCTGAAGCCCGGGACCCTGAGCCCTGCCACTTGGGGCTGAAGTTGACGCCTGAGCAACTTAGCTTTGCAGGGCCCACTGTGGAATGGGGCTCCAGGCAACTGCCCTGCTTGCTACCCTCTAATGCCGGACCTGACTTTTATATGCAGAAAATCAGTTGTGGCGGCACAGTTGGGCCATGGAGTTTTTATAGCACGTTAGGGGGGCCTCGGAAAGAAAAAGGTTGAGAACCCCTGGTCTAGGGCATTGGTTTTCAAACTGTGGGCAGGCCCCCCGGGGAAGGGAGTGCAATGACATCAGAGGATAAGTGAGCAGCAAGGAGTCAGCTGCATCCTGTGGGCCCTGCCTGGTGATGATGTTAGGAAGCTGCTGCTATTGCCTTACTGGAAATTTTACGCTGGTTTGTGTGTCGGGGGGCAGGGGGGGCGCTTAAATTCAGATTAGGCAGGCAGCATGCACACTGCACAGGCATCACATTTGGTGGGAGGGATAGGGGTCTCTGTAGCTGTAGCCTCAGGCTGTCAGAAAGCAGCAGTGCAGAGGAGGTGGAGCGTCCCATCCAGCTGCAAGTGCTTTTACTCCACTTAGCAACAGGTGGAGGCAGCTCAGCAGCTGGTACCTACTCCTGACAGGTGTGCACAGGGAGGAAGTAAGTGAATAAGAGATGCCCCTGTCTCCCACCTCTCACAGGCACCCAGCACCAACCCATACCTTCCTCAGGCACCCTCTACTCCCTGCATCCTCCCAGACACCCACAAACCACTATCCCCTGCCTCCTGCTCTCCCAGGTATTGCCATTTTAGCTGGCTGGGCTATGTCTCTTCGGTTTCCCATATTGGTGGGGCAGGAGGGGTGCACATGGAATACAAATCTCTGCCAGGGGTGGGGAGGCACACAGCAAAAAAAAGTTTCAGCATCTCTGGTTTAGAGAAGAGAAGGCTGAGGGGAGCCATGATAAATCTTCAAATACATACAAAGTTGTTATAAAGAGGCTGGTCATCAATTGTTCACCAAATGTATAGAACAGCGGTAATTTGCTTAGTTTGCAGCAAAGATTATTTACATTATATTAGGAAAATCTTCCATCTGTAAGGACAGTTAAGCTCCAGAACAGGTTACCTGCAGATGTTGTAATAAACCCTAGACATGTCTCTTTCTGCATGGAAGAGCATTGTAAGTATGAAACTGCTTAGTAGAAAAAAAATCTCTTTCTCAGACAAAAGCATAAAGGATCTAATAGTTGAACATTGAAGGCTGACAAATTCTAGTTGAATATGGGGTGCAAATTTTAACAGAAAGGGTAATTTGTTTACCAAGGTATGTGCTGGATTCTCAATCATGTGGACTCTTTAAATCAAGAGTCGATGTTTTTCTACAAGATATAAGCTCTAGCTCAACCAGAAATTATTGCATGGACTCATTGCATGAATTACTGGGTAAAATTTTATGGCCTAGTTTTTGCTGTGGCTGCTTTTTCGATTTCTTAATTATAGAGTGATCATCATAGTTTCTAGTAACCAAATACATGTCTTAAAACTAGCATAAAATATAATTAAAAATAGGGTCTGCTCTTACTATCCAACTATTTGGCTGATTATATTTAGATTTTTTTCTAATCTTCTTTTTACCTACTCTTCAACTTCTGCTATCCCCATGATAGGCTTCTATAAAACATTAGATTTTGTGCAAGAATCTGAAAACAAAAAAAATCAGAACTCATTCTGCTCTCCTCTGGTCTGTTGTTCCACCGCCCAAGATTCTGCATGTAACATGCTTTGCAGCTGGATCCTGAACTTTCCACCATTGGCACAGATAGTTTCTGTGCTCAGTTCTTGGCCTCTAATCCAGCTGCTTTGTGCTGTTTAGACACCACAGAGCAACCAGAAATCTGTTTTAAAGGGTCAGAGAGACAAACTGGATGAGGTAGTATCTTTTACTGAACCAATTACTGTTGGTGAGAGAGACAAGCTTTCAAGCGACACACAGCTCTTCTTCAGGGGCAGCTCAGGAATTCCCTTGACAGAGCAGAATACTCAGCTGGCATAAAACTAGCACAGATTGTTCTATGCCACGCACTCTCCCCACCCATAGCAAGTAAGGAGGGTCAGATCCAAACAGAGGGTGAGGCAGAGCACATAATTCTCCTCCCGATCCTCAGCAGCACAGGAGTCCTAGAGCAGCTGTTAGGCTGGCCTAAATTATGCTGGGCTCATGCTTCCCTCTCCACTCCTCTCAGCAATACTGAACATACACTTGGTTAAATCAAGAATTGAACACTCTGAGTTTTCTGTGAGGTTCATGAAGGAAGAGGTAGTCTTGCAGGTAGCCTGTTTACAGGCTGCTACAGGCCTTAAAGAACAGGGCCCGGACCTTGAATTGGATCCAGTTCTGAATACACTCCAATCTGAGCACGGAGTGCTTTGCACATACACCAAGTGTGCCTGTTCTCATCCTTGTATCATCCCTGGGTGCTTGGTACATAGACTAAACATGTCTATTCTGGGCTCTCCACCCTGGTCTTGGCACTGTGTGCCTGTGCCAAGCCCTTCTCATGCCTGATCCAGACCCACTCTGTGAGGCCTATTGTCTATCCCAGCAAATAACTAATTTGGCCTGACTGGGACTCTTGAGCTGGCCTCTCTGGTGCCATTGTCAATGTGGCAAATAGTCCCTCCCATGTCATTCCAGTCTAACACAGTCATACGTGGCTTCATATCCCAGACACAATGCAGCCCATCCAAATTGTCATAGGGTGGGACTTGGATAGATATGTAGATGGCATTGGAGATACATCCATGGGTTGCTGAACTTCCTCAAAATTGCACACACTACTCATACTACCACACTGTGGCCCCAGATGCCAAACAAAAGATGGGTTGAAAATACTAATGTACATAGGATGGAAAACTCCAGAGAAAAGGATTTGAACTCATAGTCTTAGCATACAACAAGCAGTATTAACGCCTCTAATCCACTGTATTGTTCAGAGAGTAGTGCTCACCAAGGAGTTTCTGAGGAAGCAATAACTCTCACAGATGTAAACTGTATGTAAGCAAAGGTGCTAAAGCTATTAGCATGCAATAATTTTTGAAATAGTTCTAGACTGGTTCTTGGTAACATTCAATAGTTAATGTCAGGGGTAGTCCATGGTATAAATGGATCAGACCCTTAGATTTTCTATAGCTTTGCCTCTAAAATGTTATAACCATCTCATTTTAGGGAGGGCTGTGTCTCAGGAATCCCTTAACCAAACGATCCCACATTTGCACCACAAACTCTATTCCAGTCCCTGTTGCGGCATACCAAATTGCAAGACAACCTCCATATGCACATGCATTTTAGAATTATTTGAATATTAAAAGCAGCTCCTGATGGAGGCGTGGGGGGTGGGGAAGGCATTATCTGAAGAATTCCTGGATCAAAGGACTACAAACTTGAACCATACTGTGACCTGGCCCTTATGAGGCATAACAATTTTCAGAACGTATCAGTATGCATAATAATATTAGACCACTTTGAAATACTAACACTTTTATCCAGAAATTTTGTTTTTACAGCAAAATTTTTAAAGGAAGCCCATTTACACAGTCCCTGCCTCTCTGGAGCAGAACACAAGAAGAGTGTTAACATACATTTTCAGAAAGCTACTGAGGGCAGGACTTAATCTTCCAGTACACGGGTGTGGCTCAAGTTCAATGGCCACAGCAGGTCACCTTGAACCAACCAGTAACTCTGATAGCATGCTGTCTGCAAACACTCTGGTTTGCTACAGGGTCTCAGTCCAGATGCTCTGGCATAGTGCCAAAGCGTGATATACACTGTAGATCCAATCTTTTCCCTGAAAAACTTTTAAAATATTTTTTTCCTTAAAAGGACTCTGGGTGCCAGCTACTAACTGAAATCAAATCCAGCTAGATATTATTGGTGTGGGGAAAATCAGAGCCATAGTCTGAGCCCCAGATTTGTGCAAAAAATTGATGATTGTAAAAAATTGATGTTAGTGATAGTGATACAGCATTCAGGCCTGTATATTTGTCTGAGATGGAATTTGGGGTTTTGTTAACCCATTTTACTTTTGATATTCTTATATCCTTTCTGACGTGTGAACAAAGAATAAAGACAGGGTGTGTTGCTTCTGCCTAGCCAAATGCAGTTTTTAGTATAATGAGAAAAAATGAGGATTAGAGTCAAAGTGTTGCTGGATATGGTGGGAGTTTGATATATGAATGTACAACTCCTTTTCCGAGATAAGGTCAAGCAACCAGTTGGGAGGGGCAAGGGGGATGGGAGGGAAAAACATTAAAAAACAAGAAAAAGGTGGCCTTGCCCAGGACACAAACTCACTCCCTACTCCTCCAATGGGGTACAAAAGAGGTGGTACCAAAGCTCCCAGACTCACGACCACCCAAAACAGAATATGATTACAAATTTTAAGGGGTGGTGCCAAGGACGTGCACTGCAGGTATAATTGAGCCTGCTAAGAAAGAGGAGGGGAAACGGGAGAAAGCTCTGCTGGTGTACAGAGCTGTGGATTATGCTTGCTTGGTAACCCCAATAAACATCACATTGCCTGCACTTCGGACTCTGGTCTTCTGCTTTCTGTCTGCATAACAAGAACCAAGGGAGGGCAAGTGGGAGCCCTAACAATTGAAATAATATTTTCTGGGGGCTGTATCTCAGGAATCTCTTGTTCAAATGACCTCACATTTGGACCGCTATCCTGAAACCAAGGAGATATAGTAAATTACAAGGCAATCTGAGTATGCATGTGGATTTTGGAGCACTTAGAAAAATTGGCTGTTAAACAGTAAACTATTCTCAACTTTAACTCTAGAGGTGCTACACCCCACTATCATAATTTGTATTTATTCTGACATCATAGATATACCATGTATCAGTCCAAAGCTAATCAAAACCTCTAAGCTGTAAACCCCTGGAGATGTGTTATATACTGTCAACAGTAGTTTTCCCTCAGCCACTCTCAGAATCATGCCCTTGAAGTGCAGTTTGTTAGATCACTTTCTATGTTCAGAAATACATACTACATATGAAAATATATTTAATATATTTAAAAATTAATGTGAAATTAAACTATATTTATAGTATTTAGTAACAATGAAATCTGTCTGTCCCCTTACTAGATAACTTATTATCTTAAGACACTGCCTCAAAATATCTGAGTACATAATGGCATCGCTTTTATTTGAAAACCACCTCCATCAAGCAAGTGATTTTTATCAGACTCTTGAGTGTTTGCTTAATACAGGTTACTGTGTATATGTTACTGCAATATATGTGTTAAGTAAGAAATTGCATTTATATTATTTCTAATATACCATGCATTTTAATATGAAAAACAGAACATTTTTGTACTGTTACCTATAAGCAATATATCTGATCAAGCATGGGTTCCAAAAGACAAAATATTTTCCTTGATATTACCAATATACCAAAATAGATATACTTAGAAAGCTAATTAAAAACTTACCTCCTCCATGGCTCTGGCAGAGATAAGGAAATCGCCATACATTTCCTAATCCCACACAAAACCCTATACAGGTTAGCATGTACTGAACCTTGTTATCCCATTTTGGTCTCGTATCAGCCTCTTCTTTCTCAGTGGTTTCAAGTTCTGCGTGGGAAGGTATCCTATTGTCCAGGCCTGGGTTGGGCAGCTGAAGCTTCACCATTCTGGCTGAAATTACTGCCCTAGAAAAGATTTAAGGGAAGAAGTAGCTGGTTATAGGTCTGAATAAAATGGGAGCGTTTAATGCTGGCTTCAGCTATATATAGTGAACCTTTGGCACTAAACTTGAAAGTGCAGACGAGTGACAAAAAGAAGCGTCAGCAAATCATTTCATTAACCAAGTCAGCTCTGATACTTATTAATGCCTTATCTGCCAAGGCTCCATTGAACACTTTGTTCTGTTAGTACAAAACATCATTACCAGTTACTGCCATTCAAGGGGTAATCTGCCCTAAAAATTCTAATCACCTAACAGATTGTGAAATACTCCTGGCCACTCCTCCTATGCAAACTCAGTTGTAATACACATTTAGCACTATCAGCTATAGAGTAAAACTATTCCAGTAGATTCAGAACTAATAAGTGAGTTCCAGACTTCTTCCAGAAAAATAAATTTTATGAAAGTCTGTGTCATGCATAAGTTCCCATAGAACACTTATAAAACCTTAGTTTTACCTCTAAATCCCAGTAAGGAGGATTTTTACTGATACATTTACCTCTTATTTGGCTGGATAATATCACTGAACAATGTGACCAGAAAGGAAGGAGAGGCACAGTGATTTTAAAACCCATAGCCTTCAGTTTCATAAGTGTTTACATCTAATCATCGCAAGTTAAAGTCTCAAGAAAGGAGATACCTTTTTATTAATAGGCTTAAAGTCATAATGATTCCTTAGCCTTATTTATGATTCTATAGTAGATTGTTCAATGTTAAAAAAGAAACACTTGTCAACAAGTATGACAGTTGCCACCGTTTTTTCTTATTCTCTTTATGAGTGAAACTGTGGTATCCCAGTTACTATTGTGGGTAACTGTTTTCAAATGCTATGTTTCTAACGACAAACACTATTGTATACTAATATAAAGTTAACACACTGTACATATATGTTAAGTAAAATTTGCATTTTATTTTGTACTAAGGTCCACAGATTCATTATGATAGCTTTTCAGGCTATCAGTCAATTGTGAGAAGGAAGTGATATGGCCCAGCCCCTAAGAACCCAGCTTGTTCTCACTCAGCTTCCCACTTCCTGCTGGTCCTTGGAGGGGCGATGTTACTTGTTCTCCCCTAACCCCTGGGCTTCGGGAGCTGCCAATCTAGCCCTACTCTTTTCACTGCCTTGGCTCACCTCTCAGTGCCGGCCTCTCACATTCTCCCTCTTTACTCCCCCAGTGGTTCCTGTTTCCTACCTACCCTCTGCATTCACCTCTGCTCCCTTCCCCTGGACATTCCCACTTCTTCTCCCTTGCCTCTCTCAGCTCCCCTTCTGCACCCACATTCTTTTTCATTCTCCTCTGTCTCTCATCCCACACCCAAGTTCCCCAATCCCCCCTTTATTTATCAGCTTTCCTCTACATTCCTCAACACACCCCTCAGTCTTCCACGGGCCCTGCAGAACCCCTCTGACCCTGCTACTTCTTCATATTCTCCAATTCTCTCTTTGATAACCTCCTCCTGCCTGGCCCCTCCATCCACTGCACATCCTCCTTGCTCCCTTCGGAACCCTCATATGATGTCATGTTTTATATGCCTGTATTTTTGGTTACATAAGGTGATAATATTACTAAAATGTAAGTGTAAAGAGAGACATTTGCAGTATATTAAGTGTAGCACATTTTTTCCATTGCTGCATACAGATATTACTGGGAATGATAAGCAAAGTCTGGCTTAATTAGTTTCCTAAGCTGCTACTCAGTTCAATAGATGGTGGTGAAAAGGACTTTTGATGGGATACATGTCACAGAATCAAAATAATAACAACATGTAATCTCTTTAAAAGGAATGTGAAACTTTAAGGGCATGCATGGAGTCTTTGTATTAATGCATTTTGATACATTTGTGTTTTAATGAGGTGTGGGGGGCCCAAATGTTCTTAGTGTCCAGGTTCCCAATAAATCTTAATCTGCCTCTGGACAGAGGTTTACCCCAACTCCTCTCCATTCCTCAAAGTATCTGGACAAAGATTTTTGTGTCTGTGGCTCTTTTAAGACAAGGTTTGTCCATGGGTGGATGCGGGGGGTGGGGGGCATCGGAGGGCATTGCCCCCCAAACTGCAAGCATCAGGCAGGCAGCCCGAGTCTGCAAGGTAATGAGTTCTGCAGGGGAGACAGGAGACTGCTGCTCACAGCTTGCGCCCCTGAAGCAGGGAGTCAGAATTTTATTTATAAACAGAGTGTTTAGCAGGTGATTAAGATAAGAAAGGGCTGTTAGGATGTTTCCTAAAGTTAAATGATCTGTTCCAAGCTTGGTGAACTGAAAAAAGTAAGTAGCCTAAATGATAGAAAGTAATTGTAGATTTTTATTTGACATTTTTATTACTGAGCTTGGCATAAAAAGTGGGAGTGTGCTAATAAAATTTGCAGATGACACAAAGTTGGGAGATATTGCCAATACGGCGGAGGACCGGAATATCATACAAGATTGTCTGGATGACCTTGTAAACTGGAGTAATAGAAATGGGATGAAATTTAATAGGGCAAAGTGCAAGGTCATGCACTTAGGAATTAACAACAAGAATTTTTGCTATAAGTGGAGGATTTATCAGTTGGAAATGACAGAGGACGAGAAAGACATGGGTGTATTGGTTGATCACAGGATGACTATGATGCGGCTGTGTAAAAGGCTAACACAGTCCTGGGGTGCATCAGGAGAGGTATTTCCAGTAAAGACAGGTAAGTGTTAGTACCATTATACAAGGCACTAGTGAGACCTCATTTGGAGTCCTGTGTGCAATTCTGTTGTCCCATGTTTTAGAAAGATGAATTCAAACTGGAACAGATGCACAGAAAGGCTACTAGGATGATCTGAGGCATGGAAAACCTACGTTATGAGAGGAGACTCAAAGAGCTTGGCTTGTTTAGCCTAACCAAAAGAAGGGTGAGGGGAGAATCATAGAAGATTAGGGTTGGAAGAGACCTCAGGTGGTCATCTAGTTAACCCCCTGCTGGGATGAAAGTAAAATGTGTCTCTTACTGGAACGGGGGGCTCCCCCCTGGAAGGGGTGGGGCCTCTGGCGGAAGAGTGGGGCTGGGGGGGGGGGGTCAGCGTCCTCCAGACAGCCCGCTCGCGCCACCCGAGGCTCCAGCCCTGGCCCTGTAAAATAGCAGACCCCAGGTAGCTGCTCCTGTTGCCCACCCCATCAGTGGCCCGAGGGGCAAAGGAGCAGGGATGTTAAAGCGCTGCTGCAGCAGCACTTTAAGCAGGGTTCTTTTGCCGCAGCAGCGCTTTAAAGGACCCTGCTTAAAGTGCTGCCGTGGCAGCGCTTTAAGGTCGCTGCCCCTTTTGCAACCCCCCTCGGCGGCAGCCCTGCCAGTAGGGACCCGGCAAGGCCGCCAACAGGGAGGCGCAAAAAGAGCAGCGATGTTAAAGCAGGGTCCTTTAAAGCCCTGCCACAGCAGCGCTTTAAAGTCAGCTGTACGGGCCACTACAGGCGGCCACTTTTTTACTGGTATGCCGTACCGGCCCATACCGCCTTCCTTTCACCCCTGCCCCATGCCCAAAGCAGGACCAACCCCAATTAAATTATCCCAGCCAGGGCTTTGTCAAGCGGGGCATTAAAAAACTCTAAGCATGGAGATTCCACTACCTCTCTAAGTAACCCATTCCAGGGCTTCACAACCCTCCTAGTGAAATCATTTTTCTTAATATCCAACCTAGACCTCCCCCACTGCAACTTGAGACCATTGCTCCTTGTTCTGTCATCTGCTATCACCGAGAACAGCCTAGCTCCATCCTCTTTGGAACCATTAACATCTTAATCACCTTTTACAAAACGTTTTAAAATCCTGCTGTGCTTCTGGTTCAAAATGATCCCACCGCTCTGTCACCATGTCAAGGTTCCTTCCCCACTCTAAACTCTAGTGTACAGATGTGGGGACCTGCATGAAAGACCCCCTTATTCTTATCAGCTTATTCTTACCAGCTTAAGTTAAAAACTTCCCCAAGGTACAAACTTTGTCTTGTCCTTGAACCGTATGCTGCTACCACCAAGCGATTTAAACAAAGAAGAGGGAAAGAGACCACTTGGAGATGTCTTCCCGCAAAATATCCCCCCAAGCCCTACACCCCCTTTCCTGGAGAAGGCTTGATAATATCCTCACCAATTGGTACAGGTGAACACAGACCAAAACCCTTGGATCTTAAGGGTAATGAAAAATCGATCAGGTTCTTAGAAGAAGAATTTTATTTAAAGAAAAGGTAAAAGAATCACCTCTGTAAAATCAGGATGGTAAATACTTTACAGGTAATCAGATTCAAAACATAGAGAATCCCTCTAGGCAAAACATTAAGTTACAAAAAGACAGAAAAACAGGAATACACATTTCCTCCAGCACAGTGAATTTTACAAGCCAAAAAACAAAAGGAAATCTAACGCATTTTCTAGCTAGATTACTTAGTAACTTTACAGGAGTTGGAAGGCTTGCATCCTTGATCTGTTCCCAGCAAAGGTATCATACAGACAGACAGACAAAAGCCTTTTTCTCCCCCCTCATTGGTTATTTTAGGTCAGGTGCCAGCGAAGTTACCTTAGCTTCTTAACCCTTTACAGGTGAAAGGATTTTGCCTCTGGCCAGGAGGGATTTTATAGCACTGTATACAGAAAGGTGGTTACTCTTCCCTTTATATTTATGACATCCCCCGTCACTCTTTCTTTTGCAGACTAAATAAGCCCAGTTCCCTCGGCCTCTCTTCATAAGTCATGTGTCCAGCCCCCTAATAATTTTCGTTGCCCTCCGCTGGACTCTCTCCAATTTGTCCACATCCTTTCTGTAGCAGGGGGCCCAAAACTGGACGCAGTACTCAAGACGTGGCCTCACCAGTGATGAATAGAGTGGAATAATACTTCCCTCAATCTGCTGGCAATAGTCCTACTAATGCAGCCCAATATGCCATTAGCCTTCTTGGCAACAAGGGCACACTGTTGATTCATATCCAGCTTCTCATCCACTGTAATCCCCAGGTCCTTTTATACAGAACTGCCACTGAGCTAGTCAGTCCCCAGCCTGTAGCAGTGCATTGGATTCTTCTGTCCTAAGTGCATTTGTCCTTGCTGAACCTCATCAGATTTCTTTTGGCCCAATCCTCCAGTTTATCTAGGTCACTCTGGACCCTATCCCTACTCTCCATCATTTCTACCTCTCCCCACAGCTTAGTGTCATCCGCAAATTTACTGAGGATATGTCTACACTTCGAAATTAGGTTGATCTTATAGAAATCGATTTCTAGAAATCGATTTTATACAGTCGATTGCCTATGTCCACACTAAGTGCATTAAGTCGGTGGAGTGTGTCCTCACTACCATAGCTAGCATCGACTTATGGAGTGATACACAGTGAGTAGCTATCCCACAGGTCCCACAATCTCCACCGCTCATTGGAATTCTGGGTTAAGCTCCCAATGCCTGATGGGGCAAAAACATTGTCGCGGGTGGTTTTGGGCACACGTCGTTAATCGCCCCTCCCTCAGTGAAAGTAATGTCAGAAAATAGTTTCATGCCTTTTTTCCATGCAGACGCCATACCACAGCAAGCATGGAGCCTACTCAGCTCAGCTCACCATCACTGCTGCAGTTGTGTCCTAGGTGCTACTGTCAGCAGACAGTGCAGTAGGGCTGCTAACTGTCATCATCCACTGCTTCCGCTGCAACTCTGCTCTCCTGCAGATGCCATACCACGGCAAGCATGGAGCCTGCTCAGCTCACCATCACTGCTGCTGTTGTGAGCATTGTAAACAGCTCACGCATTATCCTAGAGTATATGCAGAACTGGGCTAAGAGGAGGATTTTGATGAGGACATGGACATAGACATTCCTGAAAGCACGGGCTGTGGCAATTGGGACATCATGGCAACAGTGGGGCTGGTTGAGACAGTGGAACGCCGATTCTGGGCCCGGCAAACAAGCACAGACTGGTGGGACCGCATAGTGTTGCAGGTATGGGACGATTCCCAGTGGCTGCGAAACTTTTGCATGCGTAATATGCCTTGGGAGGGTATTGGCTCCAGGGTGATGAAAAGGTCCTGGATGCTGGGGAGAACGGATTCACCACTTGCCTGCCGTGCATTCTTCTCCTCTTCATCCTCCTCCTCTTCCTCATCCACAAAATCCTCCTCCGTGTGGAGTGAGACTCCCCCCTTGCAGGTGTCCACAGACAGTGGTGGGATAGTGGTAGGGTCCCCCCCCTAGAATGGCATGCAGCTGTTCATAGAAGCGGCATGTATGGGGCTCTGAGCTGGAGCAACCATTTGCCTCCTTTGTCCTTTGTCCTTTAGGTTTGCCTGAGCTCCTTAACTTTCACGCCACATGGCACTGCTGTGTGTCTCGGGGGTAGCCTCTGTCCAACACGCCCTGTGAGATTTTGGCAAACATATTTGCATTTCTTCTTTTGGATCGGAGTTCTGCCTGCACAGATTCTTCTCCCCATCAATCAATCAGATCCAGTGTCTCCCTTTTGGTCCATGCTGGAGCTCATTTGCAATTCTGGGACTGCATGGTCATCTGTGCTGCTGAGTGCTGCTGAGCTCACTACGCTGACCAAACAGGAAATGAAATTCAAAAGTTCCCAGGGCTTTTCCTGTGTACCTAGCTAGTGCATCAGAGTTGAAAGTGCTGTCCAGAGTTGTCACAATGGAGCACTCTGGGATAGCTCCCGGAGGCCAATACCGTCGATTTCTGTCCACACTACCCCAAATTCAACTCAGCAAGGTCGATTTTAGCACTACTCCCCTCACTAGGGAGGACTACAGAAGTTGATTTTAAGAGCCCTTTAGCTCGACGGAATGGGGTTGGTTGTGTGGACGCGTTCATTTTTAAATCAGCCTAACCCTAAATTCAACCTAACGCTGTAGTGTAGACCGGGCCTGAGGGTGCAATCCATCCCATCATCCAGATCATTAATGAAGATGTTGAACAAAACTGGCCCCAGGACCGACCCCTGGGGCACTCCACTACATCCTGGCTGCCAACTAGACATCAAGCCATTGATCACTACCCATTGAGCTCGATGATCTAGCCAGCTTTCTATCCACCTTATAGTCCATTCATCCAATCCATACATCTTTAACTTGCTTGCAAGAATACCGTGGGAGACTGTTTCAAAAGCTTTGCTAAAGTTAAGATATATCACGTCCATTGCTTTCCCCATATCCACAAAACCAGTTATCTCATCATAGAAGGCACTCAGGTTGGTCAGGTATGACTTGTCCTTGGTGAATCCTGATCACCTTCCTCTCCTACAGCTGCTTCAAAGTGGATTCTTTGAGGACCCGCTCCATGATTTTTCCAGGGACTGAGGTGAGGCTGACTGGTCCGTAGTTCCCCGGATTCTCCATCTCCCTTTCTAAAAGATGGGCACTATATTTGCCTTTTTACAATCATCCAGGACCTCCCCCGATTGCCACGAGTTTTCACAGACAAGGTCAGTTCTTCACAGACAAGGTCAGCTACCAGACTGCTACACTGGGCAGCACAGTATGGGGAGGAGGTGAGCAGCCCTCAGTGGTGAAAGAACAGGTTAAGGGAGATACAACTGCTGTCTATAAATACATCAGAAGGATAAATACCTGGGAGGAAGAGGAATTATTTAAGTAAAGCACCAATTTGGACTCCAAGAAAAGTGGATTTCAACTGGCCATCAACAAGTTTAGGCTTGATATTAGGCGGAGATTTCTAACCATCAGAGGAGTGAAGGTCTGGAGCAGCATCCCATGGTGAGCAGTGGGGGCAAAAAAACTAACTAACTTCAGGACTGAACTTGATAAGTTTATGGAGGGGATGGTATGATGGAACTACCTACAATGGCATGTGGCCCACTGGCGACTGTCTGTAGCAAAAATCCCCAACGGCTGGAGATGGGACACTAGATAGAGAGGGCTCTGAGTTACTACAGAGAATTCTTTCCCAGGTATCTTCCTGGTGGGTCTTACCCACATGCTCAGGGTCTAACTGATCACCATATTTGGGGCCTGGAAGGAATTTCCCCCTGGGTCAGATTGGCAGAGACCCTGGGGTTTTTCACCTTCCTCTGCAACATGGGTCACTTGCAGGTTTAAACTAGTGTAAATAGCAAATTCTCTGTAACTTGAAATCTTTAAACCATGATTTGAGGACTTCTGTAACCCAGCCAGAGATTAGGAGTCTATTACAGGAGTGAGTGGATGAGGTTCTGTGGCCTGGAATGTACAGGAAGTCAGACTAGATGATCACGATGGTCCCTTCTGACTTCAGTAAGTGCATCTGACTAAGAATATACAATTTTAAACCTAACCAGTGTCCATTAAATGACTTGCCACATGATGTCAGTACGTTAGTATTGGAGCTGAGTGGGTCTGATATTTATTTAATTTTCTTTCTTGATATAGGGATTAGCTACAGTGCTTCTGTCAGATACTTTAAAGTTATTATTTGAAAAAAAATCTAGTTTTCAGTTGCCTAATCAGCCCCTGAAATCACAGTTAAAGTCTTTCCCCCTCCCCGCTGAAAAATCTGAAATGGCACCCCTGTGGGCAGGCACAGAATTTGCGCCCCCCCATGCGGCAGCCCCATTGGCTTGACTGGAGCCACTCCCCCAAAAATAGGCTTGTCTTGCCCTCTGCCCTGTCTCAGACTGCAGCACAGACAGCCTCAGTCACAGAGACTGCCCCCTGCAATCTTTTAAGGTGTGAGAGTGCCTAGATGATCTGAGAAAAGTCAGAACAAGTCCAGCTCCAGGCTGTCTGAACCTGTGTACATGGCTCCAGCCCCCGACACTAGGCAGTTTCGTGTCTCCTAACAAATGGTTGTAGAGGAACAGTGGTCCTGCGGAGTCATATGGATAGTCAGGACAATGCAATCAGACAGCTCAGCCTCCAACTCAGATGGTCTCTGTGACTTACATTCCACTTCTTTAGTGTGCTTTAGCCCTTAGGCTCCTCATGGTCCTCCTTTCTTGGGTTTCCTTTGCAGCAAAGCACCAAGGGAGTAATGGCCAGTGGTAGTCCCATCCTTCTCCTCTGAGAAGGAGAACCATTAGGAAGACAAGAATAAGCTGGTCCTAAAATACTGATTCCTCTGCCTGCATTTTTGATCATTCATCCCAACTATATCCCTATTTTGTTCTTTTCCTCCTCTGTCTGCAAGTCCAGTCATTTCTCATCCTCCTCTCCATCTGTCCCAGACAATGATCTCATTCTCCGTCTTGTTCACAATTCTCCTCTTTAATCTCAAGAACCAGGTCTTTTTTGTCTCATCAGTCTACCACTGACATGGGTCTGATTTTTCTTGGGCCTAGCATGTGCAAAGGGTGGATACAAAGACCCTTCCCCTGACTACCACCAGGGCCAGCCTTAGGGAAAATGGCACCCTGGGTGAACTTGCATTTTAGTGCTCCTGGCCCCCGGGGGTATGGTGTCCCCCCATTGCTCCTGGTCCCCAGGGGCTCCCCGGCACCTCTCCCTCCCTTCACCACAAAGACCTGCTCCCCCTCCTGTGACCTTGTGACACAAACTGTGACCGTATAGATAATTGTTGCAACCACTGTTATATATTTGCAGCAAATATTGTACAAGGGTTGTCAAGTGAGATGTCTATGACAAGGTTATGATTTGCTGGTTATGATTATGCTATCTGTATGCATGTATCATTTTTGTATTTAAAGTTACAAATATTGGCTCTGTACTGTCTGTAGTTCAAATTTGTGTTCTGGGTGACACCCCCAGACAATTTGGCATCAGCACTGCCTAGCCTGCTTGATGGCCCACTAAGGCCCATCAGTGATACAACTGACCCACTGAGAAAAGGCAGATACACCTTGTGATTCAGCAAAGCATGCAGAGACATGCGTATGGACAGAACCCTAAGGCTTTCAAGTCATGGCTGGGCAGCTTGTATCTGAGACAAAGGAAGCACAAGCCACATGGCAGAGGTTATAAAAGGCCCTGGAAACCCCTCCATTTTGTCTTCAATCCTGCTTCTTACTTCTGGAGGAAACTTGCTACAAACTGAAGCTCTGAACAAAGGACTGAATGACCCATCTCAGCTGTGGATGCACTCCAGAGACTTGATTTGAACCTGCAGTTTACTCCATCACTGCTACAAGCCTCAACTAAGAACTTTGCCATTACTGTATGTAATTGATTCCATTTAACCAATTTTAGCTCTCATCTATATTTCTTTCTTCTTATGAATAAATCTTTAGATTTTTAGATGCTAAAGGACTGGCAACAGCATGCTTTGTGGGTAAGATCTAACTGGTATATTGACCTGGGTCTGGGACTTGGTCCTTTGGGATAGGGAGAACTTTTTTTCTTTTACTTCGGTATTGTTTTTCATAACCATTCATTCCCATAATGAGTGGTGATACTGGGAAACTGGAGTGTCTTGTATGACTTATGATTAGCCAGTGGGGTAAAAACAAAGTCCTCTCTGTCTGGTTGGTTTGCTGTGCCTTAAAAGTGGAGAAACCCCAGCCTTGGGCTGTAACTGCCCTGCTCTAAGCAATTTGTCCTGAATAGGTACTCTCAGTTGTGTCCCACCAACGCCAGCATCGTTACAGCCCCTAATCCCTGCACCCCCTTCACTCCTAACCCCTGCATTCCCCTCCTGCACCCACATGGGGAAACTGACCTGGATGCACAAAGAAGCTGTCATTGCTGCTCGCTCCCACCCCCACAACTGCTGGTCCTCTGCCCCACACACCTCTAGGGGTCTGTGAGGGGGGAGTGAGGAGCAACATCTGGGCTCCCTGCATCCAGGTCAGCCCTGGTGTGTGTGTCGTGGGGGGAGGGGGAAGGGGGGGAAACTGTGTGTGTGTGTGTGTGTGTAAAACTGCTAACAAAAGCCAAAGCTGGCCAAAACACCAGCCATGTGCTGCTTCCCACTAAAAGGGAACCATCACACTATCTCATCCTTCACATTTCTCATATGAGCTACCAAGGCTTGAATTAAATTTTTGTATGAAATTGGGTCAAATATAAAAACTGTTTAAAATGTTTTAAAAAATAAAAAATATGAAAAACTTTAATACAGTATTAACGGTATCATTATTCATACTAGTCTTGCTAGTCCTTCCCCACAGGCAGAGAGGCACAGAGATTAGGATCAGGACCAGCTGTGCCCCCAGAAGACCAGGCCAACCCTCCAATTTGGGCCAGACCCAAATCCCTCCCCAGACCAGGGGTGCTGGTGGTAGGATGGGGCAGGAGGAACTGGGGGAGGTCCAGTTTCCCCCAGGAGCACTGGTGAGGGAATGAGGCAAAGGGACTCCAGTTGATCCATGGGGCCAGGGCCAGGGCCAACTGGGCTTACCTGGAGCAAGGAGCACCCACTGGTTGGAGTGCCTGTACACTGGGTGCCAGTGCCACCTCCTGCCCAGCATGGTCCGGGACTCCCACATTAGAATAATGGCAGGGCTGGGGTGAGGGCACAGGGGGAGCTGGTGGCCAACTGTCTGAGAAGAGCCAGTGGGAGTGGGGAGGGGCCAGGAGGAAGGGAGAAGGCAGCCCTGGGCCCGCCAGCCAAGAGGAGCGGGGAGAGCGGCTGGGCCAGGTGGAGGGGAATCAGCGCCTTGGACACTTGGCAGCAGCGCGCAAGTGGAGCACTGGGCCTGGCCAGCGCACAGCCCCTTCTTTGGCGGGCCGCCCTAGGCAGCCGCCCCAGCCACCCACCCCAAAGGCCGGCCCTAACTACCACACACACTGTACCAATGGCCAGGGACAATTGCAGTCCCTGCACTCATGAGAAAACAGGCACTGATAACTCTCTGAGCCCTTGGAGTAGAAATTGTCCCTGAGGTATGTGGAGGAAGTAGCTCATGCCCTTTGTACCAGCTCATTGGCAGGAAGGCGATACTGGCAGTAGATGACTGTGCCTAATCAGGTAAGGAATTTGTGTGAAACCAAGAAGAAACAGCTGAAATGTCTGTACACCAATGCAAGTAACCTTGGTAACAAAATGGAGGAACTAGAACTACTGATATAAACTGTTCTGGAAGGACAGACGGATTCTATGAACCATCAGAGGAGTGAAGCTCTGAAACAGCCTTCCAAGGGGAGCAGTGGGGGCAAAATCTTAATTGGCTTCAAGACTGAGCTTGATAAGTTTATGGAGGGGATGGTATGATGAGATGGCTTATAATGGCATGTAGCCAAGCTGTACTGCTAGCAGCAAATATCCTATGTCTGGTTTTGGAACACTGAGCTACTGCAGAGAATTCTTTCCAAGGTGTCTGGCTGGTGGTTCTTGTCCACGTGCTCAGGGTCCCACTGACCACCATATTTGGCATTGGGAATGATTTTTCACCTGGGTCAGATTGACAGAGACCCTGGGAGTTTTTCACTTTCCTCTGCAGCATGGGACACAGGTCACCTGCAGGTTTCAACTAGAGTAAATGGTGGATTCTCTGTAACTTGGAGTCTTTAAATCATGCTTTGAGGACTTTAGTGCAGGGCCGGTGTAACCACTAGGTGAACTAGGTGGCCGCCTAGGGGGCCAAGATTTGGGGGCACCAAAAAGCAGCACCCCAAAGTTTTTTTTACACTATTGCTGGAAAACGAATAAAGAAAAGAGAAACGTCATTGAACTTGCATTTTAATCATTATGCAGTATTCATTTTTGAAAGTTTATAATAAGCAATGCTCCGGGGGAGTGGAGGGGGAGGAAGGGCGCAAGGTGGAAGTTTTGCCTAGGGCGCAAAATATCCTTGCACCGGCCCTGCTTCAGAGACTTAGCCAGAGGTTATGGGTCTATTACAGGCGTGGGTGGGTGAAGTTTTATTGCCTGCAATGTGAAAGAGGTCAGACTAGATGATCATGATCGTCCCTTCTGCCCTTAATGTCAGGGGGTTGGGGGGAAGAGGAGCAGGTTGCACCATCCCAAGGAGGAGATTAGGAAGTGATTCTGTATTCTGAGGAACAATCCACCCCCATGTTTCTTCTGGGCAAAACACCTTTCTATTTGTGCAGCATCCCCAATGTGGTACCTGAGTTTGAAAACTTCTCTCTCCAGCCTGCTCCACTTACTCTTATATCTACCCACAACTTCTTTTCATGTACTCTGTCCTCTCTGTATTTCCTCCATATCTTCACTGTTTCCTACATAGTTCCCTGCCCCTCCATAGCCACATCATGAAGCAGGACTTTCTCTTCCCATCTCTGTCCATCTCACTAATTCTGTTTCTTTCATCTTTTTACAATGTCTGCTTCTTTGTTCCCCTTCCCACCATGTATATTTTCCCCAATACATTTGTCTCTCTAGTCATTAACCTTTTCTTTCCCTTCCCACCATGACCCTCACCCTCTCTACTTCACAAATCTTACCTCTGTCCCCTCCCTTCCTTACCCTACAA
This sequence comes from Natator depressus, assembly GCF_965152275.1. Classification (NCBI taxonomy): domain Eukaryota; kingdom Metazoa; phylum Chordata; order Testudines; family Cheloniidae; genus Natator; species Natator depressus. The sequence continues at coordinate 143,673,041 of NC_134235.1, read as the reverse complement.
AACCTTATCTGTTTTATCTTCTTCCTCTGTCCCCAACCACCCTACCATATGTCCTTTCTATACACACTCTGCCAAAGTTCCTCCATTAAGAACTGGTGTAAAGAAGTGCACTAAGCAAGTTATTTGCAGTACTACATATTCCTGGGTGCCATCGAGTGGCACATTTCATATTAGTTATTTATATACAAACAGTGTACTCTTTTAACATGTCTCTTTCCGTAATGGAGAGGGAGTAATTTTAATTAACTATATAGCCTTTAAAATTATTAGGCAACTAACTACTTTTCCATTTCATATTGTTTTATTTTATATTTGCCCTCAGGAGGCTTCTATATGGCTAAATTTTGTGGCTTTGACTCTTCCAACTCATGAAGATCATTAGTAGGTGAACTCCCCCAAAAGTCATCATTTTCCCAGGGCTTCCTCCACAAAGGGGTCTTAAGTAGTAAAGCCCTCTATAGCATTCATCACCATATAAGTTTTGACATGTTTCCACATACCCTTCTTGATTTATATCTCATCCTCTGGTCTCATTTTTGGATGTGTACACTTTAATTTCAGAATGGCCACTGCACCAATTTTATTTATTTTTATTGGGTGCACTAGGACAGTTTTGTGTGTGTTTTTTCACATTTAGAACCATTTTAAAGTTAGAAGACAAAGAATTTTTTCAGGAGGAAATAGGCTGTTTACACATTTTAAATAAATTTTAGTAAACAGAGGAATAAAGTGTTAAAACATAAATGTGTTAAAACAAATATATTAACAGGCCTTTCTAGAGAAAAATATTTTATGCTTTTTTTAAATAAAGGCATTAAATATTAGTAACAGAATATGTATTTTTAGAGAAAACTAAAGTAGGGTTGGGTGGTTGGGTTAAACAAGCACAAAGTGAAAGAAGCTGTAGAAGAACTAAGAAAAGCAAACGCCTTTCAGCTTGTTACAGAAAGAGAGAGAAAATAAATTCAGAGAGGCTGCAGAGAAAGTTTAAAACTAACAGGAAAGGACAAAACCCTGTGTCAGTGACCAAGTAATAGAGAGAAGAGAAAAGCTGCCACTAGCCAAATGCCAGTAATTCCAGGCAGGGCTGGTGTCATAACCACACAGCTTAGGGTAGCCTAGAATTCCTCCTTACCTGTAAGGGGTTAAGAAGCTCAGATAACCTGCTTGGCACCTGACCAAAAGGACCAATGGGGAAAGAAGATACTTTCGACTGGGGTGGGTGGGGAGGCTTTGTTTGTGCTCTTTGTTTGTGTGTTCTCTGGGGAAGCAGAGAAACAACAGGTCAGAAAACTCCTTCTCCTAAAATCATCCTAAAATGAGTCTCAATATTGCAAAAAGAGTAAGTAAATAAGGCAAGGCGAGTTAGATTATCTTTTGTTTTTAGCTTGTGAATTTTCCCGGTGCTAAGAGGGAGGTCTATCCTTGTTTTTTGTAACTTTAAAGTTTTGCCTAGAGGGGAATCCTCTGTGTTTTGAATTTGATTACCCTGTAAAGTTACCTTCCATCCTGATTTTACAGAGGTGCTGCTTTTACTTTATTTCTTTATAATAAAGTTCTGTTTTTTAAGAATCTGGTTTACCTATTTGGTTGGTATATTATTCCCAAGCCTCCCCAGGAAAGGGGGTGAAGGGGTTTGGGGGGATATTTTAGGGAACAGGAACTCCAAGTGGTCCTTTTCCTGAATCTTTGTCTAACTTACTTGGTGGTGGCAGCCAGTATCCATCCAAGAACAAGGAAGGATTTGTGCCTTGGGGAAGTTTTTAACCTAAAGTGGTAGAAATAAGCTTAGGGGGGTCTTTCATGCTGGTCCCCACATCTGTACCCTAGAGTTCAGCGTGGGGAGGGAACCCTGACAGCTGGCCTTAGGGAAAATGGCACCTTGGGCAAACTTTCTTTGTCACCCTTTAATTACTACTCCCTGAGCTGCGGGCAGACACTGAACAGGCAGAACGGTACTGCAGGTGTCATGCTGCTGGGAGGGTGGAGAGGGGATGCATGACAGTGCCTGGTTCTTGCCCCCTTTATCCCTTCCCCCGAGGTGGGCACAGCCCTTCTGCAGCCTACCTGTAAGGCCGGCCCTGATTCCAGGAAAGTCAAGTTTGGCTCAGCCAAGAAGCACTTCTGATTGGACTTGTCACAAAACTGCATTTTCCTGAACCAATCATAATATGCCAAGGGGTATGGCCACTGGACTGTTTAAAAACATCTCTTTAAACAAATACATGGAAAGACAAGCACTGCACATAAACACAAGTATTTGGAGAAATACACCAGCCTTTTAAAAATAGTGTTATCTTGCTTTTTAAAGTATTGCCTAAAGCAGTGGTTCTCAAACTTTTTTACTGGTGACCCCTTTCACATAGCAAGCCTTTGAGTGCGAACCCCCTTTTAAATTAAAAACATTTTTAATGTCTTTAACACCATTATAAACACTGGAGGCAAAGCGGGGTTGGGGTGGAGGTTGACAGCTCGCGACCCCCCCCCCCGTAATAACCTCATGACCCCCTGCGGGGTCCTGACCCCCAGTTTGACAACCCATGGCCTAAAGGAAAACTGCTCTACAAACATATTGCTTATAAACTCTTTAAAAAAAGCTTAAGATTTATTTTCTATTTTTATTTTTTTTAAAACACACTTTATACAAAATATACACACTGGCTAACTTAAATTAAAAGCTAGCTCTTGTAAAAAAAGTTGTTTTACCAGAGATAAGAAACCTATCATGTTATTTCTCCCCTACACCTCTTTTTCTTTCCTAACTTTAAAAAAACTAAATGCTACTAAATCAAATAAAGTTTTAATAAATACACTAGCCTATTAAAATAGTGTTAGCTTTCTTTTTCAAGTTTTGCCTAAAGGAAAACTGCTCTGAAAAGTTCTTATGTATAAACTGTGAAGAAAGCTTTAGATTTAGACACTTTATACAAAACTTAAAAGAAAAACTAGATTACATAAAACAATTAACATTTTTTCACCAGACATAAGGCAGCCATTTCTCCCTCCTCTTTCCTAACTTTTGTTTTTAATCTAAATTCTGGTACATGAAATAAAGTTTTAGCAAATAAACTTGCCTCACAGCCCCCTTTATCCCCTCCTCCCAGGTGGGCTCAGCCCTTCTGCAGCTTACGTTGCCCAGCTGTAAGGCCAGCCCTGATTTTAACATTTTAACATGAGAAAACAGAATTGGTCACTTTTGACTGAGATGAAAAACCCAGTAACATAACAAAAAGACCTGTCTTTACAATCTAAGGGATGTTTTGAAGAGATTCAATTAAACATTTTCATTTAAGATAGAATTCTCTATTATAAATAACACACATTTACAGATGTGTTTCATTAACAAATTAGAATTTAAAAAGACCAAAGCTGTGTGTCAGCATGAAGGATTAAGTAACTGTTGTAAGGAGAAAGATGAGCATATTGCATATTTTTTATTAGAAATAAAGCTATGGTTTTAAACACGACACTAAGAAATCAGTATTTTGCAATAACGAGGCACCCCTTTATCATGTAACTATACTTTTGTAACTGCATGAAGAAGGGAGATAAAAATTGGACCCTTTCACCTTTGTTATCTGAAGAAACCTATCCCACAAACTATTTACAAGAAAATATTTTTAAATCAAAATTAAATAAAACGACAATTGAAATAAAGTGATTAAAAGATATACTATTATACATTTTTAAAATAATTTAAGCTTGTTTTTACAGCTTAAAGAAATGCCAAGAGCAGGAACTTGGTAAATTTACTTTAAAAATTATCAGTCCTGTGATACTATTTAAATAACGGGGTTTTTTAAAAATTGGCTAAATGTCTTGCATATTAAGAAAAACCCTGTAAAATATTTTGTAATTTGTGAAGAAATAAGTTTCTGGGGAATATAACATCTCCAATGTATGTTATAATTTTAAAAGTTACAAGTCATAGCTTTCTAAAGGATAAAGAGAGAAAAATAAGTATATGTCAATATACAAAACACATTCATAATAAAAATAAAATTTATCCAATTTTGGATTTTTAATTGCTTAAAAGACAAAGATACAAATAAGGGCTTAATATATTAAATACTCATTTACAGGCAGTTTTACAATAAAAAATAAAAGTTTAAAAGGAAACTCTACTCTTTTGTAATTGCATAAAGGACTGTTCCTATCTGAAGAAACAAATCCCCTTCTGCTTTTTTCAAAAAATTGTTAAGTTTTTCAACAAAAGAATTTATTAGAAATAAAACTGTGGTTTTAAACATCACACTTAGAAGGCAGCATTTTGTAATGAAGAGGCTCTCTTTTGTTTCAAATCAATTAGGGAATTCTAGTAATTTTTTTCATTTACACACGTGCTTTTTCTGAGAAAAATGGAAAGATTTTTATGCTGTGATATGCTTTTGCTCAAGAAATTGTTTTTAGCAAAGGACTAATTAAATAAAATGAGAATTAAAATAAAGTTAGAAAATGAATTATGCACCGCTTTTTTAAATCAAATATGTGTTAACATGTTTTAAAATGGGGTTATCATCAGCATATGCCCAATGTGCCCTGCCATTTGAGGACATCATCATTAGCCAGGTGGAGAGCTGTTAGCCTGTCATAGAAACAAGTAAGTGGGCACTCGTCGAGGATATGTAACATAGTCTGAAGTTGACCACAGCTGCATCATGGGTCATTAGAAAAACCCCATTTAAAGAGACTGGCTGCACAGTTACCCTGTCCTGTTTAAAACTGGTTCAGAGATGGCCACAGATGACTTGGCAGGTCAAAACATGGTGGACAGATTGTTGGGTCAATGACGAGAAAGTGATTAACGACTGTCATAGAGCTGACCATTCATTGCTTCAAGCAGTTTCCATCATGTCCTGTGGTACAATAAATTACCTTAAAGGGTGTCTAAAAGAAGAGGTCTGTGTATAAAGGCAGGTTGCTGTTCTTACAGATCTTGGCCAGCAGCATGACAGAGGCCTTCCATGATGAACATGGCTTGGTGCTATGTTACTAAGTATTGGTAGCCATGGCAATGGAGTTGCCCATAAAATCCCAGTAACAGTACACATAGATATGTTAATTATGGGGTTATTAAAGACATTGCAATAACAGGCTATTTTAAACGAAAAGAAAAAAAACACACACACAAGTTTTCTGGGACCCTCATATAGATTAATTTTTAACATTTTTGAGAGGTTTAGTTCCCCTTTTAACACTATAAGTTATGAGAGAGAAAAAACTGAATGCAGAGTTGAAAAAACGCTGTTGATGTACCCCTATGTAAAATGTCTGACTCTGTATGGGACAATGAAATCGTAAGACAAAGTACTATTGTGTGTATGACATGTGTTTTATACAAGTGGAGTGTTTAAAATTTAAAAAAATCAATTTCTAAATAGGACGAATTTTGAATTTTCACAAGACTTACTAGAAGGATTCACAAATTTTGGTAAGATGCTTAATCTTATACAGAATTATGATTTATTTTTAAAATAAATGTTTTTAAAGATTTTTTTTGTAATTTAGATCAAGATAGCAGTCAAATGCAACAGATAGTTGATAGTATTGGCTGTTTTGTTTTGTTTTGATGAGTTTGCAACTTTGAAATAACTATTTTAAAATTAATGCTTTTCTTTTTTAATGGAGTTAGAGCAAGATGATATGCAAATTCAAAACTGATGTATTTCCTGTAATACTCAAAGCTGTAAGTGTTATTGCTATTGTTTAATATTATGCTATTGCACAAATAAAAACTAACCAGAACTTTGCATGTATTAAGACTGAGGAGGAGATTAGCAAAGAAACTTTAAAAAGCCAGAATACTTTTGAGAAAAAGGAGGTACTCACAAAATTTGCCCGGTCAAGAAAGGGAAATAGACCCATTTAATACAGAACTTCAAGAAATGGCCATAGACACCCACTTCTGAAGAAGCAGAATATTCCATTCCTGGTGCACCTGAGGCATTTCCTCAGGTGTATTTGAAATGTGGGAGACAGTGGATAAGACCCCAAAGAGTACTTAACACTTATGAGTATTTTCAAGAATTACATTTTGCTAATTTGGACAGAACGACAGACTTCACTCAGGCAATCATTCACAACACTATTCAAAATTTGTTAAATGATTTTAATCCCCAAATGGGCCTGAAGTTTTTGTACAGCTTCACGTAGATGCTCTGGGGCTAAACCACCCTCTCTTTACGATAGGTGGTGTATGACTCTTGCATTTGGTGGTGGGGCGCCCCTGCTCTGCCCTGAGGCCCTACCCCCACTCACCCTCCTCGTCCCAAGACCCCGCCTGCAGTCCACACCCGCTTCACTTGGAGGCCCCACCCATGCTTGATCTCTTCCCCCAAAACTCTGCCCCTGCTCAACTCTTCCTGCCCCCACTCCACCCCCTCCCCAAGGCCCACCAGCCCGCCACTCACGCCTCTCTGGGGGAAGAGGGACAGAGGTATGAGCAGCAGGCGGGGGTGCCCTCAGGGGAAAAAGTGGAGCAGGGGCAGAAAGAGGTAGAGCAGGAGCGAGGCCTCGGGGTGGAGCGTGGATTTGCCATGGTCCAGGCACCAGTGGTCCCCCCACTTCTAGGGAGCTTCCAGCGGCAGTGCTCCAAAGGTGGTGGGCTGGTATGCCTCCACATCTGGCATTTCTTGCCCCATTTGGGAAGGCTTAGCTTCCCCAAGCCTCTTATATCCACCACCCATGCTCCTTACTCAAAGGAGACATTGGGAAGAGTTAAACGCTGCAGATTATTTAAATAATGCTGCCAGAATTTTGCATTGTAGTTCAGAGATTGTGGGATCTGGGACGTCAAGGCAGGTTGTCACAATTATTAGACACAGGGAAGGGAGGAGGAGGAGTTGCTACGCCCTTAAAAGTGGCAAAGAGTCCTGTGGCACCCTATAGACTAACAGACGTCTGTTAGTCTATAAGATGCCACAGGACTCTTTGCTGCTTTTACAGATCCAAACTAACACGGCTACCCCTCTGATACTCCCTTAAAGACTATTACGTACTGTAAAATTTTTTTTTTTTAAAAAGGAAGCAATTAAATCGATTTAAATGACCAGGGTAACAACCTGTGTTTTGCTGGTAGCATCCTGAACCTCTTAAAGTGAAAAACCCACACATGCCAAACTATTAAAGGGAGCCAAGCATCTCCACTAGGAGTTGTGATTTTCAGAACAAAAGATAGTCAGCTTCACCAGTATCAGCTCTTCTGGAGAGCATTTAGGCACGACTATTAAAGTAATGTATCATGAAAGAGGGGATTGGCACTTTTTTTACAACAGTGGACAAGGCACCAAAATCATGTGTGTTTTTCTACATGACAAACATTATTACAGTATCCTAAATATCAAAGCCTTCATCGGAGCACAATATTTGTCCTGCCATGACATGTACAGCTACAAACACCAGCATGCCTGTAAAGACCACTGCTATACATGTATTAGCACAGAATGCCTTGAGTGTATGGGAAAATATGAAATGTCCTAGCTGTAAACTATTTTGCAGATCCAAGGCTGTTTAGAAGGACATAGAACTCAGGCAGCAGACAGTAGAGTTCACTGTAAAACCAGAAGTCTTTGCAATAAGTGTGGTTTCTACAATCATCATCGGCGTAAAAGCAAGAAGTGCCCCAAGTGTTATCAGAAGACAGGCATCCCAAATTTTCACAAGTATATATGTGTAATATTTACTCTCTAGAAGAGGAGGATTATGTTTTTTATGACTTTGAATGCATGCAAGAAAGAGAGTACATGTGCTAAATTATATATATGCCATGCATTGAGATAAAGAAACCAACTGGGAATTTAATAGGAAAGAACATGTCAGCAAGTTTGTTCAAACTTTGTAAACAAGTGATTCACTTTTATTGCTCATAATGCTAAAGGTTACGACAGTTATTTCATCCTTAGGCAATTGATTTTAAAAATTGTCATCAGTACTGTGACGCAGGATGGAAAACTAATGCTCATGACAGTGAGGTACTGAGAAATCAGATTTACAGATTCTTTAAATTTTCTGCCCATGAAACTCAGCACGTTACCAAAGGCACTGGGTTTTGAAGATGTCAAGGGGTATTTTCCGACCCCCCTTTTTAAAAAGAAAGAAATAAAATAATAAATAATAATAAATAAAAAAACCCACATCATTGAAAACCATAAATATGTGGACCCTATGCCTGAACAGAACACATGACGCTGGGGAAAAAAGGAATTTCTGAACTGGTACCAATATAATCACAAGAATGAATTTGATCTTCAGAAAAAAACTGCACTATTACCACCAGAAAGATGTTGAAATTTTGTGAGAGCCTTGTGACTGGTTCAGAAAAGAAGTCATGAAAATGATCAAAAAGCAGGTTGTTAAAAATCCAGGGCAGGAAAGGGTGGAGGTGGTGACTAAGTATATGGACACCTTTCCTTTCAATATACTACATTAACGTCAATATACATGGCCATGTACCAGTTTAATTTTTTAAAACCACGAACCAAAGCACTTTTGCCATAAGACAATTACCATAAGAGCAATACAGCAGTGCACAGACAATCAAGGAAGTTTTTGGAGAGTGTTGGGGACAACTTCCTCATGCAAGTGCTGAAGGAACCAACTTGGGGCCGTGCTCCTCTTGACCTACTGCTCACAAAAAGGGAAGAATAGGTAGGGAAAGTAGAAGTGGGTGGCAAGCTGGGCAGCAGTGATCATGAGATGGTCGAGTTCAGGATCCTAACAAAAGAAAGAAAGAAGAGCAGCAGAATATGGACCCTGGACTTCAGAAAAGCAGACTTAGACCCCCTCAGGGAACTGATAGGCAGCATCCCCTGGCAGGCTAATATGGGGGGAGGCTAAAGGAGTTCAGGAGAACTGGCTCTATTTTAAAGAAGCCTTATTGAGGGCACAGGAACAAATCATCCTGATGTGCAGAAAGAACAGCAAATATGGCAGGTGACCAGCTTGGCTTAACAGATAAATCTTTGGTGAGCTTAAACACAACAAGGAAGCATACAAGAAGTAAAAACTTGGACAGATGATTAGGGAGGAGTATAAAAATATTGCTCGAACATGCAGGGGTGTTAATCAGGAAGGCCAAAACAACAACTGGAGTTGTAGTTAGCAAGGGATGTGAAGGGTAACAAGAAGGGTTTCTACATCTATGTTAGCAACAAGAAGAAGGTCAGGGAAAGTGTGGGACCCTTACTGAATGGGGGAGGCAACCTAGTGACAGATGATGTGGAAAAAGCTGAAGTACCCAAAGCTTGTTTTGCCTCAGTCTTCACAGACAAGGTCAGCTCTCAAACTGCTGCACTGGGCAGCACAGTTTGGGGAGGAAGTGAATAGCCCTCAGTGGTGAAAGAACAGGTTAAAGACTATTTAGAAAAGCTGGACATACACAAGTCCATGAGGCTGTATGCAATGCATCTGAGGGTGCTGAGGAAGTTGGCTGGTGTGATTGCAGAGCCAGTGGCCATTATCTTTGAAAATCCATGGCGATCAGGAGAGATCCCAGTCCTGGAATCTCCATCCTTAGAGGTTTTTAAGGCCTGGCTTGACAAAGCCCTGCCTGGGATGATTTAATTGGGGTAGATCCTGCTTTGAGCAGGGGGTTGGACTAGATGACCTCCTGAGATGTCTTCCAACCCTAATCTTCTATGATTCTATGAAACTACCTGTATGAAAGTAAAAGGAGTCATGCTCAAATTAGACAAATTGGAGGATTGGGCCAAAAGAAATCTGATGAGGTTCAACCAGGACAAGTGTAGACTCCTGAATTTAGGAAGGAAGAATCCCTTGAACCAATGTTCCCTCTAATTTTTGACATGCCGTGTGTGCAAAAAATTTCTTCTGTGCAAATTGTTGTTCTGCTGTGCAAATTTTTGTGCACGCAGTGTTTCGCCATGTGCGTGGGGTTTAGGATCTGTGTGCGCATGCACATGCGCACAGCTTAGAGGGAACAGTGTCATGCACTGCTACAGACTAGGGACTGAGTGGCTAGGCAGCAGTTCTGCAGAAAAGGACCTAGGGGATACAGTGGACGAGAAGCTGTATCGGGGGAGAGGGATAGCTCAGTGGTTTGAGCATTGGCCTGCTAAACCCAGGGTTGTGAGTTCAATCCTTGAGGAGGCTATTTAGGGATGGGGCAAAAATTGGGGATTGGTCCTGCTTTGAGCAGGGGGTTGGACTAGATGAACTCCTGAGGTCCCTTCCAACCCTGATATTCTATGATTCTATGATTAAGCTGAATATGAGTCAACAGCGTGCCCTTGTTGCCAAGAAGGCTAACAGCATTTTGGGCTGTATCTGTAGGAGCATTGCCAGCACACCGAGGGACGTGATTGTTCCCCTCTATTCGGCTGTGGTGAGGCCTCATCTGGAGTACTATGTCCAGTTTTGGGCCTCACGCTACAAGAAGGATGTGGAAAAATTGGAAAGAGCCCAGTGGAGGGTACCAAAAATCATTAGGGGACTGGAGCACATGACTTATGAGGAGAAGTTGAGGGAACTTGGATTATTTAGTCTGCAGAAGAGAAGAATGACGGGGATTTGATAGCTGCTTTCAACTACCTGAAAGAGGGTTCCAAAGAGGATGGATTTAAACTGTTCTCAGTGGTACCAGATGATAGAACAAGGAGTAATGGTCTGAAGTTGCAGTAGGAGAGGTCTAGGTTGGATATTAGGACACACTATATCACTAGGAGGGTGGTGAAGCACTGGAATGGGTTACCTAGGAAGGTGGTGGAATCTCCTTTCTTAGAGGTTTTTAAGGTCAGGCTTGACAAAGCCCTGGTTGGGATAATTTAGTTGCGGTATTAGGTCCTGCTTTGAGCAGGGGGTTGGACTAGATGACCTCCTGAGGTCCCTTCCAACCCTGATATTCTATGATTCAACCCATGGAAGAGTGAGAAATTTTTAATTTTTAGATTTTAAAAGCTCTCATCCACAACTAGTGTTTGAACCCAAAAGGTGACGACCCAAAAGCATTTGTGGTACAGCAGCCTAGGGTCATGAGGGTGAAGAAGTATTGGCTGATGGAGACAAGAACTCTGACTTTTTTTTATATATATAAAGAGATTTACCAAAAAAGAAGCTTTTAAAACCTTGCCATACAGGTATTGATTATTATGCAGAACCATATCCAGCTTGTTCATCCCTTTTCCGATTTGCTTTGTGTCCTTTTAAATTCAGAAAAATCTATTTTTTATAAAACAATTGTTAGAAAATAGTAATAGACTTATTGTGCATGACAGAAAATGTTGTGCAGTGTTTTATTTGTTGGCAACTGTTGTATAAAGAGTTGTTACATAAATTTCCATGTATCACATTTTTGGAAGGTTTATCAGATATTTTTGATTATGAAGCTTACTGCCTAATCATAAAATGACTGTGGTGATTATAGATGACTTGATAGAGTCTGCTTCCAAAAGTGGTGAAATTGAGAAAGCCTTTACAAAGTATGTATACCACAGGAACCTAAGTACATTGTGCAAAATGTGTTTTGCCAAGGGAAAAAGAGCTGTACAATTAATTTAAATAAAAAGTACAGAGTTTTCTTTAAAAACCTGTGTGATAAACAGCAAACTGCTACCCTTGCAGTTTGTACCCTAATAAGACAATTCTTTTTGGAGGTTTTTGTGGATGCTACCAAAAAAAACACCGCAAAAAACCCTATTGTTACCAGTTGATGGATTCAAACGCATCAATATCCAAATCCTACTGGCTGATAACAGGGCTTCCACCGCCACCACCCCCCCCGCCCCGAGTGGAGCTGTGTATAATTTTTTTTAAAATCCCATAAAAGTCGTAATTTTTACCAAGCCCCACCATTTTAAGAAAGGTTGTCCCCCAGACAAGTATTTCTAGTCATGTGCAGAGAAACCTGGCTCTTTTAAAACTGCTTATTAAAGCCACACCACATCAGAGAAAGGCTATTTTGTGCGCTACCTCTAATGACCATATCAGTGGCCATCTCAGAAATAATGCTCAACACTTCAAAAGGAAATGACACTCCAACAAGTACTAAAAAGAAAGCAAAGGTTTATTAAAAAAACTAAGCAATTTTTTTTAAAAGGTTGCTTATAAAACAGTCTAGGGGCTTTATTGGCCCTTTGTTTATCTTGGCTCTGCCCCCTACTGTCAGGACTTTTAAATAATTGATAATGGAATATGTTGAGGGAAAAAAATGTATCTGGTTCCAAGTCATCAACTAGAACAAATGGGAGGGGCCGCTAGTGGCAAAGACAGTATCCAAACCACAACACCTCACCAACTGGATTCTGAGATGAGAGACATTCCACTAAGATCTTATTTATTAAAAGATTAAGCTTTACTACAGGGTCCTGCAAAGATACCTGGTATTTGCCAAGCAAGGTTAAGCAGAAAAGATTGAAACAAGTTTCTTCCTCCTCAAGTAAAGGCAAAAATCAGCCTCCTGATGTTGAGCGGGTGTGTGTGTGTGTGGGGGGGTTCAATCAGACTTTGGAAGGGGGAAAACACTGAAATGCTGTTAAATAAACAGCCCTTTACATACCAGGGTGTGAAGATTGTGGAATTTAACATGCTTGATTTAGTTAGGGGGTTTACCAGCACTCATTCTCTCGCTAACAAGAGGCAGCTTAAAGGGAGGGCTGTTTTTATGAAAGCCATGGCAAACCTGAATGTGCATACTTCCCTTGTGGGTTCTGGCAGCAAGAGAGAGAATATAGAATGGCTAAACAGAAGTGTAGAACCTACCAAGGGCAGATAAACACAGATCACACCTTTCAGAAACATTTAAAAGGCCCAACTGACTGCTTGAAGAGAAACCCATGTGTGTTTTATTTGCTTTTAAGGGGGTTTACAATATATCTTTAAACTCAAAACAAGAAAGACAGGTCTGGACATGTTGAAATGTGTTTGGGGCATGTCCAGACATGCCTGACTTTTTTCTTTTATAAGCAGCACCACAGTGATGAGCTGCCAAAATCTTAACAACCAGTTCCCTCCTCACCCCATGAGGGGGTCGTGGCCCGCCCCTGCCCCCCGGGACTCCTGCCCCATCCAACCCCCCGTGTTCCTTGACGCCTCCCCCAGACCCCTGCTCCATCCACCCGCCTCCCCTGACTGCCCCAGAACCAGGCAGGAGGGTCTTGTGGGCCACCGTAGTGGATGCCCACCACGCCCCGCCCCTAAGAGCCAGAGGGACCTGCCAGGGGGCAAGGTGGGGAGTCCCTGCGGTGCTTACCTGGGGCGGCTCCCAGGAAGCATCCGGCAGGTCCCTCTGGCTCCTAGGGGTGGGGGAGCGTAGCTGGGGGGGAGTAGGGGGAGCGGCCACTCCCCCCACTGATCATATCAAAAGTGGTGCCTTAGGTCCCGACTTTCTGGGTGCTCTGGGGCTGCAGCACCCATGGGGAAAATTTGGTGGGTGCAGAGCACCCACCGGCAGCTCCCCGCCCCACACCCTGCCCCAGCTCACCTCTGCTCTGCCTCCGCCTCCTCCCCTGAACGTGACGCCTTGCTCTGTTTCTCCGCCCCGGCCCCTTCCCCCGGCTTCCTGCGAATCAGCTGTGCATGCGGGAAGCCTGGGAGGGCTGAGAAGCAAGCGGTGGCTTCGCGCTCAGGCCCAGGGAGGAGGAGGTGAGCTGGGGCAGGGAGCGGTTCCCCTGTGCGCCCCCCACAGCAGCTCACCTCCGCTCCGCCTCCCTGGGCTTGAGCGCGAAGCCACCGCCTGCTTCTCAGCCCTCCCCGGCTTCCCACGCAAACAGCTGATTCGTGGGAAGCCGTGGGGGAGGGGCGGAGAAGCAGAGCAGGGCGGCGCATTCAGGGGAGGAGGCGGAGCGGAGGTGAGCTGGGGCCCGTCAAGGAGCTGCTGGTGGGTGCTCTGCACCCACCAAATTTTCCCCGTGGGTGCTCCAGTCCCAGAGCACCCACGGAGGTGGCACCTAAGGTTCCACTTTTGGCCAGTTGTTAAATTTAGAAGCCCTTTTAGAACTGTCTAAAGGGCTTCTAAATTTAACAACCAGTTCCAGCGAACCACTGCAAACCGGCTCCAGCTCACCACTGCAGCACCACCATGTGGTCATTTTCTGGTAAATCATCTGTATACAGTTTTAAAATCTAATAAATCCCTTACTATGTTTCTTTAAAACAGTATTATACAACGATATCCATAGGTTACCACAAGGAGGTCTTGTAGCTGTCTCTGGTGAAACAGAGTTACTCTCTGGGGGAAATTAATAGGAGTCAAAAAACTCTTCTGGCCCATGTTTTGGTAGGTAGCGGGCAGCCAGTGTTCCCCAGATAAGTTGTGTGTGGGGCTGTTAACAATAAGCCCCAGGGGTCTTCTGAACACAGAACCCCTGTGTGAGGTAGGAAAAACATCTAAAAATGAAGCATCCTTTGATAAAATGTGTTAACTGTACAGTGTTCAGAATCCCATATAGTCAAAACTTCAGTGCTTAACCTTGAGTACATTATCTACAATCCCATACACTATCATTTTGACTGTAGAGGGCAGTGCCATGGCAAACAAATCTCTCTTCTCAGATTTCCAATTTTAATCAGAGAACAATGATTGGCACATTCTTGGTCCAGGGTTAGGTTGAAGGCATACAGCATATAAGCCTGGGCAGCTTCACCACAATCAATTAAGAGCGCTCAGTCTTTTAATATATTTCCCAGTTGCCTGTATGAGCTTCATGTACTCCCTCACACAGTTCCCAGTCTCAAAATTTACTAACAGAAGTTTAACAGCCTCTGGTTCTGTGCATCTTGGAGGCCACTACAATGCCCGTGGGACCCACCACCCTCACCAATGCTCACACGTAGGTCTCTACATGGGGCGAGGTGGGTACCAGGAGGCAACAGACACCGTGCTTCCTGGTCAGGGTGGAAAATGGGCCCCAGACACCAGAGATGGAACAAGAGGAAGTGGGGGGGGGAAGATGATAAGGCAGTGGAGCTGCAGCCACCTGGGCGTACCCTCTGGGGGCCAAGAGATGGGCACCCCCAGAGCTGATGGAAGGAATGGCAGGGAGAGGAGGTACCACGGCTGATGGCAGGACCATTGCGGGAGGAGCAGTCCCCGCCAGGGGAGGTTTTGCATTCCAGGTGGGGCTCTTGCCCTTCTTCTTCCCCTGGCCTTCTTGCCAGCTGAGGGAGCACACCCAAGGGTGGTGGGGGCAGAATTCATGGCTGTAGAGGAGTCCCTACCTATGCCCACCATGACCAGTGCCCCAGTGGAGGCGGTAGCAATGGATCTGGCAGTGGTAGTTGTGGGGGTGCGTGGGGGAGCAAGCTGGGAGGCAACAGTATCAACTGGGAGCCCCTCCAGAGGTCTCCCCTACCATCCAGGAAAAAGGAATGGGAGCAGGAGTGAACACTGGAGGGGGGGAGGGGAAGGGAGCATGGCTAATCACTCCTTCCTGCTTTGCTGCAGGCAGGGGAGGAGGGTGCCAACAGGGAGGAGCCATCAGGGTGCCAACAAGGCAAGGGGAGAAGGGCACAATCAGTAGCATGGGGTAGGTATGCCAGCTCCTCTGGCTGCACTACGTTGGAAAGGGATTACATCAACATGGGGGGGTAGTGAATGTGGGATCAACAAAAAAAGGGGGGGTCACGAGTGCACAAGGTGAGCAAGATGGGGCAGGGCAGGGGTTAAGCAACAATGGATGCGGGGGAAGGAGCAGGCTAAGTAAGGACAGACTTGGGGCATAGAGTATTAATACATACATACATACCCAGGAACTAGGGCAGGGCAGGCAACTAAGCAAACTTCCAAGGGCCAGCACAGGGCAGGCAAACTAACAGAACTTGCAAGGGGACTAGGCAGGGCAGGGCAGCGAGGGAA
Organism: Natator depressus; assembly: GCF_965152275.1. Taxonomy (NCBI): domain Eukaryota; kingdom Metazoa; phylum Chordata; order Testudines; family Cheloniidae; genus Natator; species Natator depressus. Next base: position 143,657,233 of record NC_134235.1, on the reverse strand, counting down.
ATAGACAAAGTGGTCAGTGGCAGGCAGGCAGGTAGGCAAAGCAGACAGCAAAGGGGAAGGAGGTAAACTACTGTGGGAGGGCTGACGGGAAAACAGAAGGTAGGAGGACCCCACCAGCCTAACACAGCTGGAAGAAAGGCAAGTCCAAGGGGAAAGGGTAGGGCATATGCACTCACAAGCAAAGTCCTGGCCTGCTACTGCAAACAGAGTCCCAGATGGTGGAAAGATGGAAAACAAGCAGCTGGGCCAAGGACTGGAAGCAGTCCCAGAACGCAGTGGTGCAAAATGGAGGGGGTGGTAGTGGGGGGAATGGATGGACTATGGTGAGGGCTCCACACTGCACCCCCTCCCCCTGCAGCAAAAACAACCAATATCACTTGAGCAGAGATGATACAGGTTTCAGAGTAGCAGCCGTGTTAGTCTGTATCCGCAAAAAGAAAAGGAGTACTTGTGGCACCTTAGAGACTAACAAATTTACTAGAGCATAACAATCGTGAGCTACAGCTCACTTCATCGGATACATACAGTGGAAAATATAGTGGGGAGATTTTATATACACAGAGAACATGAAACAATGGGTGTTACCATACAGACTGTAACAAGAGTGACCAGGAAAGAGTGACCAGCAGGAGATCAGGGGTTGGAGGGGGAACCTTTTGTAGTGATAATCAAGGTGGGCCATTTCCAGCACTTTAGAAGAACAGTAGGAGAGGAAATAAACAAGGAGAAATAGTTTTACTTTGTGTAATGACCCATCCACTCCCAGTCTCTATTCAAGCCTAAGTTAATTGTATCCAGTTTGCAAATTAATTCCAATTCAGCAATCTCTCGTTGGAGTCTGTTTTTGAAGTTTTTTTGTTGAAGAATTGCCACTTTTAGGTCTGTAACTGACCAAAGAGATTGAAGTGTTCTCCGACTGGTTTTTGAATGTTACAATCCTGGACGTCTGATTTGTGTCTGATTTGTGTCCATTTATTCTTTTACATAGAGACTGTCCAGTTTGGCCAATGTACATGGCAGAGGGGCATTGCTGGCACATGATGGCATATATCACATTGGTAGATGCGCAAGTGAATAAGCCTTGCGCATCTACCAATAGTGTGTGGCTGATCTGATTAGGCCCTATGATGGTGTCCCCTGAATAGATATGTGGACACAGTTGGCAACGGGCTTTGATAGGTTCCTGGGATAGTGTTTTTGTTGTGTGGTGTGTGGTTGCTGGTGAGTATTTGCTTCAGGCCGGGGGCTGTCTGTAAGCAAGGACTGGCCAGTCTCCCAAGATCTGTGAGAGTGATGGGTCATCCTTCAGGATACATTGTAGATCCTTGATGATGAGTTGGAGAGGTTTTAGTTGGGGGCTGAAGATGATTGCTAGTGGCGTTCTGTTATTTTCTTTGTTGGGTCTGTCCTGTAGTAGGTAACTTCTGGGTACTCTTCTGGCTCTGTCAATCTGTTTCTTCACTTCAGCAGGTGGGTATTGTAGTTGTAAGAATGTTTGATAGAGATCTTGTAAGTGTTTGTCTCTGTGTGAGAGGTTAGAGCAAATGCGGTTGTATCGTAGAGCTGGGCTGCAGACAATGGATTGTGTGGTGTGGTCTGGATGAAAGCTGGAGGCATGTAGGTAAGTATAGCGGTCAGTAGGTTTCCGGTATAGGGTGGTGTTTTATGTGACCATCACTTATTAGCACCGTAGTGTCCAGGAAGTGGATTTCTTGTGTGGACTGGTCCAGGCTGAGGTTGATGGTGGGATGGAAATTGTTGAAATCATGGTGGAATTCCTCAAGGGCTTCTTTTCTGTGGGTCCCGATGATGAAGATGTCATCAATGTAGCACAAGGAGAGTAGGGGCATTAGGGGACGAGAGCTGAGGAAGCATTGTTCTAAATCAGCCATAAAAATGTTGGCATACTATGGGGCCATGCGGGTACCCTTAGCAGTGCCACTGATTTGAAGGTATACATTGTCTCCAAATGTGAAATAGTTATGGGTGAGGACAAAGTCACAAAGTTCAGCCACCAGGTTTGCCATCAGATGATACAGTTACTCAGTCCAGCAACAACAGTACCCTCTCCACAAAGTCATCCAGCAGTAGCTCTTCCTCGAGGACAGCAGCAGTCAGCCAATGGAGACCCTTGTGATGGTGGTGGGGCCACTCACCCCCCACTGTGAGGAAGGCCAGCAGGAGGCATCTGACCAAAGGGGCTGCTAGGAAACAATCTCTGAGACAGCACGTTGATGACTGCTACTCCAGTTAGTTATCCTGGAGCACACCTGACTACGGAAACTGCACCCAGTTGATAGATTGGGGTTGGCTGGAGAGAGTTAAAAGGCTAATTAATTACAAAAAGCACAGGAAGAAAGTGTGGAAGAAGGTTAGGATAGCAGTAGGTTTGTAGATGTAGAGCCATGAGAAATCTCACCCTTCCTTAGCTCAGGAATTGAGAGCTGCATGATACTTTGATACGATGCTGTGTAAACTGTAAAGTTCGTAGGAAAGAATGCTATAAATAAACTGCACAAGATGGTGAGCTATTTGTGGGCTAGAAAGTAGGCAAGAGGGAGTCTGACCTGTTATTCTTCTCCTTAAATTCCCCCAAATTCACTGTCTTTATCTCAAGAGTCAGTACAACTCTGACGTTCAGACTCTGGTGTGTCCTCGGTTGTGATCATGCTATGTTGTTTCCTCATCCTCCTGATAACCCAGGGCTAACTGAGTGAATGGCAGATTTGAGCCACGAAAGTGGCTGTTAGAGAGCTTATTCCTTCACTCTCCCACTTCCCTGGTCCTTCTCACATGAACAGAGAGCAACAGTACCCAAAGTCCAAAGGTGCAAAGAATTTGATGTTTATTGGGGTGAACTTCTAGCAAGCTTAAATCCAAGTTCCTTTTTCCTTATTTTCAAATCCCAACTTACTTCCTGTTTTCCCCTAATTTATATAGTAATATTCTTAGCTATACCTTAACCAATCATTCTACTGAAATTTACCTAACCAATCCTAACATATTGTAACATGATTCGCTAACCAGTTATATCCCACCACCTTAATTAGTTTACACCCAGCAAAATTAATTATACAGCAGACAGAAACAATCACAGAACCAGACAGACCATGCAAATAAACAATAGCAAAGTGGGAACTATAATGACAAAACAAAACAGAAGTGAGGATTTTACAACTACATCTATAAAGACATAAGGGTTTCCCAACTGTGTCTATTGATAAGTGAGTTCTTACCAGACAGAAAAATACCAAACTAAATTTTCTTTTACATCTTCTAGGCTCCTCCCTTTCTCTGGAGGTGATAGATCGGATCACCTTCCTAACAGCCCCATATTGACGAGTTTGGAATGTGAGGTTGTGACCGTTTGCTTCCCAGCTTATGGCTGCCTCTGCTGCTTAGCCAAAGGCATTGGCCTAAGAACAGGGCCTCAGACTGTCACAGTGAGAGAAGGCCCTTACACAGATTCTTTCTTGTATACCTCTATTACTAGCTAAATGATAAACATATACCTAAATTCTTAAAGTATAGGCCTTTACAGGCAGGCCTGAATAGCTATATCCTAACAGCGGCCAAACTGAGGGCTGCCGTGAACCTCTGAGGTGAGCAAATCCGCCAATAAGCACAGGACCCACCAAGGCAGAGGAGGAACTTTGTCATAACATACATTTCACAATAATATTAATGACCAGTGTGACACTAGGTTTCATTTGATATCTCACACAACATTCTTTATAGACAGATTTCATGGCACCAATGTGTTAGGTGTAGCGAGTTTGTCAGGCATAATATAGGACTTGCTGTTACGTGACAGTGAACTGTTTGCTGGAGGACATTGAGGGGCTCTTAGGGGCACAAGGATATCGATCACAGCTCCAAAAGTGGCCTTACCAATGCTGGAATCACTCTGGCCACAGCTCTAGGTATTTTCCTCACTTCCTGGTGCAGCCTGTAACTCCTTCTCCTCTATCACTGGGCTACCAATGCCCTTTTAAACTGGTCCTCTACCTGGAGCATGCCCTGCAGCTGCTGAAGGGAAGGGGCTCCTTGGCTCAGTACAGGTACCTTGCTCTGGTTTAGTGTTGAGTTTGTAAACTCCATCCCAAAACCAAAAGCCCTTTCCTTGATTCCTACTCTCTGGAAAACCCAGTCTGAAATAGTATATACAAACCATAAACTTGGGGCAGTGCTTCTCTGGACTTGTTTACAGTCCCAGGGGTCACCACTCCCCAATGTTTTTAGTTCTTGGATGAGCTGTGGAAATTGTCCCCCATGACATAGAACACAATCACACAGAAAACATTCATAAATATAATGCAATGGTCCCCCTAGATATTGCATAGTATTGCAGTATGTCACACCCTGTAGCAGAGCTGATAAAAGTGGTTCCCTCTATCTACCCTTTGTTCCCATTTTTGTTGGAAGCCATATTCTCACACTGTTGGGCTATGGAAATTATTGAGTGGTTGCTTGAGTCCATGCTACTCCTGTCCCTTTAAAGGGATCCTTTTCGTGAAGAACTGTTACAGAAGGAGGTCTTGGCTCTTTTATAACTAGGAGCCACAGAAGGGGTGCCAAAGCCTTACCGGGGAACAGGATTTTTTTTCAGTATGTTTGTATTGCCTGAACAAATGGTGGTCTCTGCCCTGTTCTGGACCTCTGCAAATGAAATCAGTTTCCACAGTTTCTCTAGCTAACATAATCCCTTCATTCAATTTTAATGTCTGGGTCAGGATAAAACCTCTCGATAAAACAAAAAGCACAGGAAGCACCTCAGGCTCATCACTACCAGGTAATGATCTTTTGTTTAGTAGCAGCTCTCAAGGTGTTCACCAAATATTTAGTTGTTATCGAAGGTTGCCTGTATTGTCAGGGTCTGCAGGTTTACCTGTGCCTAGACAATTGGCTCCTGTGAGGAATCAACCATGATTTTTATGTAGTAGAACATGGAGTAGCCCGACAGATTCCAGCTTTTCTGCTTCAGGACCGGTTCAGAGATCTCATCCAAAAAGTAGTCTTAACCAGGCTCTGCCATGTTTTTTCTGAGACTGCTAGGCTTGATGGCAGTCTGTACCTTTTCCACCTCTTTTACAAGGTTATGAATGCCCTTGTCAGGGTGGTAAAGTCAAATATATAAGCCAAATGCATGCAGTTTAGACATTACTGTGTTCTCCTCCTATTATTTAAAAGGGATTGATAGGTATTTAAATAGATTTTTTTTTATACTAGGGCTTTCCACCCTCCTAGAGTAACTGTTCTTTATATACCAGACTAAATGACTGAATAAAGTTGCTACTATCTGTTAGTAAACATTAGCCTTTTAGTCCTCTTCTTTCTGTATATTTGATTAATTTCTATATCAAATATTCTTTAGAATTTTTTATGATGTTAACAAAGAGTATGTTAAATTCTAAGGCCCAGAACATCGGTACCTGACTGATAAGTAACCCTATTCAGGTATTCTGTGTTATACTGTATCTAATAATCCACGATGTCTCTCTCTATAAACTCCAGATAGTCTGAGAAACCATCCCCTTAATATATATATATATATATATACACACAAATCTGGGAAACTGATAAGGAATGATTGTTACAGCAGATGTTTCCTATTAGGGAATCAATAGGGAAGAATGATTATGGGTAGGGCCCTACCAAATTCATGATCCATTTTGGTCAATTTCAGAGGAATTTTTTAAAATGTAAATTTCATGATTTAAGCAACTTAAATCTGAAATTTCATGGTGTTGTAAGTGTAGGGGTCCTGACCCAAAAAGGAGTTGTGGGGCAGCGGTAGCAAGGTTATTGTAGGGGGGGTTGCAATACTGCTATCTTTACTTCTGCACAGCTGCTGGCAGTGGTGCCACCTTCAGAGCTGGGTGGCCTGAGAGCATCAGCTGCTGGCCGGGAGCCCAGCTCTGAAGGCAGAGTTGTCACCAGCAGCAGTCCAGAAGTAAGGATGGCATAGTATGGTATTGCCACCCTTACTTGTCTGCAGAGCTGATCCCTCAGTTAGCAGCCGCCACTCTCCAGATGCCCTGCTCTGAAGGCGGCAGCGCAGAAGTAAGGGTGGCATAATATTGGCACCCTTCCTTCTGCGCTGCTGCTGGCAGGGTGTTGCCTTCAAAGCTGGGCACCCAGCCACCAGCTGCTGCTGTCGGGCCTCGCAGCTCTGAAGGCAGCGCAGAAGTAAGGGTGGCAATACTGCAGCCCCCTAAAATAACGCCCAATTTGAGAAATGCTGGTCTCGCCCATGAAATCTGTATAGTAGAGGGCAAATGCACACAAAACAGCAGATTTCATGGTGGGAGATCAGATTTCACCATCTGCGATGCGTTTTTCATGGCCGTGAATTTGGTAGGGCCCTAAGTATGGGGGAAGAAAGACCCGCTAAAAGATATAATCTTGAAGAATTGTTAGTACTCTCAGCTGTAAATAATTATGCTTTCACATATAAATCAGGGAAACTGAGAATCTATAGAAATGACATCAGAACATATTTCAGAGTGGTAGCCGTGTTAGTCCGTATCAGCAAAATCAACGAGGAGTCCTTGGGGCACCTTAGAAACTAACAAATTTATTTGGGCATAAGCTTTCATGGACTAGAACCCACTTCATCAGATGCATGGAGTGGAAAATACAGGAGCAGGTATAAATACATGAAAAGATGAGAGTTGCCTTACCAAGCGTGAGGTCAGTCTAATGAGACAATTCAATTAACAGTAGGATACCAAGGGAGGAAAAATAACTTTTACACTGGTAATGAGAGTGGCCTATTTCAAACAGTTGACAAGAAGGTGTGAGTAACAGTAGGAGGAAATTAGTGTGGGGGAAATTAGGTTCAGGTTTTGTAATGACCCAACCACTCCCAGTCTTTACTCAGGTCTAATGTGATGGTGTCCAGTTTGCAAATTAATTCCAGTTCTGCAGTTTCACGATGGAGTCTGTTTTTGAAGGTTTTTTTGTTGAAGAATTGCCACTTTTAGGTCTGTTATGGAGTGACGAGGGAGACTGAAGTGTTCTCCTACTGGTTTTTGAATCTTATAATTCCTGATGTCAGATTTGTATCCATTTATTCTTTTGCATAGAGACTGTCCAGTTTGGCCAATGTACCTGGCAGAGGAGCATTGCTGGCACATGATGGCATATATCACATTGGTAGATGTGCAGGTGAACAAGCCCCTGATGGTGTGGCTGATGTGGTTAGGTCCTATGATAGTGTCCCCTGAATAGATATGTGGACAGAGTTGGCACCAGGGTTTGTTGCAGGGTTTGGTTCTTGGGTTGGTGTTTTTGTCGTGTGGTGTGAAGTTGCTGGTGAGTATTTGCTTTAGGTTGGGGGACTATCTGTAAGCGAGGACTGGCCTGTCTCCCAAGATCTGTGAGAGTGATGGGTCATCCTTCAGGATACGTTGTAGATCCTTGATGATGCACTGGAGAGGTTTTAGTTGGGGGCTGTAGGTGACAGCTAGTGATGGTCTGTTACTTTCTTTGTTGGGCCTGTCTTGTAGTAGGTGGCTTCTGGGTACCCTTCTGGCTCTGTCAATCTGTTTCTTCACTTCACCAGGTGGGCATTGTTGTTTTAAGAATGCTTGATAGAGATCCTGTAGGTGTTTGTCTCTGTCTGAGAGATCGGAGCAAATGCGGTTGTATCTTAGAGCTTGGCTGTAGACAATGGATTGTGTGATGTGGTCTGTTTGCCGGTAAAGGTTAAGAAGAGCTTACAGAGTTTTTCTCTACTGTTTTAAAGCCTGAATGCATAGCACATTCCAGCATTTTGGCAGTAGGATATCTTGGTGGGAAGGAATAAAGTAAGATTAAGATAATAACACAAAAACCTTGAAATAGGCTAAATAAAAAAAGGGTCCCTCAACAAGGGGAAAACCCTCAAGAATTTTATAATAAACTACGTTATTGAATCATAGAATATCAGGTTGGAAGGGACCTCAGGAGGTCATCTAGTCCAACCCCCTGCTCAAAGCAGTACTGATCCCCAATTAAATCATCCCAGCCAGGGCTTTGTCAAGCCTGACCTTAAAAACCTCAAAGGAAGGAGATTCCACCACCTCCCTAGGTAACGCATTCCAGTGTTTCACCAACCTCCTAGTGAAAAAGTTTTTCCTAATATCCAACCTAAATCTACCCCACTGCAACTTGAGACCATTACTCCTTATCCTGTCGTCCGCTACCACTGAGAATAGTCTAGATCCATCCTCTTTGGAACTCCCTTTCAGGTAATTGAAAGCAACTATCAAATCTCCCCTCATTCTTCTCTTCTGTAGACTAAATAATCCCAGTTCCCTCAGCCTCTCCTCGTAAGTCATGTGTTCCAGTCCCATAATCATTTTTGTTGCCCTCCGCTGGACTCTCTCCAATTTTTCCACATCTTTCTTGTAGTTTGGGGCCCAAAACTGGACACAGTACTCCAGATGAGACCTCACCAATGTCGAATAGAGGGGAACGATCACGTCCCTCGATCTGCTCGCTATGCCCCTACTTATACATCCCAAAATGCCATTGGCCTTCTTGGCAACAAGGGCACACTGTTGACTCATATCCAGCTTCTCATCCACTGTAACCCCTAGGGCCGTTTCTGCAGAACTGCTGCCGAGCCATTCGGTCCCTAGTCTGTAGCAGTGCATTGGATTCTTCCGTCCTAAGTGCAGGACTCTGCACTTGCCCTTGTTGAACCTCATCAGATTTCTTTTGGCCCAATCCTCCAATTTGTCTAGGTCCCTCTGTATCCTATCTCTACCCTCCAGCGTATCTACCACTCCTCCCACTTTAGTGTCGTCTGCAAACTTGCTGAGGGTGCAATCCACACCATCCTCCAGATCATTTATGAAGATATTGAACAAAACCGGCCCCAGGACCGACCCTTGGGGCACTCCGCTTGATACTGGCTGCCAACTAGACATGGAGCCATTGATCACTACCCGTTGAGCCAGATAATCTAGCTAATTTTCTACCCACCTTATAGTGCATTCATCCAGCCCATACTTCTTTAACTTGCTAGCAAGAATACTGTAGGAGACAGTGTCAAAAGCTTTGCTAAAGTCAAGGAACACCACGTCCACTGCTTTCCCTTCATCCACAGAACCAGTTATCTCATCATAGAAGGCAATTAAATTAGTCAGGCATGACTTGCCCTTGGTGAATCCATGCTGACTGTTCCTGATCACTTTCCTCTCCTCTAAGTGCTTCAGAATTGATTACTTGAGGACCTGCTCCATGATTTTTCCAGGGACTAAGGTGAGGCTGACTGGCCTGTAGTACCCTGGATCCTCCTTGTCAAGGTTCCTCCCCCACTCTGAACTCTAGGGTACAGATGTGGGGACCTGCATGAAAACCTCCTAAGCTTACTTTCACCAGCTTAGGTTAAAACTTCCCCAAGGTACAAATTAATTTTATCCTTTGTCCCTGGATCTCCACTGCCACCACCAAACTCTAGCTGGGTTTACTGGGAAACGTAGTTTGGACACATCTTTCCCCCCAAAATCCTCCCAACCCTGCACCCCACTTCCTGGGGAAGGTTTGGTAAAAATCCTCACCAATTTGCATAGGTGACCACAGACCCAAACCCTTGGATCTGAGAACAATGAAAAAGCATTCAGTTTTCTTACAAGAAGACTTTTAATAGAAGTAAAGAAATCACCTCTGTAAAATCAGGATGGTAGATACCTTACAGGGTAATTAGATTCAAAACATAGAGAATCCCTCTAGGCAAAACCTTAAGTTACAAAAAAGGTACACAGACAGGAATAGTCATTCTATTCAGCACAGTTCTTTTCTCAGCCATTTAAAGAAATCATAATCTAACACATACCTAGCTAGATTACTTACTAAAGTTCTAAGACTCCATTCCTGGTCTATCCCCGGCAAAAGCAGTATACAGACAGACACAGACCCCTTGTTTCTCTCCCTCCTCCCAGCTTTTGAAAGTATCTTGTCTCCTCATTGGTCATTTTGGTCAGGTGCCAGCGAGGTTACCTTTAGCTTCTTAACCCTTTACAGGTGAGAGGATTTTTCCTCTGGCCAGGAGGGATTTTAAAGGGGTTTACCCTTCCCTTTATATTTATGACACTCCTTCTTCCCTTTTTTAAAGATGGGCACTACATTAGCCTTTTTCCAGTCATCCAGGACTTCCCCGGATCGCAATGAGTTTTCAAAGATAATGGCCAATGGCTCTGCAATCACATCCGCCAACTCCTTAAGCACTCTCGGATGCAATGCATCCGGCCCAATGGACTTATGCACATCCAGCTTTTCTAAATAGTCCCAAACCACTTCTTTCTTCACAGAGGGCTGGTTACCTCCTCCCCATGCTGTGCTGCCCAGTGCAGTAGTCTGGGAGCTGACCTTGTTCGTGAAGACAGAGGCAAAAAAAGCATTGAGTACATTAGCTTTTTCCACATCCTCTGTCACTAGGTTGCCTCCCTCAACCTAGTAAGGGGCCCACACTTTTTGACTTTCTTCTTATTCCCAACATACTGGAAGAAACCCTTCTTGTTACTCTTAACATCTCTTGCTAGCTGCAACTCCAGGTGTGATTTGGCCTTCCTGATTTCATTCCTGCATGCCCAAGCAATATTTTTATACTCATCCCTGGTCATTTGTCCAATCTTCCACTTCTTGTAAGCTTCTTTTTTGTGTTTAAGATCAGCAAGGATTTCACTGTTAAGCCAAGCTGGCCGCCTGCCATATTTACTATTCTTTCTACACATCGGGATGGTTTGCCCCTGTAACACCCAAGGCTCACCTGTTAACTCAGTTTCCCTTTTAGGAATCACTCTAAGGAAGGATGGACACCATCTCAACAAAAGGTGGACCTAATTTTGTGCTTGCCTCTACCTACTAGTGTATCTGCCTTAAGATCTCTTCTACGTCTTATTGGCTACCACAGAGATTACATACTTGATTTTGCCTCAATCACTGCTCCCTTGAAAGGAGGGCCAGAATATCATACAGGAAGATCTGGATGACCTTGAAAACTGGAGTAATAGAAGGGGGATGAAATTTAATAGGGCAAAGTGCAAGGTCTTGCATTTACAGACAAACAAGAATTTTTGCTATAAATTGGGGACTCATCAGGTGGAAGCAACAGAGGAGGAGAAAGACCTGGGTGTATTGGTTGACCACAGGATGACTATGAGCAGCCAATGTGATATGGCTGTGAAAAAGGCTAATGCAGTCCTAGGATGCTTCATGCGAGGTATTTCCAGTAAAACAGGGAAGTGTTAATACCGTTATACAAGGCACTGGTGAAACCTCATCTGGAATACTGTGTGCAATTCTTGTCTCCCATGTTTAAGAAAGATGAATTCACACTGGAACAGGTGCAGAGAAGGGCTACTAGGACGGTCGGAGGAGTGGAAAACCTACCTTATGAGAGGAGACTCAAAGAATTTGACTTATTTAACCTAACAAAAAGAAGGCTGAGGGGTGATATGATATAAATACATCAGAGGGATAAATATTATGGAGGGAGAAGAGTTATTTAAGTTAAGCACCAATGTTGACACAAGAACAAATGGCTATAAGCTGGCCATCAATACAATTAGGCTTGAAATTAGACAAAGGTTTCTAACCATCAGAGGAATGAAGTTCTGCAACAGGCTTCCAAGGGGAGCAGTGGAGGGTAAAAAACCTAACTGGCTTCAAGACTGAGCTTGATAAGTTTATGGAGGGGAGGGTATGGTATGGTATGGTATGGTGAGATTGCCTGCAATGGCATGTAGCTGATGCGCAACTACTAATAGCAAATATCTCCAACGGCCGGTGATGTGACACTGGATGGGAAGAGCTCTGAATTACTACAGAGAATTCTTTCCCAGATGTCTGGCTGGTGGGTCTTGCCACATGCTCAGAGTCTAACTGATGGCCATATTTGGGGTCAGGAAGGAATTTTTCCCTGGGTCAGATTGGTAGAGATCCTGTGGGGGTTTCACCTTCCTCTGCAGCATGGAGCACAGACGACTTGCAGGTTTAAATTTGTATAATTGCTAGATTCTCTGTAACCTGAAGTCTTTAAACCATTACTTGAGGACTTCAGTAACTCAGCCAGAGGTTAGGGCTCTATTACCAGAGTGGATGGGCAAGGTTCTATGACTTGCAATAAGCAGAAGGTCAGACTAGATGATCATGATGGCCCCTTCTGGCCTTAAAATCTATGAGACTATCCCATAGCTCAATGGTGAGAGCACTTGCCTGAGAGGTAGGACACCCCATGGGACCCGATTTACAAAGATGCCTCACCTGCTCATGCCCTTGAAATTCCTAGTAAGCATCTGTAGAATCATGTAGCTTTTCAAATCTGGCTTTTAGGAACCAAAGTAACATGGGCACTTTTGAAATTTGTGCTCTTACTCTGACCCTCTTGCGTAGCTCAGGCCCCATATAAGTTCACTTAATAATTCCTGCTTCAAGCCTGATAACTTCTGAAGGAGGATGCATAAATGTGCCCAATTCTCCACTGCCACATAAATGCTAGAAATCAGAATAGTAGTGTTTTATACCTGCCATTCAGAGATTTAAATAATTATGCAAGATGCAATGCAGTGGGGAAAAAATCATATCTAAAATGTTTTATTCATCTCTATTCTCTATGATTCTAGGTACCAAGGAATAGAAATTTATTACAAATGTTTACTTTATCCCAGTAAAAGCAATTGATACTACCTCATTAAGAGATGTTTTTATTAGGACCACATAATTTAAAGGGTTTTTTAAAATTCAAGTTTCATGTTTGTCCCAATTTAAAAAATACTAGTCATTTATTCATATATTTATTTTTAAAGCAAAAAATAACTAACATTGTACATATAGCATATTTTTAAAAGTCATAAACAGCTTAAGTAATTGCATTTACTACCTGGGACACAAACCATTTTAAAAGCTGAACCCGGGGGTAGTGGTGAAACCTTCTGAAGTTTAAGCTACAAGTCCACCTTTCCACAAGCTCAAGAATTCAGCTGCTTCCACCAAAAATACGCTGTAGGGGAGAAAAGAGTGTGCTGGAGAGGGAAAAAAGAGACATTGTACTTTAAATACTTATCTGCAGTGTAAAATCACCAACAAGATCTTTCTCAGGAGACAAATCTCATTATGCTTTGTGTTATGAACATAGCAATTACCAGACTGGATCACTCATGGTCCAGCTAGTCAACTATCCTCTTTCTAACAATGGCCACTACCAGATGTTTCAGAGAAAGGTGCAAGGAACCCACAGTAGGCTGATGGGGCATAATCAGTCCCATCAAAGTCTCATTCTAATTCCTAAAAATTAGAGATTGACTTAATCTCTGATGTATGAGGATTTTTTATCCCTTCCAAAAGAAATGGTTACTTATTTTACAGTAACTGATTCTTCTAGATGTATTGTCCACATACATTCCATTCTTGGTGATTCACAAGCAGCAACCTGATGAGTTTACTTTAACAAAGACTGCACAACATCTCTGCCAAAAGAAGCACCAGATCTCTGTGCTCCAATCAGTCATATTTTGTAGTTATTGACTGAATCCCAAGTAGTGCTCTGCATATATCTGAGATGGGTGCATTCTGAGATGGGTACAGTGGAAGCTGTCTGAGTATTAGTGGAGCAAGTCCTAATATGGATTGTGGGATCTAAGTTGGCTAGCTCATAACGGACTCTAATGCAACTAGACATTTCATTTCAATAGTCTGAGATGAATTAGCTTGGCCTTTTAAAGTGTCTACAAATGCTATAAACAGTCTCTGAGAGACCCTAAATGGTCTAGTCCTATGTAATAGAACAATAGTGCTCTAAGGACATCTAAAGTATGTAACACTGATTAGAATGCCATTTAGGAAAGAAAACTTGGAAATGGATTATTTGATTCAAATGAAAATTGGTGACTACCCTAGGAAATAATTTGGGATAAAGCCTAAGGGTATTCTTATGGGATATCCTATAAAGAGGGCCTACCATAAGTGCCTGTATCTCTGCAATTTTTCTGTCTGGTGTGTACCCATCCTCCCTCTTGGGGTCAGGTCACCTCCCCTTGGCAGCATCAGGGAGTCAGTATGTCCATTGGCCATTCTACCTTGTGACCGCACAATTGCCCAGATATCAGTTCAGGTCTCCATATACCACCAGTCAGTGGGTAACCCCAGCCTCCTGTCTGGGGGGCACTGCCAAGTCCAGGTCTCTGGCCCACTGGACATGGGCGAAGTCTGGCTGGGGCATGTAGCAATAGGCTAGGACTCTGGCCTGCTTGACATGAGCGGAGCAATTAAACAGTCTATAGCCCTCAGCCTCCTGGCTGGGGCAAATAACAATGACTAAACAGTCTATAGCCTTCCACTGCCTGGCTGGAGCAAATAGGAATACTTAAACAGTCTATGGCCCTCACTCAGTCTGCTGGCTGAGGCAAATGGCAACATTTAAACAGTCTATGTCGCCAACCTTCTGGCCTAAAGATTAATGCATTGCCAGGCCCTATCAGACCCAGGCAATCTCACCACTGGGTTGGCAGGGAAACGTGTGGTCACTGCCTCACGTCCCAGCAACACAGCTAGACCAAATCTTGTTTCCCTGGGCTACTTCCTGTCTGTTGCTGCTCCATCACCACTGGGACCTGGCTCTCAGTCTCATGGTGAGGCGGCCCTTCCTCCCATCTCTCCCTGGGGTCTTCTGTCTCCTGAGGCAGTGGGTTGCCTTTTCTCCCCACTGCCAGTCGTGGGCTCCACTGAGGTCTCAGCTCCATGGGAGGGATGTCGGCCTCCTTCCCTGGTCCAGCCACATGTGAGCTGCAGGACCCTATTCTACTACTTTCTGTCTCGCCCCCACAATTCCTATGGGGGCATGGGGCGGGGTTGGCAGTGCCCACCAGAGGGCATTAACCCCCTCTGTACTGGAGGGAGGCCACTCTGCCTCAGTACAGGTATAACTTTTACTAAAAATGCCATCTTTATGGATAAATTGTAACAAAGAGCAAGTTACCAAGGACTCAAATGGGTCACATTGCAGTCCTGGGGAAGAGGAGGCTCCCTAACTGCGGGGAAACCCTGTGAAAAGCCCTTCAGGAATCTAGCCATAGTCTGGTGGGAGAAAATTCGGTAGTCCTGGATGGGAAAATTATGCTAATATGGATTTTAAATGTACTTGAATAGAGCTAATAAACAGTCCTGAGTTCTTTAAGATGAGCAAGTAATCCAGCTGAAATTTAGGTGCCCATAGGAGACAAATGACATTATACTCCATATTGTGAACCATTTCCACTTAGCAGTAAATGCGAGTCTGGTGGAATCCTTTCTACTTTGACTTAAAATGTTATGGATGTCCAAAAAGGAGGGTCTCTCCTTGTCAGTCATCCAGCCAGCATCCAATCTCACAGGTGGAGAGAGGTTGGATTCAGATGCAGTATGTTTCCATTGACCTAAGAGATTAAGTCCAACAAGAGAAGTAAAGGTTTTGCAGGGCAAGTTGCCAAGACCATCTGATCTGAGTACCAAAACTATCTTGGCCAAGCAGGCACTATCATGATGACTTTGGATGAGTCATTCCTGATCTTCAGTATCCCCAAAAGCAGAAGGATGGGAGGGTATGCATACATCATACCTGATAATTAGGGCCCTACCTAATCCATGGCTATGAAGAACACGTCACGGACCATGAAATCGGTCTCCTCTGTGAAATCTGGTCTTTTGTGTATTTTTACCCTATATTATACAGATTTCACGGGGAAGGCCAGCATTTCTCAAACTGGGGAGTTGTGGGGGGTGTTGCAAGGTTATTGGAGGGGGGGTCATGATATTGCCACCTTTACTTCTGCACTACCTTCAGAGCTGGAGCATGGCAGATGCTGGCTGGCTGCCCAGCTTTGAAGGGAGCACCACAGCCAGCAGCAGTGCAGAAGTAAAGGTGGCAATACCATACTATAACACCTTTATTTCTGCACTGCCGCTAGCAGTGGCACTGCCTTCAGAGCTGGCCTCCCAGTCAGGAGCCACAGAGCCACCTGCAACTGGGGGAGGTTCCTGGAGGTTGATCAGACCTGGACTGGGAACGGCCTCTGCAGGGAAAAAAAAAGTCCCATCCCTCACCAGTCCAGCCAGGACCAGCAGCTGGAGCCTGGTGTATGGTAGGAGCACCTTGGCCAGGATACTTCCAGCCCTGCCCCTCCCAAGCTCTGGGCCCAGTGTCCCAGCGCTCAGAGATTAAAGGGGCCTTAGGCTGGCTGTGCGGGGTGGGGGAGGTGACCATGGGAACCCTTCCCCCTTAACCATGGTGCTGTGCGCAGTCACCCACCCATGAAGCTGGCCCTGCCCCACCCAAAAGTGAGGACCTCCCCATACCATACCACCATCACTTCTGCGCTGCAGATAGCAGTGGTGCTGCCTTCAGAGCTGGGCGCTCAGGCAGTAGCCACTGCTCTCTGGCTGCCCAACTCTGAAAGCAGAGCTACTGCCAGCAACAGAACAGAAGTAAGAGTGGCAATACTGCGACCCCCTACAATAGCTTTGTGACCTCCATGATCCCCTTTTGGGTTGGGACCAGGGGTGAAAGTAAAATTGAAAACTTACTGGTATGGGGGCCAGCTCTGGCTCCCCTGGAAGGGGTGGGGCTTCATGCAGAAGGGGTGGGGCTCGGGGGAGTCAGCGTCCCCTAGCCAGCCCTTCCACGCTGCCTGGCCCATGTCACCCAGTGCTCCAGCAGCGATTTAAAGGGCCCGGGGCTCCGGCCACTGCTGCTGCAGCCGGAGCCCCAGGCCCTTTTAAATTGCTGGCTGCGGGGCAGCTGCTCCTTTTGCCCCCCATTGGCAGCCTGGAGGGTGCAAAAGCAGCAGCAACGTTAAAGTAAGGCGGTAGGGGCCAGTACCGGCAACCACTTTTTACCAGTATGCCGTACTGGCCTGTACCACCTTACTTTCAACCCTGGTTGGGACCAGTGTTTCCTCTAATTTTTGACAGGCCGTGTGTGCAAAACATTTCTTCTGTGCAAATTGTTGTGCTTCTGAGCAAATTTTTGTGCACGCAGTGTTTCGCCATGTGCATGGGGTTTAGGATCTGTGTGTGCACGCAGAAGCACACAGCTTAGAGGGAACAGTGGTTGGGACCCCCGTGGTTACAACGCTGTGAAATTTCAGATTTAAGTAGCTGAAACCATGAAATTAACTATTTTAAAAACCCTATGACCCTGAAATTGACAAAAATCTACTGTGAATTTGACAGGGCCTGTGACAGGGTCAGGCCAGATGGCTATAGGAGAGTGGTCAAAGGTAGATACATTAGTTCCAGGTTAAGCAGGTCCCTTTTCCCTGGGTAAGATAACAGGGACTATTACAGAACACTCAGGAACTTTCTAGAACTAATTGAGGCAGGCAGGCGAATTAGGACACCTGTAGCCAATTGGGAAGCTGCTAGATTTAATTAAGGCTAATCAGGACACCTGGTTTAAAAAGGCTGTCACTCCAGTAAGTGAGGTGTGCGTGTAAGGAGCAGGGAGTGAGAGGACATGCTGCTGGAGGACTGAGAAGTACAAGCATTAACAGACATCAAGGAGGAAGGCCCTGTGGGGAGGACAAAGAAGGTGTTGGGAGGAGACCAAGGGGAAGTAGCCCAGGGAATTGTAGCTGTTGCTCAGCTTTTCCAGGAGGCACTCTAGACAGCTGCAGTCCACAGGGCCCTGGGCTGGAACCCAGGGTAGAGGGCGAGCCCGGATTCTCCCCAAACCTCCCAACTCCTGACCCAACACAGGAGGTTCCACCAGAGGGGAAGATCTCTGAGCTGGTCCCCGACCCACATGTTGGATCAGCAGAAACTGCAGGGATTGTTCTTACTCTTTTTTCCCCATGCTGGCCAGTGATGAGGTAATCTGAGTGAACGGCAGATTTGAGCCACAAAAGTCACCAAACAGAGGGCTACTGTGAATCTCTGAGGTGAGCAAAATCCACCAATAAGCACAGGACCCACCAAGGTAGAGGAGGAACTTTGTCACAGGCCCTACTGATGATCTTGCAGTGAGGAATGTGTCTGACAGTGATCCTGGGATCAGGCCTCCTCTTGAACAGAACTTGGGACACTTCTTGTTGGTGTCTGCTGCCAAAAAAATTATTAATGGTCAACCCCATTCTTGAAATAAGTTTCGGATAAAAGACTCCTTGATGGTCCTCTCATGATACATGAAGAATTGTCTGTTTAGACAATCCGCCAGGGCATTGTGTAGTCATAGGAGTTGTAGTGTTATGGGAGAAACTCATTGGTGGAAACACAAGTTCCAGAACCTAACTGCCTCCTGGTACAGGAGGAATGATAGAACTCCTCCCTGTCCATTTATAACTGGCAGTCGTGTTGTCTGTCATGATTTGTACTGTCAGTTCCTGAAACATGGATAGAAACACACATCCTGATTTCTAATAAGTTTACATGCAATAGAGTTGTCAGGGTTCCCTCCCAACTCTGAATTCTAGGGTACAGATGTGGGGACCCACGTGAAAACCCCCCTATGCTTATTTTTACCAGCTTAGGTTAAAAACTTTCCCAAGGCACAAATTTTGCCTTGTCCTTGAACAGTATGCTGCCACCACCAAGTGATTTAGACAAAGAATAGGGAAAGGACCACTTCGAGTTCCTATTTCCCCAAAATATCCCCCCAAGCCCTTTCACCCCCTTTCCTGGGGAGGCTTGAGAATAAACAAGATGAGCACAAACCAGCCTTGGATTTTTAAGACCCAAAAAACCCAATCAGATTCTTAAAAAACAGAACTCTATTAGAAGAACAAAAAAAGATAAGAGAACAACTCTGTAAGATCAGAATGGAAGATAATCTTACATGCAGTCAGATTCAAAACATAGAGAATCCCTCTAGGCAAAACCTTAAGTTACAAAAAGACACAAAAACAGGAAGACACATTTCCTCCAGCACAGCGAATCTCACAAGCCAAAACAAAGAAAACCTAACGCATTTTCTAGCTAGATTACTTACTAACTTTACAGGAGTTGGAGGGCTTGCATCTTTGATCTGTTCCCAGCAAAGGTATCACACAGACAGACAAAAGCCTTTTCCCTGCCCCCACCCTCCAGATTTGAAAGTATCTTGTCCCCTCATTGGTCATTTTTGGTCATGTGCCAGCCAGGTTACCTGAGGTTCTTAACCCTTTACAGGTAAAAGGGCTTTGCCTCTGGCCAGGAGGGATTTTATAGTACTGTATACAGAAAAGTGGTTACTCTTCCCTTTATATTTATGACAAGAGTCTATGCTTGGGATCCTATCCCTTGTACCTGATGTTAATCCAGATGTGTTCCCCATCCTGAGTGGGAAGCATCTGTCATTAGGGTCTTATTTGGGAGAGGTGGGGAGAATGATACCCTCTTGTACACTTTTACCAATTCAGCAAGTAAAAGACTTCAAGGAGAATTGCAATGACATATTTCAGTGGTATCTGTTTGGTAGGTACACCAATTTCAGCCAGCCCTGCACACAGTGCTGCATGACAAATGTTTGGGAAGCCATGTGACCAAGCAGACTCAGGTAAATTCTCACCAAGGTGCATGGTGGATTCTGCAGCAGGTACATAAAGGTAGTCGTGGCACCAAATCTGTCTGCAGACAGATAAGCCCTGGTTGTAAACCTAACATTGCCCAAATGGATTCTATTCTTTCTGTAGGTGTTAGGAGGATTTTTTTCTGTTGATATTTGGGCATAGTCCAATGAAGAGCTGGAGAATTTCATCAGTGGACTCTTCACTTGCTAAGGCAACTTCTCTCAGACCAGCCAGTTATTACGGTAAGAGTACACTATTATTCCTTACTTTTTGATACAAGCTGCCACCACTCTTAAGCATTTGGTGAAAACTTAGTACCCTCAACAGCCCAAAGGGCAGGACCCTGTACCAATAGTGGCTCTCTTCTACCCCAAACCACAGATTCTTCCTGTGAGTGGGTGGGTAAGGTTCTGTAGCCTGCAATGTGATGGACATCAAGCTAGATTATTATGCTGGTCCCTTCTGACCTTAAAGCCTATGAATCTATGAGTGGCATGAATGGAGATATGGAAGTAAGCAGACTGAGAGCCACAAACTGATCCTGTGAATCTTGTGATAGAATTATGGAGGTGACAGCTATTATTCAGAACCTGAAGTAGCAAATGAAGGCATTGAGTTCCCTCAAAGCCAGAATAGGTTGTCATCCCTCTCTTTTCTTTGGGATTAGAAAATAATTTAAATAAAAACTCTTATCTGTACTGTAGTGGATCTTACTCTGTTGCCCCAAGAGTGAGAAGTGATTCCTCTTCATGAAGTAATAGTCTCTTGTGAGAAGGGTCCCTAAATAGAGTTGGGGAAGGGGGTGGAGGGTAGGGATGGTACTGAGCTGCAGAGAGTGTCCAGAATCCAGTGATCTGGTGTTATGAGGTTCTATATTTCCCAAAAGAAATAAAAGCAGTCTTCAAACACGGTGGGGATGAGGGAGGAAAGATCCTGTGGACTGACTGAAGAACGATTCTTGACCACCATGTCAAAACAATTGTTTCAAAATTGTCACAGCATGAGAGGCAGATGATGTAGAGGTGGTACAGAGAATCTTCTTTCTATATGACTGGCAGGTGTGTCTTGCTCCCACCTTCAGAGTCAAACTGATGACTAGATTTGAGGTCAGGAAGTAATTTTCTCCCATGTTAGACTGGCAGAGACTTTGGGGAATTTTCTCCCTCCTCTGCAGCATGAATTGCCAGCTGAGATCATCTGAGCATATCTCACCTAATCAATTCCCTGCTACTTCAGGGAACTTGGGCATTAGTGGCATGTTGGTTTCACCTGTTCTCTGCCTGTGGCACACAGTTTGGTCTCCTGAGGACTAAAACACTAACTAAAATCTTTGGGCTTAATAAAAGGCTATCTGTGTGAAATTTTATTACCTGTGATATACAAGTCAGACTAGATGATCTAATGGTCTCTTCTGGCCTTAAATTCTATAAACTATAAGGCCATGAACGCTCATTATAAGGAAAGGAGCTGGGAGCCAAGGTAAAGCATGTCTTCTAAGGCCAAGTAGGCCTTAGAAGTATGAGGTATAAAGGAGGCCGTTGACCCCCATCCGACTCCTAAGACACACATGAATGGGACCTCAGGGAGTAAACAGAGGATCCATCCCTTGTATTTTCAGAATCCGATTAAGAGAAAGAGCACTCTTCATCCAAAGGAGTAGCTACTCTAATTTGCATCCCAGAAGTACACAGGAAGAGTCTTATCTGTTACAGAATATGGGCCAGGTACTGTTGTAGTAATGGTAGTTGGTGCCATTTTCAAGATATTCAGCACCACAGAGAGTAATGGAGACTCTGACTCGACCGTAATCTGGAGGTCTCTTGGCATCGCATATGACTTTTCTACGGAGATACAGTGCTATGAAAACTGGAGCAGGGGTTGATGTGCCAGGTCAGCCAAAGCCAAGGTCATTGGTGTCAAATGAGTCATTGGTGTCAAATGAGTCATTGGTACTGCAGACTAGGTACCAAGGGCAGTTAGTCTCAGGCCCTGAGAAATTCTGGTACTGTGCTCCCTCAGAGCTCCAGTAGTATCTGGGATCAAGCTGTGAAGTCTCCTGAGAGTGCAAGAGCCAAGGTGATTTTCAACCTCTTTTTACTCAGGTCAGCTGAAAGGATCTGTCATTACACTTGCCAGCAGAGCAGTGCTCCTTTATCTCCCTGTCCAAAGGCTTAGCGGTTGATTTCAAAGCCCTACCAGAGTTCATAGTCAGGGCCATTTTAGAAAATGGGGCTCATGAGCTGGTTGTTAATCCAGAGCTCACCAGGGCACTTCTGGACTTGGACAGTGCTGATGAGAAGGTTACTCACCTTGTGCAGTAACTGAGGTTCTTTGAGATGGTTGTCCCTGTGGGTGCTTCACTTTAGGTGTCTTGGTGCCCTGCGCTTCTAATTGGAGATTTGTAGTAGCAGTGCCCCAGTTGGCCGCACACACGCGGCAGCCATCTCGCACCACTCCGAGTTGTTACCCTGTGCGCGCAGCCAACCATCCCGCAGTTCCTTCTCTACCCCAGTGGATTGACGTGAAACTCCAAAGTAGTGGGGAGGAGAGGGGGTAATGGAGCACTCACTGGGACAACCATCTCGAAGAACCTCAGTTACTGCACAAGGTGAGTAACCTTCTCATCTTTTTCTTGAAGTGTTCCTGTGGGTGCTCCACTTTAGGTGACTGTAGAGCAGTGCCCCTCAGTGGACGGGACGGGCTTCGGAGTTGATTTATGTACAGTGGAGAGCACCAAGTCCAAAGTGAGCATCTGCAGCTCACTGCTCTTCTAGGGCATAGTGTTTGGTGAAAGTATGGGGTGATGCCCAGGTAGCTGCTTCACAAAGATCAGTAATGGGTACATCTTTGAGAAAGTCTATCGATGTGGACATAGCTCTAGTGGAGTGTGTGTGCAAAGTCCAGAAGGAGCTTGCAGATTGTATTTTTGGTAACATACTTGGATACAGTTAGAGATCCATTTAGAAAGTCTCTGTTTGGAAATGGTGTGACCTTGTGACCGTTCTGTTATGGATACGAATAGTCTGGATGATTTTCTGAATGTTTTTGTTCTCTCTACATAGAATGCAAGCACTCTGTGGACGTCCAGCATGTGAAGGGATGCCTCCCTGTTGTCAGTGTGTGGCTTGGGGAAGAATACAGGTAAGTAAATGGGTTGGTTGAGATAGAAGGGGGAGGCGACCTTGGGTATGAATTTAGGATGTGGTTTGTCCATGAGGAATGTGATATAAGGTGGGTGTGCCATTAGAGCACCCAACTCTCGCACTTTCTTGTTAACATGATCACTACAAGAAAGGCGACTTTCATGGATAAGTGCAAGAGCGAGCAGGTTGCTAGTGGTTCAAAGGGTTTGCCCAGGAGGGTACGGAGAATAAGGCTGAGGTTCCACATGAGGTTCAGGTCCCTTACTGTGGATAAGTGTTTTCTGTACTAGTGGTTCTCAAAGCCAGTCCGCTGCTTGTTCAGGGAAAGCCCCTGGCGGGCCGGACCGGTTTGTTTACCTGCCGCGTCCGCAGGTTCAGCCAATCGCAGTTCCCACTGGCCGCGGTTTGCCGCTCCAGGCCAATGGGAGCTGCGGGAAGCGGCGCGGGCCAAGGGATGTGCTGGCTGCCCTTCCTACAGCCCCCATTGGCCTGGAGCGGCGAACCACAGCCAGTGGGAGCTGCAATCGGCTGAACCTGCAGACGCGGCAGGTAGACAAACCAGTCCGGCCCGCCAGGGGCTTTCCCTGAACAAGCAGCGGACTAGCTTTGAGAACCACTGCTCTATACCCTTGAGAAAGCACTTAGTCAGTGGGTGGGTGAAGATAGTGAGTCCATCCACCTTAGCGTGAAAGGTGGTGATGGTTGACAAGTGCACTCTGAGTGAGCTAGTGGAAAGGCCCGATTTTTTGAGTGTCAATATATAATTGAGGATAGTGGTTAGTGGGACTGATTGTGGAGTAATTTGCTTGTCCCAGCACCAGATGGAGAATTGTTTCCACTTGTGTGCGTATGTTTTTCATGTGGACAGTCGACGGCGGTTCAGTAGAATGTCCTGTACTTCCTTGGAACAGCATGTTTAAAGTTCTGTCATCCATGGATTAGCCAAGCCTTGAGATGGAGTGTTGGAATGTTGGGATGATGGAGGAGTCCTGCGTCAGTGGATGGAGGGGAAGGGTTTATGGTGGTCTCACAGCCATCTAGTCCAGGTATGGGAACCATGTTTATCTGGGCCACGTTGGTGCAATTAGGTTGACTCTGGATTTGTCTTTCCTGATCTTGTGAAGGACACAGCTCAATAGGGGGATTGGGAGGAAGGCATACAGGAGTGGGGCTTCCCACTTGAAAAGGAAGGCATCTCCCAGAGAGTTGTGCCTTAGGGTACGTCTACACTACCCGCCAGATCGGGGATCAATTATCACCGTCGACTCCTGTACTCCAGCCTGGCGAGAGGCAGAAGTGGAGTCGACGGGGGAGCAGCTGCAGTTGACCCTGCACCGTGAGCTAAGTCAACCTAAGATATGCAACTTCAGCTGCGAGAATAGCTATGTATCTTAGGTCGACCCTCCCCACTCACCCAGTGTAGACCAGGCCTCAGTCCAGCTCGGGAGCAGTATTGCGGGCATTTGGCATTGTGGATCATTGTGAAAAAGTCTATTGAGGGAAATCCCCACTGTTTGAATAAAGTTTGAAGTATTCCTGGGTCCAGCTCCCACTCATGAATTTGTGAGAAGTTCCTGCTTAGGTCACCTGCTGTGGTATTCTGGCTTCTAGGTAGGTAGGACGCCGTCATGTCTATGTTGTTGGAGATGCACCACTGCCTCAGGTGAACTGCTTCTGTGCAGAGCAGGTAAGGTTGGGCCCCTGCTTGGCAATTTATATAAAACATAGTTGCCAACTTGTCCATGAAATCTGGACAGTTTTGTTGTGGATAAGAGGGAGAAAGTGGTGGCAGACATTTTGGACTGCTCATAGCTCCAGTAGATTTATGTGGAGATCGGACTCTGCTAGGGACCAGCGGCCCTGGATGGTGTTTTCGGGCAAGTGTACACTCCATCCCACTATAAAGGCATCCATAGTGATAGTTACTGATGGGGGTTCCCATTGGAAGGGGACACCAGAGCAAACGTACTTTTTTCGTCCACCATGTGAGCGAGTCTTTCACTGTGTTGGGCATTGTAAAATGTCTGTTGATCGAGTGTCTGTGAGGAATATAGACAGTGCATAGCCAGGTTTGTAGACATCTCATATGAAGCCTGGCATGTTTCACGACAAACATCGTAGCGGACATATGCCCTAGAAGTTGTAGGCACGTTCTGGTGGATGTTTGTGGGCTGTGTCTTACTGTTTTAATTAGGTTTGCTAAGGTAAGAAACCATTGGTAGCTGTGATACATTCAAGGTGTGCCCCTATAAAGTCCAGTTGTTGGGCTGGCGTTAAGGTGGATTTCTGAAGGTTGATTTGTAACCCTAGGTTTGTAAACAGGGTTATAGTGGTATGAGTGGTGTCGACTGCCTCCTGGTATGCTGGTGCTTTTAACAAGCAGTCGTCTAGGTAGGGAAAGATTATCATATCCTGCCTGCAAAGATGTGCTGCTGCAACAGTGAGAACTTTGGAAAATACCCTTGGGACTGTGGATAGGTCGAAGGGGAACACCCCGTACTGGTAGAGCAGGTTCCTCATCAGGAAACAGAACCCCTTAACAAAAATCTCTAAACAGAAAAAGCTCTTGAGCTCCCCCCCCCACCTTTCACACAAAAAGTGAATCTAAATATTGATTTATAACTTGACAGAGCAAACAATTTTTTCATAATTCTTGGGAAGGTCAGACTAGTGCTGACTGAAAAGAGGTAAGTTAACAGTGAACAAAAGATGCAGGCGTGATCTTAACTTTAGTGAGCAGTGGTGATGACGCACCCTCTTCTACTCAGTATGACTTTTCACCATTGTGTGCATTCACAAACCAGGATTAACTCTGGAACCCTTTCTCAGATACCGAAGCATGATATAGATAGTACTCAGTTGTGATGTCCCACTGCAAGACAGTCAGATCACTCTGAAGTGGAGCAGGTCCCTGAGTTGCTCAGACTCTGGCTGTTCCTTGATTTCCAGTGCAAGGGAGGCCTGACAGATTTCATAGACACATAGATTCCAAGGCCAGAAGGAACTACTGTGATCATCTAGACTGATCTGTGAAACACAGGCCACCGAATGTCCCCAAAATAATTCCAAGAGCATCTCTTTTAGAAAAAATCCAATCTTAATTTAAGTCATCAGTGACTGTTTACCCCTTGGTAAATTGTTCCAATGGATAATTACCCCCACTGTTAAAATTTATGCCATATTTCCAATCTGAATGTGTCTAGCTTTAACTTCTAGCCATTGGTTCTCTACTAGATTGAACAGCCCATTATTAAATATTTGTTCCCTGTGTAGATACTTACAGATTGAAATCAAGTCATCCCTTAACCTTCTCTTTGTTAAGTTGAAAAGATTGAGCTCTTTGAATCTCTCACTATACAGCATGTTTTCTAATCCTTTAATCATCCTCATGGCTTTTCTCTCAACCCTCTCCAATTTCTCAACATCCTTCTTGAATTGTGGGCACTGGAACTGGACACAGTATTCCAACAAAAGTCGAACAAAGGCCAAGTATAGAGGTAAAATAACTTCTCTGCTCTTACTCAAGATTACCCTGTTTATTGCATCCCAGGATCACATTATCTCTTTTAGCCACAGTGTCACACTGAGAGCTCATGTTCAGCTGATTATTCACCACAGGGTCACAGCTTCCCAAGATAAAGTCCCCCATCCCATAAGTATGACCTAGATTCTTTCTTCCTAGAGGCCATATTAAAACACATTTTATCTTGTGCCCAGTTTACCAAGTGATCCATATCACTCTGAATCAGTGACCTGTCCTCTTCCTTATTTACCATTCTCCCAATTTTTGTGCATCTGTAAACTTTATCAGCGATTTCGTTTTTTTACAGCTCATTGATAAAAATTTTAAATAGTGTAGAATCGATCCCTGTGGGACCTCACTAGAAACAAACCCACTTGTTGATAATTCCCCATTTACAATTTGTGACAAAATCAGGCTGGACAATTGTAAGAGGCTTGTGGAAGGCAGGTATATTAGCCCTAGAATTATAAAGGCCCCTTTTCCCTATAAGCTGAAAAGGGGTTACCTCAGGTCAATTAGAGACACCCGAGTCCAATTAAGGGCTGCCCAAAACCTTTAAAAGTTTAAAAACTCCTCCTCTGGTGAGAGTGGGGAGGAGAGACAAGCTGCAGCAGGGCTAGTGGCAGCAGGGAGAAAGGCTTCTCCAGGGTGGAGGGCTGCTCTCCTCCCTACAGGGGAAGCTACATAGCAGACTGCATGTTTAGGGGAAGGACTGGCACCCCAAGGCCAATAACAAGGCCACCCGCCCAATGAGGGTAGGGAAAGGTATTCCCCTTTGTTTTGTGTTCGAGGTGATTTCTTGTTTGTTTGTTTGGCTGAAGGGCACTCCTTTGGGCCAGCCCTGAGGCCTGCCTGGAAAGTATTGTGAAATATCCTCCTGCCCCTGCTAGAGCAATAGTAAATACTGTGCAGAATGGGGCTGACTTACTCCAGGCCCCCACCAGAAGGGGAGGCAATGAGCCTGCCAGGGTGGAGGAATGCCCTGACACACAGTTTTTAATCCATTTAATGTGTGCCATGTTAATTTTATATCACTCTAGTTTCTTAATCAAAATGTGTGGTACTAAGTCAAATGCCTTACAGAAGTCAATGTGTATTGAGTCAACCACAGAGTCCAGCGGATGGCAACAAAAATGATTAGGGGGCTGGAGCACATGACTTATGAGGAGAGGCTGAGGGAACTGTCATAAACATACAGCTAAGGGTAGCCTAGAATTTTTCCTTACCTGTAAGTGGTTAAGAAGCTCAGATAACTGGGTTAGCATCTGACCAACAAGACTAATGGGGAAAGAAGATACTTTCAGATATTGGGGGAGAAGGGTGGGTTGTGCTCTTTGTTTGTGTGTGCGTTCTCTCTTTGGACTGAGAGGGGCCAAACAGAAATCCATCTTCTCCAACCCATCCTAATCCAAGTCTCCAATATTGCAACCAGTATAGGTAAGCCAGGCAAGGCGGATTAGTTTATCTTTTGTTTTGCTTGTGAATTTTCCCTGTGCTAAGAGGGAGGTTTATTCCTGTTTTCTGTAACTTTAAGGTTTTGCCCAGAGGGGAATCCTCTGTGTTTTGAATCTGAATACCCTGTAAAGTATTTACCATCCTGGTTTTACAGAGGTGATTCTTTTACCTTTCCTTTAAATAAAATCCTTCTTTTAAGAACCTGACTGATTTTTCCATTGTTCCAAGACCCAGGGGGGTTGGGTCTTTGATCATTTTGTAACCAATTGGTTAGGATATTATTCTCAAGCCTCCCCAGGAAAGGGGGTATAAGGGCTTGGGAGGATTGCTGGGTGAAGAGGAACTCTAAGTGGTCCTTTTCCCTGGTTCTTTGTTAAATCACTTGGTGGTGGCAGCATTACTGGCTATAGATTTCTGTGTCCCTTTGCTTCCCTTAACAATTTTCTACAATTCCTAACTTCTATTTAGATTATTATCAGCTTCCCCTTTCTTCTATTTGTTATGTATTATTTTTTATTTTTCAAAGCTGCCCTCACTTCTCCTCTACACAAGGTTAGTTTTTTAACTAGCATGGCCTTTTTCCTCAATTGTGGGGTTGTGGCTTTTTGGGCATTTCCCAACTATTCACATTTTTCTGATTTAAATTCTTCCTCCCGGTTGATTTGGCTCATAATTGTTTTCAGGTCTGTGAAACTGGCCCTATTTTATGAGTGTGTATGTGTATATATATATATATATATATACACACACACACACACACACACACACACACAGGTCTGGACTTTAATTTAAATCATGATCACTTGTACCTAAACTACTTTTAGTTCTGTCCTCTTTTTCTGTCAGGACAAGGTCTAATAAAGAAGTGCCCCATGTTGGCTGCAACAGTTTGAGTTAGGAACTTGTTATCTATAATGTTTAGATATTCTATCGATGTTTTAATATTGGTAGCTTGAGACCTCCAGCATATGTCACTCAAACTGAAGAGCCCCATGATCACTAACTTTTTCCCCCTACACATTATAGCTAGGTGCATAAGGAGGCAGTCACCCTGTTCCCTCAGGCAATTTGGCGGTCTGTAGCAGATACTAACTAATGCCTCATCTTGTGCTTTATTGGTTAGAACATTGATCCATAATTATTCAAGATAACTTGGAAGAAAATTATCAGTGACTCAAGTAATGCCATTTTTGACAGAGTGCCATTTCCCCCTCCCATTTTGCCAATTTGATCCTTTCTAAATAGGTTATAACCATTGATTTTAACATTCCAGGAGTATGAGACTGGCAGTCAGGTCTCTCCCCCTGGATAGTGAACTATAGAGTTTCTCTCTCTCCCCTCTTTTGTTCAGACTTGGACAGGCTGGTTCTTCTGCCTATCTGGTGGTTACAGTTTGTAGCTGGGGATTCTTTGGGCCTGGGACTAGCTTTTCTTTCTGCCCAATGCCTATGGTGGCTGAGATTTTATGAAGTTGGATGCTTTCAGGTCAGCTGCACTCCTCTTGGAAGGAGCAAAATTGAGGGCGGTTTTTTCCCTATAGTACACTGCAGAGCAACTGACGATCTATGCACCTTCTGATGCTGGAAGCGAACAGAGGACAAGCAAACAGAGGGAGCTTGCCTGGGAGTTCACCTGTTGGGAGCTCGCATGGAGTGTTTTTGCCTTTCAAGCTCCTGTGAGCAGTACATACAATATCTGAGGAGCCTCTTAGAAGGAAGACATGCATAGTGAGCAATCAGCTGTTGTGACCTTCTCAGAATGTGCCATGTTTGTCTTTCTCCCAGAGGACAGAAGCGACTTCGTCTGTACAAAATGCAACTGGTCTGCATATTGGAAGAGAAGGTTAAAGGACCAGAGAATCCAGTATCAACCCTGTGTTGCATCAGAGAACATGATGATTTTCTGGATAGAAGTCAGTGTTTGGTGCTGGAAGCACAACTTGCTGAAGAATCAGAGAGTGCAGTGCAGTACGGGGAAGAATATTGGCAGCATGTGGCCTCTAGAAGAAGAAAGAAGAGAACCTATATACCCCTAATGCAGATAGAGGTGCAAAACACTTTCTGGCTCTCCGCTCAGGTACTACTGCGGAGAAGGATTTGGAAGAGCCCTCTGAGGAAAGGGATCAGGAGACCCCATTGGCTGGAAGGCATGGGATGCACTGTCCTAGGGATGAGGGTTCCATGACCACCACTCCCAAAAGGAGGAGATGGGTGATGGTGGTCGGGGACACCCTCCTAAAGGGGAGAGAGTCATCCATCTGCCAACCAGACCAGGAGATTCGAGAAATGTCCTGCTTGCCTGGAGCTAAAATCCAGGATGTGATGGAGTGTCTGCCAAGACTGATCAAGACCTACTCCTTCCTACTTCTCCACATGGGCATCAATGATACTGCCAAGAATGACCTTGAGTGGATCATTGTACACTATGTGGCTCTGGGAAGAAGGATAAAGGAGTTTGAGGTGAAAGTTATGTTCTCGTCCATCCTCCCTGTTGAAGGAAAAGGCCCAGGTAGGGACTGCCGAATTGTGGAGGTGAATGCGTGGTTACGCAGGTGGTGTCAGAGAGAGGGCTTTGCATTCTTCAACCGTGGGATGTTATTCCAGGAAGAAGGATTGCTAGGAAGAGATGGGATCCACCTAATGAAGAGAGGGAAGAGCATCTTCGCAGGCAGGCTTGCAAACCTAGTGAGGAGGGCTTTAAACTAGGTTTGCTGGGGGGGATGGTGACCTAATCACAGAGGTAAGTGGGGAAGTGGGATACCAGGAGGAAACAAGAGGAGGAGGGTACAAGATGGGAAGCCTCCTGGTTCATACTGAAAAAGTAGGGCAATTGGCTAGTTATCTTAGCTGCATGTACATGAATGCAAGAAGCCTGGGAAACAAGCAGGAAGAATTGGAAGTCCTGGCACAATCAAGGAACTATGATGTGATTGGAATGATAGAAACTTGGTGGCGCAGTTCACATGAATGGAGCACCGTCATGGATGGGTATAAACTGTTCAGAAAGGACAGGTACAGAAGGAAAGGTGGAGGAGTTGCATTGTATGTAAGAGAGTGGTATGATTGCTCAGAGCTCCAGTATGAAACTGGAGAAAAGCCTGTTGAGAGTCTTTGGGTTAAGTTTAGAGGAGAGAGCACAAAGGGTGATGTCGTGGTGGGCATGTGCTATAGACCACCGGATCAGAAGGATGAGGTAGACAAGGCTTTCTTTGGACAACTAACTGAAGTTTCCTGGTTCTAATAGGGGACTTCAATCACCCTGACATCTGCTGGGAGAGCAATACAGCAATGCACAGACAATCCAGGAATTTTTTGGAGAGTGTTGGGGACAGCTTCCTGGTACAATTGCTGGAAGAACCAAGTAGGGGCCATGCTCCTCTTGACCTGCTGCTTACAAACAGGGACGAATTGGTAGGGGAAGTAGAAGTGGGTGGCAACCTAGGCAGCAGTGACCATGAGATGGTTGAGTTGGAGCCTGAAAAAAGGAAGAAAGGAGAGTAGCAAAATATGGACCCTGGACTTCAGAAAAGCAGACTTAGACTCCCTTAGGGAACTGATGGGCAGGATCCCCCAGGAGGTTAATATGAGGGCGAAAGGAGTCCAGGAGAGCTGGCTGTATTTTAAAGAAGCCTTCTTGAGGGCGCAGGAACAAACCATCTCGATGTGCAGAAAGAATAGCAAATATGGCCAGCGACCAGCTTGGCTTAACAGTGAAATCTTCAGTGAGCTTAAAATAAAAAAGGAAGCTTACAAGAAGTGGAAATTGGCATAGATGACTAGGGAGGAGTATAAAAATATTGCTAGAGCATGCAGGCGTGTAATGAGGCAGTCCAAGGCACAAGTGGAGTTGCAGCTAGCAAGGGATTTGAAGGGTAACAAGAAGGGTTTCTACAGATATGTTAGCAACAAGAAGGAGGTCAGGGAAAGTGTGGGACCCTTACTGAATGGGGGAGGCAAGCTAGTGACAGATGTGGAAAAAGCTGAAGTACTCAATGCTTTTTTTGCCTCGGTCTTCACAGACTAGGTCAGCTCCCACACTGCTGCACTGGGCAACACAGTATGGGGAGGAGGTGAGCAGCCCTCAGTGGTGAAAGAACAGGTTAAGGACTATTTAGAAGAGCTGGACATGCACAAGTCCATGGGTCCAGATTTAATGAATCCAACGGTGTTGAGGGAGTTGACTGATGTGATTATAGAGCCATTGGCCATTATCTTTGAAAATTCTTGGCGATCGGGGGAGGTCTCAGATGATTGGAAAAAGGCAAATATAGTGCCCATATTTTAAAAAGGGAAGAAAGAGAACCCAGGGAGCTACAGACTAGTCAGCCTCATTTCATTCCCCGGCAAAATCATGGAGCAGGTCCTCAAGGAATCCATTTTGAAGCATTTGGAGGAGAGGAAGGTAATCAGGAACAGTCAACATGGATTCACCAAGGGCAAGTCATGCCTGACCAATCTGATTGCCTTCTATGATGAGATAACTGGCTCGGTGGATACGGGGAAAGCGGTGGATGTGATATATCTTGACTTTAGCAAAGCTTTTGATGCAGTCTCCCACAGCAGTCTTGGCAGCAAGTTAAAGTAGTATGGATTGGATTAATCCAATATAAAGTGGATAGAAAGCTTTCTAGATTGTCGGACTCAACGGGTAGTGATCAATGGCTCGATGTCTAGTTGGCAGCCGGTTTCAAGCAGAGTGCCCCAGGGGTCAGACCTGGGGCTGGTTTTGTTCAACATCTTTATTAATCTGGATGATGGGATGAATTGCACCCTCAGCAAGTTCACAGATGACACTAAACTGGGGGGATAGGTAGATTTGCTGGAGGGTAGGGATAGGGTCCAGAGTGACCTAGACAAATTGGAGGATTGAGCCAAAAGAAATCTGATGAGGTTCAACAAGGACAAGTGCAGAGTCCTGCACTTAGGAAGGATGAATCCCATGCACCACTACAGGCTGGGGAATGACTGGCTAAGCGGCAGTTCTGCAGAAAAGGACCTGGGGATTACAGTGGATGAGAAGCTGCATATGAGTCAGCAGTGTGCCCTCATTGCCAAGAAGGCCAACAGCATATTGGGCTGTATTAGTAGAAGCATTGCCAGCAGATCAAGGGAAGTGATTATTCCATTTCTATTCAGCACTGGTGAGGCCACACCTGGAGTATTGTGTCCAGTTTTGGTCTCCCCACTACAAAAAGGATGTGGACAAATTGGAGAGAGTCCAGCGGAGGGTAAAGAAAATGATTAGGGGGCCGGAGCACATGATTTATGAGGAGAGGCTGAGGGAACTGGGGTTATTTAGTCTGCAGAAGAGAAGAGTGAGGAGGGATTTGATAGCAGCCTTTAGCTACCTGAAGGGGTAGTTCCAAAGAGGATGGAGCTTGGATGTTCTCAGTGGTGGCAGATGACAGAACAAGGAGCAATGGTCTCAAGTTGCAGTGGGGGAGATCTAGATTGGATATTAGGAAACACTAGTTCACTAGGAGGGTGGTGAAGCACTGGAATGGGTTACCTAGGGAGGTGGTGGAATCTCCATCCTTCGAGGTTTTTAAGACCTGGCTTGACAAATCCCTGGATGGGATGATTTAGGTGGTGTTGGTCCTGCTTTGAGCAGGGAATTGGACCAGATGACCTCCTGAGGTCTCTTCCAACCCTAATCTTCTATGATTCTAAGCTTACCCTCTCAAAAATATTGTGCTGGTCTGGGTTAGGTGTACATGCCAAGATGGTCCTAGACATGTGCAAGCTATTCTGGGTGTGGGATTGCATATGAGTCAGGCATCACAACAGAGGTGAATTTTAAGAAGTTTCACTATATTGTATACCTTAAAGAAGTTTCACTATATTGAATACAGTAACAAATTATTCTCTCCAACTTTCAATGGAGAAGTTCCAGGAGACAATGTGCTTCTGTGAAACAGAATGGCTTATGGTATTACCTCTCGAGTGGTGTAGTTCTATATTACCTCCAACAGAGGGAAACAGATAAATGCCATAATTTACCAATTATTTGCTTTAATCTATGTTTGGCCTTCTAACATTACTATCACCCCATTCCAATAAGGGGAAATAATATTATGAATGATATTTGCTTTATATTATATTTACATTTCGCTAGGGGAAGCCAGGACGTAGAGCAGTTTAAAAACAAACATACATCATTGTACCATCACAGTTGTGGCTTTAAAATCAGCACAAACTGTTTAACTATGGATGCTTCTGCTAACAAAGTATCTTAGCACCTTTTTGGAATGAAAAATAAAAATATTAATTATGAATTACATTTGGTTTCTAGAAAAAATGTAACTTTTTAAATTTCACACTCCACATTGGTATAGAGATTCTGATGAATATGGAAGGAGTATTTTTGTTGTTGTTGTTTACAGTTTGCTTTCCCATTATCCATTACAGAGAAAACTTGTAAGAGGTAATTTATAGCTTGAATTCTATTATTTTTCCTTAACAGGCCCATTGCAAGTATTTTAAAACAATCATATTGCTTTCTCTTTTTCATGTTATCCTTTGTCCTCATTTTCAATACAGTTCCTTATTTCTTTAGGTGATGCTGTTTATTTAATACATTTAGGGCCATATATCAAATCATATTGATTACTGGGTTTGATAAGGAGGGTGTTCAAGTTGGTCACAGGGAGATGGGTGGAAAGTGGATTAAATATCATAGATTTAAGGCCAAAAGGGGCCATGATGATAATCTAGTCTGACCTCCTGCATAATGCTGACTTTGGAATTTCATCAAGCTCAATAACTTCTGGTTGAACTAAAGCATATATTTTAGAAAGACATGCAATTCTTGATTTAAAGGCTGCAACTGATGGAGATTTTACCACAATCCTTGGTAATCTGTTTAAATTTAAGTGATCTATGTTCCCTGTAAATGTGTGTGCTAGGAGATGCAGAACAAATGACTGCCAGAGCTCAAGTTCAAAACCCATGAGCTCAGTTTTTCCCACTCCCATTTCCTCCTTCTCCTATTGCCATATCCCCTCCCACTCATTCCTTCTTTCTCCGTCTCCACGGACACACTCACCGTTTTAATTCATTTCACACCCCACATTACCACCTCTTCACTACTACTCACCATATAGGCAAGTGGCTTTCTGAATGTTAGAATTGATTGAGCTGTAGGGTCTCTTCTCCAGATTGAAATTAGTTGAAATATTAACTTTTCCCTTTCTGTATTATGCTGATTAATAATAATAAATTAATAAAACTGGATTCAGCCTGAGTTATAATATCTTATCAATAATTTAAATAGAATCCTAATAACTCCATAGAGGAGCAGAGACAGGAATAACAAAGTAGGTTGTGTGCTAGTGACACAGTTAACCTCTGCCAATTCTGGAAAAATAGTAGTACAGACATCAAAGAGCACTCGGATTTACCTAGAATTAGTGTCTTGATAAAACTTTTTTTTTTAACTAGAGAAAATGAGATTCACATAAGATGCTAGTGGCACCTTAGAGACTAACAAATTTATCTGAGCATAAGCTTTCGTGAGCTACAGCTCACTTCATCGGATGCATTCAGTGCATTCAGCCACTGTATGTATCCAATGAAGTGAGCTGTAGCTCACGAAAGCTTATGCTCAAATAAATTTGTTCGTCTCTAAGGTGCCAGAAGTACTCCTTTTCGCAAATACAGACTAACACGGCTGCTACTCTGAAACATAAGATGCTACTAATTGATATATGTTTGAAGGCAAGCTAAAGTAGCACAAAACCACCAGAAGATCAAAAAGAATTGGGATAAATACCCCAAAGGAGCTGACAAGTCTAGGAGGAAACTCCTTCATGAACCAAGAACAAAAAGGAACTGACTATATGTCAAGGTTCCTTCCCCACTCTGAACTCTAGGGTACAGATGTGGGGACCTGCATGAAAACCTCCTAAGCTTACTTTCACCAGCTTAGGTTAAAACTTCCCCAAGATACAAATTAATTTTACCCTTTGCCCTTGGATTTCCACTGCCACCACCAAACTTTATCTGGGTTTACTGGGAAACGTAGTTTGGACACATCTTTCCCCCCAAAATTCTCCCAACCCTTGAACCCCACTTCCTGGGGAAGGTTTGGTAAAAATCCTCACCAATTTGCATAGGTGACCACAGACCCAAACCCTTGGATCTTAGAACAATGAAAAAGCATTCAGTTTCCTTACAAGAAGACTTTTAATAGAAGTAAAAAGAAAAGAATCACCTCTGTAAAATCAGGATGGTGAATACCTTACAGGGTAATTTAGATTCAAAACATAGAGAATCCCTCTAGACAAAACCTTAAGTTACAAAAAGACACACAGACAGGAATAGTCATTCTATTCAGCACAGTTCTTTTCTCAGCCATTTAAAGAAATCATAATCTAACACATACCTAGCTAGATTACTTACTAAAAGTTCTAAGACTCCATTCCTGTTCTGTTCCCGGCAAAAGCAGCATACAGACAGACACAGACCCTTTGTTTTTCTCCCTCCTCCCAGCTTTTGAAAGTATCTTGTCTCCTCATTGGTCATTTTGGTCAGGTGCCAGCGAGGTTACCTTTAGCTTCTTAACCCTTTACAGGTGAGAGGATTTTTCCTTTGGCCAGGAGGGATTTTAAAGGGGTTTACCCTTCCCTTTATATTTATGACACTATAGGATCATGAGGGGTGTCTTAGGCACTGAGTGAGGATATAAAGGATATAAAAGGGCCACTCAAAAATTAGGCTAGAGAGAAAAGAGAGCAGTGGTAAGAAGAAATGAAACAGAGAATGTCCTGTTTTTCACAAAAGTGGCAGAGCATAACTGTAGCTGACTGGGCAATGTAATTGTGCTTTAGTTTAATTATACAGTACCTAACCAAATAATAATATTTAATTCAGAAACCACTGCTTCTTAAAAAGGTACTTTTTTGCTGTTGACGAAATTTGACATTGACCGTAAAGAGTTTTGTTTTTATAACCGATATGAATGTACAGGAAAGAAATGAAACCTTTTGTCTGGTCAATAATATCAAGGCTTCAAAATGCTTGTAACTAAGGACTTGTCTACACTGCCAAGTCTTTTCGCCAAAAGGCAGCTTTTTTAGCTGCAAAACAGTGGAGGTGTACACACTGCAAAGCCACTTTTGGCAACAAAACTCTTCAGTTTCAACAACAAAATAAAACCACCTTGACAAGAGGCATAAAGCTTTTTGTGATAAAGTTAACATGACAAAGTGTCAGTGTAGAGTTATATCACCGGTGTGACTGTTCTGCTCACTGTTTTGAACTCAACAGCCCTGCTGGCATGCGCCCCATCCCTTTAAAAGCTCCATTCTGACAGCTGAGCATGCTGGTCTGCTCCAGGCTACGAACACAGAGGCAGGGACGGGGGTGTGAGAGAGAGAGAGAGAGAGAGATGTGTGGGTTGATGTCAGGGGTTTCCTCCTCCCCCTGCCTCAGGACTGGTTGCTTCTGGCAGCTGTCTGAACTTAAGAGACAGCATGTCAACAGACTCACTCTCTCCCAACACATACTCTGTCCCCCCCACACACACACACACACTCCCTTTCATACACTTTCATCCTTCTAACCCCCCCGCCCCAGTTGAAAAGCGGCTGGCAATCAAGTAGGATACCCATGGAACAATGGGATTGAGAAACCTGCATCATGTAATGCTGTACCTGCCGCATGAGGCATTGCAAACCCTTCCCAAAGCACCCTGTGGCCAGTTGCACAAAGGGATTGCTACCCACAGTACAGTGTTCTCTATGTCAATAAAAGAGCTGCTAGTGTGGATGCACTCTGCCAACACAAGAAGCATAGTGTGGACATGCAACATTTGTTTAATTAAAGTGCTTTAATTAAAATGACATAACTTTTGGTGACAAAACTCTGCAGTGTAGACACAGCCTGAATGAATGGCTTCAATGGAGTTCAAGGAAAAATATTCATCCCTGATACAAGCAAGTGCACCTCAAATTTGGGAAAACCCTGTTTACTCAAAACCTAAAATTTAGTCTGAGAGCAACCTGACAGTGTCCCTTTATATTAAATTGGAAAATGTTACACAAAACTCAAAATTACTACAGGAAATAGCAACGTCCAACAGGTTCTCCCATTCCTGGAAATCAGTCCTCTGAAATTAGAGGCTGATTCCTGTTAAGTGTTTTTAGTGCTGTTGGAAAGCAGGGTTACTATTTGCATTTTCCTCATTATATTTGCATAATGCAATTAACATAATTAGAATGTACAGTGCAAATCAGTATTTCTTGTACATGCTTCTACACTTTTCTTTCTTTTTAAACTTGGTTGTCTAAAGGTACAGTTACACTGAATCTGGAGATATAATTTGCAATGTGGGTAGACATGCATTCTAACTATGATCAAGCTAGCATGCTAAAAATAGCACTGTAGCCCAAGGGGTGGGGGTAGTGGGACAGGCTACCTGCCGCAAGTACAGTTCCACCCAGGTAAGTACTTAGGCAGCTAGCCCATCCCACTTACCAGTGCCACCACAACTATACTTTATTTTAATGTGCTAGCTCAAAGCTAGTGTGCATATATATACCTTAGGTGGAAATTACACCTCCAGCTCCAGTGTAGACATACCCTTAGACAAGCAAGTTGTGGCTTGAGGCAAAACTTACTGGTTGATTCTATCTTCTAAGACCTGTCATGCAGGACATCGAACTAGAGGAAAATAATAGTCCCTTTTGGCTTTACACATTATTAACTGTCCAAAAACCTAATAAACACAGAATAAAAATTGCCTGATGCTGCCTTGTGCCCTTCCAGAATGTGGAGAGTGGCTAAACTTAAACATCTAAAAACCAGAAAACACAAAGTTAAACACCCTCCTCAGATTGCTATCTTAACTCTGCACCTCTGAAGCTGGCAAGAGCCAGCGGGAATGGTTCATTAATGCTGATGCAATAACAAGTAGACATGAAGAACAAGTAAAAGAATGTGCCATTATGTTGCACAAATTTGAATTCCAGTATTCATTTGCAAACTCTCCAGCTGAACTCGCTGTGTTAGGTGCTGCAACACTGAAGGGGGAAGCATGAGCATGGTGTCCCTTCCTTACTGCTGGAGATGACATGGAGAAGCAGAGGTTACTCACCTTGTGCAGTAACTGGAGCTCTTTGAGTTCTGTGTCCCTGTGGGTGCTCCACTTCAGGAGAGCATGTGGCTCTGAACGTTTGATTGGAGATTTTTGGTAGCAGTGCCCATTCGGCCCATGCTGAACTGTACTCAGTGTTCCTCTGACAAATGGTCAAAAAAAGCATTAAATGTCTCTCCGTTAAGATAATCATATTCTGACATCAGCATCTGGTGATTAGCTATCCTGAACTGAAGTATTGCTGATGAATAGATCTTATGACCGAACAGGTCCAGACATGTCTGATCTTTATTATAAGGGCTTGCCTTTTAGGTATGCTGCCTACCCATTTCATTAACTACATCCATGACCAGAGAGTTTGGTGCTGGCCGAGAATACCTGGCCAGGATGCAGGATTTTTATCAGCCCTCTTGCATGTAGTGGGGGCCATTTCTGGAGTTTTCCAGATGGACTTGGCTGATTCAAGGAGCATTTCATTAATTGGCAGTGCCACCTATGCTGAGGTAGATATGTGCAATATGTCCAGGAACATGGGAATCCTGGATTTCTTCCAAGGGAATTTCCAGGCTGTCAGTGACCCACTTCATCAACTCCTGGAATTGTCTAAAGTCATCAGCTAGTGATGGCAGTGGTGGTGATGAGATGTTTGTAAGGGAGGTAACCTCCTTGTCTGCTCTCACCTCTTGCTCTTCAAAGGTCTCCTTGGGCTCAGAGAGGGGAGGAGGGATGGATGGTACTGGGAACAAGGTCTTCTGTGTTCCATGTGGGGCTGAGTTGAGGTCCCTCAAAACTGTTGGCAGATATTGCCCAGGGATCCCAGAAAGGACAATGGGGGAAACCATAAAGCATAGGTGGGAGGAGGAGAAATCCAGCATTGGTCCTTCAAAGTGTTGGAAGGCAGGGATCTGGTGTCCTCCCTTTGCTGCATCTGCAACAGAGAATAAGGTCTCCAAAAATAAACTGGAGATCCTTGAACCAAAAGTTCAGAGTCCGAACTGGAATGCTCGTCCACATATTGTATACAAGGTGACAGCCCCTCCTCATGGATAGTTGGAAAGGTAGGTCTCCCAGAAACATGACCAGTCAGTGACCCATCAGACACATCATCGGTACAAGAGATGTCTGGAAGTTGCAAGGAGTGGAGACTAAAGACCGGTATCGCAAGGTCTCTTGGGTACTGGAATTCCTGTGGTACTGGAAGCACAACAGAACTTCATACTGGTGCTGATAATGTTGCAGAGGCTTTGTGAGGTACTGATTCAGTACCATAAGGTCTTTCAGGTATCAGAATTGCTGCAGTACTAGAAACACTACTGTAGGAATACAGGCCTACATTAGATTTAGCTGAACTATGGTTTTAAATTCAGTTGGGTTATTAGCATGATCAGGCCCAAAGCATGGAATCACAAAGAAAGAAATGAGAAAAAAAGAGAGCTGTGTTAAATTTGTAGTAACCCTTTGAAATACCAGTATTATCTTATCTGAGGTTTGGGCTAAAGTAATAGAAATAAAACATGGTTAATTGGTTATTAGGTGCAATAAATAATTGGCTATATAAGAAACTCCTTCATCTGGCCTTGGCTAAGTTCCAATAACTGGTAATGACATAACTTATAATGACATCATGAACAGGGTTCATTGTTAATACCTGCCTGACCAAGTTGGAGCCGACCAATACGGATCTAAGCACCTCTGAGTTTAGCCTGTTTATAAGCATCTTGACAAATACTTATAAGTGTTTTGTTACTGTTTGGATGTAGTAAATTGCTTATTATTTTGGCTTTTTAGGCATGTTTAGAGCAATGGAAAAATATCATTCGGCCCTTTGGATTTAATAAAGGAATTTTTGGTTAAATTAATATTGTGGTAATACCCTGCATAAATAATAATAATTCTAACAACAACCAAACTTGATGTTGCAGATGCCATGTGTGGCTCTGATGTCATACCGAGAGTGCCAAGGAGTTGACTAAAACCAATCTTCTGGTAGTAATTGTCTTCAGTACTGAGCCCTTTACCACTAATGTATGGGACTTAGATAAGTCTTAACATGCTTCACGGTACCCAAAGTACCCAGAGCCTGACTAGCACTCCTCTCAGGGCCTGAGGTCTCCGTTGACCAGATCTTTTTTGAAGAGGAACTCCCTGACATTTTGCTCCTCTTATCCCCTTCCTTGTATTTGTAATGGGAAGCTCTTGGTACCAGTGGCATGAGTATTGGTACCTCAATCAAGGAGAGTGTTGGAGACTCAGGTTTCAGCATTGTTGTTCCATTGGAAGCTCTAGGTGACTGTGGTCTTGATGACAATGGCGCATTGACTGATGTGGAAGGTCCCTATACAGGGAGGTTCTCTGAACCCAGGTCCAAAGTCAGTCTTAAGGCTTACTCATCATTAAAAGTCTCTACTTAATTTCCCTGTTTTTACAGGATCTTTCTTAAAGGACAAGCAGGTTTTACACTTGCTTAGGAGAGTCTCCCAAACACTGAATACAGTGGGGGTGCCCATCACTAACAGTATTGTTTCTCGGCACGAGAGGCACCTGTAAAGCCCAGGGAGCCAGCATCCCTGACAAAAGAAAAAAGCTACTCAAACCCCTCAATAGGGGAAAAGAAAAAAAACATTTTTAAGGAAAGAAAAAAGGGAACAAACGTTCCAAATATAAGGTACAAAATCTGTTCTAATTAACTATACAGCTAACCCTAATAAAAGAGGCAAACAGGCACACAGCAAACAGGCACATGCTAGACTCTGTTTCAGGCCAATGGCAGTTGAGAAAGAACTGAGGGCAGCTCACCCATCCGGCCCTATCTAACTTCAGAATGGGGCATGAGGATGTGTAGGTAACATGAAGTGCTACTAAAAA
Organism: Natator depressus; assembly: GCF_965152275.1. NCBI lineage: Eukaryota > Metazoa > Chordata > Testudines > Cheloniidae > Natator > Natator depressus. The sequence continues at coordinate 143,615,645 of NC_134235.1, read as the reverse complement.
TCTCTGATCAAAGGCACAGGAGCACATGCATACCTAAAGTGGAGCACTCACAGGGTCACTACTGGAAGAAGAAAGAGGGGATTTCTGGTATCCTTCCCCTGACTGGGGAGCAGAAGAAGGAAAGGAAGACCTGGTGCCACCTCCATCAGCCTGTAGAGCAGCCATGGGGAGGAATTTTTAGGGGATGGTGGGGTGTTTGTAGGGAAGGTTCAGATGGCTCCACTTCCCACACCCCCAGCATGCCACTGAAGGGGAAGGTTCCCAACTTTCCCCCTTCTGGTTCTGCTCTGTCCAAGTCTCTTTGACAACAATCATCAAGGGATTGTAGAAAAAGGAGGGGTTACTCACCTTGTACTAACTTGTTATTTGAGATGTGTTGTCCCTATGTCTAGTACACTTCAGGTGGTGCATGCACTCCATAGTCCCAGGACCAGAGATTTTTCCCCATATGCACCCCTGCTTTCCACTTGCTTTGCACCAAAGGGACTGCCGAACCACTGCCATTTTGGTTCCTGCTTTACTATCTGGCCACACTAGTGGAACCTATGCAACAGGGAAGGCATGTGGGTAGTGCACTACACATAGGTACAATACATCTCAAAGAACTCAAATTACTACAAGATGAGTAAACACTCCTTTGAGTGCTTGGCCCTATTTGTCACTTCAGGTGATTTACAAGCAGTGACTCTTTTAAGGAAATGGGCCCTGGAGTCCTATGCCACAACAGAATGTAACACTGCACTAGCTAGAGAATCATCTGAGGCAGCTGCTTGCATCAGAGCTTAGTGTCTCATGAAGGTGTGTAGAGAGCTCTAAGTTGCTGCTCTGCAGCTGTCAATAATAGGGATGTCACTGAAGGATGCTGCTTGAATTCTCATGGAGTGTGCTCTCTCACTTCAAGAGGGATATTGTTCATCTCATAGCATACTATGATGCATCTTGAGATCCACTTTGACAGTCTGTGGGAGGATATAGCCTGTCCTTTCATTCATTTAGCAAATTATACAAACAGTCTAGGAGATTTACAAAAATGACTTTGACCTCTACCGGTAAAAGGCAAGAGCCTGACACACATCCAAGAAGTGCCCTACTACCTCTTCCCTACTAGAATGAGGTTTAGGGTAGAACACAGGTAAGTGAATACTTTAACTGATATGAAAGTCTGTCACCACTTTTGCCACCTCTGTCTCATGGATACTTCTTTGTGGAAAACTGTCAGGGGTGGGGGAGAGGTGAGCCATGAGCATCTAATTAATTCCCCAACCCTGACAAGATAGCAACCAAGAATGCTAACTTCACTGCAAGATGTAGGAGAGATCAGGATGCCGGAGGCTCAAACGGTGACCTTGTCAAGATTGGTAAAACCTAGTTTCAAGTCCCAGGCTGATACAGGTTTTGACACTGGAAGGATGACTAATCATACCCTTCAAGAAATGGGATGTGACTGAGTAAGAAAATAAAGAGTAGGTATCTACCAGTAGATGAAACATGCTGATAGTTCCCTCAGGATACACCGGGCAGCCAAGAGACACTACTATGAACTTTAAGGTAGTCCAGAATATTCAGAATCTTTGCCTGTAATGAGGAAGTTCCTCATTGGTCATGCCAAAATATAAACCTTTTCCACTATGCCATGTAACATTTCCTGGCACTTTTATACTACCATTTATTATGATATGGACATCAGCCAAACATGCCTTTTGTAGGTCTGACATCCACCCAAATATCATGTGGCTGGGCTGGGGTGGCAAGTGCTCCCCTTGGCCTGAGTTAAGAGATATCATATCAGGGGGAGGCAGATAAGAGACTGGGATGATAGTTGCAGTAATATGGGGTACCCAACCCAGTGCTATGAAACTGACCTGTGCCTTGTCCTGTCTGATTTTCCTCAATACCTTCAGTAACAAGGGAATCAGTGGGGAGGGGGGAAACACGTATCTCAAGGTCTCCTTACCATTGTATGAGGAAAGCATTGCCCATGGAGCTTGGGCTACAACTCCTTCTGCAGCAGAATTCTTTGCATTTTTGGTTCAAATGTTATGCGACAATATCCACAGCTGGAAGACCCCACACCTTAAACATCTCCATTAGAATCAGGACATGTAACTCCCACTCCATAGAGCATGAAAAGTGTCTGGTCAAGAGTCTACCAGGGTGTTCTGGATTCCTGGTAAACTGGCAGTAGTCAGGGTAACCTGCATAGGTATGCACCAGTTGCAACTGCTGAAGACGACTGCTCCTTGCAACTTTGTGCAGAGTCTATCTCCTCCCTATTTGTTGATGTAATAGACCACCATCATGTTGTCCAATAATACGTGAACTGACTAGTCATGGATGTAGGGGGGGAAACTGCTTGAACACCATCCTGACCACTCTTGGTTACAACACGATGATGTGGAGTATAGACTTTTGAGGGGACCGTGTCCTTTGTAATACCTGTTCCTGCATGTGGGCTTGTGTGGGGCTTCCTGGACTTTTCTAGGGGGATTTGTAATACCTATCCCACCCTTTTAAGCAAGTCCTGAAAGCCCTTAGGTTTGTCAGGATGAGGTGGGGAAATTGGAAACACCACCTCCTCTGGAGAACAGGACAAGGTCACCTGGTGTGATGACCTCTAGTTCCTGTTGCTCCTGTCTCCTGTGATGCTGCTGCTGTGACTCCTAAGGAAGCTGAACATGCTCTTCCTAGGTCTTTGTGAATCCCCAATCCCATGGGGTGGGTACATTAGACAATTCTGAGACCTCATATCCCCTCAATACAGGGTCCCAGGCTGCTGTCCAATAGCTATAGGGAGGGTATTCTCTCATGTGGGAGTACTGAGATCCCCTGGAGACTCCCGATGCTCTTGTCTAGGCTTAACCCCTGCAAAGAGCCCGTAGGGGCACAGACTGAGAATGGTTGTTCCCCACAGATCTCTTCCCACTCCAAGGATTCTGAACCTGAATCCAACAGAGGAACTCTCAGTACCAGAGGTGGCGATGACCCAGCTATACTCATCAGTGGTACTGTCAATGACTCAATCTCAAAGATGGGAATGGTTAGGGGTGCCCCCAAAAGATCAGTGCTGGCTGATGTCCTGGTACCAGGTGTGGGAATCCAAAGAGTCGCTAGGAATGTGGGTCCAGAAGCATATAAGATCACCTGGTGCCAAGAAGTGAGCCAGAGTGGAGAGAGTCATTTCTGGGATGATTTAGCTGGGGTTGGTCCTGCTTTGAGCAGGGGACTGGACTAGATGACCTCCTGAGGTGTCTTCCAAACCTTATCTTCTATGATTTATGTGTAGCAGTGTCTTGGTGGGAGATCATCTGCCCTGAATTGTGTGGTGCTGTACATGGGCTCCCCTGCCTATCAAGGAGACATTGGTTGTGAGAATCATTGCAGATGTGGTTTGTGTGAAAGGCATGCACACATTGTTGGGTTGCATCCACCAGAGTAGCGAGTCTTTGACTCTGAGCAGCATTATGAGGCTGCTATTAAGGCTGTGTTTGCGCAGTATATAGATGGTTCTTAGCCAGCTCTGAAGGCAGCGGCCCCATGGAGACAAATGCTGCCTAAAACAATAGCTCTTAGAAGTGTGAACTACTCCATTTATCTCAGTGGATGTTCTCAAGCCCCTCCCTAGTCTAAGTGCTTGTAAACCTCTCTGCTCCTCAACCTCAACCTCATCTCAAGTGTGTGTGCTTGGTACATGCTTGAAGCATGTCTGTTCTCAGCTCCTGACTGTGTACCAAGCATGCCACTCATGCCAATTCACAGCTTCCCATCCTAGACTCAGCATTGTGTGCCTGTGCCATCTACCTACCATAGCAGTTCCCAGTGCTTGACACAGACCTGGACCACCATACCTAGTGCTGCCTGGCAGAAATTCAGATAGCCTGTCTGTCATGAAGGGGCACTCGCCTTGTGAGGGGCTCCTAGTGGATGGGTGTGGTACTGCAATCTTCCCTGCTCCTGGCGCCTCTGTAGGTTGCTGACCTTGTTAGGCAGGTCTTCAGTGGCTCAGCCCTCCAGCCAAGTAACACAAGCAAAATGGACTCCTTCTGGACTATCAAAGAAAATGTCCATCCTCACCAGAATTTTCAGCCCCATCTCTGGGTCCTTTAAATCCAGCCCTTTGCTCAGACTGCTATAGAGCCTTGTCTACCTCTCAGGGCTTAAGCCACTCTGCCAGTGGCAGAACCTGGGCCCACCCTCTACTCCGTATTCAACCCAAAGACCCTATGATCAGAAGCCATGTACTGCTTCAATTAGTTGCTGCAGCATTCCCTGGGCCTCTTCCTACCTGGTCCGTTTATCTCCACCCATTACTTTAGGGGTTAGAGTTCTCAGGTCCTCTCACTCTCAGGTTTAGCAAATGCAGTTCATCAAGCTCTTTTGGCCAGAGTTGAGCACACTTCCTTGCCCCTTTAGCCCCATCCTGGAACTTACCTGCTAAGGCCCTGCAGCTCCTTTTATCTAAGCCTGCTGGGCTCCGATTGGCTGCTTCCATAAGGCCTCTTTCTGGAGGACCCAGCTCCGCTATTCCTTCCTGCGGCAGGTATGGCAGGAACACAGTGCCTCCAGGTGCGGGCCATGAAGTACCAGGTATACCTCATCATACTACCCCAGCAGATAACTCATTTACCCTAGTTGGGACTCATGCGCTGGCTTCTCTAGTGCCATTTTCAATGTGGCAAAAAACAATTACCTTCTTGTAACTCTTGTTCCTCAAGATGTGTTGAAAATGTCCATTACACTTAGGTGTGCCAGAGTTTTTTCCCTAGCAATACCCATGAGGTGGCCACACCTGTGGCTCAGAGCATGAGGGATGCCAGGGCAATGATATAAATGGTGAAGTTATGCCACACATCCTTCAGTTCCTTCGAACCAGAATCTTAGAGGACAGACTCCGATGCATTGAGGAAGGTGAGTAGGTCATTGTAGTGAGGTGGAGTTGAAAATTTAGGGGACAATTTCCTGGTGCAAGTGCTGGAGGAACCAAGTAGGGGCAGAGCTCTTCTTGACCTGCTGCTCACAAACCGGGAAGAATTAGTAGGGGAAGCAAAAGTGGATGGGAACCTGGCAGGCAGTGACCATGAAATGGTCAAGTTCAGGATCCTAACACAAGGAAGAAAGGAGAACAGCAGAATACAGACCCTGGACTTCAGAAAAGCAGACCTTGACTCCCTCAGGGAACTGATGGGCAAGATCCCCTGGGAGAATAACATGAGGCGGAAAGGAGTCCAGGAGAGCTGGCTGTATTTTAAAGAATCCTTATTGAGGTGACAGGGACAAACCATCCCGATGTATAGAAAGAATAGTAAATATGGCAGGCGACCAGCTTGGCTTAACAGTAAAATCCTTGCTGCTCTTAAATACAAAAAAGAAGCTTACAAGAAGTGGAAGATTGGACAAATGACCGGCGATGAGTATAAAAATATTGCTCGGGCTTGCAGGAGTGAAATCAGGAAGGCCAAATCACACCTGGAGTTGCAGCTAGCAAGAGATGTTAAGAGTAACAAGAAGGGTTTCTTCAGGTATGTTAGCAACAAGAAGAAAGTCAAGGAAAGTGTGGGCCCCTTACTGAATGAGGGAGGCAACCTAGTGACAGAAGATGTGGAAAAAGCTAATGTACTCAATGCTTTTTTTGCCTCTGTCTTCACGAACAAGGTCAGCTCCCAGACTACTGCACTGGGCAGCACAGCATGGGGAGAAGGTGACCAGCCCTCTGTGGAGAAAGAAGTGGTTCAGGACTATTTAGAAAAGCTGGAAGAGCACAAGTCCATGGGGCCAGATGCGTTGCATCCAAGAGTACTAAAGGAGTTGGCAGATGTGATTGCAGAGCCATCGCCATTATCTTTGAAAACTCATGGCGATCGGGGGAGGTCCCAGATGACTGGAAAAAGGCTAATGTAGTGCCCATCTTTTAAAAAGGGAAGAAGGAGGATCCTGGGAACTACAGGCCAGTCAGCCTCACCTCAGTCCCTGGAAAAATCATGGAGCAGGTCCTCAAGGAATCAATTCTGAAGCACTTAGAGGAGAGGAAAGTGATCAGGAACAGTCAGCATGGATTCACCAAGGGAAAGTCATGCCTGACTAATCTAATTGCCTTCTATGATGAGATAACTGGCTCTGTGGATGAAGGGAAAGCAGTGGACGTGGTGTTCCTTGACTTTAGCAAAGCTCTTGACACGGTCTCCCACAGTATTCTTGCCAGCAAGTTAAAGAAGTATGGGCTGGATGAATGCACTATAAGGTGGATAGAAAGCTGGCTAGATTATCGGGCTCAACGGGTAGTGATCAATGGCTCCATGTCTAGTTGGCAGCCGGTATCAAGTGGAGTGCCCCAGAGGTCGGTCCTGGGGCCGGTTTTGTTCAATATCTTCATAAATGATCTGGAGGATGGTGTGGATTGCACCCTCAGCAAGTTTGCAGATGACACTAAACTGGAGGAGTGGTAGATACGCTGGAGGGTAGGGATAGGATACAGAGGGACCTAGACAAATTGGAGGATTGGGCCAAAAGAAATCTGATGAGGTTCAACAAGGACAAGTGCAGAGTACCAATGCACCGCTACAGACTAGGGACTGAATGGCTTGGCAGCAGTTCTACAGAAAAAGACCTAGGGGTTACAGTGGACGAGAAGTTGGATATGAGTCAACAGTGTGCCCTTGTTGCCAAGAAGGCCAATGGCATTTTGGGATGTATAAGTATGGGCATTGCCAGAAGATCGAAGGACGTGATCGTTCCCCTCTATTCGACATTGGTGAGACCTCATCTGGAGTACTGTGTCCAGTTTTGGGCCCCACACTACAAGAAGGATGTGGAAAAATTGGAAAGAGTCCAGCGGAGGGCAACAAAAGTGATTAGGGGACTGGAACACATGGCTTATGAGGAGAGGCTGAGGGAACTGGGGATGTTTAGTCTTCAGAAGAGAAGAATGAGGGGGATTTGATAGCTGCTTTCAACTACCTGAAAGGGGGTTCCAAAGAGGATGGCTCTAGACTGTTCTCAGTGGTAGCAGATGATAGAACAAGGAGTAATGGTCTCAAGTTGCAGTGGGGGAGATTTAGGTTGGATATTAGGAAAAACTTTTTCACTATGAGGGTGGTGAAACACTGGAATGCGTTACCTAGGGAGGTGGTGGAATCTCCTTCCCTAGAAGTTTTTAAGGTCAGGCTTGACAAAGCTCTGCATAGGAGATAAACAGTTGGGAAGAGCCCTAAAAGGACTTTGTTCTATCTAGGTAAAAGGCCCAGGCTCAATGAACATCCAAAATATGGAGCTTTTGTTCACCTTTGTGAGCATGTGACTTTGGAAAGAGGACCAGTAAATATATTGACTGATTGAGGTGGAAATCAGATACCATTTTGGAGAGTAACCTAGGGTCTGGCCTAAGCTTCACCTTGTCCTTGTAAAATACTGTGTACCAGAGTATGGAGCTCCCCCAACTCTCTTTGTGGAGTAGAAGATACACTGTGGCTAGCTGCCCAGATCAAGAAACACTTCCACTTACTAAGATAAGCAGCTTTTGAGGATTGTTTCCTACCATTATGAAGGACATTCTGGACTGCTGCCGAACAGTATGCCTCCTCTGGGCTTAGCCACTGAGGAACCAGGTCAGGAGATGCAGTGACTGAGGGTTGGGGTGCAACACCCACTAATGAGTATCTGATAGCAAGTCCTTGAGTAAAGACAGGGGTAAAAGTTCCCAAATGGATAACTTGTGTTGGTCTGAGTACCAGGCTGGCTTGAAAATGACCTTGTGGATCAGTGGCACTGGAGAGTTTGCACAGGGAGGAGGAATGAGTCCAAAATGGACCGGGCTGTGTAGTCCACTCTTAAACAGAACTGGAAACATTTCCTGTTCTGGTGGATTGCAAATAAGTACACTCTTGGGACTTCCCCTATTTGAAACACTGATTTGAGAAAATGTTGAGAGACGTGATCCAAGCTGCAATGACCTGGTCAAGCAGTCTACTAAGCCAATCTGCACCCCCAGTAGGGGATGCTATGAGTCAGAGCATTTCATATGCAGATGTTCCAAAGCCTGGCCACCTCCTGGCTCAGACTGTCTGATGTGGAACATCCCTGCTTGTCGACATAAAACAGTGCTGTGGTGTTGTCAGTAAATATTTGGATTGTCCTGCCCCTATATGTATGTGTGGCAGGACATGTGCCCGCAACTCTACAATGTTGCTGTGCATCCCGACCTTGTGAATGGACCACAAGCCCTGAGCTTTCAGGCTCCTAGATAAGCTCCCTGCCCTATGTCTCAAGCATCCATTACCAAAGTCAAAGAGGGGACAGTCAGGGAGAAGGGGACTGTCTTGCCAATGTTGTCTTGATTCATCCACCAACCCAGCAACAATAGGATCTTGTCTGAAATATACACACGTCTGTCCTTAGGATGGTACATTGACCTAAGCCATGCCTGTAAAACTCAACAATACAGTCTCGTATGGGGGAAATCACATAAGTGTGTGCAGCCATATGCCCCAGGAGCCTGAGGCAGTTTCTCACTGCAGTTTGGGATTGACCTTTAAAAGACATACAGAGGTCTCATATACCTAGAAATCCTGTGACTAGGATTGCGACCAGGACTGTCCCAATTAATTCTATTCCCTGTAGGGGTGTGAAGATCAATTTGTCTTTGCTCACTTCCAGGCCTAACCTCAACAAAGCAGATGGAGCATCCCATGGATACTTCTTTCCTGTTGCTTACAGGAGTTATCCTGCACCAACCAATCATCCAAGTAAGAGTACATCTGAACATCCTAATGGTGGAGGTAGGCTTCTACCATAACCACACACTTGCTGAAAACCCTTGCAACAGATGATAGGCTGAAGGGCAGGACTGTGAACTGGAAGTGGTCTCCTCCTATTACAACCCTTAAAAATTACAACACTTCTGTGGCTAGGGTGGATCACCATGTGGATATAAGCATCCGTCAACTCAAAGGCCGCATACCAATCTTCCAGATCTAATGAAGGGATAATAGTTGCAAGGGAATCCATACAGAACCATAGCTTCTTCATGAATTTGTTCAAGTTCTGGTCTAGAATGGTCCTCAGACCTTCTTTTGCTTTGGGTTTTAGGAAGTAGTGGGAATAGAACACCCTGCTTTGATACTGAGGTGGCACTTCTTCTGTAGCTCCCCCAAAATGAAGAGACTGCATTTATTGTCTTAGTGCAGATTCATAAGATGGGTCTCTGAAAAGGAATAAGGAGGGAAGTTAGGAATGGGGAAGTCAGGTGCCACATCTACACTGCAGCTGGCAGCACCTCTCATGCTAGTGCGCTAAAAATAGTAGTGTAGCCAGGGTAGCACAGGCATATTAGCCACCTGAATACGTATCGAGAGGGTCTGGGTGGGTACGTACTCAGGCAGCTAGACTGAGCTACGGTCTGTATAACCACAGCTACCCTGCTATACTTAGCGTGCTGGCTTGAACACAACTAGCATGTACCTGTTGACCTGTGCTGGGAATCACACTCCCAGCTGCCATGTAGACATAGCCAGGAACTGCAGGGTGTATTCCAATTCCACCATGCTCATAACACACTTGTTTGAGGTGATGGACATGCTCAGGAACTGTGACAACTTGCTCCTGTGGGGGGAGGGAGGAAATTTTTGGTGAGATCCAGTATGGTTGGTATGCTATCCTTGATTCAGGAGTCAAACAGGATGCTTTGAGGCCTAGGGCTGTTTGTATGAAGCAACAACTGAGGCAGATGATGGGGCTCTCCTTTACTACTTGTGTTTTTGCCTTGGTTCAGGAAGCTGAAAACAATTATGAGACAAATCAGCTGTGAGGAAGTATTTAATCAGAAAATGTGAATGATGATTGGCAATCATTTAAGAACACCTTACTAGATGCCCAAAAAGCCATAAAAAGCCATATCAAAAATGAGGAAGATGGCCATATTGGCTAAAAACTTGCCAGGGTTTAGAGCGGAAGTGAAGGAAGCAAGCTATAAAAAATAAATAAATAAAATAGAAGAAAAGGGCAATTGATAGTAATGAATATAAATCAGAAGTTAGGAATTACTGAAAAGGGAAACAAAGGGACACAAGGAGAAATCTATGGCGGCACTGTTAAAGACAATAAGAAGGAGTTTTTTAAATATATAAGGAACAAAAATAATCCTGACAATAGTATTGGTCCATTATTAGATAAAAATAGATAGGTAGAATTCTCAATAATAATGCAGAAAAGACAGAAGTGTTCAATAAATATTTCTGTTCTGTATTTAGGCAAAAAACAGATAATATAGTCTCGTTATTTGGTGATAACACTCTTTCCATTCCACTCAGGAAGATATCAAACAGAAGCTACTAAAGTCAGGCATTTTTTAAATCAGCAGGTCCACATAACTTGCATCCAAGAGTTTTAAAAGAGTGGGCTACACTGCTTGCTGGACTGTTAATGTTGATTTTAAATACATCTTGGAACACTGGAGAAATGACAGAAGACTTGAAGAAAGCTAATGTTGTGCCAATATTTAAATAGGGAAAATGGGATAAACCTAGGTAATTATAGGCTTCTCAGCCTGATATCGATCCTGGGCAAGATGACAGCAGCTGACACGGAACACGATTAATACAGAATTAAAGGAGAGTAATGTAATTAATGTCAATCAACATGGGAAAATAGATCTTGTCAAATTAGCCCAATATCTTTTTTTTAATGAGATTACAAGTTTGGTTGATAAAGGTAATAGCATTGACATAGTATATTTCAACTTCTGTAAGGCATTTGACACGGTACCACACAATATTTTGATTAAAAAACTAGAATGATATAAAATTAACATGGTACACATAAAATTAATTAAAATCTGTCTGTCTGATAGGTCTCAAAATGTAGTTGTAAATGAGAATTATCAACTGGGTGTGTTTCCGGTGGGATCCCATGGGGTTCGGTTTTTGACCCTATTCTATTTAACATCTTTATCAATAACCTAGAAGAAAACATAAAATCACCACTGATAAAGTTTAGAGATGACACAAAAACTGGGGCAGTGACAAATAAAGAAGAGGACAGGTCACTGATTCAAAGCAATCTGGATCACTTGGTAAACATTCAAAAACCAGTTGGAGTACACTTCATTCTCTTTGGTCACTCAATTACAGACCTAAACATGGCAATTCTTCAACAAAAAAACTTCAGAAACAGACTCCAATGAGAGACTGCTGAATTGGAATTAATTTGCAAAGTGGATACAATTAACTTAGGCTTGAATAGAGACTGGGAGTGGATGGGTCATTATACAAAGTAAAACTACTTCCCCATGTTTATTCCCCCCCTCCACCCCCCACTGTTCCTCAGACGTTCTTGTCAACTGCTGGAAATGGCCCACCTTGATTATCACTACAAAAGGTTCCCCCCCACCCCCGCTCTCCTGCTGGTAGTAGCTCACCTTAAGTGATCACTCTCGTTACAGTGTGTATGGTAACACCCATTGTTTCATGTTCTCTATGTATATAAATCTCCCCACTGTATTTCCCACTGAATGCATCTGATGAAGTGAGCTGTAGCTCACAAAAGCTTATGCTCAAATAAATTTGTTAGTCTCTAAGGTGCCACAAGTACTCCTTTTCTTTCTTTTTCTTCTACTGGGTGCAAGCAAACAATATGCGTTTCAATATGGCTAAATGTAACTGTATACAACTAGAAAGAAAGAATATATGCCTTACTAACAGGATTGGGTACTCTATCTTGGGAAGCAGTGACTCTGAAAAAAAATGTGGGGGTTGTGGTGGATAATCAGCTGAACATGAGCGCCCAGTATGACGCTGTGGCCAAAGGCGATAATGTGATCCAGGAATGCATAAACAGAAGAATCTCGAGGAGGAATAGAAAGGAATACTTCTATATTTGGCAATGGTGCAACCTCTGCTGGAATACTATGTCCAGTTCTGGTGTCAACAATTCAAGAAGGTTGTTGATAAATCAGAGAAGGTTCAGAGAAGTCCCATGAGAATGATTAAAGGATTTGAAAACATGCCTTATAGTGATAGTGCTGTTTAAGTCTATCTAGTTAGCTTAACAAAGAGAAGGTTAAAGGGTGACTTGATTACATTCTGTAAGTATCGACATGGAGAACAAATATTTAATAAAGGGCTCTTCAATCTAGCAGAGAAAGGTATAACTTGATCCAATGGCTGGAAATTGAAGCTAGACAAATTCAGACTGGAAATAAGGTGTCAATTCTTAATTATGAGAGTAATTAACCATTGGAACAATTTACCAATGATTGTGGTGGATTCTCCAACACTGACAATTTTTAGATCAAGTTTGGATGCTTTTCCAAAAGATATGATCTTGGAATTATTTTGGGAAAGTTCTATGGCCTGTTATAGAGCAGATCAGACTAGATGATCGCAATGGTCCCTGTGGCCATGGAATCTATGAATCTGTCTAGGCCAGTGGTTCCCAAATTGGGGTTCGTGAACCCCTGGGGGTTCACCAAATGTTACAGGGGGTTCACCAAACATTACGGGGGTTCTCGGGGAAAAAATTCCCTAATGGCAGACAGAGATGTCCATAAGGACCCCAGGCAGCATGGGGCCAGCAGCCTGGAGATTTGGGGACTTCCAAGAGCTAAGCAGATCAAAGCAAGCATATCTGTCACACTGAGGAGATTTAAACTTCAAGACTCCTTATACAAAATAGAAAGGAAGGTGGATATTTTTTGCTGTTTTAAAATTAAATAGGCTGCTAGTGTTGTTTTTAAATTATTATGAAGAACAAGTTTAAGCTTTGTTGTAATGTGCATTGTTTGCCTGGACTACTCAAGACCTGAATGCTTATGTAGGAGGAACTCTTTGAGTTGGCTTCTTAAATACCTTCATGCTGTTTCACATCTGATACTCCTTGATGAAACATAGGAATCAGAGGCTCCGGTACAGGGGGGCGACGAGGGTCACGTGTCACCCCCATGTCGGCGCCCCCCAGCATGGGTCCTTCCCCTTTTTTTCCGGCAGCCCCCGCGGACCCCACCCCACTTTTCCGGTGGTGCCCCCCCCCAGATCCCACACCCCTTTTTTCTACTGGAGCCTCTGATAGGAGCCTTGTCTTATAACAGACTTAATCAAAAGCGATACAAGCTACAAAAGTGAGATCTTGGAAGAGTGCTGCCGTTTTCATAATGGAATAACAATACTGTAATGATAAATAATAATTAATAAATAGTGTGTAATAAGCATGTTATATTTCCAAGATCACTGCTTTTATAATTTATGTTGAGGTAAGGGAGAAAATCCTTGGAAATATTCATTTTTAGGAGGGGGTTCATGAGACTTGACATTTTAGTGAAAGGGGTTTGCGGGTTTTTAAAGTTTGGGAACCACTGGTCTAGGCATATAATACTGAAATTGAGGCCAAAACTTTGTTCTTTTTGGGGAAGGAAATTTTAACACTGCCCTGGAATCTTTTAACATATGCAGTGCTTCTTCAATCTAAAGGAGAACAAAGCAAGGACCTCAAAGGGGAGGTCTTCAATAGTCTGCTGTACTTCTGCAGGGATCCCCAACTTGAGCCAGAATGAGAAGTGCGTGGTTACTGTTGTCACTGCAACGCTGAAAGCAGAGTCTGAAATCTGCGAAGTCGACTGGAAGACCTGCCAACATTCCACCAGAAGTGATGAGAACTTGCGTCTAGAATCTTCAGGCAGCTTACTGAGGAACTTGGACATAGCCTTCTAGTTTGTATAATTATAACAGCCAACAAGGAGCTGTAAATCTGCAGAAAAATAAACCTTTCCACTGAAAAGTTCTAATTTCTTTGCACACTTTTGTTTCATAGAATCATAGACTATCAGGGTTGGAAGAGACCTCAGGAGGTCATCTAGTCCAATCCCCTGCTCAAAGCAGAACCAACACAAACTAAATCATCCCAGCCAAGGCTTTGTCAAGCCAGACCTTAAAAACCTCTAAGGATGGAGATTCCACCACTCCCCAAGGTAACCCATTCCAGTGCTTCACCACCCTCCTACTGAAATAGTGTTGCCTAATATCCAACCTAGACCTCCCACACTGTAACTTGAGACCATTGCTCCTTGTTCTGTCATCTGCCACCAGTGAGAACATCCAAGCTCCATCCTCTTTGGAACCCCCCCTTCAGGTAATTGAAGGATGCTATCAAATCCCCCCTCACTCTTCTGTTCTGCAGACTAAAGAAGCCCAGTTCCCTCAGCCTCTTCTTGTAAGTCATGTGCCCCCACCCTCTAATCAGTTTTGTTGCCCTCCACTGGACTCTCTCCAATTTGTCCACATCCCTTCTCTAGTGGGGGGACCAAAACTAGAGGCAGTACTCCAGGAGTGGCCTCACCAGTGCCTTCTTGGCAATGAGGGCACACTGCTGACTCATATCCAGCTTCTCGTCCACTGTAATCCCCAGGTCCTTTTCTGCAGAACTGCTGCTTAGCCAGTCAGTCCCCAGCCTGTAGTGGTGCATGGGATTCTTCCTTCCTAAGTGCAGGACTCTGCACTTGTCCTTGTTGAACCTGAGGCTGGCCTTGAACCGCAGATGCAGACAGCAGCTGTCTAATGCAAGTAACAAGCAGTCCTGGTCTTCCCTGCTCATCAAGAGCTCAGTACTGACCCTGACCTCAATCTGCCTGTCGGGGATATATTTCTGTATCACAGAGGAAACGAGGACCTGAATGTTGGCAGCATCTCCTAAGGTACCCAGTAAGGCCAATGATGGGGCTGATACCGAACCAGAGGCCAGTTGTGCCTAGATCAGGCACTCCAGTCCTTCAACCTGCTCTTGTCAGCATGAAGTCTACAGGATGGGGAACAATTTCTGGAAGACACCCTAGATTCCCTGAAATGGGAGTACACAAGAATTTACTTTGCACTCTGAGGAGTTGGAGTATTAAGAAAGTCTTGGTGGTGTAGTACCAGGTGGTGTTACTGGAGATCAGGACTGTGACTGTGACTCCAGTAACAACATCGGGGCTTCCCAGCTACTGGTACTGTACACTGAGGTGGAGCAGTTACCAGTGGCCCTGGAACAACATTGAGGAGATCGAGAAAAGAAGTACCAGACATGAGGTCACCAGCACCACAATAGATCCCAACATGGGTGCCAATGTGTGCACCACATGTGATGGAGCCAGCAGGGTACTGTTAGTCTGGATGACTGGTGAGGACAGTACCACGAGGCTCTTTTGCAGCTGAATAATGTGAGGGATTATAGGCCTTGAACCCAGACCCCCCATGGGTCCCCGGGAAGTGCTCAGGCCATGACTGCCTCGCAGCAGCTCCTCTGAGAAACCAGGGAAGGGTCCAGTGAAAGGTTAGTTTGCAGAAGACCCTGCCCCTAAAGCTCATGATTGGGAGAAACATTCAACCCCCTGATTGGCTGAGAGATTCTATATAAACGAGGAAGTAACATCATGAAGTTGTCTGAGCAACTAGAGAATTGGTTCTCAAACTATGGGGTGAGCCTCTCAAGGGAGGCATGGGAATGTGTCAAGGGAGGCATGAGCTGTGTACTTTTTTTTTAAAAAGACGCTCTCAGCCCCGGGTGGCTGGGGCACATGCAGAAGGGCCATGCACAGCCAGGACGCGGGGATAAAAGGAGACAGGCCACCACCCGGGCTCAGGCTCTCCTTCCCTCCTATTCCCTCACCAGGCGGCAGCCTGAACTCAGGCTCTGCTTCTCCCAGCACCCCTGATCCCTCACCTGGAGGCAGTGGGGCTCAGCTGTCAGCCTTGGGGTGGCAGCAGCTGCACAAAAGTAAGGGTGGCAATGCAGCTCTAAGTCTGCCGTGAAAAGTGAATTGAAGAATATCACTTTTCACATTGCCACTCTTACTTCTTTGCTAATGCTGACACGGTGCTGCCTTCAGAGCTGGGTGGCAGTATATGTACTTGGGGGTGGGAGGACACACGTAAACGATTACAGACACAAAGAAGGAGGGCACAATCAAGTAAGTTTGAGAACTACTGAACTAGAGGAATTCCTGGCTGGCTGCTCTCATGGCCTTGCACACTTGCCTTAAAGTGGTCCCAACAGCCAACTTCCCCACTCCAAAGTGATTAGCGACCAAACGGTAGCAGTCTGGAGTCACCAGCTTCCATGATGCAATCGTTACATGCTTCTCCACTGAGAGGGCAGCTCTTGTTTTGGTGTCCTTGTCCGCATACAGTTCCAGGAAGGTGGCTTTCTGCATTTGAAAGTTCTGCAGCCTCTGCTCGTCATCCCAGATCTGCATAATGATGTGATCCCACCACTCAGTACTTGTTTCCCGAGCCCAAAAGTGGTGGTCCACTGTGTGCAGCTGCTCCATGAATGCCAAAAGTAATCATATGTCACTCCTATCCATGTCACCCAGCAGGTCAGGCAACTCTGAATACTGTTCAGTTAGAAACTCTATAATTAACTGCACTGCCATCCGTGATGTGTTAATGACAGCTAGCAGAGCACTGGAAAGCAGTATGGGATCCATCCTTTCACACACAGATGGCTGGAAGACCATGGAATATTGGGACAGAAAACAATGCATCATGGGACGTTGAGCCCACACCCATGATGCGCTGCAATCCATTCCGCCAACCCACAAGTCATAGCAACATAAGATGGTGAGTGGGACTGTGGGATAAGTACCCACAGTGCACCACTCTCACTGTCGATGCTAGAGCACCAGGTGTGGATGCCCTCTGCCAACAGAGGGAGCTTAGTGTGAATATGCAATAGTAATGTTACTATAGTGTTTTTTGGTTGTCGACAAATATCTGTAGTGTAGACATAGCTAAAGGATCCCATTCTTAGGCACCTAACTTTCCCCAGACATTGTATAGGGAGCCTGGGTGCCTAACCTGGGGCTGTGAATTCTACTAGGTGACAGGATGCCTAAAGGGCAGGCACTATAATACTCAGCCCTGCCATGCCTAAATCCCTCTGTGGATCTAGCCCTACATAACTAAGATTTTTCTAGTGTCTGACATTTCCTTCAGAGCCCCTTTTCCAAGGAACTCCAGCACGTTGAGGGGTGAAATTGATGGGTGTGATTCTTGCTTTGTGTAGATTGGGTGAATTACTGTAGAAAGTTGAAGTTTGTTTTATATGTTTATTTTTCATGATAAACATAAGTTACTGCTTTGACTGGGGACAGTATTTTGGTACAACATTAGTCACTGTGGACTTTACATCAGTCCTTAGAAAAAAACTCTCTATTATGGATGTGTTTCCTAATGCAGAACAGCAACTTTGATCATGTTGACATTGATGAGTCATAGCTATTTGCTTTTCTTTGATCACACTCACACTGAATACTTCTGAAAACTATGGAACAGCATGACTTATGATTACATTATTGTAATGCAGCTTCTTACTAGAATCTTTCATCTTCCCTTTATTTAGTTAATACTATTTTCTATGACAATACTTCTAAGGTAAACTTTGAGTAAGCATATGCATTGTAGAGCACTTTGAAATCTCAGCTCTTGAACAAGAAGCTTTGCTGTCAGGGCAAAAATTCTAGAAAGAGCACATGAAGAATGCAACTGATATGCATAACACCTATTATCAGAAAGCTGCCAAGGGCAGGATTAAACCTCAAAATACAGGGGTTGTGCTTGGGTTCTGGCTTACAGCAGAACCCTAGTTCTGTTGCCCATGCACACTTCACTCTCTTTGGCATATCACTTTAATTTGACCTATACTGTAGTTTCAAACTTTATCCTGAAGAACTTTTGAAATATTGTGTCTCCAAAGAGCCTGTGGTTGCCCACCACTAGCTGAGGTTAAGTACAAGTGGACGATATTAGTTTTGGAAGTATTAGAGTTATATAGTTTAATCCCCATTGCGCACAAAAACTTTAAAATAAATGTAACATTTTCATATCATTGGACTTTTAGTGGGAGCTGTAGCTTGGGAACCCAACTGAACCCAAATTTGAACCAGTAGCCCTGCCCCAAAACCCCCTCAGCAAACAGCGATTTTCAAGACCATCCGTTAAGCATGTGGATTGTACAGCATTGGAAAAAAACAGCTGTTAAACAGTAAGCAAGTCCCAACCTTAACTACCATTCAGCTATAATGAATTCATGAATGGGCATTGCCCCTGTTCCCTGCCATGGATAAATATATCTCTAGATGGTTTAAAGCTACTATAGTACCTTTTCACTAACTCTAGGAAACCTCTTCCTTTTGACTCCACATTTTCTTCATTTCTAATGGGGCTGATTTGCTGTTGCAGTTGCATTTTATCTTCTTTCTGGGTGGTTTCTGTACTTTGTTCGATGTTGTATTCCACAGGTTCCCCTTCAACAAATAAGAGCAAGAAGAGACAGTTTGATTAGAGGTGCAGAGAAGTTACTTTGGCCCAGATACTCAGCTGGTGTAAATCAGTGCACGCTGATTTACACCAGCTGAGATTCTAGACCTTTCATGCTATGGTCATACCAAAATTGTTTTTAAAAGAAAAGCTGAACCAATTTAATCACTGCCGCCTTCAAATAATCAATGTGACCAGTTCAAACACCGCAAACATGCTGATAATTTCATACTTACATACACTCATATGGCCATAGTCCTTCCTAAGGGCTGCAGGATCCTGATATTTCTGCTGAATATCTTCTGACTGATTGGGGGAGTGGGGGAGGTAGTAAGGGGAGAAATCAACATTGTTAAATTTGCTAAATTGTGTTTTACACTTAAAAAAAAGAAAGTGAAAAAATCTATTCTCTTTTATGATTTTTTTATTATTGCTACCAGCCTGCATTTTTACAATAGATGTTTTTGGAATTTCTGTTGTGCACTGTGGTTGTATCTATCATTTTACAGAATCTGTCATTTCAATCCTTAAAACACATAAATTTGAATGATTAAAATGCTCATATAAGCTAAATTTTCATTGCATAGTATGTTGATGTATTGGTGGATTAGGGGAGACAAAAAGAATACTGGTGCAGTGTGGAAGAGCAAAAAGGGAACACTGGTGAACAGCATGTGCAGGGAGGAATGGAGGTATTTGTGTGGTAGGGTAATTGAGAGAGTTGAGAGGAAAGATGTTATGCAAATATAAATTATATGCATTTTTTCCCTCAGGTTTTTCACTGCACCAACATAGGCAGGATTGATCTTCACAGGAGATTCCCAGCCCTAGTTCTTGAGCTTCCAGCACAAGACAGAATGAGAACTCACCCTGGCTTTTTAAGTTGTGGTCCTCTGAAGCTGATAACTGAACACAAACCCCCACCCACTCTATCCATTAGTGCTTCAATCCCCCACTAGAGACTTCCAGTCAGTTCCTGAATGAATGGGAAGCAAGAAATCATGGAAGACTTTGTTCACACTCTTAAACTAGATGTGCAATACCAGTGTAAAATGTGACTAACACTAATCCCCTTTACGCCAATTTCAAACTAGAGTATGCTATACCAGTGCAGTCACTGCTTCCACCATGACAGCACACCTCCGCTGGGACTTTGCTCCAGTACCAATATTGGCATGTCTACCTGCAATCACAAGGTGTGAAGGTATCTTGTGTAAACATACCCAAGATAGCTTTAATCTAGCTAGTTTGGGCACTAATAGGAGTGAAACCACAGTAGCATGGCCTTCAATGAAGGTGGTACAAGATCACCTGGAACCATGGTAATTACTTGGGCAGATAGGCTGTGCTGAAGCCCATGCTGCTGCAGCTTCATTGCTACTGGTACCTCAGATAGCTACATTAATCTCAGCCTCTGACTGCAATGTAGACATACCCTCAGCATAACCACAAATGTGAAAAAGGGGGTGGGAGATGAGACAGTCAATTATAATCAGAGTTATAAAATACAAAATCAAAGATTTTAAGTCCAGAAACAGCCATTACTATCATCTAGTCTGACCTCTGGATTCTTGCATCCAGCCCCATAACTCCTGGTTGAGCTAGAGTACATATTTTAGAAATACATCCAATCTTGATTTAAAGAATTAATGTGATGAAGAATCCACTACATCCCCTGATAAGATGTTCCAATGGTCAATTACCTTCACTATTAAAAAATTTGATGGTTCTTTCCACTGGATCTTATTATGCCTTTGTCTGGTAGATAAAAGACATCTCTAGAATCAAACATCATCTTCTCATGCAGAGACTTCTAGACCATGGTTAAGTCACATCTTAATCTTCTCTTTGATAAACTACATAGATTGAACTCCTTAAGTCTCTCTCACCGTAAGGCAGGTTATGATTTCTTGCTCTAGGAATTGTTTTTTGGGAAGTTCTATGGTCTGTGTTATACAGGAGGTCAGACCACATGATCACAATTGTGACTTCTGGCCTTAAAATATATGAATCTATGCTTACTTTAAAAAAAGACATAGCTGATGTTACAGAAAACAAATCATAAACAAAATTAAAACAAAGTCTGAAATCCTCCCAAACTGGAGAGAGTGATGTCTATACCTAAGGCTTCTGCTTTATTTGCTTCTCTATATGTCTGCACCCTCATAACTGGGACCAGCTACTTGCCTCTTGAGAAGCCTGAGAGCCCTTAAAAGGTCAGATCTCTGTTCCTCAGACCACTTTCTCCTTCCTCACTCCAACAGGAACACAGCAGCAGTGGGCTCCAGCTCCAGCTGGCTCTGCAGGTGGCCAGCACCAGTGGAAATAGCAGGGGAGTACCTTTGGTCATTCAATCTTAACTTTTTGAAAATTGAAAGATATTTTCTAAAAGGTGAAAATGAGGCTGTGACTCCTCTCTAGCTCCTCCCTCAGAATAGGAATCATCACCAGGCAGAAGGCTGCCAAAAGGACTCAACTCTCTTTACAAGTACGGAGCCCTGTACCATTTCATCCCCTATCAAAGTTCAAATTGGGAGGAACTGTCCCAGGAAACAGAAAAGCAGAAATAAGAAGCCAGGTTCCAGACATCTAACACCTGCAAAGGACAACTGCGAAAGACCACTACCTACAAAGGGGCTGGAAGTAGACAGTACAAAGCATCCTAAACTAAAATTGATGCTTATCAATGCAAGATCTGCTGCTAACAGACAACAACATATGAGTTTATCAGTGATGAAGCATCCAATATAGTCTGTACACTGAGACCTGCCTAGTCTCATGCAGGTCCCATGCTAGCCCACCTCACCCCTCCAAGATACTCAGAACATCACAGACATATAAGACAAGAAAACAGGCAGCACAGCGTTCAAATTTTCTTCCGGCATCAAATACAGGTAAGGCAATTTCATTCAAATTCATTCATCTGACAGCGGAAACCACAGCCAAAGCTAACAGACTTTATGCTTATTTACAGACCAATACAGATAAAAGAATTCATACAGGAGCTTGTTAATACCTTGTCAACGATAGTGGTGAAATGCCCCAGTCTTATCATCCTGGAGATTTTAAAAAGCATATTGACAAGGCTGCAGATGCACAAGCCCCAAAACTCATCTCGTCACTTGCCTCCTTAGCATTTTCACAGATCATCTCTGGTCCAAACCACACAGCTGGTCACAGCCTGGCCCTGATCTACAGCCTAGATATCAAAAGAGGACATCCTAACCCAGACACTGTCTTGGACAGACTTTCAGTGTCCAGGCAACAAGAAAGACCAATGATCCTGATTCACCAGGAAGACTCTTGGACTTCAACAAATTCCAAAGCCTGCTGCAGGACAACAGCACCCCATCCAAAAGATGAGGAGTCAAGGACCTGGTGAATCATTGCCATTATAAACTGGCATGCTAGCCTCCAAACGGACTCTTCTTCCCCATTGCCCACACAGATCTTGATTTTCTGACACCCTGCAACAGATGGAGAGAGAGGGATGGAAACTAGAGCACCAATGGCAGGCAACAAAGGCTGATTCAGGCTGGATGATAAAAAATAAATTTCTAAAAGCCTATGCTGAAGCTATATTGTAGGCCAAGAGGACCTTCCTATGACCTTCCATTAAGGGTGCCAAATTGTGCCCCAAGAAGCTATCTCAGTGGTAAACTGTTTCATCAATCCTGAATGCCTATAACCTGCATCAGAGCTGAGCACCAAGTGCTCAGTATCCTACTTCTCTGAAAAGATCATGCACATTCATTAAAGCCTTCTCAAACAGCATGGATCCACTTTGCCTATACCCACAACTAACAGCCCATTTCCATTCCCAGAGTTCAGTACATTCACTCGTTAAGAAGATCTGAACACCCCATCATCCTCTCCAGGATTTCATCAGTTTTGGAGCTAAATAAAACTTCATCTTCAAAGGGAGAGTCCTCTAATTTTGACCTGATACAGGAGGCAGTCCAGATGATCTTAAGCAGGCATCTGGGCCAAATGTGATAATGGTAGCACATCAAAACTGCCTGACAGTTAGTGATACCCAGTGTAGCTGAGAAGATCTTCTATCCAACATGCCCAACCTTTTAGTTTCTTTATCAGAAGGGATCAAGTGAACTACCCCACCTTAAAATAGTGGATAGTGACTTGCATAGGTGCCAACTCCATGGGTGTTCTGGGGCTAGAGCATTCATGGGGAAAAAATGGTGGGTGCTGAGCACCCACAGGCAGCCCCCTATCAGAACTTCCCTCTCCCCCCAGTGCCTCCTGCCGACCAATGGACCCCATGGATCAGCACCTCTCTCTCCCCCAGCACCTCCCACCCACTGCGAACAGCTGTTTCACAGCATTCAGGAGGCTGGGGGGGAGGGAGAAGAGCAAGGATGGAACTGGGTGGGAAGAGGCAGGGCCTTGGGGGAAGGGGTAGAGTGGGGGCAGGGCCTAGGCAGAGCCGGGGGTTGAGTACCCCCCAGCACTTTGAAAAGTCAGCGTCTGTGGTGTCTTCACCTAACAAAGAATTAAGAGTTGTGTGAGAAGGGAACATGGAATACCCCTCTGTTAGCATATAAGCCTGTTTGTCAGTCTGAGATAGAATTTTGGGTTTGACCTTTTGATACTCTTAAATTTTATACTAATATGTGTGAAGAACAATGAACAAAGACACTGGGTGTTGCATTTCCCACAAGCAGATGGGGCTTTTAGTACAATGACAAAATATAAGGGATAGAGCTAAAGTGTTACAGGGCATGGTGGGAGTTTAGTATATGAGCACACTTTAAGATTGCTTCAACCCCTATCTCAAGGCAAGGTCAAGCAACCAGTCGGGAGGGGCAAGGGGGTATTGAGGGGAAGGTATAAAACATTAAAAGGCCAAAGAAATGTCTGTCCCTGACCGTAGCACAACCTCACTCCTCACCCCTCCCATGGGATACAAAAGAGGTGGGATGAAGACCCTAGATTCATGACCCTCCAAAACAGAACATGACCATAAATTGTAAGTGGTGGGACTGTGGGTGTGCATTTCAGGCATATTTGGGCCTGCTAAGAAGGAGGAGGTGGGAATAGGGAAGGAGGGAAGGAGGAATGGGGACACAGGCAAGGTTCTGCGGCATCAGAGCTGTGAAGGAGGACATAGGGTAAACGCTCTGCAGCATCAGAGTTGGTAAAGAAATACTGGGAAACAGACTCTGCTGGCATGTAGAGCTATGGATATGCTTGCTTGGAACTAACTCCAATAAACATTGCATTGCCTGCACTTCAGACTTCTGGTCTTCTGCTTTCTGTCTGCGTGACAAGAACCAGGGGAGAGGGTAAAGAGTAAGCCCTCTAACACCCTCTTGGATATTTGTTATCTTTTCTAGATGTAGGTGATGAAGCTGCAGCCCAGCTGGGGATGAAGCTGGGCTGATGAAGGTGTAGCTGAGGTAGGCCTGGCAGGCTGTAACAACCCTTCTAGTAAAGGCAAGGTAACACTACTGCTTGAAGAAGAACCCAGTGTGTCAAAGACTTGGTGTGAAATTTCTTCACCCAGGATTGATGGTATCCCTAAAGTCTTTGCCATTCATTCCACAAGATCATGTAAAACAATCGTATCCCCTGAAGGAAATAGAATTAGGGTGGTTTTTCCTTTTGAGTCTGGATCCATCTCAGGAACTGTTTCTATTAGCATAGGTTTCTTCTCCTCTGACAATGTATCACAGATGACAGAAAGCAATTTATCTTTTATTGTATGATCCGTTATCCAGCCCGAACTCCTCAGATCTGAAGTCCTATAGTCCTCCATAAAGAAATTCTTCTCTGATACCCTGAGGGTCTGGAGATTCACCTGGTCCACAGTAAGATTTCCAGTCTTGCCAGCAATCTATACCCAGATCCAGATAATATGACCTTTAGTGATATGAAACATCTTCATACCATCCTCTAAAAGAAGGTCTTACTATGCAATGCAGTTCCTTATAGGAGTTGGACTGCAGATTGATCTTGGATCTGCAATTGATGGTGCTGGCAATAACAGTGTTCCAGGAGATGTGATTTTTGATAGCCCAGAGCCCAATAACATGTTTAAAACACTGACAGCAGCTGTAATACCAACTGTTATGCTTATTTCTGAAAGCAGCTAAAAGGAGGCCTTTCTGAAACCTTAGCACAAACAACAGACCAGGAGGAGAGGATGAAGTGAGTGACCTCGAGGAGTAAACATGACCTTCTGCCCTCCTGACTTGAGTTGTTTTTTCTGAAGCAGGCAGTTTTTGCAAGATGGAAAGTCTGGCAATGGTTAACTATTGCTATATAGCTGGTTAACTGGTGGAAAATTCCCTACCTGACAGGCTGGAAATCTCCACACTTAACTTAGCTTCTGCTCAGTTTTTTTGATGAACAAGCTATGTAATACTAACACTATGTAATACTAACTATAAAAAGAGGAAGAAATATGAGCTCGATGGACACTTGAACACTTGCACACCTCTCAAGTTCCCCTGCAGACAGAAGGCCAGCCACTGAACTTTCGTAGTTATCCACTTGAGACCTCCTCAAGACCCTGGGTAAATCTGAATTTTGGATATTTGGGGCGTTTTACTGATCTGTGGCAGATGTATATAAGTGCTTGAGACTAAATAAAGTATAGCTTTAAGTGACAGCACTCTTGTATTGTACTGTTTGTGCCAGCCATCTATCAGTCGGACGTCCATGTCTCCATTGATTTATTTCCTGACACCACATTGCACAGAGTAAAAGTTACCAAGAGCTTTGGGTTGAAAGAATCCCAGGTTACAGAGATATAATCAAAAATGTGAATAGAGCCTTACTAAGGGAGCTCAATGGAGTCTTCAGTGGAGGAAGGATCATTGTGTTGCCATGATGACAACTTACCCACCCCTCAGGCCATCTGTGACCAAGTAAAACTGGATGGTAGCGCACTAAATCACTAAAACAGAATGTTCCACTGCTGATAAAGCACTCCCACCTCAGGAATGCACTCACCAACAGTCATACCAAAAGATAAATTGATGCTGAGGAATTTTGGGACGGACCAGAGAAACCCAAGAACCACTGGTCATAGATTAGATAAACCTTGAAAGAAAATCTCTTGTGCTGACCATCTGGCAAAACAAAGTCGTAAAGTTAAGCTGTAATGCGTAAAGAAATAAATAAACATAGGACATAGGGGAATTTGTATGATTGGTTAAAATATGTTATTTTAAAGGTTTTTAGAAAGGTGATAAATTGAGGTATAGACAAAGTAGTAGTGGTTTTAGCTATATAATGTGTGTGAAATGTAAAGCTCTTTGGAACCAACTCTGGACTTCACTTTAAGTTTGAGCTGCCAGAACTCTTACCCCTCACACAACAGTGACGTGCAGAGGCACCAGAGCCCCGGACGAGCAGACCCTGACTGGCCATTGGGTGAAATTCATCTGTATATTGGGAGTGGTGAGCATTGCAAGGTTGGTGTGTATATTCTGTTGTGTATAGTTAATAAATAGTAGCTTAGGTAACATTGTGTGAAGCTCTGTCATTGGGAAAAGGCCCCACAAACCCATAGAGGGCCAGTGGACCCTGGGCCCAGGGAGGGTAGGGGGTAGAAGCCTAAATTCTGTGGGTGACAGTTGAGATCCTAAGGTCAGACACATTTTTTTATGCCAGATGGAGAGATGTCTCTGCACTGACTCCAAACTGGTGGTACCGAAAAGTCACCATCTTTCTGTAATGAATTTCGGCCATGGCTGTAATAATATTGTTGGATGGGTCAGAACTAACACACAGTCCCTATGGTTGAGGAGCCTTCTTCCCCATTGTACTTCCATCTGGAATCAAACCTTTGGATCCATAGGAAATAACATCCATTGGATTCAAGGCTCTTGGCACCAACTCTCTTCTCTCTGATCAGTCCTTGGGAGTAGATGCGCCCGGAACTGAAGAACCTCTGTCTTGTGGTTTGGCTGTAGATATGGAGGCCAATACCACTGATGATTCCTAGTGTTTAGGCTATGGATCCATAGCAGGCTTTGGATCCACCGGTTTTGGATCCTTCCTCTGGGTGGGTACCTTTTTAGATCCCAATTCCCCAGCTGCCACAGCCTGTACTGGCTTTTATAGTCTCTTATCCCTAGGGGCAGTGATCCTTTACAATTCTGGATCTGGATGGCTTGACTGCCAACCTTTGCTGCAGTAATAGAACTTGCAGTCTGTTCTGCCTCTCCTTCCTGGCATGAGTGTCAAGCAAACAGAGCATCTTGAAGGTTAATGTCCATCTCCAAGGCAAGACAAGTTCCTTTCCAAGGGAAGCCAAGTATATTGTGCACATCCAAAGTTGGAAAAACAGAGGAACAAGAAGCATACCTCTTGAAGCCTGGACTTTCACTTTGGAACTGCCATAATGGAATCAAAAGACAATAAGACTCTCTAACTAACTGTACTATTCTAAAATTTCACAAAACCAATTATTAAAACTATAGAAAAGATTACTCAGGCACTACCATTCGATTTAACTATCTAAGGCACTGAAGAAAACAATCTTCCTGACTTGTTCCATTGGCTGGATGTGGTTGGAAGGAACTGAGGCATCTTTAGGGCCACTCCCCCTTTTGTAGCAGTCATAAATATAAAGGGAAGGGTAACCACCTTTCTGTATACAGTGCTATAAAATCCCTTCTGGCCAGAGGCAAAATCCTTTCACCTGTAAAGCGTTAAGAAGCTAAGGTAACTTCCGCTGGCACCTGACCCAAAATGGCCAATGAGGGGACAAGATTCTTTCAAATCTGGAGGTAGGGGGGAACAAAGGTTTTGATCTGTCTGTGTGATGCTTTTGTGGGGAAAAGATCAGGAATGCAGCCTTACAACTCCTGTAAAGTTGGTAAGTAATCTAGCTAGAAAATGCGTTAGATTTTCTTTTGTTTAATGGCTTATAAAATAAGCTGTGCTGGAGGGAATGTATATTCCTGTTTTTGTGTCTTTTTGTAAATTAAGGTTTTGCCTAGAGGGATTCTCTATGTTTGGAATCTGGTATTTACCATCCTGATTTTACAGAGGTGATTCTTTTACCTTTTCTTTAATTAAAATTCTTCTTTTAAGATCCTGATCGCTTTTTCATTGTTCTTAAGATCCAAGGGTTTGGGTCTGTGTTCACCTATGCAAATTGGTGAGGATTATTATCAAGCCTTCCCCAGGAAAGGAGGTGTAGGGCTTTGGGGGGAAATTTGGGGGGAAGACGTCTCCAAGTGGGCTCTTTCCCTGTTCTTTGTTTAAAACGTTTGGTGGTGGCAGCATACTGTTCAAGGACAAGGCAAAGTTTGTACCTTGGGGAAGTTTTTAACCTAAGCTGGTAAGAATAAGCTTAGGGGGTCTTTCATGCAGGTCCCCACATCTGTACCCTAGCGTTCAGAGTGGGGAAGGAACCTTAACAGTAGCCTCACCTCAGAACCTTCACAAATGCTGAGGAGACACGTGGAGGGGTGCCTGAGCACTCCAGCAAGCACTGATAACTAAAGTTCCACTGTCTGAACTGCATTTCACTGGTGCATCCAATGAGTGGAAATATGCAGAGGCCTCTTGAAGAAGAATTAATAATTCTGTCTTCAGAGCTGGCTTTCAATAGTGTGCAGTAAAAAAGGAAAGGGGCCACACATTGAACATACTGAAGATAAAACAAAACACTGAATAGCTGTTCATTCAGTGAACACCATCTATTCTGTGCAGTGATTAAGTATATGGTCCTGTGGAAAGAACAGTATGTGACTATCCACTTGTGCTAAAGAACCAGAATCTGAAGTTCAGGGTGGTCACAGGCTCACATCCTCTGTGGATAGGGAGTAGAGCAGGATGCATAACTTACGCACTGCTGCAGCCTTCCTTCCCAGCACTGTATTGGCACTGGACCCCTCAAACCTGCAAGAGAATCTACCTTTATCTGAGGAATGAAATAAGACTCCTTCAGAGGAACTATACAAGACCTCTTTAGAGGAACATACAGATGGCACTTCACTAAAGAATCAGATTGGTGCCTTATTTGGTTCTCCTTCCGATGAACAGAAACAGCTTTAGGAAGTATTGGGGAGAATGACAAAGAATTTAAGCTGCAGACAAGACTCAGGGCACTGGAGACAACCTGTTCAACATATTACAACCACAGACCAAAAAGAAGCTGGCTCTATCCATCTGCTCTGTCTTTATCTGGCTTTCTCTGTTCTCTTTTCCACAAGTATCCAATAGAGTGAGCAGGGTGTATCCTGTACCAGTTGAAAGATCAGCCCTTCTATTACAGCCCTTTTTGACAAACTCCATGGTGTAAAGAGCTAGAGGCAATAAAGCATCTCACTCTGCCTCTTCATTTTGAACACTTGAACTGGAGTTGTAAATTCCAGCTTGCGGAAACATACCCATCCTAGCTCTGATCAAGCTAGTATGCTAAAAATAAGAGTGTAGCCATGGCAGCAGGAGGGGCTAGCTGCCCCGATTACATACCCATCCATGACCCTACTCATCAAGGGTAATTCAGTCACTGGGTACTCTCTCAGAGTAAAATATGATGGCCTCAGAAAACAGTGCAAGAACAATGGCCACAAGAGTAGCTATTTGGAGAGACTTCTGGCCAAGACCCTCTAGCCTCACATTGGAATCCCAAGGAAAAACTGAAGACCTCCTTTTTGAGGTCATGGGCCTCTTTAGTAATAGAGCTAATGAAGCACTAGCAAACATGAAAGCCACTAAGGCCACTGCCTGCTTCCTGGGATTATCATAGCCCTCCTCTACCTGGAAAACTCCCTATCCAGCATTTTGCTTCAAAAAGCAGGCTGCTTCATAACACAAGAGATGCAGTCTTGGAGGCGTTATCAAATGCCTCCTAAACCTGCTACTGGTAAAAGAGATTCTAGAATATTGTTACACTTAAGATGAGAAATTGATGCCTTCTGGCTTAAAGACCTACTTCACAAAAACCACTGCAGCTTCAATGGCATGTTACAGACAGGTTCTCGTGATGCAAATTTGCAAAGAAGAAATTCTGAATTCAGTGCACACCTTCACCCTCCACAATTCTTTGGCCATAGCATTGCATGCTGATGCCCAATTTGGGAGAATGGTGCTATGGTCCAATCCACCTGACAGCATGCATGCTCTCTGATACCAGCATAGAGGACCTGCCTGCAAGATGCCCAGAAGTGTCTTAGTAGCAGGAAAGATTCCACTAGGTCCATCTCTCTCTCTAAATGGACGAGGTTTGTGAACTGGGGATTGCAGCACCAGCTGTCCCCCATGCATTTGGAAATCCAGTAGATCTCAGAGTACCTGGTTGCACCTGAAGGACTCTGGGCTGTCACTGAGATTGCTGTGGGTTCATCTGGCCATTTCAGCTATTGCCTCACTAACTGACCAATCCTCAGACTTCTCCCACCATATAGTAAAAAGATTCCTGAAGAGCATCTTTATCCACCAGTCAGGGAATCAGTCCTAACATGGAACCTTAACCTGGTCCTTGTGAAACTGATGAATGCTCTCTTTGAACCCATGGCTACATGCTTGCTATCCTATCTCTCCATAAAAACACACCTGCCAGGAGAATCAGGGAGCTACGGTTATCTACAAGGACAAAGTATCCATGAGGACACATCCTATATTTCTTTCTTAAGTAGTGTCAGAATTCTATGGCAATGAGCTCTCCCACCTGCCTGTGTTCTTCCCAAAGCTTCATGCTGGGAGAAGGGAGCAGAGGTTGCACACGGAGGAAGTGTACACAGCCATATTTTTCTACCTGGACACAAGAAAATAATTCTGGCAGCCTCCCTGGCTGTTTCTGGCATATACAAAAAGAATCAAGGGACAGGCCATGTCTACAGAGAGAACATCACTCTCTCCAGTGCATCAAGATATGTTACCAGCTAGTGGTCAGGTACTAAGGCACAGTCTATCTCAGTAGCTTCCTTAGCAAACCTGCCTGTTCAGGATATTTGCAAAGCAGTGATTTAGTAATCCGTATACATGTTGCTGAGCATTACATGTAGGTGCAAGTGGCAAGAGCTGATGCAATATTTGGAATATCCATGTTGCAGTCCACAGTCACAGAGATTACTTGTATCCATGCCAAGTGATGACTACTGCTTGGAATTCACCAACAGTGGACTTGGATATGGACTAGCACCTGATGAAGTAAAGGATTACTCACTTGTATTCACCCACAAAAGCTTATGCTCCAATACGTCTGTTAGTCTATAAGGTGCCACAGGACTCTTTGTCACTTGTACAGTAACTGATGATCTTTGAGATATGTAGTCTGTATACATATTCCACAACCCACCAGACAACTCTGCTACCTCAGAGTCCTGATCTCACAGGCTCTCACAGTGGAGAAGAAACTGAAGAGTGGTGGGGGGGGGCACATAAGGAGAGAAAGAGTCATGTGCTGCCCCAGTGAATATTGTTGACTAGAAAATTCTCTGTGTATGCACTGGACATGCACTCACCAAATGTAAGTAATCTCTTTTTCCTCATCTATAGGACATATTCATATGCCATTGTAGAACTTTAGCACAGAGTTGTTTTCCAGTAGTTTTATTTATTTACTTACATTGGGATTTATTGTGTACAATTTTGCAGTAACCTTTAAAGCTCATGACCTTGCCGGTAGCCCCACTGTCTGTTTGAAATGTAAATGACTGAGTTGGGTCTCTTCATGATCCTTGGAATTTTTAGTTGTACAACCTCCTTTTAACCTGTACTCCTCACAGCCCCCACACAGTGAGTAGTCCTAAGACGAACTCATCTGAGGAGCTGTCACTGTCATTCCCTACCTGGAGTGTATTATAAAACTATTTCATACTTTTGCAACACAATTTTTTTATTTTGCAATAAGCACACCAAAAGCTGGGCATTTGCCTTTTCCAATGTCTTGTCCTACAATAAGTGCTTTTGTTTGCCCTTCTTTGCAGACCACAGCTGTTTTCACTTGTGTTGCCCTTTATTTTCTATTGCATGTAATGTATATCTGGCATTAGTTCTAATGTTTTCAATCTTTGTAGCTGTTTCTTTCCTTGTTTGCTACTGTGGTATATATCTCGAGTCTGATTTAATTCCAGTTTAGCTGCAACATGTATACTCTGGCATCAGTATCTGTGGAGCCTAAAACTATATGATCTGGAAGTTCTTCTGCAAATGTATGACAAATTTGCATGATGAGGCTAACTGGCACAACCTGGCTGCAGTTTGATTTCAGGTTGTTTGATCAGATGTACTGAAAATATATCTCCAATATTACATTTCTTTTAAGCACAAAGTTGGGGAGGTTGGGGTTTTGGGGGTTTTTTGTTTTTGTTTTGCATCTGTTGGCTATCTGTGCTGACTAATTAGGAAGCAGTCCTTACCCACTGCTGTATTCAGTGTAGCCACTCAGATTTCTGTAGTTTCATAATCCAGTTTTGCAGCCACTTTGCATTTTATCTATGAGCCCCAGAATAAACTCCATACATTTGCAATATAGCATTGAGAGGAAAGTTGTTCACAGCTATTGCCCAAAATGATTCAGTGCTGGTCAGCCATAACAAAGAAAGGAGTAAAAACTCCTTTACTTCTGACACCACGTTAGGAGCTGATGTAGAGGGTTACACCGAGAAACCCATTTATAGTGAACTAGTTTTATTGCTCTGACAAAGCCCAAGATCTATGCTACATATCCATGAGCTATATATACTGGCACCTTAATTATTAACTATTTATGTGTTATGGTGCTGTGGCAACTGCATCATAATTAAGCTTCCTTTAAGAACTTCCATTTTACTTTGTTCAGAGGAGAGTCTCACTTTTTTTTGTACTCCTCTAACATAATGGTATGATTATGGTTCAAGTTTCCATAGATATAATTTCTGAGACAAGGATTCCTAAAATACTATTTTTAGATGCATGTGTGGCATATTTTTAAAAGTATTTTAAGGTGTTAAAAGGCAAGTTTGTGTGTCCACCTGGAAGTGCCAAATTATAATTTGATAACAAAATACATTTTGATAACAAAATTGCTGTGAGATCACAATCACTCACTTCTAGAGAGTCTTAACATAAGAGAGAGAAAGACCGATTTATCAAACACTCTGTAGCCTAGGAAAGAGTTTCCTGAGTTAGAAAAGAGGAGACCAGGAATTCAAATTCACTGTAGGACAGGCATGATCCCCAACCTAGAAGACAGTTTGGGAACAACCACTGAACAATTCCTCCCATTTTTTAAAAAGACATTAACAGGCACAGAATCCAGCTCTCCAACATGACAAACCTAAACTTCAGTTAGATTCACCATATACTGTGCCTTTCAGAGTGACTAAGCTAGAGAAGTCTGTGTGTGCACAGAAAATTTGAAAATGTCAAATACTTTCATTACACATTTCAATAAAAAGAGCACTTTTCAATTAAATATTTTGATTTGAAAAATTATGACCAGACATACTTAGCTCCTTTGCTGTTAGAGTTTCTGGTGGAAAGGAATATCAAAATTATGTATATGTACTAGGGCTGTCAATTAATCACAGTTAATGCCTGTGATTAATTGAAAACACTGGGTGGGGAGGGAAGCATCAGTTGCGAAAGGACCCGACAGTGTCCAGTGAGGCACAGTAACCCAATACACCCCTGGAGGACAGGAAGAGAAGAGGAAGTGGCTCCCATCCCAGCTCCGGCAGAGAGGAAGCGATCCTGACCCTGCCTATTTCCTCCGGCCAGCACCTCACCCTGGTGACCAACCTTCCTCCCCCACACCACGCCCCATTGCCTCATTGTCCCTGGCTGGCTCCTTGCTGTAGGGGATACCCCAGAGAGAACTGGGGCCTGGTGAGCTCAGCCTCCCTGCACCAACCCTTCCTCCCCACCATAGGTGCCGACTCCGTGGGTGCTCTGGGGCTGGAGCACCCATGGGGAAAAATTGGTGAGTGCCCTGCACGCACCAGCAACTCCCTGACCCACCCCCCCGCCCCAGCTCACCTCCGCCTCCTCCCCTGAGAAGGCTGCTGCATCCTGCTTCTCCCCCTCCCCCCCAGCACTTGCACCGCAAAACAGCTGTTTCATGCGGCAAGCGCTGGGAGGGAGGGGGGAGGAGGAGGAACACGGCGCGCTGGGGGAAGAGGCGGGGCCGGGGTGCGGATTTGGGGAGGGGTCTAATAAGGGCAGGGAGGGGGTGGAGTCGGGGCGGGGCCAGGGGCAGGAGGGTGCAAGCACCCACCGGTGCCAACGAAAGTTGGCGCCTGTGCTCCCCAACCTCCATTGCAAACAAGAGCTCACTAAGCTGAAGGGAGCCCACCTAACTCAGTAAAAGAAGGAGAGCCTGGCAAACCCAGTACCAGAAACCACGCTTCCAAAAGCAGCAGCAAGACACCTCCTTCACCCTCTTCCTTCACAAGTCATTGCTTGTCCACCCCTGCCTCCCCACACGTCCTCCCTGAACACTGAATGTAGATTTCTATGATGAAACTCTTCCTTTCTGGACAGGAGGCAAGCCTGGTGAGCTCAGAAACCCAGTCCAACAGGAGCAGCATCGAGAATTCACCTTTCTCCTGCACAGCTGACCCTTCTCCTGCACAACTCACAGCCCTCCCATCTGCAGAATACTGACTTTCTCAGTTGACTTGTAGGTTCTAAAATTTAACATTGTTTTATTTTATTTTGAGTGGTTATGTATAAAAATAACAATAATAATTCTACATTTGTAAGTTCAACTTTCATAATAGATTGTACTATAATACTTCAATATAAGGTGAACTTAAATACTACTTCTTTTATCTTTTTTTACATAGCAAATATTTGTAATAAAAAATAATAATATAATGGGAACACTGTACACTTCGTATTCTGTGTTGTAATTGAAATCAATATATTTGAAAATGTAGTAAACATCCAAAAATATTTAAATAAATTGTATTCTATTCTTGTTTAACAGTGTAATTAAAACTACCATTAATTTTTTTATCTCATGATTAATCACAATTTTTAACTCTTTGACAGTCCTAATATGTGCTTTTACACTAGCAATTCTGAAAATCTGGCTGTAAAAGAAGGTATTTATGCATTATGTATTTTCTGTGGCTTACCATTCTGAAGTCACCTTTTGACTTGCTTCCAGTGTGAATATTTTCATGTTCAGTTCTAAAAACAAAGCAAATATATAGGGAGTGAAGTCTATCAGAAGTCACTAGAAGGGGATTTGATAGCTGCTTTCAACTACCTGAAAGGGGGTTCCAAAGAGGATGGATCTAGACTGTTCTCAGTGGTACCAGATGACAGAACAAGGAGTAATGATCTCAAGTTGCAGTGCGGTAGGTTTAGGTTGGATGTTAGGAAAAACTTTTTCATTAGGAGGGTGGTGAAGCACTGGAATGAGTTACCTAGGGAGGTGCTGGAATCTCCTTCCTTAGAAGTTTTCAAGGTCAGGCTTGAGAAAGCCCTGGCTGGGATGATTTAGTTGGGGATTGGTCCTGCTTTGAGCAGGGGGTTGGACTAGATGACCTCCTGAGGTCCCTTCCAACCCTGATATTCTATGATTCTATAACCAGCAACTACCTTAAATGTTTCATTCAATTTTTATATTACTTGTGACTTGAAAAATATATACCATAGCTTAGGGTTTAACCCTTGCATCTGATTTTGATTTAAACTTACACGTTTTCATCAAAAAGTGAAAGCTTGAAAACCAGTTTTTGATGAAAACCTTACATTCTTTTAAAGAAAAATGTTAAGGAAAACAAAAATTTGTGCTTTTACTGAAATTGTTCATGGGAACAAAAAACATTTACCAACAAGCTCTACAGTCGAAGGCCAGAAGGAACCATTATAGAGCATTTAGTTGGTCCTCCTGTATATCATAGTATAATGGTGGGAACTCCCCTTTTGAGCAACCCTGGTGGCCTGGTGCGGAATCACAGTTACATCTGTGCCTCAGTTTCCCTTAGTCAATTTTTAATAAGTTCAGTAAAACTTGTATATAGGGAACATTGCCCTCAGGTGTCTAATTTATTTAATCAACTACAAAACAAGGATTCTCCTTTGCTTAGAGCAGTGGCCCTCAACCTTTCCAGACTACTGCACCCCTTTAAGAAGTCTGATTTGTCTTGTGTACTCCCAAGTTTCACCTAACTTAAAAACTATTTGCTTACAAAATCAGACATAAAAATACAAAAGTGTCACAGCACACTATTACTGAAAAATGTATTACTTTCTCATTTTACCACATAATTATAAAATAAGTCAATTGGAATATAAATATTGTACTTACATTTCAGCGTATAGTATATTGAGCAGCATAAAAAAGTCATAGTCTGAATGAAACTTTAGTTTGTACTGACTTTGCTACTGCTTTTTATGTAGCCTGTTGTAAAACTAGGCAAGTATCTAGATGAGTTGATGTACCCCCTGGAAGACCTCCCAGTTGTACACATACCCTTGGTTGAGAACCACTGGCTTAGAGCTCTGCAGTCTCTTCCCTGCTGACTCAGGGTAACTCTCAGGAACACCCTGCCTAGAGAGCTTTGTAGACTCTCTCCCCAGGAGCTTTCTCTCTGTGTTCTACACTCCAGCCTGAGCCTTCTTAACCTTTTATAAAGCCCAGATACTCCTTAACTTAGGGCTTCGACCGCAGATCATTCTCCCATCAATTCCTGTAGGGGGAGTCAAGAAGAGAAGGGGGAGTCGACAGGAGAGCATCTACCATCAACATCACATAGTGTGGATCCCGCGGTAAGTAGATCTAAGCTACATCGATTTGAGTTACACTATTCACAAACTCAAATTGCATAGCTTAGATCAAATTTCCCCTGTAATGTAGACAAGGCCTTAGACTCTGCAGGGAGCACCCTGACAGGGTTGCTTCCCATATAACCCTGGTTTGGGTTCTGGAGGAAAGGAAAGTCCTAGGTCCCCCACCACATTCCCTTAAGGGCTGTTGCCCAGATGCAAGTGGAAGCCTGAAGATTGCTGGCTTGGGGTCAGGAAACAGGCACCTCTCCCACCCTGACAGACAGGGAAGGGGCCAGAGGTCTGGAGCGCCAACTGCTAGGGTGACCAGCCCTGTGAGCACCTTATCACAAGTTCTCTGCTTATTATGCTGTCTCTCAAGTGTCAAGAGATGATGCTAGATTTGGACGAGTTGTGTTGCAGTCTGATGGGGTGGACTAGGCCCAAAGGCCCCCTGCTGGAGGCCTCAGGGCCCTCCCACACCCATCCTAGAAAAGGAGCAGCGGAGAGGTCCTCCAAGCTGGCTAGAGTGGCTGCAGGGGAAGCAGACAATCAGAGAGGCTACAGGGAGTAGCCAATGAGGGCCCAGCAGGTTCATATAAAAGGAGCTGCAGGACCAGAGTGAGTTCAGTCTGCCTGTAGGGACCCTGGGAGCAAGAGATGCTCCTGGCTGGCTGAAAGACCTGGATAAATCAGTCTGCTAGTAGGGACTGGGGGAGCAAGAGGTTATCCTGCTGGCTGCAAGGCTAAGGCAGGTATTTGCTGGCAGGGACTGAGGAAGAGAGGGAATAGCTTCTGGCTGGCTGCCAGGAAACAATTAAGATGGGCTATGGGGAAGTGGCCCACGGAAAAGCAGTTAGTTAAAGGGATATGGCACATGGCTGCTACTTAGAGGGTCCCTGGGTTTGGACCCAGAATAGTGGGTGTGCCTGGGTCCCCCCCAAGCTATGGGGGAAGGTGCTGTGCCCTGAGAGAAGAGAATTTAGACAGGTCCAGGGAAGGCACTGTCCATGGAACTGTTATCCCTGGAAGGGGACTGAATTGAGACTGATGCAGCTGAAGAGCTGGGGTCAGAGGACTAAAAGGCAGGCAAAGACCTTCCAGGGAGGAAGCCCTGAGGGGTGCTACTCCACCCCAAAGCTGGAAACTTCACAAGTAAACTGGCCAATTAGGGTACTGAGATAATCCTCAGGCCCTGTTGGTCAGACTGAGACTGGGGAGGGCTACAGAGACATTGCCAACAGAGGGGTACTACAGTTGGCCTTGTTGTTCTGTTAAAGGACATTAGCAAGGGCATTCAGCTAGGCCCAGTTGAATTGTATACCTTGGAAGGGGCTTGTTTATTTTTCGCACATGGACAGAGTGTGACTTGGCCAGAGGGCTGAGTCAACGAAGACCCACCTGACAAGGGCAGCAGCTGAGAGGAGGTACCATGAGCCGATAAACTGAGAAAACTACAAGCATGCACACACTTGACCAGGGGGCGCTCATGAGAGGTGGGTGCCACCCCATTACAGAAGCTCTGTTCAGATAGGGTGTGAAACCCTCATCCATCTTGAATTGCTTTGTCAGTCATCCGAAGAAGAATGGACATGTGCAATCACGCAAAGAAGGAAAAACTGTTACTTACCTGTTGTCAAGGTTCCTTCCCCACTCTGAACTCTAGGGTACAGATGTGGGGACCTGCATGAAAGACCCCCTAAGCTTATTCTTACCAGCTTAGGTTAAAAAATTCCTCAAGGTACAAACTTTGCCTTGTCCTTGAACCCTATGCTGCCACCACCAAGCGTGTTAAACAAAGAACAGGGAAAGAGCCCACTTGGACACGTCTTCCCCCCAAAAAATATCCCCCCAAACCCTACACCCCCTTTCCTGGGGAAGGCTTGATAATTATCCTCACCAGTTGGTACAGATGAACACAGACCCAAACCCTTGGATCTTAAGAACAATGAAAAAGCAATCAGGATCTTAAAAGAAGAATTTTAATTAAAGAAAAAGTAAAAGAATCACCTCTGTAAAATCAGTAAATGCCTTACAGGGTAATCAGATTCAAAACATAGAGAATCCCTCTAGGCAAAACCTTAATTTACAAAAAGACACAAAAACAGGAATATACATTCCATTCAGCACAACTTATTTACCAGCCATTTAACAAAAGAAAACCTAATGCATTTCTAGCTAGATTATTTACTAACTTTTTACAGGAGTTCTGAAGAGCATTCCTGATCTGTTCCCGGCAAAAGCAACACACAGACAGACAGACCCATTGCCCCCCCCCTCCAGCTTTGAAAGTATCTTGTCTCCTTATTGGCCATTTTGGTCAGGTGCCAGTGAGGTTATCTTAGCTTCTTAACCCTTTACAGGTGAAAGGGTTTTGCCTCTGGCCAGGAGGGATTTTATAGTTCTGTATACAGAAAGGTGGTTACCCTTTCCTTTATATTTATGACAGGAGGGGAGGGGACAAAGTGTCCATCTGTCTGTGTGATGCTTTTGCCGGGAACAGATCAGGAATGCTCTTCAGAACTCCTGTAAAAAGTTAGTAAATAATCTAGCTAGAAATGCGTTAGATTTTCTTTTGTTAAATGGCTGGTAAATAAGCTGTGCTGAATGGAATGTATATTCCTGTTTTTGTGTTTTTTGTAACTTAAGGTTTTGCCTAGAGGGATTCTCTATGTTTTCAATCTGATTACCCTGTAAGGCATTTACCATCCTGATTTTACAGAGGTGATTCTTTTACTTTTTCTTTAAATAAAATTCTTCTTTTAAGATCCTGATCGCTTTTTCATTGTTCTTAAGATCCAAGGGTTTGGGTCTGTGTTCACCTATGCAAATTGGTGAGGATTTTTATCAAGCCTTCCCCAGGAAAGGGGGTGTAGGGCTTGGGGGGATATTTGGGGGGGGGGGGAAAGACGTCTCCAAGTGGGCTCTTTCCCTGTTCTTTGTTTAATACGTTTGGTGGTGGCAGCATAGGGTTCAAGGACAAGGCAAAGTTTGTACCTTGAGGAAGTTTTTAACCTAAGCTGGTAAGAATAAGTTTAGGGGGTCTTTCATGTAGGTCTTCACATCTGTACCCTAGAGTTCAGAGTGGGGAAGGAACCTAGTCACCTGTTCTGTAACTATTGTTCTTTGAGATGCGTTGCTCATGTCCATTCCACAACTCACCCTCCTTCCCCTCTACATATGAGTCTAATTTACTGGATTCTGGTGAGAAGGAACTGAGGGAGAGTTAGGGTAGCTCTGCCCCATTATTCCAGGCACAGGTTGTGATCTTTCATGGAGTTCAGCCACTAGAGTGGCACATGGTCAGTAACTAGGTGGAAGGACTATCCCCATAAATAATATTGCAGTGCATCCACAGCCCATTTCACTGCAGGGCCTCCTTGTCAATGACTAGTATGGCACCTCCCATGGGAAAAAAACTTTTTATTGAGAAAGAAGATGGGATGTTCTCTTCTTCCAAATTCTTGAGACAACACTGCTCCAAGCGCAGTGTTGGATACACTGGTTTGTACAATAAATGGCTTTGTGAATTCTGGGTGGAACAGCACCAGTTCCTGGCTCAACTGGTCTTTCAGTGTTCTGAATGGCTTGTTGCAGTTTTTCATCCAATGGATTTTTGGGTTGTAGAATCCTTTAAAGGGGCACCAATGGTAGTGACGTTTGGAATGAATCACCCATAGTAACCCCCTAATCCCAAGAAATGGCAAACTTGTTGTTTGATGGAAGGGACAGGGCAGTCCACTAAAGTTTGGACTTTGTCCACCAGGGGTTGTGACTGTCCCCCTCCCATTGTATACTTTAGGTAGGTGACTTCCTGGGTGGCCAGGCAGCACTTGGTTGGTCTGGCCATCAACCCTGCCTCTGTAGGAGCCTGTAGGATTGCAGTAATGTGCCTTATATGGCCAGCCCACTCATTGTTATATATGATGATATCAATGTAGACAGTTGCGTATGATCCATAGAGCTACAACACTCTATTAATCGACTGCTGACAGTTGGCAGAAGCTCCATGGAGCCCTGGTTTTCAAACTGGTATAACCTGAATGGAGTGGAGAAGACAGTCTTCTGTTTAGATTTAGGCATCAAGGACACTCCTTTGTTGAGAGTGGCCACCCCCAGTCTTTCTAGTAGTTCGTTGGCCTTGGCATGCATTAAATTACAAAATTGCATTCACCTTGTCGAAACTGATGCAGAACCAGCTTGATCCATCCTGTTTGAACATGAGCATAATTGGGCTTCTCCACTTGCCGTGCAACTCTTCCACCTCCCCTACATCTAACATGGACTAGAGCACCTGGTTCACTGTCTCCCACATCTTATTTGGAAGAGGATGCGGGCTCTTGCACACCTCCATCCGGGTGCAGTGTCAATATGCTGGAACACCAGATGTATTTGCCCAGGCATTGCCAAGAATACCTCTGGGAATGAGGCAACCAGCTAACAAATTTTCTGATCTCACTCAGGCCACAGATGTTTCCCTACAAGTGCAAGGTTATGATTTTGCAGCACAGAAGTCTGAGGGCTGAGTTTGGGGCTGGGGGGGTAGTGGAGTGATAAGGAGACCTTCCTGGCCCTTCCATGCATTCAGTAAGTTGATGTGATATACTTTGGTCTGTGTCAGGATCAGGATGTGGGCGGTCTGACCTAGTGGTCAAACGAGGAGTCAAGCCAAGTCTGATACCAGGAGGTCAGAGTCTGAGACGGGTCAGAGGGCAAACTGAGAGTCGAGTGTTGGAAGGCAAGCAGGGTCAGGTTACCAGGAAACCAGAAGCAGGAGACAACCTTGAGAGCAGAGTCAGGCTACCAGAAAGTCAAGCCAGGGGAGTAGGAACAGAGCCCCAGGGCACCCAGCCCAGAGCAAGGTGGATCCCAGTTGCATGGACAAATTCCTATTCCTGTATTAGGTTTATATAGA
The DNA here is from genome assembly GCF_965152275.1 of Natator depressus. Lineage (NCBI taxonomy): Eukaryota > Metazoa > Chordata > Testudines > Cheloniidae > Natator > Natator depressus. Next base: position 143,574,767 of record NC_134235.1, on the reverse strand, counting down.
AGCTGTGGACCAATCAGGACTGCCCCAGCCTTCTGTCAATCAGGTTCCAGGACTGGAGTCCTCTCTAGGGGTTCCGCTTCTGCCTTAGCAACTGTTAGTGGGTAGCAGGTTGGAGCTTACCGGCTCTTATGAGACAACTTGCGGTCCTGGGTTTGAGACCCATAGTCCAATAGTCTGCTTCTCCTTTGCAGGTTGCCATATCTTATAATCATCCTCCCCAAGATGTCTCAATACCTCAAAATGACACTGTCATCAGGCGAATAGCTTGGATTCCGACACTGGCAGCAGAAGCAATGCTCAGTCTCCTTGCTGGAACTCATGTAGATGGGCCTCCTTACAATAAGCCTGCTCTTGGTTATGCAGGTTTTTCCCTTGCAAATCTCCCCAGGATCTTCAACTTCTTTCTGAGCTGGATAATGCATCACACCATGCTAGTTGTCCTGGAATCCTGTTCTTCTCTCATCTGAGGGAGAAGGTCCAGAATTTGTAGGTTCTATTATCACAACAATGCTCTGTCAACAGGCAAAGGACCACCGTAGTTTCTTCGCAAAGAATTTGATCATACTCAAGGCCTCTCACTTCCCAGGGGTTCAGAACTGTGTCAGACCATCTCAACATTCAGCAGAGATCATGAATGGTCTCTCAGAATGTACATAGTAAGGTATATTTTTCAGACCCAGGGAATGGAAGAAATAGACCTCTTGGCTACTTGACAAAAGGAAGCATGTTCCAAAGAAGATCACAGCCCAGGATGCATATCAGAGACCTTTCTACTGCACTGGAAGACCAAACTTCTATATGCTTTCCCCACCATTCCTCTGGTTTGAAGAAGTTCATGCAAACTCAGACAGGCTCACACCATGCTAATTCTGATAACACCAGCCTGGCCTCATCATCAGTGTTGGTTCTCGGACCTTTTAAATCTTTTCATTTGGGATCCCATATCTCTGCTTCAGGTTTTGAACATAGCATCACAGACCTATGACAAGATGACACATCCTGACCCTCATCCTACATCTGTTATGGATGCTCAGCGGCTATCTTCTCAGGAAATGAAGTGTTCCCCAATGGTTCAAAGCATTCTTTTAAATAGCAGAAAGCCATCCACCAGAAATATTTACTTTAATGAAATGGAGAAGATTATTCTGCGTGGTTCTAGAAGAAAAGGACACCTCCTTCACAGATTTCCACACAGTTTATTCTGGATTACCTCTTCTTCTTTGCTTTTGACTTGTCATATCAAGTGTGTGAACAGCTCTTGTTGTTAATCTCCAAGCATTTTTGGCAAGTGCACCTTGCAAGCTGACACCTACATTCTTCATGTTCTCCTTCAGTGTCTCAAACCACCTCTTTCTAGGTCTTCCTCATGGTCTTTTCCCCATGACTATTAGCTATTTTACTCTCTGGCCAATGTATCCCATATCTTGTCATCTCACATGATACAGTCATCTCAGTCAATACTCCCTCAGCTTTTCCCAGATGAGGGCTACCTACATAATGGCTCATACCATTTCATTGCATAGCCTATCAGCTCTTGCCTTACCCACGGTCCACCTGAGCATTTTCATTTTACCAGTATGAAGTACTTCTTTTTCTTCATTGGCCATCATTCTGACCCACACATCATGGCTGGCTTAATTATGGTCTTATACACTTTGCTCTTCAGTTTACTTGACATTTTCTTACCATAGAGAATTCCTGTCAACCTCCTCCATTTATCCAAGCACTCTTTCTGCAGATTCTACCATCCACATCATGACTCAGTATTGAACTGAGATATTTAAATTGTTGCAGAGACATTAACTCTACATGATCTAGTTTTAGTCGCTTCTTGATATTTCTCTCAATGAAGTATCACATGTGTTGTGTGTCTCTTGTTGGCTGATTAGTAAACCATTTTTCTCTAATGCAGTCCTCCATAGTTCTAGGTCATTTTCCAGTATGTATTTATCTTCATGGCACACCATAATGTCATTGGTGAAAAGCATGTTCCATAAAGCCTCTCCCCTACTGATCCTTGATGTAGGCCTACCTTCACAGTGAATGCAGCTTCTCACTATAGTTGTACTACCCTTGTTCATGTCCTTGTTTTTTTTCCAACCTATCATGATTAGATTTTTAAAGGGTTAGGCAGACTCTTCCCAGCTTTAAGAGATCCCACAACTTCATGGGATATAAATTTGGTTCTGCTGGCTCTGGTGGGCCCCACTCTTGAATCTGCAGCTATGTGCTCACTTTCTCATCTCTTGATAAAAGTAGCATTTCTGGTGGCGATTACTTCTGCCAAAAAAGTGGCAGAATTGCAGGCTTTAGTTCTAACCTCTCATATATGGTGTTTTATAAGAACAGTCTACTACATTCACATACTGCATTTCTCACTACAGTGTTGACAGATTTTCACCTAAATCAGTCTATATGCTTACCAACCTTTTTCTGAAGCCTCACTCTGACAAAGATGAGGACAGATTCTATATGTGTGACATCCACAGGGCATTAGGTTTTTACCTGGACAGGACTAACCACTTGATAACATCCCATCAATTGTTCATCTCCTTCACTGACAGAATTAAAAGGCAGGCTGCCTCCTCACAGAGGATATCCCCCTAGATCTCTTCCTGTATTCTACTGTGCTATGATATCACTAAAGTTCCTCCACCAGGAAGAGTTTCAGCACATTCTACACATTCTAAGCTGTTTCTTGGGTCTGGTGCCCATCAATGACATTTGTAGGGTTGCAACTTGATCATTTCTCCATACCTTCTATGGTGGGGTATATAAACCCCATACTGAACTTGAAGGGGTTAAAAGTCAATACTGGGCAGGGCTACCTGGGCCCCTCTGGGCGTGCAGAGCATAGTCCAACTGGAGGAATAGGTTAAAAGGAAAGGCAGAGGATAGTGGTCAGGCTGCAGGAGAGATTAATCCTTCTACAGACAGAAGATGAGACCACAGAGCAGGTAAGGCTCATAGGCAGTGCTTTCTCCAACCCCCATTCACTTTGAGAACCAGTAGATCCTGTAGGGCTCTGTTCATTTGCATTCTTTTGTAAATGATTGAGTGTTTGGACTATAGAGGCTATGCCCCACACTGAAGGAGCACATAGGTAGGAAGTATCCCAGGGCAGCGGACTTAGACTGTCAGCACAGAGGACCCTGCCAGTGTTGCTTCCCACAGGACCATGGGCTGGGAGAGGGAGGGCCTGGGTCCCCCTACCACTTCCCCTTAAGGGTTGTTTCCCAGATTCGCGATGTGACAGAGAGACTGCCGAGACTCATCAAGCCCTCGGATCGCTACCCCTTCCTGCTTCTCCACGTGGGCACCAATGATACTGCCAAGAATGACCTTGAGCGGATCACTGCGGACTACGTGGCTCTGGGAAGAAGGATAAAGGAATTGGAGGCGCAAGTGGTCTTCTCGTCCATCCTCCCCGTGGAAGGAAAAGGCCTGGGTAGGGACCGTCGAATCGTGGAAGTCAACGAATGGCTACGCAGGTGGTGTCGGAGAGAAGGCTTTGGATTCTTTGACCATGGGATGGTGTTCCATGAAGGAGGAGTGCTGGGCAGAGACGGGCTCCATCTTACGAAGAGAGGGAAGAGCATCTTTGCCAGCAGGCTGGCTAACCTAGTGAGGAGGGCTTTAAACTAGGTTCACCGGGGGAAGGAGACCAAAGCCCTGAGGTAAGTGGGAAAGCGGGATACCGGGAGGAAGCACAGGCAGGAATGTCTGTGAGGGGAGGGCTCCTGCCTCATACTGGGAATGAGGGGCGATCGACAGGTTATCTCAAGTGCTTATATACAAATGCACAAAGCCTTGGAAACAAGCAGGGAGAACTGGAGGTCCTGGTGATGTCAAGGAACTATGACGTGATTGGAATAACAGAGACTTGGTGGGATAACTCACATGACTGGAGTACAGTCATGGATGGTTATAAACTGTTCAGGAAGGACAGGCAGGGCAGAAAAGGTGGGGGAGTAGCACTGTATGTAAGGGAGCAGTATGACTGCTCAGAGCTCCGGTACGAAACTGTGGAAAAACCTGAGTGTCTCTGGATTAAGTTTAGAAGTGTGTGCAACAAGAGTGATGTAGTGGTGGGAGTCTGCTATAGACCACCGGACCAGGGGGATGAGGTGGATGAGGCTTTCTTCCGGCAACTCACGGAAGCTACTAGATCGCATGCCCTGATTCTCATGGGTGACTTTAATTTTCCTGATATCTGCTGGGAGAGCAATACAGCGGTGCATAGACAATCCAGGAAGTTTTTGGAAAGCGTAGGGGACAATTTCCTGGCGCAAGTGCTAGGGGAGCCAACTAGGGGGGGCGCTTTTCTTGACCTGCTGCTCACAAACCGGGTAGAATTAGTGGGGGAAGCAAAAGTGGATGGGAATCTGGGAGGCAGTGACCATGAGTTGGTTGAGTTCAGGATCCTGACGCAGGGAAGAAAGGTAAGCAGCAGGATACGGACCCTGGACTTCAGGAAAGCAGACTTCGACTCCCTCAGGGAACAGATGGCCAGGATCCCCTGGGGGACTAACATGAAGGGGAAGGGAGTCCAGGAGAGCTGGCTGTATTTCAAGGAATCCCTGTTGAGGTTACAGGGACAAACCATCCCGATGAGTCGAAAGAATAGTAAACATGGCAAGCGACCAGCTTGGCTTAATGGTGAAATCCTAGCGGATCTTAAACATAAAAAAGAAGCTTACAAGAAGTGGAAGGTTGGACATATGACCAGGGAAGAGTATAAAAATATTGCTCGGGCATGTAGGAAAGATATCAGGAGGGCCAAATCGCACCTGGAGCTGCAGCTAGCAAGAGATGTCAAGAGTAACAAGAAGGGTTTCTTCAGGTATGTTGGCAACAAGAAGAAAGCCAAGGAAAGTGTGGGCCCCTTACTGAATGAGGGAGGCAACCTAGTGACAGAGGATGTGGAAAAAGCTAATGTACTCAATGCTTTTTTTGCCTCTGTTTTCACTAACAAGGTCAGCTCCCAGACTGCTGCGCTGGGCATCACAGAATGGGGAAAAGATGGCCAGCCCTCTGTGGAGATAGAGGTGGTTAGGGACTATTTAGAAAAGCTGGACATGCACAAGTCCATGGGGCCGGACAAGTTACATCCGAGAGTGCTGAAGGAATTGGCGGCTGTGATTGCAGAGCCCTTGGCCATTATCTTTGAAAACTCGTGGCGAACGGGGGAAGTCCCGGATGACTGGAAAAAGGCTAATGTAGTGCCAATCTTTAAAAAAGGGAAGAAGGAGGATCCTGGGAACTACAGGCCGGTCAGCCTCACCTCAGTCCCTGGAAAAATCATGGAGCAGGTCCTCAAAGAATCAATCCTGAAGCACTTGCATGAGAGGAAAGTGATCAGGAACAGTCAGCATGGATTCACCAAGGGAAGGTCATGCCTGACTAATCTAATCGCCTTTTATGATGAGATTACTGGTTCTGTGGATGAAGGGAAAGCAGTGGATGTATTGTTTCTTGACTTTAGCAAAGCTTTTGACACGGTCTCCTACAGTATTCTTGTCAGCAAGTTAAGGAAGTATGGGCTAGATGAATGCACTATAAGGTGGGTAGAAAGCTGGCTAGATTGTCGGGCTCAACGGGTAGTGATCAATGGCTCCATGTCTAGTTGGCAGCCGGTGTCAAGTGGAGTGCTCCAGGGGTCGGTCCTGGGGCCGGTTTTGTTCAATATCTTCATAAATGATCTGGAGGATGGTGTGGATTGCACTCTCAGCAAATTTGCAGATGATACTAAACTGGGAGGAGTGGTAGATACGCTGGAGGGGAGGGATAGGATACAGAAGGACCTAGACAAATTGGAGGATTGGGCCAAAAGAAATCTGATGAGGTTCAATAAGGATAAGTGCAGGGTCCTGCACTTAGGATGGAAGAATCCAATGCACCGCTACAGACTAGGAACCGAATGGCTAGGCAGCAGTTCTGCGGAAAAGGACCTAGGGGTGACAGTGGACAAGAAGCTGGATATGAGTCAACAGTGTGCCCTTGTTGCCAAGAAGGCCAATGGCATTTTGGGATGTATAAGTAGGGGCATAGCGAGCAGATCGAGGGATGTGATCGTTCCCCTCTATTCGACACTGGTGAGGCCTCATCTGGAGTACTGTGTCCAGTTTTGGGCCCCACACTACAAGAAGGATGTGGATAAATTGGAGAGAGTCTAGCGAAGGGCAACAAAAATGATTAGGGGTCTAGAGCATATGACTTATGAAGAGAGGCTGAGGGAGCTGGGATTGTTTAGTCTGCGGAAGAGAAGAATGAGGGGGGATTTGATAGCTGCTTTCAACTACCTGAAAGGGGGTTCCAAAGAGGATGGCTCTAGACTGTTCTCAATGGTAGCAGATGACAGAACGAGGAGTAATGGTCTCAAGTTGCAATGGGGGAGGTTTAGATTGGATATTAGGAAAAACTTTTTCACTAAGAGGGTGGTGAAACACTGGAATGCGTTGCCTCGGGAGGTGGTAGAATCTCCTTCCTTAGAGGTTTTTAAGGTCAGGCTTGACAAAGCCCTGGCTGGGATGATTTAACTGGGAATTGGTCCTGCTTCGAGCAGGGGGTTGGACTAGATGACCTTCTGGGGTCCCTTCCAACCCTGATATTCTATGATTCTATGATTCTATGAAGGCCAAAAGATTCCCAATTTATGGTCATGATTCAGGCATCTCTACTACCCTGACAGACAGCCAAGGGACCAGAGGTCAGGTGTGCTAATACTAGGCTACCCAGCCCTCCAACCCCCTAATCAAAAGTGGTAAAGAATGTGGGCATCTTAGAATCCCAGGTATGAAAGTAAGCCAGAGAACAAAGAGAGAGAGAAGGGGAAAAAAGATTTTGAGAAGTTGCTGATGTGAGTCCTGGAAAACCAGCAACAGCAGCTCCAGAACCAACCCCTGCAGCAGGTTGCTTCCCAGCATCAATGGCAGGCAGAGCATCAACAGCAGCAACAACAGTAGCTGATTAAAGAAATAGTATTGCAGCAGCAGAAGCAGCAGTCGTGGCTCATCCAGCAGATGATAATGCTCCTACAACCACCTGTAGCAGCAAGTCTCACCACATGAGTGGGAGGTTCCATCCTAAAGCCATCCATCCTGGTGAAGCTAAGAAGGGGTCCACAGATGACCCTCATCACATTCAAGAGGGTCAGCACGGAAGTTCAATGGTCATGGAAAGCTGGGGCCTATTGGCCCCCTAATTGATAGGTCTGGCCCAGGTCACGTATTGAGACCTTGACAGGATGGCCAGCCAGGACTACATCCAAGTCAAGACAGCCATCCCAGATGCCTAGAACATCTCTCCTGAAATCTACCAGCAATGGTTCTGCCATAAGAAATTCTTGCTTGGTGCTTGGCCCTGGGCCATCACCTCGAGTCTGAAAGAACATTGCTGGAGGTGGCTCCAGCCAGAGAGCTGCACAGGTGTTCAGGTGCCAGAGAAGGTCATCATGGGAGAACTTCATGCAGATTCTCCCCATGGGGGGGGCATGAATAAGTGATGAGGCACCAACCCAAAACTCTTGCAGAGGCTGTTGCCCTGAAGGAGAACTATCTGATGTCCCTCAAGCCTGAAGCAAAAACACCAAAGGTTGGTCCAGTGTACCCCTGGGGCCCATGCACTACCAATCTCTGAATCCACCTGGAGGGATCCTGCAGAACTGGGGCATCAAACCCCAGTAAGGGGAGTACATTCACACTGAGACTGGTCCAGAAGCCCACCCTCAGCCTGATAAGAGAGATCCAAGCCTAGTGGGGCAATGTTATCCCCTCAGGAGAATTAATGAATTAACATTCAACTACAAGGGCTTGCTTCAGCTGTGGGCAACATGGCCATTTCCAGCAGGACTACCAGTTCATGGACTGTAATTACAAGCAAGCATTGACAGCAGACAGTCAGGCTCAGAAGAGAGGCCCCGGGAAAATGTTCATTCTCATACAGGTGGATGGAGTAACTGTACAAAGTCTGATAGACTCTGGCTGAAACCAGACCCTGGTCAGGGAACAACTGGTGGGGTGGGCAGGAAAGCACGGAGGTACAATATACCTCCAGTGTATCCACAGAGACATATGACCCTACTCAATGAGAGAGGTGAGGTTGACTGTGCAAAACCACACCAAGATGGTGCAGGCCAGAGTGGCCAAAGATTTGGCCTATCCGGTCATCCTGGGGAGAAACTGGAAGTTGTTCCAAGACAGGGTGGCATATCCTTAATGGAGGCAAAGGCCAAAATACCCTGGAAGGCAGGAGATAGTTGTGGTGGCTAGGAAAGGACACCATGAGGATAGTGCTTGAGAGGAGGACGAAGTCCTGGGTGAAGGACCTCCTTACAAATGAATGACCATACACCAGGACCTAATCAGAACAGTAAGGGTCTGACTCCACCCCTCAGTAACCAAACTGGGGGTCAGGTTTTTGAACAGCTCGCCTAGGGGGAGGGATAGCTCAGTGATTTGAGCATTGTCCTGCTAAACCCAGGGTTGTGAGTTCAATCGTTGAGGGGGCCATTTAGGGATCTAGGGCAAAAATTGGGCATTGGTCTTGCTTTGAGCAGGTGGTTAGACTGAGATACCTCCTGAGGTCCCTTCCAACCCTGATATTCTATGAACACAGTACTAGACCCTCAGTTATTGAAACAGTGGTCCCATTTTGAGCTGGTTGAGAAAAGGCATATCAGGCCATGAGGGATTCCAAGGTTGGGGAGGATAGAATGCTGCTGCTAAGAGCCAAGAAAGTTCCAAAAGCCAGTGCTCCAGCTGGCCCAGGTAATACCACATGGGGGCCACCTGGGGAGAGAAATGACACTTGACAGAATGGCTATGCAGTTCTACTGGCTGGTGTCCATTCAGAGGTGTGAGACTTCTGTGTGTTATGCCCCGAGTGCCAATGGGCAGGGCTATCATTCAAGGACTGTACTAAGATTATACACAATAAACAGGAGAAATGTGGGACCAGAAATCAATTAACCAAAATTAGTGTGTCGGAAATTAGGCTCAACTGACAGGCAAAATAATAAGAGGCTGTGCTATTCTGCCCATAACTCATAAGCACGGCCATACTGGGTGAGATGAATGGTCCATCTAGCCCAGTATCCTGTCTTCCAACAGTGGCCAATGCCAGGTGCTTCAGAGGGAATGAACAGAACAGGCAATTATCAAGTCATCCATCCCCTCTCATCCACTCACAGCTTCTGGAAGTCAGAGGCTAGGGACACCCAGAGCATGGGCTTGAATCCCTGACCATCTTGGCTAATAGTCATTGATGGACCTATCCTCCATCAACTTATCTAATTCTTTTGGCCTTCACAACATCCCCTGGCAATGAGTTCCACAAGTTGACTGTGCGTTGGGTAAAGAAGTACTTCCTTTTATTTGTTTTAAACCTGCTTCCGCCTATTAATTTCCTTGGGTGACCCCCGTTCTTTTGTTATGTGAAGGAGTAAATAACACTTCTTTCACACCATTCATGATTTTATAGACCTCTATCATATCCCCCCCCCCGGTCATCTCTTTTCCAAATTGAAAATTCCCAGTCTTTTTAACCTCTCCTCACTTCGAAGCTATTCAATACCTGTAATCATTTTTGTTGCCCTTCTCTGTACCTTTTCCAATTCTAATTGATCTTTTTTGAGATGGAGTGACCAGAACTGCACACAGTATCCAAGGTGTGGGCATACCATGGATTTATATAGTGGCATTGTGATATTTTCTGTCCTATTATCTATCCCTTTTCTAATGGTTCCTAACATTCTGTTTGCTTTTTTGACAGCTGTTGCACTTTAAGGCCCTCATAAAGAGATTGTGGGAGGCAAAGCTGGTGTGACAGTGTCAGGCCACATGGCTAGAGGAGAGTGGTGAAGCCTCAAAAAATTGGGTAGAAACTCATAAATGTTCCTCTCTATGGAAATCTTTAGTAAAAGATGAAAGATTTATATGATTTGTGGTGGAAGGCAGGTATATTAGCCCCAGGATAAGCAGGTCCCTTTTCCCTTGGTAACTGATCAGAGGTTACTCTAGGTTAATTAGGACACCTGGGGCTTGCCAGAACCTGTTAAAAGCCTCCTCTCCAGCCAGATAGGAGCATGTGATCGACATTTTGGGAGGAAGGCACGCAACTGGAAAGCTGAGCAGTGAAGACACTGACAAGCACCAGAAGGAAAACCCCACAGGTACAGAGGCGAAGGGCAGGGGAAACCCTACCCAACAGGGTGAACAGCTGGAGCAGAAAGACTGAAATGAGTGCCTGGTTTGTTGCCACCACACCCGGAGGGGCTACCAGAGACTAAGAGGCTCCCCTCCTGCTCCCCCCATCAGGGAGGCCAGAAGGCAAGGTATGGACAGCAAGCCCAGGGGCGTGGGGAAATTTGGAGGTAGAGAGGAAGTGGAAGCATGGAACTCACTGAGGCAGAGAAGGAGCTCTGTCACAATGGCTACAACACTGGCTGACTGAAAGAAGGGGAAGGAGAGAGCTTCACCATCATGGCTGCCACTCCCAGCATTTTCTGGGATCCTGGACCATCTTCATCCTAATCCTGAGAAATGTCCTGCCCAGAAAGGACCAGAGAGAGAGCTACATATGACACTGCCACCTCCATTGGCTAAGGCTAAATCGTGAATACCACCTGGGATGCAACTTTGTCACCCTCCTCCCAGGTGTGTGTTTTCCCTTCCTCAACTAATTTCTTCTCTTTCCTATCCCTTTCTTTTTTCCCGTGGCTTAGCCAGCTACATTGCGTATTTTCTTGCAACACTGTTGTAATCCTGTGACCAGAAAGGCAACTAAAAGCAATGCCCTAAACAGACTGATGCTGGTACAAGTTTTCCAGTCTCAAAGTGGCTAATAAAACCATGTGCCATGCCTGTATTTCTCCAGCAGTGAGGTTGCAAGTGAAAGTCAACACCAGATACAGAAGCTGCTTTTCTCTTTACTCTTCTTCTCTCTCTCCTCGTGTGTGTGTGTGTGTGTGTGTGTCTTCTAGGAAATGGAATCAGACTTTAACAACAGCAACAGCAGCTCCTGCCCATGTCAACTCACTTTTTCTCAAAAAGGACAATCAATTACCATCTAAGGGCATGGCTACACTTGCAGATGTAGAGCACTTTGAGTTAAACTCACCTTCGGAGAGTGCAGTAGGGAAAGCGCTGCAGTCTGTCCACACAGACAGCTGCAAGCGCACTGGCATTTGCGGCACTTGCAGCGGCATTGGGAGCGATGCATTATGGGCAGCTATCCCACAGAGCACCTCTTCCCATTCTGGTGCTGTGGCTTGTGGGCAGGGGGTGCAGGGCATTCTGGGTCCTGTCCCAATGCCCCATGATGCATCGGTTAGCATCCCAGCAATCCCTGTGCTTCTGTACACATTTGGTGCCATCTTTCAATGTTTTTTGTACTGCACGCTCTGTCTTCCCTTTCAGTCTGTGGGAATGGAGCCCAAACTGCTGAGGAGTATGCTGAAGAGTCTCGCCAGCACGGCACATTTGGCAGTCGACTTATTCCTTACGATCCAAAGTGACAGTACGGGCTCTGATGATATCGACTCGAGTAACGCATATGACACAAGTTTGCTTGTGGCATTCACGGACATGCTCACCACCATGGAATGCTGCTTTTGGGCTTGGGAAACAAGCACTGAGTGGTGGGATCACATAGTCATGAAAGTCTGGGATGATGAGCAGTGGCTGCAGAACTTTCAGATGAGAAAAGCCACTTCCATGGGACTGTGTGATGAGCTTGCCCCCACCCTGTGGCACAAGGACATGAGATTGAGAGCTGCCCTGATGGTGGAGAAGCAGGTGGCTATTGCAATCTGGAAGCTGGTGTCATAAATATAAAGGGAAAGGTAAACACCTTTAAATCCCTCCTGGCCAGAGGAAAAACCCTTTCACCTGGAAAGGGTTAAGAAGCTAAGCTAACCTCACTGGCACCTGACCAAAATGACCAATGAGGAGACAAGATGCTTTCAAAGCTGGAGGGGGGGGACACAAAGGGTTCTCTCTCTGTGTGCGTGATGCTTTTGCCGGAACCAGAGCAGGAATGCAGGTCAGAACTCCTGTAAAAAGTCAGTAAGCAATCTAGTTAGATATGCGTTAGATTCTGTTTTGTTTAAATGGCTGATAAAATAAGTGGTGCTGAATGGGATGCATATTCCTGTTTTTGTGTCTTTTTGTAACTTAAGGTTTTGCCTAGAGGGATTCTCTATGTTTTCAATCTGATTACCCTGTAAGGCATTTACCATCCTGATTTTACAGAGGTGATTCTTTTACTTTTTCTTTAAATAAAATTCTTCTTTTAAGATCCTGATTGCTTTTTCATTGTTCTTAAGATCCAAGGGTTTGGGTCTGTGTTCACCTATGCAAATTGGTGAGGATTTTTATCAAGCCTTCCCCACGAAAGGGGGTGCAGTGTTTGGGGGGACATTTTGTGGGGGAGACGTTTCCAAGTGGGCACTTCCCCTGTTCTTTGTGTAACACTTTGGTGGTGGCAGCGTTTAACCTAAACTGGTAAAGAATAAGCTTAGGGGGTCTTTCATGCAGGTCCCCACATCTCTACCCTAGAGTTCAGAGTGGGGAAGGAACCTTGACAGCTGGCAACTCCAGACAGTTACCAATCGGTCGCTAACCAGTTTGGAGTGGGGAAGTCGACAGTTGGAATCGTGTTGATGCAAGTTTGTAGGGCCATTAATCGCATCCTGCTCAGAAGAACCATGACTCTGGGTAACGTGCATGACATTGTGGAGGGCTTTGCACAAATGGGTTTCCCTAACTGTGGCACGGCAATAGATGGCATGCATATTCCAATTCTGGCACTAGCGCACCTAGCCTCTGAGTAAGTTAATCAGAAGGGGTATATCTCTATAGTTCTCCAGGCGCTTGTGGATCACCGTGGGCATTTCATTGACGTTAACGCAGGCTGGCCTGGAAAGGTGCATGAGGCACACATCTTTTGAAACACTGGCCTGTTCAGGAAGCTGCAAGCTGTGACTTTTTTCCCAGACCAGAAGATCACCATAGGGGAAGTCGAAATGCCCACTGTGATCCTTGGAGAAATCACTTACTCTTTAATGCCGTGGCTCATGAAAACCTACACAGGGAGCCTTGACAGCAGCAAGGAGCGGTTCAACAACAGGCTGAGCCGGTGCAGAATGACTGTGGAGTGTGCTTTTAGCTGTTTAAAGGGCCGATGGCGCTCTCTGTATGGGAAGCTGGACCTGGCCGATGACAGCATCCCTGCGGTTATACCCGTGTGCTGTACCCTCCATAACGTTTGTGAAGGGAAGGGTGAACGATTCACTCAGGCATGGAACTCGGAGGTTCAATACCTGGAGGCTGAATTTGAACAGCCAGAGAGCAGGGCTAGAAGAGGGGCTAGCAAGAGGCTGCAAGGATTAGGGATGCTTTGAGGGAGCAATTTGAGGCTGAAAGCCACCAGTAATGTCTGGTGCCCTGCACGGGAGTGAAGTGCAGTGTTTCCAATGTTAGTAGGAATCTGTGTTTGTTACGCTGACTTGCAGTGCCTGTTTCTTTCCTGGGCTAAGATATCTTTTACTTTATGCAATAATAAAGAATGTTTTCAAAGCTAAAAAATCCATTTATTGAAAAGAAACACAACTGCTTGGGAAACAGAAAGGAAAAGGGGATGGGGTGTGGTGGGGAACGGTACAATCACAGATTTGTGAATGTCGTGTTATCATACTCAGCCTTCCTGTCTGGAGTGCTGTGCAATAAGTGCTATGCTTCAGGATGTCTATACTGCCTGGTGATGGGGGTTGAGTGCAGTGGGTAAGGGTCGTAGTTTTCAGGGCTAGGTGGTGAAGCTACCGGTGTTGGAAGTAGCTGGTGGCGGTAAGAACCCAGATGTTGGGGAAAGTGGTTTGGAGGTGACATGGGGGCACAAAAGAAAGAGTTTTGGGACAAGGGCTGCAGAGGGGGGTGGGCACAGTAGTGCTCCACCTACATGGCTACGAGCACCTGCATAGAGTCCGCTTGGCACTCCATTATGCTCACCAGGCAATCCGTGCTTTGCTGCTGGAGCACCACGCTTTTGTGCCAGCGCTTCTCATTCTGCTGGCGGATCCTCCTTTCACTGTCCCACCACTCCTGCACTTTTTGATTTTCATTACTTGAATGCTGCATTACTTCACGCAACATGCCTTCCTTGCTTCTATGTGGCCTCTGTCTGATTCTTTGGAGTCTTTCGGCCAGTGATAACATGGACAGCTGAGATCTCAAGGAGCGCTGCAGCCGCGGAGTCAGAGCATTCTACATGCCTTGTCAGTGTGGACGGGTAGTGAGCTAGTGCGCCCGGGACTCCTTTAATGTGAGGTATATATTGTCACCAAATTTGAAATAATTGTGCATGAGGATAAAGCAACACCATCACAGGACCTAACCAGATCAGCCACACCATCACTGGTTCATTCACCTGCACGTCCACCAATGTAATGTACACCATCATGTGCCAGCAATACCCCTCTGCTATGTACATTGGCCAAACTGGACAGTCCCTATGTAAAAGGATAAATGGACACAAATCAGATATTAGGAATGGCAATATACAAAAACCTGTAGGAGAACACTTCAATATCCCTGGACACACAATAGCAGATTTAAAGGTAGCCTTCCTGCAGCAAAAAAACTTCAGAACCAGACTTCAAAGAGAAACTGCTGAGCTTCAGTTCATTTGCAAATTTGACACCATCAGCTCAGGATTAAACAAAGACTGTGAATGGCTAGCCAACTACAAAAGCAGTTTCTCCTCCCATGGTGTTCACACCTCAACTGCTAGAAGAGGGCCTCATCCTCCCTGATTGAACTAACCTCGTTATCCCTAGCCTGATTCTTGCTTGCATATTTATACCTGCCTCTGGAAATTTCCACTACATGCATCCGACAAAGTGGGTATTCACCCACGAAAGCTTATGCTCCAATACCTCTGTTAGTCTGTAAGGTGCCACAGGACTCTTTGCCGTTTTTACATATGGAAGGCAAACGGAGGGCAGTGTGCTAGTCATAAGGATCTAGAGATGGGATGCAAGGGTAACCATGTGGAACTTTATCTTTTTTTATATATTTGTTGAGGTCTTGCCAGTACACAATAGTCTGAGGCCCTCTTGGACTTTGGAATGACAAAAATATCAGGAATAGAATTGCTTCCACTAATGTTTGAGGAGGTACTTCCTCCTGTAAAAGAGACTGAAATTCTTGAATGAGAACAGTCTTGTGAGAATGGTCCCTGAAAATGGAGGGGGATGGAGGAAGTGATAGGGAAGGGGGAATCGAGGTAAACTGTAGTGTACACCCCAGTTTTACAGTGCAATCAATCTATCTGTTGTAAGGTAATGTGGATCCAAGTGTGTAGGAAGTGAGATATCTGCTGCCAAAGGGAGAAAAATCAGAATGAACAGTATGCTGGCCTCAAATAAAGAGTCAAATGGACTACTTAAATGAGTCAGTTTAGAGGTAGCCAAGATTGAAGGAGGAGGCGGCAGGGGAAATGATGGTGGAAGACTCCTTCTTTGATTGTTCTGGCTGCCTCAGTGAATAGAATGGATACCTCTGCTGGAACTGAGGTCGGAACTGTTTCCTCTTAGGCCCTGGAGTATAAATATTCAACAACTTTAGGGTTGCCCTAAGGTCTTTAAGAGAATGCAGAGCTTCATCTGTCTTCCCTGAAAATAAGTTTGGCCCTTCAAGGGGTAAATCCTCAATAGTTTCTTGAAGTTGTCTGTATACCAGAAGATTGCAGCCAACAGGTATGTCGCATAGTGACTGCAGTCACCTCACACATGCTGCTGAATCGTCTCCATGTAAAGCTATTTGAAGGGACAATCTTGCCACATGGCAACTCACATTCATAAGTGCCCTGTATTCCACAGTAGCATCAACTGGTAATTTTTCAACAAACTTCGACACTGTGTCCCAGTTAGAAAAATCATAATGACCCAAGAAAGCTTGATAGTTTGCAATTCTAAACTGTAGCCCTAATGATGAATAAACCCTTCTTCCAAATGAATCAAGTATTTTTGCATCTTTTTGTGAGTAGGTTTAAATTCATTTTGTCTCACCTTCTCATTCACAGCCACCACTACCAGATATCCTGGGCCTGGGTGTGAATAAAAATAATCATTCCCCTGGGAAGGGTCTTCATATCTTTCATCCATGCTTTTGGCTGTGGGTGGCAAAGAGTAAGGATTGCCAAAGGATTCTGGTCGGCTCCAAGATTACTTCATTTATTTAAAGGCTCTGAAGAGTGCAAAATCCGCTAACTTATGTGGATCATCTTTTACCTGTTCCAGTTGTACACCCAGAGAGCTCTCTACCCTTTTCATAAGCTTGTTCTGTAATTGTCGTCAGGTACCAGAGATGATGATATGGAGACAATGGCCTCATCTGGAGAATATGAGGCTTTTAAAAGTGACCTGATATGATGTTTGTTAGACCTCTCTATCAGATGGGCCCAGTACTGAAGGTAAAAGTTTCTTAGTTGCACAGTACTGGGATCAGTACCAGGTAAAAATATCAATCATGTGGAATAAGGAGTAAAGAGAAAGATAATGAAATTTGCAAATGATACTAAATTAGGAGGAATTGCAAACATCAGTGAAGACAGAAAAATAATATAAAGACACCTGAGAATATTAGAAGAGTGAGAAGAATATGAGAGTCACTTTGGGAAAACGTAAGTTAAAACATCTAGGAAAAAATAATCTGATACAATCGGAAGGCAAAATCTGGGAAGCAGGATGATTGTGGATAGCAAAATAAATATGCATTAGTTATTATATTATAGTTATGACAGAACGAGGAGTAATGGTCTGAAGTTGCAGTGGGGGAGGTTTAGGTTGGATGTTAGGAAAAACTTTTTCACTAAGACGGTGGTGACGCACTGAATGGGTTACCTAGGGAGGTGGTGGAATCTCCTTCCTTAGAGGTTTTTAAGGTCAGGCTTGACAAAGCCCTGGCCAGGATGATTTAGTTGGGGATTGGTCCTGCTTTGATCAGGGGGTTGGACGAGATGACCTCCTGAGGTCCCTTCCACTCCTGATACTCTATGATTCTATAATTAGTAACTGATGAAACTCAAATGGTTCAGATGCTATTCTAAATAATATTCAAAATTCATGAATATGCAAGGGCAGGATATCTGGGTCCCAGTTCAGCAAAGCACTTCAGTATGGACTTAAGTTTCATTGAAGTAAATGGGACTTACACTGAACAGGGATGGATTTAAGCAAGCTTAAAGTTATGCACTCACATAAGTGCTTTGCTGAATTGAGGTGCTCATGGAAATGGGTTTTTAAAAGAACTGTAATTCTTTTAGCTTCCAGCTGGACCAAATCTATACTACAAGAAAGAACTACAAGTGCTTGCTATTTTGGCACTTCTGCTTCAAGATCCAGCTGAAACCAGAAAGTGTACAGGCCATGGCAAAATAAAAAATTCAGTCTGAGGTTTGAAAAAATAGTTATTTGTTCTGTAACTGTGGTTCTTAGAGATGTGTTGCACATATCCATTCCACTTCAAGGGTGTGTGCCCCCACTGAACTGATGCTGGAGCTTTTCCCCATTGTAGTACCCATTGGGGCAACTCATGCACCCTCCACATACTCATGCTGCTAGCCTATGGTATAAAGAGATGGTGTTGCCCCAACTCTCCCACTCAGTTCCTTCTCACCAGAATCCAGTAAGTTAGATTCCAATGTAAAAGAGGAGGAGGGTAGGTCATGGAATGGACATGTGCAAAACATCTCAAAGAACAACAGTTACAGAATAGGTAAGTTTTTTCTTCCTTGCATGATTTACATATCCATTCCACTTCAGGTGACTTACAGTTTGACAAGATGGAGGGTTTTAGCATCTGCCTGAACAAGGACTGCAACACAGCTCTCCCAAATCTAGCATCATCTCTTGGGGCTTGGGAGACAGCAAATGCCCAGTGAAAATGTGTACTGATGACCAGGTTGCAGCTCTACAAATGGCACTGGATGGATGTCTGAACCAAGAATACAGCTAATGCTGCTTGTGCTCTTGTAGAATGTGCTGAAACTCTCTCAAGCAGAGAAACCTTAGCGATGCATGCTGTTGTATAACAGAATACAAGATGAAATCCAGGGAAATATTATTTGTGAAGAGACTGGATGACCCTTCATTTTGTCAGTGAAGCAAATGAATAGCTAAGGAGACCATTTGTTTAGTCCTCTACATGTAAAAAGCCAGTGAGCTGCCAACATCCAAAATATGTAGCCTGCCTCGTTCTTATGACAGTGAAGCTCAGAAGAAAGGTTGACAAGTAGATAGCCTGATTAAGATGGAAGTGTGACACTACTTCAGTCAGAAATGCAGGATAAGGATGCCAAAGAAAGGATTATACAAAATCATATTCATAGATTCTAAGGCCAGAAAGGACCACTGTGATCATCTAGTCTGCCCTCCTATCTATCACAGGCCATGGAACTTCCCAAAAATAATATCTGAAGTTTAGCTTTAAGAAAAACATCTTATTTTGATTTTAAAATTGTCAGTTTGAAGGGTCAGCAATTAATGCAAGTAGTTCTGCTATTCTCCTGGCCAAAGTACTTGCCACCAGGAATGCCACTTTCATGGAGAGACATAAAAAGGAACACAAAGCCATAGGCTCAATAAATGGACCCATTAGAGCCAACAAAACTAGATTTAAATGCCATGGAGACAGAGGCTCCCTCACAGGTGGAAAAAGTCTCTCCAAAACCTTCAAAAAAATCACACAGTCAAGGGATTAGAAAAACAGACTTCCCTTCTATAAGAGGATGGAAAGCAGAAATAGCAACGAAGTGAACTCTTAGGGAACTGGTAGAGACCTTTTTCTTGTAGGTAGAGTAAATAATAGAAAATAAGGTGAAGTGAAAACTGTGAGGGAGGAATGCCCCACTTCTGACACCACACAGAGAAACTCCTCCATTCCATCAGGTAAGTGTATCTAGTGGATGGTTTTCTCCTGTTTAAGAGAACATTCTGAAGTGGGGTTTTTTACCCACGGAAGCTTATGCCCAAATAAATCTGTTAGTCTTTAAGGTGCCACTGGACTCCTTGTTGTTTTTGTGAACCTCTGAGGTTTCCTGGGACTATAACCACTGAGCATTCAATGCTATCAGGTGCATGCTGGATGGTTTGGGATGTGACCACTGATTCTCTGGACTACTGATTGTGGTTTTGTGAAATTATGTTTGAGGTCTGAGGTTGAGTTATGGGATCCCAGATAGAGAGACTCATGAGATCTAAGACCCAATGCTGATGAGGCCAGGCTGATGCTATCGGGATTATAATGTCATGATTGTGCCTGAATTTACATATTACTCAGAGGAATGGGAGGACAAAAGTATATAGTAGTTTGTCTTTCCATGACAGCAATAAATTGTCTGATATAAATTCACAGATTCCAAGGCCACAAGGGACCATTGTGATCATCTAGTCTGACCTCCTGTATATCATGGGCACAGAACTTCCTCAAACTAATTCTTAGAGCATATCTTTTAGAAAAACGTCCAAAGCTGATACTTTATATATTGTAATAATTCACCCTTTATCCTTCTCTTTTTTAAGTAAAATAGATTCAAAGAGCTCAATCTATTACAATAAGGCATGTTTTCTAATCCTTCAGTTATTCTTGTGGCTCTTCTCTGGACTGCTTCCTATTAATTAACATCCTTCTTGAACTGCGGGTACCAGAACTAGACACAGTATTCCAGCAACAGTTGTACCAGTGCCAAATACAGAGGTAATATAACCTCTCTGCTTCTACTTGAGATTCCCCAGTTTATGCATCCAAAGACTGCATTTTAGCCCGTTTGGCTACAACGTTGCATGGGGAACTCATGTTTTGCTGATTATACAACATGACCCTCAAATCTGTTTCAGAATCTCTGCTTCCCAGGATAGAGTCCCCATCCTGTAAGTATGGCCAATGTTCTTAGTTCCAAGATATATACATTTATATTTAGCCATATATTGTATGCTTGCACACTAAGAAATCCAGATCACTCTGAACCAATGATCCTGCCCTCTTATTTGTTTACCATTCTCCCAATTTTTGGGTAATCTATAAATCATATTAATTATGATTTTATGTTTTCTGCCAGGTCATTGATAAAAATTCTGAACAGCATAGGGCCAAAACCCAATCCCTCTGGGAACCCAGTGGAAACACAACACTTGATGATTCTCTGTTTAGTTACATTTTGAGAGCTATCAGTTAGCCATCTCTTAATCCATTTAATGTGTGCCATGTTAATTTTATATCTTTCTAGTTTTTTAATCAAAATTTCATGTGGTACCAAGTCAAATGTCGTCTAAGTAGATTATATCAACACTATTACCTTTATCAACCACACTTGCAATCTCATCAAAAAAAGATATCAAATAAGTTTGACATGATCTATTTTCCATAAACCCATGTTGACTGGCATTAATTATATTACCCTCTTTAATTCTTTATTAATCGAGTCCCATATCAGACATTCCATTATTTGGCCGGGGTCAATGTCAGATTGGCAGGCCTATAATTATCCAGGTCATTCTGTTTACCCTTTTTAAATATTAACATAACATTAGCTTTCTTCCAGTGTTCTGTAACTTTCTCAGTGTTCCAAGATTTATTGAAAATCATCGTTAAGGGTCCAGCAAGCTGGTCAGCCAGCTCTTTTAAAACTCTTGTATGCATGTTATGTAGACCTGTAGTTTTAAAGATGTCTAACTTCAGTAGCTGCTGTTTAACATTCTCCAAGGATACTAGGGAAATGGAAAGAGTGTTATCATATGATCTGACTATATCATCTGTTTTTTTCCCCAAAACCAGAACACGTCTGCCCTTTCTGCATTATTATTGATAATTCTACCATCTAGTAATGGACCAATACCATTTTCAGGATTCTTTTTGTTCCTAATGTACTTTAAAATTCCTTCTAATTGTCCTTAACTCGACTAGCCATAGTTTTCTCCTTGTGGGCCTTCACTTCCATTATCAATTTTTTACGATTCTTAACTTCAGATTTATATTTATGACTATCAACTTTCCCTTTCTTTGATTTGTAATATTTTATTTGTATTGCTGTTTTTGCTTCCCCTTGAAACCAGACTTTTTTAAAAAAAATCAATACTGCCTTCTTGCTCGATTGTGGCCTTTTGGGGATCTACTAAAGTGTTCTTAAACAATTCACAATAATCATTCACATTTTTCTAATTCTTCTTCCTAGCTCATTTGGCTCATAATTGTCTTCAACTTTGTGAAATTGGCCCTTTTAAAGCACCACATATATATCACTGGTCTGGGCTTTATACTCTGCACAATCTCTAATAATTGGTTTTCTGCCCCTTTATATCATGAGCTGGCAGCATGTGTGCACAGATGGCATGTATGCCACCCTACAGGTACTATCGGAAAAATCTCTCCAGCTTCATTGCACTGGTTCCACACACCCCTGAAGTGGAATGGACTCATGTAATCACTTGATGAAGAACAAAGGTTACAGGTTATTTTTTTCATCCCAAATGGAGTGTGAATTTTCCTGACTTAGAAATGTGGAGCTGTGGTAATATTTTACATACATACATACACACACACACACCTTGAAAGATCCCAAAGTACTTTGAAAACTATAAATTCAAATTGGAGATTTGCCATAATCCTTCAGTAAGTGGCAGCGTTTAGTTGTGCTGCCCCAGAAGCAGACCATGAAGCAGACTAGAACTCAGAGCCACAATATGTCCCTAATTTCTCCCTTGCTCTGGCAGAGAAGAGGAGGTTACTTACCCTGTGCAGTAAGTGACGTTCTTCGAGATGAGTGTCCCTGTGGGTGCTCCATTCTAGGTGTTGGTGCGTCCCTGAGCCTTCGCCCTGAGATTTTTACAGCAGTACTCATACCGGTCACAAATGCGCAGAGCTTGCCCCTCCGCTCTGAGTGTACCTTTATAGTACGCGTGCGTAACTGGTCTCTTCAGTTCCTTCTCTCCAATGGAGGCTACCCCAAATCCAAAGTAGAGGGGAGGAGGGTGGGTTGTGGAGCACCCACAGGGACACTCATCTCAAAGAACGTCAGTTACTGCACAGGGTGAGTAACCTCCTCTTCTTCTTCAAGTCCCTGTGGGTGCTCCACTCTAGGTGACTTAAAAGCGGTGTATCTCAAGGAGGTAGGAACTTTGGACTGGGTAGAAATGCAGTAGATAAAACAGCTCTGCCTAATTGCGTATCCGAGAGGGAACTCTGAGTAAAGGCATAGTGCTTAACAAAAGTGTGTTCAGAAGACCAAGTGGCTGCTTTACAGATGTCAGTCAGGGGAAATTTGCCTAGAAAAGCCACGGAGGTAGCCATCGATCTAGTGGAGTGAGTTCTAATGTCTGCTGGAGGTGTAACTTTTCGTATCTGATAACAGAGTTGGATACAGTCAGAAATCCATTTTGAAAGTCTCTGGGTTGAAATAGGTGTCCCTCTGGATTGCTCCGCGATGGAGACAAAGAGTCTAGAAGAATTCCGAAAGGGCTTTTGTCATAAATATAAAGGGAAGGGTAAACCCCTTTAAAATCCCTCCTGGCCAGAAGAAAAATCCTCTCACCTGTAAAGGGTTAAGAAGCTAAAGGTAACCTCACTGGCACCTGACCAAAATGACCAATGAGGAGACAAGATACTTTCAAAAGCTGGGAGGAGGGAGAGAAACAAAGGGTCTGTGTGTCTGTTGGTATGCTTCTTTTGCGGGGGATAGAACAGGAATGGAGTCTTAGAACTTCAGTAAGTAATCTAGCTAGGTATGTGTTAGATTATGATTTCTTTAAATGGCTGAGAAAAGAATTGTGCTGAATAGAATGACTATTTCTGTCTGTGTGTCTTTTTTGTAACTTAAGGTTTTGCCTAGAGGGATTCTCTATGTTTTGAATCTAATTACCCTGTAAGGTATCTACCATCCTGATTTTACAGAGGTGATTTCTTTACTTCTATTTACTTCTATTTCTATTAAAAGTCTTCTTGTAAGAAAACTGAATGCTTTTTCATTGTTCTCAGATCCAAGGGTTTGGGTCTGTGGTCACCTATGCAAATTGGTGAGGATTTTTACCAAACCTTTCCCAGGAAGTGGGGTGCAAGGGTTGGGAGGATTTTGGGGGGAAAGACGTGTCCAAACTACGTTTCCCAGTAAACCCAGTTAGAGTTTGGTGGTGGCAGTGGAGATCCAGGGACAAAGGATAAAATTAATTTGTACCTTGGGGAAGTTTTAACCTAAGCTGGTGAAAGTAAGCTTAGGAGGTTTTCATGTAGGTCCCCACATCTGTACCCTAGAGTTCAGAGTGGGGGAGGAACCTTGACAGCTTTGTTCTATCCAAATAGAAGGACAAAGCTCTGCGTACATCTAGGGTGTGCATTTGGATTCGAAAGAGTTCACATGTGGTTTGGGAAAGAAGGTCGGCAGGTGGATCAGTTCATTCATGTGGAATGACGAATGGACCTTTGGAAGAAATTTGGGGTGTAATCAAAGGGTAACTTTGTCCTTAAAAATATGGTATACAGTGGGTCTGCCATAAGAGCTGCTATTTCTCCTGCCTGTCTGGCAGAAGTGATTGCCATAGAAAGGTGTAAGAAGGAGCAAGTGGCTAGGGGTTTGAATGGTTGTTGAGTTAAGCAAGATAATACTAAGTGAAGGGGTAGGAGGGGTAGGAGGTCTAATGTCTGGGTATAGGGATTGAAGTCCTTTGAGAAAACGTTTAGTGATCGGATGAGCAGACACAGAGGTACTGTCAATTTTATAGTGGAAAGTTGTAATAGCAGCTAGGTGGACTTTGATGGAGCTAAAAGAAAGGCCAGATTGTTTGAGGTCCAACGGGTAGTCAAGTATAAGAGGAAGAGGTGCATACATAGGAGGCAGTTATTTAGTTAAGCACCATTGTGTAAATCGCTTCCACTTTCGGAGATAGGTGGTGCGAGTAGATTGGTTTCGGCTATGTAAGAGCACTCTTTGAACTTTATCAGAGCATGCTAATTCATTTTGGGAGAACCATGTAGGAACCAAGCTTTGAGGTGAAGCATGGACAGGTTGGGGTGGAGAAATTGGCTGTGTTGCTGCAATAGGAGGTTCGGAATGAGAGGCAACGAGATTGGTGGTCGAGTTGACATCCTGGTGAGGAATGGGAACCACAGTTGTCTAGGCCATGCCGGGGCAATCAGGATCACCTTGGCACGATCTGTTCATATTTTTGTCAGAACCCTGTGGAGAATCGGGATCGGGGAAAAGCATAGAGTAAGTTCCGGTGCCACGGAATCATAAATGCATCTCCCAGAGAGTGTTTGCCGAGTCCTGCTCTGGAGCAAAATTTGGGGCATTTTGTGTTTTGCGCAGTTGCAAAGAGGTCTATGGTTGGGTAGCCCCAAATGCGGAATACATTGGTGATGATCATTTCATTTATCTCCCATTTGTGGTCCCAGGGAAAGCGTCTGCTTAATTCGTCCACTGTGGTATTCATAGCCCTGGGAAGGTAGGCGGCTGATATCCGGATATTGTTCACAAGGCACCAGTTCCAGAGTTTCATAGCTTCTGTGCAAAGCAAATGAGAGCAAGCTCCTCCCTGCCTGTTTACATAGAACATACAGGCGATGTTGTCTGTCATTATCTGTACATGTTGATTCTGGATTAATGGGAGGAAGTGATGGCAGGCATTGCTTATAGCTCGAAGTTCCAGGATATTTATGTGCAGGGAGGTTTTTGTTGGAGACCATAGCCCCCGGGGTTGTGTGATATAACATGTGAGCACCCCACCCTGTGAGGAATGTGTTGGTAGTCATTATTATGGTTGGAAACTCCTGGAGAAAGGGGACTCCAGAGCAGAGGTTGGAGGGAACTGTCGACCATAGGAGACAGTCTTTGACTCAGAAAGGTATGGATAGGGGTTTGTTTAGGGCATGCACATTGGGTCTGTAAACCGTGGCCAACCAAGCTTGGAAGCACCTCATGTAGAGTCGTGCATTTTGGACCACGAAAGTGCACAAGGCCATGTGACGTAGTAGTTGTAAACAGTCTCGAGTGGTGACTTGAGGACTGTTGCGAAGTTTTGTTGCCAGCTGCTTTATGGTGTTAAAGTGATCGGACGGGAGAGATGCTATTCCCGTCTGGGAATCGAGGTGTGCTCCAATGAACTCCAGGTGCTGGGTAGGAATTAATGTGGATTTGTCGTTGTTTATTTGTAAGCTGAGGGATAGGAAACAATCGATGGTGAGTTGAATGAATCGAAGCGCTTCGTCGAGCATTGAGGCTTTGAGGAGGCAGTCGTCTAGGTAAGGAAATATTATGACTCCTTGCTTCCTGAGGTGGGCAGTAACTACGGCCAGGAGCTTGGAAAAAACACGGGGGGACAGTGGATAGGCCAAAGGGTAGTACCCTGTATAGAAAATGTGTCGAGCCGAGGGTGAAATGAAGGAAGCGTCTGTGGGCTGGCTGTATTGTCACATGAAAATAGGCGTCCTGTAGGTAGATGGCTGAAAACCAATAGCCCTGCTCCAGTGCTGGGATTATGGTGGCGAGGGTAACCATTTGGAACTTTTGCTTCTTGATAAAATTGTTGAGCCGCCTGAGGTTGAGGATTGGCCGCCATCCCCCGGTTTTCTTTTCTGTTAAGAAATAATGGGAGTAAAACCCCTTCCCTTGGTGTCTTTCGGGCACAAGCTCCACTGCTCCCAATAGAAGGAGATGTTGTACTTCTTGCAGGAGCAGTTGCTTGTGAGAGGGGTCCCTGAAGAGGGACGGGGAGGATGTGTGGGTAGGAGGCATGGATAGGAAGGGGATGGAATAGCTAAGTGTGATGACCTCTAAAACCCACTTGTCGGTGGTAATGTTGTGCCATTGATGGAAGAATGGTTGTAGGCGGTGTCCAAAAGTAGGGACAGGCAGTGTAAGCGCTGAAGTGGGAACATTGTTTTCGAAACCCTCAACCAAGGCTTCAAATCTGCTTGTTAGTCAGAGGGGGTTGAGACACTGCCACGGAATTGGGGCGGCGATGCTAGTATCTGGGTCTCTGGCATTGTTGCTGTTGGTGGTCGTGTGATCTCTGGAAGTGCTGGGTATATGTTGGGTAGCGTGGACATTGGTAAGATTGGTATCTATATTGTCGCTTTCTGGTCATAGAGGTTTGTATTCCTAAGGACCGGAGAGTTGCTCTTGAATCCTTCATTGAGTGAAGGATGTCGTTCGTTGTGGAGGCAAAGAGTTTGTTGCCATCGAATGGAAGATCTTCAATAGTAGTCCGGACCTCTCGAGGAAATGAAGAGGAAGAGAGCCACGAATGTCGGCGCATGACTACTGCTGTAGTGGTGGATCTTGCTGCGTGTTGGCCACATCGAGGGCTGCTTGAAAAGCAGTACGTGATATGATTTGTTCCTCAGAGACTAAAGCAGTGAATTGTGGTTTCTTTGCTTCTGAAATGTCCTCAATAAAGTCCATGAATTTGTTGTAATTTTTGTGATCATATTTTGCCAGAACAGCCATATAATTAGCAATTTGAAATTGTAGGGTGGAAGATGAGTATACTTTACATCCAAGCAGATCTCAACACTTACTGTCTTTATCGGCTGGGGTGGAGCGGGGATACTGGTGCTTATTCTTTTGGTTGACTGCATCAACTACCGGCGAATTAGGCACTGGATGAGTGAAAAGAAATTCAGAGCCTTTGGAAGGGATGAAGTACTTGCGGTCCGTTCATTTGCAGGTAGGTAAGTTTGCAGCAGGAATCTGCCAGATGGCTTTGGCG
Organism: Natator depressus; assembly: GCF_965152275.1. NCBI lineage: Eukaryota > Metazoa > Chordata > Testudines > Cheloniidae > Natator > Natator depressus. The sequence continues at coordinate 143,548,012 of NC_134235.1, read as the reverse complement.
GGTTCCAGAAGGGCTGGGTTGATCGGCAATGCAATCCTGGAAGAAGAAGAAGGCTGCAGGATGTCCGTTAACTCATGCTGCTGTTCAGGAACCTCCTCCAGATTAATTCTTAATTCACTGGCCACTCTTTTGAAAAGGTCTTGAAATTTTGAAAAGTCATCTGAAGATGACGGGGGAGGAGGAAGCAGGGCTTCGTCAGGCATAAAACTGGGTCTACTGGGTTAGAGACAGGTCATGCCTGATTCTGCACTTGTGATGGTGCTGTCTGGTGACCGGCATCAGTGGCAGGTTCATGAGCTTGTGGTGCCAGGCCAGTGTCAGGCCTGGTTGAGGTGCCATAGCGAGTGTGGTCTCAAGGATAAGATGCCACGGGGCCCAATATTGCCACTGTGATAGGAAGGGCATAGGTGGTGCCATCCATGGGTTTACACACCATGGGGCAGGATCCTGAGAGTAGGACGAGGTGATGTTTCTATGACTTCTATTAATTGGGGTCTCAGGATGAGAGACTTCATATGGTGAATAATCCTCCTAGAAACCAGCTTCCTCCTCACTGGAGGAAGGCTTTTCGGACCCTGGCTGAGCATTTGGCGAGAAGTAGGCATTCAGTAAGGGTGACTGCAGAATGGGTGACACAAGCAGGTCACTTGACTGCATAAATTGGAGTGCTGAAGCGCCTGTGTGGTGAGGGCTGTGTGAGAGGAATTTGCTGCGATGAAAAGTTCCTCTGCACCTATGTCTTTAAAGTTGTTTGCTGCCAGCCTGCTCAGCAGGTGTTGGTGCTGGTAGAGCAGTGATAGCCTGTGGGGGGTCATGCACATCCGCATGTGTTGGCACCGCTTTCACCGTGGTGCTGAAAGGTGTCATCTGAGAGGCAGGCAACTAGAAGCCTGAAGCCTCGGCACTGGAGCTTTGTGCTATCACCGCAGCCACAGGCGGGTTTTGCGTGGTACTGGAGGAGCCCGGCGGATCAAAATTGCTCAGCCAGGGAAGTGCTGGGAGGGAGGCGGTAGACCTGCCGGGAGAAGCCTTGTCCCGTGAAGTTTGCTTTGAGGGTGACAGAAGGTGATTTTTTTTTTGAAGTTTTCTTCATCTTCTTAGAGGTGGGGGGGCTGTGGTGTGGAGCAGAGCTGGAATCAGGCCCTGGGTCTGAAGCTGACCCTAAGGATTTTTGCAGCAGGAGCAGCTTTAGCCTCAACTCCCTGTCCTTTCGTGCCCTAGACTTAAGTTTGCTGCAGTGGGGACATTTTGGGGGGATGTGGGACTCCCCCAAACATTTTATGCATTTTGAATGGCCATCTGACAGAGGGATGGCATCCTTACAATTAGAGCAGCGCTTAAAGCCTGGGGAGCCAGGCACATCAGAAGCGGCTGCGCTGACAGGAACTAGGAGACTTTTTTTTCTTTTCTTTTCTTTTTTTTAAGAGAGAAACTAACACACACTACTGGTAACATTAATAACTAACACTATTGGTTACAAATTAACTATCTAAAAGGGTAAGAGTAACAAGGGAGAAAAAGTTTTCTAACAAGTCTGCTGAGCTCCATCTCAGGCCAGGGATGATAGAGAAGGAATTGAGGAGACTGGTCGCGCACGTGTACTATAAAGGTACACTCGGAGGGCGGAAGGGGGCAAGTTCTGCGCGTGCGCGACTGGTACAAGTACTGCTGTAAAAATCTCCGAGGGAAGGCGAAGGGACGCACCAACACCTAGAGTGGAGCACCCACAGGGACAGCTCTCGAAGAAGTCATCTTTACCAGTCCTTTACATAGTGAAGAATGCTTGTCCTTCTGCACCAACTCTGCTGTGCTGGCTGGTTAGCTCCACGTACTATCTGCATAGAAGGGGCAGTAGTGGCTCCTTCTCCCCTCTGGAGTGTTACTTATAATATGGGTAGCTAGTGCAGAGGAATAAAAGAGGAGCCTTATGTCCCCCTTACTCTCCTGCAAGGAAACATAAAGAAAGTAACAATCTTGCCCTAAATACAGACACATCCAATGAAATGCAGGTGGAAGGTTAAAAACCAACTGGAACAACAGACTGCACAACAATGGAATCATGGGAAGTCTAATGATATATTAAAACTGTAAAATGTTAACACTTGAGGGATACTAACAAGCTTTTTTAGTCAACTAACCTATCCATACATGGCTTTGCATATGAAATTTCTGTTGGGTCTTCCACTCTTCTCCACTTCACTGTTGCTTCTGTTTCAACATTTTCTATCATTTCAATTCTATCCTTGACCTTTAAAATATATCAAACTTTAAATGTTTCTGTTCTTTTTATTTTTAATATAAAAACTCATTTTCCAAGAAAAATATAAATATAAGCTAATCATTTTACTTTTACTGATTCAGCTTTGTATTTATTTTTTATAAATGCCTGGCTCTTTATTTTTAAATAGAAATATTAATTTAAATTTAAACATCAACTGAGTGATTGTATACTTATATTATTTCACAGAACTTTCAAAATATAACACATGATGGAAACCCAGTAACCATTAATGGTCAAAATATTAAGCTCTCTAGCCAAACAAAAAAGACATGACACTCCAGACAACCATGTTCAGAACTGCTTAACACAGAGAGTTGCTGTGATATGGGATTTTAGAGGTGGTGGGAAAAGAGAGTAAGGGCCTGATTTTTGAAGTCTTTCAGTTGCCTAAAGATGCAGATAGGCACCTAATGGGATTTTCAAAAGCACATGTGCATTGATTTCAACATGAGTTAGGTTCCTAAATACTTCTGAAAATCCCACTAGGCATGTTTCTGCATCTTTAGGCACCTAAGTACCTTTAAAAATCTGGCCCTAAGGCCCCACTCCTACAAAGCACTTCAGAATTAGCTTAATGTTTTCCTCTAATGTACAACATACTTAGTATTTAGGAAAGAACTTCATTATTTTAAAAATATTTACTGAAAGGCAGATTCAACTTATGGAGGAAAACCATTTAACAGACCAATTTAGAGTCAATGTTGGACTTGTGTATTAATCTTAGTACAAAATATGCCTTTTTGCAATCATTTTGAAATATGCATATCATTTAAAATTAATAACTCCCTGGTCAATAATGTCATCGTGAAATGTATGTGGCAACATTATATGTAAAGTTATAAACAAATTGAAATTAGGTCTGATGTGTTTACCAGGCAAGTCTGAGTAAACTAGTTTCTCAAACACAAAAGACAAGCTTACACCTCTTGCCAGGTATCAAAGTTGATGGGCAATCACTTGTCAAGAGGCTATTCTTTGGCAAAACAGGGGGAGCAGGAACAAATGGATCTGCATTTTAGCAAACAGCGGCATTGAACCTTTTTCACCACTAAACTCCTTGTCTCTGTCCTCACAGCAGGAATTAAGTTTATCTAGTGGTAACCCTCAGGAAAATGCATTTCAAAAGGGGACTGGACTAGAACGGGGAAGTACAAAAATACCCCAATGTAACTCTCCCTATCCACCTCTCTCTCTTTCACCTAAGACAACAAAAGAAACAGCCCTTGGACTTTGGGAGAAGATCCTGGCCTGAGAATTTGGTCAGCAAAGTTACTGGGAGCATATGGTAAGGGACTGCACCTTGAATCAAGTCTAGTTTGTTAAGTTTTAGTACTAAAAAGCATTTTATCTTTATTTCTCTTGCAAACATTTCTGGCTTTAGTGCCTTATACTTGTACTCATTTAAAACCCATATCTTTGTAGTTAAATAAACTTGTTTTATTCTTTAATCCAATGGTGTGTCTACACTGAAATGCATGGGTAACTACATTTAAAGTAGCGAACTGTTAGATACTGACGGGCAACAGACTGAAAATACCTGAACTGTCCAAGAGAGGGCTGGACAGTGCAGAACATATATTTGCAGGGGGGGAGGGGAAATTTGGTTCTAGGAGTATGTTGCTGTCAACCGGCAAGTAGTAACCAAAGCTGCTGGAAGCCAGAGTGTGGATGGTGTGCTGCTGACAAGCTGCTGGAGTCAGAGTTGCTGGACCAGGGCTCAGAGTAACAGCCGTGTTAGTCTGTATTCGCAAAAAGAAAAGGAGTACTTGTGGCACCTTAGAGACTAACCAATTTATTTGAGCATGAGCTTTCGTGAGCTACAGCTCACTTCATCTCACGAAAGCTCATGCTCAAATAAATTGGTTAGTCTCTAAGGTGCCACAAGTACTCCTTTTCTTTTTGGACCAGGGCTGTGGCTATACACAGACACTCAGGGTGTGACTTGCTGGCAGGCTGATTGTGAGCAACCCAAGCTGGAAGCTACCAGAGCAAAGCATTGTGAGGCACCCGAGGTTGCAGAGCAGGGGCAACACAGCCCCTCACTGGTCTGGATTACAACCCGGAATATCTGACCATTGAAGACAATGGGTTTTGGATCAGGCCTCCTTTGCTTCAAGGTAAACACATGCTGAAATGTCTTGTTGGACTGGGACCTAAAAGGGGAGAGATATGGAGTTGTTGGGGTGGCGGGCTTGCAATTCCAAGCAGTATGTTTTTCTACATTCCCTTCTCTGGCCCATGTACCATAAAACTCAAAGAAAGCATTACTTACAAAGTAACAAGCATCCATATTTACTTCTTTTCCTGTAATATATAATACAGTAAATATTTAGGAAAGAACTCCATTACTTAATTTTAAAATATATTTACTGCAGCACAGCTTAATTTCATGGAATTAAACAAGCAATTTAGAGTCAATGTGGGATTTACATACTACATGCTGAAACTGAGAAATTGGCATATAGTCTGCTTGGGTGAAAGCAGTCTTTTGGAATTAGAAGTCTAGCCTATAAAGCAGGGGTGGAGAAACTTTTTGGCCTAAGGCCGACATCGGGATATGGAAATTGTATGGTGGGCCATGAATGTTCACGAAATTGGGGGTAGAAGCGTGGGAGGGGGTGAGGGCTCTGGGATGGGGCTAGAAATGAGGAGTTCAGGCTGCAGGAGGGAGCTCCGGGTTGGGATACGGGGGGGGGGGGGAAGGCTCTGGAGTGGGGCTGGGGATGAAGGGTTTAGGGTTCAGGAGGGGGCACCAGGCGGGGATTGAGGGGTTTGGAGGGCGGGAGAGAGATCAGGGCTGGGGCAGGAGGATAGAGTACAGGAGAGGGGTGTGAGGGCTCTGGGGTGGGGCCAGGGATGAGGAGCTTGGGGTACAAGAGGGGGCTCTGGGCTGGGATCAAGGGGTTCGGAGGGCAGGAGGGAGATCAGGGCTCTGGCAGGGGATTGGGTCGTGGGGGGGGGGACTCAAGGGTGCAGGCAGCTCCTGGAAGCATGTGCCCTTCCGGCTCCGAGGCGCAGCCAGGCAGCTCTGCATGCTGCCCCATCCGCAGGCGCCACCCCTGCAGGTCCCATTGGCCAGGAACCGTGACCAATGAGAACTGTGGGGCAGCGCCTGTGGATAGGGCGGTGCGCAGAACTGCCTGGCCATGCCTCCTCATACTACGTAGGAGCCGGGGGGGTGGGGGTCGAGCCAGAGGGGCAGTCGTGCCAGCTGCTTCCTGGAACCTGCATGGAGCAGGGCAAGCCCCCGAACCCACTCCCCAGCTTGAGCAGGGCAAACCCCAATTCTGCTCCCCGGCGGGAGCTGAAGACCGGATTAAATGGTCTGATGGGCCAGATGTGGCTCGCAGGCCATAGTTTGCCTGCCCCTGCTATAAAGACTACATACTGGAGGAGGAGAGTCAGTTGATCTTTAGGAACTAGCTAAACATTGGTAAGTGAAAAATAAGGGTAATTATTTAGTTTATATTGTTTAGCATAGATTATAATATTCTATTTTCAGACAAACTACATTAAAATGGAGTTAAGGTGAAGACTATATATTACAGCAGTTGTTTTTCACATGGAGCTGTTGCACAGTCGTCTATGGTTTTCTTTTCTTAGCATGAGAGTAAATATTCAGTCTTGGGAAGACATGCTATAATGTTGTTAGTTTTAGATTATGCAAGGGTCTATGTAGAGGCAGTGGTCCTTGGAGAGGGAGTTGTGTGAGCAGTAGGAGAGTTGGCTCTCTGTCTTGTTCTTGGATTAGAGTCAATTCTTGAGGCAGAATTGCTCTCTGGGAACAGGCATTGGCATTTGGCTAGGATTGCTGAAGGAAAGAATTGCCCTTCATGCTGTGCATGAATACCTCTGTTCCAGAACTGGTATCTATGTAAATAAAACAAGTTATGCTTCAAATATATCTAGATTCTGTATCGCTGATTTCTCCTCCACTGGGCAACCAACTGGAAAGCCCTACCTACCACCACTTGGCAAAGAGATGACACTGGTGTCAGACCAGGGCACTGATGTGAGAAGAAGGGGAAACAATCTGAATAACATACATTAAATGGCTGTTATAACTATCCACCAAATACACAATATATCCAGGGAATTCAGAGTTGAAAATTAAACTTAAAAGAAACCTAGATATTTTAAGGTATGGAAATGAACAGTCAGGACATCAAAACAACCTTAAAGCTGTCCTCTAGCAATAATGGGGGGTATGGGATGGGAAGGATGTAATGTGCCTTTAAATATACTCAACCTTAACTCATCTAATTTGTGATCACAAATTATGTGTTAATTATAGTTGTATGGTTATTACATGATATCACTATAAAGCAAAATTAAATCCGTTTAGGTGCCTTAAATATATATATTTTTTAATTTAACTTTTCAAATCAGATTCACCAGTACTTTCTAGCTTCTTTACACTGCTCTGGACTAGGACAAAGCAGCTAGATCATATTGGCCAGTTAAATTGCGTTTGCAGCTGCTTTGCATTCTAGAGAAGCATCGAGCAGGATGAGTGTACACCCAAGTTCCCCTTCCTTCTGCCCCCCATTCCTCTGCACCACCAACCCCATACAAGTAGATCTTTTCTCTTCGCCTGATGAGTAGATCTCATGCAATGGTAGTTGTCAAGGTTCCTTCCCCACTCTGAACTCTAGGGTACAGATGTGGGGACCTGCATGAAAACTCCCTAAGCTTACTTTTACCAGCTTAGGTTAAAACTTCCCCAAGGTATAAACTATTTTACCTTTTGTCCTTGGACTTTCGCTGCCATCACCTAACGTTTAACCAGTATTATTAGGAAAGACTCCGTTTGGAAACGTCTTTCCCCCCAAAATCCTCCCAAACGTTACACCCCCCTTTACTGCGGAAGGCTTGATAAAAATCCTCACTAATTTGCATAGGTGACCACAGACCCAAACCCTTGGATCTTAAGAACAATGAAAAACCATTCAGTTTCTTAAAAGAAGAATTTTAATAGAAGAAAAAGTAAAAAAAATCACCTCTGTAAAATCAGGATGGTAGATACCTTACAGGGTAATTAGATTCAAAACATAGAGAATCCCCTAGGCAAAACCTTAAGTTACAAAAAGACACAAAAACAGGAATATACATTCCATTCAGCACCGCTTATTTTCTCTGCCATTTAAAGAAATCAGAATCTAACGCATATCTAGCTAGATTACTTACTAAGTTCTAAGACTCCATTCCTGTTCTGTCCCTGGCAAAAGCATCACACAGACAGAGAAAGAGGCTTTGTTTCTCTCTCCCCCCAGCTTTTGAAAGTATCTTGTCTCCTCATTGGTCATTTTGGTCAGGTGCCAGCGAGGTTATCCTAGCTTCTTAATCCTTTAGAGGTGAAAGGGTTTTGCCTCTGGCCAGGAGGGATTTTAATGGTGTTTACCCTTCCCTTTATAGTTATGGCATGCCCCCCAAATCACAGATAGGGTGAAACACTGGCTGGGATATCTTCCTGGACCTCTAAGAGAAAACAGAGTTAATAAGACACATGCACCTCTAAATATACTACCAAGTATATAAAGACTAACAATATTTTCCACATCTCAAGGACAATTTTAACCAGTTGATTCTGGGAAACTTTCACAGGAGAGTGCATCAGCCACTTTATTAGAAGCTCCTGAGATGCGTTGGATGTCGAAAACAAAATCTTGGAGAGCTAAACTCCACCGAATAAGTTTTTTTGTTATTTCCCATGGCGGTATGAAGCCACTGTAGCACAGCATGGTCGGTTTGCAGGTGGAAACACCATCCCCAAACATATGGGCGTAGCTTTTCCAGAGCATAGACAATGGCGTGACATTCTTTTTCACTGACTGACCAGTTGCTTTCCCTCTCAGACAGCCTCTTGCTGAGAAACACTACAGGGTGGAATTCTTGATCCAGTCATTCCTGCATTAAAACTGCTCCCACACCATGCTCAGACACATCTGTGGTTACTGGAAACGGTTTGTCAAAGTCTGGGGCCCTTAGCGCAGGGTCAGACATGAGTGTCACTTTTAAGCTGGTTAAAGGCCTTCTGACACTCTTTGGTCCACTGAATGGCATTTGGCTGTTTCTTTTTGGTTAGGTCTGTCAGTGGGGTGGCGATTTGGCTGTATTGCGGTACAAATCGCCTGTAATAACTGGCCAAGCCTAAGGATTGAACCTGTTTCTTTGACTTTGAGACAGGCCACTTTTGGATAGCATCCACTTTGGCCTGTAGGGGACTGATAGTTCCTTGACCCACCTGGTGTCCAAGGTAAGTCACTCTGTTTAGGCCTATTTGACACTTCTTAGCCTTAACAGTTAGTCCTGCCTCCCTTATGTGCTCGAAGACTTTTTGTAGATGTTCCAGGTGTTCTGCCCAAGAATCCGAAAATATGGCCACATCATCAAGGTAGGCAACTGCATATTCTCCTAATCCCGCTAGGAGACAATCTACAAGTCTTTGGAAGGTGGCGGGTGCATTCCGCAGCCCGAAAGGGAGTACATTAAATTCATACAGCCCAACATGCGTGGCGAAGGCTGACCATTCCTTGGCAGATTCATCTAGCAGTACCTGCCAGTACTCCTTGGTTCAGTCCAAGGTAATGATGAACTGGGCCCGTCCCAGTTTCTCCAATAGCTCATCTGTGCGTGGCATTCGATACTTCTCTGGGCGAGTTACAGCATTTAGCTTACGGTAGTCCATGCAAAAACGAATCTCCCCATCGGGTTTGGGAACTAGAACCACTGGAGATGCCCATGCACTGCCAGAGGGGCGGATTACCCCCATCTGTAGCATATCCTGGATCTCCCGTTCTATAGCAGTTTTAGCTTGAGGAGACACCTGGTAAGGTTGGACTTTAATTGGGTGAGCATTACCTGTGTCAATGGAGTGGTATGCCCGTTCAGTCAGTCCTGGGGTGGTTGAGAACATCGGCGCGTAGCTAGTGCACAGCTCCTGGATCTGCTGTCGTTGCATATGTCCAAGGGTCATGGAGAGGTTCACCTTTTCCATGCCACCAGCACCTTTCCCTTCATAGTAGACACCTTCAGGCCACTCAGCATCCTCTCCTCCCTGGGCTGTAAACTGACAAACCTTTAATTCTCTGGAATAAAAGGGCTTTAGAGAATTAATATGGTATACCTTAGGCTTTCGGTTGGAGGTGGGGAATGCTATGAGATAATTAACAGCTCACAGGCACTCCTGGACCATGAATGGCTCTTCCCACGATGCTTCCATTTTATGGGCCTGGAGTGCCTTTAAGACCATGACCTGGTCCCCTACTTCAAAGGAACACTCTCTGGCATGTTTATCATACCAGGCTTTTTGCTCTTTTTGAGCATCCTTTAGGTTTTCTTTAGCAAGGGCTAGAGAGTTTCGGAGGGTGTTTTGTAGGTTGGTTACAAAGTCCAGAATGTTAGCTCCTGGAGAAGGTGTAAGTCCCTCCCATTGCTGCTTCACCAACTGTAATGGCCCCTTAACCTCGTGGCCATATACAAGTTCAAATGGTGAAAACCCTAAACTAGGATGTGGTACAGCTCTGTAGGCAAAGAGCAACTGCTGCAACACTAGATCCCAATCATTGGACTGCTCATTTACGAATTTACGTATCATGGCCCCCAAAGTTCCATTAAACTTCTCCACCATGCCATTTGTTTGATGGTGGTAAGGAGTGGCAACCAAGTGATTTACCCCATGAGCTTCCCAAAGGCTTTCCATAGTTCCTGCCAGGAAATTAGTTCCTGCATCTGTGAGGATGCCGGAGGGCCAACCTACCCTGGCAAAAATGTCTGTTAGTGCCTGGCACACACTTTTAGCCCTGGTGTTGCTTAGAGCTACTGCTTCTGGCCATCGGGTGGCAACATCCATGAAAGTCAGCTTTCCTCTGGGTGTCTTTTTCGGAAAAGGACCCAGAATAGCCACAGCTACTCACTGAAATGGAACCTCAATGATGGGGAGTGGCTGGAGAGGGGCTTTGACCTGGTCTTGGGGTTTTCCCACTCTTTGGCATTGTCAAGGTTCCTCCCGCACTCTGAACTCTAGGGTACAGATGTGCGGACCTGCATGAAAACCTCCTAAGCTTACTTTTACCAGCTTAGGTTAAAACTTCCCCAAGGTACAAATTAATTTTATCCTTTGTCCTTGGAATATCCACTGCCACCACCAAACTCTAACTGGGTTTACTGGGAAACGTAGTTTGGACACGTCTTTCCCCCCAAAATCCTCCCAACCCTTACACCCTACTTCCTGGGAAAGGTTTGGTAAAAATCCTCACCAAGTTGCATAGGTGACCACAGACCCAAACCCTTGGATCTGAGAACAATGAAAAAGCATTCAGTTTTCTTACAAGAAGACTTTTAATAGAGATAGAAGTAAATAGAAGTAAAGAAATCACCTCTGTAAAATCAGGATGGTAGATACCTTACAGGGTAATTAGATTCAAAACATAGAGAATCCCTCTAGGCAAAACCTTAAGTTACAAAAAAGACACACAGACAGAAATAGTCATTCTATTCAGCACAATTCTTTTCTCAGCCATTTAAAGAAATCATAATCTAACACATACCTAGCTAGATTACTTACTGAAGTTCTAAGACTCCATTCCTGTTCTATCCCCCGCAAAAGAAGCATACCAACAGACACACAGACCCTTTGTTTCTCTCCCTCCTCCCAGCTTTTGAAAGTATCTTGTCTCCTCATTGGTCATTTTGGTCAGGTGCCAGCGAGGTTACCTTTAGCTTCTTAACCCTTTACAGGTGAGAGGATTTTTCCTCTGGCCAGGAGGGATTTTAAAGGGGTTTACCCTTCCCTTTATATTTATGACAGGCATACTTCACAAGACCGGACATAGGTAGAAACATCCTTGCCCATTCCCTCCCAGTGGAATGACTTCCCCAAACGGTCTTTGGTCCTGTTCACCCCAGCATGGCCACTAGGATGATCATGAGCTAAGCTCAAGAGCTTGACCTGGTACTTAGTTGGAACTACCAACTGTCTCTGAGGATGCCAGTCTTCCTGGTGTCCACCAGAAAGAGTTTCCTTGTATAAAAGTCCTCTTTCTACAACAAACCTGGATCGATTAGAAGAGCTGAGAGGCGGTGAGTTGCTCCGTGCCGCCGCCCAAGCTCTCTGGAGGCTTTCATCTGCTTCCTGTTCGGTCTGGAACTCTTCCCTTGATGCTGGAGACGTCAGTTCCTCATTAGATAGTGGAGCTATGCTTGGTCCCTTTGGAAGCGATGTAGGGGATGGGGCTGCTTCTGTTGACTGTGAACTGCTCTCCACTGGTGCACTATGTTGGGGTTCAGGCTCCGGCTGAGCCTCTTGTGTAGGTTTATCGGCTGCTGCCGGTTCAGGTTCGGTGGGGCCCTCTGGTGGTGGGGTTGCAAGTAGTGGGTTCAGTGCTTGCAATGGTTCTGGTGCTGGTTTTTCCGCTGGTTCTGGTTCTGAGACTGGCTCTGTCTGGGTCTCTGTGACTGGATCCACTACTGCTGTTGCAGACGATGGCATGGGGTCCAGTTCCATTATCTCTGACCGGGTCCTGATAGAAGTTTCCGGAACAGAGCTAGGCATGACAGCTTGCTTAGCCTGGCTGTGGGTGACCATTCCCACCCTCTTGGCTCACTTCACATGATTGGCCAAGTCTTCCCCCAACAGCATGGGGATGGGATAATCATCTTAGACTGCAAAAGTCCACGTTCCTGACCAGCCCTTGTACTGGACAGGCAACTTGGTTGTAGGCAAATTGAAAGAGTTGGACTTGAAAGGTTGAATCATCACTTGGATCTCTGGGTTGATTAAATTGGGGTTTACTAAGGAAGCATGGATAGCCAACACTTGTGCTCTGGTGTCCCTCCATGCAGTAAACTTCTTCCCGCCGACACTCACAGTTTCCCTCCGCTCCGAGGGTATCTGGGAGGTATCTGGGCCTGAGGACCTCTGGTGTGATTCCGGTGCAATGAACTGTCATCTGTTGGGGTTCTTGGGGCAGTTGGCCTTTACATTCCCCTGCTCATTACATTTAAAACATCGTCCAGCTGACGGGTCACTGGGGCGAGCTGGGTTGCTGGAGAACGGTGTGGCGGGACAATAAGGTGGCTGGAGGGTTCCTTCGGGGGTAGCTGGTGCCTTGGGCTGCCCCTGGTAGTAGGGTGTGGTCTGGTATCCGCTTCTGGTATCCACTCCAACTGCGACCAGTTATTTTCTTTTCTGCCACCTCCACCCATTTGGCTCCAATCTCCCCCCGCCTCGATTACAGTTTTGGGCTTCCCATCTAGGATGTATCTTTCTAGTTCCTCAGGAACACCCTCTGAGAACTGCTCCATTTGCATTAGGAAGGGCAAATCTTCTGGAGATTTAACACTTGCTCCTGATATCCAGGCATCCCAATTTTTCACAATTTGGTAGGCCTATCGGGTAAATGACACGTCTGGTTTCCACCTTAGGGCTTCTAGCTGTGCGGAATTCCTCCTGCTTCTCTTCTCTTCAGTGGTCATAGTCTGCCTATCCTCATGTCTCCAACTGTGTAGAAGGCTGCCGTGAATTCTTGCCTCTGGTACTTACGAACTGTCAGGCCTCCTCAAAGGCTTCCTCTCTCAATTATTCCTTTGTGGCCAGTTCCATTCTTTCTTCAACATGAGGTACAGGTGTTTCCCAAAGCTGGGTGTCTACGAACTTACCAGCTTCTCCGATTCTTAGTAGCATCTCACCTTGCTCCTCTAAACCAAGAATGTTTTCCTCCAGCACAGCCATCAACTTGCATGGCTTGTAGTTGAGGTCCTGCTCTGAAGTGGTCTTCTCTGCTAAACTTCTCCTCTCCCTGCAGTAGCCAGGGCTGGCCTGGGGCCAACGGGACTTACATTATCAGTGGGAGAGACCTGGCTCCGGATACCATGAACAATGATGATTGCTTTGTATATGGATCTATCCTTCAGAGGGATCAATACGGCCTGGGCCAGTACAGATAGTGTGGTCAGCACATCAGTAAGTATCAAGATGGGGGTTTTCTGTGCAACCTTGATGTTCTTCCACTTCCCTTAAGAGTTTCAAGTTCATGGTCCATGTCATACTCCCATTGGGCCATCGACAGAAATGAGGGAGGTTCCCAGGAGCAGAGGCTCTGCTGCAGGCCTCTGAAGGAGAAAAGGGGTAGTCCTCCTCCAATGGCAGAAATGATCTTTCTGCTGCACTCTGCCTTTAAGTCATTACCAAGGCAGCCTGATGACAATTTCCCAGAGCTGATCAAATAGGGGTGATCCTAGAACCATTGGTACAGTCCTTCAGTGTTATACGGGGCACTATGATCCTAAGAGTCCCTTTATGCCAACTGGCAAAGAGCACACCGAAAATATTGTTATCAGAATATTTAGCCTGTGTCTTGAAAACTGATCATCATTGTGTGGTGTATGTATAGGTTGTGTATAAAAAGTTACATACGTGTGCTGGAAATATGTTCTTAAAAATGTTTTGGAGGCAGCTTATAAACAAGCCTGCCCTAGACAAAGGAATGTGGATTTATCTGTCTACATGGATCAAGCTAACAGACAGATGACAAAACAGCCTGGCTTGATTACAAGCATGGGAAAATAAAAGTACATTTGCATCTCAGGGAAACAAAGTGATCAAGCCAATCAAAAAAGCAAATTGACCAGAAATTGAAGAAGGAGCTTGGCACCTACACTCCAAAGAACAAGGATCAGGGGAGAGGAACTTTGTCTGGTCTTACTTTTCAAGGCATACACTTCAAAGATTTATGGACTACAAAAGGGAAGAAATGTGGTGTTATCCATCACTGTAGGGCCAACGGGGCCAGGGCTCTTCTGTGAAAGGTGGCTCCCCCAACCATGTGGGTTGAGGATGCTGAGAACTGAGTGGAGGTGAGAAATTGCCTGAGATCAGAATTGTAGTCTGTTAAGTTTTAGACACTAGAAAGAAACCATTTTCTGTTTCTGTTGTCTCTGCTTAGTGTCACTTTAGATCTCCAGTCTTTACTAATGAACTTATTATTGTTTTATTACAAATTAATCTCTGTGCTGTTCTACTAAAGTGAGGTGTGCATTCTCAGTTGAGCCAGCAGGCTGGTGTATCTTCTGTTCTTTTGGAGACAGTGGACTTGGTAGTTTCTGCAAGTGTACACTGATAGGCACTGGATACTGCAGAGGAACACTTTTTCAGGGGTTCAGGAACTGGGGTTCACTGAATGTTACCTGCAAGGCAAGATTAAGACTGCAGTGTCTCAAAGAGTTTCCTGGTGAGGTAGACAGACTGGTGTGGCAAGCAGCTGATACACACAGTTTAAGCTCCAGCAAAACTCTCTCTTGCTGAGGCAAAGGGGTAACACAGTGGCTTACTGTTCTGGGTGTCAAGAAAGCATCGCAGGCACCAATGTCAAGGATACACAGAGTTGCAGAATGGTATTACACAGTACCATCCTGGCTGAGGTCAATGACCTTGGTACCAGCATAGTTGGTGCCAAAGTGTTGGTGACCAACTTGCCATCAGAAGTAATGTGGTCCTTGGTTTAAAAGTGACCATTGGTACCAACCTAGACTTTGGTACCAAAGCATATGGACTTCATTTTAAGACTTGCTCATGGCAAAATCTTAGGAAAGGCTCTGCATCCCTGTTCCATGCAGGGGAATCAGTGCTGGTTGGAGTCTCTGGAGGGGTGCTCTTTACAACCTCTCTTGGGTGTCACCTGTAGTGCAGCTGATATGAGATTTAATTGGGTACCACAGGAGTTTGGTGTGGTGTCAAGGCTGGTTGGAGCACTGAAGTAACTGGAAGGGCCCAATAACGAGAGCTTTTTGGAGGATCTGACTCTGCCTGTGTTACAGTCTACCTGCATCGATCTCCCTAGGAGAAGGAGCTTCAGTTTCACCTCCCTGCTTCTGGGTCCTCCTTAAGAATGATCTGCATATAGAGCAGCATGCTGGTACATAGCCCTTTCCCAGAAATAGGCTCTGTGGCATGTCTGTTGCTGACTCCCATGGCTGAGCCTCATGATGGGTAAATTCTGAAGCCTGGCAATTTGGGTTCCATAATCTTGGATCATGTACAAGGGAGTATGTCCTTGTACAGTAGGATATATAGAGGGAGGGTCTGTACCAGGAGAGGAATTCCTAAACAAAAGAAACCCTATCACTATACTAAAGTAGAAAAAGAAAGTGTCAAATGGCAAAGAAAACCTAACAATATGCTAACTACAAAACTTTAAACTTCAGAAAGCTAAACTAGTTTCTCACTAGAGCAAAGAATGAGGATACTACATTGTCCCATGAGTCTAAATACATCAATCTCACAGATGCAATGCCTCCAAAGACTGTAGGGGAGACCTAGCTTCTCCCTGCCTATTCATACAGTACACTGCAACCATGTTTTGTAGGAAAATCTGCATAGGGTTGCCTCTGATTTGAGGAATAAAAATCCAAGAGATGATCTGATGGGTCCTTGTTCCGAAGTGTTTATGTGGAGCTTCAATTCCTGAAAGTCAAAGCTCTTACATGAACTCCCCCTCCCTATAATAATTTGAGCGGATGGTTGAAGAAAGGATCTCCCCTTCTAAATATTTTGAGAAATATTTATCATACTAATGACTCATTGATCTTAGGTTCTTTATTCTAGTAGAGAAATGCATAAGAACCAATAGCTGGAAGATAAAGCCTGAAAAAATCACATCAGAAATAAGGTACACATTTTTAACAAGAATGATTTAAGGTCTCGAAAATTTGCCTTACAGTGAGAGACAAAGAAGCTTCATTTATTTAAGTAATGCCAGAGAAGCTTATGAGGTGATATAATCAGAATCTACAAATACCTAGGTAGAAAAGAAATTTCTCATAGTACATGGCTCTTTAATCTAGCAGAAAAAGTCATAACAAGATAGAATGCTTACTTATCTCACAATAACTGTGGATCTTCAAGTTACATTGTTCATATGGATTCCACTTTTGAGGTATGTTAACACATGGAGATAAGGCTGTGATTCCCAGATCACATAAAGATACTCATGCTAGCACTCATTGAGCTGGCACACTAAAAATAGTAGTGTAGCTGCAGCATAGGCAGTAGCAGAATGGGCTAGCCTGGACCCTGTGGATACATATTCAGGGCACCAAGCCCATGATGCCACTATTGCAGCACATGCTACTGTGACCTTCGCTACTATCAAACTATCGCAATTATGTCTACACAAGCTGGGAATCACACCCCTAACTCCAAGTACAGATGTAACTTGGTGCACATGTGCCCCAAGCACACAAGGATGTGATTATTCATACCCTCAGCCAAATATGGGCAGCAGCTTAAAGGATAGTCACCTTCCCCTTTCACTGCATTTAAAGATTCCATTGTTGTTACTCCTGGGGGAATTCTGCGCAACTGCACATGCACAGAATTTATGTCCCCCGCCGATTTCTTTGCTTCCCCAGAGAAAAACGACTTTCTGATGCAAAGGGAAGCCACAAGAGCAGTCATTCGATCCTCCCCAGAAGTATGTTTCGGGCGCCCAGGGCAGCTGGCAAAGAGGTAAAACATTGTGGGGCAGGAGGCAGAACGGGGGAAGACCCGGCTTATGACTCCTACCCTGTGCCAGCTCAGCTCAGCTGCTAGTCTGGGCCGGGGAGGACGGGACTTCCTTTTCCCATGCATGGCATCCAGGATCAGGTCAGACCCACCACCAGACTTCTCCCCTGGCTGCAGGAAGCTCTGCAATGCCCCCCTGCTTCCTGCACCCATCGCTCCTCAGCTGCAGTGGGAAGGATCCCTCTACAGGGAGCTGCTCCCACATCCATGTGCCCCATTCATACCCAGACCCTCCTGCTGAGCCTCATCCCCCCACACTCAGCCTGGACAAGCCACCTGCACCCAGATCCCCACGCCACCAAGCCCCAACCAGTTGCACCTGGATCCTCACCCCACTAAGCCCTATTCCCCCAGCATCTGGACCTCCCATTGAGCCCCCCTACACCCACACACCCCTGCTGAGCTCTATATCCCACACACCGACCCCCTGCTGAGCCCAACCACCTTCACCTGGACCCCTTTGCAGAGTCCCATTACCATTGCACCCAGAACCCCCTAACCCCCCTATGCATCCAGATCCCCCACTGAGACGCCTCCACCCAGATTGCCCCACATAGAACCCTCTCAACCCACACTTGGATCCCCCCATGCTAAGCCCCTCCACATTTGGATCCTGCCTTGCTGAGCCTACCTGGTGCACCTGGCATGAAGGGGCAGGGCCCTAGAGTGTTTCTGGGGCAGGCCCCGTCCTTGCACTGTGTCAGGGTTGGGTGCAGCCTCACCACTGAGTCCATGCTGGGAGGGGTGGGCGGTAGTTGCACAGTGATTTCCCACCTCTATGCAGCCAGTGGCTTGTACTCCCCAATGCCATGCTGGAGCCTCCACATTTCTTTGACAAATAAATTTGCAGAATTTTAAAATATTGTGAGCAGAATTTTAATTTTTTGGCACAGAACGCCCTCAGGACTAAACTGTTGTAGACCTAGACACCCAACTCCTACATAGTGCCTATGTGGAAAACAAGGTCAAGAAAAAGCAGCAAATGTCTCAATTGTATTTCATGGGAAAGCCACCTTAGAATAGGAAAAATCAGTTGGTTTCATGTGACAATTGTGTCACGCTATAATAGTATACATTTGTTGCCAGTATTTCTTTAACCTTAACCTTACAAACTTACCAACAAATATATTTTGCTGAAATGAATTGAGTTCAACATACATAGTGCAAACATGAGGATACGGAGCAAGAAATGTATCCCCATGTTTGAATCTCAGTTTTGATACTCTCTCCCATTTACTTAAATCTGGATAGTGGAGTCAAGGCTTTAAAATGTAACATTAAAATTATATAAGGTGAATAAAAATCATGTGGCTAAATCTCCATTCACTGCTTCAAAAGTGTACCTTTATAAACATATGTACCATACTCTTGTACATTAACTTATCTGTGTAGTTATAAGAAAAATTCTATATGATCAGCATTTTTTTCTTTTATCAGTGGTTTGTGTTTTCACCCCAGATTCAAGCAGTTTCTTTACTAGGCCCTAGTCCTGAAATCCTCACTCAAAGTAATATACTCGGCACCTCCATGAAGACTATCAAAATAAACCCTTGAATGTTCATTGAAAGTAAAATTTAAATTTTTAATTAAAGTACCTTTCATAAGTACACTATCAAATGGACAGAATTGACTTGTTCAAAATGTGACTAAAAACAGTTATTTACCTTATAACAACTGGTTCTTCAAGATGTTTGTCCATGTGGATCCTGTTATGGTTGTGCATGTGCCACAGTCATGCGAAATGGAATATTAGCCAGAAGTGTCCTCATACTTCCCCATCCCAGGGCGAAAAAGGCACTGGACCTAAACATCACTCAGTTACTTCACCAGCACAGACCTTCCATGCTATATAGGACTCTATAGTAGTGAGGAAGGAGATAGGGTGATGGGATCCACATGGACAAAACATCTAAAAGAACCACCTTACTGTAAGGTGAGGAACTTGGTCTTCAAGTATTTGTTCATGTGGATCACACACCTGGTGATTAGCTAGAAGTCAGATCTAGCAATCGCAACCATGGAGCAGTGTTGGATAAACACATGTACTGAATTCCACATTGCTCCCGCTACAAATCTCTGAGATTCGAACATTCTTCAAGCATGCAAATGTAGCTGCTTGGGCTCCAGGTGAGTGGGCTTTAATACAGAGGGTGAAACTGCTTAGCCAACTAGTAGCAAGTCCTTATGCAATTAGGTACTCTCTTAGATAGTCTCTGTGTAGAGATGGCCTGCCCCCCTTGACTTACCCCCAAAGGCTGGGGGAGAAAAGAGTCTCAGTAAATTGCAAAAGCATTTTGTTCTACTAAGGTAATATGATAAGGCTCTCAAAAACATCCAAAATCTATTAACTTCCCCTGGAGTTCAGTGAGATTTAGGGAAACATACAGTCAGGTGAATGGACAGGTTCAGGTGAAAATGTGACCTTAGACAGAAATGTAGGATGGTCCTGATGGGCAGTTCATTGTTACAGAATACAGAGTAAGTGGCTTGAATTTTACCCCCCACCCTCCAAGCAAAGGTAATGGCCATCAGGAATGTCATCTGAATGGAGTAGTGATTCAAAGAGCAGATTCAGAAGGAGGCTCCATTAAGATCCTAAGGAGGAAGAAAAGGTGGTTCTTGAGCTAGAAGATGTGAAAGATGAAAAATGTGAATTAGACCTCCAAAAACGTAGTGACTAGGGGGTGTGAAAATATAATGTAACCCTGAAAGGAAAGGTGCCAGGCTGATATTATAGCCAAGTGGACTCTAATCGCGCTAATGGAGAGAATAGATTGCTTCCAGGAGAATAAGTAATCTAAAATATGAGATAGTAGCCACTAAAACACACAGGTGATGCTGAATGGCCCAGATAGAGGATCTTTGCCTCTTAGATTAATAAATTGACTCATAGACACTTTTCTGCTTTGTATCAAAGTGTCCTGCACTTCAGATGAGCAGCTTCTGTCAGTAACATTCAACCAGCCAACATTCTGGGTGTCAGATACAGAAATGGAGATTCAGGGTGCAGGATCTAGCCTCAATTCTGAGAGATGATGTCCATCAGATTTGGTAGGGCAATTGGAGATATGTCTGAATACCAAAACTGCCTGGCCCACGGTAGTGCTATATTATTAATGAGGCCTTATCCTACTTTAGTTTCCTGAGAACTTTGGGAATTAATGGAACTGGTGGAAATGCTTGCACCAGCCCTCACATCAGAAATGTATCCAGTAGAGAACCCTGGTCACACATCCTCTGAACAAAACAATTGCTACTTTTAATTCAAGTTGGTGACAAAGAAGCCTATGTCAGGGATACCACACTTGAGGAAAATTCTTTAGAAGACTGAATCTTTGAGAGACTATTCATGATTGTTCAAGTACTTCCTGCTAAGATGGTCTACTAAGCAATTCTGAGTTCCTGGCAGATGTAGGGCTATGGGAGTAAGTGAATGCCGTACACACCAATTCCACAGATTAATCCCCTCCTGACAGAGAGGGGATGATCTTACTCCTCCTTGCCTATTAATATAACACATGGCAGTAGTATTGTTTGTCATGTTTTGAACTGTTGATCCTTGAAAAGACTGGAATATTTTGCATGCTCAGCAGATGGCCTTTGAGCTCCAGAACATTTACTTTTAGGGAATAGTCTCTTGAGCACCAAATGCCTTGTGTCTGAACATGCTCTAAGTGACCCCCACAACATTGCTTGGTGTGGTGGGGTGGTGCCCCACCCCCAAGCCAAATTGGGCTACAGCAGGCCAGAGCAGCTGTGCAGACAGGCAGCCAGAGAGGGCCTGTCGGGAGCCAATTAGGGCTGAGCAAGAGGCAGCCAATCAGGGCCAGGCTAGGCCTTATATAAAGGCTGCCCAGGCAAGAGGCAGGTAGGTAGTCTCTCCCAGGCTTTCAGAGGGTGAAGGTCTGTCTCCTGTGCTAGGAGACTAGCAGACAGGACAGGACAGGACAGGACAGGACAGGACAGGACAGGACAGGACAGGACAGGACAGGACAGGACAGGACAGGACAGGACAGGACAGGACAGGACAGGAGGAAGGAAGGAAGGAAGGAAGGAAGGAAGGAAGGGAGGGAGGGAGGGAGGGAGCAGAAGGGAACTCCTGCCTGGTACCTGGCAGGCTGCGGGCCCTGAGAAAAGGGCCTAGCTGGTGCAAAGGGGCCAAAGGGGAAACGGCCCAGGGAGAGAGAAAGACAAGGGGAGAGAAGGAGAGCAGGCAGGAAGCCTGCTGCCAAAGGGTCCCTGGGTTGGGACCCAGAGTAGAGGGTGGGCTGGGGTCCCCCACTTCCCCCTTGCACTTACACCTGGCCATTAGGAGTGGTCATCATGGACTGCACCAGACCCCTGCCCAAAGGGGTTAGACTTTGGGGTGTGGTTGGCCATTGTGGCTGGGGCGAAGAGAAGAACTGCTAATAACACACACCCCCTGGAAGGGGGTGAGTGTGGACTAGGGGGCACTGCCAGAAGTAGTATCCTAAAGAGGACCCTGCAAGAAGGGAGGAACGCAGATCCAGATGCCAACAGAGGGCGAGAGACGGATGGGACACCACCAGTGGAGGGTGCTCCACTTGGACTGAGCTAATTCCCAGAGTGACCAACAGGAGGTGCCGCGGTGGTGAGTCCCAACCCTGTCACACTTGGACACAGCCATCACCAAGATTTTGGCAGGAAAGGGTGAAGGAAGCTATCCCTTTGTAAACTTGCTCTGGGTCCATCCACCAGTGTAGCAAGGATAGAATTTCCTGAGGAACTGACACCTACAAGTCCAGATCGTGCTTGCTGGGTTAATAAACTGACTTCAATCATCCCTGACAAGGGTGAATGTAAAGTCTGGGATGTATAGTCACAGAAATATCGGAGGTAACATGCTCTAGAAATCTGAGACACTGTCTTGCTGAAGTCCTCAGGTGACTGTAACTTTATGATGAGGTCCACCATATTTCAGAATCAATCCTATGGATGTTATGCTTTCACTGACTTTTTCAGTTAAAGAATGCCCTGTTAGTAAATGGACCAAACTATCATAATCCTTTGATTCTTTGTAGGTAAGCCAAAGTCCCAAGTGTCCAGGAGTGTTTATAATTCTTTGTATATAAGATGAAAGTTAGCTGATCATAGTGTTTTGTGTTAAAGAAATGATCAGGAAAATAACGCCTGTAATCAATCAGTAAGACTGTACTTAATTAACCACTTTGCTTTTACTCTGTCTTAGCTAACCTAGACCAAATAGGGATCACTTGTAACTGATATGGGGCAGGTTTTTTCTGTGATAAGATAATTATCAAAAGATGCTTTAGCTTATTATGTAAACTAGATATCATGAAAAGAGTTTCATGGTCAATAGATCATTTTTAACTCTTTTCTGTAAAAACGTATAGCATATAAAGGGATGCCTGTTATTATAGATGCATGTTGTCATAGATAGAATTAGTAATTGACAAAATGAACATCCTTATTAATTTTGTAAATTACAGATATTTATGGACAAGAAACGTGGTTTAGGAGGTGTGTTATATAATCAATGTAACAGCAAAACACTAATATATATAGATTAATGTTCAAGCATTAAGATCTAATTGTGGTCATGCATTGTCCCAGTAGGGGTAAGATAGTTATAAATATCATTGGTTTATTGATTCAAAATAAGATCAAGCATATCAAAGGATTTTTTTTCTAAACTAGTATATAAGAGGTGAGATCACTGAAGTTAGTCAGAAGTGAACTAAAGTAAAACTTCCATTATTTCTCCAGTTACAGAGTTGGTATGTATGTATGTTTTCTCTATATTGAGTTTTGCTTAGCTGTATTACTTCAACAAAACTTTAACTGAGTTAGTTGTTTGACATCGTGACCTATTAAATCCCCTATGAACTCCATTGTATGAGCAGGAGTAAAACAGGATTTTTCAGAGTTTACTTTGCATCCCAGGGTGGTAAGTAGGTCAAGAATTTTGTTTATTCAATTGGTTACTTGTTGACGAGATTTGCCTGGGGTCAGCCAATCATTGTGATATCAGTAAATGTACTGTCCTTGTCTTCTTAGATGAGCTGCCATACTATGCTAGATATTTGGTAAACATTCTTGGTCCATGGAAAGTCCAAACAGTGGACTATTGTATAGGGTTTATTAGTAATGTGTATTTCCTACTATGAAATGGAGGAACTTCCAGAATGCATCTTGAAAGTTGAGAGCCATGCACCAATTTGGAGGATCTGGGGAAAGAATTATGGAGGAATCCAGCATGACTATCTTAGACTTGAAGCAATAGATGAATTTGTTGAGTTACCTGAGATCTAGAATGGGACACCTTCCTCTTATTTTTTTAGAATAAAGTAGTAATACGAGTACTGAACTTGAGGGCACCTCCTCAAGATGCAAAAAACCTCATCTCAGCATCTTGTGAGGAGGAGCAACAGTAAAGGATGGTAGGCAAGGACTGAAGCTGGAACAAATAGCCCTTTTTTAATTTCAGTACCCAACAATCCAAAGTAATTCCATTTCAGGCCCCTGGGGGGGAAAAGTGATAGCTGCCAAATGGTCTGTGTGTGTGGTGGTGAAGGGGCAGGAGGAAGGAAACTAGTACAGAACCATAGAGATCTGTGCAAGGCTCTTAACTCTTATGTCAAACTTGCTGCCTGCATGAAGGTAACCAAGCAAGAGACTGAATTTCTCCATTGAAAAGAAGGTCTTTTTCGGGGAGGCACAGACCATTTCTGCTGATAGTAAAATGATGAGAGCTGTTTACTTCACCTCCTCCTTTGAGCCAGAGCATAAAAGTCCAAGGTTAAACAAATTACTCTAGAATCACTAGGGGAGTGAAGAGCTCAGACTGTCTTGAAATTAAATAAACCGGGACCCTCAAACAGCAGATCCTCAGTAATGGCTTGCACGTATTTTGGTATATCTGACTACTGCAACAAAAACAGCTTGAAGTGATGTCTTAGTGATTAACTGACCTTCAGATAGAATGGACCTCAATTGCTTTCACAAATCTTATTGCATTGTAGTTAGTCACATTTCATGAGCAATGCTTGATAATTCATTGTGCAGACCTCTTTGCTGTTTTGATTTATCATGAATATTAGCAACTACTAGTGAATCAGGAGCAGGGAAAAGTTTTAAAGTATTCAAAACCGTTAGGGGGAACCTTGTTGGTCAGCTCTTTTAGAAGTGGCAGAAATAGAGGCTGCAGTTTGAAGTAAATCTGCTGGTTCTAGGACTCCATTATTAAATGAGCATAGCCAATCTACTCAATGTTGTATGTAAGATATAAAATAATGTGATTTTTCTCTAACAACTTCCAAAAGAATGCTGGAAAGCCTTAAAGTCATCTGTAGTAGAAGGTACAGTGGAGTTAAAAGCCTTATATGGGGAAGAGGATGAAATCACCACAGGAACCTTAAGGTCTGCTTCTTCTCTTTCCTGGTCTTCCTCACTTTGATCCTCTTCACATATAGATCTTTTCACTCTGCAGGTTAAGGCACTAATAATGCCCTAGGAGACCTAAAAGGGGAAGGATATCTGTGATATGATGGTCTCTGGATAACTGAAGTCTAGACAATTGAGTCAGAGGATTTCAAGGTGGTGAATAAGGGTAGGCTTGCAAACTGTGTGGATAAGGCATATGAGAAGAGTATGACCTATATTAGTTTGTCTGTCTTTTATGCAGGCTAGGTAAGTGTCTCTTAGCCTTCCTTTCAGATTCCCATTCTGATATGGATATAGGTGACATGGAGCTGTACTTGGGAAATGGCTCCCTTCAAGGAATAGATGGGAAGGAAAAATAGGAATAATCTTCAAAACAGTGAAGCCATCTTATCAGGTATTAACAGATTCTGAGAAAACCAGAGTGCCCTTCTAAATGTCAAAGAGGGGCTGGGGACTCTAGTGGAGCTTGGTGGATGGAGACTTTTAATTTAGGTAGCTTGGGTTCTGGTACTAGTACAGTAGATGCTCATTGGGGGCCTTTTGCTATGTGGTTCCTAAGCCACATGGGGATCGTTGTTAATTCACAGTAGGGAAAGTGTTCCCAGCAGAAATGTTGCTCGTAAGGGGCAGTTGCTCTTACAAGGTGTTGCCGCAAATAAGCGTCTACTGTAGCACTCAATTGAGAAATACTGCTAGTGCCAGGTTAAGTAAAGGAAACTCTGGCTCTGGTGTAATGGTAAGGTCCCAGGATGCTGTAAAGACAGACGGCATTGAGCAGGACATTACTGAATGTATCAGTGCCACAGGTACTAACATGAAAGGTACCAGTGCCGAGGAAGGTTCTAGTGCTGAAGAATGGTTGGTGACCAAAACTGGTGCTGGAGATGCTTGGTGCACAGTCTGTCAAAGATTTACCAGTGCCAGAGGAACCCAACCTCAGTCAGTCAGATTTCAAAGGACAGAGTCCTAACAGTTTCTCATAGGGTGACTATGCTATCTCATTTCTGTTGATATGAAGGATGGCACTGAGACACCACCTCAGAGATTACAGATTGATCCCTGGAGGCCTGAACAGAGTAATGACCCTAAAATGAAGAGATCGGAGGCCCATTGCCAGGTACTGAGAGCAGAGTCCCAGCTCACCAGACCACTGGCAGAATAGGACTTATGAAAAGAGTGTCCCTTGTATGACTCACTGCTCTCCAAATCCATGGCACCCTTGATCAAATACTTGAAGAGGAACAACCTGTGATTGGTGTCCCTCTATTTCTGTGTTTGTTTGGAAAAGGATCTGCAAATGAAGCAGCGATATAAAATGTAACTATTACCAAGACAAAATAGGCATTTGGTGCTCCTCATTCGAACCCTGGGGACTATAGCTGATCCATGAGGCAGAGGCGCCTTGATACTAAGAAGGCTCTTGGTTCAACAAATGTATTTTATTTTTTCCAACAGCCTAAAATTGGATGGGTAGCATAATTGACAAAGATATTCAACCCTGCTATCAGATGCAGAAGTATGTGTGGCACAATATTTTGCATTGTTTCTTGGCTATTCTGTTGTATTTAGGTGAGAGATGTTTAGTTTTGAAAGATGCAGGTGAGAAAGTAAACAGTCCTTGTAACTGTAATTTTTTGCATTTACCTGAAAGGCTTGCAAAGGATGACAGCATGTTGCAAGATCATGGGGAAGATATTAAGCTGGTACTGTAAAGGTGACATATTTATCATATCAAATTCAAAATGAATTTATTGGTAAGATCACAAGAAAAGTATTGCAGACTATTTTTGACAAGATTACAAAAGCTACGTACTTCTCTGTCTGATTACATCCAGACATCTCCCAAATGGAACAAATGTCTCAGTGTTAAGGTATGCTGAGGTCTTGAAAAGCAGAGAAGGTTGTTGAGAGCTTTATAGATTTCACTGATATCCATAGGGGCTGATTCCATGGGTGCTCTGGAGCTCAAGCACCCATGGAAAAAAAAAGTGGTGCTCAGCACCCACCAGCCACAGCTGTTCAGCTATTTGGCAGCTGGCAGGAGGTGCTCAGGGGATGGAGGAGAGCAGCAAGTGCCAGGCGGGCAGGAGGGAGGTTTCAGGGGAGGGGCCTTTAGGGAGGGGGCAGAGCAAAGCGGGAAGAGGCAAAGCAAGGAAGCGGGTGGAGCACCCACTGGGAAAAATAAAGTCAACTCCTGTGATATCCACACCAAAACCAGGGAGGATATTATGGAGGTTATTTTAGAGAAGATGAAAAAAGACAGTTTGGACATGGCTCACTGCAGAGGACAAAGCTATGACAACTGGGATAACATGCCTGCATGATACAAAAGGTGTTCAAAATCAAATTGAACAGGTAAATCAGCACACATCTTTTGTCCCATGTGCTGCCCACACACTGAATCTTGTTGGAGAAGCTGCTGCAATGGTTGTTCCAAATTATTCTACTTTTTGGAATTGTTCAAAGATTGTATACCCTGTTTTCCACTTCTACTAATCATTAGGGTGTGTTGAAAAAGCAAATTTGCATTCACATTAAAATGCCTAGGCACAATAAGATGGTCTGCAAGGATAGAAATCAGACTGAAGGTTTTTAACACTTTAGACAAGATAAAGGCTTCATACGATCATACGCCAGATTTTATGCTGAAAGCGGCTTGCAAATGAACATTTCAGAGTTTGAATTTCTTGTTTTGGATGAGATATGGTAGCTATCTCATAAAAAAAATTAATGTTGTGAGCAAAAAATTCAAGAGTCCAGTTCTTGACAATCAAACAGCTTGCAGTTTACTTGGTTGCCTTTGAGATGCTTTATCAGAATTAGTCTTCTGGGTTCATTGCAAGTAAGGAAGCTACTGCTTCACAGGCTGAAACATTAAGAATATCCACACAGTCCAAAGAAAAACCACCTCAGACAAGGGAAGTAATGCGAAGCAAACTTGCAAAAGACAAAAGGTCACCCAATCCTGAAAGTTTCTGAACACAAGGTTTTCAACCCCATCTCAAACACCATATTATCACAACTGGACAAGAGGATGTGTAAGAGTGAAAGATTTTCTTTTTTAATGGACAAGCAGCAAAGATCTAAAGAGGCATGCTTAAAACACAGCAAGCAGCTGCCCTAAGGATTTAAATTCTGAAAGCAGAGAGCATGAGATTGAGCACTTAGCTACATTCATGAAAGGATTTTAAATGAAAGTTTCCCAAAAGAGGGAAACAGCACCCCATATTTTTTGCCATCTTCCTATAACCATGGCTGCTAATAAAAGGAGTTTCAGCAAGATAAAATTAATCAAGACCTACCTAAGAACATTCATGGGATAGGAAAGGCCAGACTATCTGTCAACTCGTTTCTATAGAAAATTAGGAAGCAAGGCATGAGATTGTTTGTTTCAGAGAAGGCTAGGAAAGTCTCTTTGTAAGAGTAAATTCTCAAATAAAAATTCTGCAACAGAAGACAAACACAGGGACAGATCCACAGCTGATGTACGCTGCATAGCTCTCTTGTCTTCAATATTGATTTATGCCATCTGAGAATCTGGCCCATAAATTCCACATACCAATAATATAAATTAAACAAGGTCTCATACATGGGCTCACTGAATTTATTTTGACACCATGCAAAGCATACATGGAAATATAGTAAAAGTATTCTGTAGCAAACAGATGTAAATTATCAAGATTTCCAATAATTATTCAAATGGCTTTCTAAAAGATTAAAAAAATTAGGGAGGGATATTAACAATATATGCAAATTTCTATGAGTGTAGGAATTTTTTTTTTTTGCGGCTGGAGGTACGTGGGGCTCAGATTTGAGTCTTCAAACCAGGCAGAGGCAGAACATCTGGCACATGACACTACCTGAGGACCGAAATGCTTTAGTTAAACTAAAGACATTGGGGTCAGCATAAAAGTGTTAGGGCATTAAATTCCATGCAATGATATGCAGGTCAGATTAGATGATCCCTTCTGGCCCTAAACGCTATGTAACTATGGAAGTTTCTTCTCCCTGCCATGGGTGGTAAGAAGAAACTGAGGGCTGCTCTGTCTTTTATGCCCTCCAAAGAAAGGTACAAGGTAGTGCAAAGCACAGGTGAGGCCTCAACCAAAGCTGCTGGCCAAGAAAACTCCACCTCACATGCATGAAGCAGAGGCACAACAGAAGCAGAATCTATATGGATAAATACTTGAACGCTGCAATTTCAGGTGTTGCTAATATTTACTTTTGTGCACTCCAGTGTTTCTAAATCATTGGGGTTGTGACCTGACAGCCCCTCCCCCCAGTGAGATCAAAAAGGTAATGGAACTTTTCATTATAATTCTAAAACAAGAAAATAAAATTTCCAGAATAACTTTAGGTGGCCAAAACCTTAAGTTTGTGAGGTCAAATGTATTAGTAAAAGTTGCATTATATGATCTTACTGTTACAAGGTATGTTTTTACTTTAAAAGGCAAAGAGTTATGAAAATTATTGATTTCAAAAAAGGAGCCACCACCCTAAAAAAGATTTAAAAGCAGTGCGTGCATTCAAATAATAATTCTGCAACAGAAGACAAACATAGGGACAGATCTTCAGCTGATGTAAACTGCATAGATCCATTGACTTCAATATTCATTTATGCCAGCTGAGGATCTGGCCCATAAATTCCACATAGCGATAATATAAACAATTTCCCACAGATTGGCTCACTGAATTTATTTATTTTCACACCGAGCAAAGGATACACGGAAATATAGTCAAGCGTTCTGTAGCAAATGGATGTAAATTATCAAGATTTCCAATGATTACTCGAATGGCTTCCTGAAAGATTAAAAAACAGGGAGGAATATTAAATATTAACAGTATATGCAAATTTCTACTGTTGAAGTAATTTTAACTAGGGCTTCCAGTGTGGGAACATTTTTGTTTTAAGAGTCTGTTGGTCAATATCACTGGTCACAGGTTCTTGAAGATGCCCCAAAGCCCGTCAGACCTGCAGGATAAGCAGCTGATATACACAGAATAGAGCAACCAGTTCCTGAACAAAGGGTAAAACAACTGAGATTCCACCCCAAAAAAGGCCCAGAATCTGAGGTGGGTTCACTGAGACCAGAAAGGGAAGAGGTGCAGCTAGCTCCATGAACATGACAGTTTCCATTTTTTAGATTTGGTATTTATTAGGTGTATTTCTATCTTTAAGGTAGAACCTTAAAATTTTGCATTTACAGGCTCACATTTGTGGTTTGGATGAAAACTATAGTATCTTAAGTTTCTTAACTGGTGATATTGTCAACCTCAATCTGCAGATCAAAAAAGTGTTTTTTCTCTGGGAATATTTCACTTGACAGAATACTATTACCCTGTAATGAATAAAATGCATGAGGAGCACCCAGTGTAAAATTTAGATAACCTACCTCTAGTTCCTTGGTAGTAGTTTCATTATTGTCTATATCATTACTGCTGTGAAACAAACAAAAAATATATTTAGCCTCACAAAATGAAAGACAAGATGGAGCTTCAAGCACTGTAATTATTTCCATATTGATAAAATGTCAGAGGAATCTGATTTCACATGGAAAATATGAAGCAGAGACGAATTCTTAAAGTGAAAGAACAGTTATTTCCTCACAGTAACTCTGGTTCTTTAAGATGCGTTGTTCTTGAGAATTTCACTCTTGGTGTGACTGCACCCAATGTGCACAAGGTTGGCTTTTTTATTTTTTTTGGCCACTAATGTCCACTGGGACAGCAACCCCACCCCAACTGAGGGCATAAAATTCAGGGTGGGTCCAACCATTGCTCAATTCCTTTGCCAACACAGAATCTGAGAAGAGTAGGACTCCAAAGTAGCAGAGAAGGACGGGGGGTGTCATGGAACCCACATATTCAACATATATCAAAGAACCACAGTTACTGAAGAATAAATAATTGTTTGTTCTTCAAGTGAATGTCCGTCCACGTGGATTCCACTCTTGGTGACTAACAGTTATCTGTTTGCTTGGAGGTAGGTGCTAGGAGTCCTACTTAAACAATGCCTGCAGGACCGCCCTATCAAAGCAGGAACCCAATCTGGAAGCGTCTACCAAGGAATATTGTCTTGTAAAGGTGTGGACTGAAATACATGTAGCTACCCAGGAGATTTCAGACACAGGCATTTTTCAAACTGGCAACAGAAGCTACTTGTGCTCTAGTGGAATGAGCTCTAATGTAGCTAACCAGATGTATTCTGACTGGCTTGTAGCATGTTCTTATACAGGTGGAGACCCTCTTTGACAACCTCTGAGATAATACTGCTTGACTCTTAGCTCCATCAGCAAAGGCCACGAACAATCTAGGTGTGTTCCTGAATGATTCTGTCCTGATAAAGTTGTCTGACAATGCTCTTACTACATCAAGTGTATGAAGTTTAGTTTCCCTTATTGTTGAGTGAGTTTTGGGGAGAAAACTGGGAGATTGATGGATTAGTTCATTTGAAATGTTAAAACAACTTTGGACAAAAATTTGGGATGTGTCCCGAACGTAACCCTGTCTTTACAAAACGCTGTATGAAGGGCCATGAGGGCCTGCATCTGCCCTACCATTCTAGCTGATGTAGTGGCTACTAAAAAGGCATTCATTGATAGGTGGTGTAGAAAGATGGTTAGGGAACATGTTGCTAAGGTCTCAAAGGGAGATTGTTTGTTTGATGTCAAGGGAAATTACTAGTATTGAGATGCTTAAATAGAATACCTCTTCCAATTTAGCTTCATAAGTCAATCTGGTTCAGGGTTTCTTGTTTTGGAGCAGAATATTCCAAACTTCAGCTGAACAGCTTCTTTTAGTTTGGCATCCAGCCAGTATCCAGTCTTTCAATTATAAGGAAGCTGGGTCCTACTGCAAGATCCAACTGTTGTTCTGGGAGACTGTCAGGAAGGACTAGTAGGGTGATGGAGGGCTGTGTTGAAAGGTTTGTCAGATCTCAATACCAGAACTGGTTGGCCTATATTGTGGTTATCACAATAGTCTATCCTGCATCTTGTCTCTATTTTGTCAGAACCTTTGGCATCATGGAGATCAGTGGAAAGGCATACACCAACCCTGATATCCAAGGAATGAAAAAAGCATTTATCAGGAAGCCTGGGCTTGCACTCTCTCCAGAACAGAATGTTGACACTTGTTGTTCTGGTCTGTGGCACAAGTCTACTTCTGGGCATCCTCACTTGCAAAAGATGTTCTCTAGGTTTGATTGTTTGACAGAACACTCCTGGTTGTCTAAGCCTGGTGAGTTGATCAGCTTAGGTATTTATAAGGCAGAGAAGATGCAGAGCCAATGATGTGATTTCCTTTGGAATGTGCCTGTCATAAATATAAAGGGAAGGGTAAACACCTCTAAATCCCTCCTGGTCAGAGGAAAAACCTTTTCACCTGTTAAAGGGTTAAGAAGCTAGGATAACCTCGCTGGCACCTGACCAAAGTGACCAATGAGGAGACAAGATACTTTCAAAAGCTTGGGGGAGGGCGAAACAAAGACTCTCTTGGTCTGTGTGTTGCTTTTGCCGGGACCAGAGCAGGAATGCAGCTCAGAACTCCTGTAAAGGACTAATAAGCAATCTAGTTAGATATGCGTTAGATTCTGTTTTGTTTAAATGGCTGATAAAATAAGTTGTGCTGAATGGAATGTATATTCCTGTTTTTGTGTCTTTTTGTAACTTAAGGTTTTGCCTAGAGGGATTCTCTGTTTTGAATCGGATTACCCTGTAAGGTATTTACCATCCTGATTTTACAGAGGTGATTTTTTTACTTTAATTAAAATTCTTCTTTTAAGAACCTGATTGCTTTTTCCTTGTTCTTAGGATCCAAGGGTTGGGGTCTGTGTTCACCTATGCAAATTGGTGAGGATTTTTGTCAAGCCTTCCCCAGGAAAGGGGGTGTAGGGTTTGGGAGGATTTGGGGGGGGGAAGACGTTTGCAAGCAGGCTCTTTCCCTGTTATATATTTATTAGACGCCTGGTGGTGGCAGCAATAAAGTCCGGAGCAAAAGGTAAAATAGTTTGTACCTTGTGGAAGTTTTAACCTAAGCTGGTAAAAATAAGCTTAGGGGGGTTTTCATGCAGGTCCCCACATCTGTAGCCTAGAGTTCAGAGTGGGGAAGGAACCTTGACGGTGCCAATTCAATAGTCACATAGCTTCCTGAGAGAGTGGAGATGACCTTGCTAGCTGTGGTGTTGTCTGTCTGCACATGTGTTGCAGATTGCTGGAGAAGAGGCAGGAATCCTTTGCATGTCAGGCAGATGGCTCTGAACACTAGGACGTTTGCAAGCCTCTTCAGAGAGCCATAGGCCCTGAATTTGAAGGTAATCTAGATAAGACCTCCAGTCAGGGATGGGGGATCTGTTACCAGAACATTGGTAGGAAGAGGTGCGTACTTTAGGAGAGTCTTTCCATCACTTTAATGAGGACAGAACTTTTTGTGGGACCGTGACCAATATGTCCATGTGCTGCTTGCCGGGTAGATACACTGATTTCAGCCACCCTTCCATAGAGCACAAGAGAAAAAAGCCAAACAGCATCACCTAGGTGCATGAGACCATAGGTCCCAAAAGCCTGAGTCATAGTCTCACTAATGTTCTTGGGTGATCATGAAGTTGTTTGATAACTCAGATGAAAATGATCTTGAATGCTTATGGATCAATAGCTTAACAGATAAAGTACAAGATAGGACATTAGTTGGTATCTTCTACAAATCACACTAGGGAATAGGTTAACTACCTCATTATTCACCTATATGTAGTTTGTAAGGGGCGGGGGGAAGCAGTGTGATAGTGGGGGAACTTCAGTTGGAGGTCTCGTGTTTCCAGTACTAAAAACATCCTTGGACTTTCTAAACATTATAGGTAACATTTCCTAACTCAAAACATGTTGCAGCCAACACAAGTGAATTCTTTATTAGACCTTGTCCTAACAGACAAAGAGGAACTAATCGGAGAACTAAAAATTAATAGTAGCTTAGGTACAAGTGATCATGATTTGATCAAATTTATCATGGGCAAGCAGAATAAAGTCCAAACCAGTAATACATATACTTGGTGCTTTAATAAGACCAATTTCACAAAGCTGAAAACAATTATAAGCCATATCAGGTTGGAGGAAGAATTTAATCTTAAAAATTTGAATGATAATTGCAAATCATTTAAGAACACCTTACTAGATGCCCAAAAAGCCATATCACAACTGAGGAAGAATGCCCTGCTGGCTAAAAAAAACAACCTGGTTTAGAATGGAAGTGAAAGCAGATATAAATAAATTATTTAGAAGGGAAGTGAAAAAAAGAGGGAAGTTGATAGTAATGAATATAAACCAGAAATCAGGAATTATAGAAAACTGATAAGGGAAGGAACACAAGGCCAAATATATAACCAGTAGAATTAAGGCACCTGGTGCTGAGGGGTCAGTACCAAGAGAAGCATGATCCGCAGATATAGTGAAACCACTTGTGTTTTTAGTGGTTTGCATCAGGACACCAGACGAGGCCTTTTCAGTCTTCTGGCCCTTGGAAGGTTGAACCTGAGACAAGTTAGAAGTCGGATGATTCTTGTGTCTCAGCTTTCTAGGTGCCAGAGACCATAATCTGTTCCTTCACTCCACCTTAGAATGGTGCTTCTTTCTACCCTTGTCAGAAGACAGATGCTTGAATAGTGGTAGATGAACTCTTGACTAGAGTGCCCAAGGAGCTCAGGATGGGGTCTTGGCTCGTCAGGCACTAACAGACAGAGACTGACCAAGCTTGTATTGATCTCTCAAGGAGGAAAACCTTCAGGTGGGCTTCTTTAACTCTCAGTGCTCTCAAACAAACAGCTCATAGCTCATGGACATGTCCCTCTCCAAGGTAGAGTAGGCACTGGCAGTGCCACTTGTTAATAGGCATCAAAGCATCACACAAGGGACTGGTCTTGAATCCTGGAGATGTAGTTTCTGCCATGCTGCTAGATTGCATGGTGGAGAATAGGGGTCTAGTCTTACTGAAATGTAAACGATGCAAATTCCTATATTTATATAGTTAATTGGCTAAACAAAATAAATAAACTGATTAACAATAATCCTAAATAACCCCAGCACCAAGCATAGTGAAAAGGCAGGCATCTCACGGTCATGGGTGGTAAGGAGGAACTGAGCAACACTTGGGCCTGCTCTCCCCTTTGTCTTGGGGGAGGGTCAAAAGACGTACACGGCACAGTTGCAACTGAAACAGACACTGCTGGCCAACAGAATCTGATTTTGCATGCATGGGGCACATGCGCATGAAGAATGGAATCCATGTGCATAATCACTTGAACAGAAACTTTATAAATAAAATACATTTTTAAAATCCCAATTCAGAAAGGGCCAGATCCAAAGGCCTTTGACAGAAATGGAAAGACACATTAACCTGAGTGTACTTTGGATCAGGCCCTAAAAGGAAAGATACTGATTTCTCCTCCTTGCTGCTTAGGTGACAGCAGTGGAAGCACTGAGAGTATAAGAGCCAGTCTCATTGTTCTCAGTTCCAGTGCCTGGCACTACAACATCTGTCAGTTGAGAGGAGCAATTACAGAAAGTCTTTCTCAGCCCCTGCAGCCCCAGAATGAGGCATGCTGTTGCTCTATGGGGATGGCACTGAACTGATTCAGTCAGCACATAGTGCTATGAGGAGATGGAGCACATGTAGTGCAAATGGAATCTCCTGTGGAATAGGGCTGTCAATATAGCAAGCAAACCTCTAAGCATGTACCAATAGATTTTCAAAGGCTTGTAACTTATCTAGAGACAGCAAAAAGCATATCCTTAACACTAGGGCAACCTATCAAATCCCTGCTCCAAACTATGAAGGCACTAGAGCTTTTCAGTTAAACACTTGTAAGAATATTTTAACATGAATTAACCTATTTTTCCTTAACTTCATTCTTGTAAATTGCTATTGGACTATTTTAGATGAAAGTTTCAAAAAAGTCTGAGGCAGATACTCAACAGGAAAAATTCAGAGTAAACATTTAAAGTTTAGCAAAGTTATAAGCAACTGAAAACAAGGCCTTATAATGAAAAGTGTTAGGCAATCTTAATTACAGGAATAGGTACGAGCTCCACCAATAATAATAAAAGGGCAGTGTGCTCAACTCTTCTGGAAAAGAGCAGGAGGACCATTTCATAGTCTCAGGTGACTCCCTCTGGCCAATGCTCAGTCTGGTGTTAATGAACTTTGAAGATGAAATATCCAGTCCTACATGACCAAAAATAGAACTGTTGCAGTTTGGAACCTTCAGAAATGGTGCTAGTGCTTAGTAAATGAAGAATCTTCCAAAATCCTCATTTTGAGATAGCAGTACAATACATTCATACTGTAGCTTCATGCTGTTGTGGGCTGAAAGTATGGGTTTGGTTCATACCTAGGAGTAAGAAACTTGCTTACCTGAGGAAGTTGCCATATCTGATTTTAAGTTTATATACACTTCGGCCTGCATGAAGAAACCTTGTTTCAGGTACTGGATATGTAAAAGGTTTTAAAAACATCTTTTTCAGAATACCAACCTAGGTAAGCAAGAGAAATCAGATGGTAAGATTAAATCCATCCCAATCAATGTCTCTCTTTCATAATAGAAGAGAAGAATACACACAACTTTTATTCTAGAGCAAGTTTACAGTGTCAGACCTGTACCCTGGATCTCCCTTAAACCTAACCCGATAATTCTGCATATTTTGCTACTAACTGAGGATTTAATTGCTGAGAGTAGTAAGTCATAGTAAAGGGGACATTTGCTGTATGTGTAAGATGAAAACAATTTAGTGCTACCACAAATGACTGTTGAAAGAAGAAAAAAAAACCTTCCTCTTAGAGTTTAGTCTTGTTTTTCTATCATTACTGACCGCACACACAAAATGAACTACTGTATTTAAAAATACTAAATTTAGGTAGCCACATTACAGTACTTTCATGGCTATTCAAAAAATTTGGAGGCTTTTTCCCCACCATAAATCTGTAGCCAACTTCTACTACTTAATTATTATTAAGTGGAACTGACATGCTGGATTTAATTCCCTTCAGGCAGTTTTAAAACCTGGGATAACTTGGATCTGACAATCAGAGGCACTGAGCAACCACAAATCCAAATGAAATCAATGGGAGTTGAAGATGCTCGTCACCTCTAAAATATTAGGTCCAATGCATCTCAAGTTGGGAACCCATAAACTGAGGCACATAATGTCTGAGTGTCTAATGACTATTTCTGAAAAGGTTGTCCTTAACATTAAGGTTTCATATGCCATCTTGAGCACTACCAATTTTCAAAGAACAATTCTGAAAATATAAAAAGTTTCTAAAGGAACCACAGGTGACTCACTCAGTATACTTATTCCAAATGGTAGCTTCAGTCACTGTGCCTGTAGATAGGAATCCGTGGGTTTTGCACTGAGATATTTTGCAAGATCTGCCTGCAAATCCCTAATTTTTAATCTTTGGGATCCTAATTGTGCACTGACTACCCACTCCCTCTCCAACACTGCACCTACTATCCATCTATGCAGCCCACTGTGAGTATCTGAAGTGGGCTCCCCTCCTCCCACAAATGAAAAGAAGTTTCATTTGCTTTGCCCACTAACACTTACTGTCAGTTTCTCAGCCTCCATATGGTCTGTGCTCCATATGAGCTTCACAAATATTACAGCCTCTGCAACATAGCCCCACCAAGATAAGGTCTCCCCACAAAATTAAGGTGTCAGGCTGTCCTGCAGTGGCTCAAGAGCATGGGTACCAACCTCAGGGCAGACTGTTAGGAAACAGCACAAAACCCAAATTGGTTGAGAGTTCTATACTTAGATTTCACCAACCAATTATCAACTGTAAACTCCTCAGGCACTAAAACAGCCTTAACATGGAGTCGGATAGTCCCCTTGGATACTCCAATCTGTCTTGCCACTCAGGTAGGCTTACCTTTGTGATAGATGGTCCCATACTCCGAAGAACACAGCAACATTCAGATTAGTCCCAGTCCCAAAGGGCCGCTTACCCCAGGTCAAGTGCACCTTAGATCTCACACCAAAAACAACACTTGTAGTCAATCCTGTAATAAACTATCTAAATATTTATTGTGTAAGAAAAAGAAAGTTATTTACAAGATTAAAGAAAGTAAACACATATATATATACACACACACACACACACACATACACAAATGAGTTCCAATTGGAAGTTTCAAAAAAGTTTTTAAAAGAAGCAGCCTCTACGTGTTCTTTAGGGCTAACCCAGGCTAAGCACTGGGGATCTTTTGCTTATGCTTCATAATCCTTGCCTCTCATAGTCATAGCAGCATAAAGATATAGTTCCTCCTTGTTAGAAGTTTTAATCCCTTCCCCTCTTCTGCTTCAAATTGTGAATTCATCTGATGGGAAGAATTCACTTGCACATCTCCTCTTCATGGGGCGGAGGGCGGGAGGGGGCGCGAAAGTCCATTTTGATGTTCCACAATAGTTTGTCTGGTGTTGCTGGATCTTCCTTGTGAGGCAGGACATAACACTTTGTGTTGGAGGCCAACATTTCACACTAATTAATGCCTCTCCTCTGTCCGGTGATTTAAGCCATGTCTACATTATAAAATGAAGTCAACCTAACTTACATCGGCTTACAGCCACGGCAGAAATTACATCACTTGTGCTTGCCTATGCTTTGCTCCTTGTATCAGTAGTGTGTGTCCTCACCAGGAGCACTTGTATCAATTGTACTGCCAGTGTGGGGCACTGTGGGACAGCTCCAGAAAGCCAGTAACAATCGACATAAGCAATGCAGTGTCTACACTGATACTGTGTTGACCTAACATCATCGACCTTGGCTCTATGCCGCTCGTGGAGGTGGAGTTATTAAGTCAGCGTAGGGGGGCAGTTACATTGGCAGGAGTGAAATTTAAGTGTAGACACTTCCATAATTAGGTTGATGTAAGCTACCTTGCATCGACCTAACTCTGTAGTGTAGACCAGACCTTACACAGTTATACAGCCTTACAATGCAAATGCTCAAATATTTCCTTAAAATATGGGATAAGATGTTCTAAGAGATTAATGCATGCAGCAATTTACCAAGCATTCAATAAACTAAACATTCAGCACATTTTTATAACTCTAATATCTATTTTAACAATACTAACACACAGGTGCACAAGACTGATTCCAGCTATGTATTTGACAATATCCAAGTAAGGCATAGGGCCCTTGGCATGAGTTGGCACCTAGCTTTCCAGAATCACATAAGAATTGGAAGCAACTCAAAACATCCATCAACACACACACACTTCAGTGAGTTAAATACATGGGTAATTAGTAGTGCTGCAAATTTGTCACAGTATTTTTTTAAAAAGAAATCACAAAGCAGTCATGATAAATCTAGTAAAAGTAACAGGTTTACTGCTCCATAATTTAAAAAAAAAAAATGCCATGACACATGAAATTCAACTATAGGTCTTAAAGTCATAGGTCAGTGTCCTCTCACCACAGCCAAAGGGGCAGCAACCAGCTGCAGTAACACCCTCTGCCCCAGCACCACAACCCTAATCCCTGGCCAGGGAAATGAGGAAGCCCCCATGTGGCCACAGTGCTGGAAAGCGAGCCCACCCTCCATTCACCCCTCTGTGGTGGCTCCTGTGTCCCACGGGGCTCAGCCCAGAGATTGAGAGCAAGCGCCTCACACAAACACTCACCCCAGGCATTGTGATCTGGCACACAGGGTTGCAATGCCATTCAAGTTTGGCCCACTGTGATGGTTCTTGGGTCATTTTGTTTCCTCATGCTTCAAGCATGAGGAAGTCTTGCCTGTGCCTGACTGGGTGTCTGTGCCCTAACACCACCAGCCTTTCAGGCACTCTACTCTGGGTTATACCAGCCCTGTCTTTGTCTTGAGATGCAACCCTGTCAGGAGATGCAATCCTGTCACCGAGTCCCTTTGAATCATTCCTCTGGGATATCTAGCCCCTAACACTGGATACTCACAGAAATCCTAGATCCTCTGTCCCCAGAGGAAAGTGTGCCCCAGCTTACTAGTTTTACCTTAAACCCCCTGCTCTTGTGTAACACACAGCACTTGCAATAAAACAAAAGAAAAATCAGAGATTCTACAAAAACAGGAAGGTGTGGTAGAAACAAATGGCTAAAATACACAACAAAACGATAAAATGTAAACCTGTCTCTATACTTATTAATAAGTACCCTTCCTATCTATTAAAATAGGTTTTCCCCCAAAATTCAGTATGCTGCAGAGCTGGCTGGCTTCACAGGAATCAGGATCCAATTTTTCATTAGAACACCCCTGCTCCTCAGGATGTCTCCTCAATAAAAAAGATGCAGTGGGTCTTTCCCCAGCTTATGTTTTAATGAAACAGTCTTTTGTTGCTGTTCATAGACAGGGCAAACCCCTGTCTTGTTGTAATGTTCCTTTTTTTCTTTTTTTTTCTTCAAGAGATTTTGATTGTTTGCAATTATCTATGATGGTTTTCCAATGAACTTCTTAAGATTGGGTAAAAGGCTAAACAATTGAGCCATGCATTGCACCACCAGCTGAACAGGGCAGGATGACAATTCCTTCCCGCCTGAATGAACCATCACTGAGACATATTATCCACTAGTGACTAGGAGTTATTCCAAATCCATAAAGCATACTTTCAATATAAATACAAAGTATCAGAGGGGTAGCTGTGTTAGTCTGTATCCACAAAAACAAGGTGGTGTCTGGTGACACCTTAAAGACTAACATTTATTTGGGCATAAGCTTTCATGGGTAAAAAACCCATTTCTTCAGATGCATGGTTTTTTACCCACGAAAGCTTATGCTTTAAATCTGTTAGTCTTTAAAGTGCCAAAGGACTCCGTGTTTTTTTTAATATAAATACATTATTCCTTATATATTACCCCATACATACACCTCATAACGATTATGAATCTTGACAAGTTATAAGCTTTCTCGTAGATATCTTACTTGTTACTCTTTATGGATAAATATCCTGTAAGACATGTTTGGTGTAGTGAGTTTGTCAAGTCTAAGTAAGAGTTATTTGCAAAGAACAAGGGACCTTTCTCCTAGGAGCTTCTGTGTCACACCCTCCTACTCCTTTGTCAGGCCAAACCTGAGAGGCACTGCAACCCCATGTACCAAGTTTTAAGGCCCAAGTCCTGCAGGGTACAGGAGCCACTGCTGCAGGGGGAGTGCACAGCAGGCTCACACTCCAAACAGCCCCCCTGGGATCTGCCCTCCACACAGGGCTGGTGGCCCACCTGGAGCCTTCACACACACATAGAAATATCATGGTATCCATGACATTTTCTCCACCATGACAAACCTGCTGCCCTACTAATTAGACATAAGACCATATCCTTAACCGCTGGTAAGTCAGCGCACAAAGAGGACTGAAAGATGCCTTTGAGGCAATAGACAAGCATTTCTGTAATGGCGGAATCTTGAGCAGGCACAGGGCATTATTTTCTGGTGCAAGAGAGGACTAGTGACCAATTTTGCCCTAGCATTCCCTAGAAGCAGGAGGCATAAAGGTGGTATACAGTCAGAAAGAAATGGTTACTTACTGTAACTGTGGCTCTTTGAGATGTGACAAAGCTTGAAAATGTCCTGGCTGGGATGATTTAGTTTGGGTTACTCCTGCTTTGAGCAGGGGGTTGGACTATTTGACCTCCTGAGGTCTCTTCCAACCCTAGCCTTCTGTGATTTTATGATGCAGATGTGTGTTCCACTTAGGTGTGTGCACACCCAGAGCACCAGAGCCAGACAATTTTGCCTAGCAGTACCCGTAGATGGGTGAGGCTTGTGCCTCATGGCCATAGCCCCTCCCCTGTCTATATTAGGCAGTGCCCCCTCAGTCCCTTCGCACTGAACACTCAGACTAGACTCCAACGCAGGAACAGAGGGTGGTCATGGAATACACATCTGCATCACATCTAGAAAAAACACAGTTACTTAGTTTCTTCTCTGAGTAGATGCAGCTGTTTATTCCTCTTAGGTGACTCACAAGCAGTACCCACAGGGGGTGGGGCTTGGAGTCTATTTAAACAAGGACTGCAGGACCGCCCTCCCAAAGTTTGCATCTGCTCGTGATGCCACAGTAATGGTATAATGGTTCATAAACGTATGCATCAATGACCATGTGGCAGCCCTGAAAATATCCAATATTGAGACGTCACTTAAGAATGTTATTGACGTAGCCTGCATTCTCATAGAACGAGCTTGTGCCCATAGAAGGGGGCATAGCTGAAGCTGTTTCGTATGCAGTCTTGATGCAGGAAGTTATCCACTTAGAGATCATCTTTGAGGAGACTGCCTATCCCTTCATACAGTCTGTATATGACACAAACAGATGAGGTGAAGACTGAAAGGATTTAGTCCTGTCCAGATAAAAGACCAAACATTATCTGATGTCCAAAGGGTGAAGACACTTGCTCTTCAGGAGATGAATGCAGCTTAGGAAAAAACACAGGCAAATATACTGTCTGGTTTAAATGAAATTGAGAGACTACTTTAGACACAAATTTTGGGTGCAGCTGCACCATCACTTTGTCTTTGGAGAATGGTGTGTAACAAGTCTCTGCCATCAAAACCTGCAACTCATGCACTCTCCTCGTAGGTACTATTGCCACGAGGAATGCAGGATTTTTTTACATAACAGAGGAAAGGGGCAGGATGCTAGAGGCTCAAACAGAGGTCCCATGAGAGCTGCTATCATCATATTAAGGTCCCACCAGTTTCCATGCCGGTGAATGGAGAATCTCACCATCATGGCATTGGAAAGCACCAGTCTTCCATGAATGAGTGGATGAAAGGCTGAGCTCACTGGATGCGCCCTCAATGAGCTAAGCTTAAGGCTGACAGCTGAAGATGCAGCAAATACTCTACGATGCCTTGGATACTAGCCAGTGTCAAGCTGAACTCCGTAGGGAAATGACCACATTGAAAAAAAGCTTTCACTTTTCTGAATAGGCCATCTAGGTAGAGAGCTTTCTATTACTGAGTAGGACCTATCAAACAGTTGCCAAACATCGCTCATCCTCCTCATTCAACCATGGAGCAGCCATACCATGAGATGCAGGGAGCTGAGCATGGGAAGCAACGTGTGACCATGATTCTTCATGAGCAAGTCAGGCTGGAACATAAGAGGCTGAACTGACAGTGCAAGAAGGTTGGAAAACCAGCACCACCTCAGCTATGCTGGGGTGAGGGTGAGCTAGGCCCAATCTGCTTTCCGTTTGAGAATGATTTGTGGAACAATCAGCATCGGAGGAAAAGCACAAAGAAGAGCCAATTGCCAGCTGGGGTGGAAGGTGTCATTCAAGGAGCCCTCAAGAGCAGAACAGATGGCATTTTCTTTTGTTCTTTGTAGCGAACAGGTTGACCATTGGGACATACCACAATGCAAAGATGACTCTCTAAACATTGGACTTCAGAGACCACTCGTGGTTCAGGGAAAAATTCCTGCTGACATGGTTCACAAGAGGAGTCTGGACTGCCACAACCTGATCACCTCTTGGCAAAGGACCCTGGAATGTGCTCAGTTCACATAATACAATGTGGTGGTATTATTGATTAGCATGTGAATTACTGAACCCTTGCTGCAGTCTAGGAAAGCGAGACAGGCATTGTAGATGGCCCAAAGCTCCAAGACATTGATATGCAGAGGAGCTTCCTGCTCCAGCCACAGATTCTGAAACTTCAGTGACCCCAAATGCGCTCCCCAAACTAACAGTCCTGGTTGGTAGGGAATAGGCAAAGGGAATGTCCTAACCTACACTTCCCTGAACCACCCACCACTACAAGAAGTCCAGGATCAAAATTCCCGGGGGTGAAGGATGGGACAGTAAACAATCCTAAGCCACATTTGAAGAGGGTGAAGGCACAACCTTGTGCATTGAACCACCTGCTTGCATGTGGACATGTGGCCTACGAGCCTCAGGCACATGCAAACTGTCATGAAAAGCTGAGACTGCAGATTGAGACAAAGGCAGCAAATTGTCTGGAAATGTTCAGTTGGCAGAAACGCTCGTGAAGTCATACAGTCTATTAGGAACCCAGTGAACTCAATTTTCTGTGCGGGGACCAGCGCTGACTTTCTGGTGTTTAGGATGAGACCCAGACAGTCGAGTAAACACAGTGTAATGAGTATGTGAGAAAGGACTCTTTCCCTGGATGTGCCCCTGAGTAGCCAGTCATGCAGATATGGGAAGATGTGGATTCCCCTCTTCCTGAGGTACTCTGTCACCACGACTATACTTTTAGTAAAAACCCAGGGGTCAAGGGAAGGACTGTGTACTGAAAGTGACAGTTTGCCATGATGAACCAGAGAAATCTTCTGCGACTTGGGAGAATCACCAAATGGAAGGAAGCATCTTGAAGGCCCAGAGCAGGAAACCAGTTGTTCTGAGTCAATGCAAGGAGGACAGTGGATAGCTGTCCAATTTACAAAATCATACATGGACAGCAATGCCTGCAGATTCGCAATCTGCATTTGCAAGGAGGAAAAAGTGTAAATCTTTCTGCCCATTAAATCCATCCTTTTGGAGTCCTTGTCCTTAGCCATGGACTTAAACCTGCCCTGCTGGGTTCTATCATTCACTACAGTTCGA
Source organism: Natator depressus (assembly GCF_965152275.1). Lineage (NCBI taxonomy): Eukaryota > Metazoa > Chordata > Testudines > Cheloniidae > Natator > Natator depressus. Next base: position 143,504,151 of record NC_134235.1, on the reverse strand, counting down.
CTAGGTGAGATGACCAGATGAGAGTAAAGAACATAAGAACAGCCATACTGGGTCAGACCAATGGTCCACCTAGCTCAGTATTCTGTCTTCCAACAGTGGCCGATGCCAGGTGCTTCAGAGGGAATGAATAGAACAGGCTATTATTGAGTCATCCATCCCATGTCATCCACTCACAGCTTCTGGCAATCAGAGGCTAGAGATACCCAGAACATGCAGTTGCACCCCTGACCATCTTAGCTAATCGCCATTGATGGACCTATCCTCCATAAACTTACCTAGTTCTTTTTTGAATCCCGCTATAGTTTTGGCCTTCACAACATACCCTGGCAATGAGTTCCACAGGCTGACTTGCATTATGTGAAGAATTAATTCCTTTTGTTTATTTTAAACCTGCTGCCTCTTAATTTAATTGGATGATCCCTGATTCTTGCAATATGGGAAGGAGTAAATAACACTTCCCTATTCACTTTCTCCACACCAGTCACAATTTTATAGACCTCTATAAAACCCCTCTTAGTTATCCCTTTTCCAAGCTAAAATGTCCCAGTCTTTTTAATCTTTCCTCATATGGAAGCTGTTCCATACCCTTAATCATTTTTGTTACCCTTCTTTGTACCTTTTCCAATTGTAACATTACTATTTTTTTGAGATGGGGTGACCAGAACTGCATGTGGATTCAAGGTGTGGGTGCACCATGGATTTAAAACTTGGCATTTATATTGTGGCATATTTTCTCTCTTATTATCTATCCCTTTCTTAATGGTTCCTAACATTCTGTTCACTTTTTTGACTGCTGCTGCACATTGAGCAGATGCTTTCAGAGAACTATCCACCATGACTCCAAGAACTTCAGTGGTAACAGCTAATTTAGACGCCATCATTTTGTGTGTATAGCTGGGATTATGTTTTCCAATGTGCATTACTTTGCATTTATTAACATTGAATTTCATCTGCCATTTTGTTGCCCAGTCACCCAGTTTTGTGAGATGCCTTTGTAACTCTTTACAGTCTGGTTGGGACTTAACTAGCTTTAGTAATGTTGACAAAATTTTCAGACTCACCCCTTTTTCCAGACCATTTATGAATATGTTGAACACAACTGGCCCCAGCACAGATCCTTGGGGGACACCACTATTTACCTCTCCATTCTGAAAACTGACTATTTATTCCTACCATTTGTCTTGTCTTTTTTTTCTTGTCTGTTACTTAACCATGAAAGGACCTTCCTTCTTATTCCATGACTGTTTACTTTGCTTAAGAGCCTTTGGTGTAGGATCTTGTCAAAGGCTTTCTGAAAGTCCAAGTACACTATATCCACTGGATCACCCTTTTCCGCATTTGTTGACCCCCCTCTAAGAATTTGAATAGATTGCTGAGGCATGATTTCCCTTTACAAAAGCCACGTCAACTCTTCCCCCAACAAATCATGTTCAGCTACATGTCTGATCATTCTGTTGCTCACTATAGTTTCAACCAGTTTGCTTGGTACTGAAGTTAGGCTTACCAACCTGTAATTACCAGGATCACCTCTGGAACCCTTTTTAAAAATTGGCATAATATTAACTATCCTCTCGACATCTGATATAGAAGCTGATTTAAGCGATATGTTCCATACCACAGTAAGTAGTTCTGCAATTTCATATTTGAGTTCCTTCAGAACTCTTGGGTGAATACTCTGGTCCCAGTGATTTAGTACTGTTTAATGTATCAATTTGTTCCAAAACCTCTTCTATTCACATCTCAATCTCGGACAGTTCCTCAGATTTGTCATCTAAAAAGAATGGCTCAGTTGTGGCAATCTCCCTCACATCCTCTGCAGTGAAGACTGATGTAAAAAATTCATTTAACTTCTCCCCAAAAGCCTTGTCTTCTTGCATGCTTGTTTTCCTTAAAATGCCAGTCAATTTAAATTTTTCTCGATTAAACTTGTACACTTCAGTTAAACCACTAAGTTCAGTTGTTGGCCATTTTTCTGCCTACATTCATCTTATTTTCAGTGGTGTTTTTGGAATTTGACACCTCTTTTTGTCACATCAAATCACTCAAATAACCTAAATTCCCCTCCAAAAAAGTTACCTTTACCCCAAAACTAATTTGAACTTTAAGTAGAAAGTTGTTTACTTTAAACTGTCTAATCTGAAATTTCCCCCCTAAACATTTTCTGTTAAGCTACCAACAAATTCAACTTTAAAAAAAAATCATTTACCTCACGGAAAGCATCAAACTGATTTCAGATTTTACTATCTTCAATTTATCTACTTCAGGCTATGTCCACATTTGGAGCTGGGGGTATACCAAGCCTTTGAGTTTGCCTACACTACAATGTAAACCCGGGCTCAGACTCAGGCATGAGCCCAAATCTCCCGTCTGTCTACACACAAATGTGTCAGACTCAGAACCATGTCAAGCCATGACCCAGGATTCGAGCCCTACTGCTCCCAAGTATAGACACAGCCCCACTTGGCACATGTCCCAGGAGTCTGCCAAAGATACTCCACAACTCCATGAGCCAACTTCCTTTGTCCTCTCTAGCCCAAAAATTTCCAGCTGACTCAATTGAAAATGGAACCTACCCCCACCTCTTGGCGCATAGCAATAATTCAGTGAATCAACATTAACCATTCCATTGTCTTCTGACCACCGTGCTGCAAAGAACTCCATGAGAAAGCCTTCTGTGTTTGCAATGGAGACTAACCAGAACTTTTGAAAAGTAAGCTGCTTCGTGGTCATTAAACAAGCCATCAAGCAAGAATTGTGAAATGCAAATGAAGAACTTTAACAGAAAAGTGCTAATTTCAAACGAAGTGGTCATCAGGTATGATGACTGGAGGCCAAAGACTCAAAATGCATTCCTCACTCTCCATCATCAAAGGAAAAGCCGATGTGGGTAGTGAAACCATCCGCTTGTTTTCTGTGAAAAGAAGCTACAAGTATAGATTCAGGGAAAGATCCTTCATCTCTGAACTGTTTGGACTCCTACAGAGAAGTGTACCAGATACAAACCTGAGATCCCAAAGACAATCTGGGTACCCTGACTTCTAGGAAACTGGCAGTTTATTACATCACTGCCACCATTTGGAATTATAAACTGTGACTCACCTGTGCATCTATTTTACCTGCTTTAACCTCTCAATAACGCTCATTTCCTTTTCTTAGCTAATAAACCTTTAGTTTACTATAGAACTGGCTCCCAGCATTGTCTTTGGTGTAAGATCTAGAGCAGGGGTTCTCAAACTTCATTGCATCGTGACCCCCGTTCTGACAACAAAAATTACTACGTGACCCCAAGATGGGGGGCAAAGCCTGAGCCCGCTCCAGGAAGGGCAAATCCTATGCATGAGCCCTGTCACCCTGGGCAGGGGGGCCATAGCTGAAGCCAAAGGGCTTCAGCCCCGCTACCCAAGGCTGAAGCCAAAGCCTGAGCCCTGCCGCCCAGGTTCGAAGCCCAAGCCCCAGCAAGTTAACACCAGCCCTGGCAACCCCATTAAAACCCACTTTGGGGTCCCAATCCACAGTTTGAGAACCACTGATCTAGAGTACCAATTTCATCTGGGGTAAGTGACTAGTCTCTTGGGACAGGGCACAACCTGAAGTGGTGTGATTTTTGGTTTAAGTGACTTATTATCACAAAGTCCAGTTTGTCTGGGTGATAAGGTAGACTGGAGAGTCTAAAGGGACCATCTGTGACTATGGTAAGACTAGTACAGTGATCCAGGAATTCACATTTGTCACTAGCTTGGTGAAATCTAATTATAGAACATACCACCAGTTTGAGGTATCTGCCCTGTTTTCTGACAGTCTGCCCTGAGGTAGGCACTGACGGTTGTGAGTCACTCCAGACAGCGTAACAATCATACAATCTTGATTTGAAATAATAAAGTTAAACACATGATCAGGAGCAATTAGACATTACTAAGCAAACACTATTGCTCTACAAAGTTATGTATAGCAAATCACACTTCAATCACTTCCTTTTATGAACCTATACTCTGACTCCTCTCCCTGCCATTTCATAATTCATCATTGTCAAGGTTCCTTCCCCACTCTGAACTCTAGGCTACAAATGTGGGGACCTGCATGAAAACCCCCCTAAGCTTATTTTTACCAGCTTAGGTTAAAACTTCCACAAGGTACAAACTATTTTACCTTTTGCCCCTGGACTTCATTGCTGCCACCACCAAGCGTCTAACAAATATATAGCAGGGAAAGAGCCTGCTTGCAAACATCTTCCCCCCCCCAATCCTCCCAAACCCTACACCCCCTTTCCTGGGGAAGGCTTGACAAAAATCCTCACCAATTTGCATAGGTGACCACAGACCCAAACCCTTGGATCTTAAGAACAAGGAAAAAGCAATCAGGTTCTTAAAAGAAGAATTTTAATTAAAGAAAAAGTAAAAGAATCACCTCTGTAAAATCAGGATGGTAAATACCTTACAGGGTAATCAGATTCAAAACATAGAGAATCCCTCTAGGCAAAACCTTAAGTTACAAAAAGACACAAAAACAGGAATATGCATTCCATTCAGCAAAACTCATTTTCTCTGCCATTTAAACAAAACAGAATCTAATGCATATCTAACTAGATTGCTCATTAGCCCTTTACAGGAGTTCTGAGCTGCATTCCTGCTCTGGTCCCGGCAAAAGCAACACACAGACTGAGAGAGCCTTTGTTTTTCCACCCCCTCCAGCTTTTAAAGTATCTTGTCTCCTCATTGGTCATTTTGGTCAGGTGCCGGCGAGGTTGTCTTAGCTTCTTAACCTTTTCCAGGTGAAAGGGTTTTTCCTCTGGCCAGGAGGGATTTAGAAGTGTTTATCCTTCCCTTTATATTTATGACAATCATGTCATCCATAAGTACTTTGTATGGACGGCACTCAAGCCCTCACCCCTCTCAAGCACTGAACCCCCACAATTTAATTGATCCCACCCCCCTCCACAAGCACATTCTTAGAGGTACTATTCCTCCTCTTCCATTGGGCAATGCAAGTTCATAATGTGAGAACACAAAGCATCCCTGACTTCTGTCACCTGGGTGAATCCAGTCCCAACTGCGGTAGGTACACTTCCTGGCTGAGTTATTGATTCAGCAGCCCCTCTCTGTCATAGGTCCCTTCAAGGGGGAAATGGCTCACCTATGGCTTCACAAAGATTGTGAAGAGCACAGCAAGCCATAGTGATGCAACAGAATTAATGATACTGTTATCCAAATGGGTCTGCAGACATCTCCAACAGGATTTCGATCTGCCAAAAGCACATTCAACAATGATTTTACACCAGCTGAGAGTGTAATTAAACCTTCTTTTGCCAGGCTTCTGAAATCAGAGTATAGTTTCATAAACCAAGGCAAAAGAGGGTACATGGGGTCCCCCAGAACAACAGTGAGGACAATAACTCCATATTTTATGTCATCATTTGGTGGGAATAGCATCCCAACCTGTCCATGAATGTAGACTCCCCCAATCAGCAAAAGACCCTGGCATCATAAATTTTTCCAGTGTAGCCCACATTGCCATTCACAAATTGATCTTTGTGGTCCACAAGGGCCCTTATAACAATGTGGTTGTGATTTATGTACTCATGTGCTCCTTGTTGAGGGCAAACTATGGCCACATAGGTCTCATCAACAGCCACAATGCAGTTTGGAAACCCCATTCTCTCAAAGCAAACAATTACTTCAGTAGTATCTTTCATGCCTCATACCTTGGGGTAAACAACATGTTGGATTGCCTCAGAAACCCCCACCACCATTCTACCCATTGTCAACTTTCCAACACCAAACTGGTTGTCAACAGACATGGAGCAGTAGCTTGTGGCCCTCTGCCAGAAGTACCAGTCTAGGTAGGGGACATCAGCAGCTATACCGAGTATACTGAGCAGCATCAGCAAGTGCAAGTTTGCCATGCCAGAGTACTCTTCCTCCTCTGCCACTGCCACCTCTTCCTCCTTCTGCTCCATTATGAGCTCTGTCAGTTGCCTTTGCGGGTCAGAAAATGCTGCCAAAATGTCCGCCAGCACCTCTACCCATTTCCTGAGACAGGAGTGAAAGCGCAAGCAAGAACTTCTTGGAAAGGGGACTCCTCCATATTGCTCAGCAGGCTGTTCAAACTTCCAGTAACGTGCAGGGTGGGCAGTAAAGCTTAGTCACAGTGCACCACGGACAAAGGACTAGAGTGGCCACATTTCAGGAGGGAGTACACCTGGGGGAATTCTGCACCACTGCGCCCATGCAGAATTCATGTCCCTTGCAAATTTATTTGTTTCCCCACAGAAAAATGACTCTGATGGTGAAGCAAAGGGAAGTCGCAAGAGCAGTCATGCAGCACGGGAATGTCATTTTGGATGCCTGGAGCAGCTGGCAGAGAGGTAAATCACTGCAGAGGTGGGGGAGCTGGTGATGTCCCGGACAGCGGCTCCTACCGTGCACTAGGCTCAGCTACTTGTCCCAACAGGGTGGAGGATGATGGGACTTCTTCTTCCCCTTCAAGGAGTGGCCAGCTCTAGGTCAGACCCACCCCCAGAAACCTCCCCCAGCTGCAAGAACCTTTGCACACAGACCTGCTCCCATTGCTCATCAGCCATGAGGGGAGGGGTCACTGTACGGGGAGCTGCTCCCCTGTTCGCCTAGCCCCCATGCATCTGGACCCTCCCAGACCCAGACCTACCTGCCAAGCCAAACCCCCTCCTCCATCAAGCTCCCCCCCACCTGAATGCCCACCCTGCCAAGACTCACACACACCCTGCACCCAGACCCCCACAGCAAGCCTCATCCCCCCCAGCACCCAGACCCCTCCTGCTGGGCCGCACCCCTCCTTCATCCAGATTCTCACCCCTGCACCCATACCACTGCCCACTGAGCCCCTCCACCTCAGCAGCCAGACCCCATGCCCAAAACCCCCATCAAGCCCCAACCACTTTCACCTGGACCTACCTGCAAAGTCCCATTGCCCCTGCTCTCAGAACCCCACAATGAGCCACTGTACATCCAGATCTCCCCCCAATCTGCACCCAGACCCCCCACTAAGCTGCCTGCATGCAGATTGCCCCATACAGAACCCTCTCGCCCCACACCTGGATCCCCCACACTAAGCCTCTCCACACTTGGATCCTGTTGGCCTGAGCCTGCCTGCCCATGCCTGGTGCACCTGGCAGGGAGGGGCAGAGACCTAAGGTGTTTCTGGGGCTGGCCCAGCCCTTGCACTATGTCAGGGTTGGGTGCAGCCTTGCGGCCAAGTCCATGTCCCTGGGGGCGGTGGGGGGAGCTGCAGAACCATCTACCAACTCCATGCAGCCAGTAGCCTGTACTGCCCCACTGCCATTCTAGAGCCTCCACATTTATTTATTAACAAATAAAATTTGCAGAATTTTAAAATATTGTATGAAGAATTTTTAATTTTTTGGCATAGAATTCCCTCAGGAGTAACGGGGCTACAGAGTCTAGAATATGATTGATTCAACTCAGGTCTGCTTGCTATGGTGTGGACACCAGAACTCCAGGCTCAAGCCCAGGTTAGAAAATTCTTAACATAGGGTTAAGAATCAGTGTAGATGCTCAAGCCCAGGATCCTGTAACACGTCCTCTGATTCCGTCCCACTAACACCAAGCTTACCTTGCACTATAGACATACCCTGACAGGCTATACTGCAGGCTGCTAGTCCTTCTGCTGGCCCTGCCTATGCTCATTTTTTTAGCACTGGTCCAGGTCAGCTGACACAGGCTCATGGAGCTATAAAAACCTCAGTGTGGCTGGTCAGTTTTGGGCTAGAGCCTGGCCTCTGAAACCCTCCCCCCAAAGTGGGGTCCCAGAGCCCAGGCTAAGCATCTACACAGCAATTCTACAGCCCCACAGCCCGAGCCCTGAGAACCCAGGTCAGCCAACCTGACCCAGCCTCAGACACACTGCAGGTCTTTTATTCCAGGATGTGGATGTACCCTCAATGGCTCACAGGTAACCCAGTTGGTCTCCTGAAGCTGGCAACCACAGTGTAGTACAGGAAACTGCTCCCTGTAGGAATGTACTACTTGTGGTGTACTGAGCATGTTCACATGAACTGAGCATTCTCAGAACATCTGCTGAAGCCACTGCCCTTCACTCTGCCCGTATTAGCTGCAAGATTCTGCTGACTGATTTTTACAGGGGTTGAAAAGGGGCAAAGGGGGCAAATCGGAGGAGGGGGGTAGCCAGAGTCTGAGCTGGGGACGAAAATTGACTGGTCAGAGGGGTCACGCAGCTGGAAGCAGGGTTAGGATAGGGGCTGAAGGCAAAATCAGGGATGGGAGGGGGGAAGGAGACAGAGTTAAGCCCAGGGGTGAGACGCTGCCAGAGGGCAAAATCCCGGCACAGGCAGGGGTAGGGGGGTAACAGTTACCTCGGTGGATGAGACACCAGTGTTTGGAAAAAAATAGGGTGGGAAGAGCAGAGGGGCTTTTTTATTTCCCCCCCACAGACAGTACCTCTCAGCATGGGTTCCCAGGGCTGAGTTCTTAAAGGCACAGGCCTCCGAATGCCTAGTCACTGCAGCTCCTCTTTGATGTAACCAACTGAGGTGTGGCAGCAGGAGACTTAATTCAGTGAAACTGAACCTTCCCTACACCCCCCAGGGGGCTCTACACACACACACACACAAATTTCCCCAACGCCCCCTAATGGTCAACTAGTTACAACAGTGTTACCAATTTTGTCATTGGTTAGAAATTTGACTTGAAAGTGAAACATTAATACACACTTTAAAAGCATAGACAATGTATGATAAAATACTTGTACCTGGAAAAGTATAATAGGTTTGAAAGGTATGAACAAAGACTAGCTTCCTCACACAGCAGTTGTTTTTTCTAACAATATTGGCGCACTGGTTTCAGCAATGTTGGCCAACCTTATAATTTAAAATTACGATTTGTAAGCAACATCTGAATGAGCTCTCCCCTGACAGCTAGTGATGAGGCAGGGGAGTGGGGAAGGCCTCAGGACCAGATTGTATTTACATGAACTCACCTACCCTGCCTAGGTATCCAGCAGACAGAGCTGTGTTGCCCAAGTGATCAGTTTTGGCTGGTGTTGGGAGTTTCTATACTAAACATTTTGATTATAATTAATTTTTACATAAGAACATAAGAATGGCCATACTGGGTCAGACCAGTGGTCCATCTAGCCCAGTACTCTGTCTTCCAACAGTGGCCTATGCTAGGTGCTTCAAAGGGAATTAACAGAACAGGGCAATTATTGACTGATCCATCCCCTGTCATCCACTCCCAGCTTCAGGCAAATAGAGGCTCTCAGAGCATAGCGTTGCATCTCTGCCCATCCTGGCTAGTAACCATTGATGGACATATCTTCCATGAACTTATCTAGGTTTTTTTTTTTTTTACAACAGCCCCTGGGAAAAAGTTCCACAGGTTGACTGTATGTTGTGTGAAGAAATATTTCCTTTATTTGTTTTAAATCTGCTGCCTATTAACGTCATTGGGTGATCCCTAGTTCTTGTGTTATGCGAGGGAGCTTTTCACTTTCTCCACACCAGTCAAGATTTTATAGAACTTTATCATATCTCCCCCGCCCCCCGCCTTAGTAGTCTCTTGTCCAAGCTGGAAAGTCCCCTAGTCTTTTTAATCTCTCCTCATATGGAAGCTGTTCCATACTCTTAATCATTTTAGCTGCCCTTCTCTGCACCTTTTCCAACTCCAATAAATCCTTTTTGAAATGTGAGCATGTCATGAATTTATATAGTGAAAGTACTTGTTTTGCCAGACTGATCAGCAAAGACAATGCTGACAAACTATGTGAAAAGGCCGCGAAACACCAACCTCTGGACTGCATCAACATGCAGAAAGCCTTATAAGCCAGTCATTGTCAAAGCCAATTTTAGAAGTACTTTAATGAGGCTGTTAAGAATGCTGGAGCCACAACATAGTTTATGCAAACAAACATGGCTATCACATCATACTTTCTCTTTAAGCAAGAGATACCACACACTACAAACTGGAGGCCAATGTTAAGTGCATTGTCGTTTGTTAATCCGGAAACTGGTTCTGCCCAAGACCAGCAAATGCTCACTATCTTTCTGCAAGAAACTCAACTGACTGGTTAGAAGCATGCAGTGCAACAGTGAAAGTCTCAGCAGTTGAAAAAGTAAAGAACTCCCTCACTGCAGTCAGAAAATGTGCATACAGGGCTGATAGAAATGGGTGTCAAGTAGTAAGTCACTGCCTGTATTATCTTGATTTTAGTGGTTGGCCAGTAGATGACTTTCTAGATGTTCAGGTTATTAAAGACAGGGGGCAGGGTTAGCTCAGTGGTTTGAGCATTGGCCTGCTAAATACAGGGTTGTGAGTTCAATCCCTGGGGGGGGCCATTTGGGATCTGGGGCAAAAATTGTGGACTGGCCCTGCTTTGAGCGGGGGTTGGACTAGATGACCTCCTGAGGTCCTTTCCAACCCTGATATTCTATGATCAGCTGCATCTCTGAAACCCCATCTTAGGAAGAGTTAAATGCTTGTCAACTGAACCCTAACCCAAGAAGGATGTAGATATAGTGCTTCACAGTAAGCTTGTACAGCCAACTTTAATTTCTGTGACGATTCAAAAACATGAGTTAAATCTAATAAAATGGTCATGAAACATTTCTGTTTTTACTATGGTGCCATACAGCCCATCTTTGCGGTAACAGTCTCACACCTCATCAGTCCTCCTCCCTCGCCCTGTATTTTTGAACACCTCCCCTAATCTGAGTTTCTGTGGAAAACACGGCAGGGAAATATTTTTTCTGTGCAATACTTGTTTATATCACATTGTGTCAGCTGCAGGATTCAGCATCAATTATCCTCCTAATGTAAATAGCAGGGTAGGTTTGTTTATTTTGCTACGCTGCTTCGCTAACTCATTTGTTCATGGGAAAAGAGCTAAAGAGCTAATCACCTCACCAAAAACATCATGTCAGTTTTTCAATAGAACTCTTTGCCTCCCCACTAAGGTTTGTCTGAGTTTGAGATCCTCAGTAGCAACAATTACAATCAACCTATGTCATGTTTTATAGAGATCATGAGCACTTTACCAACTGCAGGCTCAGTTATGGCTCTAAAACTTGAGCAATGGTGGGGAGGAAGAAAAGGTGGTACATCTTCAAGCAATGGTGGTAGGAGAGATGTTTGCGCTGGTGGAAGTGACGGGAAGCCCTGGGGCCACCAGGAGCACTGTGGAGTGAGGGTTGCCCTCACCAGTACAGAATAGATGTAGCAGCATACACTCCACACAGTGCATGGCTCCTGTGGGGTGCTCCGTACAGCTGGCAGTGCCTTCCGCGCCTACCCATTTGCCATCAGGGTATTTAGGCAGCAGCAACATTATAGCTTCCACATGCATGGGAGTGTTTGGGGGAAGGAAAGGACTTTTGGCCCTCTTCTCACCTTTGCCTCTGTGTGATGGCAGCCATATTTTGACCGTGTAATAAATATGAGTCGGAACTGTTTCTGCCAGGAAACATTTCAGGTGACCCATAGATGGTCCTCAATAAGGAAAATAGGAAATCCAAAATACTTCTCACTCCTTTCTAACCAGCCCCCAGAGAATAAAATATAGCTGCATGGAGACAAACCCATCTGGCTCATTTTTACCGTATAGACTTCAAAATCTATTTCTGAACAAGTCTTTTCTTCTCCAATGAGATATTAACCCAGGATCTTGCTGGAATTTATGCTCTCTTTGATCAGAAACCTCTCTCAGTCAAGGCAACAAGACAAGTGCATTGCTGCCTGTGCCTGCCTGCAGAGTTGATGAACTGTAATGGTCAGAGATCGCACCAGCATAGAAGTATATTGAAGGCGAACTGTAAAGAAATTGAGAGTTTAAATTATCCTCCACATGTCCTGCATCCCACTAAGATGAATCCATGCAGGGTCATTTGGAAGTGGAACACTTTATGCTTCCATCCCACACCACTGTCAAGTTTTAGCAAATTAGGACAAGTCAGCACATAAGAACAACCATATGTAACAGTAACTGCTAACGGTAACAATTCACTACCTCTCCCTGCTACAGGTAGCAAATTCCTAATTACACCTGAGAGTGTAAGAAATGCTATCTGTAGGAATTATCTACATCAGATAGCAGTTTTTAGCAAATTAGGACAGGTCAGCAAGTCTAAGGGGAAAAGCAATTGAAGACAATTGGCAGTTTTTCAAGGAGACATTATTAATGGCGCAAGAGCAAACTATACAACTGCATACGGAAGTAAGACAAGAGACCACCCTCCTAGGGGTTCAGAGTTATATCTTCATGTGATGCCTTAGCATCAGCAATATTCAGAGCCCAGGGGCCCAGCTCCACCAATATTTGGGGCCGGGTGTCCCCCGCCCCCAGCCACACCTGCCGCCCCCTCCCCGAATCTCCCAAGTGTCCCCCGGCCCCCTCTTGCTGCCCCCGGAGCAGAGCCTCCCTGTCTCTGCCTCTTCCATGCAGCTCCATGCTGCCTCCCTGTAGCAGCAGTTGCTGCAGGGTCCTAGTGCCCCCCATCTACACTGCCAGGGCAGACTGACTGCGCCTGACCTTCCACCTCAGACCCTTCCCTTTTCCGGCAGGACCCTCCACCAGCACAGGGGGGCCCCCTGCCCGCAGTCACCGCTCCTGCCCCACGCTGGACAAGGGGGCAGCCCCATCCCTCACCCCCAGTGAGGCTACAGTCAGGGGCAACAGCAGGGGAGGAGGCGCACGTAGCACCCCCCACGGGGGAGGTGAGGGAGATTCCTGGACCTCAGAGCAGCCCTAGGAGCAAATGCAGTGACAGTGGTGGGGGGGGGGTAAGTGTGCTGCTGGGGGGGTGGGAAAGGGGGGGCTCCTCCCCCAGAGCTCACTGCTGCCAGCAGGGAAAGGGCTGGGGGGAGTCCTCCTCTCTGGCGCCTGTCCCGGAGCAGCCTGCCTGCACCTCAAACTCATCCCCAGCCCTGCCCCACCCCAGAGCCCACACCCCCAGCCAGAGCTCTCACCCCCCACACCCCAACCCTCTGCCCTAGCCCTGAGCCTCTCTAGCCCCCCAAACCCCCCAGACCCAGACAGAGCCCTCACCCCCCACACTCCTACTCTCACCCTGAGCCCCTCCAACACCCCATACCCCTCATTCCCAGCCCCAGACAGAGCCTTCTTGCCCTGAGCCCTTCCCATACCCCAAACCCCTAATCTGCAGCCACAGCCCCCTCTCATCCCTAAACTCCCTCCCAGAGCCTGCACCCTAATCCCCTGCCCCAGCCTAGGACCTGCACCCCAGACCTCCTCCCCCACCCAAACTCCCTCCCAGAGCCTTGGGCAAGTGCAGATGCAGGTGGAGGGGAGGGGGGTGGAGTTTCGACGGGGGCGGGTTCTGGGCACCACCAAAATTTATACAAACCTACCACCCCTGACCCTGCCTTAACCAGGAGCGCAGGGCCACAGCACAGGGGAAGAGCCACAGAAGCAAGAGGGGGACTAGTGGCGGAGTGTGGGTGGGGCGACACCTGGTTGTTTGGGATGTCTCAGCCTCCCCCAGCCTGCGATACCTGCCGCCCACGTAAGGGGCCTTGCTTCAAAGCTGAAACTGAGAGGAAAGTTCTCGCGGCCCCAGTCCTTCAGCGCTGCACGCGGGAAGGCGCCGCAACGTCAGTTTCCCGCCTCAGCTCTTCCCTTGCCAGCTCTGTGTGCTCGAGCCCCTACCCGGCACGAGCGCAAACGGAAACAACGGCTCTCCGTGACCTGATCCGCTGACTTGGGGAGTATCCCGCAGCGGGTGGCGCCCTGGCTGTGACTCCTTGCTCCCTGGAGACCCTCCGCCTGATGGTTTCATCTTGGTTTATTGACCGTATTATTTTCCTTTGTACTGATGTCATGTGACTTTGTACCTCATTTCACCAAGTAAGTGCTCATGAAAACTTTACAGGAGCTACTTGTTGCCGTTCCCAGCTTTCCTGGCCCGCTGTCTCCCGTCTTTCCAGGGACTCACGTGGCAGTTCAACAATATTTTGTTGTCTTTTCACCACCCAAAATGTGAACGCCACCCTTATATCTGCACAGGGGCGACCTCCGGGTTTGGGGGAGGGCTAGAAGTCTGTGAGTTGGTGTTTTCCCCAGGAATTGAAATGGGGGGGGTCGAATTTACAGGGGGGGTCAGGGCCGATGAGGGGTGAGATCGTGAAGGTGGCTCTATGGCACCATAGTAAAAACTGAAAAAAGGTTTCATGACCATTTCATTAGATTTAACTCGTGTTTTAAAATCATCACAAAAATTAAAGTTGGCTACTCAAGCCTTCTATGAAGCACTACCTCTTCATCTTTCTTGGTTTCTTATTATAAATTTTGCACGACTCTGTTAATGAATTTCTTGAATGCAATGCATTCATCTTTGGTGGCTTCTCGTGTGTCCGATACCTCCATTCCTTCAACTGATATGCTCATTAGATCATTCACATGATCAAGCAGAAGGCGACTTCTTTCAGAACAGAAAATTCTATTCAATCGAGGCAAAAGAAAGCTCAGCTGTAGCTGTTGTGACTGGGAGTAACAAGAGATGAATTCCTACTTCTTTCATCCCAGGAAACATAGCACAAAGATTGGGTCAAGCCACTAGTGATGATAAAAAAGAAGTTGAAGCCAAATTTTCATTCATTTTGTCATATGATATTCCACTGTATGCTCAAATTCTCTATTCTGTCCTGAGTACATGGCAGCCCCATTACTGGTAGTCCCTCACTCCACTCAACTGTTGGTGTTTTATAGGACAGGGATCTGTAAAAGCTATGTAGAGGTTGAGTAGAATCTATAAGCCACTGTTGTAGATTTTTAAGAATCAAGTCTGTGTACTACTTAAGTTGTCTTAACAAACACTTCTTGTCCTCTTCACTTAAAAATTTAATATAAATGCCTTCATTACTCAACTTCCGGACTGACGTCTTTGCTTCTTCCAGTACTTTTTCAATGGGTAGCTCTCTGATTGATCCAAATGTAGCTTCTATTGCTGGAGAAAGATCTACTACTGTTGTAGCAGATGCCTGGATGGCATTGTTTAATGACCCAAGTGGTTTCAACAGTAGACTTACAAGGGAGAGAATGGCAATAGCCTTCTCTGAACGTAGTAGCAAAAGTAATCCACCAGCCTCACTACTTAGATCCATCCCATGTTGGTAGATACTTTCCAAAGCCAGTAATAATGGCTGGAGTAATTTTAAGACAACAGCCAAGGATCGCTCATGAGAAAGCTAGAGGGTTTTCCTAGGTTGGACTAATTTGAACTTCAGTCCCAGTGTATCTTCTGTATTTTCCAAGATATTCAGTCCTTTTGGACTCTTGCTGAAAAAAAGAATATAATGAAGACATTAAATTTATAGCTTTTTTAATGTCTTTTGAAAAGTCTGCAGCTCGTACTAGTGCTAGTTGGAGTAGATGGCCTCTGCAGTGTGTATAGGAGAGATTAGGGTTACGCTTTTCTCTGAGCAAAGCTTGTACTCCACCATGTCTTCTAGAGAAGTTTGCAGCTCCATCAGATGCACAAGCAGCCGTCTGTTTGGGGTACAATTGACAAGCATTTAACTCTTCTAAGATGTGGGTTGTCACAGATGCAGCTGATGTTTCTTCTATAACTTGAACATCTAGAAATGCATCTACTGACCTACCACTGACCTCAAGATAACATACACAATGACTTAATACTCGATGCCCATTTGCATCGGTGCATTCATCAGCCATGTATGCAATTTTTTTTTGTGGTAAGAGTTCTTCATTTTTTCAACTGTTGAGTTTTTCACTGTTGCACCACATGCTTCTAGCCAGTCAGTTGAGTTTCTTGAAGAAAGATAGTGAGCATTTGCTGGTCTTGTTCAAAACCAGTGTTCAACTTCAGGATGAACAAGTGAGAATGCACTTAACATTGGCCTCCAGTTTGTAGTTTGTGGTATCTCTTGCTTAAATAGAAAGTATGATGCCACAGCCATGTTTGTTTGCATGAACTGTGTTGTGTCTCCAGCATTCTTAACAGCCTCATAAACACTCACCCGGGTTGTCCTTGGTCAGTGGACACTCAGAGTTCAGAGGTGCTTTCACATGAGTTCACCTCCCAGGTGGGGGACAAGAAGGCACCTTGCTCGTTCCTCCAGCTGCTCACTGTTCGCTCTGGCCCCTGCTGTTCATTGTGCCACTGTTCACTCCATCTCTCTGTTGCCAATGGCCCTGCACCATCACCTACTGCTGCCACTTGCCACTGTGACCTCTGCTAGTTGGTCTCTTGAGGTTCCACCCAGCTCTCAGTGATTTCAGCTGAGCTGTCAGTGGGGGAACCTTGCTGCTGGTGCAGATTGGGCCATCTCTTCCACAGAAACACTGTCCCACAGCAGGTCTAAGCACTTAGACCTGATTTCAGCTGTAGTGGTCACTTAACAAAACAAAAGATTATCTATTGAACCTAATCAGCTCTGTCTTTAAACAGTGGAGAGGGGCAGGTCAAATAGTATTTGTGACTCAGGCAGACCATCAAGCAAAACACCTGTCCCCTCTCTCTTGATGCCCTCAATCAGCACAGGCTAAGTACAGTTCTACTGCCCTTTACTCATACAATAAGAACAACAACATTTCATTACCAGCCCTCCCCCCACATTCAAGTGATTTGTAACCCAACCCCAGCCAAAATCTATCACCTGGGCAACACAGCTCTGTTTGCTGGATACCTAGGTAGATTAGGTGTGAATGTAAATACAATCTGGTTCTGAAGCCTTTCCCCACAGCACCTAGCTCATCACTACAGCTGTCAGGGAGAGCTCATTTAGACTTAATTTCAAATTATGATTTGTAAACAATTAGGTTTGCCAACATCACCGAAATGAATGCACTGACATTGTCATTAAAAAAAACAGCTATATAAGGAAGCCAGTCTGTTTATATTTTTCAAATCCAATATACTTTTTCAGATACACGTATTTTATCATACACTGTATATCCTTTTAAAGTGTGTATTAATCTTTCAATATCAATTAAAATTTTCAAACAGTCGCTAAACAGGCAACACTGCACGGAGCTAGTTCACAAAACTGGGGGGGGTGTCAAGGTTCCTTCCCCACTCTGAACTCTAGGGTACAGATGTGGGGACCTGCATGAAAGACCCCCTAAGCTAATTCTTACCAGCTTAGGTTAAAAGCTGCCACCACCAAAGTGTTACACAAAGAACAGGGGAAGTACCCACTTGGAAACGTCTCCCCCACAAAATATCCCCCCAAGCACTACACCCCTTTCCTGGGGAAGGCTTGATAAAAATCCTCACCAATTTGCATAGGTGACCACAGACCCAAACCCTTGGATCTTAAGAACAAGGAAAAAGCAATCAGGTTCTTAGAAGAATTTTAATTAAAGAAAAAGTAAAAGAATCACCTCTGTAAAATCAGGATGGTAAATACCGTACAGGGTAATCCGATTCAAAACATAGAGAATCCCTCTAGGCAAAACCTTAAGTTACAAAAAGTCACAAAAACAGGAATATACATTCCATTCAGCACAACTTATTTTATCAGCCATTGAACAAAACAGAATCTAACGCATATCTGACTAGATTGCTTACTAACTCTTTACAGGAGTTCTGACCTGCATTCCTGCTCTGGTCCAGGCAAAAGCATCACACAGACAGAGAGACCCTTTGTCCCCCCCCAGTTTTGAAAGTATCTGGTCTCCTCATTGGTCATTCTGGTCAGGTGCCAGTGAGGTTATCTTAGCTTCTTAACCCTTTCCAAGTGAAAGGGTTTTTCCTCTGGCCAGGAGGGATCTAATGGTGTTTACCCTTCCCTTTATATTTATGACAGGGGGTGTTGGTGAAATTCAGTGGGGGTGTAGGGAAATCCCTGCAGCCACTGGGGGAACTGGTGGTCGTGACTCCATCACAAAGGCTACCAAACGTTTCCTTTTCTAACCACTATCTTTCAATTGCTTATGCTTTTGCCAGACTTCGAAGGCTTGAGCTGAAGCTTTCTGTTTGGTCTTCGGCTCAGGCATGGCTCTTTTGGAGAGTATGGTGTTGGGTCGGGTCACAGAGACCCCCTTGAGACTGCCATCTGATGTGCTGAGACTACCTCTGAGCCCATTTTCCCTGGAAGCAGTACCCAGTCTTTTTGAACCAGATACGCTAGCCTGCTGCAAACACAGACCCAGGTCTGAACCACATCCCCCAAAAGCTATAGGCTTAACTGAAAACAGCTTAAGAAGTGCTCCTGTCTCCAGCACCCAGATACCCAGTTCCCAATGGGGTCCAAACCCCAAATAAATCCGTTTTATTCTGTATAAAGCTTATACAGGGTAAACTCATAAATTGTTCACCCTGTATAACACTGATAGAGAGATATGCACAGCTGTTTTCTCCCCCAGGTATTAATTACTTGCTCTGAGTTAATTAATAAGTAAAAAGTGATTTTATTAAATATAAAAAGTAGGATTTAAGTGGTTCCAAGTAATAACAGACAGAACAAAGTAAATTACCAAGCAAAATAAAACAAAAACATACAAGTCTAAGCCTAATAGAGTAGGAAACTAAATGCAGGTAAATTTCACCCTCACAGATGTTCTTTCACAGACTAGACTCCTTCATAGTCTGGGTCCAGCAATCATTCACACAGCCCGTAGTTACTATCCTTTGTTCCACTTTCTTTCAGGCATCTTTTTGGGGTGGAGAGGCTATATTTTGAGCCAGCTGAAAACAAAATGGAGGGGTTTCCAGGGCCTTATATAGTCTTTCTCTTGTGGGTGGAAACCCCTTTGTTCTCCTGTGTAAAATCCCCTCAACAAGATGGAGTTTGCAGTCACCTGGGCAAGTTACATGTCTATGAATGATTCAGCTTTTTGCAGGCCGATGCCATTGTTAGTTTGAACTTTCCCAGGAAAACTCAGATGTGGATTAGCATCTCCCAAAGTCCATTGTCAGTTAAGTGTTTCTTGATTGGGCACTTACTGGGAATAGTCCTTTCTCAAGAAGTTGACCAAATGCTTCACTGAAGCTACTTAGACTCAACCAAGTACATAGCCAATATTCATAACTTTGAATACAAAAATGATACACTCATACAGACAGCATAATCATAACCAGCAAACTACAGCCTTCCCATACACAACCCACTTGCCCTCCTCTGTACAACACCTGGTGCAACCATAGGACCCTGGTTGCCACAATGATCTATACAGTCACAGTTTATGTCAATAATGTCACAAGTATCACCAGGAATGTTTCAGCCACTTTGGAGAATGAGGTTAGGGAAGTAGGTAGTTTTTCCGATGTTAACCAATTTGTAAAGAGCTCCAGAGTTGGGTTAGAAACTTCAAAATCAGTGAGAGTCTTAAATTCAACATGGTTCCTTCTGCTTTTCCATGAAAATCCATTTGGCTATGTTACAAGACACAAAAATTTGCACATGCATAGGAGAGCTTGTTA
Organism: Natator depressus; assembly: GCF_965152275.1. Taxonomy (NCBI): domain Eukaryota; kingdom Metazoa; phylum Chordata; order Testudines; family Cheloniidae; genus Natator; species Natator depressus. Next base: position 143,484,743 of record NC_134235.1, on the reverse strand, counting down.
GAGGTTTGCTACCAAAATTAACTTCTATTTATGCTCTCTTTCAGGAGCTCCTGCAGAAGATGCTAGTTGATATAAATGGCTTGTGCAGCCCTGCTGAAGTGGGGAGGGCTAAGGAGGAATGGTGCTACGTGTGCAGGAGAAGTTCATAGGCTTCTCTACAGCATTCACTCAGGAAGGAGATACAACAGCTCACTCCAAACTTGTCTCATCTTATCCCAGACTAAATCTTCTCCCTAACACTGCATGACAACCTTGGGCAGGTACAGACCACAGGCACCAGCTTCCTCCTTGCTTTGGGGTTGCTCAACCCCCCGCTCTGCCCCAGGCCCCGTCCCACCTCTTCCTGCCTCTGCTCCACCCTAGGCCCTGACCCCACTCTACCGCTGCTCTGCCCCACTTCTTTCCTCCCAGTTCCTCCCCCTCCCCTGATCACCCCCCCATCCCCGCTCCTCCTCTTGCCCCAGCGCCACCTGCATGCTGCGGAACAGCTGATCGCTGCGGGCAGGAGGTGCTGGGAGGGAGGGGGAGGAGCTAGTGCTAAGCACCCATTCATTTTTTTCCTGATATGCTGTCCCTTGGCTGTTTTATGTGCAGAACCCAAATCATATCAGCTCTGCAGGTGAGATAGGCAAAGGAATGCCTAGTTTCAGAATCCCACTGTGGCTTTGACTGTAACAAGCAACTTGTTAGCTGTGGGGGCAACATCACTACTTATTTGGCATTGTGCATGTCTACCAGCAGATACCTAGACTGCATGACAACTTTAGGTGCCGACAGGTTTAGGTGGCAGCTGAGAAGGGGTTTTGAGAATGTCATTGGCACCTAAATGATGGATGTAGGTGGCTAAAGAGGTTACAGATGTAAGTCCTTTTGTAAATCTAGCCCCTAGTTATCAAGGGACGCACATAGCGGGGGGCGCCTCTGGGCAGCGTGGGCACCCTGCAGCTCCCGGCCGCCGCCGGGCAATGGGGGTACCCTGCAACTCCAACCTGCAGATAGCAGGGGACCCTACCTGCTACCTGTGAGATTGTTTTAATTACATGTATTTTTTGTTATTTAATTGTATAAATATTTAAATTATCATTTATATTTCTTTTCATGTCATTTTTTCTGGAAAACACAAAGGTCAGCTGTAGGCAGGGGGAGCACTGAAGATGCTGTGCTTAGGGGCATGCAAGGTATAAATCTGGCCTTGTCTGTCTTAGGTATCTAACTCCTGGAGAGGGTTCATGGCTCAGACTTCCAAGTGGAGGGAGGAGTCTAAGACCCAGATCAACGAGGGTTAGGTGCCTAAGTACCTTCTGAGGATCTGGGCTCAGCATTGTAATGCCTAACTTTTAGCCATCTTGCCATGCAGTGGAATCCCCTGCTGAGGGTTAGGCGCCCCAGGCTCTTCATACAATACATGGGGCGGGGGAGTCAGTTGCCTAAGAATGAAATCCACAAAAGCCAGAATGCTAAGGGGGGAACCCACCTAAAATAGCTAATAGGAGTGAGGGGTGGTTCCTAAGCCCCACCCTTCAGAGGGAGTTGAATGTGTAAGTGTGAGCCAGATGGAAGTGCCTGTCTTTTCTCAGCTGTGAACTTAGAGTTAGGCGCCTAAGCCAATTCTCACAAAAAATGCAGGAAGAGCAGGTCCCCCCCAACCTCCCTATTCTGTCCCTTTCAACATTTAGCCCAGCTGTTAGGGCAGTCTCCCAGGATCAATTCCCTTCTCTTCCTGAGTGGAAAAAGGATGTGAACTTGTTTCCCAACTCTCAGAAGAGTGCCATAATCACTGGACAGTGGAGTATTCTGGGGCAGGTCTTTCTCAATCTCTCCTGTTCCACTTTTTTATAACTAATTAAATATTCACTGGTCCACGGAGAGGGAGAGTGACTGCACCCTAGTGGTTAGAGCACTCACCTGAGATATATGTTCTAATGCACCTGTTCCAATGCCTATTTAATTATTTATACACAGTGGAATAACTTTAACAGGAGAGGCTGAGACCCACCTGCCCCAGAAAACCGCCTAGCCCAGTAGTTACTGCTCCCTCATGGGAGATTGAAGACCGAAGTTCACATTTCTTCTCCACATCAAACAAAGGGAAAATTGATCCTGGGTATCCCACATCCCAGGTGAATGCCCTAACCCAGTGGTTCCCAAACTGGGGTTCACCAAATGTTACACTGGTTTCTGGAGGAAAAAATTCCTTAATGGCGGACAGAACTGTCCATAGGGACCCCAGGCAGCACGGGGCCAGCAGCACGGAAATTTGGGACTTCCAAGAGCTAAGCAGATGAAAGCAAGCATATCTATCACACTGAGGAGATTTAAACTTCAAGACTCCTTATACAAAATAGAAAGGGAGGTGGATATTTTTTGCTGTTTTTAAAATTAAATAGGCTGCTAGTGTTGTTTTTAAATTATTATGAAGAACAAGTTTAAGCTTTGTTTGTTTGCCTGGACTGCTCAAGACCTGAATGCTTGTGTAGGAGGAACTCTTTGAGTTGGCTTCTTAAATACCTTCATGCTGTTTCACATCTGATACTCCTTGATGAAACATAGGAGTCAGAGGTGCCAGTACAGGAGGGCAACAAGGGTCACGTGCCACCCTAACATTGGCGCCCCCCTATGGGTCCCTCCCTTTTTTTTCCGGCAGCCCCCATGGACCCACACACACACTTTTCCGGCAGTGTCCTCCCCCCAGACCCCGGGGTGTACAGGGGCTTCGCCCCCCGCACCCCTTGTTTCTACTGGTGCCTCTGATAGGAGCCTTGTCTTATAACAGACTTAATCAAAAGTGATACAAGCTACAAGTGAGATCTTGGAAGAGTGTTGCCGTTTTCATAATGTAATAAAAATACTGTAACAATAAATAATAATTAATAGTGTGTAATAAGCATGACATAAAAACAAATGTTATATTTCCGAGATCACTGCTTCTTATCATTTATGTTGAGATAAGGGAGAAAATCCCTGGAAATATTCCTTTTTAGGAGGGGGTTCCCGAGACTTTTTAGTGAAAGGGATTCATGGGTTGTTAAAGTTTGGGAACCACTGCCCATTGGTTAGCAATGGTCTAAAAATTATAAAGGGGACACTTCGTCCAGCTGTTTTGTCATTGTTTAGGCATTCTGTGACACAAAATTATTACGCTTAATTCACCATTTTGGGCTTTTTTTATCCTCCATATTGGTTCTCCTCCTTGTTGCCTTATTGGCACTCTGTTGTTAACCCTTACCTCTGATTGGGCGAGCCTGGGAAGATCTGCCTAGCAATGGAGATAGTGGCCGGAAACCTGGAAGAAAAATGGGAAGGGTCACCTGACCTCAGAAAAAATCTGCCCCTTGATAGAAGCATACTTCAGGGCTCTGCACAGTACACAGGGTGCTATCCGCCCCAGTGGCCGCCTGTGCTTGCCTTCAATTTCATCAAAGACGATCAGAAGTAAGAAGATCCCACAATACCTGTTCCTGACACCTACTTTGTTCCTGTCGCCTTCACTGTCGTCCTCGCTGTGGTGCCTATTTCATTGGTCTCGTGTGTTTCCCCTGGTTCCAGTTTCGGCTCCCTACAGTTTATGCGAAAGATTGGTGAAGTAAACTGTCTGCTTAATACCTTTTGTAACACACATTTGTTAAGTCCTGGGTCTGGGCTTCATGCCTATTTGGGTGTTAACCACTAAGTGTTTTATAAGTGTTTTTTTTGTACCCTATTTTTAAAGTGTTTGTTCACCTCCTCCCTCTGCCAGATAGAACTAGGACCTGCAGGCGTAGGTCAAGGGGTCAGAGCAGTGTGTCAGACTGCTGGCACCACGGGTTCAAATCATGTGTGTGCCAAGGTAGCCAGTGTCTCAGCCTCTCCTCAGAGGTGGCTCATCTCTTTTCCTCAATGTGTGTGAGTCTGTGTGTGTATTTGTTGATCTCCCGCCCTCCCCTCTCCGCCAGGTAGAACTATTCCCTTCTGGGGTAAGTTAAGGGGTTGCAGCAGTGGTTTCAGGCTGCTGGCCTTGTGGGTTCAAATCACGTGTGTGCCGTGGTAGAAATCATCTTGGAATCTCTTCACAGGTGGCTCCTCTCCCTTCCTCAGTCTGTGTGTGTCTGTGTTTATTGACCTTCCTCCCTCCCACCTCTGCCAGTTAAGTTCAGGCCCTGCAGGCGTAGGTCAAGGAGTCAGAGCAGTTGGGCCAGGATGCCAGCCACACAGGATCCAATCGTGTGTGTGCCAAGGTAGCCATCGTCTCAGATTCTCCTTATGGGTGGCTCCTCTCCCTTTCTCAGTCTGTGTTTGTGTTTGTTGACCTCCCTCCCTCCCTTCCCCTTCTGCCAGGGGGAATTAGGCCCTGCAGGCATATGTCAAAGGGTCTCAGCAGTGGGGTCAGAGAGCCGGCCTCATGGATGGCTCCTCTCCCTTCCTCAGTCTGTGTGTGTGTGTGTGTGTGTGTGTGTGTGTGTGTGTTGACCTCCCTCCCTTCTCTGCCAGGTAGAACTGTCTGCAGGCATAGGTCAAAGGGTGGCAGCAGTGGGGTCAGGCTGCCAGACTTGTGGATTAAAATCATGCGCTTCCCACGATAGCCCTTGTCTCAGAGAATCCTCATGGGTGGATCCTCACCCTTCCTCATTGTGTGTGTGTGTGTGTGTGTGTGTGTGTGTGTGTGTTTGATGATCTACCTCTCTCCCTTGCCCCTCTGCCAGGTAGAACTAGGTCCTGCAGGCGTAGGTAAAGAGGTCGAAGCAGTGTGGTTCAAATCGTCTGTGCGCTGAGGTAGCCATCGTCTCAGAATCTCCTCATGGGTGGCTTCTCTCCTTTCCTCATTGTGTGTGTGTGTGTGTGTTCATTGACCTTCCTCCTTCCCTCCCTTCTCTGCCCAGTAGAACTAGGCCATGTAGGTGTAGGTCAAGTGGTCACAGCAGTGAGGTCAGACTGCCGGCCTCGTGGGTTCAAATCGTGTGTGTGCCGGGTTAGGCATCATCTCAGAATCTCCTCACCAGTGGCTCCTCTCCCTTCCTCAGCGTGTGTGTGTGTGTGTGTGTGTGTGTGTGTAAACCTCCCTCCCCACTCTGACAGGTAGAACTACACCCTGCAGTCGTAGGTCAAGATGTCATAGAGGTGGGGTCAGGCTGCCAGCCTCACTACTTCAAATCATGTGTGCGCCAGGGTAGCCATCGTCTCAGAATCTCCTCATGGGTGGATCCACTCCCTTCTAAAGTGTGTGTTGACCTCCCTGCCTCCTGCCCCCCTCTGCCAGGTAGAATTTGGCTCTGCAGGCATAAGCCAAGAAGCCGCAGCACTGGGTGCTGGCTGCTGGCCACGTGGATTCAAATCGTGTGTGTGCCAGGATAGCCATCGTCTCAGAATCTACTCATGGGTGGCTCCTCTCCCTTCCTCTGTGTGGGTGTGCGTGTGTTTGTTGACCTCCCTCACTTCCCCCTCTGCCAGGTAGAACTAGGCATACATCAGTGGGTCGCAGCAGTGCACTCAGTCTGCCGGCCTTGCGAGTTCAAATAGTCTGTGTGCCAGGGTAGCCATCATCTCACAATCTCCTCACAGGTGGCTCCTCTCCCTTCCTTACAGCGTGTCTGTGTGTTTTTGACCTCCCTCCCATCCTGCCTCTCCTCTCTGCCAGGTCGTAGGTCAATGGGTCGCAGCACAGGGGTCAGGGTGCCGGCCTCTCGGGTTCAAATCATCTGTGCTGGGGTAACCATCATCTCTGAATCTCCTCAGGGGTTTCCTCTCCCTTCATCTGTGTCTGTCTGTGTCTATGCTTGTTGACCTCCCGCACTCCCTCCCCCCCCCGCCACCTCTGCCAGGTAGAACTATTCCTTGCCGGCGTAGGTTAAGTGGTTTCAGGCTGCCAGCCTCATGGGTTCAAATTGTTTGTGTGCCGGAGTAGCCATCATCTCAGAATCTCCTCACAGGTGGCTCCTCTCCCTTCCTCACTGTGTGTGTATGTGCATGTGATGTTCCCCTCTGGTGTTATCTGGACCAGAGATCTGCTAGGTCCCTCCAATCCTTTACTCTGGAAGCTCTGCTGTGAGAACCCCCACTCCTGGGCTGTTCACACACAGCCTCTGGCATGTAAGCTGCTCCTTGGATTATGCAACTGAATGACACTAGACAATATCTCTGGTCCCAGACACAACCGTAGGAACCTCCGTCTTGCAGTGTCCAGTTATCCCCGCGAAACACTGCAAGCTTATATGAGTTTGTTGATTTAACAAAGAAATTGATATGTACCAGGCTTGTTATCCCAAGGGAGTCTCTGATACACTTCAAACCAAACGCACTGCTTCAGGTAGAATAAACAAACAGATTTATTAAGTGATTATAAGTCAAAGCATAAGTCAAATTTGGTCAGATGAAATAAAAGCAAAATGCATTCTAAGCGGATCTTCACACTTTCAATGCCCTTACAAACTTAGATGCTTCTCACCACAGACTGGCTGGTTGGCCTTCAGTCTGGCTCTCCCCTTTGATCAGCACTTCAGTCACTTGGTGGTGATGTCTGTAGATGGAGGTGAAAGAGAGAGGAAGAGCATGGCAAACATTTCTCCCTTTTATCATGTTCTTTCTTCCCTCTTGGCTTCCCCCACCCTTCAGAGTCAGGTAAGCATGACCTCAGCGCAGTCCCAAACTGACCAAAAGAAGGGAGATGACTCACTCGAGAGTCCAACAAATCCTTCTGTTGCTGCCTAGGCCAGCCTCCTTTGCTCCTGTGAGGCTGGGCTGGGTTTGTCCCAAACATGCCCTGATGAGGTGTGAACTGCCCCTGTACTTTTGGAGAGTTTTTGCTTTAAGCCATGACATTTTCAGCCTCATAACTATATACATTTAATTATAACCTAATAACATTTCTGTAACAACAATTACTATAACATCATTATAACAACAATGCTCAGTGCATCATGAGTCTTCCAAAGACACCTGACATGGCAACCTTTGCATTAGATACCACACAATTATATTATAAGGATGAACATGGGGGTGCTGGGTGTTCCCCTGGAGTACAGAAGTCACACATTCCCCCTTAGTTTACTGCAAGAGGGTTAGTCACTGACAATCTCGAAGGCAGTTTGTGTTATGGTTCTTTTGGCAGCCAGCCATTAAGGCCATTAGGTGGTGTGCCTCAGTTTCCCCATTCACACACAGCAAAACAGGTTTTTTATGGTTTCTCTGCTTTTATAAGCTTTACACCTGTTTACAGGTATTAACTGAAAAGTAGTATTATCATAAGGTTCAACATTAGTAACAAATGTCTTACCCCAAAACTTAACATTAATACCAAGATTTTTATCACAGATGGGTGTTTACAAGTATCTCTATGGTAACACACCCTCTATTCAGGTAGTGTAGTATGAGGTAAGTTTGTTACTACCCATGGTGTCTTTTGACGCTGTCCCATGTAATCAGTCACTGGCTTTTCTTTCCCTCCAGTGTTTGCTTCTGTATGCGCTCTTAATTTAATCATGTTTCTGGCATTTTGACATCTCAGGGTCTGGCAAGACAAGTGTTCAGGGGGATCCTGCACATTGGCTGGCTTTTCGGGAGCAGTCTCCCAACCCCAGGACTGTACATATGCAGAAAATTCAGCTCCTCTTTTGGGGTTACCCTGTATCTCCCCCTCCCAGCACTGAGTCCTTCCCTGCCCCCTAGAGGGCTGTGATCTGTGCTCTCTGGGCTAGGTGTGTTTACCCTTTGATCAGATGCACTTTTTCCCAGCAGCTGTTCCATAACTGCTTCCTGTCTCTCACCAGCCTGGGGGAGAACATCCCCTTCTCTGTCAGTTGGGCCATTTGTGTTCTCACAAACTACCACCTGCCAATTTCCTGGTCTCAACTCCTTTGCTGTCACAGGCATTGGAGTTGCATCTTGATTTAAAGAGACACAGTTGTTTTCCAAAAACTTATCAGAAATAGCACTCAGAAAAATTTTGACCTGGATTAGGGTACCTCTGCCACCACTTTCTCTATCCCTGAGAAGTCAGTTATGTGATTGCTCCCCTCCAGAAGGTCAGTCCTTCTCAAAATCTGGGTCACAGGCTGAGTGCTGTGAGATGCTGGCTCAGCCATCCTCCTAGTATGCTGGGCATCCTGCCCCAAGTGACTAGTGAGGAGACATTCCTGTACCCCCACTATTCCTACCCCAGTTTCCTCCTCTGGGCCCCCTCCTAAGACACATTTGTCTGTGCTTCCTAGGAAGGGTTCTGTCTCTTGTTCAGCTAAAGCTCTGCCAACTAACAACTGGGACAGTTTCCTTAATCACTGACAACACTTCTGCTGCCCCTGCGCCTAAGGGCATGTTGCCTTCTGCTGGAAAGGAGCTAGTCTCAGCCCCTCCCATACTTGGAAGTATCCTGCTTCCCTGTGTTACAGAGTCACAGGAATCCTCACCCACCTCAGTGGTTTCTGAGATCCCCTGCCCCTTCTCTGGGCTCTCCTCTGGGACACATTTCTCTATGCTCCCTAGAGCCACTTTTGCCTGTGGTTCAGGTGCAATCTGCTGGAAACTAACAACCTGGACAGTTCTCTCCCTGGCAGGCATTACACCCCCATCCCTTCCTGATGTGGTGTTGCCTCCAGCTGCAGTGCAGGAGTGGTTTCAACCACCCTCCCACCTGGAAGCATGTGGCTTCCCCCACTGTAGAAGAATAAAGGAGACTCTCCCATTCTCTCAGCAGTTCCTGAGACCTTACCCTTTCCCTCGGGGTCCCAGCATAAAATTCAACCCTGCTGCAGGCAAGTACTTTAACCTGAGCTACACAGAAAAAAATCATTACCAAGAAGCAGGTCAACTAGGAGGTTTTCTATTACCCCCACAGTCAAAACACTTTCCAGATCTTCCCACACCACATGGATTTTAGCTAGTGATATGCGGAATCTGCTTTTGCCCCCCCCCCCAATCTCCACCATTTGGCCAGGTAGCATACTGGCCTTTGGGACCATGCTCTGCTTAACCAGAGAGATCTGGACCCCTGTATCCCTCTGCCCCAAGTATTCCCTGCCATCAATTTGGACTGCCTTAATGTGCTCGATATCTGGTTCTGCAGAGGCTAATCTCACAAACCAGTATGATAGGTTTCAATTGCTTGGGGGGGTATCTGTGTTGAGGACAGCAGAACTAACATGAGCTATTGGTTACCTGCTTCCTCCTAGCCCAGGGCGTTTATTCTTCTGGTGATCAGTGGAATTACATTGATAACACCTTTTGGGCTCTTCTGCTTTTACAGGAGATTTGGGATGAGGGTTAGCGGAATGTTTTTGGGTAAGAGAGTGTTTAGGCTCAGAGTCATTTTTAGGTGCATGAACAAATTCACGAAGAGAGGTGTTGGTGAAAAAAGAAGTGGATTCTCAAACAATTTTCTTGCCTGTATTCGCTCATAAACTTATACTTTTGGTGCTTTCCCATGGAAAAGGAATTTGTTAAACTATATTTAATTGGAAAATCGTTTTTGGGAGAGAAATGAGTCAGTCACTTTTTTGATGAGGCATATTAGCAAAACATAGTACTTTTAATGAAACATGCTTTCCCAATGAGAAATAATAATCTTGAAAATTAGTATATTTTATGAGCCAATATTTTGGAAGAAAAATATCTTTTTTCTCTGAAAAGCTCATTTTTGGCCCCAAAGAAATTCTTGATGTTTTTGATCACAAAAAGTATAGGTGTTGCTAAAATCTGTTTTCCTTCGAATGAAACCTCTTTTCCCCAAACTTCTTTGCTGCACAAAAATTTTTGGCCGGGGAGTAAAATCAATTTTGATAAAAAGGTGGTTCTTTTCGAGTAAAAGAATCCTCAAAATAATGATTGAATCATTTTCCACCAAAAATGGATTTTTCCACGAAAATATCATTTTATACTTTCCCTTTTCTTTGGCAAACACAAAATTATCAGATTTTCATTTTACCCAAATTTTTTAGCGCGAATTTGTTAGAACACCCTAAAAATCTCCTGGAGATTTGGAGAACTAGCGGGTGGTGCAAAATTGCTAATCGTCAGCAGTTCATTCCTCCTCATTCTCGTGATACTTTCTCATGCAATCATCCACCAGAAAGCCAATTGCAGTCTCTCCTCGTCGTGAGGCAGGGATCGGTTCGTGAAAATGACTCTAAATGAGAAATTCTGGCTTGACAAGTGCTAGCGTAAAATCTCCAGCTTCCACCAAACTTTTCCGTTCTCTGCTGGTGACTTGGAAGAACTCGTTTGGTGAACATTCCTGAGAATGAGAACGTCATCATTCTTGTGTGCGACTGAAAACTTTCTCAAGGAATCTTCCTGAGAGCCCGTGGCAGTCTTGTTTGGTCATGGTGGTGGTGAGATTGTAACAATTACTACAAAATGAGAAAGTAGTTCCTCCTACTAAGAAATTTCTCAGGGTGTCCTCGGACAAAGCCATTTAGCATTATATCCCCCATGATCATTCGCTAGATAGCGGTTACTGCCAATCACTCAACAGGAGACAGTTGTGACTGAGGACCGCTAGTAAGTAATTCCACGTTCGAGCATCCTCCAAAAGCCTTTCAGATTCATTCCTGGCGATCTGTTAAGGATCGGCTCATGAAAAGTCTGAAAGATGAGAAATCACGTACCGACTAGTGGTAGTCATTCATGCCTCAGGTAATCATCCTCTATAGTCCCTTCACAGTTGTTGCTGGTGATTTGGAAGCCCTCGGTTCGTGAAAATTCCTAAGAAGGAGAAACTCAGTCCTCATCAGATCTTCTGAGACATTGGCAGGGAATCATCCACGGAAAAGCCCATAGGAGTCTCTCCTGGCCACTGGGTAGCGATTGGTTCGTGATCATTACGAAAAATCAGACAGTGATTACTGCTCAGTGGTAGGAATTGGCAGCTCATGGACCGAAAGACCTTTTAGCTACACTCCTGGTCATTTGGTAGAGACAGTTGGTGTAACTTACTCACAATGAGACATGCAATATTAATGAGTGCTAGCGATTGACGTCTCATGCACTCTTCCTCTCATCGCCATTCGGATTCTCGCCTGACCATGTGCTAGAGAGCGGTTCGAGAGTTACTGGTAATGAGAAAGTCATTTTTGACAAGTCCAAGTGAAAACTTACTCCAGGAATGAGTCGTCAAAATGCTTTCGAGTCTCTGCTGGTGACTGGAAGAGTTCAGTTCGAGAAATGTTCTGAGAATGAGAAATTCACGCTTGAGGTGTACCAGGGATAACTAGGAGTCGGCATCTTCGTGAGAGCCCCTGGGATTCATTTCTCGTCATACGCTACTGATCGTTTTGTGAAAATTACTCCATCTGTGAAAGTCATTCCTCTCCAGGTCTCCTGATATAGTTCTCATAGACTCATCCGCCAAAAACCAACTGCGTGCTCTCTTGGGGATTTGGAAGCGTTCGGTTGGTTACAATTACCCAATTCATCATTGACAAGTCACGTGATCAAGTCTCCAGCAATCATCTTCCGCCAAACGTTTCCGTTCTCGGCTGGTGAGTTGGAAGAAATCATTTCGTGAACATTTCTGCAAGAGAGCACTTTATCATTGAGATGTGCGCCTGCTAACTTTCTCAAGGCATGTTTGGGACATCCGGTACAGCTCAGTTCGTGAAAATTACTAAAAAATGAGAAAGTGATTTCTCATGAGGGCTTCTAAGAAGTTTCTCGTGGTGTCATCCGACAAAGCCATAAGGTGTATTCCTGCTCCTTTGGTAGAGATCAACTGGCGAAAAGTGCTAAAATTGAGACAAGTATTACTGATCATTCGTAGTAATTGACTCCACATGCACTCATCGTGCAAAAGCCTTTCAGATTCGCTTCTAGTGAATTGCCAGTGATCGATTCATGGAAAGTCCAAAGGATGAGAAATCATTTACCGGCTGGGGTAATCAGTCATTCCTCGTGATATCATCCTCTATCGTGCATTCAGATTCGCTCCTTGGAAGAAATGGGCTTGTGACAACGCCGAATAACGACAAGGAATTCCTCATCGGGGTTTCTAGTAAATTTCTCTTGACGACACGTGACATATTCCTCAGGTGTATCCCCATGTCATTTGGCAGACACCGGTTCGTGAACATTTCCAAAACCCAGCAGGTTATTGCTGAGCACGGCTGGTAATTTAACGCCATATGCAATCATCCCCCAAAATCCTTTCCGATTCTCTCCTGGCGAGTTGGAGAACTAGCGGGTCGTGCAAAATTGCTAATCGTCAGCAGTTCATTCCTCCTCATTCTCGTGATACTTTCTCATGCAATCATCCACCAGAAAGCCAATTGCAGTCTCTCCTCGTCGTGAGGCAGGGATCGGTTCGTGAAAATGACTCTAAATGAGAAATTCTGGCTTGACAAGTGCTAGCGTAAAATCTCCAGCTTCCACCAAACTTTTCCGTTCTCTGCTGGTGACTTGGAAGAACTCGTTTGGTGAACATTCCTGAGAATGAGAACGTCATCATTGTTGTGTGCGACTGAAAACTTTCTCAAGGAATCTTCCTGAGAGCCCGTGGCAGTCTTGTTTGGTCATGGTGGTGGTGAGATTGTAACAATTACTACAAAATGAGAAAGTAGTTCCTCCTTCTAAGAAATTTCTCAGGGTGTCCTCGGACAAAGCCATTTAGCATTATATCCCCCATGATCATTCGCTAGATAGCGGTTACTGCCAATCACTCAACAGGAGACAGTTGTGACTGAGGACCGCTAGTAAGTAATTCCACGTTCGAGCATCCTCCAAAAGCCTTTCAGATTCATTCCTGGCGATCTGTTAAGGATCGGCTCATGAAAAGTCTGAAAGATGAGAAATCACGTACCGACTAGTGGTAGTCATTCATGCCTCAGGTAATCATCCTCTATAGTCCCCTCACAGTTGTTGCTGGTGATTTGGAAGCCCTCGGTTCGTCAACATTCCTAAGAAGGAGAAACTCAGTCCTCATCAGGTCTTCTGAGACATTGGCAGGGAATCATCCACGGAAAAGCCCATAGGAGTCTCTCCTGGCCACTGGGTAGCGATTGGTTCGTGATCATTACGAAAAATCAGACAGTGATTACTGCTCAGTGGTAGGAATTGGCAGCTCATGGACCGAAAGACCTTTTAGCTACACTCCTGGTCATTTGGTAGAGACAGTTGGTGTAACTTACTCACAATGAGACATGCAATATTAATGAGTGCTAGCGATTGACGTCTCATGCACTCTTCCTCTCATCGCCATTCGGATTCTCGCCTGACCATGTGCTAGAGAGCGGTTCGAGAGTTACTCGTAATGAGAAAGTCATTTTTGACAAGTCCAAGTGAAAACTTACTCCAGGAATGAGTCGTCAAAATGCTTTCGAGTCTCTGCTGGTGACTGGAAGAGTTCAGTTCGAGAAATGTTCTGAGAATGAGAAATTCACGCTTGAGGTGTACCAGGGATAACTAGGAGTCGGCATCTTCGTGAGAGCCCCTGGGATTCATTTCTCGTCATACGCTACTGATCGTTTTGTGAAAATTACTCCATCTGTGAAAGTCATTCCTCTCCAGGTCTCCTGATATAGTTCTCATAGACTCATCCGCCAAAAACCAACTGCGTGCTCTCTTGGGGATTTGGAAGCGTTCGGTTGGTTACAATTACCCAATTCATCATTGACAAGTCACGTGATCAAGTCTCCAGCAATCATCTTCCGCCAAACGTTTCCGTTCTCGGCTGGTGAGTTGGAAGAAATCATTTCGTGAACATTTCTGCAAGTGAGCACTTTATCATTGAGATGTGCGCCTGCTAACTTTCTCAAGGCATGTTTGGGACATCCGGTACAGCTCAGTTCGTGAAAATTACTAAAAAATGAGAAAGTGATTTCTCGTGAGGGCTTCTAAGAAGTTTCTCGTGGTGTCATCCGACAAAGCCATAAGGTGTATTCCTGCTCGTTTGGTAGAGATCAACTGGCGAAAAGTGCTAAAATTGAGACAAGTATTACTGATCATTCGTAGTAATTGACTCCACGTGCACTCATCGTGCAAAAGCCTTTCAGATTCGCTTCTAGTGAATTGCCAGTGATCGATTCATGGAAAGTCCAAAGGATGAGAAATCATTTACCGGCTGGGGTAATCAGTCATTCCTCGTGATATCATCCTCTATCGTGCATTCAGATTCGCTCCTTGGAAGAAATGGGCTTGTGACAACGCCGAATAACGACAAGGAATTCCTCATCGGGGTTTCGAGTAAATTTCTCTTGACGACACGTGACATATTCCTCAGGTGTATCCCCATGTCATTTGGCAGACACCGGTTCGTGAACATTTCCAAAACCCAGCAGGTTATTGCTGAGCACGGCTGGTAATTTAACGCCATATGCAATCATCCCCCAAAATCCTTTCCGATTCTCTCCTGGCGAGTTGGAGAACTAGCGGGTCGTGCAAAATTGCTAATCGTCAGCAGTTCATTCCTCCTCATTCTCGTGATACTTTCTCATGCAATCATCCACCAGAAAGCCAATTGCAGTCTCTCCTCGTCGTGAGGCAGGGATCGGTTCGTGAAAATGACTCTAAATGAGAAATTCTGGCTTGACAAGTGCTAGCGTAAAATCTCCAGCTTCCATCAAACTTTTCCGTTCTCTGCTGGTGACTTGGAAGAACTCGTTTGGTGAACATTCCTGAGAATGAGAACGTCATCATTGTTGTGTGCGACTGAAAACTTTCTCAAGGAATCTTCCTGAGAGCCCGTGGCAGTCTTGTTTGGTCATGGTGGTGGTGAGATTGTAACAATTACTACAAAATGAGAAAGTAGTTCCTCCTTCTAAGAAATTTCTCAGGGTGTCCTCGGACAAAGCCATTTAGCATTATATCCCCCATGATCATTCGCTAGATAGCGGTTACTGCCAATCACTCAACAGGAGACAGTTGCGACTGAGGACCGCTAGTAAGTAATTCCACGTTCGAGCATCCTCCAAAAGCCTTTCAGATTCATTCCTGGCGATCTGTTAAGGATCGGCTCATGAAAAGTCTGAAAGATGAGAAATCACGTACCGACTAGTGGTAGTCATTCATGCCTCAGGTAATCATCCTCTATAGTCCCCTCACAGTTGTTGCTGGTGATTTGGAAGCCCTCGGTTCGTGAACATTACTAAGAAGGAGAAACTCAGTCCTCATCAGGTCTTCTGAGACATTGGCAGGGAATCATCCACGGAAAAGCCCATAGGAGTCTCTCCTGGCCACTGGGTAGCGATTGGTTCGTGATCATTACGAAAAATCAGACAGTGATTACTGCTCAGTGGTAGGAATTGGCAGCTCATGGACCGAAAGACCTTTTAGCTACACTCCTGGTCATTTGGTAGAGACAGTTGGTGTAACTTACTCACAATGAGACATGCAATATTAATGAGTGCTAGCGATTGACGTCTCATGCACTCTTCCTCTCATCGCCATTCGGATTCTCGCCTGACCATGTGCTAGAGAGCGGTTCGAGAGTTACTGGTAATGAGAAAGTCATTTTTGACAAGTCCAAGTGAAAACTTACTCCAGGAATGAGTCGTCAAAATGCTTTCGAGTCTCTGCTGGTGACTGGAAGAGTTCAGTTCGAGAAATGTTCTGAGAATGAGAAATTCACGCTTGAGGTGTACCAGGGATAACTAGGAGTCGGCATCTTCGTGAGAGCCCCTGGGATTCATTTCTCGTCATACGCTACTGATCGTTTTGTGAAAATTACTCCATCTGTGAAAGTCATTCCTCTCCAGGTCTCCTGATATAGTTCTCATAGACTCATCCGCCAAAAACCAACTGCGTGCTCTCTTGGGGATTTGGAAGCGTTCGGTTGGTTACAATTACCCAATTCATCATTGACAAGTCACGTGATCAAGTCTCCAGCAATCATCTTCCGCCAAACGTTTCCGTTCTCGGCTGGTGAGTTGGAAGAAATCATTTCGTGAACATTTCTGCAAGTGAGCACTTTATCATTGAGATGTGCGCCTGCTAACTTTCTCAAGGCATGTTTGGGACATCCGGTACAGCTCAGTTCGTGAAAATTACTAAAAAATGAGAAAGTGATTTCTCGTGAGGGCTTCTAAGAAGTTTCTCGTGGTGTCATCCGACAAAGCCATAAGGTGTATTCCTGCTCCTTTGGTAGAGATCAACTGGCGAAAAGTGCTAAAATTGAGACAAGTATTACTGATCATTCGTAGTAATTGACTCCACGTGCACTCATCGTGCAAAAGCCTTTCAGATTCGCTTCTAGTGAATTGCCAGTGATCGATTCATGGAAAGTCCAAAGGATGAGAAATCATTTACCGGCTGGGGTAATCAGTCATTCCTCGTGATATCATCCTCTATCGTGCATTCAGATTCGCTCCTTGGAAGAAATGGGCTTGTGACAACGCCGAATAACGACAAGGAATTCCTCATCGGGGTTTCTAGTAAATTTCTCTTGACGACACGTGACATATTCCTCAGGTGTATCCCCATGTCATTTGGCAGACACCGGTTCGTGAACATTTCCAAAACCCAGCAGGTTATTGCTGAGCACGGCTGGTAATTTAACGCCATATGCAATCATCCCCCAAAATCCTTTCCGATTTTCTCCTGGCGAGTTGGAGAACTAGCGGGTCGTGCAAAATTGCTAATCGTCAGCAGTTCATTCCTCCTCATTCTCGTGATACTTTCTCATGCAATCATCCACCAGAAAGCCAATTGCAGTCTCTCCTCGTCGTGAGGCAGGGATCGGTTCGTGAAAATGACTCTAAATGAGAAATTCTGGCTTGACAAGTGCTAGCGTAAAATCTCCAGCTTCCACCAAACTTTTCCGTTCTCTGCTGGTGACTTGGAAGAACTCGTTTGGTGAACATTCCTGAGAATGAGAACGTCATCATTGTTGTGTGCGACTGAAAACTTTCTCAAGGAATCTTCCTGAGAGCCCGTGGCAGTCTTGTTTGGTCATGGTGGTGGTGAGATTGTAACAATTACTACAAAATGAGAAAGTAGTTCCTCCTTCTAAGAAATTTCTCAGGGTGTCCTCGGACAAAGCCATTTAGCATTATATCCCCCATGATCATTCGCTAGATAGCGGTTACTGCCAATCACTCAACAGGAGACAGTTGCGACTGAGGACCGCTAGTAAGTAATTCCACGTTCGAGCATCCTCCAAAAGCCTTTCAGATTCATTCCTGGCGATCTGTTAAGGATCGGCTCATGAAAAGTCTGAAAGATGAGAAATCACGTACCGACTAGTGGTAGTCATTCATGCCTCAGGTAATCATCCTCTATAGTCCCCTCACAGTTGTTGCTGGTGATTTGGAAGCCCTCGGTTCGTCAACATTCCTAAGAAGGAGAAACTCAGTCCTCATCAGGTCTTCTGAGACATTGGCAGGGAATCATCCACGGAAAAGCCCATAGGAGTCTCTCCTGGCCACTGGGTAGCGATTGGTTCGTGATCATTACGAAAAATCAGACAGTGATTACTGCTCAGTGGTAGGAATTGGCAGCTCATGGACCGAAAGACCTTTTAGCTACACTCCTGGTCATTTGGTAGAGACAGTTGGTGTAACTTACTCACAATGAGACATGCAATATTAATGAGTGCTAGCGATTGACGTCTCATGCACTCTTCCTCTCATCGCCATTCGGATTCTCGCCTGACCATGTGCTAGAGAGCGGTTCGAGAGTTACTGGTAATGAGAAAGTCATTTTTGACAAGTCCAAGTGAAAACTTACTCCAGGAATGAGTCGTCAAAATGCTTTCGAGTCTCTGCTGGTGACTGGAAGAGTTCAGTTCGAGAAATGTTCTGAGAATGAGAAATTCACGCTTGAGGTGTACCAGGGATAACTAGGAGTCGGCATCTTCGTGAGAGCCCCTGGGATTCATTTCTCGTCATACGCTACTGATCGTTTTGTGAAAATTACTCCATCTGTGAAAGTCATTCCTCTCCAGGTCTCCTGATATAGTTCTCATAGACTCATCCGCCAAAAACCAACTGCGTGCTCTCTTGGGGATTTGGAAGCGTTCGGTTGGTTACAATTACCCAATTCATCATTGACAAGTCACGTGATCAAGTCTCCAGCAATCATCTTCCGCCAAACGTTTCCGTTCTCGGCTGGTGAGTTGGAAGAAATCATTTCGTGAACATTTCTGCAAGTGAGCACTTTATCATTGAGATGTGCGCCTGCTAACTTTCTCAAGGCATGTTTGGGACATCCGGTACAGCTCAGTTCGTGAAAATTACTAAAAAATGAGAAAGTGATTTCTCGTGAGGGCTTCTAAGAAGTTTCTCGTGGTGTCATCCGACAAAGCCATAAGGTGTATTCCTGCTCCTTTGGTAGAGATCAACTGGCGAAAAGTGCTAAAATTGAGACAAGTATTACTGATCATTCGTAGTAATTGACTCCACGTGCACTCATCGTGCAAAAGCCTTTCAGATTCGCTTCTAGTGAATTGCCAGTGATCGATTCATGGAAAGTCCAAAGGATGAGAAATCATTTACCGGCTGGGGTAATCAGTCATTCCTCGTGATATCATCCTCTATCGTGCATTCAGATTCGCTCCTTGGAAGAAATGGGCTTGTGACAACGCCGAATAACGACAAGGAATTCCTCATCGGGGTTTCTAGTAAATTTCTCTTGACGACACGTGACATATTCCTCAGGTGTATCCCCATGTCATTTGGCAGACACCGGTTCGTGAACATTTCCAAAACCCAGCAGGTTATTGCTGAGCACGGCTGGTAATTTAACGCCATATGCAATCATCCCCCAAAATCCTTTCCGATTTTCTCCTGGCGAGTTGGAGAACTAGCGGGTCGTGCAAAATTGCTAATCGTCAGCAGTTCATTCCTCCTCATTCTCGTGATACTTTCTCATGCAATCATCCACCAGAAAGCCAATTGCAGTCTCTCCTCGTCGTGAGGCAGGGATCGGTTCGTGAAAATGACTCTAAATGAGAAATTCTGGCTTGACAAGTGCTAGCGTAAAATCTCCAGCTTCCACCAAACTTTTCCGTTCTCTGCTGGTGACTTGGAAGAACTCGTTTGGTGAACATTCCTGAGAATGAGAACGTCATCATTGTTGTGTGCGACTGAAAACTTTCTCAAGGAATCTTCCTGAGAGCCCGTGGCAGTCTTGTTTGGTCATGGTGGTGGTGAGATTGTAACAATTACTACAAAATGAGAAAGTAGTTCCTCCTTCTAAGAAATTTCTCAGGGTGTCCTCGGACAAAGCCATTTAGCATTATATCCCCCATGATCATTCGCTAGATAGCGGTTACTGCCAATCACTCAACAGGAGACAGTTGCGACTGAGGACCGCTAGTAAGTAATTCCACGTTCGAGCATCCTCCAAAAGCCTTTCAGATTCATTCCTGGCGATCTGTTAAGGATCGGCTCATGAAAAGTCTGAAAGATGAGAAATCACGTACCGACTAGTGGTAGTCATTCATGCCTCAGGTAATCATCCTCTATAGTCCCCTCACAGTTGTTGCTGGTGATTTGGAAGCCCTCGGTTCGTGAACATTACTAAGAAGGAGAAACTCAGTCCTCATCAGGTCTTCTGAGACATTGGCAGGGAATCATCCACGGAAAAGCCCATAGGAGTCTCTCCTGGCCACTGGGTAGCGATTGGTTCGTGATCATTACGAAAAATCAGACAGTGATTACTGCTCAGTGGTAGGAATTGGCAGCTCATGGACCGAAAGACCTTTTAGCTACACTCCTGGTCATTTGGTAGAGACAGTTGGTGTAACTTACTCACAATGAGACATGCAATATTAATGAGTGCTAGCGATTGACGTCTCATGCACTCTTCCTCTCATCGCCATTCGGATTCTCGCCTGACCATGTGCTAGAGAGCGGTTCGAGAGTTACTGGTAATGAGAAAGTCATTTTTGACAAGTCCAAGTGAAAACTTACTCCAGGAATGAGTCGTCAAAATGCTTTCGAGTCTCTGCTGGTGACTGGAAGAGTTCAGTTCGAGAAATGTTCTGAGAATGAGAAATTCACGCTTGAGGTGTACCAGGGATAACTAGGAGTCGGCATCTTCGTGAGAGCCCCTGGGATTCATTTCTCGTCATACGCTACTGATCGTTTTGTGAAAATTACTCCATCTGTGAAAGTCATTCCTCTTCAGGTCTCCTGATATAGTTCTCATAGACTCATCCGCCAAAAACCAACTGCGTGCTCTCTTGGGGATTTGGAAGCGTTCGGTTGGTTACAATTACCCAATTCATCATTGACAAGTCACGTGATCAAGTCTCCAGCAATCATCTTCCGCCAAACGTTTCCGTTCTCGGCTGGTGAGTTGGAAGAAATCATTTCGTGAACATTTCTGCAAGTGAGCACTTTATCATTGAGATGTGCGCCTGCTAACTTTCTCAAGGCATGTTTGGGACATCCGGTACAGCTCAGTTCGTGAAAATTACTAAAAAATGAGAAAGTGATTTCTCGTGAGGGCTTCTAAGAAGTTTCTCGTGGTGTCATCCGACAAAGCCATAAGGTGTATTCCTGCTCGTTTGGTAGAGATCAACTGGCGAAAAGTGCTAAAATTGAGACAAGTATTACTGATCATTCGTAGTAATTGACTCCACGTGCACTCATCGTGCAAAAGCCTTTCAGATTCGCTTCTAGTGAATTGCCAGTGATCGATTCATGGAAAGTCCAAAGGATGAGAAATCATTTACCGGCTGGGGTAATCAGTCATTCCTCGTGATATCATCCTCTATCGTGCATTCAGATTCGCTCCTTGGAAGAAATGGGCTTGTGACAACGCCGAATAACGACAAGGAATTCCTCATCGGGGTTTCTAGTAAATTTCTCTTGACGACACGTGACATATTCCTCAGGTGTATCCCCATGTCATTTGGCAGACACCGGTTCGTGAACATTTCCAAAACCCAGCAGGTTATTGCTGAGCACGGCTGGTAATTTAACGCCATATGCAATCATCCCCCAAAATCCTTTCCGATTTTCTCCTGGCGAGTTGGAGAACTAGCGGGTCGTGCAAAATTGCTAATCGTCAGCAGTTCATTCCTCCTCATTCTCGTGATACTTTCTCATGCAATCATCCACCAGAAAGCCAATTGCAGTCTCTCCTCGTCGTGAGGCAGGGATCGGTTCATGAAAATGACTCTAAATGAGAAATTCTGGCTTGACAAGTGCTAGCGTAAAATCTCCAGCTTCCATCAAACTTTTCCGTTCTCTGCTGGTGACTTGGAAGAACTCGTTTGGTGAACATTCCTGAGAATGAGAACGTCATCATTGTTGTGTGCGACTGAAAACTTTCTCAAGGAATCTTCCTGAGAGCCCGTGGCAGTCTTGTTTGGTCATGGTGGTGGTGAGATTGTAACAATTACTACAAAATGAGAAAGTAGTTCCTCCTTCTAAGAAATTTCTCAGGGTGTCCTCGGACAAAGCCATTTAGCATTATATCCCCCATGATCATTCGCTAGATAGCGGTTACTGCCAATCACTCAACAGGAGACAGTTGCGACTGAGGACCGCTAGTAAGTAATTCCACGTTCGAGCATCCTCCAAAAGCCTTTCAGATTCATTCCTGGCGATCTGTTAAGGATCGGCTCATGAAAAGTCTGAAAGATGAGAAATCACGTACCGACTAGTGGTAGTCATTCATGCCTCAGGTAATCATCCTCTATAGTCCCCTCACAGTTGTTGCTGGTGATTTGGAAGCCCTCGGTTCGTCAACATTCCTAAGAAGGAGAAACTCAGTCCTCATCAGGTCTTCTGAGACATTGGCAGGGAATCATCCACGGAAAAGCCCATAGGAGTCTCTCCTGGCCACTGGGTAGCGATTGGTTCGTGATCATTACGAAAAATCAGACAGTGATTACTGCTCAGTGGTAGGAATTGGCAGCTCATGGACCGAAAGACCTTTTAGCTACACTCCTGGTCATTTGGTAGAGACAGTTGGTGTAACTTACTCACAATGAGACATGCAATATTAATGAGTGCTAGCGATTGACGTCTCATGCACTCTTCCTCTCATCGCCATTCGGATTCTCGCCTGACCATGTGCTAGAGAGCGGTTCGAGAGTTACTCGTAATGAGAAAGTCATTTTTGACAAGTCCAAGTGAAAACTTACTCCAGGAATGAGTCGTCAAAATGCTTTCGAGTCTCTGCTGGTGACTGGAAGAGTTCAGTTCGAGAAATGTTCTGAGAATGAGAAATTCACGCTTGAGGTGTACCAGGGATAACTAGGAGTCGGCATCTTCGTGAGAGCCCCTGGGATTCATTTCTCGTCATACGCTACTGATCGTTTTGTGAAAATTACTCCATCTGTGAAAGTCATTCCTCTTCAGGTCTCCTGATATAGTTCTCATAGACTCATCCGCCAAAAACCAACTGCGTGCTCTCTTGGGGATTTGGAAGCGTTCGGTTGGTTACAATTACCCAATTCATCATTGACAAGTCACGTGATCAAGTCTCCAGCAATCATCTTCCGCCAAACGTTTCCGTTCTCGGCTGGTGAGTTGGAAGAAATCATTTCGTGAACATTTCTGCAAGTGAGCACTTTATCATTGAGATGTGCGCCTGCTAACTTTCTCAAGGCATGTTTGGGACATCCGGTACAGCTCAGTTCGTGAAAATTACTAAAAAATGAGAAAGTGATTTCTCGTGAGGGCTTCTAAGAAGTTTCTCGTGGTGTCATCCGACAAAGCCATAAGGTGTATTCCTGCTCGTTTGGTAGAGATCAACTGGCGAAAAGTGCTAAAATTGAGACAAGTATTACTGATCATTCGTAGTAATTGACTCCACGTGCACTCATCGTGCAAAAGCCTTTCAGATTCGCTTCTAGTGAATTGCCAGTGATCGATTCATGGAAAGTCCAAAGGATGAGAAATCATTTACCGGCTGGGGTAATCAGTCATTCCTCGTGATATCATCCTCTATCGTGCATTCAGATTCGCTCCTTGGAAGAAATGGGCTTGTGACAACGCCGAATAACGACAAGGAATTCCTCATCGGGGTTTCTAGTAAATTTCTCTTGACGACACGTGACATATTCCTCAGGTGTATCCCCATGTCATTTGGCAGACACCGGTTCGTGAACATTTCCAAAACCCAGCAGGTTATTGCTGAGCACGGCTGGTAATTTAACGCCATATGCAATCATCCCCCAAAATCCTTTCCGATTCTCTCCTGGCGAGTTGGAGAACTAGCGGGTCGTGCAAAATTGCTAATCGTCAGCAGTTCATTCCTCCTCATTCTCGTGATACTTTCTCATGCAATCATCCACCAGAAAGCCAATTGCAGTCTCTCCTCGTCGTGAGGCAGGGATCGGTTCATGAAAATGACTCTAAATGAGAAATTCTGGCTTGACAAGTGCTAGCGTAAAATCTCCAGCTTCCATCAAACTTTTCCGTTCTCTGCTGGTGACTTGGAAGAACTCGTTTGGTGAACATTCCTGAGAATGAGAACGTCATCATTGTTGTGTGCGACTGAAAACTTTCTCAAGGAATCTTCCTGAGAGCCCGTGGCAGTCTTGTTTGGTCATGGTGGTGGTGAGATTGTAACAATTACTACAAAATGAGAAAGTAGTTCCTCCTTCTAAGAAATTTCTCAGGGTGTCCTCGGACAAAGCCATTTAGCATTATATCCCCCATGATCATTCGCTAGATAGCGGTTACTGCCAATCACTCAACAGGAGACAGTTGCGACTGAGGACCGCTAGTAAGTAATTCCACGTTCGAGCATCCTCCAAAAGCCTTTCAGATTCATTCCTGGCGATCTGTTAAGGATCGGCTCATGAAAAGTCTGAAAGATGAGAAATCACGTACCGACTAGTGGTAGTCATTCATGCCTCAGGTAATCATCCTCTATAGTCCCCTCACAGTTGTTGCTGGTGATTTGGAAGCCCTCGGTTCGTCAACATTCCTAAGAAGGAGAAACTCAGTCCTCATCAGGTCTTCTGAGACATTGGCAGGGAATCATCCACGGAAAAGCCCATAGGAGTCTCTCCTGGCCACTGGGTAGCGATTGGTTCGTGATCATTACGAAAAATCAGACAGTGATTACTGCTCAGTGGTAGGAATTGGCAGCTCATGGACCGAAAGACCTTTTAGCTACACTCCTGGTCATTTGGTAGAGACAGTTGGTGTAACTTACTCACAATGAGACATGCAATATTAATGAGTGCTAGCGATTGACGTCTCATGCACTCTTCCTCTCATCGCCATTCGGATTCTCGCCTGACCATGTGCTAGAGAGCGGTTCGAGAGTTACTCGTAATGAGAAAGTCATTTTTGACAAGTCCAAGTGAAAACTTACTCCAGGAATGAGTCGTCAAAATGCTTTCGAGTCTCTGCTGGTGACTGGAAGAGTTCAGTTCGAGAAATGTTCTGAGAATGAGAAATTCACGCTTGAGGTGTACCAGGGATAACTAGGAGTCGGCATCTTCGTGAGAGCCCCTGGGATTCATTTCTCGTCATACGCTACTGATCGTTTCGTGAAAATTACTCCATCTGTGAAAGTCATTCCTCTTCAGGTCTCCTGATATAGTTCTCATAGACTCATCCGCCAAAAACCAACTGCGTGCTCTCTTGGGGATTTGGAAGCGTTCGGTTGGTTACAATTACCCAATTCATCATTGACAAGTCACGTGATCAAGTCTCCAGCAATCATCTTCCGCCAAACGTTTCCGTTCTCGGCTGGTGAGTTGGAAGAAATCATTTCGTGAACATTTCTGCAAGTGAGCACTTTATCATTGAGATGTGCGCCTGCTAACTTTCTCAAGGCATGTTTGGGACATCCGGTACAGCTCAGTTCGTGAAAATTACTAAAAAATGAGAAAGTGATTTCTCGTGAGGGCTTCTAAGAAGTTTCTCGTGGTGTCATCCGACAAAGCCATAAGGTGTATTCCTGCTCGTTTGGTAGAGATCAACTGGCGAAAAGTGCTAAAATTGAGACAAGTATTACTGATCATTCGTAGTAATTGACTCCACGTGCACTCATCGTGCAAAAGCCTTTCAGATTCGCTTCTAGTGAATTGCCAGTGATCGATTCATGGAAAGTCCAAAGGATGAGAAATCATTTACCGGCTGGGGTAATCAGTCATTCCTCGTGATATCATCCTCTATCGTGCATTCAGATTCGCTCCTTGGAAGAAATGGGCTTGTGACAACGCCGAATAACGACAAGGAATTCCTCATCGGGGTTTCTAGTAAATTTCTCTTGACGACACGTGACATATTCCTCAGGTGTATCCCCATGTCATTTGGCAGACACCGGTTCGTGAACATTTCCAAAACCCAGCAGGTTATTGCTGAGCACGGCTGGTAATTTAACGCCATATGCAATCATCCCCCAAAATCCTTTCCGATTCTCTCCTGGCGAGTTGGAGAACTAGCGGGTCGTGCAAAATTGCTAATCGTCAGCAGTTCATTCCTCCTCATTCTCGTGATACTTTCTCATGCAATCATCCACCAGAAAGCCAATTGCAGTCTCTCCTCGTCGTGAGGCAGGGATCGGTTCGTGAAAATGACTCTAAATGAGAAATTCTGGCTTGACAAGTGCTAGCGTAAAATCTCCAGCTTCCACCAAACTTTTCCGTTCTCTGCTGGTGACTTGGAAGAACTCGTTTGGTGAACATTCCTGAGAATGAGAACGTCATCATTCTTGTGTGCGACTGAAAACTTTCTCAAGGAATCTTCCTGAGAGCCCGTGGCAGTCTTGTTTGGTCATGGTGGTGGTGAGATTGTAACAATTACTACAAAATGAGAAAGTAGTTCCTCCTTCTAAGAAATTTCTCAGGGTGTCCTCGGACAAAGCCATCTAGCATTATATCCCCCATGATCATTCGCTAGATAGCGGTTACTGCCAATCACTCAACAGGAGACAGTTGCGACTGAGGACCGCTAGTAAGTAATTCCACGTTCGAGCATCCTCCAAAAGCCTTTCAGATTCATTCCTGGCGATCTGTTAAGGATCGGCTCATGAAAAGTCTGAAAGATGAGAAATCACGTACCGACTAGTGGTAGTCATTCATGCCTCAGGTAATCATCCTCTATAGTCCCCTCACAGTTGTTGCTGGTGATTTGGAAGCCCTCGGTTCGTCAACATTCCTAAGAAGGAGAAACTCAGTCCTCATCAGGTCTTCTGAGACATTGGCAGGGAATCATCCACGGAAAAGCCCATAGGAGTCTCTCCTGGCCACTGGGTAGCGATTGGTTCGTGATCATTACGAAAAATCAGACAGTGATTACTGCTCAGTGGTAGGAATTGGCAGCTCATGGACCGAAAGACCTTTTAGCTACACTCCTGGTCATTTGGTAGAGACAGTTGGTGTAACTTACTCACAATGAGACATGCAATATTAATGAGTGCTAGCGATTGACGTCTCATGCACTCTTCCTCTCATCGCCATTCGGATTCTCGCCTGACCATGTGCTAGAGAGCGGTTCGAGAGTTACTCGTAATGAGAAAGTCATTTTTGACAAGTCCAAGTGAAAACTTACTCCAGGAATGAGTCGTCAAAATGCTTTCGAGTCTCTGCTGGTGACTGGAAGAGTTCAGTTCGAGAAATGTTCTGAGAATGAGAAATTCACGCTTGAGGTGTACCAGGGATAACTAGGAGTCGGCATCTTCGTGAGAGCCCCTAGGATTCATTTCTCGTCATACGCTACTGATCGTTTCGTGAAAATTACTCCATCTGTGAAAGTCATTCCTCTTCAGGTCTCCTGATATAGTTCTCATAGACTCATCCGCCTAAAACCAACTGCGTGCTCTCTTGGGGATTTGGAAGCGTTCGGTTGGTTACAATTACCCAATTCATCATTGACAAGTCACGTGATCAAGTCTCCAGCAATCATCTTCCGCCAAACGTTTCCGTTCTCGGCTGGTGAGTTGGAAGAAATCATTTCGTGAACATTTCTGCAAGTGAGCACTTTATCATTGAGATGTGCGCCTGCTAACTTTCTCAAGGCATGTTTGGGACATCCGGTACAGCTCAGTTCGTGAAAATTACTAAAAAATGAGAAAGTGATTTCTCATGAGGGCTTCTAAGAAGTTTCTCGTGGTGTCATCCGACAAAGCCATAAGGTGTATTCCTGCTCGTTTGGTAGAGATCAACTGGCGAAAAGTGCTAAAATTGAGACAAGTATTACTGATCATTCGTAGTAATTGACTCCACGTGCACTCATCGTGCAAAAGCCTTTCAGATTCGCTTCTAGTGAATTGCCAGTGATCGATTCATGGAAAGTCCAAAGGATGAGAAATCATTTACCGGCTGGGGTAATCAGTCATTCCTCGTGATATCATCCTCTATCGTGCATTCAGATTCGCTCCTTGGAAGAAATGGGCTTGTGACAACGCCGAATAACGACAAGGAATTCCTCATCGGGGTTTCTAGTAAATTTCTCTTGACGACACGTGACATATTCCTCAGGTGTATCCCCATGTCATTTGGCAGACACCGGTTCGTGAACATTTCCAAAACCCAGCAGGTTATTGCTGAGCACGGCTGGTAATTTAACGCCATATGCAATCATCCCCCAAAATCCTTTCCGATTCTCTCCTGGCGAGTTGGAGAACTAGCGGGTCGTGCAAAACTGCTAATCGTCAGCAGTTCATTCCTCCTCATTCTCGTGATACTTTCTCATGCAATCATCCACCAGAAAGCCAATTGCAGTCTCTCCTCGTCGTGAGGCAGGGATCGGTTCGTGAAAATGACTCTAAATGAGAAATTCTGGCTTGACAAGTGCTAGCGTAAAATCTCCAGCTTCCACCAAACTTTTCCGTTCTCTGCTGGTGACTTGGAAGAACTCGTTTGGTGAACATTCCTGAGAATGAGAACGTCATCATTCTTGTGTGCGACTGAAAACTTTCTCAAGGAATCTTCCTGAGAGCCCGTGGCAGTCTTGTTTGGTCATGGTGGTGGTGAGATTGTAACAATTACTACAAAATGAGAAAGTAGTTCCTCCTTCTAAGAAATTTCTCAGGGTGTCCTCGGACAAAGCCATTTAGCATTATATCCCCCATGATCATTCGCTAGATAGCGGTTACTGCCAATCACTCAACAGGAGACAGTTGCGACTGAGGACCGCTAGTAAGTAATTCCACGTTCGAGCATCCTCCAAAAGCCTTTCAGATTCATTCCTGGCGATCTGTTAAGGATCGGCTCATGAAAAGTCTGAAAGATGAGAAATCACGTACCGACTAGTGGTAGTCATTCATGCCTCAGGTAATCATCCTCTATAGTCCCTTCACAGTTGTTGCTGGTGATTTGGAAGCCCTCGGTTCGTCAACATTCCTAAGAAGGAGAAACTCAGTCCTCATCAGGTCTTCTGAGACATTGGCAGGGAATCATCCACGGAAAAGCCCATAGGAGTCTCTCCTGGCCACTGGGTAGCGATTGGTTCGTGATCATTACGAAAAATCAGACAGTGATTACTGCTCAGTGGTAGGAATTGGCAGCTCATGGACCGAAAGACCTTTTAGCTACACTCCTGGTCATTTGGTAGAGACAGTTGGTGTAACTTACTCACAATGAGACATGCAATATTAATGAGTGCTAGCGATTGACGTCTCATGCACTCTTCCTCTCATCGCCATTCGGATTCTCGCCTGACCATGTGCTAGAGAGCGGTTCGAGAGTTACTGGTAATGAGAAAGTCATTTTTGACAAGTCCAAGTGAAAACTTACTCCAGGAATGAGTCGTCAAAATGCTTTCGAGTCTCTGCTGGTGACTGGAAGAGTTCAGTTCGAGAAATGTTCTGAGAATGAGAAATTCACGCTTGAGGTGTACCAGGGATAACTAGGAGTCGGCATCTTCGTGAGAGCCCCTAGGATTCATTTCTCGTCATACGCTACTGATCGTTTCGTGAAAATTACTCCATCTGTGAAAGTCATTCCTCTTCAGGTCTCCTGATATAGTTCTCATAGACTCATCCGCCAAAAACCAACTGCGTGCTCTCTTGGGGATTTGGAAGCATTCGGTTGGTTACAATTACCCAATTCATCATTGACAAGTCACGTGATCAAGTCTCCAGCAATCATCTTCCGCCAAACGTTTCCGTTCTCGGCTGGTGAGTTGGAAGAAATCATTTCGTGAACATTTCTGCAAGTGAGCACTTTATCATTGAGATGTGCGCCTGCTAACTTTCTCAAGGCATGTTTGGGACATCCGGTACAGCTCAGTTCGTGAAAATTACTAAAAAATGAGAAAGTGATTTCTCATGAGGGCTTCTAAGAAGTTTCTCGTGGTGTCATCCGACAAAGCCATAAGGTGTATTCCTGCTCCTTTGGTAGAGATCAACTGGCGAAAAGTGCTAAAATTGAGACAAGTATTACTGATCATTCGTAGTAATTGACTCCACGTGCACTCATCGTGCAAAAGCCTTTCAGATTCGCTTCTAGTGAATTGCCAGTGATCGATTCATGGAAAGTCCAAAGGATGAGAAATCATTTACCGGCTGGGGTAATCAGTCATTCCTCGTGATATCATCCTCTATCGTGCATTCAGATTCGCTCCTTGGAAGAAATGGGCTTGTGACAACGCCGAATAACGACAAGGAATTCCTCATCGGGGTTTCTAGTAAATTTCTCTTGACGACACGTGACATATTCCTCAGGTGTATCCCCATGTCATTTGGCAGACACCGGTTCGTGAACATTTCCAAAACCCAGCAGGTTATTGCTGAGCACGGCTGGTAATTTAACGCCATATGCAATCATCCCCCAAAATCCTTTCCGATTCTCTCCTGGCGAGTTGGAGAACTAGCGGGTCGTGCAAAATTGCTAATCGTCAGCAGTTCATTCCTCCTCATTCTCGTGATACTTTCTCATGCAATCATCCACCAGAAAGCCAATTGCAGTCTCTCCTCGTCGTGAGGCAGGGATCGGTTCGTGAAAATGACTCTAAATGAGAAATTCTGGCTTGACAAGTGCTAGCGTAAAATCTCCAGCTTCCACCAAACTTTTCCGTTCTCTGCTGGTGACTTGGAAGAACTCGTTTGGTGAACATTCCTGAGAATGAGAACGTCATCATTGTTGTGTGCGACTGAAAACTTTCTCAAGGAATCTTCCTGAGAGCCCGTGGCAGTCTTGTTTGGTCATGGTGGTGGTGAGATTGTAACAATTACTACAAAATGAGAAAGTAGTTCCTCCTTCTAAGAAATTTCTCAGGGTGTCCTCGGACAAAGCCATTTAGCATTATATCCCCCATGATCATTCGCTAGATAGCGGTTACTGCCAATCACTCAACAGGAGACAGTTGCGACTGAGGACCGCTAGTAAGTAATTCCACGTTCGAGCATCCTCCAAAAGCCTTTCAGATTCATTCCTGGCGATCTGTTAAGGATCGGCTCATGAAAAGTCTGAAAGATGAGAAATCACGTACCGACTAGTGGTAGTCATTCATGCCTCAGGTAATCATCCTCTATAGTCCCCTCACAGTTGTTGCTGGTGATTTGGAAGCCCTCGGTTCGTCAACATTCCTAAGAAGGAGAAACTCAGTCCTCATCAGGTCTTCTGAGACATTGGCAGGGAATCATCCACGGAAAAGCCCATAGGAGTCTCTCCTGGCCACTGGGTAGCGATTGGTTCGTGATCATTACGAAAAATCAGACAGTGATTACTGCTCAGTGGTAGGAATTCGCAGCTCATGGACCGAAAGACCTTTTAGCTACACTCCTGGTCATTTGGTAGAGACAGTTGGTGTAACTTACTCACAATGAGACATGTAATATTAATGAGTGCTAGCGATTGACGTCTCATGCACTCTTCCTCTCATCGCCATTCGGATTCTCGCCTGACCATGTGCTAGAGAGCGGTTCGAGAGTTACTGGTAATGAGAAAGTCATTTTTGACAAGTCCAAGTGAAAACTTACTCCAGGAATGAGTCGTCAAAATGCTTTCGAGTCTCTGCTGGTGACTGGAAGAGTTCAGTTCGAGAAATGTTCTGAGAATGAGAAATTCACGCTTGAGGTGTACCAGGGATAACTAGGAGTCGGCATCTTCGTGAGAGCCCCTAGGATTCATTTCTCGTCATACGCTACTGATCGTTTCGTGAAAATTACTCCATCTGTGAAAGTCATTCCTCTTCAGGTCTCCTGATATAGTTCTCATAGACTCATCCGCCAAAAACCAACTGCGTGCTCTCTTGGGGATTTGGAAGCGTTCGGTTGGTTACAATTACCCAATTCATCATTGACAAGTCACGTGATCAAGTCTCCAGCAATCATCTTCCGCCAAACGTTTCCGTTCTCGGCTGGTGAGTTGGAAGAAATCATTTCGTGAACATTTCTGCAAGTGAGCACTTTATCATTGAGATGTGCGCCTGCTAACTTTCTCAAGGCATGTTTGGGACATCCGGTACAGCTCAGTTCGTGAAAATTACTAAAAAATGAGAAAGTGATTTCTCATGAGGGCTTCTAAGAAGTTTCTCGTGGTGTCATCCGACAAAGCCATAAGGTGTATTCCTGCTCGTTTGGTAGAGATCAACTGGCGAAAAGTGCTAAAATTGAGACAAGTATTACTGATCATTCGTAGTAATTGACTCCACGTGCACTCATCGTGCAAAAGCCTTTCAGATTCGCTTCTAGTGAATTGCCAGTGATCGATTCATGGAAAGTCCAAAGGATGAGAAATCATTTACCGGCTGGGGTAATCAGTCATTCCTCGTGATATCATCCTCTATCGTGCATTCAGATTCGCTCCTTGGAAGAAATGGGCTTGTGACAACGCCGAATAACGACAAGGAATTCCTCATCGGGGTTTCGAGTAAATTTCTCTTGACGACACGTGACATATTCCTCAGGTGTATCCCCATGTCATTTGGCAGACACCGGTTCGTGAACATTTCCAAAACCCAGCAGGTTATTGCTGAGCACGGCTGGTAATTTAACGCCATATGCAATCATCCCCCAAAATCCTTTCCGATTCTCTCCTGGCGAGTTGGAGAACTAGCGGGTCGTGCAAAATTGCTAATCGTCAGCAGTTCATTCCTCCTCATTCTCGTGATACTTTCTCATGCAATCATCCATCAGAAAGCCAATTGCAGTCTCTCCTCGTCGTGAGGCAGGGATCGGTTCGTGAAAATGACTCTAAATGAGAAATTCTGGCTTGACAAGTGCTAGCGTAAAATCTCCAGCTTCCACCAAACTTTTCCGTTCTCTGCTGGTGACTTGGAAGAACTCGTTTGGTGAACATTCCTGAGAATGAGAACGTCATCATTCTTGTGTGCGACTGAAAACTTTCTCAAGGAATCTTCCTGAGAGCCCGTGGCAGTCTTGTTTGGTCATGGTGGTGGTGAGATTGTAACAATTACTACAAAATGAGAAAGTAGTTCCTCCTTCTAAGAAATTTCTCAGGGTGTCCTCGGACAAAGCCATCTAGCATTATATCCCCCATGATCATTCGCTAGATAGCGGTTACTGCCAATCACTCAACAGGAGACAGTTGCGACTGAGGACCGCTAGTAAGTAATTCCACGTTCGAGCATCCTCCAAAAGCCTTTCAGATTCATTCCTGGCGATCTGTTAAGGATCGGCTCATGAAAAGTCTGAAAGATGAGAAATCACGTACCGACTAGTGGTAGTCATTCATGCCTCAGGTAATCATCCTCTATAGTCCCCTCACAGTTGTTGCTGGTGATTTGGAAGCCCTCGGTTCGTCAACATTCCTAAGAAGGAGAAACTCAGTCCTCATCAGGTCTTCTGAGACATTGGCAGGGAATCATCCACGGAAAAGCCCATAGGAGTCTCTCCTGGCCACTGGGTAGCGATTGGTTCGTGATCATTACGAAAAATCAGACAGTGATTACTGCTCAGTGGTAGGAATTCGCAGCTCATGGACCGAAAGACCTTTTAGCTACACTCCTGGTCATTTGGTAGAGACAGTTGGTGTAACTTACTCACAATGAGACATGCAATATTAATGAGTGCTAGCGATTGACGTCTCATGCACTCTTCCTCTCATCGCCATTCGGATTCTCGCCTGACCATGTGCTAGAGAGCGGTTCGAGAGTTACTGGTAATGAGAAAGTCATTTTTGACAAGTCCAAGTGAAAACTTACTCCAGGAATGAGTCGTCAAAATGCTTTCGAGTCTCTGCTGGTGACTGGAAGAGTTCAGTTCGAGAAATGTTCTGAGAATGAGAAATTCACGCTTGAGGTGTACCAGGGATAACTAGGAGTCGGCATCTTCGTGAGAGCCCCTAGGATTCATTTCTCGTCATACGCTACTGATCGTTTCGTGAAAATTACTCCATCTGTGAAAGTCATTCCTCTTCAGGTCTCCTGATATAGTTCTCATAGACTCATCCGCCAAAAACCAACTGCGTGCTCTCTTGGGGATTTGGAAGCGTTCGGTTGGTTACAATTACCCAATTCATCATTGACAAGTCACGTGATCAAGTCTCCAGCAATCATCTTCCACCAAACGTTTCCGTTCTCGGCTGGTGAGTTGGAAGAAATCATTTCGTGAACATTTCTGCAAGTGAGCACTTTATCATTGAGATGTGCGCCTGCTAACTTTCTCAAGGCATGTTTGGGACATCCGGTACAGCTCAGTTCGTGAAAATTACTAAAAAATGAGAAAGTGATTTCTCATGAGGGCTTCTAAGAAGTTTCTCGTGGTGTCATCCGACAAAGCCATAAGGTGTATTCCTGCTCCTTTGGTAGAGATCAACTGGCGAAAAGTGCTAAAATTGAGACAAGTATTACTGATCATTCGTAGTAATTGACTCCACGTGCACTCATCGTGCAAAAGCCTTTCAGATTCGCTTCTAGTGAATTGCCAGTGATCGATTCATGGAAAGTCCAAAGGATGAGAAATCATTTACCGGCTGGGGTAATCAGTCATTCCTCGTGATATCATCCTCTATCGTGCATTCAGATTCGCTCCTTGGAAGAAATGGGCTTGTGACAACGCCGAATAACGACAAGGAATTCCTCATCGGGGTTTCGAGTAAATTTCTCTTGACGACACGTGACATATTCCTCAGGTGTATCCCCATGTCATTTGGCAGACACCGGTTCGTGAACATTTCCAAAACCCAGCAGGTTATTGCTGAGCACGGCTGGTAATTTAACGCCATATGCAATCATCCCCCAAAATCCTTTCCGATTCTCTCCTGGCGAGTTGGAGAACTAGCGGGTCGTGCAAAATTGCTAATCGTCAGCAGTTCATTCCTCCTCATTCTCGTGATACTTTCTCATGCAATCATCCACCAGAAAGCCAATTGCAGTCTCTCCTCGTCGTGAGGCAGGGATCGGTTCGTGAAAATGACTCTAAATGAGAAATTCTGGCTTGACAAGTGCTAGCGTAAAATCTCCAGCTTCCACCAAACTTTTCCGTTCTCTGCTGGTGACTTGGAAGAACTCGTTTGGTGAACATTCCTGAGAATGAGAACGTCATCATTGTTGTGTGCGACTGAAAACTTTCTCAAGGTATCTTCCTGAGAGCCCGTGGCAGTCTTGTTTGGTCATGGTGGTGGTGAGATTGTAACAATTACTACAAAATGAGAAAGTAGTTCCTCCTTCTAAGAAATTTCTCAGGGTGTCCTCGGACAAAGCCATCTAGCATTATATCCCCCATGATCATTCGCTAGATAGCGGTTACTGCCAATCACTCAACAGGAGACAGTTGCGACTGAGGACCGCTAGTAAGTAATTCCACGTTCGAGCATCCTCCAAAAGCCTTTCAGATTCATTCCTGGCGATCTGTTAAGGATCGGCTCATGAAAAGTCTGAAAGATGAGAAATCACGTACCGACTAGTGGTAGTCATTCATGCCTCAGGTAATCATCCTCTATAGTCCCTTCACAGTTGTTGCTGGTGATTTGGAAGCCCTCGGTTCGTCAACATTCCTAAGAAGGAGAAACTCAGTCCTCATCAGGTCTTCTGAGACATTGGCAGGGAATCATCCACGGAAAAGCCCATAGGAGTCTCTCCTGGCCACTGGGTAGCGATTGGTTCGTGATCATTACGAAAAATCAGACAGTGATTACTGCTCAGTGGTAGGAATTCGCAGCTCATGGACCGAAAGACCTTTTAGCTACACTCCTGGTCATTTGGTAGAGACAGTTGGTGTAACTTACTCACAATGAGACATGCAATATTAATGAGTGCTAGCGATTGACGTCTCATGCACTCTTCCTCTCATCGCCATTCGGATTCTCGCCTGACCATGTGCTAGAGAGCGGTTCGAGAGTTACTGGTAATGAGAAAGTCATTTTTGACAAGTCCAAGTGAAAACTTACTCCAGGAATGAGTCGTCAAAATGCTTTCGAGTCTCTGCTGGTGACTGGAAGAGTTCAGTTCGAGAAATGTTCTGAGAATGAGAAATTCACGCTTGAGGTGTACCAGGGATAACTAGGAGTCGGCATCTTCGTGAGAGCCCCTAGGATTCATTTCTCGTCATACGCTACTGATCGTTTCGTGAAAATTACTCCATCTGTGAAAGTCATTCCTCTTCAGGTCTCCTGATATAGTTCTCATAGACTCATCCGCCAAAAACCAACTGCGTGCTCTCTTGGGGATTTGGAAGCGTTCGGTTGGTTACAATTACCCAATTCATCATTGACAAGTCACGTGATCAAGTCTCCAGCAATCATCTTCCGCCAAACGTTTCCGTTCTCGGCTGGTGAGTTGGAAGAAATCATTTCGTGAACATTTCTGCAAGTGAGCACTTTATCATTGAGATGTGCGCCTGCTAACTTTCTCAAGGCATGTTTGGGACATCCGGTACAGCTCAGTTCGTGAAAAT
The DNA here is from genome assembly GCF_965152275.1 of Natator depressus. Lineage (NCBI taxonomy): Eukaryota > Metazoa > Chordata > Testudines > Cheloniidae > Natator > Natator depressus. Next base: position 143,449,130 of record NC_134235.1, on the reverse strand, counting down.
TACTAAAAAATGAGAAAGTGATTTCTCATGAGGGCTTCTAAGAAGTTTCTCGTGGTGTCATCCGACAAAGCCATAAGGTGTATTCCTGCTCGTTTGGTAGAGATCAACTGGCGAAAAGTGCTAAAATTGAGACAAGTATTACTGATCATTCGTAGTAATTGACTCCACGTGCACTCATCGTGCAAAAGCCTTTCAGATTCGCTTCTAGTGAATTGCCAGTGATCGATTCATGGAAAGTCCAAAGGATGAGAAATCATTTACCGGCTGGGGTAATCAGTCATTCCTCGTGATATCATCCTCTATCGTGCATTCAGATTCGCTCCTTGGAAGAAATGGGCTTGTGACAACGCCGAATAACGACAAGGAATTCCTCATCGGGGTTTCGAGTAAATTTCTCTTGACGACACGTGACATATTCCTCAGGTGTATCCCCATGTCATTTGGCAGACACCGGTTCGTGAACATTTCCAAAACCCAGCAGGTTATTGCTGAGCACGGCTGGTAATTTAACGCCATATGCAATCATCCCCCAAAATCCTTTCCGATTCTCTCCTGGCGAGTTGGAGAACTAGCGGGTCGTGCAAAATTGCTAATCGTCAGCAGTTCATTCCTCCTCATTCTCGTGATACTTTCTCATGCAATCATCCATCAGAAAGCCAATTGCAGTCTCTCCTCGTCGTGAGGCAGGGATCGGTTCGTGAAAATGACTCTAAATGAGAAATTCTGGCTTGACAAGTGCTAGCGTAAAATCTCCAGCTTCCACCAAACTTTTCCGTTCTCTGCTGGTGACTTGGAAGAACTCGTTTGGTGAACATTCCTGAGAATGAGAACGTCATCATTGTTGTGTGCGACTGAAAACTTTCTCAAGGAATCTTCCTGAGAGCCCGTGGCAGTCTTGTTTGGTCATGGTGGTGGTGAGATTGTAACAATTACTACAAAATGAGAAAGTAGTTCCTCCTTCTAAGAAATTTCTCAGGGTGTCCTCGGACAAAGCCATCTAGCATTATATCCCCCATGATCATTCGCTAGATAGCGGTTACTGCCAATCACTCAACAGGAGACAGTTGCGACTGAGGACCGCTAGTAAGTAATTCCACGTTCGAGCATCCTCCAAAAGCCTTTCAGATTCATTCCTGGCGATCTGTTAAGGATCGGCTCATGAAAAGTCTGAAAGATGAGAAATCACGTACCGACTAGTGGTAGTCATTCATGCCTCAGGTAATCATCCTCTATAGTCCCCTCACAGTTGTTGCTGGTGATTTGGAAGCCCTCGGTTCGTCAACATTCCTAAGAAGGAGAAACTCAGTCCTCATCAGGTCTTCTGAGACATTGGCAGGGAATCATCCACGGAAAAGCCCATAGGAGTCTCTCCTGGCCACTGGGTAGCGATTGGTTCGTGATCATTACGAAAAATCAGACAGTGATTACTGCTCAGTGGTAGGAATTCGCAGCTCATGGACCGAAAGACCTTTTAGCTACACTCCTGGTCATTTGGTAGAGACAGTTGGTGTAACTTACTCACAATGAGACATGCAATATTAATGAGTGCTAGCGATTGACGTCTCATGCACTCTTCCTCTCATCGCCATTCGGATTCTCGCCTGACCATGTGCTAGAGAGCGGTTCGAGAGTTACTGGTAATGAGAAAGTCATTTTTGACAAGTCCAAGTGAAAACTTACTCCAGGAATGAGTCGTCAAAATGCTTTCGAGTCTCTGCTGGTGACTGGAAGAGTTCAGTTCGAGAAATGTTCTGAGAATGAGAAATTCACGCTTGAGGTGTACCAGGGATAACTAGGAGTCGGCATCTTCGTGAGAGCCCCTAGGATTCATTTCTCGTCATACGCTACTGATCGTTTCGTGAAAATTACTCCATCTGTGAAAGTCATTCCTCTTCAGGTCTCCTGATATAGTTCTCATAGACTCATCCGCCAAAAACCAACTGCGTGCTCTCTTGGGGATTTGGAAGCGTTCGGTTGGTTACAATTACCCAATTCATCATTGACAAGTCACGTGATCAAGTCTCCAGCAATCATCTTCCGCCAAACGTTTCCGTTCTCGGCTGGTGAGTTGGAAGAAATCATTTCGTGAACATTTCTGCAAGTGAGCACTTTATCATTGAGATGTGCGCCTGCTAACTTTCTCAAGGCATGTTTGGGACATCCGGTACAGCTCAGTTCGTGAAAATTACTAAAAAATGAGAAAGTGATTTCTCATGAGGGCTTCTAAGAAGTTTCTCGTGGTGTCATCCGACAAAGCCATAAGGTGTATTCCTGCTCCTTTGGTAGAGATCAACTGGCGAAAAGTGCTAAAATTGAGACAAGTATTACTGATCATTCGTAGTAATTGACTCCACGTGCACTCATCGTGCAAAAGCCTTTCAGATTCGCTTCTAGTGAATTGCCAGTGATCGATTCATGGAAAGTCCAAAGGATGAGAAATCATTTACCGGCTGGGGTAATCAGTCATTCCTCGTGATATCATCCTCTATCGTGCATTCAGATTCGCTCCTTGGAAGAAATGGGCTTGTGACAACGCCGAATAACGACAAGGAATTCCTCATCGGGGTTTCGAGTAAATTTCTCTTGACGACACGTGACATATTCCTCAGGTGTATCCCCATGTCATTTGGCAGACACCGGTTCGTGAACATTTCCAAAACCCAGCAGGTTATTGCTGAGCACGGCTGGTAATTTAACGCCATATGCAATCATCCCCCAAAATCCTTTCCGATTCTCTCCTGGCGAGTTGGAGAACTAGCGGGTCGTGCAAAATTGCTAATCGTCAGCAGTTCATTCCTCCTCATTCTCGTGATACTTTCTCATGCAATCATCCACCAGAAAGCCAATTGCAGTCTCTCCTCGTCGTGAGGCAGGGATCGGTTCGTGAAAATGACTCTAAATGAGAAATTCTGGCTTGACAAGTGCTAGCGTAAAATCTCCAGCTTCCACCAAACTTTTCCGTTCTCTGCTGGTGACTTGGAAGAACTCGTTTGGTGAACATTCCTGAGAATGAGAACGTCATCATTCTTGTGTGCGACTGAAAACTTTCTCAAGGTATCTTCCTGAGAGCCCGTGGCAGTCTTGTTTGGTCATGGTGGTGGTGAGATTGTAACAATTACTACAAAATGAGAAAGTAGTTCCTCCTTCTAAGAAATTTCTCAGGGTGTCCTCGGACAAAGCCATCTAGCATTATATCCCCCATGATCATTCGCTAGATAGCGGTTACTGCCAATCACTCAACAGGAGACAGTTGCGACTGAGGACCGCTAGTAAGTAATTCCACGTTCGAGCATCCTCCAAAAGCCTTTCAGATTCATTCCTGGCGATCTGTTAAGGATCGGCTCATGAAAAGTCTGAAAGATGAGAAATCACGTACCGACTAGTGGTAGTCATTCATGCCTCAGGTAATCATCCTCTATAGTCCCTTCACAGTTGTTGCTGGTGATTTGGAAGCCCTCGGTTCGTCAACATTCCTAAGAAGGAGAAACTCAGTCCTCATCAGGTCTTCTGAGACATTGGCAGGGAATCATCCACGGAAAAGCCCATAGGAGTCTCTCCTGGCCACTGGGTAGCGATTGGTTCGTGATCATTACGAAAAATCAGACAGTGATTACTGCTCAGTGGTAGGAATTGGCAGCTCATGGACCGAAAGACCTTTTAGCTACACTCCTGGTCATTTGGTAGAGACAGTTGGTGTAACTTACTCACAATGAGACATGCAATATTAATGAGTGCTAGCGATTGACGTCTCATGCACTCTTCCTCTCATCGCCATTCGGATTCTCGCCTGACCATGTGCTAGAGAGCGGTTCGAGAGTTACTGGTAATGAGAAAGTCATTTTTGACAAGTCCAAGTGAAAACTTACTCCAGGAATGAGTCGTCAAAATGCTTTCGAGTCTCTGCTGGTGACTGGAAGAGTTCAGTTCGAGAAATGTTCTGAGAATGAGAAATTCACGCTTGAGGTGTACCAGGGATAACTAGGAGTCGGCATCTTCGTGAGAGCCCCTAGGATTCATTTCTCGTCATACGCTACTGATCGTTTCGTGAAAATTACTCCATCTGTGAAAGTCATTCCTCTTCAGGTCTCCTGATATAGTTCTCATAGACTCATCCGCCAAAAACCAACTGCGTGCTCTCTTGGGGATTTGGAAGCGTTCGGTTGGTTACAATTACCCAATTCATCATTGACAAGTCACGTGATCAAGTCTCCAGCAATCATCTTCCGCCAAACGTTTCCGTTCTCGGCTGGTGAGTTGGAAGAAATCATTTCGTGAACATTTCTGCAAGTGAGCACTTTATCATTGAGATGTGCGCCTGCTAACTTTCTCAAGGCATGTTTGGGACATCCGGTACAGCTCAGTTCGTGAAAATTACTAAAAAATGAGAAAGTGATTTCTCATGAGGGCTTCTAAGAAGTTTCTCGTGGTGTCATCCGACAAAGCCATAAGGTGTATTCCTGCTCCTTTGGTAGAGATCAACTGGCGAAAAGTGCTAAAATTGAGACAAGTATTACTGATCATTCGTAGTAATTGACTCCACGTGCACTCATCGTGCAAAAGCCTTTCAGATTCGCTTCTAGTGAATTGCCAGTGATCGATTCATGGAAAGTCCAAAGGATGAGAAATCATTTACCGGCTGGGGTAATCAGTCATTCCTCGTGATATCATCCTCTATCGTGCATTCAGATTCGCTCCTTGGAAGAAATGGGCTTGTGACAACGCCGAATAACGACAAGGAATTCCTCATCGGGGTTTCGAGTAAATTTCTCTTGACGACACGTGACATATTCCTCAGGTGTATCCCCATGTCATTTGGCAGACACCGGTTCGTGAACATTTCCAAAACCCAGCAGGTTATTGCTGAGCACGGCTGGTAATTTAACGCCATATGCAATCATCCCCCAAAATCCTTTCCGATTCTCTCCTGGCGAGTTGGAGAACTAGCGGGTCGTGCAAAATTGCTAATCGTCAGCAGTTCATTCCTCCTCATTCTCGTGATACTTTCTCATGCAATCATCCATCAGAAAGCCAATTGCAGTCTCTCCTCGTCGTGAGGCAGGGATCGGTTCGTGAAAATGACTCTAAATGAGAAATTCTGGCTTGACAAGTGCTAGCGTAAAATCTCCAGCTTCCACCAAACTTTTCCGTTCTCTGCTGGTGACTTGGAAGAACTCGTTTGGTGAACATTCCTGAGAATGAGAACGTCATCATTGTTGTGTGCGACTGAAAACTTTCTCAAGGAATCTTCCTGAGAGCCCGTGGCAGTCTTGTTTGGTCATGGTGGTGGTGAGATTGTAACAATTACTACAAAATGAGAAAGTAGTTCCTCCTTCTAAGAAATTTCTCAGGGTGTCCTCGGACAAAGCCATCTAGCATTATATCCCCCATGATCATTCGCTAGATAGCGGTTACTGCCAATCACTCAACAGGAGACAGTTGCGACTGAGGACCGCTAGTAAGTAATTCCACGTTCGAGCATCCTCCAAAAGCCTTTCAGATTCATTCCTGGCGATCTGTTAAGGATCGGCTCATGAAAAGTCTGAAAGATGAGAAATCACGTACCGACTAGTGGTAGTCATTCATGCCTCAGGTAATCATCCTCTATAGTCCCCTCACAGTTGTTGCTGGTGATTTGGAAGCCCTCGGTTCGTCAACATTCCTAAGAAGGAGAAACTCAGTCCTCATCAGGTCTTCTGAGACATTGGCAGGGAATCATCCACGGAAAAGCCCATAGGAGTCTCTCCTGGCCACTGGGTAGCGATTGGTTCGTGATCATTACGAAAAATCAGACAGTGATTACTGCTCAGTGGTAGGAATTCGCAGCTCATGGACCGAAAGACCTTTTAGCTACACTCCTGGTCATTTGGTAGAGACAGTTGGTGTAACTTACTCACAATGAGACATGCAATATTAATGAGTGCTAGCGATTGACGTCTCATGCACTCTTCCTCTCATCGCCATTCGGATTCTCGCCTGACCATGTGCTAGAGAGCGGTTCGAGAGTTACTGGTAATGAGAAAGTCATTTTTGACAAGTCCAAGTGAAAACTTACTCCAGGAATGAGTCGTCAAAATGCTTTCGAGTCTCTGCTGGTGACTGGAAGAGTTCAGTTCGAGAAATGTTCTGAGAATGAGAAATTCACGCTTGAGGTGTACCAGGGATAACTAGGAGTCGGCATCTTCGTGAGAGCCCCTAGGATTCATTTCTCGTCATACGCTACTGATCGTTTCGTGAAAATTACTCCATCTGTGAAAGTCATTCCTCTTCAGGTCTCCTGATATAGTTCTCATAGACTCATCCGCCTAAAACCAACTGCGTGCTCTCTTGGGGATTTGGAAGCGTTCGGTTGGTTACAATTACCCAATTCATCATTGACAAGTCACGTGATCAAGTCTCCAGCAATCATCTTCCGCCAAACGTTTCCGTTCTCGGCTGGTGAGTTGGAAGAAATCATTTCGTGAACATTTCTGCAAGTGAGCACTTTATCATTGAGATGTGCGCCTGCTAACTTTCTCAAGGCATGTTTGGGACATCCGGTACAGCTCAGTTCGTGAAAATTACTAAAAAATGAGAAAGTGATTTCTCATGAGGGCTTCTAAGAAGTTTCTCGTGGTGTCATCCGACAAAGCCATAAGGTGTATTCCTGCTCCTTTGGTAGAGATCAACTGGCGAAAAGTGCTAAAATTGAGACAAGTATTACTGATCATTCGTAGTAATTGACTCCACGTGCACTCATCGTGCAAAAGCCTTTCAGATTCGCTTCTAGTGAATTGCCAGTGATCGATTCATGGAAAGTCCAAAGGATGAGAAATCATTTACCGGCTGGGGTAATCAGTCATTCCTCGTGATATCATCCTCTATCGTGCATTCAGATTCGCTCCTTGGAAGAAATGGGCTTGTGACAACGCCGAATAACGACAAGGAATTCCTCATCGGGGTTTCGAGTAAATTTCTCTTGACGACACGTGACATATTCCTCAGGTGTATCCCCATGTCATTTGGCAGACACCGGTTCGTGAACATTTCCAAAACCCAGCAGGTTATTGCTGAGCACGGCTGGTAATTTAACGCCATATGCAATCATCCCCCAAAATCCTTTCCGATTCTCTCCTGGCGAGTTGGAGAACTAGCGGGTCGTGCAAAATTGCTAATCGTCAGCAGTTCATTCCTCCTCATTCTCGTGATACTTTCTCATGCAATCATCCACCAGAAAGCCAATTGCAGTCTCTCCTCGTCGTGAGGCAGGGATCGGTTCGTGAAAATGACTCTAAATGAGAAATTCTGGCTTGACAAGTGCTAGCGTAAAATCTCCAGCTTCCACCAAACTTTTCCGTTCTCTGCTGGTGACTTGGAAGAACTCGTTTGGTGAACATTCCTGAGAATGAGAACGTCATCATTGTTGTGTGCAACTGAAAACTTTCTCAAGGAATCTTCCTGAGAGCCCGTGGCAGTCTTGTTTGGTCATGGTGGTGGTGAGATTGTAACAATTACTACAAAATGAGAAAGTAGTTCCTCCTTCTAAGAAATTTCTCAGGGTGTCCTCGGACAAAGCCATTTAGCATTATATCCCCCATGATCATTCGCTAGATAGCGGTTACTGCCAATCACTCAACAGGAGACAGTTGCGACTGAGGACCGCTAGTAAGTAATTCCACGTTCGAGCATCCTCCAAAAGCCTTTCAGATTCATTCCTGGCGATCTGTTAAGGATCGGCTCATGAAAAGTCTGAAAGATGAGAAATCACGTACCGACTAGTGGTAGTCATTCATGCCTCAGGTAATCATCCTCTATAGTCCCCTCACAGTTGTTGCTGGTGATTTGGAAGCCCTCGGTTCGTCAACATTCCTAAGAAGGAGAAACTCAGTCCTCATCAGGTCTTCTGAGACATTGGCAGGGAATCATCCACGGAAAAGCCCATAGGAGTCTCTCCTGGCCACTGGGTAGCGATTGGTTCGTGATCATTACGAAAAATCAGACAGTGATTACTGCTCAGTGGTAGGAATTCGCAGCTCATGGACCGAAAGACCTTTTAGCTACACTCCTGGTCATTTGGTAGAGACAGTTGGTGTAACTTACTCACAATGAGACATGCAATATTAATGAGTGCTAGCGATTGACGTCTCATGCACTCTTCCTCTCATCGCCATTCGGATTCTCGCCTGACCATGTGCTAGAGAGCGGTTCGAGAGTTACTGGTAATGAGAAAGTCATTTTTGACAAGTCCAAGTGAAAACTTACTCCAGGAATGAGTCGTCAAAATGCTTTCGAGTCTCTGCTGGTGACTGGAAGAGTTCAGTTCGAGAAATGTTCTGAGAATGAGAAATTCACGCTTGAGGTGTACCAGGGATAACTAGGAGTCGGCATCTTCGTGAGAGCCCCTAGGATTCATTTCTCGTCATACGCTACTGATCGTTTCGTGAAAATTACTCCATCTGTGAAAGTCATTCCTCTTCAGGTCTCCTGATATAGTTCTCATAGACTCATCCGCCAAAAACCAACTGCGTGCTCTCTTGGGGATTTGGAAGCGTTCGGTTGGTTACAATTACCCAATTCATCATTGACAAGTCACGTGATCAAGTCTCCAGCAATCATCTTCCGCCAAACGTTTCCGTTCTCGGCTGGTGAGTTGGAAGAAATCATTTCGTGAACATTTCTGCAAGTGAGCACTTTATCATTGAGATGTGCGCCTGCTAACTTTCTCAAGGCATGTTTGGGACATCCGGTACAGCTCAGTTCGTGAAAATTACTAAAAAATGAGAAAGTGATTTCTCATGAGGGCTTCTAAGAAGTTTCTCGTGGTGTCATCCGACAAAGCCATAAGGTGTATTCCTGCTCCTTTGGTAGAGATCAACTGGCGAAAAGTGCTAAAATTGAGACAAGTATTACTGATCATTCGTAGTAATTGACTCCACGTGCACTCATCGTGCAAAAGCCTTTCAGATTCGCTTCTAGTGAATTGCCAGTGATCGATTCATGGAAAGTCCAAAGGATGAGAAATCATTTACCGGCTGGGGTAATCAGTCATTCCTCGTGATATCATCCTCTATCGTGCATTCAGATTCGCTCCTTGGAAGAAATGGGCTTGTGACAACGCCGAATAACGACAAGGAATTCCTCACCGGGGTTTCTAGTAAATTTCTCTTGACGACACGTGACATATTCCTCAGGTGTATCCCCATGTCATTTGGCAGACACCGGTTCGTGAACATTTCCAAAACCCAGCAGGTTATTGCTGAGCACGGCTGGTAATTTAACGCCATATGCAATCATCCCCCAAAATCCTTTCCGATTCTCTCCTGGCGAGTTGGAGAACTAGCGGGTCGTGCAAAATTGCTAATCGTCAGCAGTTCATTCCTCCTCATTCTCGTGATACTTTCTCATGCAATCATCCACCAGAAAGCCAATTGCAGTCTCTCCTCGTCGTGAGGCAGGGATCGGTTCGTGAAAATGACTCTAAATGAGAAATTCTGGCTTGACAAGTGCTAGCGTAAAATCTCCAGCTTCCACCAAACTTTTCCGTTCTCTGCTGGTGACTTGGAAGAACTCGTTTGGTGAACATTCCTGAGAATGAGAACGTCATCATTCTTGTGTGCGACTGAAAACTTTCTCAAGGAATCTTCCTGAGAGCCCGTGGCAGTCTTGTTTGGTCATGGTGGTGGTGAGATTGTAACAATTACTACAAAATGAGAAAGTAGTTCCTCCTTCTAAGAAATTTCTCAGGGTGTCCTCGGACAAAGCCATCTAGCATTATATCCCCCATGATCATTCGCTAGATAGCGGTTACTGCCAATCACTCAACAGGAGACAGTTGCGACTGAGGACCGCTAGTAAGTAATTCCACGTTCGAGCATCCTCCAAAAGCCTTTCAGATTCATTCCTGGCGATCTGTTAAGGATCGGCTCATGAAAAGTCTGAAAGATGAGAAATCACGTACCGACTAGTGGTAGTCATTCATGCCTCAGGTAATCATCCTCTATAGTCCCCTCACAGTTGTTGCTGGTGATTTGGAAGCCCTCGGTTCGTCAACATTCCTAAGAAGGAGAAACTCAGTCCTCATCAGGTCTTCTGAGACATTGGCAGGGAATCATCCACGGAAAAGCCCATAGGAGTCTCTCCTGGCCACTGGGTAGCGATTGGTTCGTGATCATTACGAAAAATCAGACAGTGATTACTGCTCAGTGGTAGGAATTCGCAGCTCATGGACCGAAAGACCTTTTAGCTACACTCCTGGTCATTTGGTAGAGACAGTTGGTGTAACTTACTCACAATGAGACATGCAATATTAATGAGTGCTAGCGATTGACGTCTCATGCACTCTTCCTCTCATCGCCATTCGGATTCTCGCCTGACCATGTGCTAGAGAGCGGTTCGAGAGTTACTGGTAATGAGAAAGTCATTTTTGACAAGTCCAAGTGAAAACTTACTCCAGGAATGAGTCGTCAAAATGCTTTCGAGTCTCTGCTGGTGACTGGAAGAGTTCAGTTCGAGAAATGTTCTGAGAATGAGAAATTCACGCTTGAGGTGTACCAGGGATAACTAGGAGTCGGCATCTTCGTGAGAGCCCCTAGGATTCATTTCTCGTCATACGCTACTGATCGTTTCGTGAAAATTACTCCATCTGTGAAAGTCATTCCTCTTCAGGTCTCCTGATATAGTTCTCATAGACTCATCCGCCTAAAACCAACTGCGTGCTCTCTTGGGGATTTGGAAGCGTTCGGTTGGTTACAATTACCCAATTCATCATTGACAAGTCACGTGATCAAGTCTCCAGCAATCATCTTCCGCCAAACGTTTCCGTTCTCGGCTGGTGAGTTGGAAGAAATCATTTCGTGAACATTTCTGCAAGTGAGCACTTTATCATTGAGATGTGCGCCTGCTAACTTTCTCAAGGCATGTTTGGGACATCCGGTACAGCTCAGTTCGTGAAAATTACTAAAAAATGAGAAAGTGATTTCTCATGAGGGCTTCTAAGAAGTTTCTCGTGGTGTCATCCGACAAAGCCATAAGGTGTATTCCTGCTCCTTTGGTAGAGATCAACTGGCGAAAAGTGCTAAAATTGAGACAAGTATTACTGATCATTCGTAGTAATTGACTCCACGTGCACTCATCGTGCAAAAGCCTTTCAGATTCGCTTCTAGTGAATTGCCAGTGATCGATTCATGGAAAGTCCAAAGGATGAGAAATCATTTACCGGCTGGGGTAATCAGTCATTCCTCGTGATATCATCCTCTATCGTGCATTCAGATTCGCTCCTTGGAAGAAATGGGCTTGTGACAACGCCGAATAACGACAAGGAATTCCTCATCGGGGTTTCGAGTAAATTTCTCTTGACGACACGTGACATATTCCTCAGGTGTATCCCCATGTCATTTGGCAGACACCGGTTCGTGAACATTTCCAAAACCCAGCAGGTTATTGCTGAGCACGGCTGGTAATTTAACGCCATATGCAATCATCCCCCAAAATCCTTTCCGATTCTCTCCTGGCGAGTTGGAGAACTAGCGGGTCGTGCAAAATTGCTAATCGTCAGCAGTTCATTCCTCCTCATTCTCGTGATACTTTCTCATGCAATCATCCACCAGAAAGCCAATTGCAGTCTCTCCTCGTCGTGAGGCAGGGATCGGTTCGTGAAAATGACTCTAAATGAGAAATTCTGGCTTGACAAGTGCTAGCGTAAAATCTCCAGCTTCCACCAAACTTTTCCGTTCTCTGCTGGTGACTTGGAAGAACTCGTTTGGTGAACATTCCTGAGAATGAGAACGTCATCATTCTTGTGTGCGACTGAAAACTTTCTCAAGGAATCTTCCTGAGAGCCCGTGGCAGTCTTGTTTGGTCATGGTGGTGGTGAGATTGTAACAATTACTACAAAATGAGAAAGTAGTTCCTCCTTCTAAGAAATTTCTCAGGGTGTCCTCGGACAAAGCCATTTAGCATTATATCCCCCATGATCATTCGCTAGATAGCGGTTACTGCCAATCACTCAACAGGAGACAGTTGTGACTGAGGACCGCTAGTAAGTAATTCCACGTTCGAGCATCCTCCAAAAGCCTTTCAGATTCATTCCTGGCGATCTGTTAAGGATCGGCTCATGAAAAGTCTGAAAGATGAGAAATCACGTACCGACTAGTGGTAGTCATTCATGCCTCAGGTAATCATCCTCTATAGTCCCTTCACAGTTGTTGCTGGTGATTTGGAAGCCCTCGGTTCGTGAACATTACTAAGAAGGAGAAACTCAGTCCTCATCAGGTCTTCTGAGACATTGGCAGGGAATCATCCACGGAAAAGCCCATAGGAGTCTCTCCTGGCCACTGGGTAGCGATTGGTTCGTGATCATTACGAAAAATCAGACAGTGATTACTGCTCAGTGGTAGGAATTCGCAGCTCATGGACCGAAAGACCTTTTAGCTACACTCCTGGTCATTTGGTAGAGACAGTTGGTGTAACTTACTCACAATGAGACATGCAATATTAATGAGTGCTAGCGATTGACGTCTCATGCACTCTTCCTCTCATCGCCATTCGGATTCTCGCCTGACCATGTGCTAGAGAGCGGTTCGAGAGTTACTGGTAATGAGAAAGTCATTTTTGACAAGTCCAAGTGAAAACTTACTCCAGGAATGAGTCGTCAAAATGCTTTCGAGTCTCTGCTGGTGACTGGAAGAGTTCAGTTCGAGAAATGTTCTGAGAATGAGAAATTCACGCTTGAGGTGTACCAGGGATAACTAGGAGTCGGCATCTTCGTGAGAGCCCCTAGGATTCATTTCTCGTCATACGCTACTGATCGTTTCGTGAAAATTACTCCATCTGTGAAAGTCATTCCTCTTCAGGTCTCCTGATATAGTTCTCATAGACTCATCCGCCAAAAACCAACTGCGTGCTCTCTTGGGGATTTGGAAGCGTTCGGTTGGTTACAATTACCCAATTCATCATTGACAAGTCACGTGATCAAGTCTCCAGCAATCATCTTCCGCCAAACGTTTCCGTTCTCGGCTGGTGAGTTGGAAGAAATCATTTCGTGAACATTTCTGCAAGTGAGCACTTTATCATTGAGATGTGCGCCTGCTAACTTTCTCAAGGCATGTTTGGGACATCCGGTACAGCTCAGTTCGTGAAAATTACTAAAAAATGAGAAAGTGATTTCTCATGAGGGCTTCTAAGAAGTTTCTCGTGGTGTCATCCGACAAAGCCATAAGGTGTATTCCTGCTCCTTTGGTAGAGATCAACTGGCGAAAAGTGCTAAAATTGAGACAAGTATTACTGATCATTCGTAGTAATTGACTCCACGTGCACTCATCGTGCAAAAGCCTTTCAGATTCGCTTCTAGTGAATTGCCAGTGATCGATTCATGGAAAGTCCAAAGGATGAGAAATCATTTACCGGCTGGGGTAATCAGTCATTCCTCGTGATATCATCCTCTATCGTGCATTCAGATTCGCTCCTTGGAAGAAATGGGCTTGTGACAACGCCGAATAACGACAAGGAATTCCTCATCGGGGTTTCGAGTAAATTTCTCTTGACGACACGTGACATATTCCTCAGGTGTATCCCCATGTCATTTGGCAGACACCGGTTCGTGAACATTTCCAAAACCCAGCAGGTTATTGCTGAGCACGGCTGGTAATTTAACGCCATATGCAATCATCCCCCAAAATCCTTTCCGATTCTCTCCTGGCGAGTTGGAGAACTAGCGGGTCGTGCAAAATTGCTAATCGTCAGCAGTTCATTCCTCCTCATTCTCGTGATACTTTCTCATGCAATCATCCACCAGAAAGCCAATTGCAGTCTCTCCTCGTCGTGAGGCAGGGATCGGTTCGTGAAAATGACTCTAAATGAGAAATTCTGGCTTGACAAGTGCTAGCGTAAAATCTCCAGCTTCCACCAAACTTTTCCGTTCTCTGCTGGTGACTTGGAAGAACTCGTTTGGTGAACATTCCTGAGAATGAGAACGTCATCATTCTTGTGTGCGACTGAAAACTTTCTCAAGGAATCTTCCTGAGAGCCCGTGGCAGTCTTGTTTGGTCATGGTGGTGGTGAGATTGTAACAATTACTACAAAATGAGAAAGTAGTTCCTCCTTCTAAGAAATTTCTCAGGGTGTCCTCGGACAAAGCCATTTAGCATTATATCCCCCATGATCATTCGCTAGATAGCGGTTACTGCCAATCACTCAACAGGAGACAGTTGCGACTGAGGACCGCTAGTAAGTAATTCCACGTTCGAGCATCCTCCAAAAGCCTTTCAGATTCATTCCTGGCGATCTGTTAAGGATCGGCTCATGAAAAGTCTGAAAGATGAGAAATCACGTACCGACTAGTGGTAGTCATTCATGCCTCAGGTAATCATCCTCTATAGTCCCTTCACAGTTGTTGCTGGTGATTTGGAAGCCCTCGGTTCGTCAACATTCCTAAGAAGGAGAAACTCAGTCCTCATCAGGTCTTCTGAGACATTGGCAGGGAATCATCCACGGAAAAGCCCATAGGAGTCTCTCCTGGCCACTGGGTAGCGATTGGTTCGTGATCATTACGAAAAATCAGACAGTGATTACTGCTCAGTGGTAGGAATTCGCAGCTCATGGACCGAAAGACCTTTTAGCTACACTCCTGGTCATTTGGTAGAGACAGTTGGTGTAACTTACTCACAATGAGACATGCAATATTAATGAGTGCTAGCGATTGACGTCTCATGCACTCTTCCTCTCATCGCCATTCGGATTCTCGCCTGACCATGTGCTAGAGAGCGGTTCGAGAGTTACTGGTAATGAGAAAGTCATTTTTGACAAGTCCAAGTGAAAACTTACTCCAGGAATGAGTCGTCAAAATGCTTTCGAGTCTCTGCTGGTGACTGGAAGAGTTCAGTTCGAGAAATGTTCTGAGAATGAGAAATTCACGCTTGAGGTGTACCAGGGATAACTAGGAGTCGGCATCTTCGTGAGAGCCCCTAGGATTCATTTCTCGTCATACGCTACTGATCGTTTCGTGAAAATTACTCCATCTGTGAAAGTCATTCCTCTTCAGGTCTCCTGATATAGTTCTCATAGACTCATCCGCCAAAAACCAACTGCGTGCTCTCTTGGGGATTTGGAAGCGTTCGGTTGGTTACAATTACCCAATTCATCATTGACAAGTCACGTGATCAAGTCTCCAGCAATCATCTTCCGCCAAACGTTTCCGTTCTCGGCTGGTGAGTTGGAAGAAATCATTTCGTGAACATTTCTGCAAGTGAGCACTTTATCATTGAGATGTGCGCCTGCTAACTTTCTCAAGGCATGTTTGGGACATCCGGTACAGCTCAGTTCGTGAAAATTACTAAAAAATGAGAAAGTGATTTCTCATGAGGGCTTCTAAGAAGTTTCTCGTGGTGTCATCCGACAAAGCCATAAGGTGTATTCCTGCTCGTTTGGTAGAGATCAACTGGCGAAAAGTGCTAAAATTGAGACAAGTATTACTGATCATTCGTAGTAATTGACTCCACGTGCACTCATCGTGCAAAAGCCTTTCAGATTCGCTTCTAGTGAATTGCCAGTGATCGATTCATGGAAAGTCCAAAGGATGAGAAATCATTTACCGGCTGGGGTAATCAGTCATTCCTCGTGATATCATCCTCTATCGTGCATTCAGATTCGCTCCTTGGAAGAAATGGGCTTGTGACAACGCCGAATAACGACAAGGAATTCCTCATCGGGGTTTCGAGTAAATTTCTCTTGACGACACGTGACATATTCCTCAGGTGTATCCCCATGTCATTTGGCAGACACCGGTTCGTGAACATTTCCAAAACCCAGCAGGTTATTGCTGAGCACGGCTGGTAATTTAACGCCATATGCAATCATCCCCCAAAATCCTTTCCGATTCTCTCCTGGCGAGTTGGAGAACTAGCGGGTCGTGCAAAATTGCTAATCGTCAGCAGTTCATTCCTCCTCATTCTCGTGATACTTTCTCATGCAATCATCCACCAGAAAGCCAATTGCAGTCTCTCCTCGTCGTGAGGCAGGGATCGGTTCGTGAAAATGACTCTAAATGAGAAATTCTGGCTTGACAAGTGCTAGCGTAAAATCTCCAGCTTCCACCAAACTTTTCCGTTCTCTGCTGGTGACTTGGAAGAACTCGTTTGGTGAACATTCCTGAGAATGAGAACGTCATCATTCTTGTGTGCGACTGAAAACTTTCTCAAGGAATCTTCCTGAGAGCCCGTGGCAGTCTTGTTTGGTCATGGTGGTGGTGAGATTGTAACAATTACTACAATATGAGAAAGTAGTTCCTCCTTCTAAGAAATTTCTCAGGGTGTCCTCGGACAAAGCCATTTAGCATTATATCCCCCATGATCATTCGCTAGATAGCGGTTACTGCCAATCACTCAACAGGAGACAGTTGCGACTGAGGACCGCTAGTAAGTAATTCCACGTTCGAGCATCCTCCAAAAGCCTTTCAGATTCATTCCTGGCGATCTGTTAAGGATCGGCTCATGAAAAGTCTGAAAGATGAGAAATCACGTACCGACTAGTGGTAGTCATTCATGCCTCAGGTAATCATCCTCTATAGTCCCTTCACAGTTGTTGCTGGTGATTTGGAAGCCCTCGGTTCGTCAACATTCCTAAGAAGGAGAAACTCAGTCCTCATCAGGTCTTCTGAGACATTGGCAGGGAATCATCCACGGAAAAGCCCATAGGAGTCTCTCCTGGCCACTGGGTAGCGATTGGTTCGTGATCATTACGAAAAATCAGACAGTGATTACTGCTCAGTGGTAGGAATTCGCAGCTCATGGACCGAAAGACCTTTTAGCTACACTCCTGGTCATTTGGTAGAGACAGTTGGTGTAACTTACTCACAATGAGACATGCAATATTAATGAGTGCTAGCGATTGACGTCTCATGCACTCTTCCTCTCATCGCCATTCGGATTCTCGCCTGACCATGTGCTAGAGAGCGGTTCGAGAGTTACTGGTAATGAGAAAGTCATTTTTGACAAGTCCAAGTGAAAACTTACTCCAGGAATGAGTCGTCAAAATGCTTTCGAGTCTCTGCTGGTGACTGGAAGAGTTCAGTTCGAGAAATGTTCTGAGAATGAGAAATTCACGCTTGAGGTGTACCAGGGATAACTAGGAGTCGGCATCTTCGTGAGAGCCCCTAGGATTCATTTCTCGTCATACGCTACTGATCGTTTCGTGAAAATTACTCCATCTGTGAAAGTCATTCCTCTTCAGGTCTCCTGATATAGTTCTCATAGACTCATCCGCCAAAAACCAACTGCGTGCTCTCTTGGGGATTTGGAAGCGTTCGGTTGGTTACAATTACCCAATTCATCATTGACAA
This sequence comes from Natator depressus, assembly GCF_965152275.1. NCBI lineage: Eukaryota > Metazoa > Chordata > Testudines > Cheloniidae > Natator > Natator depressus. The sequence goes on along the minus strand of NC_134235.1, from coordinate 143,431,822 downwards.
GTCACGTGATCAAGTCTCCAGCAATCATCTTCCGCCAAACGTTTCCGTTCTCGGCTGGTGAGTTGGAAGAAATCATTTCGTGAACATTTCTGCAAGTGAGCACTTTATCATTGAGATGTGCGCCTGCTAACTTTCTCAAGGCATGTTTGGGACATCCGGTACAGCTCAGTTCGTGAAAATTACTAAAAAATGAGAAAGTGATTTCTCATGAGGGCTTCTAAGAAGTTTCTCGTGGTGTCATCCGACAAAGCCATAAGGTGTATTCCTGCTCGTTTGGTAGAGATCAACTGGCGAAAAGTGCTAAAATTGAGACAAGTATTACTGATCATTCGTAGTAATTGACTCCACGTGCACTCATCGTGCAAAAGCCTTTCAGATTCGCTTCTAGTGAATTGCCAGTGATCGATTCATGGAAAGTCCAAAGGATGAGAAATCATTTACCGGCTGGGGTAATCAGTCATTCCTCGTGATATCATCCTCTATCGTGCATTCAGATTCGCTCCTTGGAAGAAATGGGCTTGTGACAACGCCGAATAACGACAAGGAATTCCTCATCGGGGTTTCGAGTAAATTTCTCTTGACGACACGTGACATATTCCTCAGGTGTATCCCCATGTCATTTGGCAGACACCGGTTCGTGAACATTTCCAAAACCCAGCAGGTTATTGCTGAGCACGGCTGGTAATTTAACGCCATATGCAATCATCCCCCAAAATCCTTTCCGATTCTCTCCTGGCGAGTTGGAGAACTAGCGGGTCGTGCAAAATTGCTAATCGTCAGCAGTTCATTCCTCCTCATTCTCGTGATACTTTCTCATGCAATCATCCACCAGAAAGCCAATTGCAGTCTCTCCTCGTCGTGAGGCAGGGATCGGTTCGTGAAAATGACTCTAAATGAGAAATTCTGGCTTGACAAGTGCTAGCGTAAAATCTCCAGCTTCCACCAAACTTTTCCGTTCTCTGCTGGTGACTTGGAAGAACTCGTTTGGTGAACATTCCTGAGAATGAGAACGTCATCATTCTTGTGTGCGACTGAAAACTTTCTCAAGGAATCTTCCTGAGAGCCCGTGGCAGTCTTGTTTGGTCATGGTGGTGGTGAGATTGTAACAATTACTACAAAATGAGAAAGTAGTTCCTCCTTCTAAGAAATTTCTCAGGGTGTCCTCGGACAAAGCCATTTAGCATTATATCCCCCATGATCATTCGCTAGATAGCGGTTACTGCCAATCACTCAACAGGAGACAGTTGCGACTGAGGACCGCTAGTAAGTAATTCCACGTTCGAGCATCCTCCAAAAGCCTTTCAGATTCATTCCTGGCGATCTGTTAAGGATCGGCTCATGAAAAGTCTGAAAGATGAGAAATCACGTACCGACTAGTGGTAGTCATTCATGCCTCAGGTAATCATCCTCTATAGTCCCTTCACAGTTGTTGCTGGTGATTTGGAAGCCCTCGGTTCGTCAACATTCCTAAGAAGGAGAAACTCAGTCCTCATCAGGTCTTCTGAGACATTGGCAGGGAATCATCCACGGAAAAGCCCATAGGAGTCTCTCCTGGCCACTGGGTAGCGATTGGTTCGTGATCATTACGAAAAATCAGACAGTGATTACTGCTCAGTGGTAGGAATTCGCAGCTCATGGACCGAAAGACCTTTTAGCTACACTCCTGGTCATTTGGTAGAGACAGTTGGTGTAACTTACTCACAATGAGACATGCAATATTAATGAGTGCTAGCGATTGACGTCTCATGCACTCTTCCTCTCATCGCCATTCGGATTCTCGCCTGACCATGTGCTAGAGAGCGGTTCGAGAGTTACTGGTAATGAGAAAGTCATTTTTGACAAGTCCAAGTGAAAACTTACTCCAGGAATGAGTCGTCAAAATGCTTTCGAGTCTCTGCTGGTGACTGGAAGAGTTCAGTTCGAGAAATGTTCTGAGAATGAGAAATTCACGCTTGAGGTGTACCAGGGATAACTAGGAGTCGGCATCTTCGTGAGAGCCCCTAGGATTCATTTCTCGTCATACGCTACTGATCGTTTCGTGAAAATTACTCCATCTGTGAAAGTCATTCCTCTTCAGGTCTCCTGCTATAGTTCTCATAGACTCATCCGCCAAAAACCAACTGCGTGCTCTCTTGGGGATTTGGAAGCGTTCGGTTGGTTACAATTACCCAATTCATCATTGACAAGTCACGTGATCAAGTCTCCAGCAATCATCTTCCGCCAAACGTTTCCGTTCTCGGCTGGTGAGTTGGAAGAAATCATTTCGTGAACATTTCTGCAAGTGAGCACTTTATCATTGAGATGTGCGCCTGCTAACTTTCTCAAGGCATGTTTGGGACATCCGGTACAGCTCAGTTCGTGAAAATTACTAAAAAATGAGAAAGTGATTTCTCATGAGGGCTTCTAAGAAGTTTCTCGTGGTGTCATCCGACAAAGCCATAAGGTGTATTCCTGCTCCTTTGGTAGAGATCAACTGGCGAAAAGTGCTAAAATTGAGACAAGTATTACTGATCATTCGTAGTAATTGACTCCACGTGCACTCATCGTGCAAAAGCCTTTCAGATTCGCTTCTAGTGAATTGCCAGTGATCGATTCATGGAAAGTCCAAAGGATGAGAAATCATTTACCGGCTGGGGTAATCAGTCATTCCTCGTGATATCATCCTCTATCGTGCATTCAGATTCGCTCCTTGGAAGAAATGGGCTTGTGACAACGCCGAATAACGACAAGGAATTCCTCATCGGGGTTTCGAGTAAATTTCTCTTGACGACACGTGACATATTCCTCAGGTGTATCCCCATGTCATTTGGCAGACACCGGTTCGTGAACATTTCCAAAACCCAGCAGGTTATTGCTGAGCACGGCTGGTAATTTAACGCCATATGCAATCATCCCCCAAAATCCTTTCCGATTCTCTCCTGGCGAGTTGGAGAACTAGCGGGTCGTGCAAAATTGCTAATCGTCAGCAGTTCATTCCTCCTCATTCTCGTGATACTTTCTCATGCAATCATCCACCAGAAAGCCAATTGCAGTCTCTCCTCGTCGTGAGGCAGGGATCGGTTCGTGAAAATGACTCTAAATGAGAAATTCTGGCTTGACAAGTGCTAGCGTAAAATCTCCAGCTTCCACCAAACTTTTCCGTTCTCTGCTGGTGACTTGGAAGAACTCGTTTGGTGAACATTCCTGAGAATGAGAACGTCATCATTCTTGTGTGCGACTGAAAACTTTCTCAAGGAATCTTCCTGAGAGCCCGTGGCAGTCTTGTTTGGTCATGGTGGTGGTGAGATTGTAACAATTACTACAAAATGAGAAAGTAGTTCCTCCTTCTAAGAAATTTCTCAGGGTGTCCTCGGACAAAGCCATCTAGCATTATATCCCCCATGATCATTCGCTAGATAGCGGTTACTGCCAATCACTCAACAGGAGACAGTTGCGACTGAGGACCGCTAGTAAGTAATTCCACGTTCGAGCATCCTCCAAAAGCCTTTCAGATTCATTCCTGGCGATCTGTTAAGGATCGGCTCATGAAAAGTCTGAAAGATGAGAAATCACGTACCGACTAGTGGTAGTCATTCATGCCTCAGGTAATCATCCTCTATAGTCCCCTCACAGTTGTTGCTGGTGATTTGGAAGCCCTCGGTTCGTCAACATTCCTAAGAAGGAGAAACTCAGTCCTCATCAGGTCTTCTGAGACATTGGCAGGGAATCATCCACGGAAAAGCCCATAGGAGTCTCTCCTGGCCACTGGGTAGCGATTGGTTCGTGATCATTACGAAAAATCAGACAGTGATTACTGCTCAGTGGTAGGAATTCGCAGCTCATGGACCGAAAGACCTTTTAGCTACACTCCTGGTCATTTGGTAGAGACAGTTGGTGTAACTTACTCACAATGAGACATGCAATATTAATGAGTGCTAGCGATTGACGTCTCATGCACTCTTCCTCTCATCGCCATTCGGATTCTCGCCTGACCATGTGCTAGAGAGCGGTTCGAGAGTTACTGGTAATGAGAAAGTCATTTTTGACAAGTCCAAGTGAAAACTTACTCCAGGAATGAGTCGTCAAAATGCTTTCGAGTCTCTGCTGGTGACTGGAAGAGTTCAGTTCGAGAAATGTTCTGAGAATGAGAAATTCACGCTTGAGGTGTACCAGGGATAACTAGGAGTCGGCATCTTCGTGAGAGCCCCTAGGATTCATTTCTCGTCATACGCTACTGATCGTTTCGTGAAAATTACTCCATCTGTGAAAGTCATTCCTCTTCAGGTCTCCTGCTATAGTTCTCATAGACTCATCCGCCAAAAACCAACTGCGTGCTCTCTTGGGGATTTGGAAGCGTTCGGTTGGTTACAATTACCCAATTCATCATTGACAAGTCACGTGATCAAGTCTCCAGCAATCATCTTCCGCCAAACGTTTCCGTTCTCGGCTGGTGAGTTGGAAGAAATCATTTCGTGAACATTTCTGCAAGTGAGCACTTTATCATTGAGATGTGCGCCTGCTAACTTTCTCAAGGCATGTTTGGGACATCCGGTACAGCTCAGTTCGTGAAAATTACTAAAAAATGAGAAAGTGATTTCTCATGAGGGCTTCTAAGAAGTTTCTCGTGGTGTCATCCGACAAAGCCATAAGGTGTATTCCTGCTCCTTTGGTAGAGATCAACTGGCGAAAAGTGCTAAAATTGAGACAAGTATTACTGATCATTCGTAGTAATTGACTCCACGTGCACTCATCGTGCAAAAGCCTTTCAGATTCGCTTCTAGTGAATTGCCAGTGATCGATTCATGGAAAGTCCAAAGGATGAGAAATCATTTACCGGCTGGGGTAATCAGTCATTCCTCGTGATATCATCCTCTATCGTGCATTCAGATTCGCTCCTTGGAAGAAATGGGCTTGTGACAACGCCGAATAACGACAAGGAATTCCTCATCGGGGTTTCTAGTAAATTTCTCTTGACGACACGTGACATATTCCTCAGGTGTATCCCCATGTCATTTGGCAGACACCGGTTCGTGAACATTTCCAAAACCCAGCAGGTTATTGCTGAGCACGGCTGGTAATTTAACGCCATATGCAATCATCCCCCAAAATCCTTTCCGATTCTCTCCTGGCGAGTTGGAGAACTAGCGGGTCGTGCAAAATTGCTAATCGTCAGCAGTTCATTCCTCCTCATTCTCGTGATACTTTCTCATGCAATCATCCACCAGAAAGCCAATTGCAGTCTCTCCTCGTCGTGAGGCAGGGATCGGTTCGTGAAAATGACTCTAAATGAGAAATTCTGGCTTGACAAGTGCTAGCGTAAAATCTCCAGCTTCCACCAAACTTTTCCGTTCTCTGCTGGTGACTTGGAAGAACTCGTTTGGTGAACATTCCTGAGAATGAGAACGTCATCATTGTTGTGTGCGACTGAAAACTTTCTCAAGGAATCTTCCTGAGAGCCCGTGGCAGTCTTGTTTGGTCATGGTGGTGGTGAGATTGTAACAATTACTACAAAATGAGAAAGTAGTTCCTCCTTCTAAGAAATTTCTCAGGGTGTCCTCGGACAAAGCCATCTAGCATTATATCCCCCATGATCATTCGCTAGATAGCGGTTACTGCCAATCACTCAACAGGAGACAGTTGCGACTGAGGACCGCTAGTAAGTAATTCCACGTTCGAGCATCCTCCAAAAGCCTTTCAGATTCATTCCTGGCGATCTGTTAAGGATCGGCTCATGAAAAGTCTGAAAGATGAGAAATCACGTACCGACTAGTGGTAGTCATTCATGCCTCAGGTAATCATCCTCTATAGTCCCCTCACAGTTGTTGCTGGTGATTTGGAAGCCCTCGGTTCGTCAACATTCCTAAGAAGGAGAAACTCAGTCCTCATCAGGTCTTCTGAGACATTGGCAGGGAATCATCCACGGAAAAGCCCATAGGAGTCTCTCCTGGCCACTGGGTAGCGATTGGTTCGTGATCATTACGAAAAATCAGACAGTGATTACTGCTCAGTGGTAGGAATTCGCAGCTCATGGACCGAAAGACCTTTTAGCTACACTCCTGGTCATTTGGTAGAGACAGTTGGTGTAACTTACTCACAATGAGACATGCAATATTAATGAGTGCTAGCGATTGACGTCTCATGCACTCTTCCTCTCATCGCCATTCGGATTCTCGCCTGACCATGTGCTATAGAGCGGTTCGAGAGTTACTCGTAATGAGAAAGTCATTTTTGACAAGTCCAAGTGAAAACTTACTCCAGGAATGAGTCGTCAAAATGCTTTCGAGTCTCTGCTGGTGACTGGAAGAGTTCAGTTCGAGAAATGTTCTGAGAATGAGAAATTCACGCTTGAGGTGTACCAGGGATAACTAGGAGTCGGCATCTTCGTGAGAGCCCCTAGGATTCATTTCTCGTCATACGCTACTGATCGTTTCGTGAAAATTACTCCATCTGTGAAAGTCATTCCTCTTCAGGTCTCCTGCTATAGTTCTCATAGACTCATCCGCCAAAAACCAACTGCGTGCTCTCTTGGGGATTTGGAAGCGTTCGGTTGGTTACAATTACCCAATTCATCATTGACAAGTCACGTGATCAAGTCTCCAGCAATCATCTTCCGCCAAACGTTTCCGTTCTCGGCTGGTGAGTTGGAAGAAATCATTTCGTGAACATTTCTGCAAGTGAGCACTTTATCATTGAGATGTGCGCCTGCTAACTTTCTCAAGGCATGTTTGGGACATCCGGTACAGCTCAGTTCGTGAAAATTACTAAAAAATGAGAAAGTGATTTCTCATGAGGGCTTCTAAGAAGTTTCTCGTGGTGTCATCCGACAAAGCCATAAGGTGTATTCCTGCTCGTTTGGTAGAGATCAACTGGCGAAAAGTGCTAAAATTGAGACAAGTATTACTGATCATTCGTAGTAATTGACTCCACGTGCACTCATCGTGCAAAAGCCTTTCAGATTCGCTTCTAGTGAATTGCCAGTGATCGATTCATGGAAAGTCCAAAGGATGAGAAATCATTTACCGGCTGGGGTAATCAGTCATTCCTCGTGATATCATCCTCTATCGTGCATTCAGATTCGCTCCTTGGAAGAAATGGGCTTGTGACAACGCCGAATAACGACAAGGAATTCCTCATCGGGGTTTCGAGTAAATTTCTCTTGACGACACGTGACATATTCCTCAGGTGTATCCCCATGTCATTTGGCAGACACCGGTTCGTGAACATTTCCAAAACCCAGCAGGTTATTGCTGAGCACGGCTGGTAATTTAACGCCATATGCAATCATCCCCCAAAATCCTTTCCGATTCTCTCCTGGCGAGTTGGAGAACTAGCGGGTCGTGCAAAATTGCTAATCGTCAGCAGTTCATTCCTCCTCATTCTCGTGATACTTTCTCATGCAATCATCCACCAGAAAGCCAATTGCAGTCTCTCCTCGTCGTGAGGCAGGGATCGGTTCATGAAAATGACTCTAAATGAGAAATTCTGGCTTGACAAGTGCTAGCGTAAAATCTCCAGCTTCCACCAAACTTTTCCGTTCTCTGCTGGTGACTTGGAAGAACTCGTTTGGTGAACATTCCTGAGAATGAGAACGTCATCATTGTTGTGTGCGACTGAAAACTTTCTCAAGGAATCTTCCTGAGAGCCCGTGGCAGTCTTGTTTGGTCATGGTGGTGGTGAGATTGTAACAATTACTACAAAATGAGAAAGTAGTTCCTCCTTCTAAGAAATTTCTCAGGGTGTCCTCGGACAAAGCCATCTAGCATTATATCCCCCATGATCATTCGCTAGATAGCGGTTACTGCCAATCACTCAACAGGAGACAGTTGCGACTGAGGACCGCTAGTAAGTAATTCCACGTTCGAGCATCCTCCAAAAGCCTTTCAGATTCATTCCTGGTGATCTGTTAAGGATCGGCTCATGAAAAGTCTGAAAGATGAGAAATCACGTACCGACTAGTGGTAGTCATTCATGCCTCAGGTAATCATCCTCTATAGTCCCTTCACAGTTGTTGCTGGTGATTTGGAAGCCCTCGGTTCGTCAACATTCCTAAGAAGGAGAAACTCAGTCCTCATCAGGTCTTCTGAGACATTGGCAGGGAATCATCCACGGAAAAGCCCATAGGAGTCTCTCCTGGCCACTGGGTAGCGATTGGTTCGTGATCATTACGAAAAATCAGACAGTGATTACTGCTCAGTGGTAGGAATTCGCAGCTCATGGACCGAAAGACCTTTTAGCTACACTCCTGGTCATTTGGTAGAGACAGTTGGTGTAACTTACTCACAATGAGACATGCAATATTAATGAGTGCTAGCGATTGACGTCTCATGCACTCTTCCTCTCATCGCCATTCGGATTCTCGCCTGACCATGTGCTAGAGAGCGGTTCGAGAGTTACTGGTAATGAGAAAGTCATTTTTGACAAGTCCAAGTGAAAACTTACTCCAGGAATGAGTCGTCAAAATGCTTTCGAGTCTCTGCTGGTGACTGGAAGAGTTCAGTTCGAGAAATGTTCTGAGAATGAGAAATTCACGCTTGAGGTGTACCAGGGATAACTAGGAGTCGGCATCTTCGTGAGAGCCCCTAGGATTCATTTCTCGTCATACGCTACTGATCGTTTCGTGAAAATTACTCCATCTGTGAAAGTCATTCCTCTTCAGGTCTCCTGATATAGTTCTCATAGACTCATCCGCCAAAAACCAACTGCGTGCTCTCTTGGGGATTTGGAAGCGTTCGGTTGGTTACAATTACCCAATTCATCATTGACAAGTCACGTGATCAAGTCTCCAGCAATCATCTTCCGCCAAACGTTTCCGTTCTCGGCTGGTGAGTTGGAAGAAATCATTTCGTGAACATTTCTGCAAGTGAGCACTTTATCATTGAGATGTGCGCCTGCTAACTTTCTCAAGGCATGTTTGGGACATCCGGTACAGCTCAGTTCGTGAAAATTACTAAAAAATGAGAAAGTGATTTCTCATGAGGGCTTCTAAGAAGTTTCTCGTGGTGTCATCCGACAAAGCCATAAGGTGTATTCCTGCTCGTTTGGTAGAGATCAACTGGCGAAAAGTGCTAAAATTGAGACAAGTATTACTGATCATTCGTAGTAATTGACTCCACGTGCACTCATCGTGCAAAAGCCTTTCAGATTCGCTTCTAGTGAATTGCCAGTGATCGATTCATGGAAAGTCCAAAGGATGAGAAATCATTTACCGGCTGGGGTAATCAGTCATTCCTCGTGATATCATCCTCTATCGTGCATTCAGATTCGCTCCTTGGAAGAAATGGGCTTGTGACAACGCCGAATAACGACAAGGAATTCCTCATCGGGGTTTCGAGTAAATTTCTCTTGACGACACGTGACATATTCCTCAGGTGTATCCCCATGTCATTTGGCAGACACCGGTTCGTGAACATTTCCAAAACCCAGCAGGTTATTGCTGAGCACGGCTGGTAATTTAACGCCATATGCAATCATCCCCCAAAATCCTTTCCGATTCTCTCCTGGCGAGTTGGAGAACTAGCGGGTCGTGCAAAATTGCTAATCGTCAGCAGTTCATTCCTCCTCATTCTCGTGATACTTTCTCATGCAATCATCCACCAGAAAGCCAATTGCAGTCTCTCCTCGTCGTGAGGCAGGGATCGGTTCGTGAAAATGACTCTAAATGAGAAATTCTGGCTTGACAAGTGCTAGCGTAAAATCTCCAGCTTCCACCAAACTTTTCCGTTCTCTGCTGGTGACTTGGAAGAACTCGTTTGGTGAACATTCCTGAGAATGAGAACGTCATCATTCTTGTGTGCGACTGAAAACTTTCTCAAGGAATCTTCCTGAGAGCCCGTGGCAGTCTTGTTTGGTCATGGTGGTGGTGAGATTGTAACAATTACTACAAAATGAGAAAGTAGTTCCTCCTTCTAAGAAATTTCTCAGGGTGTCCTCGGACAAAGCCATTTAGCATTATATCCCCCATGATCATTCGCTAGATAGCGGTTACTGCCAATCACTCAACAGGAGACAGTTGCGACTGAGGACCGCTAGTAAGTAATTCCACGTTCGAGCATCCTCCAAAAGCCTTTCAGATTCATTCCTGGCGATCTGTTAAGGATCGGCTCATGAAAAGTCTGAAAGATGAGAAATCACGTACCGACTAGTGGTAGTCATTCATGCCTCAGGTAATCATCCTCTATAGTCCCTTCACAGTTGTTGCTGGTGATTTGGAAGCCCTCGGTTCGTCAACATTCCTAAGAAGGAGAAACTCAGTCCTCATCAGGTCTTCTGAGACATTGGCAGGGAATCATCCACGGAAAAGCCCATAGGAGTCTCTCCTGGCCACTGGGTAGCGATTGGTTCGTGATCATTACGAAAAATCAGACAGTGATTACTGCTCAGTGGTAGGAATTCGCAGCTCATGGACCGAAAGACCTTTTAGCTACACTCCTGGTCATTTGGTAGAGACAGTTGGTGTAACTTACTCACAATGAGACATGCAATATTAATGAGTGCTAGCGATTGACGTCTCATGCACTCTTCCTCTCATCGCCATTCGGATTCTCGCCTGACCATGTGCTAGAGAGCGGTTCGAGAGTTACTGGTAATGAGAAAGTCATTTTTGACAAGTCCAAGTGAAAACTTACTCCAGGAATGAGTCGTCAAAATGCTTTCGAGTCTCTGCTGGTGACTGGAAGAGTTCAGTTCGAGAAATGTTCTGAGAATGAGAAATTCACGCTTGAGGTGTACCAGGGATAACTAGGAGTCAGCATCTTCGTGAGAGCCCCTAGGATTCATTTCTCGTCATACGCTACTGATCGTTTCGTGAAAATTACTCCATCTGTGAAAGTCATTCCTCTTCAGGTCTCCTGATATAGTTCTCATAGACTCATCCGCCAAAAACCAACTGCGTGCTCTCTTGGGGATTTGGAAGCGTTCGGTTGGTTACAATTACCCAATTCATCATTGACAAGTCACGTGATCAAGTCTCCAGCAATCATCTTCCGCCAAACGTTTCCGTTCTCGGCTGGTGAGTTGGAAGAAATCATTTCGTGAACATTTCTGCAAGTGAGCACTTTATCATTGAGATGTGCGCCTGCTAACTTTCTCAAGGCATGTTTGGGACATCCGGTACAGCTCAGTTCGTGAAAATTACTAAAAAATGAGAAAGTGATTTCTCATGAGGGCTTCTAAGAAGTTTCTCGTGGTGTCATCCGACAAAGCCATATGGTGTATTCCTGCTCCTTTGGTAGAGATCAACTGGCGAAAAGTGCTAAAATTGAGACAAGTATTACTGATCATTCGTAGTAATTGACTCCACGTGCACTCATCGTGCAAAAGCCTTTCAGATTCGCTTCTAGTGAATTGCCAGTGATCGATTCATGGAAAGTCCAAAGGATGAGAAATCATTTACCGGCTGGGGTAATCAGTCATTCCTCGTGATATCATCCTCTATCGTGCATTCAGATTCGCTCCTTGGAAGAAATGGGCTTGTGACAACGCCGAATAACGACAAGGAATTCCTCATCGGGGTTTCGAGTAAATTTCTCTTGACGACACGTGACATATTCCTCAGGTGTATCCCCATGTCATTTGGCAGACACCGGTTCGTGAACATTTCCAAAACCCAGCAGGTTATTGCTGAGCACGGCTGGTAATTTAACGCCATATGCAATCATCCCCCAAAATCCTTTCCGATTCTCTCCTGGCGAGTTGGAGAACTAGCGGGTCGTGCAAAATTGCTAATCGTCAGCAGTTCATTCCTCCTCATTCTCGTGATACTTTCTCATGCAATCATCCACCAGAAAGCCAATTGCAGTCTCTCCTCGTCGTGAGGCAGGGATCGGTTCGTGAAAATGACTCTAAATGAGAAATTCTGGCTTGACAAGTGCTAGCGTAAAATCTCCAGCTTCCACCAAACTTTTCCGTTCTCTGCTGGTGACTTGGAAGAACTCGTTTGGTGAACATTCCTGAGAATGAGAACGTCATCATTCTTGTGTGCGACTGAAAACTTTCTCAAGGAATCTTCCTGAGAGCCCGTGGCAGTCTTGTTTGGTCATGGTGGTGGTGAGATTGTAACAATTACTACAAAATGAGAAAGTAGTTCCTCCTTCTAAGAAATTTCTCAGGGTGTCCTCGGACAAAGCCATTTAGCATTATATCCCCCATGATCATTCGCTAGATAGCGGTTACTGCCAATCACTCAACAGGAGACAGTTGCGACTGAGGACCGCTAGTAAGTAATTCCACGTTCGAGCATCCTCCAAAAGCCTTTCAGATTCATTCCTGGCGATCTGTTAAGGATCGGCTCATGAAAAGTCTGAAAGATGAGAAATCACGTACCGACTAGTGGTAGTCATTCATGCCTCAGGTAATCATCCTCTATAGTCCCTTCACAGTTGTTGCTGGTGATTTGGAAGCCCTCGGTTCGTCAACATTCCTAAGAAGGAGAAACTCAGTCCTCATCAGGTCTTCTGAGACATTGGCAGGGAATCATCCACGGAAAAGCCCATAGGAGTCTCTCCTGGCCACTGGGTAGCGATTGGTTCGTGATCATTACGAAAAATCAGACAGTGATTACTGCTCAGTGGTAGGAATTCGCAGCTCATGGACCGAAAGACCTTTTAGCTACACTCCTGGTCATTTGGTAGAGACAGTTGGTGTAACTTACTCACAATGAGACATGCAATATTAATGAGTGCTAGCGATTGACGTCTCATGCACTCTTCCTCTCATCGCCATTCGGATTCTCGCCTGACCATGTGCTAGAGAGCGGTTCGAGAGTTACTGGTAATGAGAAAGTCATTTTTGACAAGTCCAAGTGAAAACTTACTCCAGGAATGAGTCGTCAAAATGCTTTCGAGTCTCTGCTGGTGACTGGAAGAGTTCAGTTCGAGAAATGTTCTGAGAATGAGAAATTCACGCTTGAGGTGTACCAGGGATAACTAGGAGTCAGCATCTTCGTGAGAGCCCCTAGGATTC